>NW_027362771.1:11551267-12797534 GCF_046119375.1 Phyllobates terribilis | reverse complement strand
TTTTATTTTGCTTTATATGCAAGTAGTTACCCCTGGAAAGGATGTTCCTTAACTTATTCCAGGAAAATCCATTTTGGTTTCATTTGTTTGTTTTATTGTGAGACTGTAAAAGTGGTGTAAAACCTCTGACAACAATATTGACAGAAGTGACCTGGGAGTCAGAAATGCTTCCAAGGGTCTTCCCATGCTGTCCCTATGTCATTTGAGCACTGTTCCCACAGATTTGGGCAATTTTTAGGCCCTCTGCAGACCGCAGGGGGGTGTCATCTGAAAATGCTCGAGTTTCCCATAGACTTACATTGGGCTCGTTGCTTGGGTCGACCATCCGAGTATTCCAATGTGCTTGACCCGAGCATCGAGCACCTGAGCATTTTAGTGCTCACCCATTACTAATGCCAACCTCTTCCTGGGCTGGAGGAAGGAGACTGTTGTGCTACTGGAGTAAGCATGGCTGTTTCCCTTTATCCTTCTATGGACCATATTCATAGATGACGTGCTTCTACTGTGATCGTGATCTAATGATGAATTCCAGCAATTTATGCAATGCCTGAATATAGATGAGATTGGTAAGAGATTTAAATCGGAAATCCAGAAGGACGAAATTTATTTTCTCAACCTTGCAGTAGAGATCATGAGGGATATATCAGCACGCATACCTTTGGAAAGCCAACCGCGGCCAACCGTCTCCTTCAGGTGGAAGAGTCACTACCTGGGTCCTCTCAAGTGCAATCCAATTTTTTCTTATTAAAATAAACTGCACAAATCAAGGGGATAAACAGGGGATACCCTGATGGTGTTGGACTCTGCTTTGTCATATGCTCATAGTCAGAATAGGCAAACATTATTGTGCACCAGAACTAAAAAAGATTAATATGGCCCACCTAGAATCCTTGGTACTTTTGATAGTAAAGCAAATGAAGTATACGGCGTCATTAAAACATAAAGGTATTTAATGGCAGACCCTAACCTGAGGGGCTTTTGTTACCAAATCCAGTATCAAGTATAGAAAGGGGGCGATCAATTCAAAATCGATTTGGTCCACAGACTCTATAAACAAGCAACCAAACCAGGCACTTGGCTGGACCACAGAACATGTGGTACATTCAGATGTGGTGATTAAATTTTGCCCCTGGATCAAACCCTGTATTGTTTCTCAGGTGCTCCCAATGGTAAAGTCTTTAGAGCTTTCCCAACTGTTAGTCAGTGGGGGTGGTACCCATGGCCACGTGCCCCTGTCTCCTGCAGTTAAGTTGGGAAAATGAAGAGAGCTATGGAGACTAATGGGGGAACATCTGGGAGATGTGAGATATAAGGGACACACCCCTAGCTCGACACATGCGGGAATACCACTCTAATAACCCTAATCTGATATCCTTTGGCGTACTGGAAGTAGGGATAAAGATCCTTCAAGGGGGGGGGGGGATTTGAATAGACTACTTCTTTAAAAAGAATGTCAATGGATATACAGACTTCTTACCCTTGTATCGATTGGCCTCAATGAGCAGCAAAATTATTGCTGTTTCATTTGATTCCATTACCCATTAAGATCAGCATGCATAGGTTTTTCTTTCTGTATGAAATGAATGATTTACCATGACATAGCTACGTATAGCTGGTTTAAATTAACACATTGATGTTCCCCAATTCATTTATCTACATGCCACTGACTCGCCCCCTGGGCCGTGGGGCACTCGGATCCGGGCAATAGGGGAATAATGGGAGTAGTAGTGGCAACCCGGTTCCGTGGCTCAGGGTGGTCAGGCCAGTGGTAGTCCGTTATGTGCTATTGATTATGTCAGACTATTCCACCCGTGGATTTGCGGTCATTAGGAACCGCCGCTGCAAGGCAGACCGCTGGGGCTGATGATGTATGCAGCTGGGATGGTGTGACTCCCCACGGGAAGAGTGCGGCCACAGGGCAGTGTAGTGGATGTTGGGAGTGATGGTAGTGAGAGTCCCAGTGCTGATAGTGCTGGAGGAGCAAGGAGCACGCAGACAACAGGTTGCAGTCCAGGGTCTTTACTGAAACAGGTAAACTGACCCATAAACAGTCCCAGCTAGGAGGGGACCTGGATGTCTGAGAGCAACGGGGAAATTGGCCCTGGTCAGGGTGAGGGTGTAGGCCTACCGTGCTTTCTGCGCTCCTTCTGGCTATCTCCTCGTTATAGAGTAACAGCCCACGTTTCCGAGCTTTCCGTGTATTCTCGCCTGTATGGCCTGCGACGTGGGTTCCTTTCTGCTCCCAGCCTTGTACGGCTTTGCTGGTCCCTTCTGTTGTGGCAGGGCCTCCAGGCTTCTTAGGCCAAGGAATATACAGTCCCCTGCGGACAGGTTATCTGCTGGAGAATGTGGAATCCTTCCAGCCTCAGACACCAAAGTCTGGTAAATTAAGTCCTTTCTCTGCCAAGACAGGCTCTCTTCACCTCTTGTCTCTGGCTTGTGGCTATCCTCCTGCCACACTTCCTCTTAGGTGCAATGCAACTGTCTGTCCTTGCTCTGCTCTGGGACAAGTCTCAGTCCTGAGACAGGCCATCAAGTTCTCTCTAACCCTGCCCCCAGTACCAGCTTTTATAGGGGCAGCCTGCTCCCCCTACTGACCTGAGACAGGAGGCATTGCATGCTAATGTTCCCCTGACTAGAGAACCTCCCCCTTGCTCTCAGACACAGCTTTATTACACTTTGTGGCATCCAGGCCAGGGTGACACACCACCTTTTAATAACCTTTCTATTTATACTCTACAAAACACTGATCAAATAAGCCTTTATTGTTATCCTTAGTGTGCTTCTATCTGTATGTAACATACTGTGTCTGAGTCGCAGCATCCTGGGATCAGTGTGAGCACGGATGTGCAACTGCCATTGATGCATGTGCAATAGGACCATATGTGTGATCTAGCGTATTGGAAGAAAGGAGCGCATGCGCAGCTGGGCGGACGGGCCGATGCCTGCGCATAATACATCTGAGACTTCTAGCTTCCGAGGAATTGGTGGACATGCGCAGTGGATTAGGAGAGGACAGGTGGGCAGACCAAATAATGCACAGACAGCACACACCCTAACAGAAAGTTAGTTAGTCTGGATGTGGTGCTGATATGTCCTTATAGGTGGACGGGTGGCCAACTAAACTGCAACACTATCTGCAGGACAGTGTAACCTTCTTTTTTCTCTTATCCATGACTGCACAACGAGAGAGGGTATCCGCCCTTCAAGGACAGGAAACCTTCAAGATAAAAAGGTCGGCACCTCTCTCCGCCTCAGTGGTTTCCTGTCCTGGATGGGGGACCTTCTGACTCAGCAGTGACAGCAGGAAGATTTTGACTTACCCAGACCAGGGCTGGTAGGTTGTGGCAGGGCTCAGTCTCTGCTGCGACTGGTCCTGTGTGTGCTGGAAGTGCCTCGGAGGACACCGACATTAGTCTCCGTGTGGGCGGGTGGTTGCAGCACCTACACAGCATTGTGGCTGGCATCCCAATTGTGACGTCACGGGGCGCGACCGGAAGGGATGAAACCGGAAGAAGCACATCGGGACCTCTGACCCCCGATGTAATTTTCGGGGGAGGTATCGGAAGCTGCGAGGACGCCGGCCGGTGTTCTCCCTGGCACAATGAGAGTACTTGAGGGTAGAACACTGGCTAGGCAAGGGCGCAGTGCACTGTAATGGCCTCACAGCAGCCCTCCCCACCACATCAGCAGCAAGACCAGCAGACCATGCAGCTGCAGCAGCACGAGGAGACGGAGCAGCCACAGCGTGTACAGCCTCGGCGTCTGAAGCACACCCAGGAGCAGCGTCCACTGCAGAGCAGGAGCAGTGGGGTTCTGGGACACGCAGCACCTAAGATTCAAGATCCAGCCGGCATAGCTAAAGCAGGATCGATGATTCCATGGTCTCCTGAGGAGAAATGTTGGATACCGTCCTACCTCCCATTCCGGTACCCTGTTTTTATCTACTGGGTGGTGAGTGAGCTACGTGAACGTCGACGTATTAATAGACTTTTCTGTTGTCTCTCTCCCTCTCCTTCCTCCTTTCCTCTGGTCAGGATTAGTGTTGAGCCACCCCCGTAGTGTTCGAGTTCGGTTCGTCGAACACCCGTGTGTTCGCCGAACTGTTCGTCGAACACCGTTAAAACCAATGGCAGGCAAACAAAAACACATAGAAACACATAGAAAACACCTTCAAAGGTGTCCAAAAGCTGACAAACTGCTCAGAAGACACAACTAACACATGGAAAAGTGACAAGTACATATAGTCATGCGAAAATAAAAGAGGTGGAGGAGTAAAAGGAGGGGGAGACACAGATATAGGCATGTCATGCCCTTCTAAAATCCAAAAAGTGAGAAGCCGACACGGCCAGTCCGCTCCTGCCCGTGCCACCTCCGTGTCGCCGGGTTTGTGCCAGAGCCGCGGTGAACCCTGACGGCCAGCCCCCCTCTCCTAATACTGGTGCCTGTCCGCTGGTGGGTCGAGCGAGCCCCCCTGTGGTGGAGGCAGCTCTAAGCTTTTTTAATTTAAATTGTCTCTCTAATTTGAATGAATACACTTTAAATCCATTTACAAGGATCTATTGGAGGGCAAGTCTCATGCCAGCAGCCGCGGTAATTCCAGCTCCAGTAGCGTCCACTAAAGCTGCTGCAGTTAAAAAGCTTTTATAAGGATCGAGCTCGGCTGTCCACCGCAAGGCATCCTACTGCCAGTCCCAGCCCCTATGCCTTGGGGTGCCTCCTGATGCTCTTCACGAAGTATCCCATGGTCCCGAAGAATTTCCTTTGAAAAAATTAAGTGTCTAAACTACAGGTGGTGCAGCTTGCTTAACAGCCGGGATAATCCGCTCACTAGCAGACACTGCTACTAGGCACAAAGTATTTCCTGGGCTAGATGCAGTTAAAAATTTGTAATTAGATACTCTCGTTGGATGCTGAGAAAGCATTCCATAGTCTCCTGGCACGCCATATATGATTCTCTTAAAAAGCTTGGGGTAGGGGTCTAGGGGACCCTTTTATAGCCAAAATCACAGCCCTGTATCGCAATACGTCACCTAGGCTGAAGATAAATGGAACTGTAGCACCCTGAGGGCTCGGTTGCTACAGACGTATTGCACCTCACCTAGAGGTGTGATATCTCACTCTCAGGTAAGGATGGAGTGTGGATCAGGACCCGACACCTGCATGCATTACACCACATTGCCGTGGGGCAGGGCGACCAATATGCCCCTGAGATGGGCACGACAGTCCCTGTCCCTGGCTGGAGTGGGGGGAGGGAACACTGAGGAAGGGGAACCCTGTAGTGCAGGAGCAGGGAGGAGGCAGTTCCTGGGTGCATTGAGAAGGGAGTATAAAAGGTGGGCACCATCTTAGTTCAGTGCAGAGAAGTCTGAGCAGAAATGGCAGGGAGCAGGGGCTCTGCATGAGCTCTGCTCCGGAGGCGGGCCTAGTAACAGAGGCCCAGGCCTGGAAGAGGGAGAAGGAAGGAAGAGGAGCGGAGAAGGCTCCAGGAATGAGGAATGAAGGGATCCCAGGGGTGCGGACGGGCGAGTCGCCACCGCACGCCCGAATCCACCTGCGTGGATGGGTCAGGCCAAAGGGGGAGACCGGTCCCCGAACTAGTGGAGGCAGGAAACGACCCTCAGCTAGAAACCGGAGGCTCTGACATTTTATGTGGTGCAGCCCCTCGCTACACCCGCTAGAAAGGCACCACATAGGGTCAGGGAAACTGGCACCAAGTTTACCAAGAGGAGGCCCGAGGCAGCCGGACAGAAGTGTTGGTAAGAAAGGCCAGACAAAGGACACACAAAGGGGGTCCTGTGAAGTGCTCCAAAGTTATCTGGGAGTTGTGCGAGTCCCTCACCTGGTGAGCACTCTACGACGTGGGCAGCCGTTACCTGCAGACGTGGTCTGGATAATAAGAACTGTGAGTAAAGGCCCTGAACTGCATCACTGACTCCGTGTCGTTACTGCTGCTGCCCTGCACCATCACCCCCATCCTCCGCATACACTGCCCTGAGGCTATACTCCTCCCGTGGGGAGTTATGCTATGCTCTGCTGCACCCACAACACCAGCCTCAGTGGTCTGCCCTGTAGCGGCGGTTCACTCTGACCGCAATCCACGGGTGGCGTAGTCGGACATTTAAACATGAAAAACACATAAATAGTTCCACCACTGGTTTGACCACCCTGAGCCACGGAACTGGGTCGCCGCCACGAAGACTACAACCACCAGCATCCACCAAAAAGGGTCCGGTTCCGGGTGTCCCAAGGCCCAGGGGGTGTGTCAGAACATTTTCATCACCTTTCACAATCCCCAATGGGACAAGGCAGTGATGTCCTCTGTCCCCTCTCTTATACATCCTAGTGACGGAGCACCTGCTCTCATCAATTCGCCATAACCCCAATATTAGGTGGATTGAGGTGGGAGGCACCGAGTACAAGCGCTCTCTATTTGCTGATGATGTCCTAGTATATATCACTCAATCACATATATCCATCCATGCTGTTATGGCTGAAATAGATCACTTTGTTACATGGTAAAATTTTAAAATCAATGCAGCGAAGTCTGAGGCCCTCGATGTCTCCCTCCCCAAATCCATATAGGATTCCATCCAGTCCAACTTTCCCTTTACCTGGCCCTCACAGGGTATCGAATACTTAGGAATTCCTATTCATAGAGACCTCTCCCATCTGTTATCTTAATTTTGGGCCCTTTATTGAACAACTCCATACAGACCACGGTTGGCAAGTAAGAACTGTAAGATTCACTACGTGAACCACTGGTGTTTTGTGGAAAAGCACATGTACACTGCGTTCCAAATTATTATACAAAAAGTGTTTAGGAGTGATAAGGGAAGAATTTGTTTGTTTGTCAGTTAAACTCATTGATGGTGATGTGTGTCAGGGCTCTTTATATCACTGTAAGCAATTGCAGACACCTGTGCTAATTAGTTTGGCAGGTGTGTCCAATGAAAGGCAAGACTACTTAAGAAGGCTCTCTCACATTATTAAGCAGCCTACATTTTCTGCCAAAATGGGAAAGAAAAAGGATGTGTCGGCTGCTGAGAAGCAACAAATTGTGGAGTGTTTAGGTCAAGGCATGACTACAATCAACATTGTGCGATGATCAGGATGAAGTGTCTTGGCAATCAAGAAGTATGTAGCTGATTCACAGTACACACGTGTGCGTGCTGATAAGGGCAAATTGAGGACTCTTTCCTACAGGCAATTACGTCAGGTTAAAAGAGCAGCGGCAAGAAAGCCTTGTCATAGCAGCAGACAAGTTTTTGAAGCTGCTTGTGCCTCCAACGTCCCCCGAACAACAAGATGCAGGGTCCTTCAGAGGTTTGCAGCTGTGCATGCGCCATCCTGTCGACCTCCTCTATCCACTTCACACAAGCAGAAACGGCTCCAGTGGGCCAAACATTACATGAAGACTGATTTCAAAACTGTTTTGTTCACGGATGAGTGCCGTGCAGCGCTCGATGGTCCAGATGGATGGAGTGGAGGATGGCTGGTTGATGGACACCCCACGCAAACACTCCTACAGCGCCAACAAGGAGGAGGTGGAGTAATGTTTTGGGCTGGAATCATGGGGAGAGAGATTGTCGGCCCCTTTAGGATCCCTGAAGGCGCTAAAGATGAACTCCATAATGTATGTGGATTTTCTCAAACAGCACTTCCTGCCATGGTTCAAGAAGAAGAACCGTGTATTTCACAGCAAGATCATTTTTCTGCATGATAATGCACCATCTCATGCTGCACATAAAACATCTGCATCTCTGGCTGATATGGGCATAAAAGGGGACAAACTTATGGTGTGACCCCCATGCTCCCCTGACCTCTACCCCATTCAGAACCTTTGGAGCATCATTAAAAGGAGTGTCTATGATGGCGGGAGGCAGTTCACATCTAAGCAACAGCTCTGGGAGGGTATTCTGTCCTGATGCAAAACAATTGAAGCAGAAACCATCCAAAACCTGACAAATTCAATGGACGAGAGAGTTCAGAAGCTCCTTTCGAACAAGGGGTCCTATGTGAAAATGTAACATCACCTAGAATAAAGTTTTGAGTTGAAAACTGTTTGATTTCAGTTTCTAACAACCTGCTAATGCTTATAATTTCAAAAATGACCATTTTTTTGGTCTTTATTAAAATGAAAAGGTTGATCGAAAAGTTTGGGGGATCTAAGAGTGTGGCAACCCAGTAGTCATGATTACTTCGAATTCTGACAATATGAGGGTCATGCTGCAGGTAGTGCAGCAAGAAGGCACTCATGTGTGTTGCGCATTCAGGAGCACCAAGTCCCTGTTGTGTTGGTGGCGAGGTAACAATCATGCTTCCTTCCTCTGTCCTCTCCCCCCAACCTCGCACAACAGAAATGTGATCAAGGTCTCCCTCATCTGATGAGTCTTCCATCAGTTCGTCCTCCACTTCTTCCTGGGCTCCTGCACCTTCCTCACTAGTTTGGCTGCTACCATGCGCCCTGGTAAAACCATCTCCCCCACCCTCACATGCCTGCCGCCTTGGTGCTGCCGACCGTCTGGACCTTGCAGATGTTAGCCCTTCCGCATACAACTCCTCCTCCTCTACTTCCTCCACCTCCTCTTGTGCCACCACCTGACTCCGAATTCTGTTTAACATGTGCTCCAGCATGTAAATCACCGGAATAGTCATGCTGATAATGGCATCGTCAGCACTAAACATCTTCGTCGCCATTTCAAAACTGTGCAGAAGGGTGCATAGGTCCCTGATCTGAGACCACTCCTCCAGCGTGATTTGCCCCACCTCTGAATCTCGTTGGCCCAGGCTATACGTCAGAACGTATTGCACCAGGGCTTGTCGGTGCTGCCACAGTCGCTGCAACATGTGCAGAGTTGAATTCCACCGGGTAGGCACATCGCATTTTAGCCGGTGAAGTGGCAGGCCCAACGACTTCTGTAGAGATGTAAGTCGCTGAGCTGCGGGATGCGAACGGCGGAAGTGAGCACACAGCGACCGTGCCCTCTGCAGAAGGCCATCTAGTCTGGGATAGTGGGCTAAAAATTGCTGGACAACCAGGTTCAACACGTGAGCCATACAAGGCACGTGTGTGACATTGCCCCGGCGAAGGGCCGCACCCAGGTTTGCAGCATTGTCGCACACGGCCTTCCCTGGTTTCAGGTCCAGTGGAGACAACCATTCATGAAATTGGTTCTCCAGAGCTGACCACAACTCCTCAGCTGTGTGACTCACATTTCAATGTAAAAACCGCCTGATGACGTTGAGCCCTACTGCCAGCATAGGAAGGAGGTGTGCAGGATCCCTTCTGCGCAGTTAGAAAGCTTGTGGCATGACCAGACAGGCTTTGGGTGCAGGTGGAAGACCGAGAGGAGGTTGAGGAGGCAGAAGCAGTGGAGGAACTTTGACATAAAGAGGATTGACGCACAACTCGTGGGGATGGCAAGACTTGGACAGCAGCCCCTTGTCCTGCTGTCACCATAGTTACCCAGTGCCCAGTCAGCGACATGTAATGCCCCTGTCCATGCCTACTCGTCCAAGTGTCTGTGGTGAAATGCACCCTGTCACACAGTTTCTCAAAGAAGCGGTGATGTTGTGTACGACATGCTGGTGGAGCGCAGGCACACTTTTCTTTGAGAAGTAGTGCCGACTGGGCATCTGGTACTGGGGCACTGCGATGGACATAAGGTCTCGAAAATCCTCTGTGTCCACCAGGCGGAAAGGCAGCATTTCTGTAGCCAAGAGCTTGCAGATGGTGAAATTCAACCTCTTAGCTTTCTCATGGCTAGGAGGAAATGGTCTTTTACTTGTCCACATCTGAGGGACCGAGGGCTGGCTATTGTGCTTAGACGGGGTTGATAAGGGTGTCCCCGGCAAACTGCCGGTCTGTGAGGAAGATGCAGGCGGACATGTTAGGTTGCCTTGATCCAAAGGTGGTGCTATCGATGTCGGACAGCGCTCAACACCAGCTGGTGTTACCACCTCCAAAGAAAATGATGACCTGCCAATCACGCTGGCTGTTGCGGGTAAAGAGGTGGCAGGTCTGCGCCCCAAAACAGGTGTGACTGCTGTCCCCCCAGTCACAGAGGATGAAGAGGCCGCGGATGCAAAAGATATGGCAGACGGTGACTGGCCTGGCCGGCTAGGCCGCATTGTAGCACACTGAGCTTCCCACTGCACCTTATGCTTCATGTCCATGTGCCGGTTCATGCATGAAGTACTCAAACTATGTATTTTTTGGCCTCTACTTAGCTTTTGCTGACAAATGTTACAGATAACACGAGTTGGGTCATCTTTATCGATCTGAAAAAATGCCCAGGCTATGCAAGGCTTAGCACCCATGCGACCTGAAGAGCCACCACGACTTGTGGTGAGAGGCAGAGTTGTGTTTGAGGATGCAGTTGTTGACGTGCTTCCAGTACTACGTCTCTGTCCAGGAAGGCGCAACCTGACCTCGTCGTCACTAGCATCTTCCGCCACCTCCTCTGCTGACCTCATCTCTTGGCTGACTGTGGGTTGACAGTAAGTGGGATCTCCGACCTCATCACCCTGTGCGTTATCACACCCGTCGTCCTCAGAGCCAACCTGTTCCTGCCCTGACAAAAAACTAAAGTTGTCGCTCCAATCAGGTATTTGAGTCTTATCGTCTTCCTCATTGTCTCCACCAACAGGAGTTACAGTTTGGGAATGAGGGTCTACATTATGGTCAGAACCTTCTGCGTCTGGTCCTGGATCCGACTCATAAAGATTCTGGGCATCAGTGCAGATCATTTCCTCGTCTCTATTCACAGAAGCGCTGGAGTCGACCTCTGATTCCCAGGCTATAGTATGAGTAAACAGCCCTGCAGACTCAACCATCTGTTCTACCTCATACTCAGACGGGCAGCTGGAGATTTGGGAGCTGTGAGGAAGCAAGTGCGATTTGGGTGACACCTTTGAGGACTGGAGTATTTGTGATGTTGAAGTTGATGTGGAGGAGAGCCCACTTAAAGGAGCACTTGATATCCGTTGAAGCACCTGCTGTTTTTGTGCCTCATCTGGAATTTGTAGCGATTGGCGTGGCCGTAAGAAAGGGATCTTATCACATTGTCCGCTAAAAGAAGTAGACATTTTAGTTTGGCTGGAAGATGGTCTTTCTTCTGCAGATGTTACTGTTGCTTTAACACCTACCCCACGGACACAACCTTTTTTCCCCTTCCCAACACGCCTATTCCCCTTTCCACCAGCAGCAGGCCTTTTTCCACTCATTTTGGTGGTTAACTAATTCACAACTCTGGAGTTGTTTGCACAAAAAAACAATGGATGGTAACTGAGCAGAGCTGAGTGGCCAAACTGTGGTATTAGGCCAAAACTATTGGCTGGGTTAGATGCAGAAAAAAATTATTTTGAATTTGCAACCTGCTGGAGGTCAGTATAGATGGACTAATAGACCAAGTCCCACACACCGCTAGAAGCCCAACTATTTTTTCAGAGCTAGATGCAGAAAAAAATATTCAGTTTGCAACCTGATGGAGGTCAGTATAGATGGACTAATAGAATGATGCTATGCCCAAAAGATTTTACTTCACTAGGTGCAGTAAAAAAATTGGTATTCTATACACAGGTGTTATATCTTGCAACACAGATAGGCTACTCCACTGACTAACACACTCTGCAATAGGCCAAAAAGGATTAGCTTTGCTAGATTCAGCCAAATGCTGTGAAAAAAACTTGCACAGCACTGGCACAGACCTGCCTGGCAAAAACTGATAGGAACTCATGTAACCTAGTCCTGAAAAGGACTCCAATTACAATTAGTCTTTACTCCCACAACCTATCTATTTAAGAGCACAGACCTGCTTGATAAAAGTCGTAGGAAATGCTGTAACCTAGTCCTTAAAAGGACTGCAATCACAACTATTCCCTACTCCCAAGCTATCTGTATATTTGTGCGAAAATTGGCTTGAAATTAACAAGGTATATCGCACACAGCAACAGCGGTGCCGTCTAACACGCAGCTGCAGCAGTGAGAAAATGGTGGCGACGGGGAAAATGGCTGGGTCTTATAGGGCAAGGACATGTGACATACACTGCCAATGACACATGCCCTTGCTTGTGTGAAAAAAAGCACTTCGCTCCGTGTGTGCGCTGCTGATAGGCTGACAGATTGCACCTCACCACTGCAATTGCGGGAAAGAGAAAAAAAAATGGAGATCTTCATTGTTCCTGCAGAGATCCATCCCCTGCCCCTCCCCCACCCCGCTGTACACTCAAACTGCGTATTAACATTAATTTTCATCATTACTGAGAAAAAATCCAGTTATGATTTTGGTGCACGAACAGTTATCGAACATAACCTCGAACAGCCGAATTTTTCTCAAATTGTTCGTGTTCGCCGAACGGCTCGAACACCGCCCAAAACAGCTCGAATTTGAGATTGGCGAACAGTTCGAGTAGAACAACGCTCATCTCTAGTCAGGATGTCCCTAAAAAATGTACAGGGAAATTCAAATCCAGGCTGTGTGCCCTGTGTGAACGGGGTCTGACTAAGGACTGGCCTAAAGTTATGCCAGCCATGTATTGAAGAAACAATTTCGGAGGGAACTTCCGACTTTGCTTCAAATTTAAAAACCCTTATTAGGTCTGAGGTGTAAAGATCGCTAAAATCGTTTTCTAAGGCAAAAGAAGCATCCCAGGCCCATAGAACAAAAACCCCACCCACCCTTTCAGACTTAGAATCCGATGAGGGAATTCTGGATGACTCGACTGACTCTTCCTCTTCGGATAGCTAGGCAGGCACAGGTCATTGTTTTCCCTTAGGCTGTGTGCCCACTGTGTTTTTAAGCATTAACGCAGCGGCAATTCCGCTGCAGAAATGCTTAAAAAAACGCTTGGTAGAAGGTCTGCCATATTCCCCAATGATAATCCGCATGTGCTGTGCACATGCTGCTGAAATTTCCGCTGCAGATTATTGTGGAAAAATCCGCAGCACTACCAATTACTTTGCAGAAGAGTGGCGTTTTTGCCGCCATTGACTTGCATTGGAACACATGTCGTCTGCATCACTAAATCTGTACATGCGGATTCCATGCGTACCTGGGAATCATCAGCAGGGGCATTGAAACCAGCCATAGCTGCAACCTGTACTGCAAGATCCCTCATGGTTTGGTAAGACAGGTTAGAAGACCAGGTTAAAAACGAGTCACAGGACTCCATTCTGGCCTCTCTACCAGTATTGAAAGGAGCTGCGGCCTTCTTATCTGACGCCTCTGCAGATTCCTCCAGATTAGCGGCTAGATCTGTGGCCCTATCTAATGCCAGCCGTAGTGCAGTCGGGCTGAAATGTTGCCCAGGGGATATACAGACAAAATGGAAATTATGTACTCTTCTGTGTGAAGGAGATTTTCTTTTCGGTACCTCTCTTAACCCGATTCTTGAAAAGACGAGGGACAATAAGAAGGGATAAATTTTCCTTCTCTGCTTTCAAACAATCCTTTCGGAGGAAGAAATTTTCTCGCAGAAGAACATCCACAGAGCAACCTTGATGGGAGGATCGTTCCAGGAAAAGAAAAGGGATTTTATTCGGCGAGCCCTCCCAAGATACTCATAAAACCCCAAAATGACTTAATCCCAGGTGGGAGGAGGGAGGCACTCTCTGACTTCCAGCCTGGGAAAGGATCTCTTCCAACAGGTGAATCCTCAAATTGAAAAAATCAGGATTAAAGCTGGAATTTCTGAAGAACCCGCCAGAGAGATTTATACTGACTGCCTTAAGATCCTCTCTAACGAAACAGCGGACACTGGAGGAAGAGATTTCAGGCCTCCTTCAGAAGAATGTCTTACGGGAGGTATCACCACAAGAGTAAAGAAGAGTATTCTATTCCCCCTTATTTCTTGTAAAGAAACTAGACAACACAGAGTGATTATCAAATTGAAAGGCCTGAACAAATAACTGAACATTCCATCATTCAAGATGGAAACAATAAAATCAACAATAAGCTTTCTATTTCTGGGTTGCTACATGGCAGTGTTGGACCTAAGGGATGAGCATTATCATGTGCCAAGCCATCATGACTTTGAGATACCTCAGGGTGGCTGTAACTATACAGGGAGTCGTCGGGCACTTTCAGTACAGAGGTCTTCCCTTTGGCCTAGCAGTGGTGCCCCGCATATTCACAAAACTTATTGCGAAGGTTACGGCTCATCTCAGGGAGGAAGACAACCTGATCATCCTGTACTTGTAAGACTTAATAATAGTGGGAAAAACTAAATATCATTGCCTAGTCCAAATGGATCAGGTGTGCATCATCTTGAAAAACTTAAGATGGTGTTTAAACCTGGAAAAATCAAAACTGATCCCGCAAACAACTCTTATCTTTTTAGGCCTTACTCTGGATACAGTTCGACAGGAATGCTGCCTGCCCGAACAGAAAAAATAAAAAAACGTGGTTCGTTTACCGTAGCAAACCCAGTAATGACTCTCAGGGGGGCCATGTCTCTGCTGGGGTCCCTCACCTTCTGCATTCCAGCAGTATGCTGGGCCCAATTTCACTCGAATTACAATGGGACGTCCTAAAAAAACAAGGTCATCCTCAGGGGGGCATCTGGAGGGCAGATTGACACTCCCTTACAATGTAATTCAGTCACTGCACTGGTGGTTAAGGACGAACACGTTCCGGACAGGCATCCCTGGGTTCCCCTTATTACCAGAGTAATTATCACAGACGCCAGCCCCAGGGGGGGGGGGTGCGCACCTTGACAACCACCTGATACAGTGGACTTGGTCAGAGTAAAGTCTGGAGTCTTCAAACATGTGGGAACTAAGAGCAGAAGAGAATGCAATAATCAAATTCTTACCCCTTCTACAAGGACAACACGTAAAATTTCTGTTTGACAACCAGGTCACTGTAGCATATGTGAACCACCAGGGGGGGAACTCTCTCAAAATCTCTAATGCGGGTTTCAGGGAGGATATTTTCTGAAGTGGAAGGGAAAGTTATCTCTTTAAATGCCCTTCATATCAGAGGAGAGGACAACACGAAGGCGGACTTTCGAAGTCGCAGGCCACTATTGCCGGGAGAATGGACTCTAAATCATTCAGTCTTCCGTCAGCTAGTTGCCATGTGGGGGTCTCCAGAGGTTGACCTATTTGTGACTTGTCAGAACAGCAAATTAAAAAAGTTCTCTATTCTAGATCCCATAGAAAATCCTCTAGTTGTAGATGCCTTCCAGTGCAGATGGGATGTCAGTCTGGCCTATGCCTTTCCCACAACATGCCTAATTCCAGCAGTGTTGAGGAAGATCCGGGAGGATCAGGCACGTGTGGTCCTTATAGCCCCCTTCTGGCCCAAGAGACCATGGTTCTTTTGGCTGAGAAGCATGTCAATCACGAACCCCTGGATTCTAACAGATTCCCAACCTTGCTTAAGTTCCTATATTCCATCCTCAGGTGAAAGGATTGCACTTGGTACTGAAACTTGAGAGGTCATTGCTAGGTCGGGGATTCTCATCGAATCTAGTTACTACTCTTCTAGGTAGGAAACCAATCACTACTAAGATTTACAGTAGAACCTGGAAGAAATTCTTGTCATCTGAGGGATTCTCCCTGGGGGGGGAAGGGGGGTTCCTGTCAAGTCCATTTTGGAATTTCTTCAGAAAGGGCAGGAAAAAGGCCTAGCGGTCAGCATCCTAAAGGTCCAAATCTCTGCTTAAGGGGCCTTGTATAATTATCTGGCCGGTAAAAAATGGATTTCCAGGTTTGTGAGGGCATGCAGTAGAGCCAAACCAGCCCCTATAATGAGGGTTCCTTCTTGGGATTTGAACTTGGTGCTTAACGCATTAACAAATTCTCCTTTTGAGCCCCTTAGCTCAGGTTCCATAAAGTTACTTACCCTAAAAACAATACTTCTTGTGGCCTTATCAGCATGGAGGGTTAGTGAGTTACAGGCTCTATCTGCAGATATACCTTTTACCTTAATTCCGGATGATAGGGTAGTTTTGAGCCCAGACCCTGCTTTCCTACCTAAAATTGTATCCAAGTTGCACATGTCTCAGGAGATAGCCCTACCATCCTTCTGTCTTCAACCAAAAAATAGCAAGGAGGAAAAATGTCATACCTTGGATGTCAGGAGATGCCTTACACATCATTTAGCATCCACAAGCTCATGGAGGGAGGATAGGGCTCTATTTGTCTCCTTTTGAGGGCTCCCAGAAAGGGACGAAGGTCTCAAAAGGCACTCTATCAAGGTGGATCCGAGAAGCCATCACGATGGCCTATACATGGTTAGGCGGAGATCCTCCTAACAATCTGAAGGCCCACTCTACAAGGGCCATGGCAGCTTCCTGGCCAGAAAGAGCGGACGTGCCCATTGAGCAAATATGTAAGGCGGCAACATAGTCATCTCTGTCCACTTTCTATAATCACTATAGGCTTGATCTTTCTGCCTTCTCTGATCTCACATTTGGGAGAAGGGTTCTGCAGGCTGTGGTCCCTCCCTTACATACCTAGTTCTCTGTAATTCTCTCATTGTGCCGTCATGGGTGACCGAAAAACACATTACTTACCGGTAATGTTTTTCGGAACCCATGACAGCACCTTTACATTCCCTCCCTGTCACTATGGTGATCACCTTCTGGTTGGTGGGTATTGAAGTATTCACATGGGTGAAATTTGTATATAGTTATTAAGATTTATGTACTCTAATGTCCTCTCATGCTCTGTAATCCACTGAGGCGGAGAGAGGTGCTGCCCTTTTTATCTTGAAGGTTTCCTGTCCTTGAAGGGCTGATCCCCTCTCTCGCTGTTCCAAAAAAACACATTATCAGTAAGAAATATACATATATTCCATATTCTCCTGATAAACCAACATCAAATGGGGAAATGCGTAGCGAACTACTTGGGGGGCGGAACGTCTGCATCTTGAGATGAGTAACCCTGGCTGCTGTATCTGGTGTTTTACTATTTCTTAGCGTGACGAGGCTGTGGCTGGTGACTACAAACCCCAGGCAGGAATTTGTATCTATTGATTCGTTTATGACTGCATATGTAGGAGTGTTATTCTGTTAATATAGATAATGCTTCTATGTTCTGGCCAGGAGGTCTTTATGGCTGTTTGGGTAAAATGGTTTCTAAACAGGAGTATTTAATGTGGTAATGTCAATGAGGGTATAATTATATATTATTGCATATCTAAAGATATATTTACCATTACCTTTGACTGCAGTTTTGCAGTCAGTTTACACTGCAATATTCTTTTTGTACACTCCATATGCATATAATGCAATTTTAATATCTTTATAGTGATACAGTGACTATTAAGAAGTGTATATTTTTGACCAGTGTTTTAATCAAGCAACATAGACTCAAAACAATGTGTAAGTGAGGGCATTGTTTGCACCTATCAAAGTGTATTTTCCCCCCATATTATGTAAGGGACACTGGGAGAGTGTATTCTTCTATTATCTTAAATGAATATATTCGTGGTCATTGCACTGGTTCACTATATGCACTGCACTTTGGTTATGGTCCTTTGTGTTGAGATTAACTATTTTAACAAATACTGATATGAAGTTAATTTTTAAATAGTCTTTTTTCATCTAACTTAGATGAATTTCTGATTACAGATCACTGTCGACGTTATGAATCTGTCAATGAGTGTATGGAAAAAATCAAGTCTTGGATTGTGGAAGTGATGCGTGACCAGAATGAACACTCATTTCAGCACGTGATACCTAGCACCTATCCTTATATTAAATGCAGCTAACAGCAGTATCAATAGGGAATATAATAGTTTTTTTTGATTGGTTGTAGCAGCACGGAGTATTATGCAATAATTCCTGTCTGGATATGTCTAATACACTATCCATAGTGTGATATCTCATGCGTACACAAATTGCAGATAAGAGAAGTAATATTGTAGAATATAGAAACAATTTGAATTGGCCTTCCCAATATTGAGTGGGTCTCCGATAATGCATATACAGTAAGTGCAAGAGCTGCCAAAAATTAAGATTAACTCCAATACCACTTTTAAAGAAATGTAGCTAAGGGTCAAAGTATTAAATATTAAGGAGTGGGTCTCCAACACTGGTAACGCCCATGCACTAAGTACATGGGCTGAAAAACTTTTACCCCTGGGGGGTATGCATATATATTTTACAGAATGTTAAAGGTAGGCATCAAAAAATAGTTCCTACGGGCATCATAAACATCCTTAAAAAAAAAATTGTTGCATAATGGTCACCCTGGAGATATGGTGGTGGAGGATGAGGAGAAGGAGGATGACAGACTAAATCCTGAGGCGTTTATCCTTGTCTGAATTTGAAACGGTGCATGGGAATAGACAAGAAAAAAAAAACACTGGATTTGAGTTTATACCGCTGCTGTCATCCGGTGGTGGTAAGCGCCAATCCAGCCCTTGTTCATTTTTATAAGTGTCAGCCTGTAAGCATTTTCAGTTGAATGGCGGATGCGCCTATCAGTGATAATACCCCAGCGGCACTAAAAACCTTCTGACAAAATGCTAGTGGCAGGTCAGGCCAGGACCTCCAAGGCAGAGGACTGTTAATGCCACATGTCCAGCTTGGATGCCCAATAGCTGTAAGGCACAGAGGAATCAGAGGACACAGGTACAGTCACCAAGGTACCCCTTCAGCATCTTCCAAACTTTTCCCACTTTGTCAGAGTACCCCACGCATCAGGGCCTGGGTTCTGGGAGGGTCTCAGAAAACTGTCCCAGATCTTTGACCGTTTCCCTGCCTTTGCTGCATCTGGTTGGTCTCCCTCACATGTACTCCTTAGTATCAAAGGAACTGTGACCTCTGTTGCCAGCGTTGTCAGATAGCAAGTTTTTTTAATTCTTCAACAAGGGCCTTCGGGTACTGTAACATTATTAGACCTCTCCGCCACGGGAAGTTGAGATGGAAAGTTCTCCTTGCAGCATGGGTATAGAAGGGTGGCCAACCAGTAATTAATGCTGCCCAAATGAGTACAATGTGAGGATCACAGGAAAGGCAGTGGAACATACATTCAGCCATGTATGCCAGAATGCCAACAGCCAAGACATCCCTGTCCCCACCAAGAGGATGACTGTCCATGTTCTCCTTCTCATCCTCCTGCTGGTCCTCCTCTTTGCCTTCCCTTTCCTTCCCCTCTTCAGCCCATCCATGCTAAACAGACAGGATGAAGGTGGTGTGGGTAGTATACAGTAGTCTGTAGCGCAGGAAACCAGCTCCTGTTCCTCCTAATAATTATCACCCAATCCAAGTTGAGAAGATGATGAGATGAGGCTGGGCTGTTTAACATCACACTGTATAGTTACTTGCTCCATCTCCTTGTGCTCCACCTGCAAAGCCTCCTCTTTAATTGTGAGCAGCGAGAATTTCAGTAGACAGAGGCGGGATGGTGACACTGATTATAGCGTCATAGCTCACCATCTTGTTCGAGTACTCAAAGTTTTAGAGAATGGCATAGATGTCAATCGTCCATGCCCACTCATCAGCTCTTATGTGCGGCGGCTGACCGGAATACCGACTAGAATGTTGTCGCTGGTACTCAACTGCCCTCTGCTGCTCACAAAGCCTTGCCAACATTTGCAATGTTGAGTTCCAACGCGTGGTGAAATCATACACCAATTGATGAGCTGGAAGATGAAAAAGCAGCTGAAGCACTGTCAAGGCTGCCGAAGCTGTGGCTGACTTGTGGAAATGGGCACACATGTGGTGTACGTTCACAAGCTGCTCAGGCAGTAGGTTTTAAGAAACTGCTGAACCATGAAGTTGAGCACGTGTGCAAGGTTGCCAAGCTTCAGAGCCACCACCAGGTTCTGGCCATTGTCATACACCACCATGCCTTGCTGTAGGTTCAGGGGCAAGAGCCACTGATCAGTCTTGTCTGTTAGATCTTTAATCAACTTTGCGGTGGTGTGTGGTTTGTCACCTAAGCAGATAAGCTTCAGCAGAGCCTGTTGCCGCTTAGCCAAGGCAATGCTGCAGTGCTTCCAGCTTGCGGGTGAGGAGGAAAAGGTGCAGATACTGCTGTAGATGGTGGCAATCCTTATTGAACCAGGGCCCACAATTCTCGGCGTCGGTAGCACGTGTTGCGTCCCTGGGTCCGACTGGGTCCCGGCTTCCACAATAGTTACTGTAACATCCCTGGTGGCATGCTGGCATGGCTTACCAACTCCCACCATGCAAGACCGCCAACTTGCCTACCTGTCCAGGCTGTGCACTATACTCCTCTACTTGCTGTGTGCATGTCTCTTATCTGCAGGCTTAGGGCGGCGGCGCTGGTACTTCTTGATTCTTAAAGTTAGTGTGTGCATTCCTAATGCGTCCCCAGCCTATTGCTGTGAGTCACTGGATGCTTAAACCTCCTCCACCCAGTGGGAAGGGCCTGAGCAACACTTTATTACAGTGGGTTCTGTGCAACTGTAAGTTGCCTGTTTCCGCCACCCTGGGGGTTGAGTACCTAGGCCCGTTACCTGTATCTGGGACTTCTAGTCTATTCTGCCACCCTGGGGCTGAATTCCCAGGCTCGTTCCTGCATCTTGTTCCTGTCTGAACTGTGTCCTAGCCCGTTACCTGTTTGTCTCTGTCCGATCTTTCCCTTTTCTTGCAGTGTCTCAACCAGTACCTAACTCCTTCTTGTTGTCTCTGTACTTCTGTTAGTGATTTTTGTGTCCACTTGCTACTTCATAGCAAGTACCTTGTGTGTATCTGGTTCTGCTTGTACCCTTTCCCGTGACTACCTCCTGTGTTCTGGCTATCTTCCTGTGTTTCCCGGTCCCTGTCTCTTCCATGTGAACAGAGCCCCGTCCAGTCTGTCTGCACCTGCGGCTCTGCCCTGCTCTGCTTGCCCTCTGCACCTGCGGCTCTGCCCTGCTCTGCTTGCCCTCTGCACCTGCGGCTCTGCCCTGCTCTGCTTGCCCTCTGCACCTGCGGCTCTGCCCTGCTCTGCTTGCCCTCTGCACCTGCGGCTCTGCCCTGCTCTGCTTGCCCTCTGCACCTGCGGCTCTGCTCTTCCCTGCTCTGCTTGCCCTCTGCACCTGCGGCTCTGCTCTTCCCTGCTCTGCTTGCCCTCTGCACCTGTGGCTCTGCTCTTCCCTGCTCTGCTTGCCCTCTGCACCTGTGGCTCTGCTCTTCCCTGCTCTGCTTGCCCTCCGCACCTGTGGCTCTGCTTGTGTGGCGTCCCTGAGGGTTCGGTCGCCACAGAGGTGTTGCATCTCAGCCAGAGATGTGGCATCTCACTCTTGGGTAAAGAGTACAGCTCAGGACCCTAACACCTGCATCCAACATGCCACTCCAGGCCAGCAGGAGGGGCAAGATGCCTCCCACGTACTTGCTGAGCCCCTTTCCTGGCTGGAGTGGGGGGGGACCAAGTGTGGGGGAACTATGTAGTGGGTGTGGGTGGAGGACGTAGATCAGGGGAGCACTTCAGTAGCTGTATAAAATGGCAAGCCATCTTAGGGAGTTCAGTTCAGTCAGAAGAGAAGTAAAGGAGCAGAGGCTCTGTAGGAGCTCTGCTCCAGAGGCGGGCCTAGCCAGTGAGGTCCAAGTCTGAGAGGAAGGAGAGGAGAGGGAACAGAGGCTCCAGGAACAGAAGAAAGGACCCTAGGGGTACGGGCCGTGCAGAAGGCCAACCGTACGCCTGCATCTGCCAGGCATTGGAGGGGTCAGGCCATCAAAAGGGAACCGATCCCTCAATTAGTAGAAGATTGCAAGTCTCGGCTAGGAACTGGAGGATGCAGTACTTTGTCCTGTAGCCACAAGTCCATGCCAGTCTCACCGAGAAGGTAGCCACATAGGACCCAGGGGATGGAACAGACGTCGCCCGCCAAGGCCCGCGGGTACAGGATTGGAGATACTAGGTGTGAGGTGCAGGGAAAAGGCCAGGGAGGGGACACAGAAGGGGGTCCTGCTAAGCACTCCAGAGCTATCTGGGGGTGGACTGAAACCCTCACTGACTAAGCACAGCACGACGAGGGAGATTACTTTGGTGCCTGTAGTCTGGACTGCATTAACTGTGAGTAAAGACCCTGGGACTGCACTTCATCATCTGTGTTTCTTGCTGAGCCATCAACCCCTGCTCTACAACGCCCAGCACAACCTGCACTATCTACACAGCCATGGAACTAGCTCTTCCTGTGAAAAGTCACACCATCCCTGCTGCAGTAACATCAGCTTCAGAGGACTGCTCCGCAGTGGCGGCTACCTTTAGCCGCATTCCATAGGTAGTGTCACGAACGTTATAAACTATTATCCCCTGTAAATATTCCCCTATTGAATGACTGCCCTGGGTCACGGACTGGGTCACCGCCACTGTGACATCCCCCAGCATCTACCGGCCTGGCACCGGGTACCCCATGGCCCAGGGGGTGTCACTGGCCCTCCGCACCCGTGGCTCTGCTTGGCCCTCCGCACCCGTGGCTCTGCTTGGCCCTCCGCACCCGTGGCTCTGCTTCTGTATCCCAGTCTGTACTGGTCCCTATCCAGCCTATTTACCTACCTGCCTGTACCGGCCTGTCTGCATACCAGCCAAATCTGGCTGTTAGTGAATTCCCCGGTGTGGGTCAACAGTTATGACCAGGGTGTGACCTGGAATATCACGTGGGCCACCTTCCATGTCCCTCCTCGGACCACGGAGTTGATTAAGCCGCCGTGCTTCCGTGGTCGAATATGGTGAGGTCCCTAGTCATGCCCCTCCAGGCACTCCTTGGTTTGTGGCCCAGTGGGAACACACACTATGCTCACGCCAAACAGTCCGGGCGTGAGCGTAACAGTCACCCATTGTGCCGTCAGTGAAATGTATCGTCTCTGGCCACAGCACTTGTCCATGTGTTTGTGGTTAGGAGGACCTTCCCAGTAACTGCGTTGGTGAGGGCATGGGTAATGTTCTGGGACATGTGCTTGTGTAAGACCAAGATGGCTCACCGGCTGCAATGAGCTTGTGGAAAGTTATGTCTTTTAAAAGCCTAAACGGCAACATTTCTAGTGCAAGTAGCTGAAAAATGTGGCTGTTAGTATTGTGGCCTGTGGGTTGGTGGCTGCGTATTTTTGCATTCCAAGGACTGGGGTAGGGACAACTAAAGTCTGCGCTGGGACAAGGTGGTCTTGCTTGCCGACGGTGGTTGCAAGTGTGAAACGACAGGTGCAGGGAGGGAGGCAGCTTCACCTGCGTCATGGACAGGGGATTTGCGTGAATATAGAACAGGGGAAGAGGCAGTGGTGTCACCCACACAGTTTCTGGACCCTGGCATTCGGCCAAGCTAGTCTGGTGCTTTGCGGTCATGTGCCTGAGCATGCTGGTAGTTTTGCTGCATTTGCTAATGCTTGCATGGCTGATGTTGCAAATGGCCTTTTTTCGGTTAACTAGACAGTCTTTAAAAAGTGCCAGACTTGGGAAGACCTAACCATTGGACTGGCAGTTAACCAACTTATGTCTCTGGCCATTCCGCTGCCTCTTCCTGCCTGTTGTGGTGCTACGGATCCCCTCACCTCTGCGCTGCTGTCCTCGGTCTGCATGTCACCTAACCTGATTGGATCAGTGACTAAATTGTCCACCACCTTTTCTTCCATGCCCGCACCCTGGTCCTCCTCCTGACTTTCTGGCAATTGGGTCTTCATCATCCACCTCTTGCGACAGTTGCTCTTTCCAACAGTTGCCTTCTAGTGACCGTGGCTGCTCAAATATTTGGGAATTGCTATGTGATCTCCTCCTGTCCCACTTGAAATGGGCAGGGCGAGAGGCAAGAATCTATACATGGAAATGTGAACAGCTCTTCAGAGTGTCTAAGTGTGGGATCACTTGTTTGCAGGTACTCTTCATGGTGGGAGGAAGGAGGGTCAGGGTAATCATTGTGGTACAGACTAACGGCAACTTAGACTGGACCATGTGGAAGACAGGGTGATGGTGGCAAACTGATTGGAATCATAATCTGCTATCCAGCTAGCAACCATTTCACACTGGAAAGCTTTCAAGATTGGTGTTCCATGCCCCCTTAATGTTCAACAGGAAGCTAGGTTGATATGTAACAGCAAGCAGTTTCACCTTGTCCATGGCCTCAGGCTTTGCGCTCACAATCAGCATCATGTCCACTATCTCGTCACTTACCACGTGCCTTGCCCATTTCAAAATACATATGATGTTTCCTTGCTGAGAAGACCATGCAGTATCTTTAGCGCATTAAAATTTGCCCACCTCAGATTAACTTGCTGCAGAGCAATAGCAATATAGCGATACTACTGGTTATCGGCCAAGTCTGGATTTAAATTTTGAATGCACAACTGCCAGGGAAAAATTTTTGATGCAGAGAAAACTTTTCAGTATTTGTATCACAAAAAATTTAGCACAGCTCAGATGGACTCTTATTATATAGTGATACTATTGCAACCAAACAAGTCTGCCAGTGTGCTTTTAATGCACAAATGGATTCAGTTGGATAAACACGTAAGTGAGCTGCACTGCTGAAGTAAATCAATTCTTCAGAGATGATGATGAAAAGGCTTTTTTATTAACGCGTTTCAACGCCGTACCGGCGTCTTTTTCAAGTAAAAAAAACAAATGTGTCGTTAATAAAAAGCCTTTAAATCATCATCTCTGAAGAATTTATTTACTTCAGCAGCGCAGCCCACTTGCGTGTTCATCCAACTGGATCCAATATCTCCTGGAGGATATATCTTCCAGCCACGGGGCAGCAGCAGCTGTTTTTCTTTATGCCTTCATAGGAGTTGTGCCTGTCACAACTCCATTAGGTGAGTGTAACCTGCACTCTCCCTCCATAGGGTATCACCCTATTGTGCGCTCGGTTCCCCACATTTAGATCTACATTTAACGCACAAATGGCGTAGTATTTTTAGCATAGAAGATTTTGAGGCTGAGCACTTTTCAGCATTTGTATGACAGATAATTTAGCACACCTCAGATGGAGTATCTTCACTGTTTGCACTATATAGCGATACTATTCCAATCAATCAAGTTTGGCTCTATTCTTTTAATGCACAACTTGAGCTGTGTAAATCGAGTATACAGTGTAATGTCTTTTCACAACAATTTGCAGGATTAAGTGCAATAAGATTAGCTGTCCTACACTATTCCTCCACAATCTCACTAACGTCTGCTAACAGCAGTATTAATATTCAATAGAATAAGCCCTTAAAAGGGCTGTTGCAGATAAAAAAAAATAAATAAATGTGGTGTGGAATCCATGCCTATAAGCTGGTTAAAATCTCTCCCTCGCTCAGTAGCAGCAGCTCTCCCTACTATGCCGGTTTCCGGGGTAGACACTAGCGAGCATAGGGTCTTGGGTCTTATATAGACCCGATGGCTGGCCACAAAGTGTCAATCAGTCATACCACTACCAACAAGGCTACGCCACTACAGTGATTGGCAGGCAATCCCCACTTGTTTATAGGTTGTCTAAAAAGTGCCAAATATGCAGGCAGGGACTAAAGCTTCCGCTTGAGCTGTAAAAAAAAAAAAATACTTGCCGAATAACGATCATCCTGAGTCACTAGTAGTGATTGGCATGCTCACTCATCTCGTATATAAAATTTTGACCAGGGTTGCCCAAACTTTTACATCCCACTGTACTGTGTGAGCTCTGCATCTCCTCAATGCTCAGCTGATGAGAGAAAATGACGTCATCGTGCCAGCTGTCTCATATGCTGATTGGTGGAAGATGAGTGCAGTGGCCCTTCCTCCACCAATGTATTCACCACTGTCTGCTTCCTGAAAATGCAGATAGCAGTGACTGAGATGGAGGTGGGGAGCAGCAGGGGTGAGGGAACTGTGGGACCCATTGGACATTGCTTCAGCCCCTTAGCGGTCTTGGTCCTTGGTCCAGACTGGAGCAGCCATAGGGCCAGATGTGGCCCACGAGCCGCACTTTGCCCATGTCTGCTGTATACGCATACAGTACTGCTGCAGCTGAGCTATCCTAAAGAGCCAGACATCTCATTTCCTCTCCATTCATTCTATACTACATGGTTCCTGCAGCTACCACTGCCAGTACAGTCACACATCTCCAGCCTGTCCTGCTAGACTGTACTACTGGATTACACAACCAGATATTTTGTACTGTGTAGTTTCTATTGCTGACAATACAGCCATTTATCTCCTGCAACTGAAACTGTTAATTTCTACATTACTTTATCTTTACTTTTCCAAGTGGTAAAGCGATTCCTGCTCATAAAGATTTTTTTTTTTTTGTATGACATCTTAAGCCAGTTCTTGCTAATCTTTTTTTATACAACAAACCAGTTACTGATTCTAAAGCACACATGTCAAACTCTGGCCCGTATGCCAAATCTGGCCGGCAGGGTGGTTTTTTGGCCCGCAATATTAGAATCACCACCCCTATGTGGGGCTCATCATTCTGCATGGAGGACTTTGTGGGGCCCATTATACTGTATGCTGACTGGCCTGTGACTTTGTCCAAGTTTTTCATTTTGACCCTCTGTGTGTTTGAGTTATAAAGAAAATGATAATTTTTATGTCTTGGTTAAAAGCCAATGCTTCACTTTCAAAGCCATAAACCTATTGGTGTTTTGAAAATAGGAACAATAGGAACAATATTTGGAAGACTTGTTACTTTTTATTCTATTTGAAAAAACTTTATGCCAGTTTGGTGTTAAGCAGCAACATTTCTTTACCAAAAGTCATACATTTTGAGGTCACTTAATCATTGCGAAGGCTGTGTTTGCTTTAAAGAGCTTGAAAGGAGGTTGAATTTAATCATTGGAGACCTCAGTGTTGCCCACGTCTTTTCAGTGCAATTGAAGGCTTTGCAATTCTAAAAATTTGCAGCAAATCAGTTTTGGGAAACTTTTGAGTCACTGGCGAATTTGAATTTCAGAAGATTCACTCATTTCTAATTGCTTTTTTTTCCCTATTGCTTTGCATAGGGAGAAAGATGTGAGAAGAGAGAAACTATACTATAACCAAACATACTGTGCAATGGGGCTTCAGATTTCACAAAATGTATTTACTGTAATTTGTAGTAGTTAGCACAAATGAACGAGTACTGTAACTTGCATATTTTCTCCGCAATAATTATTTTCAAAGGTTTTTTAGTTATATCATCTTGTCTGTAGAACAAATTATATCTCGAGCATGTACTGTAGCGTGTCATAAAAATTCTAATGTGCACTCTAGTGTCTTTGACAGCATCGTAGATAATTGGAGTCTTGAGTCATGAGGTTATAATGGCCTAAAGTAACCACTGAGATAATTCTTTTTGCATTTGTTTGATATTTATAGCTGCACTTGAGGAAAATGGTATCGGCACCTAATGGTCTGTGATACATATATTATGCTTTCATTAGATGCAAGATAGATAGATAGATATTAATCAAGAGAACATTCCATATCCTCTATTTTTAATTTTTACAAAACAAATAAAGCCCTATGAAAAAGTGTTTAACACATATATGTGCACAAATCTCTAAACCGTAGCAAACAGACAGAATGCACAAGTCAATATTTACAGTGAGAGACAAAAATACTATGAGAAGCCGTACACGCCACATGACGCAATCTGTTCATAAATCATGTTTGATTTGCAGGATGCAAAGCCCTGGATGATGGGGTAGAAGCAAACATTTTATTAGCACACTGTGCGTGGAAAGCAAAGGCGAGCGAACACATACAGTAATATTCAGAACAAGAGTGATGTTACAGTGGAAATTGCAACTGTATGGAAACAATTACAGAAAAAAGCAAGTGGGCGTCATTTGCCTAGCACTAATTCTCCAGCTTCCTCAGAGCTACAACATTCCTTACATTTCTAGGAAACATTCTATTTTACCCTTATTCAAATTGACATTTTGTCGCTTTCTTTCTCAAACCTGAATGTTAACAGCATGTGAATGTAAAATCAATAATACAACTGATGGAACTGTCCAAGGTACTGAAGCCCTGGAACTGGTAGCTTAGAGGAGTTGTCTGAAGTACTTTTTTAGTACATTGGCAGGAGATTTTGCATCTACTTATTTCAGAGGGTAACTGTATCAATGAAGTACAGATATTACAGAAGAACAAACAGCTGGAATAAAAGCAATGAGGGCACTGTGCAAAACCTTACAATTTATGTGGAAATAGAGTATGGTTGACGGAAGTCAAAATAATAAATTTCCACAATTGTCACAAGGTGATGAATTTAATACTTTAATAAGGGCAGTTTCTATAATGTGTCAAGTGTGTAAAACTGTTATTAAAGGGTAAGGTAGTTCCATTCTAGTGGTTGGGAAATATGAAAGGAAGGTACAGATTAGAATGATGAAGAGACTACACTGTAACTGAGAGTTAATTTCATGGTAATGTTGAAAATGTTTAACTTAAATAGTAAAGTTTTCGGAGATGAGATATGATAGACATCTGCACCAAAATCAAGGAGGTAGTGAGGAGTATCAGTCATTTCTGATTGTTAGTGTGAAACAGAAGTGAAATAGACATGTTCGACATGGTAAAGCAGAGTTGTGAATTTTCAGCATTAACTAGTAAAAAAAAGATTTTTTTTATTTCCATACTTATTCTGCACTGTGAGGGTATGTTCACACTATTCATGCGGTCAGCACTTTGAACGCAGCATAAAGTAGCGCTGCACGCTGGTGAATCTGCATGTGTTCATTGAACCATGTGGATTCACCACAATCAATACATTGTAGAGATCTAATTTCTCTTGCGGAGACTAGCGACTCTGCGAGAGAAATTGACATGCTGAGGTCTGGAAAGGCACACCGCATGCCCGTGTCTGCAGGTGCATGGAGACTCATAGTGGGCATGGGATTTCTTGAAATCCCATCCACTTTTCTTGTAATGTAGAATGCTGTGGTTTGCACAGAGCGCAAGTTTACTGATAGTGTGCACATACCGTGAGAGAACCAGTAAAGAAAACAAGTTTGAGAAGGGTTATAAGGTTTGGTACCATCTGACAGGAGATCAAAAAATAAGTGGCACTTTTGAGAGTTTAACTGTAATGTTGGCAGCCAGGTTCACACTACAAGGAGGAGATTTTAAGTAATAATCTATATATATAATTGTCTGTCTGTCAAATCCCACGTCGCTCATTCGTCCGGCAGCGGCCAATCAGCGATGCGGGATTTCAGAAAAAAGATGGCGGCCGTTAGCGGCTCATCTGCGGGACGGAGATGCAGCCGGGAGATGACTGGCGTGAGGCGCTCATCTCCTGGCCGGTAGCAGCAGAAGGACCTCGACCACCGGCGCCGCTGACCTCCATGCGGAAGGGTGGACTGGGGAGAGGCGCTGCGGGTCGGGATACTTCTGCTGCGAGCAGCCGCTCATCTCCCGGCTTCTCGCAGCGGAAGAAGCCGCACAGGCAGCGGCGCTGACATCCATGCGGCTAGGGTGTCAAGGGAGGACCAGGTAGCTGCGCTGCGGGTCGGGATACTTCTGCTGCGAGCAGCTGCTCATATCCCGGCTTCTCGCAGCGGAAGTAGCCGCACAGGCAGCGCCGCTCCCCGGTCCGCACTAATACGATTCCACTCCCTGGTCCTCACCAGTACGATTCGCTGATTGGTCGCGCTCTCCGGCCCCAACCAATCAGTGATCTTTGCGCCAAAGTTAAACACGCTGTGCTAATTGGTCGCTGCCGCTGCCCGCGATCTTTTACCGATTTGGGCGCCACATTTAAATAGCAGCCGCGACCAAGTACCGATCTTGGCGCCACATTTAAACACTGCTGTGCTGATTGGACGCGGGCAGCGTCCGCGACCATTCAGTGATCTTGCCGACAAATTTAAACACCGCTGTGCTGATTGGTCGCAGTCGCCGGCCACAACAAATCAGCAGTATTGGTGCCAAATTTAAACCCCGCTCTCCAGTCCTCACTAACACGGTTTGCTGATTGGTCGCAGGCGGCAGCCGCGACCAATCACCGTTTTTTGCGCCAAATTTAAACACCGCTCTGCTGATTGCACCCGGTCTGCCGCATACATATTCTAGAATACCCGATGTGTTAGAATCAGGCCACCATCTAGTGACTGTAGAATCATTAACGTAATTTTCGTGTAAACGTTGGTTTAAGCAATAGGTGTATTTTGAGAAAGCCAATCATTTTTGATAGGAAAGTATAAGACTGGTTAGAGATTTGAGGAGTACAGTCAATAACGTTTGAGACTGGGCAAAGTCAGAAGACTACATAAAGTCCTATTTACCTTCATATGTCGAAAAATTGTAAAAGTTGTGAAAGGCCTAGACAGGATCCATATAATGATGTTAATTAAATTTAAAGACTTTTTTTTTTCTAAGACCAGTAAGAAATTGAAATTGGCAGTAAAAAACAGGTGGATTAGGGTTATGAAAGATAAATCATGTGGCTAATAGCTAAAGTATGAGAGAGTACATGAATCAGTGATTTGAGACTAACTTTGTATTGTACAGTAGAACTAAATAGTTTAAAAAGGATATGCGGGGCTTTACCCCCTTCATGACCAAAGCATGTTCCGTTTTCGATTTTGCTCCACTTCTTCCCAGAGCCATAACTTTATTTTGTTTTCCAATATGGCAGTGTCAGGGCTCTTTTTTTTTGCGGGACAAGTTGTACTTTTGAACGACCTCACTGGTTTTACCATATCTACTGGAAAAAAGGAAGAAAAATTCCTAGTGCGATGAAATTGCAAAAGTGCAATTCCAGTTTTTTGGCTATTTTTTTTTAGCCACGTTCACTGAATGCTAAAACTGACCTACCATTATTATTCTCCAGGTCATTACGAGTTTGTAGATCCCAAACATGTCTAGGTTCTTTTTATTTAAGTGGTGGAAAAAAATCCAAAGTTTGCTAATAGGATAAAATGTTTTGATCGCCCATTATTGCATTTTATTGCAATGTTTTAGCAACCAAAAAAACTTAATTCTGGCATTTAGAATTTTTTCTCATTACGCTGTTTACCGATCACATTTATTTTTTTAATGATCGGGCGATTCTGAACACTGCGATAACAAATGTGTATGTGGTTGTTTTTTTTTTACTGTTTTATTTTGAATAGGGCGAAAGGGGAGTGATTTTAAACCATTTTATATTTTTCATATTTTTAAGCACTTTTTTTTTTTACTCTTTTTGCATGCTTCAATAGTCCATGGGAGACTAGAAGCTGCACTTATCCGATTACTTCTGCTCCACACAGGCGATAAGATTGCCTGTGTGTAGCAGACTTGCTCACTTGCTATGAGCACTGTCGGCGCTCGTAGCAATCTGGCAGTGACAAAGGGGTCTCCTGCAGACCCCGGATTGTCATGCCGACCCATCGGCGACCCGCGATCATGTGACGGGGTCGCTTAGGGGCGGGCCCTATGACGTGCTTCCCTGAAGCTGAGATTGACAGTGGCATTTAACTAGTTAAAAGACGTGGGTGGATCGCGATTCCACCCACGGCTGTTGCTGGACACATGTCAGCTGTATAGATCAGCACCAGAGCCCGAACCAAATCGGAGGATCTGACGTGGGGCGTATTATTACGCTACACGTCAGAAAGGGGTTAAAGAAAAAACCCATGTAGTTGCTAAAAGAGGCAACTACCTGCCTGTTAAACCCAGCATCAGTCACTAACCACTCCTGCCAGAGATTCTGCTGCTCCATGTCTACAAAGAAGCTGTTTCTCTTCCAGTTGAAGGGACTACTGGTGTCATACTGTTTGACAGCCGGCCTCCCCCCAATTAGACAGTAAAGAAACTGTAGTCAATCAGCAAGACGCTAGTAGTCCCACTCAGTCAACAGAAGAAAGGCTGCCACTCTGACAAAAAGCATCTGAATCTCTGGCAGAAGTGGTCAATCACACTGGTGCTGGGTACAACAGACAAATAGGTTCCTCTGACAACTACATGTGTTTTTTTTTTTTTTTTTAAAGTCCCAGATATCTCCTTTAACCCTTTTCTGACGTGTAACCAAATAGTACGTCATGGTGACCTGGGCAGATTGGACCAATGATGTACTATTAGGTAATATGGTGATCGCGCCTGCACACGAACGGTGCAGGGCGATCGCCGTCGGGTGTCAGCTGATAGCACCAGGTGTCAGCTGTGACTGTGCAGGGAGTGGTGCCGCACCGCTCCAGGCACATTAACACCCTCAATGCTGCGATCCATGTCGATTGCAGCATTGCGGGGGCAAGGGGAGGTGATCGCCATACTCACCTCCTCTCCCGACCTCCAGCACTGTCTGCCGCAGCTTCCCGGATGTTGCCATGACAACCCGATGTAGTCATGACAACATCCGGGTCACCAGACAGCAGGAAGATATTTTGGTCATGCGCTGCGCATCTAATGCATTTGCAGCGCTGACAGCCTGTATAGCACAGGATGGTGCTCCATCCCGGTGCTATACAGGCGATAAGAATAAAAAAAGTGAAAGTCCCATAGTGGGACACAGAATAAAAGTCCAAAAAGTGTTTAAAAATGAAAAAAAAATAAAAAAAAAAACACCAAAAATAAAAATATAATGTACCCAGCAATAAATAAAAAAAAAACCCGTAAAAGTACACATTTGGTATCGCCGCGTCTGGAACGACCTGCCTGACCCATAAAACTGTTCCACTAGTTAACTCCTTTAATGAACACAATAAAAAAATAAAATAAAAAATAAAGCAAAAAGCAATGCTTAATCATTATACCGCCAAACAAAAATGGAATAACACGCGATCAAAAAGACGAATATAAATAAAAATGGTACTGCTGAAAACGTCATCTTGTCCCGCAAAAAACAAGCTGCCATACAGCTCCATCAGCCGAAAAAAAAGTTATAGCTCTCAGAATAAAGCAATGCAAAAATTTTTTTTCGATAAAATGGCATTTATTGTGTAAAAGCGCCAAAACATAGAAAAAGAATATAAATGTGGTACCGCTGTAAACGTTCTGACCCGAAGAATAAAGCTACCTTATCAATTTTACCACACACGGAACAGCATAAAAAAAAACATAAAAACAATTCTGTAATTGCTGGTTTTTGTTTATTCTGCCTCCCAAAAATTGGAATCGAAAGCGATCAAAAAATGTCAAGTGCCTGAACAAGGTACCAACAAAAACGTCAACTCATCCCGCAAAAAGCAAGCCGTCACAGGACTGTCGGCCAAAATATGGAAAAATTATAGGTCTCAAAATATGGCGATGCAAAAACTAGATTTTACAAAAAATGCATCTTTTAGTGTGTGACAGCTGTCAATCATAACTACCTGATATGATTCTGGTATTGCTGTAATAGCATCGACCAGAAGAAAAAAAGTCATCTAATCACTTATACCGGAACGGCGAAAAAAATAAACTCTCGGGTTAGGGTTGGGGTTTACTTGAGTTTGCATCGGGAGTATCGCGGGTGCTCGAGTGACATGCTTGAGTCTCCACCCCATATGCTTCTTGGCCAAAAAAAACCTTGCGGGGATTGCTTGCCTGGCACGAGCGATCCCAGCATGTTTTTTTTTGGTTGTCTAATAACCGTGAAACATGAGTGGGGACTCGAGCATGTGCGATACATGGTGCATACCAGAGTACCCGATGCAAACTCAAGTAGCAAGCACTTGCGCTCAAGAGTAATGACAACTTATTCAATATGATGACCTAATGTTATCAAATTCTGTCGTACCTCTGGGTTCAAAATGTTCACTATACACCTTGATAAAATCCTTGAGGGGGGTGTAGTGTCCAAAAAGGGGTCACTTGTGGGGGTTTTCCACTATTTAGGCACATCAGGGGCTCTCCAAACGCGACAGGGCGTCCGCTCTCGATTCCAGCCAATTTTCCTTTCAAAAAGTCACACAGTGCTACTTCCTTTCTGAACTCTGCTGTGCGCCCAAAGACTGTATTCTCCTCAAATATGGGGTATTGGCGTACTCAGGAGAAATTGCACAACAGGTTTTGGGGTCCATTTTCTCCTCTTACCCTTGTGAAAAAAAAAAATTGGGGATAAAACATTTTTGTGGAAAAAGTTTGATTTTTTTATTTTCAGGGCACCATGTTATAAACTTCTGTAAAGCACTTTGGGGTTCAGGGTGCTCACCACACATCTAGATAAGTTCCCTGACTGGTTTAGTTTTGAAAATGGTGTCACTTGTGGGGGGTTTCCACTGTTAAGGCATATCAGGGGCTCTGCAAACGCAACATGACGTCCACTAATTATTCAAGCAAATTTTACAATCAAAAAGTCAAATGGCGCTCCTTCCCTTCCAAACCCTGCCGTGCGCCCAAACAGTGTTTTTTCCCCCACATATGGGGTATCTGTGAGCTCAGGGGAAATTGCACAACAAAATTTGGGGTCCATTTTTTCCTGTTACCCCTGCAAAAATAAATAAAAAAAATTGGGTCTAAACTAACATTTTTGTAAAAAAAAAAAGTTAAATGTTCATTTTTTTTCTTCCACATTCCAAATATTCCTGTGAAGCACCTGAAGGGTTAATAAAGTTCTTGAATGTGGTTTTGGGCAGTTTGAGGGGTGCCGTTTTTCAAATGGTGTCACTTTTGGGTATTTTCTGCCATTATAACCCCTCAGTGACTTCAAATGTGATGTGGTCTCTAAAAAAATGGTTTGTAAATTTTGTTAAAAATAGAAATCGCTGGTCAACTTTTAACCCTTATACCTTCCCTAATAAAAAAAAAAAATTGGTTCCAATATATAAATAGTAGTGGACAACCCCTTTAAGGTAATTCAAGAAAGTGAATAGAACATGTGAGCCATCAAAAAATAAGAAAAACACCAATTTAGATAGAAACCGAGTGTTTTATGGAATTAACATACAACAAGAGAAATGTAAAGAAAAGCACTGACTATGGTGAAATAGTGTGGGATACAGGTACACAGAGAAATAATAGTAGACATGTATTTAAATAACTTATGAAATCATATCAGTGTGATGACATGTGCAATTATCATATTTAACTTCAATTAAACATTCAGCATATTCTACTTGGGCTATGATCACACATTTAGTATATAGTCAGTAGTTTACATCAGTATTTGTAATCCAAAACCTGGAGTGGGTGATAAATCCAGAAGTGGTAACGTGTTTCTATTATACTTTTCCTCTGATTGTTCCTCTCCTGGTTTTGGCTTACAAATACTGATGTAAAATACTGACCAAATACTGATGGTGAGACTGTAACCTTGGACAATGGTCTTCTGCCACTCTTCCTCCCCTAGCAAGTGTTTCCCCTAATATAGCACTTAATATTAAGCATGTATATACTAATTTAGCTGGCCAACCTATTAAACTTACTATAATATGCAGAGATAAACCAATTTGCATGGATATATCATAAAATTCCCTAGGGATAAAACAAGGTGTGCACCAGGTCACTTGGCAAGACAAGAATCCGATTTCGGTAGCATAAATAAAAGATTGAAGTGGTGAAAATAAAAGCGCTGCAATGAATTAAAACTCGTAGAGAAAAAAAAATAAGGTTCAGGAAAGGAAAAGTTAAACACAGGATTTGAATAGATTATGTGCCATGCATTAAAACTTGCAGGGATGAAAATAAAGGTTCAGCAAAAAGATAGTTAAATGTCAGGATCTGAATTGATTATGTATCATAACTCCTAACCGGCAGAAGTGACAATGAAGGTTGACCAAACGGCCAGTTAAATGGCGGATTTGCATTGATTCTATCCCTTTCCTGGCCTCTTTTCTGCGAGACTTTCTCCCTGGCCTGGGAGTGCAGTGGTAGCTCCCAATCTGCTATGTATGTGAATGCTGGAGCTTGAAGCCGGGGATTGGCCATCCTCCCCATTCAGTCTGCACCCAGGCTTGATTGAATACACAGAGCTCCACCGGCTGCTCCTCCACCCGCCTGTCACTGTGTACTATAGTAATAGCAGGCTGTGACCACGTTCCTGGATTGCAGACAAGCTGCTGTGACTTTCTGCCTACTGTGGGATATTCTTATGCTGTGTAACTACTGGAGAATTAGAACGTGGGAGAGGGACAGAAGGCTAGAAGTTACCGCATAGCATTGAAATAAAGAAGCTGCAGGATAAGCTGGTAATATTAATATCTCCCTCTGTATGAGATGGAATGCAGATTTCTGTTACTAGGTAGACTCCAAGCTCTCGGGCTTGTGTGCATTTGTTACTGTATGCTGCTGTCATCACCAGAGCCATGCTAGTCCATGTGCACCTAGCTCCAGAAGGAGAGGGAAGGGACTGGGGGGCTCTCAGGACTTTGGGAACTGCACACTTGTCTGTGTTATGCATGGGTGACATTGAGATTTTTGCAGGGATTTATTTGGGGTCTTTGTTGCTATGATTGTGAACCTCATTGACAGTAGTTCTAGATGCAGGCGAATGTTACAGCAATAAATGCCCTGGTTTTGGTGAGGGGGAAAAGAGTCATCTGTATTCTGAATGAAATACCAGGAATGTTTTGCATCATTGCAGCAGGAGGCAATAATGGACAGCATTGCTGTTTGGAAGTAATGAGAAACATATAAGTGCTTTAGTACATCTCGTACCAGATCATCTCATCCATGCCCATAATGATTGAGCTGCTAAATCGCACTTACTAATAAATTGAAGACTTAAAAGGTGGAGAGTAACAATGTGTTGCTCAAGGTTTCTTAAAATTGCTTTGAAAAATGTTCAGGCTTTCAGTAATTTATCTAATTCTACTAACTGCCAATTAGGGGTTAATAAAGTTTGAACCTTTTCTATGTAATGTAAAGTGTTTATTTTTCAATAACGCCATGTTTATGTGTGTATCTATACTTCTATTAATTAGAACACAAGTCCAATCACAGCCAGTTGAGCTATAAGTACTTTGCTGCGGGTAGTAAAAATAATCAATATATAATAGAAATTTGATGCTGTTAAAAACAAATCAATTCTATTCATAGTTGGAAATTTTCTGTTAACCCCTAATGATCAGGTCTGCTTTGGCCCTTAGCGACTAGCTAATTTTTTTTAGTTTTTCCCTTAAAGTTTTTTCACAGCATAACGATTATTTGTTCATTAGCGTGGTTGTGCAGGCCTTTGTAACTTTTTGCACTGTTTGGGAATAAAACCATACAATCATTTAATAAAAAGGATGCAAAAGACATAAAAAATGTGAAAAAAGAAACTTTCAAAATGTAAGTTTTATTTAATAATTACTAAAAGAATTATCGGCACTATTTCCAATGACTACAGTGATTCCTGCGATAAACTAGAATAATATAAATCCCTGTTAAAAATGGAATAATGTCTAAATATATGGAGTACCTCATTCTAGTATCTAAAAAATGGTACAACAATATATAAATGAATAGAAGTAATTATAAGGTGCCAGTTTTAAAGGAGAATGTCAAAGGTGGACAATTGAGTGACACAATCACATCATGGTCTATGGCCTTATTTTTACCCTTGAACCTCTGAATGCCAGAAAGCAAATGGTTTTGAGAATGCTGACCCCTGAAGAAAAATGGGTATATAGGGGTCTGAAGCAACATATGTTTGTGATTTGGCTGTTCTTAGCGGCTCCTTTCTTGGATTTGAAACTTTATTTCTGAACCGGAGTGTTTCTATTCCAATAGATACAGTAGTGTGAAAGTGTTTAACCCCCTTCCAGATTTCTTATTCTTTTTGTATTGTCACACTTAACTGTCTAATATTTAAATTTGTTTAGTGACCTAAAACATTTAACACAAAATTCAGTTTCTTAAATTAAGGTTTTTATTAAGGGAAAAAGAAATCAAAACCTACTGGGCCCTGTGTGAAAAAGTAATTGCCCCCTAAACCTAATAACTGGTTGAGTCACCCTTAGCAGCAGCAACAACTGGAATCAAGCATTTGCAATAACTGGCAATGAGTATTTTACAACGCTCTAGAGGAATTTTGACTCTCTCAACTTTGCAAAATAGTTGTAATTCAGCCACATTGGAGGGTTTCAGAGCATGAACCTCCTTTAAGGTCATGCTACAGCATCTCAATTGGATTAAGGTCAAAACTTTGACTAGACCACTCCAAGTCTTTTGTTTTTCTTAAGCCATTCAGAGATGGACTTGCTGGTGTGTTTTGGATCATTGTCCTGCTGCATAACCCAAGTGCGCTTCAGCTTGAGGTCCCAAACATATGGCTGGACATTCTCCTTCAAAGATTTTTTGGTAGACAGCAGAATTCATGTTTCCATTTACCACAGCAAGTCTTTCAGGTCCTGAAGTAGCAAAGCAGCCCCAGACAGTCACACCACCACCATATTTTACTGTTGGTATGTTTATTTTCTGAAATACTGTGTTAATATGCCAGATGTAATGGAATGTACACCTTCCAAAAAGTATAACTTGTCTCGTCAGTCCACAGAGTATTCTCCCAAAAGTCTTGGCAGTCATCAAGATGTTTTGTCAAAACTGAGATGAGTCTTTATGTTCTTTTTGCTCTGCAGTGATTTTCGTCTTGGAACTCTGCCATGCATGCCATTTTTGCCCAGTCTTTCTTATGGTGGAGTCATGAACACTAACCTTAACTGAGGCAAGTGAGGCATGCAGTTTGGATGTTGTGTGGTCTTGTGACCTCTTGGATGGGTCATTACTGCGCTCTGGGGGTAATTTTGGTCAGCTGGCCACTTCTGAGAAGGTTCACCACTGTTCCATGTTTTTGCTTTTTGTGGATAATGGCTCACTGTGGTTCGCTGGAGTCACAAAGCTTTAAAAATGGCTTTATAACCTTTTTCCAGACTGATAGATCTCAATTACTTTCTCATTTGTTTCTGAATTTCTTTGGATCGCAGCATGATGTCTAGCTTTTGAGGATCTTCTGGTCTACTTAACTTTGTCAGGCAGGTCCTATTTAAAGTGCCCCAGGAACAAAGTTAATTTTAACAAATCTTAGAATAATAAGTTCCACAATTGGATGTGTTTAAAAAAGTCACTGTGCTGAGATAATCTTATAAATGTGCCCCTGCTGTGTACTGTGTAATGGCTGTATCTGATCGTGCAGGAACATGGTCTGATCATGCCACATTTCCTGTGCAGGGGAGGAAGTAAAAAAGTGTACAGACATTACAGCACAGGATCACAAATAATTCTTTGAGGTAAAACCTTTTTTAAAAACAGGCAGGGAAATGTTTTACCTCTCCAAAAAAAATCCTCTGTGACCCCCTGCTGTAATATCTGTATACTCTTTTGCTTCTACCCTGCCCAGGAGATGTGGTATGATCAGACCATGTTCCTGTTCATGGTTGAAATAAGCAGAATCCTGCTCTTCTCCTTTTTCTGGCTATACAGTACGCTCTGATATCCCAAAATTGGGTTTACCAAGCTAGCGGTTGGAGTCCTACTTTCAATTGAATATTCAGATTTCTGACTGGATTTGTACCACTATTTGTTACTTTAATCTGTTTATACCTAGCTGTGCCTTTATTGGATAAGAGTGTGAACTGCTCTATTTACCTTAGATATTGATACTCATCCCTCCCTGTGCAATGATTAATATCATTATAGTTTATTGCATGAATCATTGCAGACTAGTGGTGGTTATTTAAATAATGGTAATATAAAAATTACATTTTAACAAGTTTTATTTTAACAAGTTTTCATGCTACATTAGAATAAACAAAATATTGTGGAAAATGTTAGATTTTTGCAGCGTAAAGTGTTTTATGTGCTTGCTTTTGTTTTTTAAATTTAATGTTTCACACTGAATAACGTGAATTGGATGTTTCGCCCCCAGCAGTTTGCCCCCCGCACATTTCGTCCCCAGCATTTGGCCCCCAGGATGTTTTGCCCCCGCACATATCGCCCCCCAGTTCGAATCTTCCTCGGGGCAAAATGTACCTGGGGGCGAACTGCTGGGTGCGAAACTTCCTATAACCCTGAATAACAAGTTAAATTAATTTATCAGGTTATGGTCATACTGATAAATTACTGTAAATGGCCTTTTTTGTGTAGATTTTTTTAGTTTTTTTAAATATAATTTTTTAAAATTGCTTACAGTGATTAGTTTCTCATACACATATATATATATATATATATATATATATATATATATATATATATATATATATATATATATATATATATATATATATATATATATATATATATATATATATATATATATATATATATATATATATTATATTTATATTTAACGGCTAACACATTATGATCAGCATCACAATGACAAAGGTCACTGTTAACCTGCAGTTAGGGTACAAGTGTTGCTTTATGTGAACAGACAGCTGAGTGCCTTCTGTGTTTCTAGAAATGACTACAAAGAGTTATGTCCCCTAATCCATAACGTCATAATTAAATGAGTCATAACTGCAGTAATAAGAGTAAAGCATTCATGATCAGAGAATTATCTTATTTTGACTGTTAGTGACTATCAGATAGTAAGACAGTGAAGCCCCCACTCATTGCAGCACTGAACTTTTAAAAATGACCTAATCTACACAATAAGAGCATGGCATCCGTTAACATCTTGTAAAAATGCATACATCTGGTTAAGGAGGTGACTGATCTCATCGGTCTCAGTATATACAGTGGGGAAATTCAGTATTTGATACACTGCTGATTTTGCAAGTTTTCCCATCTACAAAGAATGGGGAGGTCTGTAATTTTTATCGTAGGTACACTTTAACTGTGAATGAAATTTAAAAAGAAGAAACAGAAAATCACATTGTATGATTTATACATAATTAAATTGCATTTTATTGCATGAAATAAGGTTTTGATCACCTACAAACCAGCAAGAATTCTGGCTCATACAGACCTGTTAGTTTTTCTTTAAAAAGCCCTCCTACTCTATATTCATTACCTGTTTACACTTGTTACCAGTATAAAAGACACCTGTCCACACTCTCAATCACACTCCAACTTCTCCACCATGGCCAAGACCAAAGAGCTGTCTAAGGAAACCAGGACAAAATTGTAGACCTGCACGAGTCTGGGATGGACTACAGGATGATAGGCAAGCAGCTTGGTGAGAAGGTAGGTTGCAAAACTTGCAAGACCGATGGTGTATCAAATGCTTATTTTCCCCACTGTATGTGGCTAATATCTGATAACCTTGTTTACTAAAAATCAGTTCTAAATGCACTAAATTGTTAGTCAGCATATGATGGCCTTTAATTTTTACCCAGCAGCCAGCCTGAGGATGCAGAGCTGCAGTGGAAGGACAGAAAAGCAGCCTAAACCAATCATGAGATAGTCTGAGACATACCCCCTATCTTGAGCTCCCTGTAGACCCTGTAGCTAAATTATAGTCAGATTTTAGCTCTGTCCTAATGGAGCTGTGCTAAAACAGCCAAGCAGTAATATCTGTGGAAATAAATAGAAAGTGACCAGCCTTTGTAGATAACAATTTACATTATTTAGCTTGCCTGGACAGTTGCTTTAAAGGAGTATTAAAGTTAGAAGCATGTATCACCTACACACAGAATAGGTGATAAATGCTAAACCCTTATTGATCACCAGAAACCGCAATCATTCAATCATTTTCTTACTACCATATCATTTAAATTGAGTGTCAAGGCTTATATATGACCACAGCTCTATTTAACCTTCTCTTTTCACACCTAAGGCGCAAAACACCCTTTTGGCTGTTGGTTGTTGAGACTGCCTGCAGTTACACTGATGAGCAAAAGAGTAACAATGTTTTGAACTTTTGACTTTCAGGCTCCATATCTCACATTCACTAAAGCTTCTAACATGAGACTACCATTATTTTACAGACAATTATTCTTGATATGAGTAATAAATGAGGGGTCGCTCACTGTTAGGGTTGGGTGCTCAGAGGATAGATAAGTTCCAAATATGTAAAAGAGAACCTCTGCACACCATTGGGAACAAAGGAATCCAAGCGATGCCAATTGTGCAAAGAAAAATATGATTTTATTCATAAATCCCTTTCATTTTCAAAATTCATGTACATAATCCAAGACCATATATATAAACATTTACCACCAACATTTCGTCCTCCTGACGGCATTCTCCCTTACCCACAGCACCAAACTGGTTCACAGCCTATTAATTCCCTTGTACAAGCACCATGCACCAAAGAACCTTGATAAAGACTAGTGTTGAGCGAGCACTAAAATGCTCGGGTGCTCGAAGCTCGGGCCGAGCTCGCCGTGATACTCGGGTGCTCGACCCGAGCAATGAGCCCAATGTTAGTCTATGGGAGACTCGAGCATTTTTGCGGTGACACCCCCGGCAGTTTTTTAAAAGTCTAACAAGTGCCCAAAACGATAGTGACAGTGCTCAAATGACAAGGACAGCATGGGGATTGCCCCATGAAGCATTTCTGACCCCCAGATCACTGCTGTCAACAACGTGGTCAGAGGTATTAAGCCACTTTTACGGGCTCACAATAAAACGTTCAAAAATGAAAGTGAAACTTTTTTCCTGTGAAATATGTTAAGGAACATCCTTTCCAGGGAAAAGACTTGTGTATAAGTTAAAATAAATGACCAAAAACAAAAATACTCCTCCACACCTTCAGCTATGTTCACAAGTAGCATTTTTTATGCGATTTGCACTTTTGTATTGCTTTCAACTATGACAAATGCATTCACCGTGAAATGTCATTTTAACATTTTACAACCTTATCTGGCCATGTGCTGTGTGACACATGCATACAGTGCTGAAAATACATGGGAACAGCATGGGGAAGACCCCTGGAAGCATCTCTGACTCCCTGGTCACTGTCTAAAAGTGTGCCCATCATAAGTGATCCTTGCCGCATCAGAAGATGCAGACTTGCAACTATCCCCATGCAAGTTCTAGTCCCAGGGCAGTGTTCAATTTTACCTCCCCCATTCCTTGTAATGCAAGCGCAAGTATGCTGCCTGCCACCCACCCACCCCCAGGCTGCAATACCATACTGCTTGCTTGCTTGAACTTGAAATTGGGCCTTTTAGGCATGTGGAGGTGGAATCTGGCCACCACGTCTTGGCTGTTGGCGGCCGGGTGTCCATACTCAGTCCCCAGCTGCCCGGCGGCCGGGTGTCCATACTCAGTCCCCAGCCGCCCCGTGGCCGGGTGTCCACACACGGTCCCCAGCCGCCCCTATTTCTCCTTGGAACATCCCCCCACATGCTTTTCTTAGCCCGGCCTGCTTTAGGCAGCATTGGACGAGCCCACCAGAGAACCAGACTCCTCCGGTGGGCCCTGACTTATCCATCGGTGGAGTTGAGCGTGCCAAGGTGAGGAGCATGATGATAACAGAAGTTAGCATCTGCTATGTTTTCTTTTAATGCAAGTGTAAGTGTGCAGCCTTCCACCCACCCACCCCCAGACTGCAATTCCATACTGCTAGCTTGCACTTGAAATGGGGCCTTTTAGTTTGGAGGAAGCCGAAGAAGCCGAAGCTGGCCACTACCTCATGGCTGCTTCTGCAGCAAGGTATCCATACTCTGTCCCCAGCCACCCAAATTTGTCCTGGTGTGCCTTATACATAAGATTAAGCGTGTATACTAAAACACTACCTGTGCCCTCCCCAGTGCATTTAGTGGGAAGGAGAGCCTATTCCGCTGTAGTGTGTGCATGCCAAACCCCTGTTCATGGTACATGCGAAGATGCCTCCCACCTTGCACCTGTCGTTGCAGACTTGCAACTATCCCCATTCAAGTCCTTGTCCCAGGGCAATGTTCAATTGTACCTCTCCCATAACCTTGCAATGCAAGCGCCAGTATGAAGCCTGCCACCCACCCACCCCCAAGCTGCAATACCATACTGCTTGCTTGCACTTGAAATTGGGCCTTTTAGGCATGTGGAGGCAGAATCTGGCCACCACGCCATGGCTGTGTCGGCGGCCTGGTATCCATACTCAGTCCCCAGCCGCCGGGTGTGCCCGCTTGCTCCCCAGCCTCCAGGGGGTGGCCGGGTGTCCATACTCTGTCCCCAGCCACCCCTATTTGTCCCGGTAACCTTTCCCACACTTTTCTTAGCCTGGCCTGCTTTAGGGCAGCATTGGCCGAGCCCACCGGACTATCAGACTCCTCCGGTGGGTCCTGGCTTCTCAATCAGGGGAGTTGAGAGTGCCAAGGTGAGGAGCATGATGAGGATGATAGAAGTTAGCATCTGCTTTGTTTTGTTGTAATGCAAGGGCATGTATGTAGTAGCGGCTAGGCCGGAGGTGGTCAGCGTTTTGGCACATATCCTACCTCATCTGAGGATTGCTGGATGTTTTCCTGCTACTATCCAAGTTCTATGACTCCCGTTAAAACAAAGCTTCTGGTGATAAATGATGGATGAGGTAGTGGCAAAGGAGAAAGAGCAGGAGGAACAGGGACCATTCACATCAATATCAGGCCAGTCAACCACACATGTCTTGTAGGATATGTTTCTGTAACAAAAGGAGCGGTTCGGCTACACAGTTATAGGGCATACAGTGAGTGCAATGCCTACCAAAAATTTAGAGGCACTCCAATGCCCCTTGGAAATTACATGGAGGTCAGAAGGCCTTAACTAAACCTTTTTTTCCATTTATAGCAACTGGGTCTCCTGTGCACTGTTGGCCTAAGCAGTGAATGGAAGGCTTTCTGAAAATTGAGGAACTGCAATGCCCCTTACAAGAGCCATGTGTGGCACCCCAGGGGTCTGGTCACCACAATAATAGAGATATTACGTCAGAGAGCAAGTGGGAGGTTTCCTGGTCAGGATCCCTTAAACATGCAACATCCTCCTGCCCCAGTCCTGGGAGGGGAGAATTCTGCCCTTATAAACTGGATCTGGGGCGGGGTTGAGTGAGTCAGAGAACAGAACAGTCAGAGTGAGAGCAAGGGAAAGTAACAGCAAGGAGCTAGGAGCTAAAGACCAGGGGCTGGAAGCTGAGCAGAGCTCGCCCTGGCAGAAGACAATAGGAACCAGACACAGGAGTCCAAGGCTGTGAGGACTTATATATCCAGCAGCAGAAACCAGCCGGCAGGGGATTTCAGTCCTCTGGCCATAGAAGCCCGGAGGCTCAGTCACAAGCAAGGGACCAGCACCGCCATCGTGGAGCGGAGGCTAACAGAAGGCCCCAAGTCACCAGCCATACGGGTGAGCACTACACGGTACACTCAGGGACGTGGGCTACTTCTACCCGCTTACAGCTAGGTAGCCAGGAAGAGTGCAGACAGATGGGGAGGCCTACAACTCCACATGGCCAGGGGAACTCCTGCTTGCTCACAGACTGACCAGGCCTCTTATGCTAGCCAGTACTCCCGGGAGGGTCTACCTTATAATCATCAGTAAAGACCCTGAACTGCACTGGAAAGACTGAGTCGTTTCTGCTGCGCTCGTGCACAATCACCCCCATCATCCACACTCACTGCCCTGAGGCTATACTCCTCCCGTGGGGAGTTATCCCATTCTCTGCTGCACACACACCAGCCTCAGCAGTCTGCCTCGCAGCGGTGGTACTCCCTGACCGCAATCCACGGGTGGCGCAGTCGGACAATTAACCTCGAAACCTAAGAAAGATTGCCACTGGTTTGACCAGCCTGAGCCACGGGACGGGGTCACCGCCACGGAGACTACAGACCCCAGAGAGAGACCCAGTACCGGGTATCCCACACACGTGCACACACGGCCCAGGGGGCGTGTCACATGCAGTACAGCATATTACAAACATAAGCCCCATTATTGGGGAGCTGGTCTCCCATAGTATTTGCTTATGCTTTCCAAGCAAAAGCTGCCAAAAATAAGGGCGGAGGAACTTGCAATGCTGGCACCCTGGTGGTATAGTGGTGGTGGAGGCTGAGGATAAGGAGAAGATTAAACAGCCGAAACGAGGAAGCGTATACCCATGTGTGGGTGTGAAGCGGTGCATGTGAATACACCTCCCGAAATAACACAGTGGATTTGACTTTGTTACTCTGCTGTCATTTGGTGGTGATGAGAAGTCTGGCCCAATCCAGCCCTTGTTCATTTTGATGAGGGTCAGCTTTTCAGCATTGTCAGTTGACAGGCGAGTGTGGCACTAAAAACACGCTCCGATAACACGCTAGTGTCAGGGCAGGCCAGGACCTCCAAGGCGTACAGAGTGAGTTCATTCCAAGTGTCCAGCTTGGATACCCAATAATTAAAAGGCACAGAGGAATCACAGAGGACGCTGGTACGGTCGGCAAGGTACTCCCTCACCATCTTTTGAAACTTTCCACTCCTTGTGAGAGTACCCCGCGCCTCAGGGCCTGTAAGCTGGGCGGGTGTCAGGAAACTGTCCCAGAACGTTGACAGTGTTCCCCTGCCTCTGCTGGATTGGAGTTGCATCTCTCTCACCTATACGCCTTGGTTGGGCAACGAACTGTGACCTCTGCCGCTAGCGTGTTCAGATGGGAATTTTTTTAAGAGCTCTGCAGCAAGGGCCTTCAGGTACTGCCCCATTTTTGTAGACCTCTCCACCTCAGGAATAAGAGAGTGAAAGTTCTCCTTGTAGCGGGGGTCTACAAGTGTCACCAACTAGTAATGACTGTCACCCAACATTTTGACAACGCGAGGGTCACGGTTAAGGCAGCGTAACATAAAGTCAGCCATGCGTGCCAGACTGGTAATGGGCAAGATTTCCGTGTCCTCACCAAGATGACGACTGACCATGCTCTCCTCCTCCTCTTCCCCCTGTCCTCAGGCCACCCACGCTGAACCGACATTATGACACTTGTACAGGTACTACCGTCTACAACGCATGATAGCACCTCCTCTCCCTCCTCTCCCTCCTCTCCCTCCTCTCCCTCCTCTCCCTCCTCTCCCTCCTCTCCCTCCTCTCCCTCCTCTCCCTCCTCTCCCTCCTCTCCCTCCTCTCCCTCCTCTCCCTCCTCTCCCTCCTCTCCCTCCTCTCCCTCCTCTCCCTCCTCTCCCTCCTCTCCCTCCTCTCCCTCCTCTCCCTCCTCTCCCTCCTCTCCCTCCTCTCCCTCCTCTCCCTCCTCTCCCTCCTCTCCCTCCTCTCCCTCCTCTCCCTCCTCTCCCTCCTCTCCCTCCTCTCCCTCCTCTCCCTCCTCTCCCTCCTCTCCCTCCTCTCCCTCCTCTCCCTCCTCTCCCTCCTCTCCCTCCTCTCCCTCCTCTCCCTCCTCTCCCTCCTCTCCCTCCTCTCCCTCCTCTCCCTCCTCTCCACGTTGGGATGAGATGAGGCTGGGCTGTGTGTAATCGCCCTCTACGGCTTCTTGATCGATCTCATCATACTCTGGCTGCAATGCCTCCTCTTTAATACTCTGCAGAGAGCGTTGCAAAAGACAGACAAGTGGGATGCTTACACTAATGATGGCGTCATCGCCACTCACCATCTTGGTGGCCTCCTCAAAGTTTGTCAGGATGGTACATATGTCAGACTTCCAGGTCCACTCCTGAGGTCTGATGTGTGGAGTCTGACCTGAATATCGACGGCCTTGTTGCAGCTGGTACTCCACAACTGCTCTCTTCTGCTCACAAATCCTTTGCAACATGTGGAGGGTAGAGTTCCAACGTGTGGGGACATCACACACCAGTCGGTGAGCCGGAAGCTGCAGACGCTGCTGCAACATAGCAAGGGCGGCGGAAGCTGTAGCCGACTTGCGAAATTGAGCTGACAGGCAGCGTACTTTCATGAACAGATCTGGCAACTCGGGGTACGATTTAAGAAACCGCTGAACCACGAGGATAAGCACATGAGCCAGGCATGGTACGTGTGTGATCTCACCTCGCCTCAGAGCCGCCACCAGGTTACGGCCATTGTCACACACGACCATGCCGGGATGTAGGTTCAGCGGTCTCAGCCACAGATCTGCCTGCTCTTTCACAGCTGTCCACAACTCACAAGCAGTGTGAGGTTTATCACCTAAGCTTATGAGTTTCAGCACAGCCTGTTGCCGCTTGGCGGAGGCAGTACTGCAATGCTTCCAGCTTGTAACTGATGTGGTGATATCGGAGATGGAGGCTGAACATGAGGAGGAGGAGGAGGAGGATGCGCAGGAGCTGCACTGTGGGGCAACTCTGACTGACATGGGGCCCGCAATCCTCGGTGTGGGGAGGATGTGTTCCGTCCCAAGGTTCCGACTGGGTCCCGGCTTCCACTATGTTTACCCAGTGTGCTGTCAGAGAGATGTACCGTCCCTGGCCACAAGCACTTGTTCACGTGTCCGTTGTCAGGTGGACTCTCCCAGTAACTGCATTGTTGAGGGCACGGCAGATGCTTTGGGACACGTGCTTGTGTAGTGTAAGGATGGCACACCGGGCAAAATAGTGTCGGCTGGGGACCGAGTACCGAGGGACGGCCACCGCCATAAGATTGCGGAAGGATTCCGTCTCCACCAGCCTAAAAGGCAGCAATTCAATGCAAGCAGTCGTGAAAAGTGTGAATTTAGGCCTGTGGGGCGTTGGCTGCGAATTTCCGCTTTCGTTCAAAGGTCTGGGATATGGACAATTGAACGCTGCGGTGGGACGTGGACGTTGATGCTGTTTCTTGAGAAACTGCCATAACAAGTGAAGACTGAGAGGAGGGGGCAACTTTACATGCAGTATGGACAGGGGATTGCCTTGCACACACAACAGGGGCTTCTATTGCACGCACAACAGTGGAAGAAGCAGTGGTGACACCCGCTGACACTGGTCGTGGACCCTGGGTTTCACCCCACAAAGTCGGGTGCTTTGCTGCCATGTGCCTGATCATGCTGGTGGTGGTCAGGCTGGTAGTTTTATCACCCCTGCTGTTGCTGGCAAGGCAGGTGGAACATATGTCCTTTTTGGGGTTATCAGCAGAGTCTTTAAAAAAATTCCCTCATGTTGGTGTTACGGGGAACGGTTGCCTGCTTTCTGTCTGCGACCACCACACTGCTTCTTCCAGCCTGTTGGGGTACTCTGCCTCCCTCCCCCTGTGTGCTGCTGGCCTCACTCTGCATGTCCTCCTTCCACGTTGGGTCAGTTACTAGATCATCCACCACTTCCTCCTCCTCCACTTGCGCACCACGATCCTCCTCCTCACTTCCTGGCAATTGTGTCTCGTCATCATCCACCTCTTGTGACAGATTGCCAACGTCGACTTCCTTTGGCCGTGGCTGTTCAAATATTTGGGCATCGCAACATGGGATCTCCTCTTCCACCACTTCAAGCGGAGCAGGCTAGGGGCCCAAATATGGAAATGGACGAGTGAACATCTCTTCAGAGTGTCCAAGTGTGGGATCACTTGCTGTCTGACGACACTCGGCATGGTGGGAGGAAGGAGCATCAGGGTGAGGAGGAGTATGCGGTTGAGACTCACGGCTACTAAGAGTTGACCGTGTGGAAGACAGACCGGAGGTGGTGGTGCCCAGGTAACTGGAAGTATTATCTGCTATCCAATTAATAACCTGTTCACACTGATCAGTTCTCAATACTGGTGTTCTGTGCTTCCCTAATAATTCGGTCAACAAGTGGGAGCGAGAAGATGTGGCTGTTGGTTGTGACACATTTTCACCTTGGCCACGGCCCCGTCCTCTGCACGAACCATCACCAGAACGTCCACTTCCACGTCCCTTGCCACACGCCTTGCCCATTGTAAATGAAGTAAAATAGCTTACCCTTGCACTATCAATGGAAAAAGGGTAATAGAGTAGATTAGAACCATGGAAGAGGAAAACCAGTTATTGTTTACTGGGGTATACCAGACTTTTTTAAATATATAGATTTGCGGCTGAACAGTGAGCGACACACTCAAACTGTTTTTTTTTTTTTTTTTTAGATACAAATGGCCCAAAATGGATAATAGAGGTTTGAACCGTGGAAGTGCAAAACACTTCTGTTTCTCTAGCCTACACCAGACTATTTTCAACAGTTATATTTGTGTCTGAAAAATCAGAGACACACTTTTTTTTTTGGTGGGGGGGGACGCACCAAAAGGTTAATAAGACGGGTATTTGTACAGTGTGAAGGAGGAAAAAAAGGAGGATTTAGATGAAAAAAAAGGATTTTTCCTGGCCCCCGACACCAGGTGCTAAGTTCAGCAACAGGAGCACACAGGACTGTAATGCAGCGTTTGCTGGTATAACCACTGTGTCTCCTATACAGCCTGCCTGCCTGGTATCTGGGATGGATATTAGTCCTGAAAAGGACTTTTTGTTTGTTCTGGCAGCCTTTACAAACTATTTCAGTTAATATCTCTCCTTAAATCAGCAGCGCTGTCCCTACACTGTCTAATCCGGAGCGACTGTGTCCAAGATGGCGGCGCCCGGTTTTAAATACTCGAGGTGACGCTGTGCGGCCAGCCAATCACTGTAATGCCCACAACCAACATGGCTGCAGCATTAGTGTGACTGGCTGGCAATCCCTGCATGTTCATTGGCTCTGTAAAGAAAGCCAAACATGCAGGGCGGAGACCCGAGCTCCCACCCGAGTAACCCGGAAATGCTCGGTGCTCGCCGAACATCCCGAGTAGCGTGATGCTCGGGCGAGTACCAAGCAGTGTCGAGCATGTTCGCTCCACACTAATAAAGACCCATACAGGTCGAAACGTTGGTGGTAAATGTATGTATGTATATATATATATATATATATATATATATATATATATATATATATATATATATATATATATATATATATATATATATATATATATATATATATATATATATATATATATATATATATATGGTCTTGGATTATGAACATGAATTTTGAAAATGGAAGTGATTTATGAATAAAATCATATATTTTTCTTTGCACAATTGGCATCGCTTGGATTCATTTGTTCCCAATGGTGTGCCGAGGTTCTCTTTTACAAATTATTCTTTTTATCTCATACATAAATTTGATTTGCAACTATTTAGCCTATGATTAGTTATGCAGTTTCTTGCCATGTTACTGCATTGTTACTGTTTCGCTCCTGTTCTGTATACTACAAAATACAACCTGTTCTGACATACCCTAATAGCTCAGTGTGTTAGGTTGATTCCCAAGTGAAAGTCACTGTCTTGAATCGAGGCGCAGCGGTGAAGATTTTCCAAGAAAAGAAAACCGCTATATAGAGCTCATAGATTGCGGTCTCTCGGGGAAGAAAATTGCCAAACTGCAACATGTGAGTGCCATGACAGTTGGAAGAAAATAAAATATTATCCGTGCATTGATTTAAAACCAAAAGGTGGGCATCCAGGCAAAATATCGGGGTCAACAAGTTGGCTCTTCAAAGTCTATCTGTTCTAGTGCGACAAACATGGTAGTGGAGGTGGCACATATGCTTTGTTTTGGTGAGATCATAGATATCCATGCAAGCACAGTGCAACGCATGTTAAACAAATCTGTAATAGTGGCCTGAAAAAAGGTGTAGAAGCCTCAACTTAAATATCGTAATTAGCTTCAGCTCGTGATTGCAAAAAATTACAAAAAGTGAACCGTAAAAGATTGGAAACGGGTGAGTTGAACTGATGAAATGAAAGTCCATAGACTAGACTCTGATGGGTACAAATAAGTCTGGAAGAAACCAAGGAAAAAGGGGTTAATGGATTAAGAAGTTATAGGAATTGTCAAGTTCAGTGGAGGAATCCTGATAATATGGGGTTGTTTCACAGCGATATGCATTGGATACTTGATCAGGATTGATGGTGGTCTCAACACTGAGCTATATGTAAGTATGCTCCAAGACAAGTTACTTCATACACTTGTGTACTTTGGGTATGAAAAGGATGACATAATGTTCCAGCAGGACTACGACCCGAAGCATACATCGGGATTGGCGAAGAAATTGTTCAATGACAATAGAGTAGAGGTGCTTGATTGGCCCCTACAGTCTCAAGACATAACGCAATTGAACACCTGTGGGTAGAGTTGAAGAAAAAACTGTATACATACCCAAGTAAGTTGACCAGTATGCACCAACTTTGGGAATATGTAGACGAGGCCTGGTTATAGATTTTGGTCAAGACATGCTTGAATCTGATGAGGGCATTCCCAGAAGGATTAAGGCAGTTTTGAAAACCAATGGTGGATTTACAAAATACTAACCATAATAAAAAAAAAAATTTAGATTTTGTGAGGAGCTGCCCAATTCCTAAAGACTGATACTTTTCCAGCAACGGACCACCATTTTTGTCAATATTATTATTGTGTTTTATTAGTGATTTACTAGTTATGTTTTATATAGTTCTTCTAACTTGTCAGTATGTGCACTAGATTCGCTTGTAAAATGTCCAGCATTCCACTAATCTGTATATAATGTTATCTATCACAGGAGTATCTAACCATTGTTCCAACAGCCAATTATCTCATTATGTGTGTGTAGATTGTAGACACATTGGAGCCGTCCCCACAAGGGGGTCTTGCATGCAGTCTCAGATGAAGGCTTCTAGAATATTCTAAATTGTTTTAGGGAACAGTGAACGTTTAAGGGGGAGGGTGTGATCACTTCTGACCTGGGAAGGGGACTGATCCCAGTGGAAGGAAGTGGAGACATGTTTTAGAGAGTTGGGTGGAAGGATTGAAGGAAGAGGACGGAGAGCGTGGACTTGGAAGGATGGGTGGATAAATATGTTACCATTATGGATTATGTGGGTTGGATTTAAACTTTCTTAAAAGAACTGTTGATACTGGATAGAGGATCATGGACTGTGGCTACAGACTATACAGGCTGGAAATACGAAATCTGTGGGCTAACCTAAAGTTGGGGGACAGGGAGTATGGCCTTATACAAAGCCAGTGGAACTTCTGAGCTCAGATTGGGAACTTAAGGACTGAGAGAACTGTATTTTGGCAATTTACCTGGAATTGCTTTATTACCATGGCTGTGATCAATAAAATATTGTTGCATCGTTAACTTGCCTAGGTGATTACTTACAACACCCAACCTCAGATCTCTACATATTTCTATGAACAAAACAGTAACCATGCAGTGATATGACAAGAATCTGCATAAATAATCAAATGCTAAATAGCTACAAGTCAAATTTATGTAAGATAGTCAAGATGATTCTCTATAAAAGAATGTCAGTCTCTTATTCAAAGCAGCATTGGATAGTGAAATATAGAGCCTGAAAGTGAAAAGTTTAAAACATTGTTACCCTTTTGCTTGTCAGTGTATAGCATTTATTACTATTTAGTAGAGAGGTCAGCTATGCTTATGGATGGAGTAACTATGTAACTAAGTTTTTATCAAGTTGAGGAAGATAATTTGCTTAGGATCCTACAAAACTCTCTAAGAATTTGTTACTGTATTTTCTGTCAACTTACTATTTAGAGCTCAGCTATCAGCACTATAGTATAGATGGATTATCAATTATTATATTTACGATGTGTGATCAAAGTAGTTGCAAAAATAAGGATCCAAATGTTTTTGGCCAACATTTCTGATTGGTCTGACTGTAGAGTTGAGATGGAACAAACTAAAACAATCTTGTAATATGAATTTCTTGGTTAACTTGGCTTTGGAGATTGAAATTACGCAAAATCACAATTTCTTGCTTTGCTAGTCCTAATTGAACATTTTATTATACAGTTTCCATTTGGAAAGAGTTGGCATAAAGTCACTGCTACTCTAAAATGACTGAATTATTAAAACATTCTAATACTTTATGGCAGATGAATAATTTGCCTTATAAAGCAGCTTTTTATGTTATCTACTTTGTAGGACAACAAAAAGTAGTGAACTATGTAACTATGTATGCATTGAGACATAATACAGATTGTTCTGCATCTCTATTTTTGCATACAATTTTTTACAGCTCTAGCATTAGATTTTTTTTTTTTTGTAGAATAGATAAGATAGAGTATCAATGCGGTATTGTTTTTGAACTAAGACAGTAACTCATCATTTAAGGGGTTTTCTCGTTATTTGTGTTGAGCAAGCATGCTTGACACTGCTCGGTACTCGCCCGAGCATCTCGCTGCTCGGGATGTTCGGCGAGCACCGAGCATTTCCGGGTTACTCTATCGGGAGCTCGGGTCTCCACCCTGCATGTTTGTCACTCTTTACAGAGCCAATGAACATGCAGGGATTGCCAGCCAGTCACCGTAATGCCGCAGCCATGTTTGTGGGCATTAGTGATTGGCTGGCCGCACAGCGTCACCTCGAGTATTTAAAACCGGGCGCCGCCATCTTGGACACAGTCGCTCCGGATTAGACAGTGTAGGGACAGTGCTGCTGAGATATATAGTGCGGAATAGGTAGTGTAGGGTCTCTAAAGGCTGCCAAATCAAACAAACAGTCCATCTCAGGACTAATATCCATCCCAGGTATCAGACAGGCAGGCTGTATAGGAGACAGTGGTTATACCAACAAACAGTGCATTACAGTCCTGTGTGCTCCTGCTGGTCAAATTGCTAGACTTATCCCCCAGTCTCAGGGGCCAGGAAAAAAACGTTTTTTTTCATCTAAATCCTGTATTTCTTTTTTTCCTCACTGTACAAATATGCGTCTTATTAACCTTTTGGTATTCCGCCCCCCCCCCCTAAAAAAATTTGTGTCTGTAACTGTTCAGACACCAATATATCTGTTTAAAAGAATCTGGTGTAGGCCACAGAACTAGAGCTGTGGTTTTCCTCTTCCATGGTTCAAATCTCCTTTTTATTACTCTTTTGCCATGGATAGTGCGAGTGTAAGCTATTTTACTTCAATTACAATGGGAAAGGTGCGTGGCAAGGGACGTGGAAGTGGACGTTCTGTTGATGGTGCGTGTAGAGGACGGGGCCGTGGCCAAGGTGAAAATGTGCCACAACCAACAGCCACATCTTCTCGCTCCCAGTTCTTTACTGAATTACTAGGGAAGAACACAACAACAAGACCACTATTGCCACCTGATGAGTGTGAAAAGGTTAATTGGATAGCCGATAATACTTCCAGTTAACTGGGCACCACCACCTCCGGTGTGTCTTCCACACGGTCAAGTGTTAGTAGCCGTGAGTCTCGCCTGCATACTCCTCCTCACCCTGATGCTCCTTCCTCCCACCATGCCGAGTGTCGTCAGACAGCAAGTGATCCCACACTTGGACACTCTGAAGAGATGTTCACTCGTCCATTTCCATATTTGGGCCCCTAGCCTGCTCCGCTTGAAGTGGTGGAAGAGGAGATCCCATGTAGCGATGGCCAAATATTTGAACGGTCACGGCCACAGGAAGGCGACGCTAGCAATTTGTCACAAGAGGTGGACGATGACGAGACACAATTGCCAGGAAGTGAGAAGGATCGTGGTGCCGAAGTGGAAGAAGTGGTGGATGATCTAGTAACTGACCCAATGTGGCAGGAGGACACGCAGAGCGAGGCCAGCAGCACACAGGGTGAGGGAGGCAGAGTACCCCAACAGGCAGGAAGAAGCAGTGTGGTGGCCACAGACAGAAGGGGGAGGAGGAGAGCATGGTCAGTCGTCGTCTTGGTGAGGACACGGAAGTCTTGCACATTACCAGTCTGGCACGCATGGCTGACTTTGTTACGCTGACCCTCGCGTGACCCTTGCGTTGTCAAAATGTTGGGTGACAGTCATTACTGGTTGGTGACACTTGTAGACCCCCGCTACAAGGAGAACTTTCACTCTCTTATTCCTGAGGTGGAGAGGTCTACAAAAATGGGGCAGTACCAGAAGGCCCTTGCTGCAGAACTCTTAAATTCCCATCTGAACACGCTAGCGGCAGAGGTCACAGTTTGTTGCCCAACCAAGGCGTACAGGCGAGAGAGACGCAACTCCAATCCAGCAGAGGCAGGGGAACACTGTCAACATTCTGGGACAGTTTTCTGTGACCCGCCAGCTTACAGGCACTGAGGCACAGTGTACTCGAACTGACGCGCCCCCTGGGACATATTCCTTTTTGAGGGGAATACCCGGCACCGGATCAGATGGGGGGTTGTAGTCTCCGAGCGGCTGTGACCCGGTCCCGTGCCCAGGGCGTCAAGCTCAGTGTTATGTGGCAGTCTTTACTGATGTTATTAAAGTTCGTTTTGTCGACTACGCCACCCGTTGTGATGCGGTCACTGTGGCCGCCGCTGCTGCTGGGTCCGCTGAGGCTGATGGTGGGTGCGCAGCTTGGTGGGATAACCCCCAACGGGAAGGGTATAGCCTCAGAGGGGACAGGCGCAGAGGATGGGGGTTGTGGTGGTGCGGTGCAGCCGGTAATGATGACAGACTCGGGTTGTGCAGTTAAGGGTCTTTACTTACTGCAGTTGTTATACGGGTCACTCTAGCTCCAAGTGACCACCCGAGCCGTGCTGCGACCACCAGGTCCTGGATCCGGCCAACCCCCAAACAAGTCCGGAGCGTGGCCCTGAGCTCTCTCTCTCTGTCCTCTCTTCAGCCGTCCCCACCAGTGATTCACCTAAATCCAGCTCCCTCGGGCCTTCTGTTGGGCAACCTTTGGCCTCAGGTTCCCTGACCCTCCGTGTGGTGTGCCTTCAGGGTGAATGTAGTGGGTGACCGTGACAGACACTGCCCACGGTCTCCGGTCTCTGGCTGGGGAATGTCTTTACCCCCACCAGCTTGGGTTCCGGTACCCTTCTGCTGACTCCTCACCCGGTGATCTGATTTGGGTTCTTGGGTCCCTTCTTTGTCCCCCTCTGGGTCTTTCTGTACTCCACTCTCTCACTCTTCAGGCTCAGGTCTGCTCTGCTCCCTTGCTGCAGGCTGACTTCCTCTGCAGAAGACTTGTTCTCTCCTTCTGACTCTCTGCATCTGACCCTGATCTTTGATGGTGCCCACCTTATATACACCCTCTATGTGTGAGCTCAGGTGACCAGCACCCAATGAGCTCCTATCACTACCCAGACTGCTCCCCCTATCTGCCCCTACACTACATGGGATGTTCCTCCCCCCTCCCACTCCAGCCAGGAACAGGCTCGGTCGCACCTGCACATTTCTAAGTGGGAGTGCCGTCGGCCTGCTCCTCTGGAATGGGATGTATGTAGTGCATGCAGTCTATCTGAGCTCAGTTCCACACTCCTTCCTTACCCGGGAGTGGAATATCACACCTCTGGGTTGAGGTGCAATACCCCTGTAGCAGCCGAATCCTCAGGGTGCTACAGAACAATGAGTGGAAAGCTTCAAAACATGGTGAGGGAGTACCTTGCCGACCGCCCCAGCGTCCTCCGTGATTCCTCTGTGCCTTTTAATTAATGGGTATCCAAGCTGGACACTTGGAATGAACTCGCTCTGTACGCCTTGGAGGTCATGGCCTGCCCTGCCGCTTGCGTGTTATCGGAGCATGTTTTTAGTGCCGCTGAGGGAATTATAACTGATAAGCGCACTTGCCTGTCAACTGAATGCAGACAAGCTGACCCTTATCAGACTTCTCATCACCACCAAATGACAGTAGAGTAACATAGTCAAATCCACTGTGCTATTTCGGGAGGTGTATTCCCATGCACCGCTTCACACCCACACATGGGTATACACTTCCTCATTTCGTCTGTATTTTGCTCTTCTCCTTATCCTCAGCCTCCACCACCACTATACCACCAGGGTGACCGTGGTGCATGTTGCCAGCATTGCAAGTTCCTCCGTCCTAATTTTTGGCAGATTTTGCTTGGAAGGCGTAGGCAAAGACTATGGGAGACCCACTCCCCAATAATGGGAATAATGATTTTAATATGCTGTACTGCATGGCTCTTGTAAGGGGCATTAAAACCGTCTTGTTAAGAAACTGTGACCTCCACCACTCTTCCAAGGGGCATTGATATTGTCTTTTTATTCCACTGCTACCTCCACGTCTCTTCCAAAGGGGCATTAAATCCGTCTTAAGCTACTGTGACCTCCACGTCTCTTCCAAGGGGCATTGCATTTCCTCCTAAATTTAGTCAGCTTTTGCTTTTCAATGCATAGGTGTAAACTAAGGGAGACCCACTCCCCAATAATGGGTAGGTTTTTAGTACACTGTAATCTACGTCTGTTTCAAGGGGCATTGCAGTTACTCATAATTTTTGGAATGCCTTCCATTCACTACTTAGGCCAACAGTGTACAGGAGACTCGGTTGCTATAAATGGAAAAAACAGTTTAGTTAAGGCCCTCTGACCTCCATGTCACTTCCAAGGGGCATTGGAGTGCCTTGAAATTTTTGGTAGGCATTGCACTCACTGTATGCCCTATAACTGTGTAGCCGAACCACTCCTTTTGTTACAGAAACATATCCTAGAAGACGTGTGGTTGACTGGCCTGATATTGATGTGAATGGTCCCTGTTCCTCCTGCTCTTTCTCCTTTGCCACCACCTCATCCATCATTCATCACCTGAAGCTTTGTTTTAACGGGAGTCATAGAACTGGGATAGTAGCAGGAAAGGAAAACATCCAGCAATCCTCGGAGGAGGTAGGATATGCGCCAAAACGCTGACCACCTCAGGTCTAGCCGCTACTACATACATGCGCTTGCATTCCAAGGAACAGAAAGCTAAGGAGATGGATGGCCTCATGATCATGAATAATTTACTCATTGTGTAGGAGGCCAACCACTGCTGCTGTCTACCTTCTGAACTTTGTGTTGAAGTCTGATTGACCCAGGACCTGCAATCCTCTGTCTGGAGGACGTGTTGCATTCCAGTGTCCAACTGTGTCCCGGCTTCCACAATATTAACCCAGTTTGAAGGCGTCAGTGAGATGGGCCATCCCTGGCCACATTCACTTGTTCACGTGTTTGTGGTTAGGCTGTACTTCAAATTGGGACACCCGGCCGCCCCCTAGTGGCTGGGGACAGTGTGTGGGCACCCGGCCGCGGGGCGGTTGGGGACAGAGTATGGATACCAGGCAGCCGACGCAGCCATGATATGGTGGCCAGATTCCGCCTCCACATGCCTAAAAGGCCCAATTTAAAGTGCAAGCAAGCAAGCAGTATGGTATTGCTGCCTGGGGGTGGGTGGGTGGCAGGCTGCATACTTGCGCTTGCATTGCAAGGAATGGGGGAGGTACAATTGAACACTGCCCTGGGACTAGAACTTGCATGGGGGTAGTTGCAAGTCTGCATCTTCTGATGCGGCAAGGATCACTTCTGATGGGCACACTTTTAGGCAGTGACCTGGGTGTCGGATGCTTCCAGGGGTCTTTCCCATGCTGTTCCCATGTCTTTTCAGCACTATATGCATGTCACATAGCACATGGCCAGATAAGGTTGTAAAATGTTAAAATGACATTTCCCAGTGAATGCATTTGTCACGGTTGAAAGCAATACAAAAGTGCAAAAAACGCATAAAAAATGCTACTTGTGAACATAGCCCAAGGTGTGGAGGAGTATTTTTGTTTTTGGTTATTTTACCTTATACACAAATCTTTACCCTGGAAAGGATGTTCCTTAACATATTTCACAGGAAAACCATTTGTTTAGTTTTTGAACGTTTTATTGTGAGCCCGTAAAAGTGGCTTAATACCTCTGACCACATTGTTGACAGCAGTGGCCTGGGGGTCAGAAATGCTTCCTGGGGCGATGCCCATGCTGTCCCCATGTCATTTGAGCACTGTCACGATCGTTTTGGGCACTTCTTAGGCTTTCTACAGACTGCCTGGGGGTGCCGCCGCAAAAATGCTCGGGTCTCCCATAGACTAACATTGGGCTCGTTGCTCGGGTCGAGCACCCGAGTATCATGGTGAGCTCGGCGCGAGCTTCGAGCACCCAAGCATTTTAGTGCTCGCTCAACACTACTCATTATCATAGCTGGATAACATTGCAAAGTGCTCATAATAAGCAACTTTACAATTTACATCTTATTAAAAATTCTCTTTATCAAGAATAGAGGTATTTTTTATAACCTTTTTAACGGTCTAGATTATCAGTCACCTCTGCAGTGGTGGTGCCAGGTTTAATCACAAAGCGAGGGTGTGAAAGCTTTTAGCTCTAGAGCTTGCAAGCACTGCTCTGAAGCAGACTGTATCATTGGATTCAGCCAGCTTCAGTGCACCTATGAACCTCTGATGTATAGCCTGTGTGCAGCATTGGGGAGAACACAGATAGGGCAGACACAACAATGCTGCCTGTCCAAACTGTCAATCATTGAGGAGCATAACGCTCCTGCCAAGCAGAAAGTGTGGAGCCTGCGGAGTGGTGGACTCCAGAAGATCAATCAATAGAACAACCCTTCAAGGGTTAAGCAGTGAAAAAATCTATCCTGCTTCTATCCTGCTGTGAAAGTAAATGTTTTGTGCATATGTGGATTGGTAAATCATTTGCAGTTGTTAAATTCCTTTTATGACATTTGCAGTACGATTCCTTTTACAATATTATCAGAGTGAATTTTATTATAATTAGTTTTATGCTGTATTTTTTCTGTTTCCTCTAAGCAATGTGGGCATATATTGCAAGCAAGTATTTACAGAACTACTTGTAAAATGATACAATGTATGCATTTTTCAACCTAACTGCCTGTTTCACTAGCTAGCTAATATTTCATTCAATATTGGTCAATGTAAAATGTTTTTGGACATACTGAATTTAAAAAAAGTTTTCATAACAGACCCTACTGAAGTGTAAGCAAATGAAGCAAATTCTGTAAGTAATGTGGATTTTAGTTTAATGATGACTAGCTATGTGCATCCATATTGAAATCATTGTGGTTTTCTGTACCGTACTAAAAAAAATAAAGCAAATCACAAGTAGCTGATGTTACTGGTTTACGGAGTCCTGCTGCATCTATTTTCTGTGTATAGCTCTTAAATATCTTCTAACATGTCAGATAAAGAAACTTAGTGGCCAGGCTGCAATCAGTCTTTTTTTGCTTTTTAACCCCTTAACGACCACTGTAACGCATTTTCACGGCGGCAGTTAAGGGTACTTATTCCTCAGCGCCGTGAAAATAAGTTGCAAAGGAATAAGGCTGTAGCGCCCCCCAGAGTCTGAAACTATCCCCCGGTAGCGGAGACCCTGGAGAATATGATCAGGGCTGGTTTTTCCTGTTCCCGATCATGTGATTACCTTTATTCAGTAAATAACGGTAATCACAAAAAGTGTGCCGGTGGTTGTAATGATATACATGTCAGAGGAGAGAGAAATAAAGCCCTTGGAGCTCACCTGGTACCTGTACGGCCCCCATATCTCCCCCTGATTGTCCCCTGGCTTCCCGGCATCTAACGGTTAAACTTTTAAAAAAAATGCACAGTGCGCCCGCTGAGATCTGCCGGCCGAGAATTTTCTCTGATTCCTTTTGATCTTTTTGATCACTGTGATAAACCCTATCACAGTGAATAAAAAAAATAAATAAATAATTCAAAACACCCTTTGTCCCCTCCTTAGGTAGATAAAAATGCTAAAATAAAAAAATATATTTTTCCCATTCTTTGCAGTTAGGGGGTAAGTGCACACGATCAGGAACCGCTGCGAGTTTGATGCTGTGTTCTTATGCAGTGTAAAACCTGCAGTGGCCAACTCTTAAAGCATAGTGGATGGAATTTGTAGAAATCCCATGTCCACTATGTGCCTTCGTGCACCTGTGGAACACCCGGGGAAACTGACATGCGACGCATCTTTCCAGACAGCAGCATGTCAATTTCTCGTAAGGGTCCACACATGGACTTTCCCCCTAGACTGAACCTCTATGAGGAAAGTCCGCAAGTATAAAAAAATAAATTGCCGCCGCTCATTTGCATATTGAGCGGAAGCAGCCGACAGCTATCCCGCAGTGTCGGGGCCACATGCATCTCAATATGATGACCTAATGTTATAAAATTCTGTGTCGTACCTCTGGGTTCAAAATGTTCACTATGCCCCTTGATAAAATCCTTGAGGAGTCTAGTTTCCAATATGGGGTCACTTGTGGGGGGTTTCCACTATTTAGGCGCATCATGGGCTCCACAAACACTGCATGGAATCCGCTAATTATTCAAGCAAATTTTACACTCAAAAAGCCAAATGGCGCTCCTTCTCTTCCGAGCCCTGCCGTGCGCCCAAACAGTGGTTTTCCCCCACATATGGGTTATCTGCATGCTCAAAGTTAACAACAAATTTTGGGGTCCATTTTCTCCTATTACTCTTGCAAAAATAAAAATAATTGTGTCTAAAGTAACATTTTTGTGAAAAAAAGTTGTTAAATCAAGATACCTCTTGAGCAGCTCAGAGCTTTGCAGTCTCTTAACCTCCTGGTTACTGGCAGGGCAGCTCTCCCCTTTGACTGAAAATTCATGTTAGTAGCTGAACTGTCGTATTAGTAGAACTATGAAGCTCCTAACTATATTAGTGTGAAGCTGCTGTACCACATTCAGTTATCAGTGGTTTGTTCTGGAGTGTACACTACTTGCACTGTATTTACATAGAGATTACAGGGCATTTGAATTAGCACACAGCTCAAAACTGACAGAACAACCTATAATTCGGAGAGCTAATCTGAATGCAGCTGATGCTGAAGCTGATGATTTTGCAAGATTTATACCAGCAGCATCTCAGAACCTGATAGAGGAGGGAAATTGATATATAGTAATCAATGGACTGGAGAAAGCTGACTTGTATGTTAGGAGTTAACCCATCCCCTAAATTGTAACTACCACTCAGCCAGGGTTTGGGCAGGCACTGGTGGCTGAGATCCATGGAAACTAGTTGCAAACGATGAAAAAATAAAGCTTCCATTGCAGGAGAATGACACAATGTAGAAAAGGCTAATGTAAATTTGCTTATTTTCATACTGTTTAACCAACTGAAGCAATTTAATAACTTGAGAATACCACTTTAAATTAAATGTGGGACCTCCTAATGGATTGCAATTTGCACACTTGCCAGTGGGGTATTTTAAATTTGAACTTTCTATTTTTTCAGGAAATAACACATGCAAATAGCCTAAATTCGATCATTTGGCTATGTGCCCACGATGCAGAAATGCTCAGGATTTTTTCCTGAGCGTTTCTGCATCTCCCTGGCAGAAAAAAACGCATGCGGAATGTACATGCGGATTGTACATGCGTTTTCCTGCCAGGGACATGCAGAAGTGAAGCATTCTTCACATGCATTTCCGCATGCAGGTTATCAAGCGCTTTCCAAACGATTTTAGCATCACTTGGAAAGTGCTTGACAACTTGGTCACACTATATAAATGGCATGGATTTATATAGTGTGACCCGAAAGAATGTCAAAAAATAAAAAAATATGTACTTGCCCTCCGATGGCCCGTGCTGTCTTGCTTCGCTCAGTGCCGGCAGAGGTAGAGTGAAGGACCTGCCGACGTCAGCGTCGCGTGACCCGTCACATGACTCTGACGTCAGTGCAGGTCCTTCATTCCATCGCGAAGGAGTAGCGCAGCGCGGGCCACCAGAAGGTAAGTTTACATTTTTTTTTTTTATTTTATTCTTTTTTTTTACAGATTTTTTAATAGTACCTGGGTGTGGATGGGGCTCTCCTCTCCTCTACACCCGGGTACCATCCGCAAATTAGAACGCGCCAATTACGCAAGTACAGATGCTGTCTTGTGGAATTGGTGCGTTCTAATGCAAGTCAATGGCGGCGAAAACACAGCACTTCCGCAAAATAATTGGTAGTGCTGCGTTTTTTTCTGCAATGATAATCCGCAGCGGAAATTTCCACAGCATGTGCCCAGCACATGCGGATTATCATTGGGGGACATGGCAGGCCTTCTACCATGTGTTTTTTAAGCATTTCTGCAGCGATTTTTGCCGCTGCGGAAACTCTTAAAAAAATGCATCGTGGGCACACAGCCTAAGACCCCATTTTTGCGTTGAAGTGTTATGAGCTTGTGCAAAGGTCATTGTGCAGGGTCCATTGTGAAATCACCTATTATCATTGCTGGATCATGTGTTATCAGCTGTGCATAATGGTGTTACTTTTCATTGTAATCCTCTGATATGGATCCTTGCTGTAAACTATTGAGTCTAAAGAAGGCCCAGCGGCCAGAATGAAAATTGTAGAATTACTAATTTTACTTTATTTTTAAAGACCATAATATGAAAAAGAAAACATTGCTAACATTTTTTAAAAAATACATACAACACAAATGTAAACAATAAATCATTTTATGATACACTCCCTTTAATTATTCTTTATCTTTCGTATCCAAGCACAAGATTGTAAGGCCAAGGGTGATGGCAGACCCTGCTATTTGTGATCGAAACATCATGAAGCAAGCATGCAGCAAGACAAAGCATCTAGCAACCTAGGGGCAGAGACACCCAGCCGTATAAGGCTATATGCCCACGATGCAGAAATGCTCAGGATTTTTTCCTGAGCGTTTCTGCTTCTCCCTGGCAGAAAAAAACGCATGCGGATTGTACATGCGGATTGTACATGCGTTTTTCCTGCCAGGGACATGCGGATGTGAAGCGTTCTTCACTTGCATTTCTGCATGCGGGTTGTCAAGCGCTTTCCAAGCGATTTTTAGCATCACTTGGAAAGTGCTTGTCAACTTGATCACACTATATAAATCCATGCAACCGGCATGGATTTATATAGTGTGACCGTAAAGAATGTTTAAAAATAAAAAATCTATACTTGCCTTCCGATGGCCCCCGGAGTCTTGCTGCGCTCCTGTGCTGGCTGCTGGCAGATCGTGATACGCTGTACTGAAGGACCTGCCGTCACATGACTGTGATGTCACCGCAGGTCCTTCAGTCCTGCGTGATCTACAGGGAAGGAGTCTGGGGGCCGTCGGAAGGTGAATATAATATTTTTTTTTTTTTATTTTATTCTTTTTTTTTACAGCATTAATGGTACCTGGGTGTGGAGGAGAGTCTCCTGTCCTCCACACCCGGGTACCATCCGCATATTAGAACGCGCCAATTATGCAAGTACAGAAGCAGTCTTGCAGAATTGGTGCATTCTAATGCAAGTCAATGGCAGCTAAAACGCCGCACTTCCGCAAAATAATTGGTAGTGCTGCGTTTTTTTCTGCAATGATCCGCAGCAGAAATTTCCGTAGCATGTGCACAGCACATGCGGATTTTCATTGGGGAACATGGCAGGCTTTCTACCATAAGTTTTTTTTTTAAGCTTTTCTGCAGCGTTTTTGCTGCTGCGGAAACTCTTAAACGCATCGTGGGCACACAGCCTAACTCATGTGGTGATTGCATCACACTGCACGGACTGGCCGGCACCTCTCCTGATGTGAGCATGACAGTATGATGGATTTCTATGCAGCTGTCAAGATCAGGTCAGGAGAGGTGCCGGACAGTATGACGCTTACCATGCGATCCTCGCATGAGAAATACAGCAGTGTGTCTTTGCCCTAAAAGTATATCTACCTGTTAGGTGAATTCAGGTGTTTCAGCCATGCCCATTGGAAACAAGTGCATATAAGAGGGCACACAGTTAAAGGGAATCTGTCAGTAGGCTTTCATGTCTCAAGCTACTTATGTGGCACCCCAGGGGTCTGGTTTCCACAGTAACAAGCAATGTTATGTCTGAGAGCAGGTGGGAGGTCTCTTGGTCAGGAATCTTATGCATGCCACACCTCCTGCCCAGTCCTGGGAGGGGAAGAACTTCCCCTGTATAAACCTGGGGCTGAGGCAGGGTTAGAGAGTTCAGAGGGAGAGTGCAGCCAGGAGGGCTGACAGGGAGCTGTGGCTCCGGCTGGGCCCAGCTCCTGGGCCATGCCAGAAGTAGAGAAGAGAAGCAGCATAGGAAGAAACAACAGGAGCTCTGTGGGAGCAGTGCTACAAGGAGTCAGGGGCTGGCATCTGCAGAGCTCGCCCTGACTGAGAAGATTTCTTACCGGACCCGGAGTCCGAGGCTGTGGGGACTAACTCCTACCCAGCAGCAGAATCCGTCTGGCAGGGGATTTCAGGTCCTCTGGCCAAGAAACCCGAAGGCACGGTCACACGCATGGGACCAGCACCGCCGTCATGGAGCGGAAGCTACTAGAAGGCCCCGAGTCACCGGCCATACGGGTGAGCACCACACGGTACACTCAGGGACGTGGGCTACTTATACCCGCCTCTAGCAAGGTAGCCAGAAGAGTACAGTCAGTTTGGGAGGCCTACAACTCCGCCTGGCCAGGGGAGATCCCATCTGCTCAAGGACTGACCAGGCCCCGATCGCTAGCCAGTACTCCGGGAGGGTCTATCTTTGTCACCAGTAAAGACCCTGAATCACACCGCAGCGTCTGAGTGATTCCTGCTACCCCCATCATCCACGTCGGCTGCCCTGAGGCCATACCCCTCCCGTTGGGGGTTATACCATCTACGCTGCACTATCCTACCACCGGCCTCAGCGGTCTACCCTGCAGCGGCAGCTCCATAGCTGCATTCAACGGGTGGCGTAGTCGTCCTACATCTACCGCTGATACAGCGCCACTTAGTCGGACTCCCTGGGCACGGACCGGGTCACCGCCACGAGACTACAACCCTCAACAGATCCGGCTCCGGGTAAGCTCCCGCCTGCGCAACGCAGCGCGACACAGGCCCAGGGGCGCGTCACTTATATGATTTTTCAAACACAATACCCTTACAAAGCCAGTCTGTTCCTTCATTACTGAAAAATCAGCATTTGCATTGATATGCAAATTAGGCTGCATCTGAAGCCTTTCACTTACTCTATTTTCAGCCTGCTTGAATGATGGCTCTGTTGCCTGAAGTCAAACAGTATGGAGGCTGTCAGTTAAGAAGCAGGAGGTGGCACTGGGTGGGTAATAGAGCTGGAGTGACAGATGCTTCATTTGTACCAGAATCTTTCATCCTAATTTGCATATCAATTCAAGTGCTGATTTCTTGTTAAAGGAGGAATGGACTTGACATGTACAGGTATTACCAGACTTGATTTTGAAACTGCTACATATGCATATAAATAGTTTAGGCGGTGAAATCTTGTTGACAGATTGCTTTTAAAGGGAATCTGTCAGGTCATTTAGTTTAGTATATGAATAGTATCCTGAAATATAGCTCAGGCAGCCCTTTCAGGATATTTAACTTTGATTTCTCTACGAGTCCCCTTAACTGTAAGCCTCCGACATATTTATTATCTCGCTCCAGCAAGTCATGCAAATGAAAATTGCAACTGAATATTCACCCCTCCCCCACATAACACCACCCACCCCTCTGCACTCGCGTCCCTAATTCATTCAGATTGCCGTATGCCCGAGGATCGCATCGCAATCTTTAGACTGACCACTTGCTCTCATGAACTGAGCGTGACAGTATGTATTTCTATGCAACAATTGCTGCTGTATTTTTTTTTCCAGGCAAAAACCTACGTGTACTCACTTGCATTTTTGCTCAAGGGGAGAGAGAAAAAATTAAGTTTTACAACTGTTAAAATACTTGAATTTACCAACCATATATGTCAGAACTAGACTGCTGCCGCAAATTACAAAAGAGTTAAGGTTTTACAACTGTTTAAGTAGTTGAATTTGACAACCATGCACCCCATATAAGTTATTCTGGTTGTTGCTTCTAATGATCTTCGGTGCAGATATCTACATAGCGACAGTGTGCCTACCTAGTGACATTTTAGCGTTATATATATATTGCATTTTTGGCAAGGGGGAGAGATAATTAACCTTCGCGACCTTGGGATTTTTTGTTTTTTGCTCCCATTGTTCCCAGAGCCATAACGTTTTTATTTTTTGGGCAATATGGCCGTGTGAGGGCTTATTTTTTGCGGGACGAGTTGTACTTTTAAACGCCATTACTAGTTTTACCATTACTTAGTGTGTCTTAAAACACTTGAAAGCAAACTGATACCTCTGCAGTCTGAAATTAAACCGCGCAAAAAGGACTAGTTTGTACGGGACAAAGCAGATTTTGAGACTGGGCAGATATTTAACTGGATGAAAAATTCCCGGGTACTGTCCCAAAAAACACATCCACATAAAAATCAAAGCCAGAAAAATAGAAATAAAAAAGCATACCACGCAATTACTGGACATCTGATACTGACTCTAGTGCCTCGGATGATACTTTCCAGCAGGAACGTGAGGCAGGATTGACAACTACAAAGAGGCCCCCTTTGGGAAATGAACAAGGAGGGGGGGGGGGGAACATGGGTCAAGGAGGAACAAAACAAAAACAGGTGTCCTGGTGGCGATAACTGAAGGAACAGATCAATCTTTAAATATTATTAATTTAACACAGCATATGCTTGATAAAGATATATGGTACCTCTGTTGAAAAAAGGTCTCAAGTATTGTATACCCGATAAATTTGATATTGTGGACTTTAAAGTGGACTTATTTAAGGCTACACGTAAAATGCATCTGTTTAAATCCTTTTTGAAGAATAAATCAGGAGTGCACCAATAATTAGAGGGAGAGATCCCCTGTTCGGTTGCCGGAGGTTTCATGACGGATGAGACAACCACACCTGTTGGGCAGTGATGTATCCCTATTGTTGAGTTTGAATGATGACACAATTGGGGGGCACTCCACACAGACTAGTAGGGAGGCTTTTCAGGGGGGTGCTACATCAACCTTTATGCTCCCCATAATTCCTGGTAATAACATCGAATTATTTCAGGAAGCTGTGATCAGAGATGTAGAGGCTATATCTTGAATTACCCAAGAATTTAGAAAAAGCAGAGTGGGTGGCCTTAAAAGAGATTCAGAAATGGGAGGACACTGTAATACGAGAGGCAGACAAGGAGGGGAATATTGTGCTTACGACTAAGGAATATTACATACACGAAGCACACCGCCAGCTGTCAGATACAAATGCGTATAAACCCCTCAAATTTCAATCCCTTAACAAAATTTCAATTGAGATTGAAGTCTCTATTGGAGAAGTATGTTGCAAAAGGAATTCTTATGGATAAAAAAGCAAACAAACTGTATCCGGATTTTCCACAGACCGCTAATTGGTATTTTATACCGAAGGTCCACAAATCCACAACGCAGCCGCCGGGTCGCTCCATCATTGCGGGCATTGGCTTGCTTTCTGAAGCGTTATCCAGATATATTGACTGGCTTCTCCAGCCTCTGCTGAGGTAAATTCCATCGTATATTAAGGACATGGGAGATTTTTTAAAGTCCTTACAGGATTTTGAATGGCAGGATGATTTTGCCTTGGCCTCAATAGATGTGGAGAGCCTCTACATGAGGATCCCACATCATCAAAATATTGGGGATGTTAGCAACATTCTCTCCCACACAAACAGGAGGGAAAAATTTATATAGTTTGTATGTGAATCCATAGGATTTATTTTGAGTCACAACTCATTCAAATTTATGGACCAATGGTATGTTCAGTGCACTGGGACAGCGATGGGGACCCCGGCGGCTTGCGTTTTGGCTAATTTGTTCCTGGCTTCCTTTGAAGAAAAATTCATCTTCTCCAGTAGTAACCATTTCTCCCAATTCCTTAAATTCTATATCCGATTTGTGGACGACATTTTCATTGTCTGGTCAGGCAATAGGGGTGATTTTGACTCCTTTGTCAAGAATTTGAATGATGACAATGACATGAACATGTCGTTCACCTCAGTGTTTGGAAACACAATTTAATTTTTTGGATGTAAAACTTAAAATTGTGGATGGCAATCTATCCACAGAATCTTTTTCAAAACCCACGTCTTGTAATGCACTGCTTCACTATCAGAGTGCACATCCTTTACACACAAAGCAATCTTTACCCTAAAGTCAATTTTTACGCTTGAGAAAAATAAATAACAATACTGCCTCCTTTATAAAAGAAGCACGAAATCTGAAAATGAAGTTCAAACAAAGAGGATATCCAGATGATATCATGGATAATGCCCATCAAAGGGTATGCCAATTTCCTCAGACCTCGTTATTAAATCCCCCCAAAAAATGAGGACAATACAGATAAGTTAAAGATTCATTTTCAATTTCAAGTTTGGTCCTATGGATAAAAAAATTATACCAGCAATTCTGAAAAACTGGCATCTTGTCACTGCAGACAGGTATTTCCAGGTGGGAGTGGGAAATCCATTGATTACTTACCACCGGGGACCAAATTTGAAAGACAAGCTTGTAAAGAATCGCAAAGGGGGTAATTCGGGGAGAAATTGGTTAAATAGATCAGTAATCACGGGCAATCACAAATGTGGTACGTGTAATTTTTGCAGTTATCATGAGAATGCCGGCAAATAGAACTTGGAGGGGTACACCATGTGATCAGTGATCTGATTACATGTAGAACCAAATTCACGGTTTATGCAATTTTTTGCCCATGTAGAAGGTTCTATATAGGTAAAACAATTAGACCCCTGTTCACACGGTTCAGAGAGCATTTCAATTCAATCCTTTCAGGGAAGGGCTCTAAAAGGTTAATAGAGCATATTCGCACTGAGCATAGGGGGTAATCCTGAAGTAATGCGCTTCATAGGATTAGAAAAAGTGGAATTGCCACTCAAGGGAGAAAACCACAATAGGATCCTCTTACAGAGGGAGGTGAAATGGATCCTCCGAACTAATGCCCAGGGACACTTTGGCTTAAACGACAAGCTAAACATGGCAGTATTTTTATGATGGTTCCATGAATATTTTGTATTTTTTTTTTTTTAAACAATTGTTTTTAATTTTGTAACATTTTGTATGGCTGTTTGGTCTAGGGGGTGGAGTCAGGAGTATTTTAACCCCTGCACACCCCCATGACCATATGCCTGGACCCGTAGAAGCGTGATAGACAAGCGAAACCGCCGTCGTCTGCAAAAGGCGCCGCTTCTCTGCATTTTTAATGGAAATGGAATAAAAGAATATTTTATTATATCGGTGTGCCACCTTGCTTTTTTTCATGCATGACTACTTTTACCATATCGTGTACTGGAAAACGGGAAAAAAATTACATGTGCGGTGAAATTGCAAAAAAATGCAATTCCAGTTTGATTGTTTTTTCTTTCCTCATTCACTGGATGCTAAAACTGACCTGCCATTATTCTCCAGGTCTTTACAAGTTCGTAGATACCAAATATGTATAGGTTCTTTTTTATTTAAGTGGTAAAAAAAAAATTCCAAAGTTTAATCAAAAAAAAAAAAAAAAAATGGCGCCATTTTCCGAGACCCGTAGCGTCTCCATTTTTTGGGATCTGGGGCCGGGTGAGAGCTTACTTTTTGCGTGTCGGGCTGACGTTTTCGTTTATACCATTTTGGCGTAGATACGATGTTTTGATCGCCCGTTATTGCATTTTATTGCAATGTTGCGGCGACCAAAAAAAACGTAATTCTGGCATTTGGATTTTTTTTTCTCTTTACGCCATTTACCGATAGGATTTATTCTTTTTTTATATTGATAGATCAGGTGATTCTGAAAGCGGCGATACCAAATGTGTACGTGGGGTTTATTTTTTATTTTATTTTGAATGGGACAAAAGGGAGATGATTTAAACTTTATATTTTTGTAATTTTTTTTTAAATATTTTTAAACCTTTTTTTAAAACTTTTTGCATGCTTCTATAGTCTCCATAGGAGACTAGAAGCAACAACGGTCTGATACCCTCTGCTACATAGAGGTGATGAACAGATCACCTGTATGTAGCAGAAATGCTCCTGTACTATGAGCGCCGACCACTAGGTGGTGCTCATAGCGATCTTTACATGGCAACCACTGGAGTCTGCTGCAGACTCAGGGTTGTCATGCCCACCCATCGGTGACCCGTGATCATGTGACTGGGTCACCGATGGGTGGGGTAAGTGATGCGCTTGCGGCGCGGCAATGTTAAATGCCACTGTCAGAGATTGACAGCAGCATTTAACATGTTAACAGCTGCGGGTGGATCGCGATTCCACCCGCGGCTGTTGCGGGCACATGTCAGCTGTAAGAATCAGCTGACATGTGCCCGATTCAGTGCAGGCTCACCGCCGGAGTCCTCACTGAACCAGGGGTGATGGCCTGGGGCGTACTAATATTACCTGGACCATTAAGGGGTTAAAAAAATAAAAACCTCTGGTTATTTGCTTTCAACTTGTCAGGTAGGTTTAGGTCATTTAGACATTGAGGTTATGTGCCCACGATGCAGAAATGAAGCAGAAAATTTCTGCAGCGTTTCTGCATGTTCTTGGCAGTAAAAACTCTTGGAGATTTTACACGCGTTTTTGCAGCGTTTTAACATGTGGATTTGACTGGCGTTATTCAAATGCATTGTGACCTCAAATCCGCATGCGGAAATGCACAAATAATGGACTTGCAAGGAAAATCCGCTGCGGAAAATTCCGCAGCATGGGCACAGAACATGCAGATTTTCATTGGGGATCATGGGGCACGGATTACAAAGCGTTTCGCAAGCGTTTACACTGCGGAAATTCCGCATCAAAAACGCTTGAAAAATGCATAGTGGGCACACAGCCTAATACTATAAGGCTGGGTTTGCACTAAATCACTCTAAAAAGGCTCAACACAGTCCTTGGAGACCTGTAATTGTTGCAAGCTTATTTTCAGGGCATTTAGATGCTTTGCAGTATTTCGATTAATACATAATACAATGTCAGGCCGCATGTTTGTGCAATTGTGAGCAGCCTGCATGGGCTAAACGTGCTACCATGGCTACAGAATCTCTGGAATTGTCTCCCATCAAATCTGAAATTCAATGGTTGACAATGTCAAAGGGAGCTGCAAGCATTAGATCTTGATTTATGTGCCCAATAGCATTTAGCTTGGTAGAACATTCCTCAGACAGCCATTAATTACCTCACAGATAGCATGCCCTGGTATGTAAATGCGTGTTTTTCAAATTTTGTTTCCATTGCTTCATCACTTGCATATCAATAACGTGTCTATCGATCTTGAGATTTTTTTTTATTTTACTCACTTACATAGTGCCATTAATTCCACAGCGATTTACAGACATTATTGGCACTGTCCCCATTGGGGCTCACAATCTACATAATCTATCAGTATGTCTTTGGAGTGTGGGAGGAAACCGGAGAACGCGGAGGAAACCCGCGCTAACACTGGGAGAACATACAAACTCCTTGCTGATGTTGTCCTTGGTGGGATTTTTTCCCAGGACCCTGATATTTCCAGAATTCCACTATTTTCCCTCCAGGTGTTGCAATTTCAGAATTTAAGACTGTATCCATGCATCCACGCTCCTTGACATCAGAAGAAACACTGCCACTTTATTAACTGCAAATGTTTACAAAGTCATTTCAAGAAGGATTCTATTTATGAATGTGTATAAATAAATGTTAAGAAGCAATTGTGAATATTGAAATAGCTTATACCCAATCTCAGTAAATTATATTCTGCCTACAATTCAGCTGAAAATGAAGCTACATAGGAATGTAATAGTAGCAAAATATTATGATACTTTTAAATTATATTTAATGATACATATTCAAGTTTTTTTTTTTTTTTTTAAAGCTATTTACGTAGGGACGGATAAAAGATTTATCAGTGGCTGTGAAATAAAAAATTGTTATGGCTTTGTTTTATAAACACGTTGAGAAATGGATTTACTCCTTGCATTTAGAATTGATTGGATTGATGATCAACTAATTTATTTTCTTGCCCAAATTAAGTTCTTAAATGGACAAATATGTTTAATTTAATTTTTTTACATTTTGGAGGCAGCAGTTGCACTTTTCGACTATTGTCTAAAATACTCTCAAATGATTAGGACTTTCTGTAAAAAGAAATGTAATAGCTGTTTAATTGGTACTTGTGGTAAAGCAGATTGACAGTGGGTCAAATGGTAATTAATAGTTTTCTTTTGTTGTTAGAGCATGTTGCTAATCTACTGTAACTGGAAGCTGAAGATGTAGATGGGAATTTTTTTTAATCAATGCAATGTTTCAAATTTGAATGTTTTTGTTCTAAAATACAATTGTTATTACAGCGTGAACTGGAAACTAGTGGATATGCCAAATTTTCCTTTGCATTAACTTGCAAGAATTCACTTTTCATTGCTGTATTTTATTAGATACAATAACAAACATAAAAATACTAAGTCAAGGGCATTTATCAGCAGAATTGTGAATGTGGCATAGTAACGATCCACAATCTGTTACACATTTCTGGCAAGATGCATTTGCTGCAATTATAAAGCAAGCAAAAAGCCATTTCTGAAGAGTTTTTAAAGGGTTTACAATTATATCAAATGAGTTTGTTCAAGGAATCATAAATTTTGAGTGTGTTTAAAGGAGAATAAACTTTTGCTGATAGGGATATTGTAGGATTTGTGCAGACGTACAGTTGTAAAAGTTTGTTTAACGACATTGTTGCTCGCTGAAATATTTGTAGGTATTTTAAATATCTCTATTTCTTCATAGTTGATCATGGTATATTTAGACTAATAGATATACATTTATATTTAGTTAAATGTGTAAAAAGGTTGTTTGGATGTAACGATGCAAACAATGAGGACACAGTAATAATCAATCAACACTATATATCTGACTAAAACAGAAAGCAAGTGTGTGTATGTGTGTATGACAATACAGTAGATTACATTATCGGAACACCTCGATGGGACAAAACGCAATGTCTACTCAACGTTCTATTTATATACACTGTCCTTATTATCTAGCAAACGAGAGTTGATCAGTAATGCTTAGCCTCTGTTTCAGCTTACTGGACATCACCCTCACTAGCGGGCTCGTCACCGTCGTATTCTCCTTTAACCAATCTCTACACTGGCCCTAGCGGGTTTCACTGGTATTTCCCGCTTGTCCGCCATTCCAAGGTATGAGTCACTTGGTACACAGTGTGCTCATCATACTAGCCATTTTCATTCCCTGAAGCACGGCCCTGGCCCCCACCCTGTACCACCCGTTTATGCTGGAAGTAATGGCCGACAAAAACGGTCCTCCTCTACAGCTGGATCATGTCTTAAGCCTGGTTCGGCTCTGTTCATGATCTTCTACTGGTGCGGGTCACGGTCTTCTACTGACACGTTCTACTACTCAGCTCAGGTCACCGATATATTCAGTAAATGGATCTTTCTCTTTGCTCAGGCCTTCCCCGGGATCTGACTGGACTCGAACCCTTCTGTGGTGGACGTAAGACCACTTTGTGGCATCTTTAATTTCCTCCCTGTGTGAACATGTACTTGACTCTTCGGTTCTTACCAATACAATTCTTTTTTACTTTAAACTTTTGCTTTTGACCAGTGGATAACTGTGTTCACTTGCAGTTTCTCACATGCAATGAGTTCGCTTGCAGTTAGACTGTAACTATACTCTTTTCTCTTGTCTACCTCCTTACATATGGCTAGACACATGTTTATCTATATACAACTAGGTATAGTATATAGATATATAGGTAAAGGAAAGCTGAAGCAGCACCGTAGTAGAAAATCCAGGGACTTCAAACAAATCCCCATGTAGATAAGATGCAAAAAATAGTGGCACCCCAAGATTGAATGAAGTAGAAAGAAAAAGTTGTGTGACTACGTGGCTTAATAAAGGCACAATTTTTTTTTTAAATCTTGGGAGTGCTGCCATTTTTGCATCATATGTATGTATACATATGGATAGTGGAAAAATGCTACAAAGGGCTCATTCACACAACTGTATTTACAGTTTGAGTGCGGTCTAAAAAAGCAAACCGCACTCTGACCAATGTTATTCAATCGGGCAGTGCAGATTAGCGATTGTTTAAACTGACTGAATCTGCATTCACTAGTTTCGTCAGTAAATCTGCGACTCATTCATTCAAGTCTAAGAATGTGCCAGAAATATCATATGCCATATGGAGCGACAGTACAGCATCTGATTTATCAGATACATTTCAATTCTGTAAAAAAGGAAGCTATAAATGGTCTAGTAAAAGATTAATAGCTGCTGCTGTAAGTAAAATGAATTGCGTATGGACTGCAAACACGGGTGACAAGTGACTTTTCTGGACGAAACTCAGAATTACTTTTTATACGCTCATGTGACCCTACCCTAAGAATGCTTCGATAAGGAAGATTAGATTATTTTCATGAATTAAGATTAAGGCTAGAGTCGCATGACCCCATTATCTCTCATCTGAGAAAAACTGTCAGATTATGTTAATATCACTCTGATCAGAGTTTTAAAAGTGTGTGATCTGATATTCTTGGATGAAGAGAAAATGGAAAAAAATTCTACATATTCTCCATTCAGTCAGTCTGGGAAAGTCAGACCGGATGTCACTGCCTTGGAGTCGGTATTTGAGGGTGTTGGGGGGGATTATTTTCCCTTGCCTACGCTCAATTTATAGTATTTGGGCTATTTTTCTAATTATATTCTCCATTCAGTCAGTCTGGGAAAGTCAGACCGGATGTCACTGTAGTGTTGTCTGAATTTTCCACTCATTGACTTGCATAACTGAGTGATATCCAAATATCAGATGCAAATTGTGCAGGCTACGATTTTTTTCCTCAGACAAACTGTCTGAGAAAAAAATCTCACATGTGCAAGGCCCATAGAATAACATTGTGCAAGTGCGATCCGATGGTTTACCAAATTGAACTCTGATCAAAACTACGGTTATCTGCATGATTAAAGTGAATGAACTAGAGAGAAGGCCAAACCAATATAGGGTGTGACTAAACTTTGCCTTTAAAAACCGCATCAGATCTTTTAGGTGCACTTCAACAAAGTCATGGGATTTTGAAGGAATATAGTCAGGTGTATGGGTAATGGTGCTTTCACATTGCATTCTTTGCATTAATAAGTATTTAACACTTATTACCAACTTAAATTTGGAGAAATATATGTATAAAAAACAATTCTAGTGCTGTTTTTTGTTGACATGCTGCACAAATAGGTATTAGTTTTATTCTGTACATCACCTTGATTAGGGCTTGCTCCCACTTGCAATTTAAATTGGACAAATGCAATCTGATAAGAAATGAGATTGCATTCGGTCCAATGTTAATTTATGATGGTGTGCTCATATGCGTTTTTTCTGATAGGATTGAGATCGGACTAATAAACTCAAAATGCTGTGATTGCATGTGGAATTTGGATCGCGCGCACCCATATAATTCTAGGATTGCGTGTGAAACATTGCACTGCACTCGGATATCACCTGAGTGCAGTGTGATTCCCGAAGATGCTGGCAACAGAGGAGATGGAGAAATTAATTTCTAAGTCTCCTCTGCACCTGTGCTGTGATTCTCTCATGTGAGAGGATCGGAGCATAGTGCACTGACACTCGGCTCCCGCTTGTAGCAGAGCAGGAGCCAAGTGTCATTAGCATATCATCGGATGTGATACAGTAATGTGCCTTCAACCTTAGTCTAGTCTTACACTATCTATATTTACTTTTACAATTTTCCATTAAATGTGATGTGTGAGGGCTTATTTTTTTGCGTTAAGAGATGCAAGTCCCTTTTTCTGATCACTTTTTAGTACACTTTTTGGAATGTACTGTATTAAGTCTTTCTTGATTTTTATTTTAAACCCCATTTACTATTCAGTTTAATTGGCAAGTAGTGTTGAGCGATACCTTCCGATATCAGGAAATATCGGATCGGATTGGATCGGGCCGATACCCAAAAAGTATCGGATGTCGCCGATTCCGATACAGGAAACCAATGCAAGTCAATGGGACACAAATATCGGAATGAAAATAAACCCTTTCTTTCCTTGTAGGTTAATTCTACATGAAGGAAAACAACTAACAATAATGTAGAATGTATTGGGGGAGGTGGTTGCCCAAATCGATGGGAACAGTGCTCACAGTGAAACATAAAAAGCCGGCAATTCAGCAGTGGCATACACCGGTACCCGACAATTTAGAACAGAAAGAATAGGGCTTCACACATAGATTAGATAGATAGAAACATGTCAGTCACATATATATGAAGTACAGTGATAGTGTTGATTACTGTACTTGACATTTAGTGTTAAAATAAAGGATTTATTAAAAAAAAAATTGGTGTGGGGTTCCCCGTAATTTTAGTCTCTAGTGGAGGTTAAGCAGACGGCTGGGGCAGATGTTTGAAGCCTGGGAAGGGGGTAACACCCACGGAGCCTCCCAGGCTACGAATATCAGCCCCCAGCTAAATACCTAGCCTTTACTAGCTATTAAAATGGGGGACCCCCCCCAAAAAATGACGTATGAATATTGGCGCCCTCCCAGGCTAGAAACACCAGCCGTCAGCCGCCCCAGAAATGGCGCATCCATGGGATGCGCCAATTCTGGCACTTAGCCTCGCTCTTCCCACTGCCCTGTAGTGGTGGCAGTGGGGTAATAGGGTTGGGGTTGATGTCCGCTTATAATGCCAGCTGACATCAAGCCCAGGTTAGTAATGGAGAGGCATCTATAAGACACCCCCATTACTAACCCCATAGTCAAAGTTAAAAAAAAAACACAAACACCCAGAATAAAGTCCTTTAATTGAAATAAAGACACAATTCTTTATTGTTCTAAATTAAACCATACTCACCATCACGCCCATTCCAGCTGAAGCCAACGATCTCCTGCAATAAAACAAAAATAATAAAACAACATCATCCTTACTTTTCCATGTTTCCCAGGACAGCTTCAGCTCTGCTACATCGAGATGACAGGCTGGATCGCAGCAGAACGCTACCATCCAGCCTGTCATCCCGCAGACACTGAGAAGCGCAGGCATGCTTGCGCTCCTCAGTGTCAGGCTGTGACTGCATCCATATGAGCAGAGTCTCTCACGCTCACCGCATGCGCAGGAGAATTCTCCCACGCTGTCAGTGATGTGCATGAGGTGAGCAGAGTTCATTGTCTGCTCATCTGGATGCAGTCACAGCCAGACACTGAGGAGCACAAGCATGCCTGCGCTTCTTAGTGTCTGCGGGATGACAGGCTGGATGGCAGCTTTCTGCTGCGATCCAGCCTTTCATCTCAATGTAGCAGAGCTGAAGCTGTCCTGGGAAACATGGAAAGGTAAGGATGATGTTGTTTTATTATTTTACTTTTATAGCAGGAGATCGTTGGCTTCCGCTTGAATGGGCGTGACAGTAAGTATGGTTTAATTTAGAACATTAAAGAATTGTTTTTCAATTAAAGGACTTTATTTTGGGTGTTGTGTTATTTTTAAACACTTTACTAGAAATTCATGGTGGTCATGTCTAATATTGGCGTGACCCCATGAATTTCGGGCTTGGGGCCAGCGGATAATACAAAGATGGCCCTAACCCCTTTATTACCCAGTGAGCCACTGCACCAGGGCCCAGGATGAGCTGGATACAGCGCCATAAGATGCCGCTTCTATGAACGCGCCATTTTCTGTGGTGGCTGCGGACTGCAGTTCGCAGCAGGGGGGCCCACAAAGCTTGGGTCACCCTGCGCTGTGGATTCCAGCCCCCAGCTGCATAGTTGTACCTGGCTGGACACAAAAATAGGGCGAAGACCCACGTATTTTTTTCTCTTATACTTATTTCATGAAATTCATGAAATAATAAAAAAAGGGCTTCCCTATATTGTTGTGTGCGGCCAGGTGGAAATAGGCAGCTGGGAGTTGGGGGCAGCCCGTTCCTGGATGCTGTACCTGGCTGGCATACAAAAATATGGCAAAGCCCACGTCAACATTTTTGGGAAAAATTAATTAAAAAATAAATATTTAGGGACTGCATCTTTATTAACCCCTCAAGTGTCATTTAGTGTTAAAATAAAGGATTTATTTTTAAAAAAAAATTGGCGTGGGATCCCCCATAATTTTAGTCTTTAGCGGAGGTTAAGCAGACGGCTGGGGCAGATGTTTGAAGCCTGGGAAGGGGGTAATACCCACGAGCTTCCCAGGCTACTAATATTAGCCCCCAGCTGAATACCTAGCCTTTACTAGCTATTAAAATGGGGGACCCCCCAAAAAAATGACGTTGGGTCCCCCCTATTTTAATAGCTAGCAAAGGCTAGGCAGACAGCTGGGGGCTGATATTAATAGCCCAGGAAGGGTGCCATGAATATTGGCCCCCTCCCAGGCTAGAAACACCAGCAGTCAGCCGCCCCAGAAATGGCGCATCCATAGGATTCGCCAATTCTGGCACTTAGCCTAGCTCTTCCACGCTGCCCTGGTGCGGTGGCAGGGGGTAATAGTGGTGGGGTTCATGTCAGCGCCAGCTGCCATGAAGCCCAGGTTAGTAATGATGGGCGTCTATAAGACACCCCATTACTAACCTACAAAGTGTTAAAAAGAAAAAACACACACTACACCCAGAAAAAAATTATTTATTTGAAATAAAACGCATCATTTTATTTGATTCATAGTTTACTAAAAAAAAAGTTACCTGTCCACGTTCCTGCGCTGATCTCCCATGCACAGCTGTCACATCTGGAGATCGTGACAGCTGTGCATGGCTGCTGTAAGCTCACACTGCCAGGAACACGTCCGCTCCCGGCAGCTGGAGCCACTGACTGAGGTAACCGGAGTGCATTCAGTCAGCGCAGCTCCGGTGACCTCCTGGGAATTTCTCACGGTACAGCAGGGCCATAAAGGAGCTAACCGGAGCAGCGCTGCCTGAACTCCGGCGAACCCGCTTATGCAATGACTGGGCTGCTTTACGGCCCAGGCATTCTAGCGGCGGCAGCGGTCCAGAGCGGTCACATTTTATGTGGCTGCTCTAAACTGGAGATCATCGTGGGACACTCGTGGACTACTACGGAGGGGTAAGGATAAGGTTGTGGTTTATTATTTTATATTTTATTACAGGAGATCGATGACTTCGGGGAAATAGGTGTCTAGGTGTGTATAGGTGTAGTTTTTAATTTTTTACTTTATTTTAGATGGCGATCGGTGGGGACAGGTAATGTATAAACTAATTTATTTTAGGTAACCACTGGCCACCACTGAATGACATGTATTTAAAATTTATTGGGGACACAGTAGGGCAATTTAAATAGCAGGATCAGGCTGATGGGAACTACTGCTCCCATCGAGCTGATCCTGCTGGCACGAGTGGACGGGGGACAGACATAGGCCGATGGGAGTAGTAGTGTCACATTGGCCTATGTCTGCCTGCACCCGCCGACATGGCGCAGACACCGCGCGCACCCGCCGACATGGCGCAGACACCGCACGCACCCGCCGACATGGCGCTGACACCGCGCGCAGCCGCAGACCCCGCTCGCACCTGCCGACCCCGCTCGCACTCGCAGACATGACGCCGACACCGCGCGCACCCGCAGACCCCGCTCGCGCGCGCAGACGTGGCGCCGACACCGCGCGCACCCGCAGACCCCGCTCGCACCCGCAGACATGACGCCGACACCGCGCGCACCCGCAGACCCCGCTCGCGCGCGCAGACATGGCGCCGACACCGCGCGCGCAGACATGGCGCGCAGACATCGCGCGCAGACACCGCGCGCACCTGAGATTGACAGCGGCATTTAACATGTTAACAGCTGCCGGTGGATCGTGCTTCCACCCGCGGCTGTTGCGGGCACATGTCAGCTGTAAGAATCAGCTGACATGTGCCCGGTTCAGTGCGGGCTCAGCACCGGAGCCCTCACTGAACCGGAGGTGATGGCCTGGGGCGTACTAATACGCCCTGGGTCTGTAAGGGGTTAAAAATTGTAATTTTTTCCACTAAAATGTTGCTTTTCATTTTCAAAAGGAGTAAAAAAGAAAATGATGGGTATAATTTGTTATGGAATTTCTACTGAGTATGCCAATACCCCGTATGTGGTCGAACATTACTTTTGAGGCACAGTGCAAAGCGCAGATGGGAAGGAGCGCCATATTGAAGTTCAGATTTAGCTGGAATGGATTGTGGGGTACTATTTGCAACGCCCCTGAGGTGCCAGAATGGCAGAACCACTCCAAAAGTGACCTAATTTTACAAACTACACCCCTCAATGAATTAATCTAGATTTGAAGTTAGCATGTCGACAGCCCGTGTGCCTCACATAATTTATACCATTAGGCAATAGAGAGAGAATAATGATATTTTTACCACTAAAATGTTTTTGGATCCAAATTTTTAATTTTTATTAGGGCTAATAGGAAAAAATTGACCTCAGTTTGTTGTGCAATTCCTCCTGAGTGTGCAAATACCTTACTTGTAATCGGGAACTGCTTTTTAGGCACAGTGGAATGCTCCGAAGAAAAGGCGTGCCATTTTATAGTGCTGTTTTTAATGTTATGGTTTGCGGATGCTAAAACATATTGACAGAGCCCCTGAGCTGCCAGACCAGCAGAACACCCCCTCTCATAAGTTGTCCCATTTTACAATCTACACTTCTCAGAGGAGTTCATCTTGGGATGCAATGATCATATTGACACCACAGGTGTGTCAAAGAATTTTATACTATTGGGTGGAGAAGAGAAAAGAATTACATTTTCAAGACAAATTTCTTTTAAGCCCCAAATTTTACATTATCACAAGAGGAAATGGGTAAAAATTGCACCACAATTTGTCACACAATTTCTGTTGAACATATCAATACCCCAAGTGTTGCTGTACAGTACTTCTTTGCCACATAGTGAGACTCTGGAGGGAAAGAGCCTTATTTGACTCTAGGGGAACAAATTATTGTAGAATAGTTTGCTGACTCCATAAACAGAACAGTACCAGAAAAACTAAATCCCCACAAGTAACCCCATTTTAGAAATTACACCCTTCTGGGAACTTATCTACAGGTGTAGTGGTGATTTTGACTCCATGGGTGTTTTCCAGAAACAAGCAGCAATGTATGTTGCTAAGTGAAAATTGCAAATCTGCCATCGATGTTCCCATTCATCGTATTTCCCAGTATATTGTAGTGCCCATACAATGTGTCCAGCTCATGCTTCTGGAGACATTCAACCATACATTAAGCAGGCTCTCATTTTTTACAGAAATGTCAAACATGTGGACGCTAAATCTGGTTTTAGGCACACTATGGGGCTCAGAAGGGAGGAGAACATTTGGGAGCACTTTTCTAGAGCCTTTGTGCTACCAGTAACGTGGAAGCTCCCTATGTTTTCATTAACAGGTGACTGATCTGAATGGGTACTTGGTTTTTTTTATCGATTGAGCTTTTATTGGGAACATTTTACATTACATTTTTTATCACATTTATCCTGTACTCTGAACGGAGCACCTGCATCTGGGTTTTCATCTAAATATTAGAATAACGTGATTTAGGTGAAACCTCCGAGGGATCCATTCTATAAAATGAGGCATCAGTGTTACTCTGGTCTCTATCTGGCCTCTTTTCAGCAGTGTCCTTTTCAGATGCACACAAAACTGTGGCTGACTGCACATCTAAAAAGATGCTTAAGAAGGGGGACACCACCGGATCATAGGCCAGACAGCATCCACCGTGCCTCCATCTGTCTCATTATAGGGAATCTTCCATCAGGGGTTTCATCTTAATCACGTATTTCATATATTTATATGGAAACCCCCATGTAAGCACTCCGTGTAGAGCGCATGATAAATGTGAGCCGTTGTTGCGATCTTTGGGAGACGAAATAAACAAACAGCAGGTCAGGATTAAAATTTTTTTTAACGTCATTCACTATATTGTATAAGTGATTAAACAGCTTTATTCTTTGGGTTGATGCGATTACAGCGATGCCAGATTTAGATTTTTTTGTTAAGCGGCCATCACTCAAAAAAACGCTTTTTTTATTAAACAAATTTTTGCGTTGCCATATTTTGAGAGCTATGTTTCTATTTCTACTGACAGTCATGTGAGAGCTTTTTTGCAGAATGAGTTAGTTTTTATTGCAAAACTGGAAGCTGGCACGTTTAGGCGAGAAATAAAAACATCTACAGGTTTCAAACAAATCTTTTTTTCTATAAATCTGTTTTTAATGCGTAAAAACAGCAAAACATGAAACAAATATATAAATGTGGTAGCTTTGTAATCATACTGACCCAAAGAATAAAGTTAACTTATCACTTCTATCACACAGTGAACAGTATAAAAAAAAAATAATAAAACAATTCCTAAATTGCTTTTTTGTGTTCGTTTTTCCTCGTCATTAAAAACAGTTTTATAGAAAAAAGATTTGTTTAAGAGCTGTAGATGTTTTATTTCTCCAATGATGGAGCTGTATGGCTGCTGTTTTTTTGTGGGTTAAGATGACATTTTCAGCAATATCATTTTTATTTACAGCCCAGATAGCACTGGATTTAATTTGGGGAGGAGAGAGCTATATCGCTTTTCTAGAGTCTTCGCTCTACCAGTAACATGGGAACCCCCTATATTTCTAGTGACAGATCTGAGTGATAACTGGTCTTGTGAGGTATAAGTTAGGGTATTTACTGGCAACATTTTGTGGTTCTTAACATTTTTGATTGCTTTCTGTGTAAGGCTGAGATCAGATAACTGTTCTATGCTGAGCACTTACAACAGTGTTTCCTTGTAAGTCCCACAAAAATGCAATTTAGATGAAACCATCTGACAGAACCACTCACTATAATGAAGACATTTTGGACCCCGTTTGGTATTTGTTCTGGTGATATCCGTCTTTTTAGGTGTCCTCAGAACTGGGGTCAACCACTCTTGTGCACTGAAAAGATGGTTAAAATGAGGGGATATTACTGGAACAGATTCCAAAGTATCCATCTACCTGATTTTAATGAGTGGTTCTGTCTGGTTTCATCAGAATCACGTTTCGTAAAACTTTACACAGAAATCAGTAAGTGCTCAGTGAAAAGGGCAGGATAAATGTGAACTGAAGCAATATGAATGAATAGACAGCAATACAAAAATAGTTTTTTCTTTTTACACGATTTACGATTACAGCGATGCTAGATTTATTTTTGTTTTGCTACCATCACAGACTAAAAATGCTTTTTTTTCTAAAATAGTTGTTTCATCACCATATTTTGACCATATTTTGATTAACTTTTACTTTTTGGCAAGTAGAGCTTTATAAGAGCTTATTTTTTACACGAAGAGTTGAAAAAATTTGTGGTACCATTTTGCGCTACATAACATTATTTGATCACTTTTTATAAATAATTTTCAGATGCAGAATGAACAAAAACGAGCAATTTATTGTTTTCATATGTAATTTTTTTTTCACGTTGCACTGTGCAGTAAAAGTGATATGACTGATTTGTTATTTGGGTTAGTACAATTATAGCGATTCCAGATTTATCTTTATTTTTTTTACACATGACTTTTTATTCAATGTATTGTATGTCAGAATAATAAAGAGCTATTCTTGCAGGGTTTTTTTTACGGCATTCACCATACTGAATATTCTATCAGTGAAAAAAAATCAGTCATCAGCATTTTTTCTTGATGATCTCCCAACACTTCAGTCTTTTTATTTCTGTTATGACTGCTAAAGCACATTTACATGTGAAGTGTACAAACCAGGGAGACAAATACATGAACCTGACAGAACCCTTTTCAGACTAGGAAAAGCCCTTCACTGATCCTGGTTTGTCCCTTCCTGACCGCGAAGGTTGGAGCCTTAAGATAAAGCAATGGCACCCACACCAACAGTGGCTTACCCAGAATATCCGTAGAAGCTCCTAGTATCTCTAGAGTACCAATTTCTTAAGGAATAAAGGAATCACGTACAAAACAACTGCAAACAACTTAAACTTCATCATCAAAAGTGAATGAATCCAACAAAGGCTATCACCTGGCAGGGGAAGGTATATAAAGCTGCACCGAAAGGTGATAATGCAGACAAAGAGTAAATAAGAAACAACTGTTACCCAACACAGACAGGAAAAAAGCTAACAGAAATACAACACCTAAAGAAAAGGTGTATATGCTGTGGCTCAATGGAAAGACGCCAACCACCGAACACAAGATTGTGTTCAAATCCAGACGCTTGACAATTTCCTAGTTTTTGACAAGTAGGGCAATTTTCCTTGAGTGACAGATCTAGTGAATAGAAGAGCTGTACTAATAGAACTATAATGCTCAGCACACATGCTAAATCACATTCAGCTATCAGTGGTTTGTTTTAAGTCTATACTTTATCACTGTGTTTATACATAGAGATAACAAGGGATTTTAACAAATGCACAGCTTGAGGCCATGTGCCCACGTAGCGTTTTTACGGCCGCAAAAACGCTTGTAAAACAGTCTGCCATGCAAAGCAGTGTGAATTGGATGTGCTGTGCACATGATGCGCTAATTAGCGTGCCAAGTTCGCATTGCATTGCAAAACGCAGCATGGCCATTTCTACCGCGATTACGCTGCAAATTTGTGGCCATTGAGGAACATTAATATGCAACAAACCCGCAGGTATATGTGAATTTGCTGCGTTTCAATTAAATTCAATGGCCACAAATTTGCAGCTTAATCGCGGTGCGTGTGGTACCCAGGATGAAGAGGAGACTACAACTCCTCTTCATCCCGGCTACCACGCAGTGAAAACAAGAAATAAAGTTAAAAATAAAAAAACCTGTCTACGCACCTCTCCAGTCTCCTCCTGGTGGCAATCCTCTCTCTCTGGCGTCCCGCGTTGTACGGGCAGAACCTGCGGTGATGTCATTTAGTCAGCTGATGGTCACGCGACCGCTGACATCAGCGGTCAGGTGATGGTCGCGTGACCATCTGCTGACTAAATGATGTCAACGCAGGTCCTGCCAGTACACTGCGGGATGCAGAAGAGAGGATTGCTGCCGGGAAGAGACTGGAGAGGTGAGTATACAGGTTTTTTTTATTTTTAACTTTTTATTTATTTATTTTTTTTACGATAGATGCAGCATTTAAAGCATCTAAGTTGGCCACACAATATAAATCCATGCTGGTTGCCTGGATTTATATTGTGTGACCAACTTGTCAAGCACTTTTCCAAGTGATTCTCAAAATCGCTTGAAAAAATGCATGTAAAATCGCGGAAAAAACGCTTCTCTGGCAGAAAAAACGCATGTAAATCTGCATGCGTTTTTTCTGCCAGAGAAGCAAAAACGCTCTGCATCAAATCTGCTACGTGGGCACATAACCTTAGAGCCATGCTGCTAAATGAAGAGTGGAGATTGTGATTTATAGAGAACTGATAAGAGTAGCTTGTCGGGAACAAAGAGGAAGGGAACTAAGCAGATAATTACTGTTTAGGAATCAATGGGCAGAAAAGGTGACTAGGATACTGTGAGTTAACTCTTCTCCTGGAATGTAACTTTGGCACATATTGGCCAAGCTCCATGGAAATCAGCCATACACTGTGAAAGATAAAAGCTCCTACAGCAGGAGATTGACAGCAGATAAAAAAGCAAATCAATTACAAATATGCATATTTTCATGCTATCAAACTAATTAAAACAATACAATTTGAAAATACCACTTTAAGCCCTTCACGACCTTTGATGTACGTTTACGTCAAAGGTTGTATCTCTCCCTTTGATGCGGGTTCCACTTCGAGCCCATATATTTCCCTGCACACGATGTCTGATTTAATCATGTGCCTTTAACTGTTAAATCCTGCTGTCAATCACTGACAGCAGGATTTAACTTGTGCCGGCTGGAAGTGCGTCATACATCACACCCATTGGCGCCCCTGTCACATGATCACGGGATGGCGATGGGTTGTCATGACAGCAGTGGTTCAGCTCATTGTCGATATTCATAGGAGATGACAATTTCTGCTATACTTAGTGCTGAAGCACTGCTATGTTTAGCATAGGTAATCAGATTGCAGTTTCAAGTTCCATAAGAAGATTATAAATTACAGTAAAAAGCAAGAACATTTATTTTTCAAAATATGAAAAAAATTCAAATAGTTTCCGTTTTTCCCCCTTAAAAATAAAACATTTAAAAAAAATACACACATTTGGTATCCCTGTGTTAACAAAAGTCCAATCATTCAGGATATAATATAAATTAATCTAACTGGTAAACAGCAGAAAGAGAAAAAAATTAAAACACCATTATTACATTTTTTGACAACTGCAATCAAATGCAGTGAGGCGATCAAAACATTGTATCTACCCCAAAATGTTTTCAATAAAAATGTCAGCTCGGTGTGCAAAAAAGAAGCCTTCACACAGCCCCATATCCCAAAAAATGAAACGTTATGGGTCTCGAAAAATGGCAACACAAGCAATTTTTTTTTATTTACAAATTTCTGAATTTTTTTTGTACCACTTAAATTAAAAAAAAAAACTGTTTGGTATGTGCATACTCAAACTGACCTAAAGAATCATATTGCCAGGTCAGTTTTACCATATAGTGAACATAGTAAATAATAAACCCAAAAAACAATTGTGAAATTGCACTTTGTTTGCAATTTCAACGCACTTGTAATTTTTTTCCCACTTTCCAATGCATCACATGATAAAATGAATGTCATTCAAAAGTACAAAAATTTTTAAAAAAAACTAACAGCCCTCATCCTATGGGGATGGAGAAATGAAAAAAAAGTCATGGCTCTTGAAATAAGGAGAGGAAAAAACAAAACTGCAAAGACAAAAAAACCGCAAGGACATTTAAGGGTTAATTAATTTCTTTACCTTATTTGAGAAAACACTGGGTTTTATAGAGATGTCCCGATTATGTAACCTTTGATGCTTGTTTATTACAGCATAAATACATTTATTCAACTATCTTTTACTATCAAGAGACACACTGACAACTCAGGAAGTGCTAAGGTTCCACAGATGAACAAACGACCTTAAAAAGTGGTAAAATACTTTTTTGTATTTTTAATACTAACGCAAAGCAGCAAAACAAATATGGTTCTGAAAGCTAACATGCACAGTTTTCTGAAATGGTACACTTCTCAATGATACAGCTAGTGTTAGGTTTTGCTCTAGTTTTTAATTGTTCAATACACAGGATAATTAATTATGTGCTGTATGTATGAATATATGTATCTGAGCCCTTATAAACTGCCTCCTATCTGCTACCTTTGACTCATTGGCCCGGTTTACAGTCATTGTTACTGTGCGTGCTGCACACAGTGTTTTGCAAGGCTTGCTTATCAGAATACATATATTTGAAGAAGTCAGTTTACTACAAATACATATGTGCATCATTACGTAATCCTTGCAGAATTGCCGAATTTTCAATATTTGTATCAATGACTGAGAAACGTAGTATTTTGAAAAATCCAAAAAGGGAAGTTCAGAGAACAGCATAATACAGAAAAGGGACATGCACAACGTGGGTACAGCTCAATTGATTTGTAGATTTGTTAAGAAAACACAGATTAAAAAAATTAATCCTAACATAATTACAGTGAAAAAGCCAAAACCATAATCTGAGTTAGCAATATTCAGATAAAGCCAGAATAACAAATTTATATTTCTCTCAAATTTCTGTCATGCATTCCAAGTTAGAATTAGAGTAAAATAGCTTAGAACAATATAAATACTCAGTGGGATAATAATGGCTGCATTTCTTCATAATATGGCTGAAGGGCAAACATTTTCATTTTAGAATGTAACTGGTTTCACTGATGAAGAGCATGGATTAAAATAAAACTAATTTATTTCAGCCTGATTCTGGCATCAAATAAACAGTTTTTGGATCCTTTTTTTAATCTCACTTTTAATTTTTTTATGATAAAAGAGCTATTAGCTGTGTTGATGTAGGGTGCCCAGGGCAGTAGCCGTGAACAAACTGCTACTCCTCCACACCCTGGCACTTCACAAACAGTGTCCCTGTCCATAAGCGTTGTACTGTATACAGAGCCGACTTCACCACCCGGTGCACCTGGGCAAGTGCCAGGTCCCTGAGGGGGGGGGGGGCACTCGCCATCAGGGACTCTGGCACGCTACTGTGCCCCAGTGTCAAAGGGACCTGGAGCTAGCACAGGCACAGCCACCCCCATGCTTTAAACTGTTTAAACTCTGCTGCCCAGTCTCTTCTACTTCTCCTGAGTTTGTGATGTCTCAGGACAGGGCATGAAGACGTTACTCCTGCGTGCCCTCTGCTGAGCAGTGCAGAGTCAGAAGACGCCTGAGAGAGAGGATCTGCCACCAGCAAGGTGAGTATTTGATTTTTTTTTTTTTATGTATGGAGCAATATATGGAGCCCATTCTGTAGGGAGTATTTTATATAGGGCCCATTCTGTATGGAGCATTATATGGGGTCCATTATTTTGTATGGAGCATTGAGGTCCATTCTGTTTGGAGCAATATATGGGGCCCTTTCTGTATAGAGCATTATAGTGCTATTCTGTATTAAGAATTATATGATGCCCATTCTGTATGGAGCATTATATGTGGTGCATTTTGTATGGAGCATTATATAGGGTTAATTATTCTGTATGAAGCACTATGGGGCATATACTGTATGGAGCAATATATGGGGTCCATTATTCTGTTTGGAGCATTATATGGGGTCCATTCTGTATGGAGCATTATATGGGGTCGATTATTTTATATGCAGAATTATATGGGGTTCATTCTGTATGGATCATTATATGGGGTCATTCTGTATGGAGAATTATATAGGGCGATTCTGTAAGAAGTAATATATGGAGCCCATTATACTGTATGCAGGACTATACTGTCTGGTCCAAATTGAAAACATTTAAATCCCCCCCCAGGGCACACACTGTAGCTTGCGAGGATTCACCAGTTTCTGGGCTATTGTATTATTTGCAATAGATATCACTCATGTAATGTAAGAAATGAAATCTTTGGCATTGTCCTATAGCTTTATTTCTCAGCCGTATCTGTGCATCATGAATCATGGAATGTGTTAAAGGGGAGCACTGAGACTTTCACCTGGGACCCACGAAAACCTGGAGCTGGCCCTGGCTGTGTACATTCCATTGTACTCACTTTAAAGCTGGAGGCCACGTCCTCAGGTGCAGGAACAGCCACAAACACATCAGGGGACACCCGGTTTGTTTTAACAGGTTAAACTTTAGTGGACAATTCAAACGCACAAATCTTTAACGCACAGTATCGGACAGCAGCCTCTGGTTCCGGTTTCATCAAAACGGTAGATTTCAAGCATCTTCTTACATTCAGCTCGGACTGTCCTTACTTTAACAGATCCTGTTAATCATAGGGACTCCCCATCCGGCACCACTGCATTCCCAAGAGCCGTTACTTATCCCTCATGCATTTTCCCATCCAGATTCCTTTGTATAGAAGGGATTAGCGCACACTCCTCAGTGCCTAGTTCGGGGCATAGTCCTCGGACATTGCAGGAAAGTCCGCAGGAAATTTGGTACAACCTCATGCTGCCAGAATATGTACTCCACGTGCCTCTAACCCACTGCACCTTGAACTTGATCTTCACATGGACCTCACACTACATCTATTTAACTGACAAAACCAGGAAGTAGTTCCCCTTTTTACTTCACCTCTCCCCTTTCCATCCTGGGTTGGTATCACTTAAACACTAAGGCCCACTACTACCTATCTTGCTTTGTCACTGCTCTGGGCCCTAAACACTAACCTATATCAAAAGTCACTAAACTATGTCCTATGCTTTCCCTACACCTTTGCAGAGAGTATCAGTTACCTTAGGAATTATCTTGCAGTACTCACACAGCAGAATCATTATTTATCACACTTCAGCATTAGTTACAACACTCCATACATTTTACATGTCGTCATAAAACGCAAAAAAAAGCATAACGGTATTAACACTATGCAATTGTCTTCAGTGGCAGGGATACGACAGTCTCACACCCTTACATTGACTTTAAGCAAAAGTTTAGGTTTAGAGCTTCTGCAGGGTGTATGTGTGCTGTTGGGTGCTTGAGACAGAGTTCTAAAGGTGAGATTGAGAATGTGCCTAGCCTCGATTCTCGTCATTTTTAAATGCTATAGTTAATAACAAGAACAGCATCTAATCAGACAATAGAAGAAGGTTCTTTACTTTTAGTCTATCAGGGTGTTAAACACCTAACACTCCATGATGGATATATATATATTTGCAAGCCATTACATATACTGTATGTGTATATATAATGTATATTTATATATACAGTGGCATGTGAAAATTTTCACACCCCCCCCCCTTGGCATTTTTCGTCTTTTGATATTTCATAACCTGGAATTTCAAATGTTTTTTTTGAGTTTGTATCAGTTCATGTAAAGAACATGACTACAATTGTCAACATTTAATTTTTTTGTGAAGCAAATAACAAATAGGACAAAACTGAAAACTGTGCAAAACTATTCACCCACCTAAAATCAGTACTGTAGAGCCTCCTTTTGTGGAAATTACAGCAGCAAGTCGCTTTGAGCTTTCCACATCTTGCCAATGGGATTTTTGCCCATTCCTCAAGGCAAAACAACTCCAGCTCCTTTAAGTTGGATGGTTTCCTCTGGTGAACAGCATTCTACAAGTTTGACCACAGATTCTCAATCAGGGTAAGGTCTGTGCTTTCACTACACCACTCCAAAACATTTACACTTCATCGGTCGCCCATGACAGCACCACGAGAGAGGGGATCCGCCCACCAAGGACAGGAAACCTACAGGCTTAAAAGGGAGCGGCCCTCTCTCTCGCCTCAGTTTGGTTTACGGTCCTTGATGGAGGGAACCTTTTTTACAGGCTCGTGGAAGAACCGGATGGCGACGACTGTCGAGCAGCACCCCTATATGGGATCTGCAGCTCCAGCGTTCTGCCTATGCGGGTGCACCCCTCTCTGGGAAAGGCACAGCATTTTTGCACTGGATATGCAGGGGGCTGCGCCCCTTAATGGGGTGGCAGTCCTTTCATCGGCTTCAGCCAGGTTTGCGCCCCTTTCTGTGGAGGAGTCTGACCTGGATTGCAGTGGGACTGCGCCTCTATCTGGGGTGGCAAGCCCACCATCGCCCTGGACATAATGCGGGTTGCGTGGGATGTTGACCCCCTCGACACCCGGCGGAGGTCGGCGCTCTGGATCCTGGGTGGCTGCGCCCCGTTCTGGGGTAGCAGGCCATCGATATTAGCAGGGCCTACCTGGGAGCGCCAGCGGCGTTTGAAGCTTCCCGGCGCGAGGCTCTTGCGGGCGCGCACTTCCGGCCTCCTCCTGTAAGTCGCGGCCCGATGACGTCACCGCGCCTCGAGGCGATCACGTGACTGTAACCCGGAAGTCCGGTCACCTGCACTAGATGTTAGGCAGTATTAATCGCGGTGAGGGGGCGCCAAGCGTCCCTGTAGGAAGTTCAAAAGAAAAAGAGTTGATTAAAGTCAGGTGGCTGAGGGGTGGATCAAGGGCTATTTAACTGGCCCAGGCACCACTGTTCAGGGCTTCCGAGCTTCATTCTCCCTATCATGGAGTCTGATAATGAACAGCAACAGCAGCAGCAGCTACTGCAGCAGCAAGTTGAGCAGCCGCCATCTCTACCATCTCAGCGGCTGTTTGGGGAGCCCCAAAAAGTGCATCACCCTGGTGTTTCTGGTAATGCCCGGTCCTCAGGAAAACAAGGTTCGGCGTCTAAGTCCAGTCATCACGGCTCCAGCAGGATGGACAAATCTGCAGCCTCCAGGGATGATCCCCCGGCTGAGAAGGGTCCTGCCTCCAAATTGGTACCAGCCTTTTTGAGACACTTGGGTAAGTGATCTTCGAGAAAGCTTACTTAGTAATGGAGTATCCCTTCTCCCCTTCTAATTTTAATAGGGGAAGAAGTGTACCTCCAAGACCAAGCATATTCAGTGTGCATTGTGCAACGCCGTCCTTCCCGACTCATATCCCAAAAAATTGTCAGTCCTATATACATCAAATGCTGGCAAAGGAAACCCCTAGCCTGACCTCGGGATTAAAAACCTTGGTCAAGTCTGAAATTGGTAAAATCCTCTCCAAAAAAACTAAAGGAAAGGTGGATAGACAGTGAGATCTCCCCAGCCCCTGATGACTCTGTCATCGGCTTATGAGTTGGACTCGGACGACGCAACCTCTTCATCATCCACTTCCTCAGGTAGTGGTGCGGGTCAGAATTGTTTTCCCCTTAATGGTGTCGATGGTTTAATTAAAGCAATTCGGTCAACCGTGGGTCTTACCGATGCCAGACTGGAAAAATCAGTCCAGGATGTTATGTTCAGGGGGCTGTGAATAGTGTTCGAGTTCGGTTCGTCGAACACCCGTACAGTACAGACCAAAAGTTTGGACACACCTTCTCATTTAAAGATTTTTCTGTATTTTCATGACTTTGAAAATTGTACATTCACACTGAAGGCATCAAAACTATGCATTAACACATGTGGAATTATATGCTTAACAAAAAAAGTGTGAAACAACTGAAAATATGTCTTATATTCTAGGTTCTTCAAAGTAGCCACCTTTTGCTTTGATGACTGCTTTGCACACACTTGGCATTCTCTTGATGAGCTTCAAGAGGTAGTCACCGGAAATGGTTTTCACTTCACAGGTGTGCTCTGTCAGGTTTAATAAGTGGGATTTCTTGCATTATAAATGGGGTTGGGACCATCAGTTGTGTTGTGCAGAAGTCTGCTGGATACACAGCTGATAGTCCTACTGAATAGACTTTTAGAATTTGTATTATGGCAAGAAAAAAATAAGTAAGTAAAGAAAAACGAGTGGCCATCATTACTTTAAGAAATTAAGGTCAGTCAGTGCGAAAAATTGGGAGAACTTTGAAAGTGTCACCAAGTACAGTTGCAAAAACCATCAAGCGCTACAAAGAAACTGGCTCACATGAGGATCGCCCCAGGAAACAAAGACCAAGAGACACCTCTGCTTCTGAGGATAAGTTTATCCAAGTCACCAGCCTCAGAAATTGCAGGTTAACAGCAGTTCAGATCAGAGACCAGGTCAATGCCACACAGAGTTCTAGCAGCAGACACATCTCTTCAAATACTGTTAAGAGGAGACTTTGTGCAGCAGACCTTCATGGTAAAATAGCTGCTAGGAAACCACTGCTAAGGACAGACAACAAGCAGAAGAGACTTGTTTGGGCTAAAGAACACAAGGAATGGACATTAGACCAGTGGAGATCTGTGCTTTGGTCTGATGAGTCCAAATTTGAGATCTTTGGTTCCAACCACCGTGTCTTTGTGCAACGCAGAAAAGGTGAACGGATGGACTCTACATGCCTGGTTCCCACTGTGAAGCATGGAGAAGGAGGTGTGATGGTGTGGGGGTGCTTTGCTGGTGACACTGTTGGGGATTTATTCAAAATTGAAGGCATACTGAACCAGCATGGCTACCACAGCATCTTGCAGCGGCATGCTATTCCATCCGGTTTGCGTTTAGTTGGACCATCATTTATTTTTCAACAGGACAATGACCCCAAACACACCTCCAGGCTGTGTAAGGGCTATTTGACCAAGAAGGAGAGTGATGGGGTGCTACACCAGATGACCTGGCCTCCACAGTCACCAGACCTGAACCCAATCGAGATGGTTTGGGGTGAGCTGGACCGCAGAGTGAAGGCAAAAGGGCCAACAAGTGCTAAGCATCTCTGGGAACTCCTTCAAGATTGTTGGAAGACCATTTCCGGTGACTACCTCTTGAAGCTCATCAAGACAATGCCAAAAGTGTGCAAAGCAGTCATCAAAGCAAAAGGTGGCTACTTTGAAGAACCTAGAATATAAGACATATTTTCAGTTGTTTCACACTTTTTTGTTAAGTATATAATTCCACATGTGTTAATTCATAGTTTTGATGCCTTCAGTGTGAATGTACAATTTTCATAGTCATGAAAATACAGAAAAATCTTTAGATGAGAAGGTGTGTCCAAACTTTTGGTCTGTACTGTATGTTCGCCGAACTGTTCGTCGAACACCTTCGAACACCGTTAAAACCAATGGCAGGCAAACAAAAACACATAGAAACACATAGAAAACACCTTCAAAGGTGTCCAAAAGCTGACAAACTGCTCAGAAGACATAACTAACACATGGAAAAGTGACAAGTACATATAGTCATGCGAAAAGAAAAGAGGTGGAGGAGTAAAAGGAGGGGGAGACACAGATATAGGCATGTCATGCCCTTCTAAAATCCAAAAAGTGCGAAGCCGACATGGCCAGTCCGTTCCTGCCCGTGCGACCTCCATGTCGCCGGGTTTGTGCCAGAGCTGTGGTGGACCCTGACGGCCAGCCCCCCTCTCCCAATACTGGTGCCTGTCCGCTGGTGAGTCGAGCGAGTCCCCCTGCGGTGGAGGCAGGTCTAATCTTTTTATTTTAAATTGTCTCTCTAATTTGAATGAATACACTTTAAATCCATTTACAAGGATCTATTGGAGGGCAAGTCTCATGCCAGCAGCCACTGTAATTCCAGCTCCAGTAGCGTCCACTAAAGCTGCTGCAGTTAAAAAGCTTTTATAAGGATCGAGCTTGGCGGTCCACCGCCAGTCCCAGCCCCTGAATCTTGGGGTGCCTCCCCGATGCTCTAAACTTAGTGTCCCGGGGGCCCGAACCATTTCCTTTGAAAAAATTAAGTGTCCAAACTACAGGTTGTGTAGCTTGCTTAACAGCTGGGTTAATCCACTGACTAGCAGACACTGCTACTAGGCCCAAAGTATTGCTTGGGCTAGATGCAGTTAAAAATTTGTAATTAGATACTCTCGTTGGATGCTGAGAAAGCATTCCATAGAGTCTCCTGGCACGCCATATATGATTCTCTTAAAAAGCTTGGGGTAGGGGACCCTTTTATAGCCAAAATAATGACCCTGTATCGCAATCCATCAGTTAGGCTGAAGATAAATGGAACAAAATCATCACCTTTCATAATCACCAATGGGACAAGGCAGGGATGTCCTCTGTCCCCTCTTATACATCCTAGTGATTGAGCACCTGCTCTCATCAATTTACGATAACCCCAATATTAGGGGGATTGAGGTGGGAGGCACAGAGTACAAGTGCTCTGCATTTGCTGCTGATGTCCTAGTATATACAGTGCCTACAAATAGTATTCAACCCCCTGCAGATTTAGCTGGTTGACACATGTGGAATTAACTTGGCATTGTGACATTTGTACTGTAGATCAGCCTGGAAGTGGGAAATGCACTGCAGCAATTTTTTTTTTTTTTTTTTTTTTTTTTAAACGTTAAAATTTAATTCAGTGTCATTTATTATTCAACCCCTCAAACCACAAGAATTCTGTTTGGTCCCCCAAAAGTATTAAGAAGTAGTTCAGGCACCAAGAATAATGAGCTTCACATGTGTGGATTAAAGATCTCTTTTGCCAGCCTTTTCTGACCATTTAAGACCCTCCCCAAACTTGTGAACAGCACTCAGACATGGTCAACATGGGAAAGACAAAGGAGCATTCCAAGGCCATCAGAGACAATATCGTGGAGGGTCACAAGGCTGGCAAGGGGTACAAAACCCTTTCCAAGGAGTTGGGCCTACCTGTCTCCACTGTTGGGAGCATCATCCGTAAGTGGAAGGCTTATGGAACTACTGTTAGCCTTCCACGGCCAGGACAGCCTTTGAAAGTGTCCTCCCGTGCCGAGGCCAGGCTTGTCCGAAGAGTCAAGGCTAACCCAAGGACAACAAGGAAGGAGCTCCGGGAAGATCTCATGGCAGTGGGGACATTGGTTTCAGTCAATACCATAAGTAACGTACTCCACCGCAATGGTCTCCGTTCCAGACGAGCCCATAAGGTACCTTTACTTTCAAAGCGTCATGTCAAGGCTCGTCTACAGTTTGCTCATGATCACTTGGAGGACTCTGAGACAGACTGGTTCAAGGTTCTAGGGTCTGATGAGACCAAGATCGAGATCTTTGGTGCCAACCACACACGTGACGTTTGGAGACTGGATGGCACTGCATACGACCCCAAGAATACCATCCCTACAGTCAAGCATGGTGGTGGCAGCATCATGCTGTGGGGCTGTTTCTCAGCCAAGGGGCCTGGCCATCTGGTCCGCATCCATGGGAAGATGGATAGCACGGCCTACCTGGAGATTTTGGCCAAGAACCTCCGCTCCTCCATCAAGGATCTTAAGATGGGACGTAATTTCATCTTCCAACAAGACAACGACCCAAAGCACACAGCCAAGAAAACCAAGGCCTGGTTCAAGAGGGAAAAAGTCAAGGTGTTGGAGTGGCCTAGTCAGTCTCCTGACCTTAACCCAATTGAAAACTTGTGGCAGGAGCTCAAGAATAAAGTCCACATGAGACACCCAAAGAACCTAGATAACTTAGAGAAGATCTGCATGGAGGAGTGAGCCAAGATAACTCCACAGACCTGTGCCGGCCTGATCAGGTCTTATAAAAGACGATTATTAGCTGTAATTGCAAACAAGGGTTATTCCACAAAATATTAAACATAGGGGTTGTATAATAATTGACCCACACTTTTATGTTTAAAATTTAATAAAATTCAACTGAGCAACATAACTTTTTGGTTTGTAATATTTATGCTTATGTTCATAAAACCTACTCTCGTTTGCAGTTTGAAGGCTCTAACTTATTTGCATCTTATCAAACCAGCTAAATCTGCAGGGGGTTGAATACTACTTGTAGGCACTGTATCACTCAACCACATATATCCATCCCTGCTGTTATGGCTGAAATATATCGCTTTGGTACATGGTCAAATTTTAAAATCAATGCAGCGAAGTCTGAGGCACTCAGTGTCTCCCTCCCCAAATCCATACAGGATTCCATCCAGTCCAACTTTCCCTTTGCCTGGCCCTCACAGGGTGTCAAATACTTATGAATTTGTATTCATAGAGACCTCTCCCATCGATTTTATCTTAATTTTGGGCCTTTTATTGAACAACTCCCTAGAGATCTTACTTCTTGCGGGTGAAGGATTTTTCCTGGTTCGGCAGCATAAATACACTAAAAATGAACATCCTACCTAAACTTATACCTCTTCCAAACCATTTCCGTGGTAATTCCCTCAAATTTTTGGAAAAGACTATGCAGTAGCTTTTGCAAATTTATCTGTTCAAGTGGGCGTCCACACATTCGGGGGGACGTTCTGATCAGACACAAACAAAAGGGGGGCCTTAGCCTTACGTATTGCAAAAGGTATTACATGGCAGCAGTACACGCTAGAATCCTGGACGACTTCCATCATTCGGAGGGGAAATTGTGGGTCAAAATAGCTCAATCCATTTGTCCTAAAGCTCTTACCACTCTCCCATGGTGCGCCCATTTAATTGTCCCCTCTCTTGGCCTCATGTCATATAGTACTTATGCCACTGCTTTGGCCTTGAGATCCCAAAAAAAAAGCTTATCCTCAATCGACCCCCAGGGCACCTTGCTCCCAATTTCAGATAATCCAGATTTCCCACCGGTACTATCTGCAAATAGATTTCTCTGTTCAAATAAATCCCATCTGATATTTTCTCACGTCATCTCCTATACTTCACTGCTCCCCCTCAATGACTTGTTACAGGGAAGAGCCACTTACCCGAAGGCTAATTTTGAATGTAGCCAGCTACAACAATTCTATTCAACTGTGAAGAAGCGCACACATCTTCATAGAGATCTCACAAACTTTGAAAAATTGAGCCTATCATTGTCACCCCCTACACACTCCATCTCCCTACTGTATAATCTCCTCATTGCCCAGGTAACTGACAATAGGCCAGGATTCTGCGGTGCATGGGAAAGGGAACTGGGGAAGTCCTTCTCTGACTCAAAATGGGATAAATGTTTCTTCCTAACACATAAAACCTCAATAGGGTCCAAAGCTCTGGAAACCTCCTTCAAAATTATCTCTAGATGGTACCGGGTACCAGCAGTCCTTCATAGATGGTATCCAGTGGTCTCAGGTAGATGTTGGAGATGTGGGGAGGGGGAAGGGACAACGTCACACATATGGTGGGCATGCCCTATAATGCATTTTGGGCAAAGGTGGTTCCCATGATGGAGAAAATAACTGGTTTGACTATCCCTAATACACCAGAAGCCCTCCTTTTATCAATGTTACCAATAAGTAAACGTAGCTATAAAAGGTCATCAATAGGCTACCTAATACAGGCAGCTAAGAATGTCATTCCACGACACTGGAAAAGCAGAGACCCACCCACTGTGGAGGAATGGTTTGCGGAGATCTCCCTCCTTAATAGGATGGAGCATCTGATTGCCATCTCACAGGCTGATGTTGATAGATACTGTGTGATTTGGAGGGATTGGATTGATTTGCAAACTCTGACACGCCTACCATCTAGTCCCTAACTAAAGTTATCCTTGATGTCGGCACAACAATGATCATAATCGCACTCTATTGATTGGTGGTCTGCCGTGGTCCGCTCCCTCTCTATATTTCATATGGAAAAATGCATGCTTGATCTGGATATTGATGGAAAACCCTCCCTGTACTCCCCAATGTACTGTCGTTATGCATAGATTTATAGTTATACTACCCCTTTTACTATGTATATTGTATTTTCTTGTACTTTTTCAACACAAAAATAAAAAAAACTTGAATTTGAAAAAAAAAATTGTAATTAGATCTACAGGCAGTGGCTACTCCGCTGACAAGCAGACACTGAAGCTTTGGAGCAGACCTCTGATTCCCAGGCTATAGTATGAGTAAACAGCTCTTCAGACTCAACCATCTGTGTTACCCCAAGCCATAGTGTATGTAGTTTCTTACGGTTAAAAGGGGGGGGGGGGGGACCTGACCCACCTGGAATTGACTATGGCAACGTCATGTAAAACACAGCAAGGGGACTCCAAAAAGAGTCTCCATTTTTTCCCAAAATTGTGGCACATACACCACTTAAGTGGCATCAATTGTCCCAGAGTTGCTTAAAATGGTTGGCAAGGTGATTTTCCAATATCCTCAAGCTTTTAGTCTCCCCAGAATGACACAGGTGGGGCAGATGGTGCTTGTCCCGGCCCGCTAGGCCGCATTGTAGCAGTGAGTTTCGCAATGCAACTTATGCTTCATATCCGTGTGACGGTTCATGCATGAAGTACTCAAACTATGGATTTTTTGGCCTCTACTTAGCTTTTGGTGACAAATGTTACAGATAACATGAGTTGGGTCATCCTTATTGATCTGAAAAAATGCACAGGCTATGCAAGGTTTAGAGCCCATGCGACTCTGCTACTAGCAATACTATCAAATGATTGGCTGGGTGAGATGCAGAGCGTCTGGGTTTGGTTGGGGGTCCTCACAGTCTGCCTAGGCTAGATGCAGTTAAAAATTATTAGATACACAGGCGGTTCAGCTTACTTCGCTGCTGGGCTAATACGCCCAAAGTATTGGTAGACTCTATACTAAATAAGGAAGGATTCACTGACTGTGGTGTCCCCTCCGTGGGCCGTGGCGATTGGTGGAGATTTGGTGGATAATTATAGGAGAAAGCTCCTTAATAGAGAAAGTTGGTGGATTTATACTTTAAATACACGTGTACCAGCGGGTTTAAACATCAGACATGATTTGATGTATCATTATGAAAGATCATTTATAGATTATTATATATATATGTTCCTTTTTTCTTTTCTTTTACTTTTGGATTTACATTTATATGCAATGTTTCTATGCTATACGATTTTAACATGGTATGTGTGTTTAAATTTCTGATTACCTCAGCCTTGAACAGGTGCTTAGCAGGACATGACATATAAATACCACTTCCTTGCTGTTTTTTTGCTATGCAATGATTAAGAACCTTTAGTTCGAAACGCGTTTGCTGTTTTCCAAGGTGGACTTGTAAAATATTTTTTGTATGACCCAATAAAAAGTGGATTTTAGAAGATTTGTTCAGCTGGATCTTCCTGGTTCCTCATGTTCGTCTGGTAGCACTCCTCGCTCCGTGCTGTTGATCTTCTAGATGGGTGAGCTTATTTTTTCCTTTCTTTTTCTGCCATGTGGCGATTGGTCATCCACTTTCGCTGTCCCTTACTCAACGAATTCACAAACATCTCCCGTTGGTTTGGAGTCCCATTATGCCCAACCAAAAACATAGGCCCCACAACTATAAAAAATCGTTCTTAGGCATCGAAATCGACACCACAGCAAGGTTGTTCCGCCTCCCATGGGAAAAAATACCAAAACATTACACCTGATCTAGGTTTTTTGCGCAGTATGGAAAGTAACTCTACAGCAGATGCAAGTATTACTAGCTCTCCTCGTGTTTGCGAGCCGGGTGAAGCCAGTCGGAAGGGTTTTTTCTCCATTTATCGCCCGCAACAAAAGGGGCATCTAAAACTAGTCATACAGTCAGAATCAGCAGGCAGCTACGGGCGGACTTAGAGGTGTGGAAAACCTTCTTATAATCATTCAATGGTCACACGTTATTTGTCAGCAGAACAGTTCAACATTGAACTAAGATTATTCACCGGGGTGGCAGAATCAGGCGGATTTGCAGCGATACTAAATAACCAATGGTGCACAAGATTATGGCCTCCGTATTGGGCAGAACAAGTGCTGACAAAAAAAAACAGTCCTGGAACGGTTTCCAATAGTGGTAGCAATAGAAATATGGGGCACGCGCCTGGCTAACAAAAATATACGCTTCATAGCAAACACCAGCATAGCGCACTTCATTAATATGGCATCATCGTCTCTCCCAGTGCTAGGCCTACTTCGCCGGCTAGCATTCCTGTGCCTAAAACACAATGTATGGGTCCGCGCTTGCCACGATGCTGAGAGGTCTAACACTGCTGCTAACGCTTTATCACAAGTCAATTGGCAGATTTTCACAGAGCTCCTCCCCAACACCCACCCATCGCGCAATAGCCTATCCCCTATGGGATCTAGTGGAGAATAGTTGATGCCATTAATCAGAGCATCAGTTGCCCCGTTGATGTGGCAAGCATACGGTAAGGCATGGAAACAGTGGACACGACTAGTAGCAGGCAGACGGGTTGACCAATATGAACAAGCCAGATTACAAGTCACCATAGAATTTCTCCACCAGCGCATATCAGGGGTGTCAGCGCAGCGGTGGCTGACCGGAGTAGCATTTCACTTCCAACTACTGAATTGGGGACATGTGACAGAGATTCATCATTAGACAATCCATAAAAGGGTGGAAAAGGGGTCAGCCAAGTCAGGAGTGTAGACGTCCCATCCCGTGTCACTAAAACTGACTTCTCACTTCATATCCCTAACACCATTAACGTGATACTCACTCACAATTCGAAGCAACACTACTGTCTACTGTATTTGCGATTGCCTTCTTCGGGGCGCTGTGCATAAGCAAATTAGTCCCTCAATCCAAAATTAACACCAGTGGAGGCTTATTACACCAGGACGTAGTCATAGCCAATAATGCAATACGTCTACGCATACGCAAATCGAAAACGGTTCCAGCGGGCAGGGGCACTTGGGTTCTTCTACAACCCACAAATGGTAAGCTGAGTCAGGTAACAATAGTAAAAACATATCTAACCATCAGATCACAAAGTAATTTCTTCCTATCACACATTGATGGAACGCCATTATCAAGATACCAGTTCCAAGCTATATTTAATAAATGCATAACATTGGCAGGGAACCACCCCAAAGATTATGGGACACTCATTCCGCATAGGCGCGGCCACGGAAGCAGCAAGAGCAGGACTGTCACAAATGGAAGTTCAGAGGATAGGGAGATGGCGATCCACGTGTTTGGCGAGATACATAAGACCGGACTTGTTATCCTAACTTGGTTTGTTTCTTTTACAGGTGACGCTAAGCCAACAGTGTGGGTGATAGGCCACCCGTATATATATTGGGCAGAAAAAAGGGCGAAAGTCCGCCCAGGCGGGAGGAAGTTAGAATTTCATAACACATATTTGAACTGGAGAGGTATTAGAGGCCTGCCATGGCCACAGGTACTAATGGAGGTAATCAAGGTAGGGAGAGAGGCAAGAGGTCCGGTCATCTTAGTTATACAGGCCGGGGGAAATGACATAGGTTATCACAAGAGCGCATAACTAATGGCAATAATGAAACTAGACACACAGCGCTTCAGAGAATTTTTCACAAAAATAACTATAGTATGGTAAGAGATTGTGCCGAGAGCAGAATGGCAAGGTGCCCGAGACATCACGGCCATCGAACGGACAAGGCGGCTAATAAATATTTGGATGCCAAAATTAATAAGAGACAGAGGCGGACAACTGGAAGGAGATAAAGCAGGCCTCATACGTCCCGACTGTGTTCACTTAATGGATATTGGACTGGACATATTCCTGTCAGGACTTCAGGACTGAGTGGATCAAGCGTTAAGAGTGATGGATGGGGGTCAGAGTCCTGCATACGAGTACACAGGATCCTCCGCGGCCTGGAAATGGAAAGGACATGTTGGAGAGTTACACTTGTTGGCCAACTTGACGTTGTGGAGACTGGGTACGCAGGGCATGCTGCAACAAGCTGAATTATTTTAGAAATAAAATGCCTTTCTAATGTAATGAGTATAAACAGTTAATAAAGCTGTGACCGATCCTCACCCATCCAGTTGTAAGAATTACATGATTGTATTGTCAATGAAAGGAGGGCGGTAGGGGGCTGAGCATCTAGGTTTGGTTGGGGGTCACCAGAGCCTGCCTAGGCTACATGCAGTTAAAAATCATTATTGGATACACAGGCTGTGCAGCTTGCTTCGCAGCTGGGTTACTACGCTGACTAGCAGACACTGAAGCTTTGGAGCAGACCTCTGAGTAAACAGCTCTTCAGACTCAACCATCTGTGTTACCCCAAGCCATAGTGTATGTAGTTTCTTACGGTTAAAAGGTGGGGGTTGACCCAACCCACCTGTAATTGACGATGCCAACGTCACGTAAAACACAGCAAGGGGACTCCATAAAGTGTCAATTTTTTCCAAAAATTTGGGGCACAGACACCACTTAAATGGCATCAATTGCCCCAGAGTTGCTTAAAACGGTTGGTGAGGAGATTTTAACCAATCCTCAAGCTTTTACTCTCCACAGGATGACACAGGGGTAGAAAAGTCCTTGTGGAACCATGATTTTTTCATCGTTATGAACGTGAGTCTGTCTACATTATCAGTGGACAGCCTCGTGCGCTTATCTGTCAGCACACCACCAGCAGCGCTGAACACACGTTCAGAGAGAACGATGGCTGCGTGGCATGACAAGATCTCCAAGGCGTGAGTGGTGAGCTCCGGCCATTTATCCAGATTGGAAGCCCAAAAAGAGCAAGGGTCCAGTGACGGTCATGGCTTCAATGTTTACTTGGAGATACTCCTGTACCTTCGTCTCTAGGCGTTGACTATGTGTCAGACTTCTTGTCTCCTGTGGCCTTGCAAAGGATGGGCTAAAAAAGTGGTGAAAGGATTCTGCAAAATTGCTGTTACCAGCAGATACTGTGTTTCTGTTATGGTTTGAGTGCTGAAGACTCGACAGTCCCACGTTTGGCAAGTTAGAACTGTGAGATTCACTACGTGCACCACTGGTGTTTTGTGGAAAAGCACATGAAAGATTCTGCAACAGTCTCTGCTGATACTCCTGCATGCGTGAATTCCTTTATATGGCAGGAATTATTTCAGCAAATTTACTTTTGTACCGGGGATCTGAGTGTGGCAACCCAGTAGTCAGGATTATTTTGAATTCTGACCATTCGAGGGTCATGCTTCTGGTAGTGCAGCAAGTAGGCACTCGTGTGTCTTGCACATCCAGGAGCACCAAGTCCCTGTTGTGTTGGTGGCGAGGTAAGAAACATGCTTCCTTCCTCTGCCCTCTCCTCCCAACCTCGCACAACAGAAATGTGATCAATGTCTCCCTCATCTGATGAGTTTTCCAAGCCCATCGCCAGTTCGTCCTCCACTTCTTCCTGGGCTCCTGCACCTTCCTCACTAGTTTGGCTGCCACCATGAGCCCTGGTTAATCCCTCTCCCCCACCCTCCCATGCCTGCTGCCTTGGTGCTGCCAACCATCTGGGCCTTGCAGATGTTAGCCCTTCCTCATACAACTCCTCCTCCTCTACTTCCTCCACTTCTAGTCTCACCACCTGACTCCGAATTCTGTTTAACGTGTGCTCCAGCATGTAAATCACCAGAATAGTCATGATGATAATGGCAGCGTCAGCACTAAACATCTTTGTCGCCATTTCAAAACTGTGCAGAAAGGTGCATAGGTCCCTGATCTGAGACCACTCCACCAGCGTGATTTGCCCCACCTCTGGATCTCGTTGGCCCAGGCAATAAGTCAGAACGTATTGCACCAGGGCTTGTCGGTGCTGCCACAGTCGCTGCAACATGTGCAGAGTTAAATTCCACCGTGTTGGCACATCACATTTTAGCCGGTTAAGTGGCAGGCCCTACGACTTCTGTAGAGATGTAAGTCACTGAGCTGCAGGATGCGAATGGCGGAAGTGAGCACACAGCGACCATGCCCTCTGCAGAAAGCCATCTAGTCTGGGATAGTGGGCTAAAAATTGCTGGACAACCAGGTTCAACACGTGAGCCTTACAAGGCACATGTGTGACATTGCCCCGGCGAAGGGATGCACCCAGGTTTGCAGCATTGTCGCACACTGCCTTCCCTGGTTTCAGGTCCAGTGGAGACAACCATTCATGAAACTGGTTCTCCAGAGCTGACCACAACTCCTCAGCAGTGTGACTCACATTTCCCTGACATTTAAAAGTAAAAACCGCCTGATGACGTTGAGCCCTGCTGCCAGCATAGTAAGGAGGTGTGCAGGATCCCTTCTGCGCAGTTAGAAAGCGGGTGGCATGACCAGACCCGATTTGGGTGCAGGTGGAGGACTGAGAGGAGGTTGAGGAGGTAGAAGCAGTGGAGGAACTTCGAGACAAAGTGGATTGACGCACAACTCGTGGGGATGGCAAGACTTGGACAGCAGCACCTTGTCCTGCTGTCACCATAGTTACCCAGTGCCCAGTCATCAACATGTAAAGCCCCTTTCCATGCCTACTCGTCCAAGTGTCTGTGGTGAAATGCACCCTGTCACACACAGTTTCTCAAAGAAGCGGTGATGTTTTGTGCAACATACTGGTGGAGCGCAGGCACACCTTTCTTGGAGAAGTAGTGCCAACTGGACATCTGGTACTGGGGCACTGCGACGGACATAAGGTCTCGAAAATCCTCTGTGTCCACCAGGCGGAAAGGCAGCATTTCTGTAGCCAAGAGCTTGCAGATGGTGATATTCAGCCTCTTAGCTTTCTCATGGCTAGGAGGAAATGGTCTTTTAGTTGTCCACATCAGAGATCGAGGGATGGCAGTTGTGCTTAGACGGGGTTGAGTAGGGTGACCCCTGCAAACGGACAGTCTGTGAGGAATAGGCAGTCAGACATGTTAGGTTGCCTTGATCCAAAGGTGGTGCTTTCGATGTCGGAGAGCGCTCAACACCAGCTGGTGTTTCCACTTCCAAATGAAATGATGACCTGCCAATCACTCTGGCTGTTGCTGGTAAAGAGGTGGCAGGTCTGCATCCCCAAACAGGTGTGACTGCTGTCCCCCCAATCACAGAGGATGAAGAGGCCGCGGATGCACAAGATGGGGCAGACGGTGGTTGGCCCGTCCCACTAGGCCGCATTGTAGCACAGTGAGCTTCCCACTGCAACTTATGCTTCATATCCATGTGCCGGTTCATGCATGAAGTACTCAAACTATGGATTTTTTGGCCTCTACTTAGCTTTTGCTGATAAATATTACAGATAACATGAGTTGGGTCATCTTTATCGATCTGAAAAAATGCCCAGGCTATGCAAGGCTTAGAACCCATGCGACCTGAAGAGCCAACACGACTTGTGGTCAGAGGCAGAGTTGTGTTTGAGGATGCAGTTGTTGACGTGCTTCCAGTACTATGTCTCTATCCAGGAAGGCGCAACCTGGCCTCGTCGTCACTAGCATCCTCCTCCACCTCCTCTGCTGACCTCATCGACTGGCTGACTGTGGGTTTGAGTAAGTGGGATCTGCGACCAGGTCATCATCACCCTGTGTGTTCTCACACCCCTCGTCCTCAGAGCCAACCTGTTCCTGCCCTGACAAAAAACTAAAGTTGTCACTCCAATCAGGTATTTGAATCTCATCATCGTCTTCTTCATGGTCTCCACCAACAGGAGTTAGTTTGGGAACAAGGGTCTACATTATGCTCAGAACCTTCTTCATCTTGTCCTGGATCTGACTACTAGAGATTCTGGGCATCAGTGCAGATCATTTCCTCGTCTGGATTCACAGAAACTCTGGAGCCGACCTCTGATTCCCAGGCTATAGTATGAGTAAACAGCTCTGCAGACTCAACCATCTGTTCTACCCCATACTCAGATGGGCAGCTGGTGACTTGGGAGCTGTGAGGAAGCAAGTGCGATTGGGGTGACACCTCTGAGGACTGGAGTATTTGTGATGTTGAGGTGGAGGAGAGCCCATTTAAAGGAGCACTTGATATCCTTTGAAGCACCTGCTGTTTTTGTGCCTCCTCTGGAATTTGTAGCGATGGGCGTGGCCGTAAGAAAGGGATTGTATCACATTATCCACTAAAAGTAGACATTTTAGTTTGGCTGGAAGATGGTCTTTCTTCTGCAGATGTTACTGTTGCTTATACACCTACCCCACGGACACAACCTTTTTTCCCTTCCCAACACGCCTATTCCTCTTTCCACCAGCAGCAGGCCTTTTGCCACTCATTTTGGTGGTTAACTAATTTACAACTCTGGAGTTTGCAGAAAAAACGATGGATGGAAACCCAGCAGAGCTGAGTGGCCAAATTGTGGTACTAGCCCAAAAGGATTGGCTGGGTTAGAAGCAGTAAAACAATTTTATGTGATACACAGGTGATGGAGCTTGGTATAGATGGCCTAATAGAATGAGTACCACACACTGCTAATATGCCCAAAATTATTTTCCAGGAAAGATGCAGCTAAAAATTAGTAATTTGAAAGCTGGTGGAGCTTAGTATAGATGGCCTAAAAGAATGAGTACCACACACTGCTACTATGCCCAAAAGGTTTTACTTGGCTATTTGCAGTAAAAATTTGTATTACCTACACAGGTGGTGTAGCTTGCAACACAGATACGCTACTCCCCTGACTAACACACAATGCAAAAGGCCCAAAAGGATTTGCTTAGCTAGATTTAGCCAAATGCTGTGAAAAACACTTGCACAGCACTGGCACAGACCTGCCTGGCAAAAAGTGATAGGAACTGATGTAACCTAGCCCTCAAAAGGGCTGCAATTAGAACTAGTCCCTACTCCCAAGCTATCTGTCTATTTCAGATAAAATTCGCTTGCAATTCAGTTATACTGTATAGCGCTCACACAGCAGCAGCGGTGCCGTCTAACACTCAGCTGCAGCAGTGAGAAAATGGTGGCGACGGGGAAAATGGCTGGGTCTTATAGGGCAAGGACATGGGAAATACACAGCCAATGACTCATGCCCTTGCTTGTGTGAAAAAAGCACTTCGCTCCGTGCGTGCGCTGCTGATAGGCTGACAGATTGCACCTCCCCATTGTAAATGCGGGAAAGAGAAAAAAAATGGAGATCTTCATTATTTCTGCAGAGATCATCCCCTGCCCCTCCCCCCACCCCGCTGTACACTCAAACGGTGTATGAACATTGATTATCAGCATTACTGTGAAAAAATCCAGTAACTATTTTAGTGCACGAACAGTTATCGAACATAACCTCGAACAGCCGGATTTTTTTCAAATCGTTCGTGTTCGTCGAATGGCTCGAACACCGCCCAAAATAGCTACAATTTGAGATTGGCGAACAGTTCGATATGAACACCGCTCATCTCTAGCTGGGACAAAGGAAATGAAGTTTTCCCTTTTAACGATAATATTCAGGACTTGATACATAGAGAATGGAAAAGGCCAGAGAGAAAGGGTATTCTTCCTCCGTTCTTTAAAAGAAAATACCCTTTTGAAGGCTCAGCTTCTTCCTCCTGGGAGAAAGCCCCCAGAATAGATGTGGCTATAGCTAAGGCATCTAAATGATCCTCTCTCCCCTTTGACGATATGGGGGCTCTTAAGGATCTTTTGGATAGGAAAGCGGACACTTTTCTCAAAGGGACCTGGGAGACCTCTGCGGGCCTTAAAACCAGCTGTTGCCGCTACTTGTACCGCCAGGTCCCTAATGATATGGCTGAACCAACTTGAATCCCATCTGAGAAAGAACACCCCCAGGAAGGAGATTTTATCAGATATGTCACTCCTACAGGGGGCAGCAGCCTTCCTGGCAGATGCCTCTGCGGATTCAGTCATATTGGCAGCGAGGTCAGCCGCCATGTCCAACTCAGCCCGCCAAGCCTTGTGGCTGAAATGTTGGCCAGGTGATATTCAAGCAAGAACGAGACTCTGTACTATTCCATGAGAAGGAGAGCATCTTTTTGGGCCTGTTCTGGATGAACTTCTGGATAAAGCTAGTGACAAAAAGAAAGGTTTCCCTAGCTTGTCTATCCCCACTTATAAACTTCCTTTCCAGAGGAGAATGTTTCTACGAAAAAGACCACCGAAGGGTCAGGAGAAATGGCAAGGCCGCAGACCGAAAGGTAGAGGGCTCCTATTCAGCCCTTCTAACCAAGGCCCCCGGAAACTGAGTCAATGACTCGCTGACTCGCAGCCCAGGTAGGGGGGGAGGCTGTTGGACTTCTTACCTGCCTGGACAAAAATTTCTTCTAGTAACTGGATCCTTGATCTGGTAGGTTCCGGTCTGAGGTTCGATTTTTGGCAGATTCCTCGTGGGAGATTCATCTTGACCCCAAACCGTTCCTCAGCATTAGAGCAGACGGCCCTACAAGTGGAAGTCCTGAACTTGGGCCATAAAGCGGTCCTAGTGGAAGTCCCGACAGCAGAAAGGGGGCTAGGGTTCCACTCGCCTCTCTTTTTGGTTTCTAAGCCGGACGGGTCTTTTAGATGCATCATTAACCTTAAAGCTCTTTAATAAATTTTTGTTAGTTCCCACCTTAAGATGGAATCCATTAAATCTACAATAAAGTTACTTTTTTCAGGCTGTTACATGGTAGTGTTAGACTTAAGACTCCTATTACTATGTACCTATACATATGGATTTCCAGAAATACTTTAGGGTGGCTTTAGTCATAAAGGACGAAATTAAACATTTCCAGTTTAGAGCCTTCCCTTTGGTCTGACCATAGCCCCCAGGGTATTTACTAAGGTTATAGCGGAAGTCATGGCTCATGTTAGGGAACATAATATTTTAATTATCTCTTACCTGGATATTTTCTTGATAGTTGGAGACTCAGCCCCCCAATGCGATAATCATCTTAAATTAGTATCCTCCATCTTGGAAAGCCTGGGTTGGATCCTAAATCTGGAGAAGTCCAGGGTAGTGCCTTCAAAAATACAACAGTTCTTGGGTATCATGCTGGATTCAGACCTTCAAATATGTTTCCTCCCGGAAGCCAAAAAACAAAAGTTAAAAATCTTGTAGAGAAAGCATTATCAAACCCGGACATGTCCCTTAGAGCTGCAATGTCCTTTCTGAGTACCCTGTCATCTTGCCTTCCTGGGGTTCTGTGGGCACAATACCACTCCAGGGTTCTACAATGGGACGTTCTACATAATGAGGTTTTGTTAAATGGGCAGTTAGAAGGACGAATGTCCTTGTCTCCCTGATCTGTTGAGTCCTTGCAGTGGTAAGTGAACATGGTGAACCTGTCACGAGGTGTTCCCTGGGTGTTGAGTCACTAAAATAATTACAACTGATGCAAGCTTCCATGGATGGGGGACTCATCTGGGGGATATGGTTGCCCAGGGGTCCTGGTCAGACGCTGAAAAAAGTCTTTCCTCCAACACTAGGGAACTGCTAGCAGTGAATAAGGCAATTAATCATTTCTTGCATTTCCTTCATAAGAACGTTAAAATCCTTTCAGATAATAGGATAGCTGTAGCTTACGTGAACCATCAGGGGGGTACACGTGCTGGATCACTGATGAAAGTGGCGGATCATCTTTTTCAGATTTCGGAATGCCATCTCCTTTCCTTAATGGCCCTCTACATTAAAGGAAAAGAAAACTTAAAAGCAGACTACTTAAGCCGTTTTTCTCTGAGGCAGGGGGAATGGGAACTAAAGCAGGAAATTTTTTTCCAAATAGTTCGAAAATGGGGTCTTCCGGTGGTAGATCTCTTTGCCACAAGACTAAATCGAAAGACAAAGCTCTTTTGCTCCCTAAATCCCAGAGAAAACCCCCTGGCAGTAGACACTCTCCAAATAACTTGGGATTTCAGTCTGGCCTACGCCTCCCCCCCCCCACCCCCCTCATTGAATCTCCTTCCCATGGTTCTAAGAAAGATCAGAGAGGACAAGGTGAGGGTCCTTCTGTTCGCCCCCTTTTGGCCCAGGAGACCCTGGTTCTCATGTCCATCTCCGATCCTTGGGTCCTACTCGAAATTCCGGATCTCCTCAGCCAGGGTCCAATAGTCCATCCTCAAGCTCCTGGCCTCCACTTGACAGTGTGGAACTTGAGAGGTCCCTTCTAGAATGCAAAGGATTCTCCCGAGATCTAGTGACTACACTAATGCGTAGTTGAAAACCTGTCACTACCAGGATTTACACTAGAACTTGGAAAAATGTTTTATCTTTCTCTGGTTCTACAGTTGGTGAGGGAGCGCCAATTTGTAAAATTTTAGAATTTTTACAGAAAGGCCTCGATTTGGGGTTTGCAACAAGCACCCTTAAAGTCTAAGTCTCTGCCTTAGGTGCCCTATATAACTGTGACATGGCAGGAAATTACTGGATTTCTCACTTTATCAAAGCTGTGTTTAGATCCAGGCCTGTTATCAAAAGCAATTTAGTACCCTGGGATCTAAATTTAGTTCTAAAAGCATTAACTGGTTCACCTTTTGAACCAATAGATTCAGCATCCCTTAAGTCCATCTCCCTTAAAAGAGCGCTTCTAATAGCCCTAACATCAGCTAGAAGGGTCAGTGATATCCAGGCTCTGTCTTCAGCCCCACCTTTCACTCAGATCCTGGATGATAGAATAATTCTTAGAACTGACCCAGCATATCTCACTAAAGTAGTTTCCAGTTTCCATAGACTCCAAGAAATACTACCCTCGTTCTGTCCTAATCCAAGTAACCAAAAAGAGGCAGAGTTCCATACCTTAGATGTAAGGAGATGTGTGATTATGTACCTTTCGGTCACCCAGGCTTTCAGGAAAGAGAGTTCCTTGTTTATCTCCTACAAAGGGGTTAAGAAGGGGCTTAAGGTTGCTAAATACACCATAGCTAGGTGAATCGGGGAGGTTATTACTCTAGCCTTTGTCTCCAGCGGTGAGGAAGTGCCACAGGGGTTGAAGGCTCACTCTACCCGGGCGGTGACAACCTCATGGGCGGAGAAGACGGGTGTCTCGATGGAAGACATATGTAAGGCTGCTACCTGGTCTTCTCCATCTACCTTCTATAGGCGCTATAGACTGGATTGGGGTGTTTCATCTGACCTCACATTTGGGAGAAGGGTGCTCCAGGCTGTGGTCTCTCCCTAGACTTTTTCATCTCTGCAATTCTCTCGTGGTGCTGTCATGGTTGACCGATAGTCATAAGTTACTTACCGGTAACCGGATTTTTGGGAGACCATGACAGCACCCTTATATTCCCTCCCTTCACCTTATGGGAGCACTCCTCATCTATTAATTACAATCTTTTCTCACTTAGTGGTGTTGTATAAAAATATTATTTTTATGATTGTCTTGCTATGTCTACTAACCTGGCGGTCCTCTCATTGCTCTGTAATCCAAACTGAGGCAAGCGAGAGGGCTGCCCCCTTTTAAGCCTGTAGGTTTCCTGTCCTTGGTGGGCGGATCCTCTCTCTCGTGGTGCTGTCATGGTCTCCGAAAAATCCCGTTAACGGTAAGTAACTTATGACTTTTCCCCTTGAACCACTCAAGTGTTGATTTAGCAGTATGCTTTGGTACATGTTGGAAAGTGAACCTCTGTCCCAGTCTCAAATCACTGACAGACTGAAACAGGTTTTGCTAAAAAATATCTGTTTATCACACCATCCATCTTCTATTCGACTTGGACCATTTTCCATGTCCCTGCTGCCGAAAAACATCCCCCCCCCCCCAGCAAGATGCTGCCACCATCCTGTTTCACTGTTGGGGATTGTGCTCTTGGGGTGATGAGCAGTGTTGGTTTGGTACCAGCTCAATTTTGGTCTCATCTGACCACAGCACCTTCCTCAATACATTTGGGGGTCCTCTCTCATACCTTTTGACAAACTCAAAATGAGACTTAAAATTTTTGTGTAAGTAAAGGCTTTTTTCTGGCCACTCTTTTATAAAGGGCACTTCTATGGAGTGTATGGCTTATTGTGGTCATATGGATGAATACTCCAGTCTCTGCTTGGGAACTCTGCAGCTCCTTCAGGGTTACATTTGGTCTCTGTGCTACCTCTCTGATTAAGGCCGACCTTGTCTGGGCTGAGCGTTTTGGTGGGCAGCCCTTTCTTTTGGCAGGTTTGTTGTGGTACCATGTTTTTTCCATTTGATGATAATGGATTTGCTGGTGCTCTAAAGGATCATCGACAATTGCAATATTTTTTTTATAGCTCAACCCTGATTTTTACTTCTCAACAAGTTTGTCATTAACTTGTTTGGAGATCTCCTTGGTCTTCATGGTTTTGTTTGGTTAGTGGTGCCTATTGCTTAATGATGTTGCTACCTCTGTGGCCTTTAAGAAATGGTGTGTGTGTATGTTCATTCTTATCAAGCCTTGCTCTGGTCTGTCTCTAGTGAAAAGTGGCCTGCCAGCACACTCCATTGTCTGCTGGAGCGTGTCAGAGGTCACTTTTCAATACAAGTCGATGAGAGCCGTTCTGGCTCTCATAGACTTGTACTGAGAGCTTGTGATGTAACTTCTGACTTCCGGTAAGGTAGAAGTTCTGGGCACAAGATTAAGCCACAAGACCAGAGCGGTGTCAGTAAAAGGTGAAGCTGCTGGAAGGTGAGTATAAGAGCAGGGGCAGGGGGCTTACATTTAATGCTCCATTCCAATGCTGAAAGAGAAATTTGCTAGAGTGATTTAAACTCTTAAATAACACTGTCAATTAATGTCTGTGGCAATTAAATGATACTCTAGATAGGACAATCGTTCCACCATCCATTTATTCCCCCGGGGGACCTATTTTATTAGTTTTTTTGTTATATCCTGTCTTATAATTATCCTGTGACATTCAGCAATAGGAATAAGAGTGTTGCTGTATATTGTACAAGAGATCAGACATAACCAGGTTAAAGTTCCGTATAGGCACTGAATAAAAGTGAAAGTTTTTAAAAAAGTTGTTAAATTAGAAAATATACTAATTTGAATAATCATCTTTTTCTTCAGTTAAAAATAAAGAAATCTAAAAAATAAACAAACATATTTGGTATTGCACTGTCCATAAATATTTAATTTATCAAAATATAAAATGAATTAACCTTATCAGTAAATGCTGTATAAAGTGAAAAAAACAAAACGCCAAGATTTTGTTTCTTCAGTTGCCGCAACTTCATAAAAAATACAACAAGAAACCATTAAAATGACTTGGCTACCCAAAAACAATGACTAAAAACACGAAGCAAAAAATAATCTCTCACACAATTCCATTTATGAAAAGGTAAAAAGCTATATATATAAAATATAGCAGCAGATTTTTTTTTTTTTTTTATTAGTTCAGAATTTTTAAGATACGAAAATGGTAAACTATAACAGTTATACATGTTTGGAATCACCATAATCATATCGACCTGCAGAATCATGATATCTGGTCATTTTTGCTGCCCTGTAAAAATAAAACAATGGAGGAATTACATTCATTTTACCATTTCACTGCAGTTGGATTTTTTTGCTATTTTTCCTTCATCTATATCACAAAATGCATAGTGTCATTCAAAAGTATAGGAGGACATAATGGAAATGCAAAAATTGGCTGCATTATTGAGGGGTTAATGGATTTTCATGGCAGCTGTTGCCTAATAAAGGTCGCTTCAAGTTTTGCATTCCTATGAGGTCCTGATAGCAGCTGTATATATAATAAAAAAGTGGTATGGATTGTAATAAAAATCCATGTACACCAATATGGCATCAATTAAAACTACAGCTCGTCCAACACCAAAAAAATTGCCCCATATTGCTCGATTAATACAAAAAAGTTAGTTTAAAAATGCAAACAAATAAACATAGAGAAATTGGGTGTTTTTTCCATCCCACATTAATTAAGATAATTTCATAACATTATGAACCCCAAATTGGTACCCTTACAACAAAAATGGGAATACAGAGATAAAATAATTACAAAAAAATACTACTGAAGGAAGTTTATTCATACAAACAGGTCCTTCTTGGGATACATAACTGTTGCATCTAACTGGATCACAAAGGACTACATTCATAAAGGACTAAATGGAAAGGGAGCTTGCCAAGTATAACAATCACATGGACTATTTGTGTGAGAATAGCTAAAGAAAAACATTACTTTTTAGTTTAAAGAAGTTGTCCACTACTTTTACATTGATGCCCTATCCTTAGGATAGGGCATCAATGTATGATCGACCATAGTCCCGCACGCGGCGACTCCGCCGATCAGCTGTTACCGGTGCCAGTGGCCGCCGGCCAGAAGTGCTTGCCTCCGGGGCTCCACCGTCAAGTACTAGTGGCTGCCACTGTGTACTACTTATCTGCCTCCCATTCAATTGGCCATCAGTGTAAAAGTAGTGGACAACCCCTTTAAACATACAATATCTCCTTCCCAACAATCTGAGAATCCATTGATGCTATAAAAATGCAGCGCAGTTCAGAAATTGCAACGTCCAGTCTCAATAGAAGAAATGGGCTGTAATCTAAAATGTATATTGGCAATAGTTTAATAATATTGTCAAACTGCAGTGCATTAGCCCTATGAGAAAATCCATAGTTTAGCTGATTGCTTTTATTTTATACCATTTGGTTTTTTATATAATTAAAAAAAAATGGTTAACAATGCTATTAAATGAGATAACATAAGGTATTTTTTCAATAATTTCAAGTATGCTCTACTCTCAATCCACTTTAGATTCCATTTCAGTAATTGTCACGGTGTCACCTATTTCTGTAATGCCATCAATCACTTCAGAAAATGACGGGTGCAAGGGCACAGGAATAATGAAAAACAAAAGATTCAAAATTCATTCTGCATGCCATGATTTTATCATCTATAAAACATGGCATCTTTTGTATCACAAGTTTAAAAAAAATAATACATTTGTTCATGGATTTCAATAATTTACAATAACAGAGTCCTTTGAAGGTCACTGAAAAAATCATTTACAATGTATCTGTATATTCAGCATAACTTGGTGTGAGAACTAACAGAAGTGGTATAAGTGAAAGTTACATGCAGAAACATTTTTTTTTTAGTAATTTAAACAAAAGTTAAAATTTCGAGGACTAAACATAGTAATTAAAAGCTAATTTATGGGTAAGAGTTGGTTCAGACATACTGTAGAGAACAGATCCTACATCCTCTACCTAATTAAAATTCCATCCCATGATATTTTATCAGTATCAGATATGAAATCAGTTGTGCACCATCAGTCTTGATATGGAATTTTGGGTAAATGTCTCTAACACAGCGGAAATCTTAGGTTGCTTTTTCTAAAATTGAGGTTTTCAATAAATAAGTTGAAATTTTACAACATGACTTCATATATATAGAGAAGCAATTACTTGAGAAAAAAAGTCAACACATAGGAAATTGTTTTTCACAAAATACGTAGATATGGGATAAAATGAGGTAACCTATATCACAGCAACTTCCAGTCAGTCTGTCAACTGTCAAAGTTGATGATTCGCATTATACAGTATATATTGAAAATATTAAATTATTTGCCATTTTACATGAAGTTTTTTCTTCTAATTTTTATTCATGGAATGCTTTAGGTTAGAAATGTATTCATTTATCCTATTTATCTGAATGGGGCATGCAGAAATACATCTAGATGCATCTCCTATGTGAAGCTAATTATTACTTAGATATTTAATGTGAGCATACCTTAGAAGAGCGTTTTCTTAATACAGAAAAATTGGTTTAATTTTAAATTAATGGAACCTAATGGGTGTTAGATTATTGCTTGATTTGAATTATTGGATGTTTATTGCAAAGCACATAAAATATGCAAGAAAGAGTAGAAAGCCGAAAGGAATACAGAGGAGTCATCCAACTATGGCTTTCCCTGTTCTAGACCAGTTTTAAAGAAATTCAAGATTGTCATGTATTCCTGTGCTTGAGCTGAGTGCTTTGATTATCACATTTTTAGTCTTAAAGTTAAAGCCTGATTGAGAGGATTTGATACTTTTTAATGTTAAGCTCAACTAATCAATAGACTTATACACAGTAAATGGAGCTTTAGGACAACCTTTGTTCTATTTTGGCATTTGGTTTAGTAAAGTGAGGGCTATCGGTGGCTGAGAGCAGCTCCTACTTTTTGACAATGCAACCAGGCCTTTCATATCATTTGTCCATGTATTACCTGTAACAATATTTCCAGCGCCCCTGCATGGTTTCCCTTCCACATCCATGCAGGAATGCTGGCATACTTACTGCTCAGGCCCTGCAGCATTGTGCCCTTCTGCTGGTATGTCTCCTGCTTGTGCATGCCGCATTTCCTGGTAGCATGCCTAGTGTATGCACGCGCTTCCCCCTTCTTAAAGGGGCAGCTCGAGCACTTAGTAAAATGTCCCCTGCGAATAGCTGGGAATCATTTAATATCTGAGTACACCTGCAAGACAGCTCCTGGCCAATTGCTGGGAAGCTACTTGTATAAAAAATTCCATTCCCTTTCGGGAGTCACCAAAACAACAAAATTTATTAGTGACTTGTTTCCCCTACTAATGAGTTGTTAGGTTCCCTGCTTCCGGTGTGGCCAGTGCCTGAACATTGTCCTCTGGTATTGTTAAGGCAAGTCATGTTCCTGAAGTCCCTTGGTCCATGTGCGGTCAGAACCTGAACCTTCTCCCCTGGTCAGAGTGCGGCCAGTGTCTGAAACCTCGTTGCTCAGTCCATATGTTTCCAGGCTACTAAAACAGTCTCCTAATCAGCCAGAACTTAAGTCAGAATGGTTCCCTAGTCCTTAATCTGTCAGCTAATGTGACCCCTGAAGTCAGCAGCTGCATTACTGGGTTCTGCATAGGAGTGATACCTTGCAGCTATCTGCAGCCCAGCCTGTCTCCACCAGCAGGAGAACCATTGAACATCAGGTAGCCACTTACCTATACCCCTACCTAGGCAGGCCTGGTCCTGTGGCACAGTGGGTCCACAAATCTACATGCACAACCGTCCCTTCTACTAACCTAACTCTACCTAACATCGAAATTACATTGGAGGGTTCAAGCATAACTCCCAAGCAGCATGCTCACTGCCTTGGGGTCATATTCAACATTAATTTTAATAACCTTTATTCCATATATCTGATCACCAACTCACTCTGGTAACCTGCATTTTCAAAACATCTCCAGAATCTGACCTTTTCTCACCTTTGAAACTGCTAAAACTCTTACTATCACTTACTGACTCTTGTCTGGACTACTGTAACTCTCTTCTGATCGGTCTCCCTCTTACCAAACTTTCTCCTCTCCAATCCGTCCAGAATGCGGCAGCCAGGGTCGTATTTCTGTCCAGACCACTGATGCCTCCATCTTGTGCCAGTGCTTACACTGGTTACCCATTCGCTACAGGGTCCAATATAAACTTATCGCTCTCACCCACAAAGCTCTCCACAGTTCTGCACTGCCTTTATAGCTCCTCTCCCATCTGTCTATCGCCCTACACATGCCCTCCATTCTACAAATAACCTAAGACTAACATCCCCCATAATCCGAACCTCGCACCTTCGTCTCCAAGACTTCACTCGTGCTGCGCCAGTTCTCTGGAATGCACTACCCCAGACGATCCGACTGATGCCTAGCCCCCACTTCTTCAAGCACGCTTTAAAAACCCATCTCTTTAAACAAGCCTACCACCTCAACTACTCGGTAAACTAACTTTTCCCTGTTCCCTCCGAAATATTATTCAAAATCTGCTCCCGACTAGGCATCTGTCTCCACACCCTCCATGCACAAAATAACTGCGCTCGATAATTGATTATTGCGCTTAAACATATGGGCTGATGACAAGATCATGCAGCTGTATCTGAAAATCCCTATTATAATTGCCATAACTGAAATAACAAGCACTTTTCACCTATTGTGTCCTTCCATTTTCTTGTAAATTGTAAGCTTGGGAGCAGGGACCTCACTCCTAATGTAACTGTTTAAACGGTCTTAACTTGTATTGAATTTATTGTCTGTATGAGTCCCCACTTAATTGTAAAGTGCTGTGGAATATGTTGGTGCTATATAAATAAATATTATTTTGAGAATTTACTATACAGATGGCACAACTGATTTAATATTTCTGAATGGTAGCCTAAAATGCCCTATAAATCAGAATGCCTATAATTAGAATTGAAACTCGAAATCCTTCATTTAATCTTTTTTCTTATATGCTGACATATCACTTGTGGTAAAAATTTATTTATTTTTTTTCACTTCAAAGCACAGCGAAGAAATGCGTTGTTTAAATACATTCAACTCATATTGGTCCTAAGGAGTCTTCATTACAGTAGCACAACTTCTCTGTCCCCTCTCTTATACATCCTAGTGATGGAGCACCTGCTCTCATCAATTCGCCATAACCCCAATATTAGGTGGATTGAGGTGGGAGGCAGAGAGTACAAGTGCTCTGCATTTTCTGATGATGTCCTAGTATATATCACTCAATCACATATATCCATCCCTGCTGTTATGGCTGAAATAGATCACTTTGTTACATGGTCAAATTTTAAAATCAATGCAGCGAAGTCTGAGGCCCTCGATGTCTCCTTCCCCAAATCCATATAGGATTCCATCCAGTCCAACTTTCCCTTTGCCTGGCCCTCACAGGGTATCAAATACTTAGGAATTCCTATTCATAGAGACCTCTCCCATCTATGTTATCTTAATTTTGGGCCCTTTATTGAACAACTCCATACAGACCACGGTTGGCAAGTTAGAACTGTAAGATTCACTACGTGAACCACTGGTGTTTTGTGGAAAAGCACATGTACACTGTGTTCCAAATTATTATGCAAAAAGTGTTTAGGAGTGATAGCGCCCAGCGCGATTCCAGTCCCAGTAAGTCTGGCACTGGGGGTCCTTTCCTAGGTGCAGGTTAGAATTAATATTTAATTACCCTTCTCCCTCTTTTTAGGGGGACAAGGATCCTGCACCAGGAAATGAATCTAGCCGGAAGTGTGCTATATGTTCAAAAAAACTGTCTTCTTCCAGCAAAAAATATTTATGCCAGAAATGCACAGAAAAGATTGAGGGAAGAGCAGCCGTCCCTTATGGACGAAATCAAAGGGATAGTCCGGCAGGAGATTCAGTCTTCATTGGCCTCCTTTTCCCGACCCACTTCTGATTCTCCTCCAAAGGCAAAAAAGAGGAAAATTTCCCTTCAAGAAAGAGGAGACTCAGACTCCCAGGATGAGACATTCCTTCCAGAAGACCCTATAGAGGAAGGTGAACTTAGTTCAGCAGAGGAAGGTCCGGAAAATAAAAAATATTATTTTTCAATGGAATTTATGGAAGACCTCCTCTCAGCAGTAAGAAGAATGATGGAAGTGGAAGAAGAGAAGCCCACTAGATCAGTCCAGGAAGAGATGTTCGGTGGTCTCCGTTCAAACAAAAGGATGGTGTTCCCGATACATAAAAACATTCAGGATCTAATCCTGGACGAATGGGAAAACCCTGAAAGACTGCTGAATACACCAGCAGAGATGAAAAATAGGTTTCCCGTAGATGAAGAAACCGCAAAATGAATGTCGACCTTAGGTATCTCGGTCCAACAAGTGGCAAGAGTAGCTAAAAAAACAGTATTGCCATTCGAAGATTCCTCCCAACTAAAAGATCCTCTGGACCGTAAGATGGACAGCCTTCTCAAGAAATCCTGGGAAACATCAGCAGTCCTTATGAACATAAATGTAGCCTCCACATGTGTTGCACGGTCCATGTCAAGATGGCTCAACCTGCTTGAAGAACACCTGGCTATGGGCACATCCAGAGAGGAGATACAAGCTTCCCTACCTTTACTGCAGAAAGCCACCGACTTCCTGGCAGATGCTTCAGCAGAATCCGTGAGGGTAACCCCCAGGGCAGCAGCCCTATCAAACTCCACAAGGCGAGCACTATGGCTGAAATCGTGGAGCGGTGATGTGGCCTCTAAAATAAAACTTTGTTCTATTCCCTTCAAGGGAGAATGTTTGGTCAGGCCCTTGACTACCTCCTGGAAAAGGCGGCTGACAAAAAGAAATCCTTGCCTGAACCCAGACACTATAAGAAGACCCCCTTTCGCCCCCCTCGGGAACAGAATCCCCAATACAGGGGGAAGGGCAAGTCCGGTCGATGGAGCTACCCCAAAGGGGGTAAAGATAGGAATATTTTTTCCCCAAAAGGATAACGACAACAGAAGCGGTGATGCCAGTGCGGTGGGGGGACGAATCATGAAATACCTTCCCCAATGGCAAAAGATCTGCTCCAGTCAATGGGTCTTAAATGTAAATCAAGAAGGGGTAAAGATCGAATTCTCTTCATATACTCCCAAAAAAGTAAGGATAACTCATTTAACCTCTCCAAGATTAAAAACCGTTCTGATGTCCGGACTAAAAGACCTACTATCCTTGGGGGCTATTTCACCAGTTCCAAAAACAGAAAGATACACAGGCCACTATTCACGCCTGTTTATGATAAAGAAACCAAACGGCACATACAGAATAATTAATAAATCTGAAACCCTTTAAAACAGTACATTGTCTAGCGAAGATTCAAGATGGAATCCATCAAATCAGCAGTTCCCTTAATAGGGCAGGGGTATGTGATGGCAACCATAGACTTAAAGGACGCATACTATCACGTCCCTATACATTCAACATACCGAAAATTTCTAAGGTTTGCAGTGGTTCAAGAGGATCAGACGTTTACACTTCCAATTCAACGTATTGCCGTTGGGGATATCTTCAGCACCAAGAATATTCACCAAAATTATGTCAGAAGTAGTGGCTTCAATCAGGAAAGAGAAAATCAACATCATTCCCTACCTCGACGACTTTTTACTAGTAAGCCCCTCGGTAGAATCACTCCAGAAAGATCTGCAAAGAACAATCCAGATCCTGACCACCCTAGGGTGGTTGATAAATCATTAAAAGTTAGACCTGGTCCCTGCCACAGAAAAAACGTTCCTGGGGGTTCTACTAGATTCCGCCAGACAAACCTCCTTCCTACCAAAGGACAAACAGATACTCTAGATTTGATATCTTGGATCTCAAAAGACCCTGAACAGAGTGTCCCTAAGGTCTGCCATGTCAACCCTCGGCTCCATGACAGCCTGCATTCAATCTGTAGCCTGGGCTCAGGCTCACACCAGAGTTTTGCAGACTCACATTCTTGCACAGTGGGACGGATCCCCAAACTCACTAGACAGGAAGATCATGATCCCTCATTTTGTGAAAACATCCCTATCATGGGGGCTGAACCCAAGGAACCTAAGAATAGGGGTTCCATGGTCTCAGTTCCCTCTGGTAGCAGTCACGGTTGATGCCAGCAAAACAGGATGGGAAGCCGTTGCTGCTCAAACCCCCTTCCAAGGGGTCTGGACAAAAGAAACCAGCAATAAATCCTCCAACTTCTGCAAATTAAAGGCTGTGGAGGAAGCACTCAAGATATCTGCTCCAATCATTACAGGCAAACACGTAAAAGTCTACTCAGACAACATGACTACCGTAGCTCATCTATCTCATCAAGGGAGCACAAGGTGCGAGAATCTAAAGAGTATCTCGGCAAGAAAATTCTTCTGGGCAGAAGGACATCTTCGTTCCTTATCAGGGTTGCACACAAAAGGCTCAGACAACACCCAAGCCGACTTTCTGAGCAGAAGGAATATCTATCCGGGAGAATGGGAGCTGGACTCAGACATTTTCCACATGCTGACCAAACGATGGGGTAGTCCGGAGGTGGACCTCTTTGCAAGACGCCAGAACACCAAGGCAGAAAAATACTTCTCCCTAGATCCAGACGACGCATGCCTGGGGATAGATGCATTCGCTCACCCAAGGCGTTTCCATCTGGCTTACGCCTTTCCCCCAATTCCATTGCTACCCAGAACCTTACAGAAAGTAAGGACCGAGGAGGTCAAGATAATCTTGATTGCCCCGCTTTGGCCCAAAGGAAGTTGGTTCTGTGCACTAAACAATTTAAGCATAGAGGGACCCCTCATTCTACCAGCAATCAGAAACCTTCTCCATCAGGGTCCAATACTCCATCCAGACCCAGAGAACCTCCACCTAGCAGCCTGGCTTCTGAATTCACAATCCTGAAGGCTAGAGGGCTCTCAGACCGAGTAATTCATACCCTACAAAAAAGTTGGAAGTAAATCACAAACTCCATATACAGCAAGATATGGAAGACCTTCCTAGCATGGTATAAACCAAACATACCAGATCTTCGGCATCCTGACATGACCCAGATCTTGGATTTTCTACAAGAAGGGCTGGAGAAGGGTCTTAGACCCAGCACCCTCAAAGTTCAGATTGCAGCACTGAGTATCTACTTCGACCAGAGCCTTGCCGAACACCGATGGATGGGTAAAAAGTTTCATGACAGCAGCTACTCGTCTGCGTCCCAGAATAATTCACCACATTCCCTCCTGGGATCTTAATATTGTCCTTAAAGGTCTGACACTACCACCATTTGAACCTTTGGCCTCAATAGAGCTGGATAAATTAGCTTGGAAAACATTTCTAATAGCAATTACCACTGCTAGAAGAGTAGGAGAAATCCAAGCCTTCTCAGTGAATGACCCTTATCTGAGAATCCTGGATGATGGGATTATTCTACAATTGGACCCATCTTTCTTACCAAAGGTAGTCTCAGACTTTCATAGGTCTCAGGAGATAATTCTGCCTTCCTTCTGTCAAGACCCAAAAAATAAGAGAAGAATACCATACTTTGGATGTAAGACGGGTTGTTCTTCACTACCTCCAGAGGACCGAGGCCTGGAGAAAAGATCAGAACCTCTTTATTCAGCCATTTGGTCAGAACAGAGGGAAAAAGGTCTCAAAGGCTACTTGGATCAAGAAAGCAATTGTGGAATCATATCAGATCCAAAATCTCTCACCACCAGAGAAACTGAAAGCACACTCTACAAGAGCCATATCAGTCTCCTGGGCAGAAAAGGCTAGCGCTTCCCTAGAGCAGATATGCAGAGCAGCTACATGGTCTTCGGTCCATACCTTAACCAAGCATTACAAACTAAACTTAATGTCCATTAAAGACTTGGCCTTTGGGCGGAAAGTGCTTCAGGCCATTGTCCCTCCCTAAACATGAGTCTTTGGTACTCCTCCTTTGGTGCTGTTGTGGGGTTATTGGAGAAAATAGAATTAGACTTACCGGTAATTCGGTTTCTAATAACCACCACGACAGCACTGGTAATACCCTCCCAGGCTTGGTTAGCCAATCATTTAATTTGAATAAATATAATTTGAAGCATCCATACTTCTGTGGTCCTTTATAAAAACACTGGAGGGAGGATGAGGGAGGGGCTATTTAACCTCTTTGTGTTTCCTGTCCCTATTAGGGTGGGGTGACATCCTCCTTTGGTGCTGTCGTGGTGGTTATTAGAAACCGAATTACCGGTAAGTCTAATTCTATTTTTTTTTTCTTTATTAAAATGAAAAGGTTGATCGAAGAGTGTGGGGGATCTAAGAGTGTGGCAACCCAGTAGTCAGGATTATTTCGAATTCTGACAATCTGAGGGTCATGTTGCAGGTAGTGCAGCAAGAAGGCACTCATGTGTCTTGCGCATCTAGGAGCCCCAAAATTATTTTCCGGGCTAGATGCAGCTAAAAATTATTATTAATTTGAAAGCTGGTGGAGCTTAGTATAGATGGCCTAATAGAATCAGTACTGCACACTGCTACAAAGCCCAAATTATTTTCCAGCCAAGATACAGATGAACATGATTAGTAATTTGAAAGCTGGTGGAGCTTAGCATAGATGGCCAAATAGAATCAGTACTACAAACTGCTACAAGGCCCAAATTATTTTCCAGCCAAGATACAGATAAACATGATTAGCAATTTGAAAGCTTAAAACGGTTGGTGAGGTGATTTTAACAAATCATCAAGCTTTTACTCTACCCAGGATGACACCGAGGTAGAAAAGTCATTTCGGATCCATGATTTGTTCATCTTTATGAACGGGAGTCTGTCTACATTATCAGTGTAGAGCCACGTGCGCTTATCTGTCAGCACACCACCAGCAGCACTGAACACACGTTCAGACAGAACGCTGGCTGCGGGGCATGACAAGATCTCCAAGGCGTAAGTGGCGAGCTCCGGCCATTTATCCAGATTGGAAGCCCAAAAAGAGCAAGGGTCCAGTGACACAGTCATGGCTTCAATGTTTACTTGGAGATACTCCTGTACCATCGTCTCTAGGCGTTGACTATGTGTCAGACTTCTTGTCTCCTGTGGCCTTGCAAAGGATGGGCTAAAAAAGTGGTGAAATGATAACGCAAAATTGCTGTTACCAGCAGATACTGTGTTTCTGTTCCGTTTTGTGTGCTGAACACTTGACGGTCCCACGGTTGGCAAGTTGGAACTGTGAGATTCACTACGTGCACCACTAGTGTTTTGTGGAAAAGCACATGTAAGATTATGCAACAGTCTCTGCTGATACTCCTGCATGCGTGCATCCCTTTCTATGGCAGGAATAATTTCTGCAAATTTACTTTTGTACCGGGGATCTAACAGTGTGGCAACCCAGTAGTCAGGATTATTTCTAATTCTCACAATTCGAGGGTCATGTTGCAGGTAGTGCAGCAAGAAGGCACTCATGTGTCTTGCGCATACAGGAGCACCAAGTCCCTGTTGTGTTGGCGGCTAGGTAACAATCATGCTTCCTTCCTCTGTTCTCTCCCCCCAACCTCGCACAACAGAAATGTGATCAAGGTCTCCCTCATCTGATGAGTCTTCCATCAGTTCGTCCTCCACTTCTTCCTGGGCTCCTGCACCTTCCTCACTAGTTTGGCTGCTACCATGTGCCCTGGTAAATCCATCTCCCCCACCCTCACATGCCTTCCGCCTTGGTGCTGCCGACCGTCTGGACCTTGCAGATGTTAGCCACCACCTGACTCCGAATTCTGTTTAACATGTGCTCCAGCATGTAAATCACTGGAATAGTCATGCTGATAATGGCATCGTCGGCACTAAACATCTTTGTCGCCATTTCAAAACTGTGCAGAAGGGTGCATAGGTCCCTGATTTGAGACTACTCCTCCAGCGTGATATGCCCCACCTCTGGATCTCCTTGGCCCAGGCTATACGTCAGAACATATTGCACCAGGGCTTGTCGGTGCTGCCACAGTCGCTGCAACATGTGCAGAGTTGAATTCTATCGGGTAGGCACATTGCATTTTAGACGGTGAAGTGGCAAGCCCAACGACTTCTGTAGAGATATAAGTTGCTGAGCTGCGGGATGCGAATGGCAGAAGTGAGCACACAGCGACCGTGCCCTCTGCAGAAGGCCATCTAGTCCGGGATAGTGGGCTTAAAATTGCTGGACAAGCAGGTTCAACACGTGAGCCATACAAGGCACGTGTGTGACATTGCCCCAGCGAAGGGCCGCACCCTGGTTTGCTGTATTGTCGCACACGGCCTTCCCTGTTTTCAGGTCCAGTGGAGACAACCATTCATGAAACTGGTTCTCCAGAGCTGACCACAACTCCTCAGCTGTGAATCACATTTCCCAGACATTTCAAAGTAAAAACTGCCTGATGACGTTGAGCCCTGCTGCCAGCATAGTAAGGAGGTGTGCAGGATCCCTTCCGTGCAGTTAGAAAGCTTGTGGCATGACCAGACAGGCTTTGGGTGCTGGTGGAGGACCGAGAGGAGGTGGAGGAACTTTGAGATAAAGAGGATTGACGCACTACTCGTGGGGACTGCAAGACTTGGACAGCAGCCCCTTGTCCTGCTGTCACCATAATTACCCAGTGCCCAGTCAGCGACATGTAATGCCCCTGTCCATGCCTACTCGTCCAAGTGTCTGTGGTGAAATGCACCCTGTCACACAGTTTCTCAAAGAAGCGGTGATGTGGTGAGCGACTTGCTGGTTTAGCGCAGGCACACCTTTCTTTAAGTAGTGCCGACTGGGCATCTGGTACTGGGGCACTGCGACGGACATAAGGTCTCGAAAATCCTCTGTGTCCACCAGGTGGAAAGCCTGCATTTCTGCAGCCAAGAGCTTTCAGATGGTGAAATTCAACCTCTTAGCTTTCTCATGGCTAGGAGGCAATGGTCTTTTACTTGTCCACATCTGAGGGACCGAGGGCTGGCTGTTGTGCTTAGACGGGGTTGAGTAGGGTGTCCCCGGCAAACTGCCGGTCTGTGAGGAAGATGCAGGTGGACATGTTTGGTTGCCTTGATCCAAAGGTGGTGCTATCGATGTCGGACAGCGCTGAACACCAGCTGGTGTTTCCACCTCCAAAGAAAATGATGACCTGCCAATCACGCTGGCTGTTGCGGGTAAAGAGGTGGCAGGTCTACGTCCCAAAACAGGTGTGACTGCTGTCCCCTCAGTCACAGAGGATGAAGTGGCCGCGGATGCACAAGATGTGGCAGATGGTGGTTGGCCCAGCCGGCTAGGCCGCATTGTAGCACAGTGAGCATCCCACTGCAACTGATGCTTCGTATCCATGTGCTGGTTCATGCATGAAGTACTCAAACTATGGATTTTTTGGCCTCTACTTAGCTTTTGGTGACAAATGTTACAGATAACATGAGTTGGTCATCCTTATCGATCTGAAAAAATGCCCAGGCTATGCAAGGCTTAGCACCCATGCGACCTGAAGAGCCACCACGACTTGTGGTGAGAGGCAGAGTTGTGTTTGAGGGTGCAGTTGTTGACGTGCTTCCAGTATTACGTCTCTGTCCAGGAAGGCGCTACCTGACCTCGTCGTCACTAGCGTCCTCCTCCACTTCCTCTGATGACCTCATCGTCAGGCTGACTGTGGGTTGACAGCAAGTGGGATCTCCAACTTCGTCATCATCAACCTGTGTTATCACACCAGTCGTCCTCAGAGCCAACCTCTTCCTGCCCTGACAAAAAACTAAAGTTGTCGCTCCAATCAGGTATTTGAGTCTCCTTCATCGTCTTCCTCATTGTCTCCACCAACAGGAGTTACAGTTTGGGAACGAAGGTCTACATTATGGTCAGAACCTTATGCGTCTGGTCCTGGATCCGACTCCTAAAGATTCTGGGCATCAGTGTAGATCATTTTCTCGTCTGGATTCACAGAAGCTCTGGAGCCGACCTCTGATTCCCAGGCTATAGTATGAGTAAACAGCTCTGCAGACTCAACCATCTGTTCTACCCCATACTCAGATGGACAGCTGGAGACTTGGGAGCTGTGAGGAAGCAAGTGCGATTGGGGTGACACCTCTGAGGACTGGAGTATTTGTCATGTTGAAGTTGAGGTGGAGGAAAGCCCACTTAAAGGAGCACTTTATATCCGTTGAAGCACCTGCTGTTTTTGTGCCTCCTCTGGAATTTGTAGCGATGGGCGTGGCCGTAAGAAAGGGATCTTATCACATTGTCCGCTAAAAGAAGTAGACATTTTAGTTTTGCTGGAAGATGGTCTTTCTTCTGCAGATGTTACTGTTGCTTTAACACCTACCCCACGGACACAACCTTTTTTTTTCCTTCCCAACACTCCTATTCCCCTTTCCACCAGCAGCAGGCCTTTTTCCACTCATTTTGGTGGTTGACTAATTGACAACTCTGGAGTTGTTTGCACAAAAAACAATGGATGGGAACCGAGCAGAGCTGAGAGGCCAAACTCTGGTATTAGCCCAAAAGTATTGGCTGGGTTAGATGCAGATAAAAATTATATTGAATTTGCAACCTGGTGGAGGTTAGTATAGATGGACTAATAGAACAAGTCCCACACACTGCTACAAGCTGATGTAGCTTGCAACACAGATAGGCTACTCCACTGACTAACACACTCTGCAATAGGCCAAAAAGGATTAGCTTTGCTAGATTTAGCCAAATGCTGTGAAAAAAACTTGCACAGACCTGCCTGGCAAAAACTGATAGGAACTGATGTAACTTAGTCCTGAAAAGGACTGCAATTACAATTAGTCTTTACTCCCAACCTATCTATTTAAGAGCACAGACCTGCCTGATAAAAGTCATAGGAAATTATGTAACCTAGTCCTTAAAAGGACTGCAATCACAACTATTCCCTACTCCCAAGCTATCTGTAGATTTGTGCGAAAATTGGCTTGAAATTAACAAGGTATAGCGCACACAGCAACAGCGGTGCCGTCTAACACGCAGCTGCAGCAGTGAGAAAATGGTGGCGACGCGGAAAATGGCTGGGTCTTATAGGGCAAGGACATGTGACATATACTGCCAATGACACATGCCCTTTCTTGTGTGAAAAAAAGCAGTTCGCTCCGTGTGCGCGCTGCTGATAGGCTGACAGATTGCACCTCCCCACTGTAAATGCGGGAAAGAGAAAAATAAATGGAGATTTTCATTATTTCTGCAGAGATCCATCCCCTGCCCCTCCCACTGCCCCGCTGTACACTCAAACTGCGTATTAACATTAATTTTCAGCATTACTGAGAACAAATCCAGTTATGATTTTGGTGCACGAACAGTTATCGAACATAACCTCGATCAGCCAAATTTTTTTCAAATTGTTCGTGTTCGCCGAACGGCTCGAACACCGCCCAAAACAGCTCGAATTTGAGATTGGCGAACAGTTCGAGTCGAACACTGCTCATCTCTACTAATAAAATTATTTTTTTTTATCCTATATGATAAATGAAATAATTTTAAAAGGTTTTCAGTCACCACTTTTTCCCCCCAAAATGTAATAAAAAGTTAAATATTGTATTTACCCCAATATTGTATCCACAAAAATGTCAGCTTAGTGTGTGAAAGAATCTCTCACTCAGCTACATCATTGGAAAATTAAAGCTATAGCCCTCAAGAAAAGGTGACAAGTCATTTTTTTAAAAAATTTCCCTCCCATTTTCCAGTACATTATATGGTAAAGTTAATTGTGTCCTTCAAAACTTCAACTCATCTACAAAAAAGCCCTCACATGACTTAGTTGACAGAAAAAAAATAGACGACTCTTGGAAGAAGCTGAGGATAAAATTAAAAATTGTGCCTTTCCTTGAGGGATTAATCTCTATATTTGTAAAACAATATATTTCATTCTTTAATACAAGCTTAACTTTTATCATTATAGATGCCATGATCATTAATCTAACTATGAGAACATTTTGAACATTTACTTTTGCCAAAATAATTTATGCAAGATGCTTTTACAGACTTTTCAGAATTTTGTATTGAAAAAGACAAATATTCTAAATTTGGCTTCTACCCCATATTCCGTGTAAACTGGTAAAATAAAAAAAATGAAGTTGCTGAAATCAGGATAAGATCATTTAAAAGCTGTTTAGCTACTGTATTTAACATTTACAGAATTCTTATCTAAAAACTTATTTAAGTGTTTGATACTACAATATTTTATATTAAGATCCCAAATTATTTTTACATGATTGCTGAAAAAGTTTGGCAATAAAAAATAAGACATCATTTGCATAGTGCCAAAATTATACAGCAATTAATTAAAAAGGCTTAATGAAATCCTATAGCTATTAACAAATAAAATACTCTACCCATTAGAGCTTACAATATAAAGAGATATAAAGTTAGTTTCACAATAGATACAAATTCTAGTTTTAGAACAACCATTCTACATGTAGAATAAAAAAAACAAACTTGCATAAACTTAATGTAATGATCAGATGGGATAACAGCTGTGGATTTCTGAAAGAAGTCATATAGTCCAAGGAAAATGAATCCAATGGATGTGTCTAGCATCGGAGAGTTCCTGAAACGTTGCCAAACTCTTTGACAGTACAACATAGTTGATCTGTTCTTCACATGAAAACAATTTGAAGATAATGAGAAGGAAATCATACAAATTACATCATTAGCTGTCCTTGCCTACATCATTGGATTTTAGTAATCTTTATCTGGTATGACCAGCTTAACCCTAGAACGCATGACCATAAAAATCTACACTTTCACATACCTGGGGCCTTTTAGGCCTGTGTGCAAATAACATGGAATAACTCAAACAAAAATGACAAACAACTATATACCTGAGGAACACTTAGTTTCAAAATTCTAACTAAAGTAATCTTGCAGAAAATAAAGAATTAACAGGGCGGGCCTGCGAGGCTCCAGGTATGCGTTCTAGGGTTAAGAATTAGTGCTGAGAAAGTAATATAGTCAGAGAGTTCAGTGGCAAAGATATAGTGAAAGTAGGTTGGTAAAAAATACACATGAGAAAATATAGGTGTAAAATATCTAAGACCTCATTTGAATCATATTTTTTTTCTTGAATAAAATAGGCAAGTATTCTGATGGATTAAAGCAAACAAGTTAGTAAAGAGTTATGGTAGTCAAGCTGTGAAATGATTAGGGCCCAAATTAGTGAATCAGTGAGGAATAAAGCAAAATACCAGAGCACTCACATACATATATAATTTGAGTTTTCATGATTAGATGTACAGTACAGACCAAAAGTTTGGACACACCTTCTCATTTAAAGATTTTCCTGTATTTTCATGACAATGAAAATTGTACATTCACACGGAAGGCATCAAAACTATGAATTAACACATGTGGAATTATATACTTAACAAAAAAGTGTGAAACAACTGAAAATATGTCTTATATTTTAGGTTCTTCAAAGTAGCCACCTTTTGCTTTGATGACTGCTTTGCACACTCTTGAGATTCTCTTGATGAGCTTCAAGAGGTAGTCACCGGAAATTGTTTTCACTTCACAGGTGTGCCCTGTCAGGTTTAATAAGTGGGATTTATTGCCTTATAAATGGGGTTGGGACCATCAGTTGTGTTGTGCAGAAGTCTGGTGGATACACAGCTGATAGTCCTACTGAATAGACTGTTAGAATTTGTATTATGGCAAGAAAAAAGCAGCTAAGTAAAGAAAAACGAGTGGCCATCATTACTTTAAGAAATGAAGGTCAGTCAGTCTGAAAAATTGGGAAAACTTTGAACGTGTCCCCAAGTGCAGTTGCAAAAACCATCAATCGCTACAAAGAAACTGGCTCACATGAGGACCGCTCCAGGAAAGGAAGACCAAGAGTCACCTCTGCTTCTGAGGATAAGTTTATCCGAGTCACCAGCCTCAGAAATCGCAGGTTAACAGCAGCTCAGATTAGAGACCAGGTCAATGCCACACAGAGTTCTAGCAGCAGACACATCTCTTCAACAACTGTTAAGAGGAGACTTTGTGCAGCAGGCCTTCATGGTAAAAAAGCTGCTGGGAAACCACTGCTAAGGACAGGCAACAAGCAGAAGAGACTTGTTTGGGCTAAAGAACACAAGTAATGGTCATTAGACCAGTGGAAATCTGTGCTTTGGTCTGATGAGTCCAAATTTGAGATCTTTGGTTCCAACCACCGTGTCTTTGTGCGACGCAGAAAAGGTGAACAGATGGACTCTACATGCCTAGTTCCCACCGTGAAGCATGGAGGAGGAGGTGTGATGGTGTGGGGGTGCTTTGCTGGTGACACTGTTGGGGATTTATTCAAAATTGAAGGCATACTGAACCAGCATGGCTACCACAGCATCTTGCAGCGGCATGCTATTCCATCCGGTTTGCGTTTAGTTGGACCATCATTTATTTTTCAACAGGACAATGACCCCAAACACACCTCCAGGCTGTGTAAGGGCTATTTGACCAAGAAGGAGAGTGATGGGGTGCTACGCCAGATGACCTGGCCTCCACAGTCACCAGACCTGAACCCAATCGAGATGGTTTGGGGTGAGCTGGACCGCAGAGTGAAGTCAAAAGGGCCAACAAGTGCTAAGCATCTCTGGGAACTTCTTCAAGATTGTTGTAAGACCATTTCCGGTGACTACCTCTTGAAGCTCATCAAGAGAATGCCAAGAGTGTGCAAAGCAGTCATCAAAGCAAAAGGTGGCTACTTTGAAGAACCTAGAATATAAGACATATTTTCAGTTGTTTCACACTTTTTTGTTAAGTATATAATTCCACATGTGTTAATTCATAGTTTTGATGCCTTCAGTGTGAATGTACAATCTTCATAGTCATGAAAATACAGAAAAATCTTTAAATGAGAAGGTGTGTCCAAACTTTAGGTCTGTACTGTATGTGGAAATAAGACAGCCAAGGTTGGTCTGTCCCAGATATTGATTATGGCCTATGTTCTATGGTTCATAGCAGATACAGGGGCTATTCAGTTTGAGAGGAACAAAAGGCCACTTAAAATCAGCAAGTTTGTCCTAATTTATAATTGTCAGGACTGAAGACCATCTAATGTGTTGAGACCACCTGATTATCCTTAGATATGATGTTAAGGGAGAAGGAGCAGGCATTTGTTCTTCATGGAAGACCTAGTGCAAGAAGAGTCTGCATTTGATGAGGAAATTTTAAAGGAGACAAGAAAAGTAGTGGTAATTGAACATTTGAAGTAAGAAATACTATAATGGGACCCCACAGTATTTCCCACACTGTATGATGACCCCACAGTACCCTAACAAGTATTAAAATAAAAAAAAAAAAAAAAAAAAACCATTTACTCCCCTAACCCTGGATCCTGGCGAGTCGGCCAGCAGACAGCGGCAAGGTTCGGGTGGACCAGCACCATGTCAACACGCTGGGGACATGCACAGCACGACAGAGTCCTGGCATGATGATGTCATCGTGTTGCTACACCTAGGACTGGTCTTGTGTGTCACCCTCCTGTTCTGCAGGTCGCAGGCCTAAAACTAAAATGACCTGCGGCCTACAGACTGAAGAGAAGTACTGCAGGGAGACATTGCTCCCTGCTCTGCCTTACAGTTTAACTGTATTTGTGTGCTGTGCTACTTGATTCCTCATTTGCCCATTTAAACCTTATTTCTCTATTTGAAGTTTCAATTACATTATGACTCTTTTATGCAAATCCAACTATATTCAAATCTTCAGGTTCCCAATCATGATCTGATCATTCATTTGGGAATTTGCAAACAGAAAAGCAGGTTTCAGCTACTCTAACGCGTAACACAAATACAAAGGTATCAAAATGGTAAATTCACATTTAAACGTCGACTAAGAATACAGTAAGAGTCTATAGTTTGGAAAGTAGTGGCTGCTGGAATTTGACATTTGCAGTTTTATATATTAATAATTATTAATGAATCACTTTAAGGTTTATCCAAATTAGAAAAAGTCTGTTTTTGTGCTTTAGTACAAAAACCGCACCGTATCTGTCCATAGGCTATTTCTGGTATTGCATTTATGCTTTATTCACACTGGGATGAGCTGCAATACCAAGGACAGACATTGCTGTGCAAAAAGCAGACTCCTTTTCTACTTTGGCATGACTTTAAGGAGGTGTTTCATCTAAGAAATTTATTTTATATTCTCAGGATCCACATCTGGTACCTGCACTTAACTCTGTAACTGAGATCCCCCATTCCCTGATACATGACTGTTATCATTGGAGAGGCAGTTGAAGCTCTCTCCTATGAATTTAACGAACGTTAATGACTTTTGTTAAGGATAGTGACATTTATTGTCCGACATCTACAGCATATCCTTTGAACATGCCATAAATGCCTAAAATGACACCCCTTGAAACATTAATATTTATGAACTATATTGGCAACTAATGAACCATATTTGTTTACTAAAATTTATGTACATTTCATATCGATCATGAAATATTTGTGATTCCAGAATTTGTAAAGGTGAACTAAGTTTTCTGCTTCTTCAAACTATTGTAGATTGGCTCACTCAGCTGCACATAAAGGTAGACACAGGAACACTGTCTCTTTAAATCCTCTGTGGTTTATTAAGAGAACGGCATAAACCATGTCTATGTTAGCAAAACAAACATGACCTTCCCGGCCTAACAGGAAAAAGAAAACATAACATATGGCACAGTCCTTGTTGCTATGGGTAATCGCCCCCTTCAGGAACAAACAACCCAAAGTTTAGCTTTTCTTCACATGACAGTACAGCTCCAGAGCTTGTGTCTACAGACCTACCCTGCACCAAATGCTCTAAACGTCTGGGAATTTATCCTCTGACCTCCTCCCTCTCTCCAGGTGTTTAATCACCCTAGCACTAAATATGGCTGATTAACCCTCTTTACTTGTGTGCTGGAACATTTTTTCTATGTTTATATTACTAGAGCTAACAATCTCAGTGCTACATATCTACCCTCCAGTACTTTGCCAGTGCCTTTGTCACAAAACAAAGAGTGAAATAATATTGTTCTTGCATCCAGCACATCACAGAATGTAAAAACCTAGAAATTATATCTGCATTCCAAATATTCCCTAATACTCGCGCTACTACCGCATAAGCATTGTGTGTAAGTGGTTTTCTCTGTCTGATGTTCCAACACTGAGAAAAAAAGCTATATCAATAAAGAAATAAATGAAGTCTGTAATTGAATCCATTGTTACAAATCAAATGACGGCTTATTACATTGTTTTCAATATGTTATATAGATTTAAATATGAAAAGCTTCTCCGACATTGATGCTTTATTGTTTTCATGTTCCTCGTTGCTTTTTTGATTACTTAGCTAGCGGTATTATTTGTTACTGTGCTCCACCTAGTGTATTCCTTTACAAAATCACATTTTGAATTAGGCCATATTAATGTAAAACCAATGTAGGTATTTATATGATTCTATTTTCTTCTCTAGGTGTGATAGCTACAGAGGATGAATCTGTGCCATTAATTTTGATGTTTCCTATGCTTCCTACAAAGTAACCAGGCTGCATTAAAGCATCCAATTTTTATTGTGACTTTTATGTTCATCTTCGGCTATGCCAGTCGAAACTTAATGTACAGTGCATGTTACAAATTTAGTCCTTTTGTGTTATGTCTGGTTTGAAAGTAGTGTCCTTGTATCTTGTCCCTGTTGTGTAGAGAAACTAGCTTTGTCATTGTTCATGTATTTAATGTGTAGTAAATGTAGTTTTATTGATTGAATATATCATGAGGGTGTTTTATAGAAGATATTTATAACTTTATAGAATAGCCACTGTGTATTTTCATATTACATTTGAATATCTCTCATATTTTACATGTGATCCTGATTGGATAAAAAATTACTTTCCAATTCATGGATACGTTTTTTTTTTTTTTTTTTTTAAAGAAAACATCATATTGTTGGTCTTGACTTGCCTAGATAAAGTACAATCAGTAGAGAGCAGCATATAACAATCACGGATAAGCAATTGATATATTTGACTTTGTACTATTATAAATGCAAATTGTGGGCAGTTTATCATGCTACCTCGGCATGTACAATGTTCTCATTACAGGTGTTGTCCAATCACAAGATATTGTACTGCCATCAGTGGCGTAACTAGAGTCTGATGGGCCTTGGTGCAAGATTTGGACTGGTCCCCAACCCCATCCTGGCATGTATACATGTTCTCCACTATGGTATTATGTCCTTTAGCCTGGCCCCATCCTGGTATATATGTATGTGTGTATAATATATGTATTATATATATATATATATATATATATATATATATATATATATATATATTTTATACTCTAATATATATATATTTTATACTCTAATATATATATATTTTATACTCTAATATATATATATATATATATTTTATACTCTAATATATATATATATATATATATATATATATATATATATATATATATTTTATACTCTAATATATATATATATATGAGTATAAAATATATATATATATATATATATAGAGTATAAAATATATATATATATATTAGAGTATAAAATATATATATATATATTAGAGTATAAAATATATATATATATATTAGAGTATAAAATATATATATATATATATTAGAGTATAAAATATATATATATATATTAGAGTATAAAATATATATATATATATTAGAGTATAAAATATATATATATATATATATATATATATATATATATATATATATATATATATATATATTATTAGAGTATAAAATATATATATATATATATATATTTATTAGAGTATAAAATATATATATATATATATATATATAACTATTGAACCTGTTATACGCCCAGGTGGCTATCAATTTTATTGGTATATTTTCGGCGCCTTTTTTTTTCTTTTAATACTGTCTGTGACTTTTTATATTCAGTATCTTCAATAAAATGGTGTCTGAGATCGCTTTATGCACACAGGCGTCCCTATCCTGGTTCCCCATCTTATTATATGCTCTCCCATCCGGGTATATGCGCTCATTCGGGTACCCCATCCAGGTATATGCTCACAAATCCTGGTCCCTCATCCTATTAGTTTCCTTCATCTTAGTCCCCCATCCTGGTCACCCATCCTGGTATATGCTCCTTCATCCTAGTTCCCCATACTGGTCCCCCATACTGTTCCCCCATCCTATTTTATATGCTCTCCCATCCTGGTATATGCTCTCATTCTGGTCCCCCTTCCAGGTATATGCTCACAAATCCTGGTCCCCCATCTTATTATATTCTCCCCCATCGTGGTGTATGCTCCCCCATTCTGATCCCTCATTGTATTATATCCTCCCCTATCCTGGTATATGTTCCCCATCCTGGTTTCCCATCTTATTATATGCTCCCCCATTGTGGTGTGGTCCCCCATCCTATTATATGTTCCTCATCCTGCTTGTGCTGCTGTTTTATACATACATAAAATATAACAATACTCCTACTCAGCTTTTCCCTGCTCCCCTGCAATGCGTCATCTACGTTAAATATTTAATTAAAATGGTGTCAGCTTGTGCACATACCGCACTATCCAGCGCAATTTTGTTGAAGAAATTATGTTCAAATTTGTCTTGAATAAAATGGTGCCAGAGATCTGGCTATGTGCAAGCACAGACTCCTGCGCCACACTTCTGCTCCAGCCATGTCGGAGATCGCAGTATGTCCTCATGGTGTCAGAGGTCAGCACCTATGCATACTGTGATCTCCGGTGCCACACACCTCCTCCAGTCTCGCCATCCTCCCGGTCTAATAACGCTGGATGCGTCCTTCTGATGCCGACCATACTGCACAGGTGCAGCCTATACCGGCTTTGGACAGAAGAACGCATTATATTATAGATGACCACCTCTATCCTGTCTATTTGTCCCTTGTCTTGGTCCTCATCCTGGTATATATGTCCCCATCCTGGTATATATGCCCCTTATTCTGCCTGGGCTCCATACTGGTATATATATCCCTCATCCTTGTATATGTTCCCCATTCTGCCTCTGCTCTTTTATGCAGCTGACTAAAGCGTGCAAGCGACGGGACCTCATGACGTCACGTGCATGCACATGCCAGCTGCTGTTCTCTGATTGGCTGGCAGCATGTATTTCCTTGTCTTATGATTTAGTTGTATTTATACATTATAGATGTGTTCTATAGTTTGTATCTGTATGTTGAAATGAAAATTTCATTTCAAGAAGAGAAAAGAGTAGTGTGTGATAACTATGAACCTAATCAGCTTGACACCCAGCAGAAACACTGGACTTGCCTATTTTTGTATTCTCAGCCTGATAAGTGTTGGCTGCACATCTTTGCTTCCAGACAATGCTGCAGTGGGCTGACTTTACTTTATAATATATACAAAGAAAAGATGTATAAAGCTTTCCAGTATATTCCCTCCTGTTAAAATGCACTCCTGATTTTGGCTTATAGCTACTGATCCAAAATCCTAGACAAATCGGACTATGGTCTTAGATCAAGGTATATGATAGCCAGAAATCTAGTATACTGTATTAAATAAAGACAAGTACTATGTGGTGTTAAAACACTCTTAATGATATTTTTGCTTAATATAATATGAATATGCATGCTATAATACTAGAAGTGACAAAACAATGAACACCCTAGAAAACTTTAGGTCATAGTGCCTCAATTGCCATCAATTAGTGTTCATCATTATCTAAGGTCTTTCCAAATCCTGAAGCATAATAAACAGGACAAGGAAAAGGTTAACAAATAATAAAATATTAATCTCCTCTACTCCTTCTCTCATGTGGCCACAGCCCCCCACCCGGTCCTGCGCTCATTCCCTCAGGTCTTCTAGTGCTGACTTCTAGACCTTGAGAAGTCAGTGCAAAACACCAAAAAGAGCATGAGGAGTAGTGGGTGTGGAGCTGTTACCACTGACCAGGTGAGGAGCAAGGTGAGTAATTATTTTTTAACCTTTTCCTGACACCCGAAAATTTCTAGTAAAATGCTTATCAACCTTCATTTTGCAAGATTAAGTAAAAAATCTGTTTATTTTTTTGTCAAATTTGTAGCAACTTTGACTCCCTTTAAATCTGTTCAATTATCTTTAGCATGGAATGAATTTGAAATTTAATAGTTAAAGTAAAATGGCTTATGTAAAAAACACACTTTTAGCAAGTTTTGATCTATTACATCCTATGCATTGGTGTTTAAAATTAAAGATGATATCAAGTTTAAAGAGATAACATTAATAAAGTATAACTGGTAGAATACTCAATGGAACTGGAAATAAGAGAATATTGATTTATATATTTATAATGAGTATCTAGACTTATTTTTCCGCATAAGATATTAATGTTATAAAGGCTCAGTAATAGCCTTATGCTATAATACTATACAACTAAGGTTGCAACACAGCATAAAATGCATAGGAGTAGATATAGCAGCATAGCTAAATCAGTTCAGTTAGTGATGATCTGTATAAGATTTAATAAAGCAATTCTCCCAATCTTGGTCAGAAAATAAAATTTCCATTTAAATTTTCAAATAGAGTCAAATATGCCATATTAAATTGGCCTGGTGTTGGTAAGGCCTGTTACTTTTCTGTGATGTTTTATGACTTATTAGGGTCCTGGGAAAAATAGAAATAGCCTCAAATTTTACAAAAAATTGGAATCGCCATCTTCTGATTTTTTTATTTACTTTGTGTGAATTCAGCAATGTGGCCGCCAGCTGCTATTTTCCTGATTGGTCAAGGGTTGGGAAACGAGTGAAAAAAATTATATTTTCTTTGCCGCTCCATATAATTCCCTCAGTGCTGGGGTTTCTAGCAATGAATAGACCTTTGACATCATGACATGGAATTGCTCAAGGCACTGACGTGCATCATTGTGTCAGATGTTAGTGAGAGCCGTGTGGAAGACCAAGTATTTAATTTTTTACTTCTTTCCCAGCTCTATATCAGTAAGCAGATTGACAGCTTGCCGCCATTTTGCTCAATTCACATGAAGCCAATTAAAAAAAATCTGAATTTTTTTTTTTTGAAAATTGAGGCAAATTTAATTTGCTTCAAACTGATTCACTCATTTCTAATATTAGTGTAAAGACTGTGTATCCTGATTTGTATGTGGGTTATAAATAGGGAAATATATATTTTCCAGTAATCATCTTCATCATAATATCATAATTTTACTTAGAATAAAGGCAAACTAAATATCTTATTTTCCAATGAATTGATATACATATTGGTTGTATGAGCTAATTTAACATCAAAGAAATATGAGCAAAATTAAATATTTAACTCCTCTCTTTCAGCCTTAGGCTGTTTGTGCTTAAGTTAAATGCAGCATGCAGTTTTGGTTCATAATTTTCTCTAGCTTTCATTGAGTGGCTTGTATAAATTAAAGCTTTTTTATGGCTGTGTTCTATAACAGGAAATATTCTTTAGCACCTGTTTCTGCAAAACCGCCATCAACTATTATCTGTTATAATTAATATTACCAGTCAAGTATCCCTATTGGATAGATATAGAATAAAATAAAAGGATTATATTACAGTTTATCATTTATCTTAATGTACTTAAAGTGGAAAAAAAATCAGTTAAAGTACCGGAAAAACATAACTGTATTATCCAACACTGAACTAAGATTCAAGTTACAAAGAAACTGAATGAATGTTGTTTGTCTGTGATGTATTGGGATGAATTCAGATTAAAACTTGTTATAAACAGATTTTTCAATCAGGTACATAAGATGTGAGCTTAGGTCACCTGTAATTAGTACCTACATGTGCTTATTACAAAATTAGAATATCATCAAAAAGTTAATTTATTTCAGTTCTTCAATACAAAAAGTTAAACTTATATATTATATAGTCATTACAGAGTGATCTATTTCAAGTGTTTATTTCTGTTAATGATGATTATTATTATAGATTACAGCCAATGGAAACACGAGTCATCTCATTAAATTAGAATACTTTATAACACTTCCTTTTTGATTGTAAGCTTGCGAACAGGACCCCAACTCAAAATGTAACTGTTTAAATTGTCTTACCTTGTATTGAATTTATTGTCCATATATGTCCCCGCTTAATTGTAAAGTGCTGCGGAATATGTTGGCGATATATAAATAAAAATTATTACCAGCTTGAAAAATGATTTTAAAATCCGAAATGTTGGCCTACTGAAATGTCTGTCCAGTAAATGCACTCAATACTTGGTCAGGGCTCCTTTTGCATCAGTTACTGCATCAATGCGGCTTGGCATGGAAGCGATCAGCCTGTGGCACTGCTGAGGTGTTATGGAAGCCCAGGTTGCTTTGATAGCAGCCTTCAGCTCGTCTGCATTGTTTGGTCTGGTGTCTCATCTTCCTCTTGACAATATGCCATAGATTCTCTATGGGGTTTAGGTCAGGCGAGTTTGCTGGTCAATCAAGCATAGTGATTCAGTTGTTTTTAAGCCAGGTATTGGTACTTATTGCAGTGTGGACAGGTGCCGAGTCCTGCTGGAGAATGAAATTTCCATCTCCAAAAAGCTTGTTGGCAGAGGGAAGCATGAAGTGCTCTATAATTTCCAGGTAGATAGCTGTGCTCACTTTGGTCTTGATAAAGCACAGTGGACCTACACCAGCAGATGATATTGCTCCCCAAGCCATCACTGATTGTGGAAACTTCACATTAGACCTCAAGCAGCTTGGATTGTGTGCCTCTCCACTCTTCTTCCAGACTCATGGAACTTGATTTCCAAATGAAATGCAAAATTTGCTTTCATCTGAAAACAACACCTTGGACCACTGAGCAACAGTCCAGGTCTTTTTCTTCTTGGCCCAGGTAAGACTCTTCTGGTGTTGTCTATTGGTCATGAGTGGCTTGACACAAGGTATGTGACACTTGTAGCCCATGTCCTGGATATGTCTGTGTATGGTTGCTCTTGAAGCAATGACTCCAGCAGCAGTCCACTCCTTGTGAATCTACTCCAAATTTTAGAATGGCCTTTTCTTAACAATCCTTTCAAGGCCGCAGATATCCTTGGTTGCTTGTGCAACTTTTTCTACCACACTTTTTCCCTGCACTCAACTTTCCATTAATATGCTTAGATACAGCACTCTGAACAGCCAGGTTCTTTAGCAATGACCTTTTGTGGCTTACCCGCCTTGTGGAGGATGTCAGTGACTGACTTCTGAACATCTGTCAAGTCAGCAGTCTTCCCCATGATTGTGTTGCCTACTGAAACAGACTAAGGTACCTATTTAAATGCATAGAAAGCCTTTGCAGGTGTTTTTGTTAATTATTCTAAGTTACTGAGATAATGACTTTTGTGTTTTCATTGGCTGTAAGTCATAATTATCAACATTAACAGAAATAACCACTTGAAATAGATCACTCTGTAATGACTATATAATGAGTTTCACTTTTTGTATTGAACAACTGAAATAAATTACATTTTTGATACTAATTTTGTGAGAAGCACCTGTACCTCCTAGTACCTTCTAAATAGGTCCTCCAACCATACACTATGAACAATTAACCAGACACAAAGAAAATGCACCTCATTTATCCAAATACTTACTAAAACCTACATGTATAAAAATGCACAAGTCTATTTCCATTTAATTTATAGAATCAGTGACAGTTTACGGCTCCAAAAGTCTAAGTGATAGAAAATGCTAATTTTCTCCCAGAAACTCAATACAGTATAGTAGAAAGAATTCACATCTAAACTGCTAGAAATAAAAGACAGCAAACCATCCCAGAGTCAAAAATGATGTCAGATTTTTTTAGGTCTGGTTTTTCTATATTCTGGCTTCTGTTACTTTTTCCTTTCAGTTAAGTTAAACTTATGCCTGATAGTTTTTGATGGAAGAGTTTTTGTCATCCATCGTATCAGTTGTTGCACCAAACTGGTCCAGGAACTAGATCCAAAATATTAGGAGCAGCATGTTTATGCCCTACAACAGTTGTTGGACCATTATTATCCTCAGTTGTATCAAGCTCAGGTATTACAAAATAGTCTATTCACAATTAAATGGTAACTATACATTTAGATAAAGTTTCTGAATAAGCTGTCCTGTGGGTGGGTGTACATGGAGAATAACGCTGTTTATTACCATTATTTGACTTCTATCCTGCATTTATATCAGTTTTCCTCAGTTTTCCTCTCTCCAGACTCAATAGTTTACAATGGTCTCTGAGCTGGTGGGAAGAGACAAGCTGTTATAATGTCTCCCATACACTGCACAACACAGAGAGGGATTCCTGCTCCTCATTCTTATAAACACTGAGCTCCTCTGTGCTAATTTATGACCACAAACCATAAACTTTGTGTTTTTAAAATAGCCTAAGTGGAGCTCAGAAAAATACAGATGAAAGAATTACAAACTCTCATCAAAATCAGTTAACTTATTTGGCAACCAGCAATGTGCAGGGAAGCGGCCAAATGGGGCAACATTTTTATTGAAAGCAACTGCAAGTATTAGTTTGAAAACAAATTGATGCAAAGTATGTATTTAAAGGGATTGTCTGATACTGAAATATTTTTTTACGTGTTAATGGTTTTAACATAATACACCAAGGCATGCTCAATTTTCAGCACCCTCTCCCCCTGTAGATATATTTCAGGCTGAAAAGGTGTACATTGACTCTGAAAGCAATGTCTCCACTGTATGACTGCAGTTGCCAGAAGAGTGAATCATTATAGATATATTCAGTGGTGCTCTCTTCTAGTCACCAGACCACTGCAGCCAATCAGAGAAGGTAAAGTACTCCAAAGTGGCTTGCACTGCATCTGCTGCGGGGACGTTGGATGGTGAGTATGCCTCCGTTTATTTTAAAACCAAGAATGCCTAAAAAAAATATTTGTGGTGGACAACCCCTGTAAGTAAAACAATGTATCCAAAGTTGTAAATACCTTCACATCTATTAAAGATAAGTATGTTGATAGCTATAACAGAGACTGCAGAATATTGCTTTTTACTGCCAATTTTTTATCAGCTTTTAACATGTACTATTCACGATGGTTTAGTAATCAATTAACAGTAACACCATGAGGGTCTAGAGGTTCCTATCTAATAACGAATATCTCTGGAGATCTGAGTTGTGAAATATTAATATTCATAATACAGCTTTCAATCGAGCTGCTTGAATATGCAGGCAGCTCCCCTAGTGATGGTGAACAATTTTGAGTTTGTTTGAATAAAACAATAACAACTGTTTAACTTAAGATGTATAGTTTTCTAATTTTGATGTACGGTAATTTAATGTACTAGAAATATGGAATAACAATAGAGTCTTTAAGAAAAAGAGTAACACTTATTACAGAAAACATGCATATAATTGTTGGACACTAAATCAAGTTCTCATTGTGACATAGTAATCATATTTACATCTAATCTACTGACAAATAAAAATGTGCTTTTTTAAGACCTTCCTATTGAAGGTTTAACTAGTTTTCCTTTAACTTGTATTCTCCCTTTGAAAGCATTTCATTGTATTGTGCCAAGGACTGAAACAGATTTATTTAGTTGCACTTTCTCAAACTTTGTTTATGCAGCGATGAAAGAATTCATTTCTTTATTTTGATTTTCCCATCCCAAGAAGATCAGTGTTCTTTCTTGCTTTTTAATATTGCCTAACAAAAAGAAGTGACTGCTATTTGGGGTCTGTAGAGTTGAGAAGGTTTTTGTTGCAAGGTTTTCGCTATATTAAGGTGATGTCTGTAGCAATATAATCTCTGCAAGAACTCAATATGCATGCAGATTAGGGCATAGCTCATTTAGCAAAGGACAGCATTCTTTCCGTCTTTTGATCTTGCGCCCACTGGGAAACCAGAAGCAATGCCATAACAAATTCACTGACTTCCTTTAGCACCCTTTGTTTCACTTAAACAGCAGTTTGTTGTTACAAGTTAAGCCGATCTCCCTGCGACAAGCACATTTGCTGCTGTTTATCATTCTTCAGAATGCTGTTCAGCACTTGAATCTGTTAAGGTTTCTGGATGGTTCGTTCTGCACGTTTGTTTGTCTAGTGGCCATCTAATGACAGGAAATTTGTCCATCTAACCTTTCTAAATAAAACATCAAAGTAATACATTTGGGTGAACTCTTCAAACTGAAGTATTTTATTTATAAACTTGTACAACAGGATGTACCTTCCAGAATCTCAAATAAAGGCAACAGAAAAATACCAAAACAGCCTGTCTGTCGAGACATTTTTGTGCAAAACACAAACCTAAGTATTTGCAGTGCAGCATGTGTCTCACTGCATAGAAGTAAGCAGACAAAATAGCACATATATCACCTTAGGCTGTTATAATTAATTTAGTACTATTTTGCCTAAATACTGTGTATTTTCAACATTCCAACCCATTGCATATTTATTGTATTAATATATAAAAGCATACATAAATAGACGAAAGCAAAGTTAACAATGAGATGAATTTCAAAAATTGAGTCTGGGGGCTTTTTAGGTTACATCTTTAGTGGAACTTTTATTAACACATCAATGGAAATCAATGCTATGAAAATTGTGAAGGATTACCTGAACAGTAGTTAGCTACAATCACTCTATAAAAGATCTGGGCAAACTGCGGCCTGTGTGCCAATTCTGGCCCTTATGCTGTTTTCTTCCAGCCAGTAGACCAGGACAACAAAAGGGCTGGAAAAAGTGGCATATCACACTGCACGGCAACCACTCCATACCTGGCTTCTTTATTTCAACAATATCTGTGTATGTACTGGACATTATATGATTTCAATCTGACCACAGCATTTCTGAAAAAAAAATGAATGCTATAAAGAATGCTGCAAAAGGGGATTGAGGCTTTATAGGTTTTGCTTGAATTGTGTAGCTTTCTAAAGTTTTATTTCAAATGTGGAATAGATGAATGTGACATTGGAAGTATTAACCAATCTACTAAAGTATTGCAGTTACACTTATAAATAATAATGTGCCCATTTAGCATTTTATCCAATATACTTTGATGGAAATCTGCTTAAATGTCACTTTTCAGAGTCTATTTAATTAAAATCCAGAAACAGGTTTAAAAAGCTGCTCAATTGGATTGGCGATCTAGAACTCTAATTCAGCTTGCGACCACTATTGACATGTGAATCACAGTGAAAAAGGGAGTGACAGAGGCACCTTAGGGAGGAACCACACAACACTGTTTTCAATGTAATATTGATTGATTTCATTGGGACAAAAAGAAAAACACAGGGGAGAACTGAATACAATAAAACAGGCAGAAGCTATCTGAGCTTCAACACGTATGCACAGACAGGAGAAATATGTGGAAACATTGCAGCTATACAATACAGCTTTGAGTAAATTTATGTAAAAGCCATAAACATTGGTATATTATCTTCTCACAATGTCGCCATCAAAATATGACTTATTGTTTAAATCGGCTTTTGTTTTAATTTATTTTTAAGTTATTTGGTTTTGTTTTTATTAAAGCAAATCTGTATAAAAATAATAGAAATCTAGCAATTTTCACATTGGCCCCCGAGGCTTTTCAAGACTCACACATCCTGTTAATATTGGAAATCCACAGGGCGTACTGAAAAAGCTAATACCTAATAAACACCTACAAAGGTAATTAAGGGAGGCAGAGCTGTGATGTACAATTGGGGGAGAAAGGTTGAACTTGATGGACCTAGGACCTGTATTATCAGCTGTGTACAGAGGAATTACCTGTAATCCAGCCTGTAATAAGTAGTTTGCTGAAAAGTCTTCTTTAAAAAAAGATGTCTAAAATGTAACAAGTGACCATTGTAAAATTGCAAGATTTTTTTTTTTTTAAATAATGATTATGATGCAAAAAAAGACTGACTTAAAATATAAATTATTTTAAGATGACACATTCCTATTCAATTAGTTATTCTCTGATTAATCTTTTGGCAAAAAAGGAACCTTCAAGTTGTCTTTTCAGTATTTTTTTTTGTTTGAATAGGGATGAGCGTACCTGTGGTTGTTCGGGTTCGCCGTATTTAGCCGAAATATAGTTGAAAGTTCGATTCTGAATCTGAGCTTGACCCCAAATCCAATAAAAGTTAATGGAGACTTGAAAATCCGTGCCTTAATATCTGTAAAATGGTCACCGTAATCGCTCAGGGACTACAAAAAGAAGCTAAATGAGTATAAGAGCAGAACAATTGCCCTGCAAACAAATGTGGATAAAGAAATTACTTAAAAGAACAGAATATGAAAAAATTATAATCTTGAACCAGAAGGCAGAGGTCCAAATGGCGCAGGAGGTTGAGGAAGTGGTGGAGGTGGAAGAGTAGAGATGAGCGTTGTTCTACTCGAACTGTTCGCCAATCTCAAATTCGAGCTGTTTTGGGCGGTGTTCGAGCCGTTCGGCGAACACGAACAATTTGAGAAAAATTCGGCTGTTCGAGGTTATGTTCGATAACTGTTCGTGCACCAAAATCATAACTGGATTTTTTCTCAGTAATGATGAAAATTAATGTTAATATGCAGTTTGAGTGTACAGCGGGGTGGGGGGAGGGGCAGGGGATGGATCTCTGCAGGAATAATGAAGATCTCCATTTTTTTTTCTCTTTCCCGCATTTACAGTGGGGAGGTGCAATCTGTCAGCCTATCAGCAGCGCACACACGGAGCGAAGTGCTTTTTTTCACACAAGCAAGGGCATGTGTCATTGGCAGTGTATGTCACATGTCCTTGCCCTATAAGACCAAGCCATTTTCCCCGTCGCCACCATTTTCTCACTGCTGCAGCTGCGTGTTAGACGGCACCGCTGTTGCTGTGTGCGCTATACCTTGTTAATTTCAAGCCAATTTTCACACAAATCTACAGATAGCTTGGGAGTAGGGAATAGTTGTGATTGCAGTCCTTTTAAGGACTAGGTTACAGCATTTCCTACGACTTTTATCAGGGAGGTCTGTGCTCTTAAATAGATCGGTTGTGGGAGTAAAGACTAATTGTAATTGCAGTCCTTTTCAGGACTAGGTTACATGAGTTCTTATCAGTTTTTGCCAGGCAGGTCTGTGCCAGTGCTGTGCAAGTTTTTTTCACAGCATTTGGCTGAATCTAGCAAAGCTAATCCATTTTGGCCTATTGCAGAGTGTGTTAGTCAGTGGAGTAGCCTATCTGTGTTGCAAGCTACACCACCTGTGTATAGAATACCAATTTTTTTAATGCACCTAGTGAAGTAAAATCTTTTGGGCATAGCATCATTCTATTAGTCCATCTATACTGACCTCCATCAGGTTGCAAATTAAAACTAATTTTTATCTGCATCTACAGTACCTCTGAAAAAATATTTGGGCTTCTAGCAGTGTGTGGGACTTGTTCTATTAGTCCATCTATACTGACCTCCATCAGGTTGCAAACTGAATATATTTTTTTCTGCATCTACCTCTGAAAAAATATTTGGCCTTCTAGTAGTGTGTGGGTCTTGTTCTATTAATCCATCTATACTGACCTCCATCAGGTTGCAAACTGAATATATTTTTTTCTGCATCTAACCCAGCCAATAGTTTTGGCCTAATACCACAGTTTGGCCACTCAGCTCTGCTCGGTTACCATCCATTGTTTTTTTGTGCAAACAACTCCAGAGTTGTGAATTAGTTAACCACCAAAATGAGTGGAAAAAGGCCTGCTGCTGGTGGAAAGGGGAATAGGCGTGTTGGGAAGGGGAAAAAAGGTTGTGTCCGTGGGGTAGGTGTTAAAGCAACAGTAACATCTGCAGAAGAAAGACCATCTTCCAGCCAAACTAAAATGTCTACTTCTTTTAGCGGACAATGTGATAAGATCCCTTTCTTACGGCCACGCCAATCGCTACAAATTCCAGATGAGGCACAAAAACAGCAGGTGCTTCAACGGATATCAAGTGCTCCTTTAAGTGGGCTCTCCTCCACATCAACTTCAACATCACAAATACTCCAGTCCTCAAAGGTGTCACCCAAATCGCACTTGCTTCCTCACAGCTCCCAAATCTCCAGCTGCCCGTCTGAGTATGAGGTAGAACAGATGGTTGAGTCTGCAGAGCTGTTTACTCCTACTATAGCCTGGGAATCACAGGTCGACTCCAGCGCTTCTGTGAATCCAGACGAGGAAATGATCTGCACTGATGCCCAGAATCTTTATGAGTCGGATCCAGGACCAGACGCAGAAGGTTCTGACCATAATGTAGACCCTCATTCCCAAACTGTAACTCCTGTTGGTGGAGACAATGAGGAAGACGATGATAAGACTCAAATACCTGATTGGAGCGACAACTTTAGTTTTTTGTCAGGGCAGGAACAGGTTGGCTCTGAGGACGACGGGTGTGATAACGCACAGGGTGATGATGATGAGGTCGGAGATCCCACTTACTGTCAACCCACAGTCAGCCAAGAGATGAGGTCAGCAGAGGAGGTGGAGGAAGATGCTAGTGACGACGAGGTCAGGCTGCGCCTTCCTGGACAGAGACGTAGTACTGGAAGCACGTCAACAACTGCATCCTCAAACACAACTCTGCCTCTCACCACAAGTCGTGGTGGCTCTTCAGGTCGCATGGGTGCTAAGCCTTGCATAGCCTGGGCATTTTTTCAGATCGATAAAGATGACCCAACTCGTGTTATCTGTAACATTTGTCAGCAAAAGCTAAGTAGAGGCCAAAAAATACATAGTTTGAGTACTTCATGCATGAACCGGCACATGGACATGAAGCATAAGGTGCAGTGGGAAGCTCAGTGTGCTACAATGCGGCCTAGCCGGCCAGGCCAGTCACCGTCTGCCATATCTTGTGCATCCGCGGCCTCTTCATCCTCTGTGACTGGGGGGACAGCAGTCACACCTGTTTTGGGGCGCAGACCTGCCACCTCTTTACCCGCAACAGCCAGCGTGATTGGCAGGTCATCATTTTCTTTGGAGGTGGTAACACCAGCTGGTGTTGAGCGCTGTCCGACATCGATAGCACCACCTTTGGATCAAGGCAACCTAACATGTCCGCCTGCATCTTCCTCACAGACCGGCAGTTTGCCGGGGACACCCTTATCAACCCCGTCTAAGCACAATAGCCAGCCCTCGGTCCCTCAGATGTGGACAAGTAAAAGACCATTTCCTCCTAGCCATGAGAAAGCTAAGCGGTTGAATTTCACAATCTGCAAGCTCTTGGATACAGAAATGCTGCCTTTCCGCCTGGTGGACACAGAGGATTTTCGAGACCTTATGTCCGTCGCAGTGCCCCAGTACCAGATGCCCAGTCGGCACTACTTCTCAAAGAAAGGTGTGCCTGCGCTCCACCAGCATGTCGCACACAACATCACCGCTTCTTTGAGAAACTCTGTGTGTGACAGGGTGCATTTCACCACAGACACTTGGACGAGTAGGCATGGACAGGGGCGTTACATGTCGCTGACTGGGCACTGGGTAACTATGGTAACAGCAGGACAAGGGGCTGCTGTCCAAGTCTTGCCGTCCCCACGAGTTGTGCGTCAATCCTCTTTATGTCAAAGTTCCTCCACTGCTTCTGCCTCCTCAACCTCCTCTCGGTCTTCCACCTGCACCCAAAGCCTGTCTGGTCATGCCACAAGCTTTCTAACTGCGCAGAAGGGATCCTGCACACCTCCTTACTATGCTGGCAGTAGGGCTCAACGTCATCAGGCGGTTTTTACATTGAAATGTCTGGGAAATGTGAGTCACACAGCTGAGGAGTTGTGGTCAGCTCTGGAGAACCAATTTCATGAATGGTTGTCTCCACTGGACCTGAAACCAGGGAAGGCAGTGTGCGACAATGCTGCAAACCTGGGTGCGGCCCTTCGCCGGGGCAATGTCACACACGTGCCTTGTATGGCTCACGTGTTGAACCTGGTTGTCCAGCAATTTTTAGCCCACTATCCCAGACTAGATGGCCTTCTGCAGAGGGCACGGTCGCTGTGTGCTCACTTCCGCCGTTCGCATCCCGCAGCTCAGCGACTTACATCTCTACAGAAGTCGTTGGGCCTGCCACTTCACCGGCTAAAATGCGATGTGCCTACCCGGTGGAATTCAACTCTGCACATGTTGCAGCGACTGTGGCAGCAGCGACAAGCCCTGGTGCAATACGTTCTGACGTATAGCCTGGGCCAACGAGATTCAGAGGTGGGGCAAATCACGCTGGAGGAGTGGTCTCAGATCAAGGACCTATGCACCCTTCTGTACAGTTTTGAAATGGCGACGAAGATGTTTAGTGCTGACGATGCCATTATCGGCATGACTATTCCGGTGATTTACATGCTGGAGCACATGTTAAACAGAATTCGGAGTCAGGTGGTGGCACAAGAGGAGGTGGAGGAAGTAGAGGAGGAGGAGTTGTATGCGGAAGGGCTAACATCTGCAAGGTCCAGACGGTCGGCAGCACCAAGGCGGCAGGCATGTGAGGGTGGGGGAGATGGTTTTACCAGGGCGCATGGTAGCAGCCAAACTAGTGAGGAAGGTGCAGGAGCCCAGGAAGAAGTGGAGGACGAACTGATGGAAGACTCATCAGATGAGGGAGACCTTGATCACATTTCTGTTGTGCGAGGTTGGGGGGAGAGGACAGAGGAAGGAAGCATGATTGTTACCTCGCCACCAACACAACAGGTACTTGGTGCTCCTGGATGCGCAACACACATGAGTGCCTTCTTGCTGCACTACCTGCAACATGACCCTCGAATTGTGAGAATTAGAAATAATCCTGACTACTGGGTTGCCACACTGTTAGATCCCCGGTACAAAAGTAAATTTGCAGAAATTATTCCTGCCATAGAAAGGGATGCACGCATGCAGGAGTATCAGCAGAGACTGTTGCAGAATCTTACATGTGCTTTTCCACAAAACACTAGTGGTGCACGTAGTGAATCTCACAGTTCCAACTTGCCAACCGTGGGACCGTCAAGTGTTCTGCACTCAAACCGTAACAGAACCACAGTATCTGCTGGTAACATCAATTTTGCGGAATCATTTCACCACTTTTTTAGCCCATCCTTTGCAAGGCCACAGGAGACAAGAAGTCTGACACATAGTCAACGCCTAGAGACGATGGTACAGGAGTATCTCCAAGTAAACATTGAAGCCACGACTGTGTCACTGGACCCTTGCTCTTTTTGGGCTTCCAATCTGGATAAATGGCCGGAGCTAGCCACTTACGCCTTGGAGATCTTGTCATGCCCCGCAGCCAGCGTTCTGTCTGAACGTGTGTTCAGCGCTGCTGGTGGTGTGCTGACAGATAAGCGCACGCGGCTCTCCACTGATAATGTAGACAGACTCACGTTCATAAAGATGAACAAATCATGGATCCGAAACGACTTTTCTACCCCTGTGTCATCCTGGGGAGAGTAAAAGCTTGATGATTGGTTAAAATCACCCTACCAACCGTTTTAAGCTTTCAAATTACTAATCATGTTTATCTGTATCTTGACTGGAAAATAATTTGGGCTTTGTAGCAGTGTGCAGCACTGATCCTATTAGGCCATCTATAATAAGCTTCACCAGATTTAAAATTAAAAATAATTTTTAGCTGCATCTAGCCCGGAAAATAATTTTGGGGCTCCGAGATGCGCAAGACACATAAGTGCCTTCTTGCTGCACTACCTGCAGCATGACCCTCATATTGTCAGAATTCGAAGTAATCATGACTACTGGGTTGCCACACTCTTAGATCCCCCAAACTTTTCGATCAACCTTTTCATTTTAATAAAGACCAAAAAAATGGTCATTTTTGAAATTATAAGCATTAGCAGGTTGTTAGAAACTGAAATCAAACAGTTTTCAACTCAAAACTTTATTCTAGGTGATGTTACATTTTCACATAGGACCCCTTGTTCGAAAGGAGCTTCTGAACTCTCTCGTCCATTGAATTTGTCAGGTTTTGGATGGTTTCTGCTTCAATTGTTTTGCATGAGGACAGAATACCCTCCCAGAGCTGTTGCTTAGATGTGAACTGCCTCCCGCCATCATAGACACTCCTTTTAATGATGCTCCAAAGGTTCTGAATGGGGTAGAGGTCAGGGGAGCATGGGGGTCACACCATAAGTTTGTCCCCTTTTATGCCCATATCAGCCAGAGATGCAGATGTTTTATGTGCAGCATGAGATGGTGCATTATCATGCAGAAAAATGATCTTGCTGTGAAATACACGGTTCTTCTTCTTGAACCATGGCAGGAAGTGCTGTTTGAGAAAATCCACATACATTATGGAGTTCATCTTTAGCGCCTTCAGGGATCCTAAAGGGGCCGACAATCTCTCTCCCCATGATTCCAGCCCAAAACATTACTCCACCTCCTCCTTGTTGGCGCTGTAGGCGTGTTTGCGTGGGGTGTCCATCAACCAGCCATCCTCCACTCCATCCATCTGGACCATCGAGCGCTGCACGGCACTCATCCGTGAACAAAACAGTTTTGAAATCAGTCTTCATGTAATGTTTGGCCCACTGGAGCCGTTTCTGCTTGTGTGAAGTGGATAGAGGAGGTCGACAGGATGGCGTATGCACAGCTGCAAACCTCTGAAGGACCCTGCATCTTGTTGTTCGGGGGACGTTGGAGGCACAAGCAGCTTCAAAAACTTGTCTGCTGTTATGACAAGGCTTTTTTGCCGCTGCTCTTTCAACCTGACGTAATTGCCTGTAGGAAAGAGTCCTCAATTTGCCCTTATCAGCACGCACACGTGTGTACTGTGAATCAGCTACATACTTCTTGATTGCCAAGACACTTCATCCTGATCATCGCACAATGTTTATTGTAGTCATGCCTTGACCTAAACACTCCACAATTTGTTGCTTCTCAGCAGCCGACACATCCTTTTTCTTTCCCATTTTGGCAGAAAATGTAGGCTGCTTAATAATGTGAGAGAGCCTTCTTAAGTAGTCTTGCCTTTCATTGGACACACCTGCCAAACTAATTAGCACAGGTGTCTGCAATTGCTTACAGTGATATAAAGACCCTGACACACATCACCATCAATGAGTTTAACTGACAAACAAACAAATTCTTCCCTTATCACTCCTAAACACTTTTTGCATAATAATTTGGAACGCAGTGTACATGTGCTTTTCCACAAAACACCAGTGGTTCACGTAGTGAATCTTACAGTTCTAACTTGCCAACCGTGGTCTGTATGGAATTGTTCAATAAAGGGCCCAAAATTAAGATAACATAGATGGGAGAGGTCTCTATGAATAGGAATTCCTAAGTATTTGATACCCTGTGAGGGCCAGGCAAAGGGAAAGTTGGACTGGATGGAATCCTATATGGATTTGGGGAGGGAGACATCGAGGGCCTCAGACTTCGCTGCATTGATTTTAAAATTTGACCATGTAACAAAGTGATCTATTTCAGCCATAACAGCAGGGATGGATATATGTGATTGAGTGATATATACTAGGACATCATCAGCAAATAGAGAGCACTTGTACTCGGTGCCTCCCACCTCAATCCACCTAATATTGGGGTTATGGCAAATTGATGAGAGCAGGTGCTCCGTCACTAGGATGTATAAGAGAGGGGACAGAGGACATCCCTGCCTTGTCCCATTGGTGATTGTGAAAGGTGATGAAAATGTTCTGACGCACCCCCTGGGCCTTGGGACACCCGGAGCCGGACCCTGTTTGGTGGATGCTGGTGGTTGTAGTCTTTGTGGCGGCGACCCGGTTCCGTGGCTCAGGGTGGTCAAACCAGTGGCGGAACTATTTATGTGGTTTTGATGTTTAAATGTCCAACTACGCCACCCGTGGATTGCGGTCAGAGTGAACCGCCGCTACAGGGCAGACCGCTGAGGCTGGTGTTGTGGGTGCAGCAGAGCGTAGCATAACTCCCCACGGGAGGAGTATAGCTTCAGGGCAGTGTATGTGGAGGATGGGGGTGATGGTGCAGGGCAGCAGCAGTAACGACACGGAGTCAGTGATGCAGTTCAGGGCCTTTACTCACAGTTCTTATTATCCAGACCACGTCTGAAGGTAACGGCTGCCCACGTCGTACTGTGCTCACCAGGTGAGGGGCTCAGACAACTCCCAGATAACTTTGGAGCACTTCACAGGACCCCCTTTGTGTGTCCTTTGTCTGGCCTTTCTTACCAACACTTCTGTCTGGCTGCCTCGGGCCTCCTCTTGGTAAACTTGGCGCCAGTTTCCCTGACCCTATGTGGTGCCTTCCTAGCGGGTGTAGCGAGGGGCTGCGCCACATAAAATGTCAGAGCCTCCGGTTTCTAGCTGAGGGTCGTTTCCTGCCTCCACTAGTTCGGGGACCGGTCTCCCCCTTTGGCCTGACCCCTCCACGCAGGTAGATTCGGGCGTGCGGTGGCGACTCGCCCGTCCGCACCCCTGGGATCCCTTCATTCCTCGTTCCTGGAGCCTTCTCCACTCCTCTTCCTTCCTTCTCCCTCTTCCAGGCCTGGGCCTCTGTTACTAGGCCCGCCTCCGGAGCAGAGCTCATGCAGAGCCCCTGCTCCCTGCCACTTCTGCTCAGACTTCTCTGCACTGAACTAAGATGGTGCCCACCTTTTATACTCCCTTCTCAATGCACCCAGGAACTGCTTCCTCCCTGCTCCTGCACTACAGGGTTCCCCTTCCTCAGTGTTCCCTCCCCCCACTCCAGCCAGGGACAGGGACTGTCGTGCCCATCTCAGGGGCATATTGGTCGCCCTGCCCCACGGCAATGTGGTGTAATGCATGCAGGTGGCGGGTCCTGATCCACACTCCATCCTTACCTGAGAGTGAGATATCACACCTCTGGGTGAGGTGCAATACGTCTGTAGCAACAGAGCCCTCAGGGTGCTACAGTTCCATTTATCTTCAGCCTAGGTGACGTATTGCGACACAGGGCCGTGATTTTGGCTATAAAAGGGTCCCCTAGACCCCTACCTCAAGCTTTTTAAGAGAATCATATATGGCGTGCCAGGAGACTCTATGGAATGCTTTCTCAGCATCCAACGAGAGTATCTACTTACAAATTTTTAACTGCATCTAGCCCAGGAAATACTTTGTGCCTAGTAGCAGTGTCTGCTAGTCAGCGGATTATCCCGGCTGTTAAGCAAGCTACACCACCTGTAGTTTGGACACTTAATTTTTTCAAAGGAAATGCTTCGGGACCACGGGATACTTAGTGAAGAGCATCAGGAGGCACCCCAAGGCATAGGGGCTGGGACTGGCAGTAGGATGCCTTGCGGTGGACAGCCGAGCTCGATCCTTATAAAAGCTTTTTAACTGCAGCAGCTTTAGTGGACGCTACTGGAGCTGGAATTACGCGGCTGCTGGCATGAGACTTGCCCTCCAATAGATCCTTGTAAATGGATTTAAAGTGTATTCATTCAAATTAGAGAGACAATTTAAATTAAAAAGCTTAGAGCTGCCTCCACCACAGGGGGGCTCGCTCGACCCACCAGCGGACAGGCACCAGTATTGGGAGAGGGGGGGCTGGCCATCAGGGTTCACCGCGGCTCTGGCACAAACCCGGCGACACGGAGGTGGCACGGGCAGGAGCGGACTGGCCGTGTCGGCTTCTCACTTTTTGGATTTTAGAAGGGCATGACATGCCTATATCTGTGTCTCCCCCTCCTTTTACTCCTCCACCTCTTTTCTTTTCGCATGACTATATGTACTTGTCACTTTTCCATGTGTTAGTTGTGTCTTCTGAGCAGTTTGTCAGCTTTTGGACACCTTTGAAGGTGTTTTCTATGTGTTTCTTTGTGTTTTTGTTTGCCTGCCATTGGTTTTAACGGTGTTCGAAGGTGTTCGACGAACAGTTCGGCGAACACACGGGTGTTCGACGAACCGAACCGAACTCGAACACTACGGGGGTGGCTCAACAGTATGGAAGAGGCGTAGGAGAAGGAAGTAGCCAACACTTTTTTTTTTTTGTTTGCTTTTTGGAGGGGGGGGACTTTGAAAAGAGGAATTCATTATCTGCTGTCCACTCGCTCTGTATACAGGCTGTGTAATACTGTGCACTTTTTGAGCATGAAAAAAATGAGAGCATCATATTGGAGGCATGGCCTTGTTGCTGGTGGTGGTGGAGAAGCTACAGCAGGGAGAGAGGCCGTGGTCCATCTATGCCTGCTACGCGAACAAATTAATCATCATCCTCTTGTGTAAGCATGTGATATGACATTATGTGTAATTTTCTTGCCAATACCGCTGGATGGTTTTAGATTGTTTGGCTGAGAGTGCCTTTAGTTTCTTTGCTTTGTCTTCCACCTGGTCCACTGCTGAAAGTGCAGATTTTGTACTTGTGGCCCATGGGCATCTGTCTTCCACCTCACCTGCTTGCAAATTAGGCAAGCAGTCTGAACCTCAAATCATGCTGCAGTTACTTCTGCTTTTTGTTACTCTGCTGGCTGTGGATCTGTGGGTTTTTGGGCCATCCACCTGGTCCTGACCCACAATTGGAAGAGATTGAGTGCACTGATGCCCAACCACTTGTTCTGTTTGAAGAGGAGTACACTCCCTGACAGAAGTTATGTCGCTTATCTATGTTATGTAAATAAAAGCTTATAACCGGACGTTAAATTCATCCATTGGTTTTATAAATTACTCTTTTGAAAGCTGAAACCTTCCCAAATTTGGTTTAGGTAAAGAAAATAAATTGGCATCAATGCTGAAATATTGATCATTTAATGAACGCAAAATGGTCAGATTTTGGCAAGACAAAAGTTTTGTCACCTGGTCATATAATGCACCCAATTCTAGTTTACATCCTCACCAGTGCTCAGTAAATGATTGGTTAATTAGTGGGTGTGTATAAAAAGAAACCCAGCACCCCAGACCTTCACTTAAACTGCAACTTGAGCTCTGACAACATGCCAAACATCCACCCTGCGACCAAAGCCTTCATTATCAAGAGGCTGAAGACCAGATCCACTGCAGAGGTGGCTGGCACCTTTTAATGTGTCTCAGCGCCAAGTACAAAGAATTAAAAAAAGATTTGAAGAGAGTGGAGATGTGTTTGATAAGCCCAGGTCCGGCAGACCCCGCAAGACAACTGCTCAGGAGGAACGTTTGTTGGTTAGAAAATCAAAAGCAAGCCCCTCTTCCACTGCAGCAGAGCTCCAACAGGCCTGGTCCCCTCAAGTCCCTGTGTCAACTAGAACAGTTTGTAGGATTCTGTCTCGAAATGGCCTCCATGGTCGAATCAGTGCCCAGAAGCCACACTAAACAAAAGGCAAATAAAAAAAACCTGTGTGGCATTTGCAAAGTCCCACAGCCTGCTAAACAGATGGACGCTGGAAAAATGGCAGAAGGTGGATTTCTCTGATGAATCTTCAGTAGAATTACAACACAGCCGCAGCAAATACTGCAGGAGACCTACTGGAGCCCATATGGATCCAAAATACACCCAGAAAACAGTTAAATTTGGTGGTGGAAAGATCATGGTCTGGGGTTACATTCAGTATGGGGGTGTACGAAACATTTACAAGGTGGTCAAATTCTGCAGCAGGATGGTGCTCCATCTCATACATCCATCTCTACAACAAAGTTCCTCCAGGCAAAAAAGATCAAGGTGCTCAAGGACTGGCCAGCCCAGTCACCAGACATGAACATCATCAAGCATGTTTGGGGTAGGATGAAAGAGGAAGCTTGAAAGACAAAACCAAAGAATCTAGATGTCCTCTAGGAGGCATGTAAGACTGCATTCTTTGCTATTCCTGATTACTTCATTAATAAATTGTATGAATCATTGTTGAACCGCATGGATGCAGTCCTTCAAGCTCATGGAAGTCTCACAAAATATTAAATATGATTCTAATAGCACCACAACTCCATTCACCAATGTTATGCCACATATATTTGTATTTTAAGATAATTATTTGTTTGAATATCACATTACTTTCTGTGGGCGACAAAACTTTTGTCTTGCCAAAATCGGACCATTCTGTGTTCATTAAATGATCAATATTTCAGCATTGATGCCAATTTATTTTCTTAACCTAAACCAAATTTGGGAGGGTTTCAGCTTTCAAAAGAGTAATTTATAAAGACAATGGATGAATTTAACATCGGGTTATAAGCTTTCATTTACATAACATGGATAAGCGACACAACTTCTGTCAGGGAGTGTATGTGATAGAGGTAGTGGAAATGGTCAGAGGACCACCACAGCACATCTGATGGTGAAACACAGGTGCTAAATGCTGCAGCTTTATACTGTGTGTAGTCCAGTAAGGATGGCAGGGATGAGGACTGGGTGGAATGAACATCATGCAAAGGATTATTGTTAATTTTTTTAGAGCACCATTGATTCAGTGGTGCTGTACAGGAGGAGGCGTTGCATACAAAACCCAAATAAAAATTACAAAAAACTAACTAATAGTAACAGACAGGTACAGTGGGGAGAGGACCCTACATTCTACAGGATAATGGGGAAGAAGACAGTAGGTTCGGCGGTTGCAGCAATTCTGGTTTGGTGAGGTGGCAGCGCAGGGTTATTGCAGCCTGGAAACTGTTCTCAAGACATGGGTTTTCAAGCTCCGCCTGTCAGTTCCACTGTGGCTTGGGCCACAGAATTGTACAGGATGGGGGATACTCGGGAGAAGTCTTGCAGGTGATTGGATGAGGAATACATGATTGTGGAGGAGAAAAGGGGGTCTTGGGAGGACCAGGAATTAGTTCAGAGATAATTGGGGGAGTTAGATTATGGACGGCTTTGTAGGTCAGTGTTGGTAGCTTGAAGTGGATATGTTGTGGAATTAGGAGACAAGGAATTTGCAGAGGGAAGAAGTGGAGGAGTAGCCAAGACACAAATGGATTAGTAGTGCAGCAGAGTTACTGACAGACTGGAGGGATGTGATTATGTCCTAGACCCCACATGGAGTCAAGGCCATCTGAGTGACATGCGCAGTTTGGAGAAAGAGATAGTGGTCACTCTTCGCCAACTGCACAGCAAACAAGGGAGCAGAGTGCAAAAGTGCAGAGGCAGGCCCATAGCCATTAAATTGGCTGCTACAGCACATCACAGCGGGCACTTAGCCTTTTCTCTGTCCATATTACCTCCTACTCCTCTTCCTCCACTGTCTCCTCATCCGGTCAGGAAGGGCGGGCCATCTGTGCTCTATTGGTGTTCTTACTCTGCTGCTGCTCACCTATCTGCGGTGCAGCATTACTAATGCCTTGTTGTTCACTGCTTCATATGCAACGTGCTTACATGGTGTAACTCCACATAGCCTATGCTAGACAGACACTGCAAACAGCAGCACACACGGGTGAGTTGCACTGGGGAACAACATCACTTCAAGACCAATGATTGGGCCTCCATGAGGGACGTGTGTGCCATGTTGCTTCGAGTACTCCATGAACATGGTTATTGCTGATGACTCCATCAGCATTAGTATACCATATCTATGTTTCTTTGAAAAAATGCTTCAGGCTATAATGGATCAGGTGATGGCATAGAAGGAAGAGGTAGATTAGTTCAAAGATATATGGGGAAGAAAGATTATGGATGCTTGCAGAGTACACACAAAGGAATCTTGGCACAGTATTCTCAGACATGGTCGCAGAGTAGAACATTTTTTTTTACTCCGACACGGGTGCAGATTCCAACTATTTTTCTGGCCCACAACTCGTATAGATAAAGCAGCAAGGTATAATTTGTTTTCAGGCACACTACCCATACAGACTGTAATGCACACGCCCGGGCTGAGGTGCGTGTGCGTGTGATTCCACTGGACCGTGCCGGAGAGTGAATGCCTGGAGGGGCGTAACTAGGTATTCACCCGATCCGACCAGGGTCGCACGACGGCATACGACGCCAGTGCACCAAGGAGGAACCGAGCGGAGGGACCAGGTGCTACTCCAGGACAGACCCCGGACACGGCTGTTGACCCACACAGGGGAATACAGGAACAGACTGGTTAGGCTGGCACAACTGGTATGCAGGCAGGCGGGTATGCAGGCAGGGGGGTACAGGCAAGCACGGCTAGAGTGCAGACAGGAAGGCACTAGCAGGTAGGAACACAGGTGGGATAGGACCCAGTGCACACTGGGACTCTGGAACAGAACCACAGATGTGGCGGACAAACACAGCAGAGTGAGGCCGCCCAGAGGCCCAGAGAGGTGAGCGAGAGCAGGGCAGGACGAGACCGCCCGGAGCGGTGAGCAAGAGCAGGGCAGGACGAGACCGCCCGGAGCGGTGAGCAAGAGCAGAGCAGGACGAGACCGCCCGGAGCGGTGAGCAAGAGCAGAGCAGGACGAGACCGCCCGGAGCGGTGAGCAGGACGAGGCCGCCCGGAGCGGTGAGCAAGAGCAGAGCAGGACGAGGCCGCCCGGAGCGGTGATCAAAAGGGTCAGAGCGGAGCAAGGCTGCCGGAGCAGTGAGCAAAAGGGTCAGAGCGGAGCAAGGTTGCCGGAGCAGCGAGCAAAAGGGTCAGAGCGGAGCAAGGCTGCCGGAGCAGCGAGCAAGGCAGAGCAGGCTAGAACTGCCGGAGCGGTGAGCAAGGCAGAGCAGGGGGGACAGGGCTCTGTTCACACGGAACAGACAGGAAGGGAAAGGCAGAGCCAGATACCCACAGGGTACTTGCAGAGAAGTAGCGAGTGGACCACAAACTCACAAACGGGAGTACAGAGACAACAAGCAGGAGTTGGGTACGAGTTCAGACTCTGCAGAAAAAGGAAAGGAACGGACATACAGAAAAAACAGGTAAAAGATAGGAGAGAGTTCAGACTGGAACTGAGTGTACGGAGGAGACCGACACTGCAGCGGGATACAGGAGCGGGTCTGGGAATACGGCCCCCAGAGAGGCGGAACGAACAGGCAAGGAGCGTGTTCAGACAGGACAGACAAGTTACAGGAGTGGGTCTAGGTAATCTGCCCCTAGAAGGCGGGAGGAACAGGCTAGGAGCGTGTTCAGACAGGACAGACAAGATACAGGAGCGGGTCTAGGTAATCGGCCCCTAGAAGGCGGGAGGAACAGGCTAGGAGCGTGTTCAGACAGGACAGACAAGATACAGGAGCGGGTCTAGGTAATCGGCCCCTAGAAGGGGTTCAGACAGGCCTGGAAATACAGCCTCCAGGATAGGCAGACAAGAGAACACAGAACGGGACCTGGCACCTTCAGAGTGAAAGCACACACTGAATGAAACACAATGCTCAGGCAGGGATTGATTGGGGCAGCTGGGTTAAATACCAGGTGACAGACAGCAATAGGCTGAGGACGCACAAGGGGTGTGACCCACAGCAGGTACAAAAAGCAGGAAGTGATCGGGCGCCGCCCTTAAGCAACAGAAACAGACACAAACAGACAGCTTGGAGGGAAGCCAGAGAGACATTCTGGACTGGAGATCAAGTGCGCGCTCTTGCACAGTGAGAGATGGACCACTATGCAAGGACGCCGCCAGGTATGTTACACAGACACAGTTGCAATGTGTGACGCTGAGTCACTTTTCATGGCCAGGCCGTGAGATGGGATAGTCAAGGAGTCCGAAGTTAAAGCCAGGCAGGTACATCATAAACAGAGGGAAGAAACAAAAAGGCGTAGTCAGGTAACGTACCATTAGTCAGAATACCAGGAGGATAGCAGATCAGAGCAGAAGGGGTTAAACAGACTGATGGTGAGAACAAGGTCCAAGGTCAGGCAGCAGAAAATCAATAAACAGCTGAATGTATGGAACCGTGACACTGTACACAGAGGCTTCTTGGCACAGTACTCCCAGAAGCAGGGTTGCAGAGTACACATAGAGGCTTAAAGGCAGTTATTTAGGCACACTACTTGTATAGACACAGCGGTAGAATAATATTTTCTAGGCCCACAAATGTCGAAGACGCGGCTGCAGAGTACACAGATGCTTTTTGGCACAGTACTCTCACAGATATGGGTGCAAAATACACACAGAGTGCGCAGTCTTATTCTGTCCCTCACTCCAGTTGCGTCCTGTCCCTACACTAATCAGAGCAGAATGGCGCAGCACTCGTGATCTGGCATTCATGCAGGCCGAGTCACGTTGTGAGCAGGCCTTTCACAGCCCTGCCAATACTTAACATACATGGCCTGGATGACTCAAAGTGCCCACAGCCTAAAAGCTTATTGATTGCCTGGGCTCCAGCCTTCCAACAAACTTTATTAGGCATCCAAACCCAAACTGTTAACCAGACATCCTATTAAAAGTCTGTATTTGAGGTTTGGTACCAGACACTAGGTGTTCGCTCATCCCTACTTATGAGGGACACAACCTTGTAGACTGGCGAACTGATCTGCCTCCTTAAAAAAAAATTAACATAACTGACTTCTAAAGAAAACAAGAAAAACATGGCTGTTTTCATTACAAAGTAATGCAACTTATATCTCTAGGTTATGTATGAAATTGGAGAATAGCTCAAATAAAATTCATTTGGAGCGAAGATCTAATACCATAGACATTCTGTAAACAGGTGTAATGCGGTTTTTGAAAAAAAAGGAGACATGCATTTTTCCAATGCTGCACAACACCTTTAACTAAGGAGTTCCCGACACATGATGTATAGGTATGTCATGGCGCTCATGCAGGACACGAGCTGTTCCTACTCAATCTTTGCTGGAAGCTTGACTTAAGTGATAGCTAAACCCCGATTGCCACAGCCAAGTGCAGTGAGTCCCCTCACTGTTTAACCCCCTAAATACCGCGATTAATAGTGACATTATCACGGGCCTCCAATTGTTCTCAGGGCAACCAGTCTGCCAGCTTTGATGGCCTGTTGGACCATACCGGGAGCATGGTCTAAAAGGTATTGTTAGTGTAACACTGACCGGTATAATGCATGGCAGGGCTGGTGCATTGCAATGCATTATACCAGTGATAAGAGTAATAAGAGTTAAAGTCCCATAGAAGTCCAAATTAAAAAAAAAAAATAAAAAGTTGAAAAAAAATAATATTCAGAAAAAAAAACCCACAAAATAAATGAAAAAAAAAATTATACAAATAAGTATATTTGTGAAAACAAAAATAAACAAAATTGCAACTATTTTATATTGCCACATCCGGAAAGACATTTTCTATAAAATTATCACACTAGTTAACTACTTAAGTGAACACCGTAAAAAAATACATTTTTAAGTTTTATTATCATACCATCAAAAAATGGAAAAAACACCATCAAAAATTTGAATAAAAAAAAATGCTATAGCTGAAAACATCATCTTGTCCTGCAAAAAGCAAGCCACAATACAGCTCAATCAGCTGCAAAATAGAAAAGTTAAAAGAATATAGCAATGCAAAATCAATAATTTTTTTCTATGAAATAGTTTTTATAGCATAAAAGCAGGAAAACATAAAAAATTATATAAATGTGGTATCACTATAATCATACTGATGGGAAGATTAAAAGCTGTTTCATAACTTTTGACACACTGAACGCCATCAAAAAACAAAAATAAAATCAATTACTGAATGGTAGCAATAAAGATGTGTACTCATCCCGCAAAAAAATAAGCCTTCACATGACTCGGTCGGCATAAATATAGAAAAATGATTGACTCGCTCGGCTCTCACGACAGTAGACACGGGAACACTTCTTGGATTAATCTCCTGCTGGTTTATTAGGATATGGCACAAACCACTGCAGGGTTCCCGAAAATAAACAGTCTTTCCGGAATAGCGAGAAACAAAACAAGATAACGTATAGCACAGTTCATAAGTGATCAGTGTATCGTCCACTCAAGGTAACACAACAAAGTTCACCAAAAGTCCTTCTGTGGAGCTCTCTGGCTTCCACGCACACAGTCTGGAGACGTCCTTCTCCAAACACTACAGACAAAATAAACAGTAGCTGAACATTTAAAGGGAACCTGTCGTCATGTCCTGCGTACTATGTAAACTGCCCCCATTGCGTTGTTAGTAATGCAATATGCATCACTAGCACGCTTTTTTCATTAAAATAGGTGCTAATGAGTATAAAGCATTTTATTCAATTATATCATACCTGCTCGTTTAGTCATTGGAGTGTGATTCCTCGCATTCAGTTAGGGCTGGCGCCACCCACGCATTTAAATTCTGCTCCCGGCTCGTGCTGAAGTATGGGGTGCTTGCGCAGTATGTTTTATCCAACAAAGCTCGTAGTGCTGGGAGCCACGTATGCGCTTTGACGAGCGTCTTCCTTGCGCGTTCGCAGTGAAGCTGTGTAGTTCCCAGCTATGACTAGCAGCCCTGGCCGCACACAGTGAACGTGGGAACATGTCAGCTGATCCATACAGGTGACATGTGCCCGCAACAGCCGCCGGTGGAATCGCAATCCACCCGCGGCTGTTAACTAGTTAAATGTCGCTGTCGGCCTCTGTCAGCGGCATTTAACTCATGCTTCTGGGAAGAGTTTCATGGATCTCTCCCATCGGCGACCCCGTCACATCATCGCGGGTCACCGATGGGTTGGCATGAGAAATCGGGGTCTGCAGGAGACCCCTGTGTTTGTCATTTCCAGATTGCTATGAGCACCATCCAGTGGTCAGCGCTCATAGCAAGTGAGGAATTCTGCTACACACATATTCTGATCATTGCCTGTGTGTAGCAGAGGGATCAGACAACTGCAGCTTCTAGTCTCCTATGGAGACTACTGAAGCATGCAAAAAGTCAAAAAAAAAAAAATGTTTTTAAAAATATATAAAGTTTAAATCACCCCCCTTTTGCCAGTAAAACCATAAAAAAAAGCCCATGCATACACATATTTGGCATCGCTGCATTCAGAATCACCCGATCAATATAAAAAAGAATCTGATCAGTAAACGGCGTAACAAGAAAAAAAATTCTAAAAATTCTAAACACCAGAATTACATTTTTTAATAGCATAATAATGGCAGGTCAGTTTCAGCATTCAGTGAACGTGGTAAAAAAAACAAAAAAATAAACTGTGGAATTGCACTTTTTTTTGCAATTTCACTACACTTGGATTTTTTTCCTATTTTCCAGTACATGATATGGTAAAACCAGTGATTTCATTGTAAATTACAACTTGTCCCGCAAAAAATAAGCCCTTACATAACAAAAACGCAAAAATGGAAAATGCTCTGTTCATGAAGGGGTTAAGCATGAATAAAAACGTGGTTGCCCACAGTTTTGAACTCCTCTGAAAAGAAAGACACCGCTGAACAGAGGCCAGCCGGTGTACAGAGTAGCTCTGCTGCCTTGTCATGAATGGATCCCTTAGGGGTTTCATCTGAATCACATCATTTGGAGATTTAGATGGAAACCCTGATGTAAGTGCTCAGTGTAGGGCACGTGTAATCCAAAATGTTATGTAAAATTTTTCCCATAAAAGCTTCAACTCAATACACAAAAAAAAGTCTCAGGTCTGTCATCTGTCAATGGAAATATAGGGGACTTCCATGTTACTGTTAGCACAAAGACTTCTCGCCCCACAAAAGAAATCAAGCAAATTTTGTGCTCCTAAATCCAAATGCATTCTTCCCTTCTGAGCCCAACAGTGTGCCTAAACCAGATTTAGTGTCTACATGTTTAGCATTTGTGTAGCAATGAGAGCCCGCTTAATTTATGGGATCCATAACTCCAAAAGCATGCGTTGGGCACTGTCTAGGCACTACAATGTAAGGGCACTACAATGCAAGATTTGCAATTTTCACTCGGCAACATCCACTGTTTCTGGAAATACCAACTGAGTCAAAATCATGACTACACTTGTAGGTAAATTCCCAGAGTGGTGTAATTTCTAAAATGGGGACACTTGAGGGGGAAATCTGCTCTTCTGGTACTTATGGACTTTATTTTTTGACAATGCAAACTATTCTAAGATAATTTGTTCTTCAAGAGTCAAATAGCGCTCCTTCCCGAATGAGTCTCGCCTTATGGTTAAGCAGTACTGCACAGCCATATATGAGGTATTGCCACGCTCAGCAGAAACTGTGTGACAAATCTTGGTGCTATTTTTACCCATTTACCATTTGTACATTTGTACCATGGTATAAAATGCTCTGACATGCCTGTGGTGTCAGCATGATCACTGCAGCCTTGGATGGATTCACTGAGAGGCACAGTTTGTAAAATGGTGTCATTTATGGGGGAATTCTGCTTTTCTGGCACATCGGGGGCTCTTCCAGTGTGCAATGGCACCTGCAAACCATAACCGAAAAATCTCCACTACAATGATGCTCCTTCCCATCTAAGTTTTCCATTGTGCCTTAATAGTAGTTTCCCTTCACATGTAGGGTATCGACATGCAGCAAACAGTGTGGTCCCTTTTACCTATTAGCCCTTATAAAAAATGAAAACTTGTGCCTAAATCAACATTTTAGTGGTAAAAAGGAAATTATACTTTCTTCACTGCCCAATGGTATAAAATTCTGTGAGGCACATGTGGTGTCAGTTTGCTCATTGCACCTTTAGGTAAATTCATTGACATGCTTATTATGTAAAATGGGGTCACTTAAATAGTGGTTCTGCTGCTCTAGCATTTCAGCACCTCTGTTAATGTGACATGGCACCATCAAACCATTCCAGCAATACCTTAACCCCAATATGGCGCTTCTTCCCTTCTGAGCTTTGCACTGTGCCTCGAAAGTAGTTTTCTCCTACATATAGAGTATTACCGTACTCTGAAAAAAATAGCATAACAAATTGTACCATTCATTTTCTCCTATTATCCCTTCTAAAAATTGAAAGCTTGAGACCAAAACAACATTTTAGTGAAAAAATGGTAATTTGCCATTGACTCAGCCCAATGTTGTTCAATTCTGGGAGTCACTTGAGGGTTGAAAAAGCTCACTACACTACTAAATGAATTTCTCAAGATATTTAGTTTCCAAAATGGGGTCACTTATGGTTTTTGTGCTGTTTTGGCATGTCAGGGGCTCTTGAAATGTGACATGGCATCCGCAATGTATTCCAGGCAAAATTTCGCTCCAGAATTAAACTGGCGCTGCTTCCCTTCCAAGCCTTGCTGTGTGCCCAAACAGTAGTTTTCCACCACAAAAGGGGTATAAGCATACTGTGGAGAAATTGCACAACAAATTCCATGATCTATTTTCTTCTATTACCCTTGTGAAAAGGAAAGATATGAGGCTAAAGCAACATTTTTTGAGGGAAATTTTTATTTTTCATTTTCACGGCTAAGTTATAAAATTCTGTAAAGCACTTGTGGGTTCAAGGTGCTCACCACATTTCTAGATAAATTCCTTGTGGGATTTAGTTTCCAAAATAAGGACACTTGTTAGTGGTTTCTTCTATTTAGGCACATCATAGGCTCTAGAAATGTAACATGGCATCCGCTATTTATTCCAGCTAATTTTGCACTCCAAAAGTCAAATAGTGCGCATTCCCTTTCAAGCCCTCCAGTGCACCCAAACAGTAGTTTTCCACCACATATGGGGTATTGGCATACTCGGGAGAAATTGCACAACAAATCGTATAGTCCATTTTCTTCTGTTACCTTTATGAAAATGAAACATTTAGGGGTAAAGCTACATTTTTTTGTGGGGAAAATGTGTTTTTTTTTTTTTTTTTATACAGCTGAACATTAAGATTCTGTGAAGCATCTGTGGGTTCAAGATGATCACCACAACTCTAGATAAATACCTTGAGGGGTGTAGTTAAAAAATGGGCTCACTTGTGAGGGTCTTCCACTGTTTAGGCGCATCATGGTCTCTGTAAAATGACATGCTGTCCGCTATCTATTACAGTCAATGTTGCGCTCTAAAATACAAATGGTGCTTCATCCCTTCCATGCCCTGCCGTGTGCCCAAACAATAGTTTTTCACCACATATGGGGTACCTATTAGAGATGAGCGTTGTTCGACTTGAACTGTTCGCCAATCTCAAATTCGAGCTGTTTTGGGCGGTGTTCGAGCCGTTCAGCGAACACGAATGATTTTTTCTCAGTAATGCTGAAAATTAATGTTAATACGCAGTTTGAGTGTACAGTGGGGCGGGGGGAGTGGCAGGGGATGGATCTCTGCAGGAATAATGAAGATCTCCATTTTTTTTTTTTCTCTTTCCCGCATTTACAGTGGGGAGGTGCAGTCTGTCAGCCTATCAGCAGCGCACACACGGAGCAAAGTGCTTTTTTTCACACAAGCAAGGGCATGTGTCATTGGCAGTGCATGTCACATATCCTTGCCCTATAAGACCCAGCCATTTTCCCCATCGCCACCATTTTCTCACTGCTGCAGCTGCGTGTTAGACGGCACCGCTGTTGCTGTGTGCGCTATACCTTGTTAATTTAAAGCCAATTTTCACACAAATCTACAGATAGCTTGGGAGTAGGAAATAGTTGTGATTGCAGTCCTTTTAAGGACTAGGTTGCAGCATTTCCTACGACTTATCAGGCAGGTCTGTGCTCTTAAATAGATAGGTTGGGAGTAAAGACTAATTGTAATTGCAGTCCTTTTCAGGACTAAGTTACATCAGTTCCTATCAGTTTTTGCCAGGCAGGTCTGTGCCAGTGCTGTGCAAGTTTTTTTCACAGCATTTGGCTAAATCTAGCAAAGCTAATCCTTTTTGGCCTATTGCAGAGTGTGTTAGTCAGTGGAGTAGCCCATCTGTGTTGCAAGCTACACCACCTGTGTATAGAATACCAATTTTTTTACTGCACCTAGTGAAGTAAAACCTTTTGGGCATAGCATCATTCTATTAGTTCATCTATACTGACCTCCATCAGGTTGCAAATTAAATATAATTTTTATCTGCATCTAGCTCTGAAAAAATATTTGGGCTTCTAGCAGTGTGTGGGACTTGTTCTATTAGTCCATCTATACTGACCTCCATCAGGTTGCAAATTGAATATAATTTTTATCTGCATCTAGCTCTGAAAAAATATTTGGGCTTCTAGCAGTGTGTGGGACTTGGTCTATTAGTCCATCTATACTGACCTCCATCAGGTTGCAAATTAAAAATAATTTTCAGCAGCAGAAGGGAGGGAAGGGAGACACAGATCCATTACTAGTAGGTAGGCGGAGCCCCACAGGTTAGTTCACCTCAGATTTAAAAAAAAGTGACGACCGGCCCCTCTACTTAGGCTCCTCCTTCTCCCATGTTCTCCAGTCTGAAATTTGAGGTCGCAGAGGATAGTCGCTGCCTTAGCAGCTCCTCAGAAGGTTTTTTATTTTAAATTTACCAATGGAGACCTGGATCCCCCGTAGGTCTAGAGGTCTCAGGGGGTCTCGGAGCTGCCAGGACCCCTGCCCTCCCCTGGCAGACCTGCGTACCCCTTAAGGAGGTCCCCGCAGTAACCTGCCGTCCCCGGGGGACATAGGGTGCTTCCTGGCGGAGACTCACACCGCCTGTGGGGTCCCTGCGCGCTCCGCCGTGGGGGGAGCAAGGGCCACAAGCGCCACACATCCCTGGAGGTCCCTGTGGCGCACAGTGGGGTTAGTGCTCTATGTATGAGTGCTTCAGCGGCGGCTGCGGCTGCCGCCGTTACTTCATGTGGTGATGTTCTGTTTTTCTGTATTTGCAGACTGTGTATGAGGATCACCGCTGCATTCTCTGACCCTGGGGGCTGGGGAGCAGGGACGGAGGAGTGCGGCTCCGTTGGAACGGGGGGCGTGGCTTTATTATCTTGGCTTCCTGCCATCACTTTTGGACAGGAAGCCTTCAGGAAAACCGCGCTTTCTCTCTGAGCGTGGGCTCTGTGAGTGAGCTCGGGGGGTGGGGCCTCATGTCATTCGGCTTCCTGTCATGGTAGTTAGGACAGGAAGCTCCTGGCTTAGCACGCGTTGAGCTCTCCGCCTCTCTCCCTCCTTCCGGCTTCCCTCCACGTGCACCTCCTGCTCTCTGCTTCCCGTTCACCGCCCACACAGGCTCAGAAGGAGCAGTCACCGCGGCACTGGTGAGTCGCTTCTGCCTGAAGGCAGAAGTTTCCTTTTTGTTCTCTCCATTGTAAAGCACCTTGGCTGACCTGCTAAGGCAGGCAAGGTGCTATTTGCCGCTATCACTTTTTGTTTGGACACTCTCACTTCCCTGACCTCTTAAGGCAGTGAGTTGTTTAGTGTCAGCAGCATTAACCCCTTCTGAGGGGGTCTGCTCAACAGAGCTGTTAACTCTTTCTGGGGGTGCACGCTTCTGGTTCAAAGGGCGCTTCCCCCCAGTTCGTTAGGTTAACTTTTGCTCTGCAGGGCTGGGGTAACTCTCTCTAGGGGAGAGTTTTAACCCTTCAGTGCCCAAAAAAAATAAATAAAAAAAATAAAATAAAAGGGGAATTTTCACACACCCTAGTTTATTATACTCATTCTAACATGCTGGCATCTGAGGTGGGAGGCATGTCGGATCAGGGTCCAGGGGGCACGGACCTCTCTCCCGATCAGTTTCAGGATCGGTCTCGCATTTCTGTTACACCCGGGTCTTCGGCGGCGTCAAGTTCGACCCTTAGTGATGTTAAAGTGGAGGCGCTCACCCGCTCCATTGACAGCCTTTCTAACCTCCTGGGTCATTGGGTGTCAGCTAAATCGCAAACGACACCACGAGGCAAGAAGCGCCGCAGGACTGTGGTGGCACTGTCTCCTCCGCGCAGTGCATCGGAGGCTTCAGATTCACCAACAAGCTCGGTTGGTGAAGTCTCCGATTCTGAGGATGAAGTTCGGCAGAGTCTATCTGCTACACTTTCGGGCCGCGTGGATGCTCTTATTGGAGCCATGCTAGAGGCGTTACAGCTGTCTGAAGAGCCGACAAAGCCTGGCAAGTCGGCCCGGCTGTATCAGGAACCGCGTCGGGCTCGTTCAACATTGCGGGCGCATGATGAACTTAACGAGGCAGTGGAGAAAGAACGCCGGTGTCCGGATAAACGCTTCCAGGGGATGCGGTTTTTTGATGCCTTGTATCCCTGCGCCACGGAGACTATTGCTAATTGGGTTCCCTCCCCTGAAGTGGATGTTCCTCTGTCTCAGCTTAGCTAATCTTCCTTGCTTCCTGTTAAAGGGAAGGCCAGTCTTCAGGAACCTCTGGACAGAAGAACGGAGTTAGCGGTGAAGTCAATCTACGAGGCCGCGGGTCATGGATTCCGTGCAGCCTTGGGGGCCATGTGGGCAGATGAGGCTTCTCTGCGGTGGTTGGACCAGCTGCGGACGGCATGGCAGGATGGAACTCCGCTGTCGGAAGTGGAAAGTCTTTTCCAGCTGTTGGAAGAGGCGACCCGTTATGGCAGGGACGCAGTACTGGATACTACTTCCGTTCTGTCCAGGGCTCAGTCTTCGGCCGTCAGTCAGGAGAGCACTCTGGCTTAAACAGTGGACTGGAGACTCAGTTTCCAAACAAGGTTTGCTTAGTCTAGCGTACAAAGGCGGTCATCTTTTTGGTTCGGACCTCACGGAGCTGATTGCTAAGGCCAAGGCTAAGGATGCTGCCTTGCCTCAGCGGAAGGTGGCAGCTTCCACGTCTGGCAGGTCAAGTGCCAGTGGTGGTCGCCGGTCCTTTCGGACCAGGGGGCGGTTCGGTCAGCCTTCTTGGGGATCGAGTCATCCCTCGTCTTCCGGTAAGAAGTCCACCCAGAAATCCCGTATTCCTTGGAAGCAACATTTCCGTCAGGACAAACGGGAGGTTGACAAAAAGCCCGCTAAGGCGGACTGACGCCAGGAATCCGCTCGAGGGCTCTCGGGTCGGAGGTCGTCTACAATAATTCGGGTCGATTGGGGCGTCCCATATTTCGGACGCCTGGGTGACGCAGATTATGTTGGCAGGCTATTTCATAGAGTTTCACTCTCGTCCCCCGGACAGGTTTTGTCAGTCACGCACCCCGTCTGAGCCCAAACTGGCTGCAGCACTGCTGCGGGAGGTGGACACTCTTCTGCAGCAGGGTGTGGTGGTTCTGGTTCCGCCAGAGGACCGGGGAAGGGGGTTTTACTCCAACCTTTTTGTGGTCCCCAAAAAGGAGGACAAGTTTCGCCCCATTCTGGATCTCAAAGATTTGAGTCTTCATGTCCGGACCCGAAAATTCCGCATGGAGTCTCTCCGCTCGGTCATAGCGGCTCTGTCGCAGTACGATTTCTTGTTGTCGTTTGACATCCGCGGCGCTTATTTGCATATCTCTATCGGCAGGGCCCACCAGCGCTTCCTGTGTTTCGCCATAGGTCAGGCCCATTACCACTTTGTGGCCCTACCATTCGGGTTGGCCTCAGCACCCAGGGTTTTTACAAAAATCCTGGCGCCACTCATGGCGCTTCTTCGAAAACAGGGAGTTACGGTTCTGCCCTACCTGGACGACCTGTTAATTGTCGCCCACAGTGGAGGAGGCGATGGCTGCACGCGATCTCTCCCTCCAGCACCTGGAGGACTTCGGGTGGCTGGTCAATTGGAAGAAGTAGTCATTGGAACAGACAGTCAATCCTGTTCTTGGGGATGCTTTTCGACAGTTCGGGCAGTGGGGTCCCTGCCTCCGGACAAACAAGCGAACCTTCATCGCCATGTCCAGGCTATGAGGTCGGCGATGGCAATGTCCCTTCGGGAATGCATGCGCCTTCTGGGTCTGATGGTGGCGGCAATGGACGCCGTACCGTTTGCACAGTTTCATTCCCGGGATCTCCAAAATCTAATTCTGACCAGTTGGGATCGTCCGCCGACTTCACTGGATCACTGGATCGTTATCTCCCGCAGGGTGCGAGAGTCTCTTGGATGGTGGTTGCGTCCAGAAACTCTATCCCTGGGGAAATACTTTCTTCTCCCAATGTGGTCAGTGATTTCCACCAATGCCAGTCTGACTGGCTGGGGGGGGGGTTTGGAACGACCTCTGGGTTCAGGGGGTCTGGTCGTCAGAAGAGTCGTCTCTACCGATCAACGTTCTGGAGTTGAGAGCAATTTTCTCTGCCTCCGACATTGGACGGTCCTGTTGAGCGGTCTGCCGGTCCGGATTCAGTCGGACAATGCGACGGCTGTCGCGTATATCAACCATCAGGGCGGGACGAGGAGTTCCAGTCTCATTATGGAGGTCTCCCGGATCCTGGTTTGGGCCGAGTCCAGGGTTTCGGCCATCTCTGCGATTCATATCCCAGGTGTGCTGAATATCTCAGCGGACTTCCTCAGTCGCGAGCAGGTGGATCCGGGGGAATGGAGTCTCCATCCGGAGGTCTTTGCACTGCTGTGTTCCCGGTGGGGGACTCCTCAGGTGGACTTGATGGCATCCAGGCTGAGCCCCAGGGTTCCGACATTCATGTCCATGTACAGGGACCCGGAGGCTGCGGCGGTAGATGCTCTAGTGGCCCCGTGGGACCAGTTCGAGCTGATCTATGTGTTTCCGCCAGTATCCTTACTTCCCTTGGTGATTCGGTGGATCAAACTCGAACGAGTACCAGCAATTTTGGTAGCCCCGGATTGGCCATGGAGGGCGTGGTATTCGACGCTGGTGTCTCTGCTGGCGGCTCCTCCGTTTCCACTGCCGCTTATCCCGGACCTGTTAATTCAAGGGCCCATTCGTCATCCGGACCTGAAGGCACTTTGTTTGACGGCGTGGCACTTGAGACCGAGATCTTAAACCGTCGTGGTTTTTCGTCCGAGGTTATTTCTATCATGCGGGCAGCCAGAGGTCCAGCTACGACTAGGATTTATCACAGAACTTGGGAGTCTTTTTATTCTTGGTGTTCTGGATCATCAAGGAACACGAGGGTTTTTTCCATCCCCAACTTCTTGGCATTTCTGCAATATGGTTTGGCCAAGGGTCTAGCAGTTGGTACCTTGCGAGGTCAGGTATCTGCTCTATCCGCGCTTTTTCGAAGGGCTATTGCTTCACGTAGGGACGTGCGTTCTTTTTTTCGTGGGGTTGCTCGTCCGTTTCCGCCTCGGAAGTCGGTCGTGGCCCCTTGGCGGCTTAATCTAGTCCTGGAAGCTCTTCAGCATGGGCCTTTTGAGCCTATGGATTCGGCTACACTTTACTTGCTTTCTTGGAAGGTGGCCTTCCTGGTTGGGGTCACCTCTTTGAGAAGGGTTTCGGAGTTGGTGGCACTGTCTTGCTCGCCACCTTTTCTGGAATTTCTTCCGGATCGTGTGGTGCTTCGTACCCGTGGAGATTTTTTACCTAAAGTGGTGTCGCATTTTCACGTCAATCAGGACATCGTGTTACCTTCTCTCTGTCCGAAGCCGAGGAGTCCAAAGGAGTGGGCCTTGCACTCATTGGATTTGGTACGGGCATTGAAGTTCTATCTTTAAATCACGCAAGGGTTTCGGAAGTCGGACTCTCTTTTTGTGATTCCTGCTGGTCGTCGACGTGGTCAGCGTGCTTCCAAGGACACTATAGCTCGGTGGATACGTTCGGCTATCCTGGAAGCATACCGGCTCAAGGGCGAGCCTTGTCCGGTGAGAGTTCGAGCTCATTCCGGTTGGTTCGTCGTGGGCTTTTCGTCAGGGGGCCTCGGCAGAGCAGCTCTGCCGGGCGGCTACCTGGTGCTCCGTTCACACCTTTACTAAATTTTATAAGGTGGACGTGAGTGCTTCCGCCGATGCGGCCTTGGGGCGCAGGGTCATGCAGGCGGCGGAGGTTTAGGTTACCTCTTTATTTTATTTTTTGTTCGGCGCTGGTTGCGCTCTTACCTAAGTTGTTGGGGTGTTGGAGATTCTGCCACTATTTCCCACCCTTAAGTGAGGTACTGCTTTAGGACGTCCCAGTAAGTAATGGATCTGTGTCTCCCTTCCTTCCCTTCTGCTGCTGAAAGATGGATTTTGGTTACCTGTAAAATCCTTTTCAGCGAAGGAAGGAAGGAAAACACAGCACCCTCCCATGGCAGAAGTATATTTTTGTTTCTAGATGCGGCGCGACCCTTTCCTGATGGCGGTCATCTGGTCTGGGGTTGGCGCACTACGGCTCTTTTTCCAGCATCGCCAGCTCATCGCAGTTGTCAGGTCCAGTGAGTTGTACCTAGGACTGTGTTTTTTCTTGCTGTTATTGCATAACCTGTTTTCTCACATTTCTGATTTTTTCAGAAGGGGTTTTACTGTTCTGCTGGTGTTGTCTGCTCTTCCTTAGCTTGTGTACGGACTGGAGAACATGGGAGTAGGGAGAGCCTAAGTAGAGGGGCCGGTCGTCACTTTTTTTTTAAATCTGAGGTGAACTATCCTGTGGGGCTCCGCCTACCCACTAGTAATGGATCTGTGTCTCCCTTCCTTCCTTCGCTGAAAAGGATTTTACAGGTAAGTTCTTACCAAAATCCGTCTTTTATCTGCATCTAGCTCTGAAAAAATATTTGGGCTTCTACCAGTGTGTGGGACTTGGTCTATTAGTCCATCTATACTGACCTCCATCAGGTTGCAAATTGAAAATAATTTTTTTATGCATCTAGCTCTGAAAAAATATTTGGGCTTCTAGCAGTGTGTGGGACTTGGTCTATTAGTCCATCTAAACTGACCTCCATCAGGTTGCAAATTGAATATAATTTTTTTCTGCATCTAACCCAGACAATAGTTTTGGCCTAATACCACAGTTTGGCCACTCAGCTCTGCTCGGTTTCCTTCCATTGTTTTTTTGTGCAAACAACTCCAGAGTTGTGAATTAGTTAACCACCAAAAGGAGTGGAAAAAGGCTTGCTGCTGGTGAAAAGGGGAATAGGCGTGTTGGGAAGGGGAAAAAAGGTTGTGTCCGTGGGGTAGGTGTTAAAGCAACAGTAACATCTGCAGAAGAAAGACCATCTTCCAGCCAAACTAAAATGTCTACATCTTTTAGCGGACAATGTGAGAAGATCCCTTTCTTACGGCCACGCCAATTGCTACAAATTCCAGATGAGGCACAAAAACAGCAGGTGCTTCAATGGATATCAAGTGCTCCTTTAAGTGGGCTCTCCTCCACATCAACTTCAACATCACAAATACTCCAGTCCTCAAAGGGGTCACCCCAATCGCAATTGCTTCCTCACAGCTCCCAAGTCTCCAGCTGCCCGTCTGAGTATGAGGTAGAACAGGTGGTTGAGTCTGCAGAGCTGTTTACTCACACTATAGCCTGGGAATCAGAGGTCGGCTCCAGCGCTTCTGTGAATCCAGACTAGGAAATGATCTGCACTGATGCCCAGAATCTTTGAGTCGGATCCAGGACCAGACGCTGAAGGTTCTGACCATAATGTAGACCCTCATTCCCAAACTGTAACTCCTGTTGGAGACAATGAGGAAGATGATGATGAGACTCAAATACCTGATCGGAGCGACAACTTTAGTTTTTTGTCAGGGCAGGAACAGGTTGGCTCGGAGGACGACGGGTGTGATAACACACAGGGTGATGATGATGAGGTTGGAGATCCCTCTTACTGTCAACCCACAGTCAGCCAAGAGATGAGGTAAGTAGAGGAGGTGGAGGAGGATGCTAGTGACGACTAGGTCAGGTTGCGCCTTCCTGGACAGAGACATAGTACTGGAAGCATGTCAACAACTGCATCTTCAAACACAACTCTGCCTCTGACCACAAGTCGTGGTGGCTCTTCAGGTCGCATGGGTGCTAAGCTTCGCATAGCCTGGGCATTTTTTCAGATCGATAAAGATGACCCAACTCGTGTTATCTGTAACATTTGTCAGCAAAAGCTAAGTAGAGGCCAAAAAATACATAGTTTGAGTATTTCATGCATGTACCGGCACATGGACATGAAGCATAAGCTGCAGTGGGAAGCTCACTGTGCTACAAAGCGGCCTAGCTGGCCGGGCCAACCACCGTCTGCCATATCTTGTGCATCCGCGGCCTCTTCATCCTCTGTGACTGGGGGGACAGCAGTCACACCTGTTTTGGGACGCAGACCTGCCACCTCTTTACCCGCAACAGCCAGCATGATTGGCATGTCATCATTTTCTTTGGAGTTGGTAACACCAGCTGGTGTTGAGCGCTGTCCGACATCGATAGCACCACCTTTGGATCTAGGCAACCTAACATGTCCGCCTGCATCTTCCTCACAGACTGGAAGTTTGCCGGGGACACCCTTATCAACCCCGTCTAAGCACAATAGCCAGCCCTCGGTCCCTCAGATGTGGACAAGTAAAAGACCATTTCCTCCTAGCCATGAGAAAGCTAAGAGGTTGAATTTCACCATCTGCAAGCTCTTGGCTACAGAAATGCTGCCTTTCCGCCTGGTGGACACAGAGGATTTTCGAGACCTTATGTCCGTCGCAGTGCCCCAGTACCAGATGCCCAGTCGGCACTACTTCTCAAAGAAAGGTGTGCCTTCACTCCACCAGCATGTCGCACACAACATCACCGCTTCTTTGAGAAACTCTGTGTGTGACAGGGTGCACTTCACCACAGACACTTGGACGAGAAGGCATGGACAGGGGCGTTACATGTCGCTGACTGGGCACTGGGTAACTATGGTGACAGCAGGACAAGGGGCTGCTGTCCAAGTCTTACCGTCCCCATGAGTTGTGCGTCAATCCTCTTTATCTCGAAGTTCCTCCACTGCTTCTGCCTCCTCAACCTCCTCTCGGTCCTCCACCTGCACCCAAAGCCTGTCTGGTAATGCCACCTGCTTTCTAACTGCGCAGAAGGAATCCTGCACACCTCCTTACTATGCTGGCAGCAGGGCTCAATGGCATCAGTGTTTACTTTGAAATGTCTGGAAAATGTGGGTCACACAGCTGAGGACTTGTGGTCAGCTCTGGAGACCCAGTTTCTTGAATGGTTGTCTCCACTGGACCTGCAACCAGGGAAGGCCGTGTGCGACAATGCTGCAAACCTGGGTGCGGCCCTTCGCCGGGCAATGTCACACACGTGCCTTGTATGGCTCATGTGTTGAACCTGGTTGTCCATAAATTTTTAGCCCACTATCCCGGACTAGATGGCCTTCTGCAGAGGGCACGGTCGCTGTGTGCTCACTTCTGCTGTTCGCATCCCGCAGCTCAACGACTTACATCTCTACAGAAGTCGTTAAGCCTGCCAGTTCACCGGCTGAATTGCTATGTGACGACATGGTGGAATTCAACTCTGCACATGTTGCAGCGACTGTGGCAGCACCGACAAGCCCTGGTGCAATATGTTCTGATGTATAGCCTGGGCCAACGAGATCCAGAGGTGGGGAAAATCACGCTGCAGGAGTGGTCTCAGATCAGGGACCTATGAAGTTGACGCACCCCCTGGGCCGTGGGGTACCCTGAGCCGGGCCGGTAGACGCTGGGGGTTGTAGTCAATGTGGCGGTGACCCGGTCCATGACCCAGGGCGGTCAATCCAACGGTAATTTGTATATATGGATTTTATAATGTCCGACTACGCCACCTGTGGAGTGCGGCCAAAGGGGCCGCCGCTGCGGAACAGTCCTCTGAATCTGGTGGTTTTGCAGCAATGGTATTATTACTCACCACAGGAAGAGTGTAGCTTCAGGGCAGTGTGGGTGGATGATGGTGGTTGTAGTGCAGGGAGTCAGTAATGAACACAGAGTCCGTGTGATGCAGTCCCAAGATCTTTACTCACAGTTGTTGCAGTCCAGATTACAGGTACCACAGCAGTCTCACCCGTCGTGCTGTGCGTACTCAGGGAGGGGCTCAGTCCACCCCCAGATAGCTCCGGAGTACTTAGCAGGACCCCCTTCTGTGTGTCCTTTCTCTGGCCTTCTCCCTGCACCTCACACCCAGTGACACCTCTATCCGGTATCCTCGGGCCTTGGCGGGCGACTTGTGTAACGTCCCCTGGGTCCTATGTGGCTACCTTCTTAGTGAGACTGGTGTGGACTTTTGCCTGCAGTACATGAAATGCTGCAGCCTCCGGTTTCTAGTTGAGCCTTGCTGTTTCTCCTCTAGTTGAGGGACCGGTTCCCCTTATCTGGCCTGACCCCTCTACCTCCTGGTAGCAGCGGGAGTACGGGTGGCCTTCTGCATGGCCCATAGCCCTAGGGTCCCTTCGGTTCCTGGAGCCTTCCTGCTCCCACTCCTCTCTTCTCTCCTTCAGTCCTGAGCCTCCCAGTCTAGGTCCGCCTCCGGAGCAGAGCTCATGCCGAGCCTCTGCTCCTGTCACTTTTCCTTCTCTGACTGGCTTGCTCTTTCTAAGATGGCTTCCTATTTATACTCTCCCTGTCATGTGCTCTGCTAAGATGCTCCCCTAAGCACCCACTACATAGGACCCTCCCATCAGCTGGGGACCTGGGACTGTGCTCTCCCTTAGGAGCAATCTCGCCCTACCCCCACTGCGGGTATGTGTTGGATGCAGGTGTTCGGGTCCCGAGCCATACGCCTTCCTTAACTGAGGGTGAGATACCACACCTCTGGGTGAGATGCAGTAACTCTGTGGCGACTGAACCCTCAGGGGCGCCACACACCCTTCTGCACAGTTTTGAAATGGCGACGAAGATGTTTAATGCTGACGACGATGCCATTATCAGCATGACTATTCCGGTGATTTACATGCTGGAGCACACATCAAACAGAATTCAGAGTCAGGTGGTGGGACAAGAGGAGGTGGAGGAAGTAGAGGAGGAGTCGTATGCGGAAGGGATAACCTCTCCAAGGTCCAGACGGTTGGCAGCACCAAGGTGGGGGGGTGGGGGAGAGGGATTAACCAGGGTGCATGGTAGCAGCCAAACTGTAGAGGAAGGTGCAGGAGCCGAGGAAGAAGTGGAGGATGAACTGGCGATGGGCATGGAAGACTCATCAGATGAGGGAGACCTTGATCACATTTCTGTTGTGCGAGGTTGGGGGGAGAGGGCAGAGGAAAGAAGCATGATTCTTACCTCGCTACCAACACAACAAGGACTTGGTCCTCCTGGATGCACAAGACACATGAGTGCCTTCTTGCTGCACTACCTGCAACATGACCCTCAGATTGCAGAATTCGAAGTAATCCCGACTACTGGGTTGCCACACTCTTAGATCCCCAGTACAAAAGTAAATTTGCCGAAATAATTCCTGCCATAAAAAGGGATTGACGCATGCAGGAGTATCAGCAGAGGCTGTTGCAGAATCTTACATGTGCTTTTCCACAAAACACCAGTGGTGCACGTAGTGAATCTCTCACAGTTCTAACTTGCCAACCGTGGGACTGTCGAGTCTTCATCACTCAAACCGTAACAGTAACACAGTATCTGTTGGTAACAGCAATTTTGTGGAATCGTTTCACCACTTTTTTAGACCATGCTTTGCAAGGCCACAGGAGACAAGAAGTCTGACACATACTCTTGCACCATCCTCTCTAGGCATTGACTATCTCCAAGTGAACATCGAAGCCATGACTGTGTCACTGGACCCTTGCTCATTTTGGTATTCCAATCTGGAAAAATGGCCGGAGCTCGCCACTCACGCCTTGGAGATCTTGTCATGCCCTGCAGCCAGTGTTCTCTCTGAATGTGTGTTCAGCGCTGCTGGTGGTGTGCTGACAGATAAGCGCATGCGTCTGTCCACTGAGAATGTAGACAGACTCACGTTCATAAAGATGAACAAATCATGGATTCGCAAGGACTTTTCTACCCCTGTGTCATCCTTGGGAGACTAAAACCTTGAGGATTTGGTAAAATCACCTCACCAACCGTTTTAAGCAACTGTGGGGCAATTGATGCCACTTAACCCTAGAACGCATGACCATAAAAATCTACACTTTCATATACCTGGGGCCTTTTAGGCACGTGTGCAAATAACATGGAATAACTCAAACTCAAATGACAAACAACTATAATACATAAAGAATGCCTAGAGTTTCAAAATTCTAACTAAAGTAATCTTGCAGAAAATAGAAAACCATTAACAGGGCGGGCCTGCGAGGCCCCAGGTATGCGTTTTAGGGTTAAGTGGTGTCTATGCCACAATTTTGGGAAAAAATGGAGACTCTTTTTGGAGTCCCCTTGCTGTCTTACGTGACATTGGCATCATCAATTCCAGGTGGGTTGGGTCGCTCCCCCCCCTTTTTAACTGTAAGAAACTACATACGCTATGGCTTGGGGTAACACAGATGGTTGAGTCTGAAGAGCTGTTTACTCAGAGGTCTGCTCCAAAGCTTCAGGGTCTGCTAGTCAGCGTAGAATTTTTAACTGCATCTAGCCTAGGCAATACTTTGGGCGTAGTAGCCCAGCTGCGAAGCAAGCTGCACCGTCTGTGTATCTAATAAGTTTTAAATACATCTAGCCTAGGCCGACTGTGGGGACCCCCAACTAAACCCAGACGCTTAGCCCCCCTACCGCCCCCCTTTCCTTGACAATACAATAATGTAACTCTTACAACTGAATGGGTGAGGATCGGTCACAGCTTTATTAACTCTTTATACTCATTCCATTAGAAAGGCATTTTATTTCTAAAATAATTCAGCATGTTGCAGCATGCCCTGGGTCTCCACTCCGGCAACTTGGCCAACAAGTGTAACTCTCCAACATGTCCTTTCCATTTCCAGGCCACGGAGGATCCTGCGTACTCGTATGCAGGACTCTGACCCCCACCCATCACTCTTAATGCTTGTTCCACTCCGTCCTGGAGTCCTGACAGGAATAAGTCCAGTACAATATCCATTAAGTGAGCACCGTCGGGCCGTACGAGGCCTGCTTTATCTCCTTCCAGTTGTCGGTGTCGTACCACTACACCGCCTGTGTCTCTTCTAAATTTTGCAATCCGAATATTTATTACCCGCCTTGTCCGTTCGATGGCTGTGATGTCTCGTGCACCTTGCCATACCGCTATCGGCACAATCTCTGACCATACTATAGCTTGTTTTCTGAAAAATTCTCTGAAGCGCTCAGTGTCTAGTTTCATTATTGCCATTAGTTCTGCGCTCTTGTGATGACCTAGGTTGTTTCCCCCGGCCTGTATAACTAAGATGACCGGACATCTTGCCTCTCTCCCTACCTTGATTACCTCCATTAGTACCTGTGGCCATAGCAGGCCTCTAATACCTCCCCAGTTGAAACTCTAATTTCCTCCCACCTGGGTGGACTTTCACCCTTTTTTCTGCCCAATATATATACGTGTGGCCTATCACCCACACTGTTGGCTTAGCGTCACCTGTAAAAGAAACAAACCACGTTAGGATAATAAGTCCGGTCTTATGTATCTTGCCAACACATGGATCGCCATCTCCCTATCCTCTGAACTTCCGTTTCTGACAGTCCTGCTCTTGCTGCTTCCGTGGCCGCGCCTATGCGGAATGAGTGTGTCCCGTAATCTTTGGGGTGGTTCCCTGCCGATGTTATGCAGTTATTAAATATAGCTTGGAACTGGTATCTTGATAATGGCGTTCCATCAATGTGTGATAGGAAGAAATTACTTTATGATCTGATGGTTAGATATGTTTTTACTATTGTTACCCGACTCAGGTACTTCTACAACCCACAAACGGTACACTAAGTGCCCCTGCCCGCTGGAACCGTTTTCGATTTGTGTATGCGTAGATGTATTGCATTATTGGCTATGACTACGTCCTGGTGTAATAGGCCTCCACTGGTGGTAATTTTGGATTGAGGGACTAATTCGCTTATGCATAGCGCCCCGAAGAAGGCGATCACAAATGCAGGAGACAGTAGTGTTGCTTCAAATTGTGAGTGTCATGTTAATGGTGTTAGGGATATGATGTTAGAAATCAATTTTAGTGACACGGGACGAGACGTATACACTCCTGACTTGGCTGACCCCTTTTCCACCCTCTTATGGATTGTCTGATGATGAATCTCTTTGTCACATCTCCCCAATTCAGTAGTTGGAAGTGAAATGCTACTCCGGTCAGACACCGCTGCGCTCACGCCCCTGATATGCCCCTCATCATTAGCTGGTGGAGAAATTCTATGGTGACTTGTGATCTGGCTTGTTCACATTGGTCAACCCGTCTGCCTGCTACTAGTCGTGTCCACTCTTCCCATGCCTTACCGTATGCTTTCCACGTCGACGGGGCAACTGACGCTCTGATTAATGGCATCAACTATTCGCCACTAGATCCCATAGGGAAGGTGGGCAACTGTTGCCCGATGGGTGGGCGTTGTGGAAGAGCTCTGTGAAAATCTGTGAATTGAATTGTTATAAAGCGTTAGCAGCTTTAGACCCCTCAGCATAGCGGCTAGCGCGGACCCATACATTGTGTTTTAGGCACAGGAATGCTAGCCTGGGTAGTAGGCCTAGCACTGGGAGAGACGATGATGACATCTTATTAATGCAGTGCGCTAGGCTGGTGTTTTTTGTTATGAAGCGTATATTTTTGTAAGCCAGGAGCGCGCCCCATATTTCCATTGCTACCACTATTGGGGAGAAAAATTATTTTCAGGGCTAGATGCAGCTAAAAATTATTATTAATTTAAAAGCTGGTGGAGCTTGGTATAGATGGACTAATAGAACAAGTCCCACACACTGCTAGAAGGCCAAATATTTTTTCAGAGCTAGATGCAGAAAAAAAATATTTTTAATTTGCAACCTGATGGAGGTCAGTATAGATGGACTAATAGAATGATGCTATGCCCAAAAGGTTTTACTTCACTAGGTGCAGTAAAAAAATTGGTATTCTATACACAGGTGGTGTAGCTTGCAACACAGATAGGCTACTCCACTGACTAACACACTCTGCAATAGGCCAAAAAGGATTAGTTTGCTAGATTTAGCCAAATGCTGTGAAAAAAACTTGCACAGCACTGGCACAGACCTGCCTGGCAAAAACTGATAGGAACTGATGTAACTTAGTCCTGAAAAGGACTGCAATTACAATTAGTCTTTACTCCCAACCTATCTATTTAAGAGCACAGACCTGCCTGATAAGTCGTAGGAAATGCTGTAACCTAGTACTTAAAAGGACTGCAATCACAACTATTCCCTACTCCCAAGCTATCTGTAGATTTGTGCGAAAATTGGCTTTCAATTAACAAGGTATAGCGCACACAGCAACAGCGGTGCCGTCTAACACGCAGCTGCAGCAGTGAGAAAATGGTGGCGACGGGGAAAATGGCTGGGTCTTATAGGGCAAGGACATGTGACATACACTGCCAATGACACATGCCCTTGCTTGTGTGAAAAAAAGCACTTCGCTCCGTGTGTGCGCTGCTGATAGGCTGACAGATTGCACCTCCCCACTGTTAATGCGGGAAAGAGAAAAAAAAATGGAGATCTTCATTATTCCTGCAGAGATCCATCCCCTGCCCCTCCCCCCGCCCCGCTGTACACTCAAACTGTGTATTAACATTAACTTTCAGCATTACTGAGAAAAAATCCAGTTATGATGTTGGTGCACGAACAGTTATCGAACATAACCTTGAACAGCCGAATTTTTTTCAAATCGTTCGTGTTCGCCGAACGGCTCGAACACCGCCCAAAACAGCTCGAATTTGAGATTGGCGAACAGTTTGAGTCGAACAACGCTCATCTCTAGTCATCATCAAAAACAATTCTAATCCTGGGTGGGAAATAGACAAAATACACTGTGTGCAGAATTATTAGGCAAGTTGTATTTTAGAGGATTAATTTTATTATTGATCAACCAGTATGTTTTCAATCAACCCAAAAGACTAATAAATATCCAAGCTTAATATTTTTGGAAGTTGGAGTGGGGTTTTTTTAGATTTCGCTATCTTAGGAGGATATCTGTTTGTGCAGATAACTATTACTGTGCCGAATTATTAGGCAACTTAATAAAAACCAAATATAATTCCATCTCACGTGTTTATTTTCACCATGTAAACCAACATCAGTGCACAAACTTTAGAGATAAAAATTTCTGACATGCAAAAACCAAAACCAAAAAAATTAGTGATTAATATAGCCACCTTTCTTTATGATAACACTCAACAGCCTAACATCCATAGATTCTGTCATTTGCTTGATCTGTTTTCGATCAACATAGCGTGTAGCAGCCATCACAGCATCCCAGACACTATTCCGAGAGGTGTACTGTTTTCCCTCCCTGTAGATCTCACATTTTATGATGGACCACAGGTTCTCTATGGGTTTCAGATGAGGTGAACAAGGGGTCCATGTCATTATTTTGTCTTCTTTTAGACCTTCACTGGCCAGCCACGCTGTGCAGTAGTTGGATGCATGCGATGGAGCATTGTCCTGCATGAAAATCATGTTTTTCTTGAACGATACCGACTTCTTCCTGTACCACTGCTTGAAGAAGTTGTCTTCCAGAAACTGGCAGTAGGTCTGGGAGTTGAGCTTCACTCCATCTTCAACCCGAAAAGGTTCCACAAGTTCATCTTTGATGATACCAGTCCATACCAGTACCCCACCTCCACCTTGCTTTGCGTCTGAGTCGGAGTGGAGTTCTCTGCCCTTTACTGATCCAGCCTCTGGCCCATTGATCTGGCCCATCAAGAGTCACTCATTTCATCAGTCCATAAAACCTTTGAATAATCAGTCTTTAGATATTTCTTGGCCCATTCTTGACCTTTTATCTTATGTTTCTTGTTCAAAGGTGGTCGTTTTTCAGCCTTCCTTACCTTGGCCATGTCCCTGAGTATCGCACACCTTGTGCTTTTTGATACTTCAGTAACGTTGCAGCTCTGAAATATGGCAAAACTGGTGGCGAATGGCATCTTGGCAGCTTCACGCTTGATTTTCCTCAATTGGTGGGCAGTTATTTTGCGCCTATTTTGGCCAACACGCTTCTTGCGACCCTGTTGGCTATTTGCCATGAAACGCTTGATTGTTCGGTGATCACGCTTCAAAAGTTTGGAAATTTCAAGACTGCTGCATCCCTCTGCAAGCCATCTCACAATTTTGGACTTTTCAGAGCCCGTCAAATCTCTACTCTGACCCATTTTGCCAAAGGAAAGGAAGTTGCCTAATAATTAAGCACACCTTATATAGGGTGTTGATGTCATTAGTCAACACCCCTCCTCATTATAGAGATGCACATCACCAGATTTACTTAATTGGTAGTTGGCTCTCAAGCCTATGCAGCTTGGAGTAGGACAACTTGTATAAAAAGTATCATGTGATCAAAATACTCATTTGCCTAATAATTCGGCACAGTGTATGTGATACTGTCTTTCAACAGTCTTTTTGAATTCTAATAAATTACGTCTTTTAACCAAAGTATCACTACAATAGTCTGCATAAACAAAATTATTTCTCCCCTAAATAAAAATATTTATCTTCTCCTTCATTATCATTAATATTACATCTCTGGCACTTTAGCTGACAATTTTGGACATAATAGCTTTTGATGGAGCTTTGGACAGATTTTTCTGACCCGGGACTTTATTGTACTGCTCCACCCAAAATATTGGGTCTAGATGTTCTTTTCCAAAAGTCTTTAATAGCTAGTGTTGAGCCACCCCCGTAGTGTTCGAGTTCGGTTCGGTTCGTCGAACACCCGTGTGTTCGTCGAACTGTTCGTCGAACACCTTCGAACACCATTAAAACCAATGGCAGGCAAACAAAAACACATAGAAACACATAGAAAACACCTTCAAAGGTGTCCAAAAGCTGACAAACTGCTCAGAAGACACAACTAACACATGGAAAAGTGACAAGTACATATAGTCATGTGAAAAGAAAAGAGGTGGAGGAGTAAAAGGAGGGGGAGACACAGATATAGGCATGTCATGCCCTTCTAAAATCCAAAAAGTGAGAAGCCGAGACGGCCAGTCCGCTCCTGCCCGTGCCACCTCCGTGTCGCCGGGTTTGTGCGAGAGCCGCGGTGAACCCTGACGGCCAGCCCCCCTCTCCCAATACTGGTGCCTGTCCGCTGGTGGGTCGAGAGAGCCCCCCTGTGGTGGAGGCAGCTCTAAGCTTTTTAATTTAAATTGTCCCTCTAATTTGAATGAATACACTTTAAATCCATTTACAAGGATCTATTGGAGGGCAAGTCTCATGCCAGCAGCCGCGTAATTCCAGCTCCAGTAGCGTCCACTAAAGCTGCTGCAGTTAAAAAGCTTTTATAAGGATCGAGCTCGGCTGTCCACCGCAAGGCATCCTAGTGCCAGTCCCAGCCCCTATGACTTGGGGTGCCTCCTGATGCTCTTCACTAAGTATCCCGTGGTCCCGAAGCATTTCCTTTGAAAAAATTAAGTGTCCAAACTACAGGTGGTGTAGCTTGCTTAACAGCCGGGATAATCCGCTGACTAGCAGACACTGCTACTAGGCACAAAGTATTTCCTGGGCTAGATGCAGTTAAAAATTTGTAAGTAGATACTCTCGTTGGATGCTGAGAAAGCATTCCATAGAGTCTCCTGGCACGCCATATATGATTCTCTTAAAAAGCTTGGGGTAGGGGTCTAGGGGACCCTTTTATAGCCAAAATCACGGCCCTGTATCACAATACGTCACCTAGGCTGAAGATAAATGGAACTGTAGCACCGAGGGCTCGGTTGCTACAGACGTATTGCACCTCACCCAGAGGTGTGATATCTCACTCTCAGATAAGGATGGAGTGTGGATCAGGACCCGACACCTGCATGCATTACACCACATTGCCGTGGGGCAGGGCGACCAATATGCCCCTGAGATGGGCACGACTGTCCCTGTCCCTGTCTGGAGTGGGGGGAGGGAACACTGAGGAAGGGGAACCCTGCAGTGCAGGAGCAGGGAGGAAGCAGTTCCTGGGTGCATTGAGAAGGGAGTATAAAAGGTGGGCACCATCTTAGTTCAGTGCAGAGAAGTCTGAGCAGAAGTGGCAGGGAGCAGGGGCTCTGCATGAGCTCTGCTCCGGAGGCGGGCCTAGTAACAGAGGCCCAGGCCTGCAAGAGGGAGAAGGAAGGAAGAGGAGCGGAGAAGGCTCCAGGAACGAGGAATGAAGGGATCCCAGGGGTGCGGACGGGCGAGTCGCCACCGCACGCCCGAATCCACCTGCGTGGAGGGGTCAGGCCAAAGGGGGAGACCGGTCCCCGAACTAGTGGAGGCAGGAAACGACCCTCAGCTAGAAACCGGAGGCTCTGACATTTTATGTGGCGCAGCCCCTTGCTCCACCCGCTAGGAAGGCACCACATAGGGTCAGGGAAACTGGCGCCAAGTTTACCAAGAGGAGGCCCGAGGCAGCCGACAGAAGTGTTGGTAAGAAAGGCCAGACAAAGGACACACAAAGGGGGTCCTGTGAAGCGCTCCAAAGTTATCTGGGAGTTGTCTGAGCCCCTCACCTGGTGAGCACAGTACGACGTGGGCAGCCGTTACCTGCAGACGTGGTCTGGATAATAAGAACTGTGAGTAAAGGCCCTGAACTGCATCACTGACTCCGTGTCGTTACTGCTGCTGCCCTGCACCATCACCCCCATCCTCCGCATACACTGCCCTGAAGCTATACTCCTCCCGTGGGGAGTTATGCTACGCTCTGCTGCACCCACAACACCAGCCTTAGCGGTCTGCCCTGTAGCGGCGGTTCACTCTGACCGCAATCCACGGGTGGCGTAGTCGGACATTTAAACATCAAAACCACATAAATAGTTCCGCCACTGGTTTGACCGCCCTGAGCCACGGAACCGGATCGCCGCCACGAAGACTACAACCACCAGCATCCACCAAAAAGGGTCCGGCTCCGGGTGTCCCAAGGCCCAGGGGGTGCGTCAGAACATTTTCATCACCTTTCACAATCACCAATGGGACAAGGCAGGAATGTCCTCTGTCCCCTCTCTTATACATCCTAGTGACGGAGCACCTGCTCTCATCAATTCGCCATAACCCCAATATTAGGTGGATTGAGGTGGGAGGCACCGAGTACAAGTGCTCTCTATTTGCTGATGATGTCCTAGTATATATCACTCAATCACATATATCCATCCCTGCTGTTATGGCTGAAATAGATCACTTTGTTACATGGTAAAATTTTAAAATCAATGCAGCGAAGTCTGAGGCCCTCGATGTCTCCCTCCCTAAATCCATATAGGATTCCATCCAGTCCAACTTTCCCTTTGCCTGGCCCTCACAGGGTATCAAATACTTAGGAATTCCTATTCATAGAGACCTCTCCCATCTATGTTATCTTAATTTTGGGCCCTTTATTGAACAATTCCATACAGACCACGGTTGGCAAGTTAGAACTGTAAGATTCACTACGTGAACCACTGGTGTTTTGTGGAAAAGCACATGTACACCGCGTTCCTAATTATTATGCAAAAAGTGTTTAGGAGTGATAAGGGAAGAATTTGTTTGTTTGTCAGTTAAACTCATTGATGGTGATGTGTGTCAGGGCTCTTTATATCACTGTAAGCAATTGCAGACACCTGTGCTAATTAGTTTGGCAGGTGTGTCCAATGAAAGGCAAGACTACTTAAGAAGGCTCTCTCACATTATTAAGCAGCCTACATTTTCTGCCAAAATGGGAAAGAAAAGATGTGTCGGCTGCTGAGAAGCAACAAATTGTGGAGTGTTTAGGTCAAGGCATGACTACAATCAACATTGTGCGATGATCAGGATGAAGTGTCTTGGCAATCAAGAAGTATGTAGCTGATTCACAGTACACACGTGTGCGTGCTGATAAGGGCAAATTGAGGACTCTTTCCTACAGGCAATTACGTCAGGTTGAAAGAGCAGCGGCAAAAAAGCCTTGTCATAGCAGCAGACAAGTTTTTGAAGCTGCTTGTGCCTCCAACGTCCCCCGAAAAACAAGATGCAGGGTCCTTCAGAGGTTTGCAGCTGTGCATACGCCATCCTGTCGACCTCCTCTATCCACTTCACACAAGCAGAAACGACTCCAGTGGGCCAAACATTACATGAAGACTGATTTCAAAACTGTTTTGTTCACGGATGAGTGCCGTGCAGCGCTCGATGGTCCAGATGAATGGAGTGGAGGATGGCTGGTTGATGGACACCCCACGCAAACACGGCTACAGCGCCAACAAGGAGGAGGTGGAGTAATGTTTTGGGCTGGAATCATGGGGAGAGAGATTGTCGGCCCCTTTAGGATCCCTGAAGGCGCTAAAGATGAACTCCATAATGTATGTGGATTTTCTCAAACAGCACTTCCTGCCATGGTTCAAGAAGAAGAACCGTGTATTTCACAGCAAGATCATTTTTCTGCATGATAATGCACCATCTCATGCTGCACATAAAACATCTGCATCTCTGGCTGATATGGGCATAAAAGGGGACAAACTTATGGTGTGACCCCCATGCTCCCCTGACCTCTACCCCATTCAGAACCTTTGGAGCATCATTAAAAGGAGTGTCTATGATGGCGGGAGGCAGTTCACATCTAAGCAACAGCTCTGGGAGGTTATTCTGTCCTCATGCAAAACAATTGAAGCAGAAACCATCCAAAACCTGACAAATTCAATGGACGAGAGAGTTCAGAAGCTCCTTTCGAACAAGTGGTCCTATGTGAAAATGTAACATCACCTAGAATAAAGTTTTGAGTTGAAAACTGTTTGATTTCAGTTTCTAACAACCTGCTAATGCTTATAATTTCAAAAATGACCATTTTTTTGGTCTTTATTAAAATGAAAAGGTTGATCGAAAAGTTTGGGGGATCTAAGAGTGTGGCAACCCAGTAGTCATGATTACTTCGAATTCTGACAATATGAGATTCATGCTGCAGGTAGTGCAGCAAGAAGGCACTTGTGTGTCTTGCGCATCTCGGAGCCCCAAAATTATTTTCCGGGCTAGATGCAGCTAAAAATTATTTTTAATTTTAAATCTGGTGAAGCTTATTATAGATGGCCTAATAGGATCAGTGCTGCACACTGCTACAAAGCCCAAATTATTTTCCAGTCAAGATACAGATAAACATGATTAGTAATTTGAAAGCTTAAAACGGTTGGTAGGGTGATTTTAACCAATCATCAAGCTTTTACTCTCCCCAGGATGACACAGGGGTAGAAAAGTCGTTACGGATCCATGATTTGTTCATCTTTATGAACGTGAGTCTGTCTACATTATCAGTGGAGAGCCGCGTGCGCTTATCTGTCAGCACACCACCAGCAGCGCTGAACACACGTTCAGACAGAACGCTGGCTGCGGGGCATGACAAGATCTCCAAGGCGTAAGTGGCTAGCTCCGGCCATTTATCCAGATTGGAAGCCCAAAAAGAGCAAGGGTCCAGTGACACAGTCGTGGCTTCAATGTTTACTTGGAGATACTCCTGTACCATCGTCTCTAGGCGTTGACTATGTGTCAGACTTCTTGTCTCCTGTGGCCTTGCAAAGGATGGGCTAAAAAAGTGGTGAAATGATTCCGCAAAATTGATGTTACCAGCAGATACTGTGGTTCTGTTACGGTTTGAGTGCTGAACACTTGACGGTCCCACGGTTGGCAAGTTGGAACTGTGAGATTCACTACGTGCACCACTGGTATTTTGTGGAAAAGCACATGTAATATTCTGCAACAGTCTCTGCTGATACTCCTGCATGCGTGCATCCCTTTCTATGGCAGGAATAATTTCTGCAAATTTACTTTTGTACCGGGGATCTAACAGTGTGGCAACCCAGTAGTCAGGATTATTTCTAATTCTCACAATTCGAGGGTCATGTTGCAGGTAGTGCAGCAAGAAGGCACTCATGTGTGTTGCGCATCCAGGAGCACCAAGTCCCTGTTGTGTTGGTGGTGAGGTAACAATCATGCTTCCTTCCTCTGTCCTCTCCCCCCAACCTCGCACAACAGAAATGTGATCAAGGTCTCCCTCATCTGATGAGTCTTCCATCAGTTCGTCCTCCACTTCTTCCTGGGCTCCTGCACCTTCCTCACTAGTTTGGCTGCTACCATGCGCCCTGGTTAAACCATCTCCCCCACCCTCACATGCCTGCCGCCTTGGTGCTGCCGACCGTCTGGACCTTGCAGATGTTAGCCCTTCCGCATACAACTCCTCCTCCTCTACTTCCTCCACCTCCTCTTGTGCCACCACCTGACTCCGAATTCTGTTTAACATGTGCTCCAGCATGTAAATCACCGGAATAGTCATGCTGATAATGGCATCGTCAGCACTAAACATCTTCGTCGCCATTTCAAAACTGCAGAAGGGTGCATAGGTCCCTGATCTGAGACCACTCCTCCAGCGTGATTTGCCCCACCTCTGAATCTCGTTGGCCCAGGCTATACGTCAGAACGTATTGCACCAGGGCTTGTCGGTGCTGCCACAGTCGCTGCAACATGTGCAGAGTTGAATTCCACCGGGTAGGCACATCGCATTTTAGCCGGTGAAGTGGCAGGCCCAACGACTTCTGTAGAGATGTAAGTCGCTGAGCTGCGGGATGCGAACGGCGGAAGTGAGCACACAGCGACCGTGCCCTCTGCAGAAGGCCATCTAGTCTGGGATAGTGGGCTAAAAATTGCTGGACAACCAGGTTCAACACGTGAGCCATACAAGGCACGTGTGTGACATTGCCCCGGCGAAGGGCCGCACCCAGGTTTGCAGCATTGTCGCACACGGCCTTCCCTGGTTTCAGGTCCAGTGGAGACAACCATTCATGAAATTGGTTCTCCAGAGCTGACCACAACTCCTCAGCTGTGTGACTCACATTTCCCAGACATTTCAATGTAAAAACCGCCTGATGACGTTGAGCCCTACTGCGAGCATAGTAAGGAGGTGTGCAGGATCCCTTCTGCGCAGTTAGAAAGCTTGTGGCATGACCAGACAGGCTTTGGGTGCAGGTGGAAGACCGAGAGGAGGTTGAGGAGGCAGAAGCAGTGGAGGAAAAATGACATAAAGAGGATTGACGCACAACTCGTGGGGACGGCAAGACTTGGACAGCAGCCCCTTGTCCTGCTGTCACCATAGTTACCCAGTGCCCAGTCAGCGACATGTAACGCCCCTGTCCATGCCTACTCGTCCAAGTGTCTGTGGTGAAATGCACCCTGTCACACACAGAGTTTCTCAAAGAAGCGGTGATGTTGTGTGCGACATGCTGGTGGAGCGCAGGCACACCTTTCTTTGAGAAGTAGTGCCGACTGGGCATCTGGTACTGGGGCACTGCGACGGACATAAGGTCTCGAAAATCCTCTGTGTCCACCAGGCGGAAAGGCAGCATTTCTGTAGCCAAGAGCTTGCAGATGGTGAAATTCAACCTCTTAGCTTTCTCATGGCTAGGAGGAAATGGTCTTTTACTTGTCCACATCTGAGGGACCGAGGGCTGGCTATTGTGCTTAGACGGGGTTGATAAGGGTGTCCCCGGCAAACTGCCGGTCTGTGAGGAAGATGCAGGCGGACATGTTAGGTTGCCTTGATCCAAAGGTGGTGCTATCGATGTCGGACAGCGCTCAAGACCAGCTGGTGTTACCACCTCCAAAGAAAATGATGACCTGCCAATCACGCTGGCTGTTGCGGGTAAAGAGGTGGCAGGTCTGTGCCCCAAAACAGGTGTGACTGCTGTCCCCCCAGTCACAGAGGATGAAGAGGCCGCGGATGCACAAGATATGGCAGACGGTGGTTGGCCCGGCCGGCTAGACCGCATTGTAGCACACTGAGCTTCCCACTGCAACTTATGCTTCATGTCCATGTGCCGGTTCATGCATGAAGTACTCAAACTATGTATTTTTTGGCCTCTACTTAGCTTTTGCTGACAAATGTTACAGATAACACGAGTTGGGTCATCTTTATCGATCTGAAAAAATGCCCAGGCTATGCAAGGCTTAGCACCCATGCGACCTGAAGAGCCACCACGACTTGTGGTGAGAGGCAGAGTTGTGTTTGAGGATGCAGTTGTTGACGTGCTTCCAGTACTACGTCTCTGTCCAGGAAGGCGCAACCTGACCTCGTCGTCACTAGCATCTTCCTCCACCTCCTCTGCTGACCTCATCTCTTGGCTGACTGTGGGTTGACAGTAAGTGGGATCTCCGACCTCATCATCATCACCCTGTGCGTTATCACACCCGTCGTCCTCAGAGCCAACCTGTTCCTGCCCTGACAAAAAACTAAAGTTGTCGCTCCAATCAGGTATTTGAGTCTCATCATCGTCTTCCTCATTGTCTCCACCAACAGGAGTTACAGTTTGGGAATGAGGGTCTACATTATGGTCAGAACCTTCTGCGTCTGGTCCTGGATCCGACTCATAAAGATTCTGGGCATCAGTGCAGATCATTTCCTCATCTGGATTCACAGAAGTGCTGGAGTCGACCTCTGATTCCCAGGCTATAGTATGAGTAAACAGCTCTGCAGACTCAACCATCTGTTCTACCTCATACTCAGACGGGCAGCTGGAGATTTGGGAGCTGTGAGGAAGCAAGTGCGATTTGGGTGACACCTTTGAGGACTGGAGTATTTGTGATGTTGAAGTTGATGTGGAGGAGAGCCCACTTAAAGGAGCACTTGATATCCGTTGAAGCACCTGCTGTTTTTGTGCCTCATCTGGAATTTGTAGCGATTGGCTTGGCCGTAAGAAAGGGATCTTATCACATTGTCCGCTAAAAGAAGTAGACATTTTAGTTTGGCTGGAAGATGGTCTTTCTTCTGCACCTACCCCACGGACACAACCTTTTTTCCCCTTCCCAACACGCCTATTACCCTTTCCACCAGCAGCAGGCCTTTTTCCACTCATTTTGGTGGTTAACTAATTCACAACTCTGGAGTTGTTTGCACAAAAAAACAATGGATGGTAACCGAGCAGAGCTGAGTGGCCAAACTGTGGTATTAGGCCAAAACTATTGGCTGGGTTAGATGCAGAAAAAAATTATTTTTAATTTGCAACCTGATGGAGGTCAGTATAGATGGACTAATAGACCAAGTCCCACACACTGCTAGAAGCCCAAATATTTTTTCAGAGCTAGATGCAGAAAAAAATTATATTCAATTTGCAACCTGCTGGACGTCAGTATAGAAGGACTAATAGAACAAGTCCCACACGCTGCTAGAAGCCCAAATATTTTTTCAGAGATAAATGAAGAAAAAAATTATTTTTAATTTGCAACCTGATGGAGGTCAGTATAGATGGACTAATAGACCAAGTCCCACACACCGCTAGAAGCCCAAATATTTTTTCAGAGCTAGATGCAGAAAAAAATTATATTCAGTTTGCAACCTGATGGAGGTCAGTATAGATGGACTAATAGAATGATGCTATGCCCAAAAGATTTTACTTCACTAGGTGCAGTAAAAAAATTGGTATTCTATACACAGGTGGTATATCTTGCAACACAGATAGGCTACTCCACTGACTAACACACACTGCAATAGGCCAAAAAGGATTAGCTTTGCTAGATTCAGCCAAATGCTGTGAAAAAAACTTGCACAGCACTGGCACAGACCTGCCTGGCAAAAACTGATAGGAACTGATGTAACCTAGTCCTGAAAAGGACTCCAATTACAATTAGTCTTTACTCCCACAATCTATCTATTTAAGAGCACAGACCTGCCTGATAAGTCGTAGGAAATGCTGTAACCTAGTCCTTAAAAGGACTGCAATCACAACTATTCCCTACTCCCAAGCTATCTGTATATTTGTGCGAAAATTGGCTTGAAATTAACAAGGTATAGCGCACACAGCAACAGCGGTACCGTCTAACACGCAGCTGCAGCAGTGAGAAAATGGTGGCGACGGGGAAAATGGCTTGGTCTTATAGGGCAAGGACATGTGACATACACTGCCAATCACACATGCCCTTGCTTGTGTGAAAAAAAGCACTTCGCTCCGTGTGTGCGCTGCTGATAGGCTGACAGATTGCACCTCCCCACTGCAAATGCGGGAAAGAGAAAAAAAAATGGAGATCTTCATTGTTCCTGCAGAGATCCATCCCCTGCCCCTCCCCCCGCCCCGCTGTACACTCAAACTGCGTATTAACATTAATTTTCATCATTACTGAGAAAAAATCCAGTTATGATTTTGGTGCACGAACAGTTATCGAACATAACCTCGAACAGCCGAATTTTTCTCAAATTGTTCGTGTTCGCCGACCGGCTCGAACACCGCCCAAAACAGCTCGAATTTGAGATTGGCGAACAGTTCGAGTAGAACAACGCTCATCTCTATTAATAGCCATTGCTGGACAGAGTGCCTGAGCTCTCTGCCTTCTTCACATCACAATGCCCAAGATATGTATTTTACATCTACGGGATTTATTCTACATATCCACCAGCTTTAACTTCAATGAAGAATTCTCAGCTACAAGTGCCATTACTTCCTTCCCCAGTTCTGCCTCCGTATGTTTTAGCGAGGCCGTCACTCCTTCGTTTTCTCTTGTTCTGTCTCAAAGTTTATTCGAGTCTCTCTTATGTCATGATATTATCTCCTTTTATTTCACCCAATTATGATGATAGATTCTTCAAAACAATATTACTTTTTTGATGGCCACTAAGATTTCTCCCATAGCCACATTTTGGGTACTATTTGCTCCCACATAAACACACAGCACTGAAGTCATCCTACATCAATTTTTTTCATTATTTTTTCATTACTATGTGTGAAGTTGTTTTTTTACTTCATCCCCCCAAAATTTCCATTTCCTTGCAGACATGATATCATGGAAGGTCCTACAGCTAAATGGCACTTTTGTCTGTTGCCCTCTTCGGTGTTATCTTTTTAAAGAATCTGATACAAGGGAGGATTTATGCAGATCCATTTGAGCTTCCTCTACCCATCCACTGATAAATCAGTTTTGTTGAAAAGGAGAGAGAGATTTGCATGGCTGCACAGTACTTTCTGTGATTTGGAAGAACACTATATGAGAATTGCTCTCAGTCACAGATGAAGCTGTCTGCAGATTATAACGTGTGCACTTTCTAGCAAACTTTTGTTAGCTAAAAAGAATGACCCTTATAATCAAAAAATACAACTGTCTATTAAATTAGAGAAGGATGGAAGGATGGTAGGTGGCTTGGTTTGATGGCTGTCTAATGAAAATGTGTGGTGCTTGATCTCCCAGGAATTTGTCTTGCAACCCGATACATTGTAATTGGTAGGTCAAGCAATTGCTAATCTGTGGAGCAAACCCAGTAAAAGTCAGGAGCCGTTACGGCTTCCTGATGTCCTCTGGTCTGACTGTGAAAAGGAATAATGTCCCCTGATGACAACCCTCAACATAGTATGATGTCACAACAATCACCATCATACAGTATGATTAGGTCCAGAGCCCTCCACACACATTTTGATGCCTCGACAGCACCCTATAATAGCCCCCAAAGACCCCATCAGGTATGATGCTTTGAAACATCTCCATTCACAATATGATGCCCCACACCTCCACAAATACACAGAATAATGGATGCCAGCCCTCCAATCAGTATGATGACCTCAACAGCCACTCTTTACCACTCTTCATCCTGTGTTTTCCAGGTTACTTAAGCCTATTTTCTGCAGAACAGTAAGAGCACATGGAGGATGTCAACGTCCGGGCTCATGTGGTGTCATGACAATTAGCTACATGTGTAGGGCTTTCTGCTCCACACTTTTCTTCTCCCTACTCCTTCCCTACCCTCTCTCTCCCCACCTCCTTCTTTCCTTGCTATATAATTCACATGCTTTCCATATGCTATTTGTCAAGATTAAGAGCTTGTACAGCTCGAAACACGTTGATTATGTATTTTTAATAATTCTTTCACATTTTTTTAATATCTAAAATAAATGTGATTGTTTTAAATATATTTTCTTGCGGTTGCTGAATTTCTTTTTCCTCCTTCATGGTGCAATTATGTCACCATTAGTGTTGAGCGAGTATGTTCCGTTGACCCTTTCACCGAGTAGACTCGGGCCGAGCTCCAAGTATTTACAGCTGCTCGGTGATGTGTTTGAATCGTTCCCGTTTGCATGATTTGCGACTGTTTGACAGCTTTATTACATGTGAGGAATGTCTATTTCTTACACATTCCTCACATGTAATAAAGCTGTCAAACAGTTGCAAATCATGCACACGGGAGCGATTCAAACACATCACCGAGCAGTTGTAAATACTCGGAACTCGGCCCGAGCATACTCGGAACAGAACATACTCTCTCAACACTAGTCACCATCTCTCTGCCTGTGCTGGGACACTTACTATAGAGTATCTGGGATCCAGAACAAGTTGAGTTTATAGCATAGTTAGTACTTCTAGTGGAATATTGGGGAATTATATTGTGTGGGGGTCCACTGTGGAGCCATCATACAATATATGGGGGTACCGTGAGGCCATCATAAATTGTGTAGGGGTTCTGTTGGGCAACCGTATGTGGGGAGCATAGTGGGACTATCATACTGTGATGAGCTGCATGTGCATTATACTGTGTATTAAGGATCGCTGCAGTTGATTGGGCAAAATCAACCTTCTTTTTGATGATATCTATGAACCCCACCCTGAACAATCTCCAAATTAAGCTGGTCTGTGTCTCTCAATTCAAATATCTTGGGGTATAGATCTCCCCTATTCTAGAGCAGTATATGCACCAAAACGTACAACTTTTCTTAGAGGCTACTTATAATAAACTAAAAGCATGACCTTTTTTTTCTTTATTACAATGTTAGCTAGAATTGATATATTTCAAATGATATATCTTCCAAATTCTTCTATTTATTTCATGCTTATACTATTTATACTTTTTCCCTCCCCTTGGAGTTCTTCCGTGGTGGTGAAAATTATTTACGCTCATTCTATTAGCAGGGCACATTCCTTAAGTTCAAGCTGGTGAACTTGCACACTTTAAACGACATTGGCGGTCTTATCGTTATTCATATTCATAATTACAACTATTAGTTAGCAGCATATTTAGTGCATACAAACTAGTGGCTAGATTTAGATATGCGTAACGCAACCACAACTTTATATGGATAACTACTTGGCTCTTAAGAGAGTAGATCTATTTTCATTTACAGATATAAAAATCCTTTTCACCTTAAACTTTGGCAACTTAAAGCAGTGGCTGAGGGATAAGTGATGACTAGAAGCAAACTTTACTTCAATATCCCTGTTATGTCTCCACATACTCGCCTGTGGCACAACAGTCATCTGCCTCCTCTGCTAGATCACAACTCATGTATATATTTTATTTGGGCATTAGCAAAAAAATGGGCAACTCAGATTCAAATCTTTGTTTCTGATGTGGAATAGCTCTAGGGAATTTTATACATGCTGTCTAGTTTTGTCCCAATCTCTCACTATTCTGGTCAGAGATAATCCTCTTAATGCATACCCATTTTGAGTTTCCCCAGGGTCCTCTCCCCCAAAAGCATGTCTTCTAGAGGTCTTGAATGATACGATCGAGAATTATTGAGCAAGGAAAATAGTCATAATGAGGTGAAAGTCAAAAGATATTCCTTTGTTGTTTCACTGGCTTAATCTATAGTAGTTAAATACTTTCGAAGTTTTTGGTCAAGAATTGCCACAATTGTGGTAACTATGAATATTTATTTACTCCTGTATTAATATGAAATTTTCCTCTAGAGGTTGGTCTACGCGTTTTTGTGAAGTGTATTTATCCCATTTGTCTATATCTTGCTAAGTAGGTTGGGTTCTCATTACCATACTGTTAAAATGACAAAAGTTCCTTTTCTATGCTGTAAATGTCTTAGACTTTTTTTCTCAATTATTACATTTACATTACAATTAATAAAAACTTAAAGATAAGTCATTGGAAAAACAAGATTTTGTAACTTACTAACTCTGTTTTAGAGAAAACAATCTGCAGTTTCACAATTTGTTTTATCTATCAAGAACAAATTTGTGTTGGTTATATTTTAACACTATACACATTGATACAGTATATCTTACATAAAGGAAGACATGACTAATAAGTCTTATGGTAAGGAGTTCAATAATGTACTGCTTCTTCTGTTTCCCTACACAGTGTCTATGTGCCAGTGTGTAATGAAAAGCCTGCACTGTGCATATCTCTTGATAAATTGAGAGGAGAGGAAAAACAGTTAAGCTAATTTTGTTGACTCAATAAAAGTGAATTCGTGGTCTTCTACAGCAGTGTTTTCCCCCCTTTTTTATTTAACTACCTTCTTATCCCCTTCATGACCGTGGGATTTTCCATTTTTGCAAATTATTTTTTGCTCTCCTTCTTTCTAGATCCATAACTTTATTTTTCCATCAAGTTAGCCGTATGAGGGCTTGTTTTTTGCAGGATGAGTTGAACTATTGAATGACACCATTGATTCAACCACATAGTATTGGAAAATGGGAAAAAAAATTCAAGTGTGGTGAAATTGCAAAAAAAGTTAAAATCCACAATTTTTTTTTTTCATTTACTATGTTCACTAAATGCTAAAACTAACCTGTCAATATGATTCTCCAGGTGAGAACGAGTACGCAAATACCAAATATGTATAGTTTATTTTTTAAGTGCTGAAAAAAATCCAAGGTTTGTAAGAAAAAAAAATTTCTACATTTTTCATGGTCTGGGCATATTTTTTGCATGCCGAGCTGAAGTTTTTATTGATACAATTTTGGGAAAGACACAATGTTTTGATTGCCTGTTATTGCATTTTATTGCAATGTTGCTGCGACCAGAAAACGTAATTCTTGTGTTTTTGTTTTTTTTTCTCATTATGTTTACTAATCGGATTAATTTACTTTATATTTTGATAGATTGGATGAATGCACCGATATAAAACGTATAGTTTTATATTTTTTTAATTGTTTTATTTTGAATCAGGCAAATGGGGGTGATGTGAACTTTTAGGTGTTTTTAATATTTTTTAAAACTTTATTTTTTTACTTGCTTAAATTGTCCCCTTAAAACAATTGAAGCTGCGATCTTTCAATTGCCTGTGCTACTCAAAGCAGGGTTTCAGCTCTGCTTTGTGCACTATAAAACATGATCTCCTATGAACGTTGGCACGATGGTCTACTGCAGACCCCCTGGTATCATGATAACCCATCTGCGCCCAGTGATCATGTGACAGGGGTGTCTTGTGATGCACCTCCGATTAGTGAGTGCTAACTGCCGCTGTCAGAGATTGATAGCGGCATTTAACTTGTTAACAGCCATGGGTGAATTGCTAATCCACCCGGCTGTTAGATGCACATGACATCTGATCAGATCAGCTGCCATAAGCAGGGAAAGATGTGGGCTCAGTGACAGAGCCTGCATCAAATACAGGGACACAATCTTGTTGTATCTGTAATTCCACTTTCGTGAAGGGGTTACATTAAACACATTTTGGACTATGTTTGCACCGGAATTGGAATTTTTTTTGCTATAATTTATGCCAATTTTCTAGTCAAATTATTGTAGATCTGCAGGACCACAGATTAACTTGTGTAAATATTTATTTTTATAAACGAAAACTAGTGCACATACTGAACAATGATTTCCTCCTCAAAGTGTGTTTCTGAAGCCACCAATTTCAGGATTTAAATGCATAGAAATATTTGAAACTACTATTAGCTCCAAAAGCAGGACCGTAGTGGAGACTACAGGAAACCATTATTCAAGTTCGTCTGTTTGACTGTGTGACAGGAATCAAACGTTTTAGAGCAATGTTTAAAAAACAGAGCATTCACCCTTTAATATAAGTTATGGATCATAATGGACATCAGCTTAAATAAAAACAGTATATTTGACTGAGCTTGTAATAGGGGTGTTAGTTTTCATATGAGCCTCTATCATTTCTGGGTAAACTGCTATTAGTGCATTTTGAAACTTTAATTAAAAGCCTCATGTCAAGCTTTGATTAGAGAACTTAGTTTGCATACTGGTAAACATCACATTTAATTTTATAATTCCCATTGCATCTTTATTCCTACCCCAAATAGTTAATTCAGTATATGAAATATATTGTAAACATTAGATGAATATTAATTTATGCACACAAAAAGAGAAGACATGAAACTTTTTTAAAATATACCAAAACAAAAAATTTGTCTTTTTGTTGCTATATTATTTCATGTATAGTATTGCACACCCAATAAAACAGAGACATTATTTTACTTGAAAGGCAACGCATCTGGGAATGGTGATGTTTTGAAGCTGCTGCATTCCAAACTACTTCAAAGTTAGAACTTTCACTGGGAAAGCAATATTTTGCAAGTGCACTAACAGAAAGAAATGTTTGATATTTGTAAGACTTAACAGTGTGTATCCAGGGTATGTACCAGTTTCTGCATCTGCTGCAGAAAGCGCAAAACCTACTATGTGAGGTCACAAAATTTGATTTTAGAAATTCAATATATTTCATTAGATATCACATATGTGCTTAAAATCAATGCTTTTTATATTTTTGCTGTATATATTACTATAATTTATTGTGTATATTGTATGTATTCAATGAAGACTGAAAGATAATGTTGCATTCTGATTAATTTACATAATTATAAATATTTTTACGAATAATGCTGAATGCAAAGAATTTGCTGAAACTAACAATTTTTAAAAAAAATCAACAATTTTCCAGTGAAAAATGTAAACGTTTTTATGTTTTTATATGTTTAATTTCACTTTTTCTAAGTACAAATATTAATAAATTCAAGAAAACATACAGAATTATTAGATCTGCAAACAATATAATATATCATCAAGACTAGGTTTAAGGTGGAGTGAATTGCAAGTAACTTTTTCCTCACAACAGTTTGTCTGATATATATTTGAAAAGTTAATACAATTGAAAATGATATGACAATGAAGTTTAGGTGAAGAATTAGGATATAAATAAAGGAAAGGGCATGAACAAATTTGCCTTGAAAGGACAATATTTCCCTTTTGAACTTAAAGGGGTATTCCTCTCCCCAAGATCCTATCCCAATAAATAGTAGGTATAATAATAATAATAGGAGATGACTCCAATTAGAAATGTAGTATAGAACTTATGTATCCATGGTTATGACTAGTGTTGAGCGAATTTGTTCGGCATTTCAAATTCGTGTTCGTATTCGGGGTTCCGGCTTGTTCGTGCCAAAAAATCGTCTCTGCCCACAAACATCCCTAATTAACCACGCTATCACGCAGATGTTATCTGCCGAACAAATTCGCTCAACACTAGTTATGACCACAAGCAACTAGCTAACTAACTCACTGTATCATTGGTCATAACCATGGATACCCAAGGTCCTGCAATGCCTGCACATGAGGAAAGAGTCATAGTGAATCAGAAAAACTATACTACATTTCTAATTTGAGGTATTTGCTAATATTATTATTACACCTACTACATATTGGGATAGGATCTTGAAGAGAGGAATACCCCTTTAAGTCCATTTTAGATTAGATAAGCACTCAGAACAAGAATTTGATACATTTACAAAAGTAGTAGAAGTAAGTTTGTACTATGAAAATATTAATATGTCTAAGGTATACAATGTTGTCAAGCTATATTGTAAACTTCTTTTTATTTTTATTATTATCTGTATTTAAATATTACAATTCAGATGGTACATGGACAAATATTAGAAAATACAAAGTAGAAAATAATTTAACCATTAAGGGTTGGGGCCCTGCTCACAAACTTAGAATCTGCAACGGCAAAGGGTTTCAATAAAATATAAAAAGTTGATTATTTTGTTCTCCAGCGCCTTTTTTTTATATAAAACAAAACAATACATGTAAAGCTAGTTCTGTGAGTTGCCAGCCAGTTTCTGTATATGTAAGGATATAATGTGCTACTGAGTTCATGGAGTGTTGGAAAATGTGAGGACCTGGCCACTTACTAAATACTTTACCAGCACTGAGCACCCATTTTCATCGATCTTATTTTTGTGTTTTGTTAGAAATTTGCTTGCTGTGTTTTGTTAGTGATTTGTTTGCTCATCAGTTCAACCTCAGGTATCCATTCCATTCACTGACCATATCTCCGAGACCTTGGGCCATTGTTCTCTCCATCACCACAGGTAGTCTCACATGTAAACCCAGGGGATGGGTTACACCTGAGAAAATATCTCCACTAAGGCACAGTTAGCTGGGGGAGGGAGGGGTGAGCTCTTCTGCCGATTCAGGGGGCTGAACCCTGTGCAGGAGAAAGAGAAGATTCATTGCTAGTCGGACTGAGAGCTGGGTGGTATCACGGGCTGCGGTCGTGATATCCATCATCCGAAGGAGCATATGCTGTGACTGCCAATATACTGGCGAGAGATACAAAAAGCTGTGGGCCAACCAAAAGTTGCGGGACAGTGGGTATCACCTGGTATGGGGCAGTGGAACTACTGATCCCAGGTTGGAAACTCAAGGACTAAGAGAATTGCCTGTTGGACATTTACCTGGAATTGCTGTTCACGTTGATCGGAAGGAATAAAACTAATTGCATCGATAACCTGCCTAGGTGATTATTAAAATCCAAAACTGCACATCTTTACAGAAACCATTTAAAAAGGAACCTGATTTTGAGGTAAAATGAAGAATAGTATAAATTGGAAACATTTGAATTAGTGAAGTTATGTACGATGTGTCTTGTAAAAAGTATTCATACCCCATAAACTTTCCCACATTTTTTCATATTACACATTACAAACTTAAATGCATTTTATTGGGATCTTATGTGTTCTACCAATACGAAGTAGTAAGTGTTTGTGAAGTGTGCAGGAAATGATGCATGGTTTTATAATTGTTTTAAAAATTCAAATCTGAAAATTGTGACGTACATTTGTGTTCAGTTCCCGGAGTTAATACTTTGTAGGACCACTTTTCACTGCATTTAATGCTGCAAGTCTTTTGGGGTATGTCTCCATCAGCTTTGCACGTCTTGAGGCTGAAAATTTTGCCCATTAATCTTTGCAAACTAGCTCTAGCTCAGTGAGATTTGTTGGAGAGCGTCTGTAAATGGCAATCTTGCCACAGATACAGATTCTCAATGGGATTTAGGTTTGGACTTTGACTAGACTATTCAAACAAATCAATGGGCTTTGATGTTAAACATTCCCTTGTAGCTCTGCAGCATGATCAGGTTTGTTGTACTGCTGGAAGGTGAACCTATGCTCCGGTCTCAAGTCTTTGGCAGCCTCTAACCGGTTTTCCTCCAGAATTACCTTGTATTTACAGTGGTGGCCAAAAGTATTGGCACCCCTGCAATTTTGTCAGATAATACTCAGTTTCTTCCTGAAAATGATTGCAATCACAAATTCTTTGGTATTATTATCTTCATTTAATTTGCTTGCAAGGAAAAAACACAAAAGAGAATGAAGCAAAAATCAAATCATTGATCATTTCACACAAAACTCCAAAATGGGCCAGACAAAAGTATTGGCACCCTCAGCCTAATACTTGGTTGCACAACCTTTAGCCAAAATAACTGCGAACAACCGCTTCCGGTAACCATCAATGAGTTTCTTACAATGCTCTGCTGGAATTGTAGACCATTCTTCTTTGGCAAACTGCTCCAGGTCCCTGATATTTGAAGGGTGCCTTCTCCAAACTGCCATTTTGAGATCTCTCCACAGGTGTTCTATGGGATTCAGGTCTGGACTCATTGCTGGCCAACTTAGAAGTCTCCAGTGCTTTCTCTCAAACCATTTTATAATGCTTTTGGAAGTGTGCTTTGGGTCATTGTCCTGCTGGAAGACCCATGACCTCTGAGGGAGACCCAGCTTTCTCACACTGGGCCCTACATTATGCTGCAAAATTTGTTGGTAGTCTTCAGACTTCATAATGCCATGCACACGGTCAAGCAGTCCAGTGCCAGAGCAGCAAAGCAACCCCAAAACATCAGGGAACCTCCACTATGTTTGACTGTAGGGACCGTGTTCTTTTCTTTGAATGTCTCTTTTTTCTTTTTTTCCTGTACACTCTATGTTGATGCCTTTTCCTAAAAAGCTCTACTTTTGTCTCATCTGACCAGAGCACATTCTTCCAAAACGTTTTAGGCTTTCTCAGGTAAGTTTTGGCAAACTCCAGCCTGGCTTTTTTATGTCTCGGGGTAAGAAGTGGGGTCTTCCTGGGTATCCTTCCATACAGTCCCTTTTCATTCTGACGCCGACGGATAGTATGGGTTGACACTGTTGTACCCTCGGACTGCAGGGCAGCTTGAACTTGTTTGGATGTTAGTCGAGGTTCTTTATCCACCATCCGCACAATCTTGCATTGAAATCTCTCGTCAATTTTTCTTTTCCGTCCACATCTAGGAAGGTTAGCCACAGTGCCATGGGCTTTAAACTTCTTGATGACACTGCGCACGGAAGACACAGGAACATTCAGGTCTTTGGAGATGGACTTGTAGCCTTGAGATTGCTCATGCTTCCTCACAATTTGGTTTCTCAAGTCCTCAGACAGTTCTTTGGTCTTCTTTCTTTTGTCCATGCTCAATGTGGTACACACAAGGACACAGGACAGAGGTTGAGTCAACTTTAATCCATGTTAACTGGCTGCAAGTGTGATTTAATTATTGCCAACACCTGTTAGGTGCCAGAGGTAAGTTACAGGTGCTGTTAATTACACGAATTAGAGAAGCATCACATGATTTTTCAAAGGGTGCCAATACTTTTGTCCTCCCCCTTTTTTAGGTTTGGTGTGGAATTATATCCAATTTGGCTTTAGGACAATTCTTTTTGTGTTTTTTCATTGAAGACAAATTAAATGAAGAGAATAATACCAAAGAATTTGTGATTGCAATCATTTTCAGGAACAAACTGAGTATTATCTGACAGAATTGCAGGGGTGCCAATACGTTTGTCCATCACTGTAGCTCTATCCATCTTCCCATCAACTCTGACCAACTTTGTTGTCTCAGCTAAAGAAAAGCATCTCCAAAGCATGAAGCTGCCACCACCATGTTTGATTATGGAGATCATGTTTTGAGGGTGATGTGCAATGTTAGTGGGGATGACTTTTTTCAACTTCCAGCAGAACAAAGGACACTTAATATACTGCCAGAGCTGTAATGGAATGGTTTAGATCAAAGCATATTCATGTGTTTGAATAGCCAAGATAAAGTCCAGACCTAAACCACACTGAGAGTTTAGACTTGGGGCCGCCACTTCCAGCTTTCAACTACGGTATCGGGGACAGTTGGGATTAGGACTTCAGGTTGGGAGGGAGCCAGCTGATGCATGGAAGGCTCAACTGGACTTAAATCATTATATCATAAAGAGACTTGCGGCCTAGCGGGAAGAACGGGCGAGAGCCATACAGAGAGAAAGAAAACTTGCGTGGTGACTCCCGCAACTGGGTTGCATCACATTTTTTAAAAGAACTTTGTTACTTACTGAAAGACTCCTTTTTGTTGTTTCAAATTACTGTTGATTTCCTTGTTACTAACCCCTTTAAAATAATTGTTATATGTAAAGTGGTTATATCAATCCCTGACTGTTTCCACCTCGTGGTCTCTCTATGTCGCACTCCGGCACCTGTTACATAAACGTGAAAAATGTGGAATATTCACTGGGTTTTAATAATATTTAAAGGTACTGTAATAAGCTTTTCTAAAAAGATCTGTTTTTTTGGGCATGTTTATTCTATGAACACTAAAAAAGTAACCTGATTGCGTGGAATGAGCATTCCAGAGAGCTGGTGAAGCACCAAAAAGTCCTGGAGATGGGAGATTCAGATTATATGCAGTAAAAGGAAAGCCAGCTCACCCAGTACTTATAATCCATCTTGCACGGAACCAGGTGGATCCACACCAGAATATGCTCAAGAAAAAAAAAGGATAGTTGTTAAGTGATAAAGAACACAAGTGAGCGTTCGAAACACGTCTCACTCCTCTACCCTGTCTATTTAACCATTGTAATTTTTGCAAGTTTTTAATGGATGAAAAATAAAGAAAGATTCAGATTATGCAGGATGTTTATCTTAGAATATTAGCAGAACATGAGTGCTAGTAGGGTGGTAGAGGTGAGGGAGAAAATGTAGGGTGATGAAGCATTCTGTAGTGTTTTGTGTGAGAGAGGACTAAGCTGTTATTGTATTATATAGTGGATGGACCTTTTAATGCTGAACTTATTGTCCTGCGGTTGATGTGCATCCATATACAGTAAGTCTTGGTGTTTGATACTTTTGGTAAGTATGTACACATTTATTTGTAATTAGACAGGTAGACCTACTGAAATTTTGGGCCTTGTGACCCACTAAGGAGCACATTGGTGGGCTGCAAGTCAGAGGGCAGGAAATCACTGAAGTCTAAGAAGGAGTAGAACCTTTCTGACGACCACTTGAGAATGGTGTGATAGATGGGTTGGTTCTGGAGTTAGAATCCCTGAGTGGTGACTCAGAAATTGGGAGAAGATAACCAAAGAAACTGGTAAATCTGAGTGATTGTTGCAAAAGATGCAGTGGCTCTGTATTGTCCTTGAAAATAATTTAAGCCCCAAAAATTCATCATATTTGTGTACTTAAGTATTGCAGTGTAGTGGCCCTTCTTCCAGGGGTGTATACTAGAACTTCAAATTGTGTGATAGGGAGCCCTTTCCCTTTGTCCCACCACTTATTTGCCACAGTTGCTGTTGATGTCAGCATAAAGGAGTTAAATGACTTGGGTCAGCAAACCATTTTCAGAACTCATGTAGAAGTAATGAGAGAGTTGTGCATGCATTGACAGCATTACAAGGTGGGGTCCAATTTTTGTGGTAGATGTTGTTTCCAGGTGTCGGATCTATATTTATAAGTCATTTATGGCATATTCTTTGAAATACATATTCATAATTGTTAAAAGCTCAACATTAATTAAAATATATATATATGCTGTGTGTGTATGTATGTATATATATATGTGTATGTATGTGTGTGTATGTATGTATGTATGTATGTGTATGTATGTATATATATATTTGTGTATATATATGTGTGTGTGTATATATATATATACTGTACAGACCAAAAGTTCAAAAGTTTGGACACACCTTCTCATTTAAACATTTTTCTGTATTTTCATGACTATCAAAATTGTACATTCACACTGAAGGCATAAAAACTATGAATTAACACATGTGGGATGATATACTTAACAAAAAAAGTGTGAAACAACTGAAAATATGTCTTATATTCTAGGTTCTTCAAAGTAGCCACCTTTTGCTTTCATGACTGCTTTGCACACTCTTGGCATTCTTTTGATGAGCTTCAAGAGGTAGTCACCGGAAATGGTCTTCCAACAATCTTGAAGGAGTTCCCAGAGATGCTTAGCACTTGTTGGCCCTTTTGCCTTCACTCTGCGGTCCAGCTCACCCCAAACCATCTCGATTGGGTTCAGGTCTGGTGACTCTGGAGGCCAGGTCATCTGGCATAGCACCTGATCACTCTCGTTCTTGGTCAAATAGCCCTTACACAGCCTGGAGGTGTGTTTGGGGTCATTGTCCTGTTGAAAAATAACTGATGATCTAACTAAGCGCAAACCGGATGGAATAGCATGCGCTGCAAGATGCTTTGGTAGCCATGCTGTTTCAGTATGCCTTCAATTTTTAATAAATCCCCAACAGTGTCACCAGCAAAGCACCCCCACACCATCACACCTCCTCTTCCATGCTTCACTGTGGGAACCAGGCAAGTAGAGTCCATCTGTTCACCTTTGCTGCATCGCACAAAGACACGGTGGTTGGAACCAAAGATCTCAAATTTGGACTCGTCAGACCAAAGCACAGATTTCCACTGGTCTAATGTCCATTCCTTGTGTTCTTTAGCCCAAACAAGTCTCTTCTGCTTGTTGCCTGCCCTTAGCAGTGGTTTCCTAGCAGCTCTTTTACCATGAAGGCCTGCTGCACAAAGTCTCCTCTTAACAGTTGTTGAAGAGATGTGTCTGCTGCTAGAACTCTGTGTGGCATTGACCTGGTCTCTAATTTGAGCTGCTGTTAACCTGCGATTTCTGAGGCTGGTGACTCAGATAAACTTATCCTCCGAAGCAGAGGTGACTATTGGTCTTCCTTTCCTGGGGCGGTCCTCATGTGAGCCAGTTTCCTAGTAGCGCTTGATGGTTTTTGCAACTGCACTTGGGGACACTTTCAAAGTTTTCCCAATGTTTCGCACTGACTGACCTTCATTTCTTAAAGTAATGATGGCCACTCGTTTTTCTTTACTTAGCTGCTTTTTTCTTGCCATAATACAAATTCTAACAGTCTTTTGAGTAGGACTATCAGCTATGTATCCACCTGACTTCTGCACAACACAACTGATGGTCCCAACCCCATTTATAAGGCAAAAAATCCCACGTATTAAACCAGACAGGGCACACCTGTGAAGTGAAAACCATTTCTGGTGACTACCTCTTGAAGCTTATCAAGAGAATGCCAAGAGTGTGCAAAGCAGTCATCAAAGCAAAAGGTGGCTACTTTGAAGAACCTAGAATATAAGACATATTTTCAGTTGTTTCCAACTTTTTTGTGAAGTATATAATTCCACATGTGTTAATTCATAGTTTTGATGCTTTCAGTGTGAATGTACAATTTTTCATAGTCATGAAAATACAGAAAAAAAGTGTGTCCAAACTTTTGGTCTGTACTGTGTATATGTGTATATATGCATATGTGTATATATGCGTGTGTGTGTGTGTGTATATGTATGTATGTGTGTATATATATATATATATATATATGTATATATATATATATATGTATATATATATATATATGTATGTATATCTGTTGTACTAACTATTAACAGCTATCATTAGCTGCCCTTTCGCAAATTGCTAACTAAAAGTTTGGTGCCTGTCTGCAGAAGAAAAACAGAAAATCGTTATAAAGTGTACAAATGCCAGTTATTTATGTAGAACATCATAAAATCCCTGGGCAATTTTCTGGCTTGAACAGCAATTTATCTCTACCAAACAGAAAGGCAATATTGTCAATAATGAGAGAGAAACATAATACTTGTCTCTTATATGCCTATAAGAGACAAGTATTATGATAGGCCAGGCTGGCATTGTAGCTTTTCACTTGTCTATGCTTGCTTTTGCTCTTAATCCATTTTTATTCCAATAATTTATTTGTTGGTGTTGAGCTGGTTATTCCATTACAGCTTTCTATGGTGTTCTTTATAAATCATTCCCTTTAGAAGGCATTTTGTAAACCTCAAATCAGTGCAATGTAACCTTACTTTTACTTAAATCCAAATGATCTGGATCAAAAAAGAAGTACAAAATCATAGAGATCAGTTATAATAACTAAAGGAGCTAAGAAGGGCTAACACGGACTAGAATTAGCTGAGATATCAACTCGACATATTAGACATTGCATATTACCATATTGCAATAGGTTTTAGTTTTTAAAAATTCACTAAAGAAAAAAGCCATTAGGTTTCAAAAGTTATTACATGAATGGCAATAATGTGCTACTTTATTTTTTAAGCTTTTGACAAAAACAATAAATCCAATGTTATCAGAGTTATAAAGTTTTTTAGATATCCAAAAGTTTGTCTAGAACATATCTGTCACTGCACACTATTCTTTATGCTGTACCTCCCTCACTTGTGCTTGACTGTGTAAAGTGGCGCAGGGCGGTAGCTGCAGGTGAGGCACTAATCTGGGGCACTCCGGCACATTACATGAAAATGGAGGTCCTGGCTGGGCATGTAGACTTTTGCTGTGGGGGATTTTTGCCCGTGTAGGCCACATGTTACTGATGTTGCTGGTTTGTCAGGACCAGATGTCTTAATGTTCAGCGAGAAAGACCACCATTCAAAAATAAACTGTTATATACAAGGGCTAGCGGGTGCAAAGTTTTAGGTTTGTTTCCTTAAAAATTTGAAGCATTATTCCACACAGTATCCTTCTCTCTTTAGTATACTCCTGGGCTTTCAAATTCTACTGTTTCTCCCTACTTTGCCACAACAAAGCTTTAACACTACAGTCCTGATTAACAAGTATCCTTCACTTGTTCAGCGGTTCTGAGTCCTATTTCTTCCAGTACTGGCACCCAGCTCAGTACCCTTAACTAGTCTGTTTCTCGGTTATGTTTATGCCCGTTACCTTTTCAGCATTACAAGTCCAAGGTCTTTTGGCTAGGCGTCCTCTTTTAGGAACCGTCTCCGGAAGGCCACTCTGTCTCTGTCACTTATCCGATATCCATTCTCTTCAGTCTTCTCTCACTCAGGTTCACCCTCCAATGTGGCACTGCTCACTTTGGACCTTGCAGTCCATTCACTTTGCACTCCAGACCCTTTCTGCATTCCTAGAAGAAAACCGTCACTTTCCCTAACATTATCCCCTCACACTATGGGCCAGTCCCAACTATTGACTCTAACAATTTTTATAGTCAACTATACATTTGCTAAAGCATAACACAATTTATACAACATCACAGTATTGCAGTACACATTACACCACATAACATATTACAACACGATTCTCATTACACTGTATTTTCAACTTGACGCAGGACACAATTCACATATCACTACAAAAATACTATTGGTGTCTTTAGGGGTAGGAACGTGATAGCCATTGACCACCACCTTTAAAACGGTACCTATGCTTGCGATTCTATGAGTCAATGCAGAGGGCTATGCCTAAACTATCAAAGATTATCTGAAGCCTGCTACAGTATTTTTTATGTGACTACACCCTTACTTGCCTTGCACTCCTACCTATGCTAGAACTATCCTTGAACACTGAGTATCAATTTTTGCCTTCCTCTGGATCAACATGTTAGGCTATGCGTTGAACTAGATGGACTTAGTCTTCCTTCAGCCTTAAAAACTGTTACTATGTAATTATAGGAAGTACCGCACTGATATATCTTGTATCTAAGTATCAATGCACTGCTAGAAACACTGCGCTATCTGAGCGCAGTAAATAACATCACACATAGAATTTTGATAAGGTAACTAGAGAGGCTCACCTTTGTGGGTTGTGCAGATCCAGGCACAACTCTAGTAGGGATTTAATAAAATGTTTTACAGGGTCTCCACCAACGGTCTGCCGCTCATCTGAAAGCCATGGTTGCACACCTTGTCCTGGCCCGACAGGTTGCCTCCACGTGGGTTTGTGAAAGAGATTACCGGAGGCGCTCCTGTGGATAATGATAGAGACTCCACTGTAAGTTTAGTGAAAACGTTCCAATAGGCTCGCAGGTGACTGCTCAAAAGCGCATAGGTTCAAGATATAAAAATGTATTTGGAATTAAAAACCACTCAAGTGTTGTGTGGTTGACATATAATAGCATATAATGGCACAATGCGTTTCTGCTCTCAAGGAGCCTTCATAAGGTCCATGTTGAGCTATACAATATACAAGCTTTAAATACCCTATTTGTATAGTAAGGGGTGGGGGTCTCATCCCGTGCATTGAGCTGAACTTCATTATATCAAACAGCCTACACCTTCCCACCCGCACACAGGCTGCGAGAACACTCCATCACAACCACATGTAAAAAAAAAAGGGAAAAAAAATGCCTGCCAGTATCCAAAAAATGACTCGCATACACCTGAAATACATAATACATAATTAATTGAAAGGATTCTATACAAAAATAAAACCAAGAGTATAACCAAGGAGAAAATTAGATTCTCACAACCCAATATGATGTATTGGATTGATAAAATAGATCTCTAAGGGAACCATTTTTGATTTTTAGTTTTACATTTGCATTCCCCATTTGCTTCATATTCATTCATAAATAGATTCATGTTTTGTATAGTTGGCCTTTAGATATATAGAAAAATATATGTATGTATTATAAATAAAGGGACGATAATAAAAAAAAAAAATCAAAATAAAAAAATATATATTTTTTCTCTTTTCTCCTTTCCTTTTTCCTTCCTCTCTCCCTTCTCTTCCCTTTTTTCCCTCTCCTTCCTTCCCTTCCGTCCTTTGCAATAGAATAAATATATTAAAATGGCACGAACTCCTCAAGTCGAAAAGCCCTTTCTCCAATGTGAATTCAAACCATGGGCTATATTTGTATATATTTTATATATTCCATCTTTGAATGAAGAACATTGCAAATGTGAAACTGTTTTGCTTTGATAATGACTAGTAAATAGCCGCTTGATAACACTGTTTGTATAGTCTATTGTCATCTTGAGATTGAAAAAAAAAAAAAAAAAAAAAAAAAAGATATATAGATAGATATAGATAGATATATAGATAGATATATATATAGATATATATAGATATATATATAGATATATATATAGATATATATATAAATATAAAAAATGAAAATAGAAATAAATAGTGGACTCATATCATTTATTTCATAAGGAAAGCCCTACTAGAGTTGCAATAAATTATCAATCACAAGTGCGAAGAATACGCACCTATATCTGAAACTAAAAGGATTTTTATTTTGGCTGTGGGTGATTGATTCCGTCTGCTATTAAAGGATGGTGTTAGACTGACTCTACAACCGCATTTAAACCATCCGGATGGAGGCTCCTTAATTTATAAATCCAGAAGGATTCTTTGGAATTAAGGGTGGCTCTTCTATTTCTGATACCTGCAGGGATCTGTTCAAGCGGTGTGACTACTACAGAATCAAAATTTTTATTATGCACTAATGTGATGTGCTTGGATAGACTTTTCTTGAGAAAGCCCGTTTTGGCATTATGCCTGTGGCCGTTCATATGGTTCTGCAATGTCTGAACTGTGCGTCCCACATAATTGAGCCCACAGCTACATGTGACTGCATATATAAGAAATTCAGAACCACATGTGAACTCATATGTAGGATTTGCAGTGACCTGAGCTATTTTATCATTTGAGGCTCTCTTGATTCTACAACAATAACCTTTTTTGTTCCTGAATTTAAAGATTCCCACTTTTTCTTTATCAGGCCTCTGTACAGTATAAATATTTTCATTCCTCAACAGACTGGGCGCTATGCTATTTTTCATAGTTTTGCCCCTTCTGAACTCTATATTGGGTCTCGGGGGGGACTAGATCTTTTAAAATGGGGTCCTTCCAAACAAGATACAAATATTTATTTCATATTTTACAAATTATGTGGTTTCCCTTATTATATACTGTAATGAAACTGTTTCCCATCCTGTTTGCTCTTTTCTGGATTGCTTGGCGGTTTCTGAATCAAACAATCATTTTGAGTGAGCGATAGATTATTTTGATAGGAGGATGCAATTAATGCTCTTTGAATCTTGTGATCAATGTGTTTGTTCCTGGTAATCTTCTGTTGAGGTACAGTTACGCCTAATGCGTCGCAATTGACTAGAAGGGATATTTTTCTTCCACTTGGGGTAATGTGCGCTTGAGTAATCAAGGTATCCATTTGTGTCTACCGATTTGAAATATGTTCTACTTTGGATTTTTTGACCTACAATATATAGTTCAAGATCCAAATAAACCATTTTTTCTTTAGATGTATTGCTAGTAAACGATAAGCCCCAATCATTTTGGTTTACCTCTTTCACAAAGGACTTTGCTTTGCTTGTTGTGCCCCTCCATATTATGATTAAGTCATCGATATATCTGCGATAATATTGAATGTGATCCTTATATTTGGGGGCTGTGAGTGGTGACAGGGACTCGAATCGCCCCATGAATAAATTTGCTAAACTGGGTGTGACCCGAGTCCCCATCACAGTTCCGATCTGCTGCAGGTACAGTGTGTTTTGGAGCCAAAAAAGATTGTGTTCGAGAATAAATCTCGGGCTTTTGAGCAGAAAGATTTTTTTGTTCCATCAACACCGCTGCGTCGTTTGATAAATAGTAATCTATAGATTCGATACTCAGGTCGTGATCTATATTTGAATACAGCACACAAACGACAAGGGTCAAAAAACGAAAATCAGTTTCACATTCTATATCTCTAGTTTCCAATATCAGTTGTGTGGAATGTTTAAGATATGAGGGTAATTTTGATACATATCCCTGTAAGAATAAATCAACATAATGGGACAGAGAGCTGGTTAAAGAACCAATTCTGGAAATGATGGGTCTTCCTGGGGGATTTTTATTGTCTTTATGAATTTTGGGTAAGTGGTAAAATATTGCCGTTTTTCTTTTTTGTTGAATAAATGAAGCGTATCAAGCAAAAGTACTCAACAAAAAAGAAAAATGGTTCTTAACCAATAATAATTCTAATAAGGCAATATTTAGCACCTTTCCTAACCTTATGTTGACAGCTGCTTAGAAATCCGTCATGCGGTCGTGCTCAGGTAAGGAGAGGTGCCTGCCATTCCATGCAGTACGATGCAATCAACGCACAAGTTATACGGCATTTTGTCCTTGCCCTAACACTAAATATTATATCATCGGGTTCCATCAATAGAACAACATAGCTCTTAATATGACTTGGCAACTGTGCATAACAGTTAGACTCAAAAATTACATTGCAAAAGAAGGCAAAATATGACTATTCTCTAAAGTTATCTGACTGTCACGGGTGTGTCAGGTGTGACAGTCGCTCTGGAGATGGCTGTAGAAGGTCACTATGCTTGGCATTGTAGACGCCTTCTTGATCACCTCATTTCTGTTGTATAATTATATCCTTCTTCCTTTAGGACTCAGCAGTAGTGTTGAGCCACCCCCGTAGTGTTCGAGTTCGGTTCGTCGAACACCCGTGTGTTCGCCGAACTGTTCGTCGAACACTGTTAAAACCAATGGCAGGCAAACAAAAACACATAGAAACACATAGAAAACACCTTCAAAGGTGTCCAGAAGCTGACAAACTGCTCAGAAGACACAACTAACACATGGAAAAGTGACAAGTACATATAGTCATGCGAAAAGAAAAGAGGTGGAGGAGTAAAAGGAGGGGGAGACACAGATATAGGCATGTCATGCCCTTCTAAAATCCAAAAAGTGAGAAGCCGACACGGCCAGTCCGTTCCTGCCCGTGCCACCTCTGTGTCGCCGGGTTTGTGATGAGCTGCGGTGGACCCCGACAGCCTGCCCCCCTATCCCAATACTGGTGCCTGTCCGCCGGTGGGTCGAGGCCCCCCACGGTGGGGGGGGGGGGGGAGTAACATCTGCAGAAGAAAGACCATCTTCCAGCCAAACTAAGATGTCGACTTCTTTTTGTGGACAATGTGATACGATCCCATTCTTACGGACACGCCCATCGCTACAAATTCTAAATGAGGCACAAAAACAGCAGGTGCTTCAACGGATATCAAGTGCTCCTTCAAGTGGGCTCTCCACCTCAATTTCAACATCACAAATACTCCAGTCCTCAGAGGTGTCACCCCAATCGCACTTGCTTCCTCACATCTTCCAAGTCTCCAGCTGCCCGTCTGAGTATGGGGTAGCACAGATGGTTGAGTCTGCACAGCTGTTTACTCATACTATAGCCTGGGAAACGGAGGTCTGCTCCAGAGCTTCTGTTAATCCAGATGAGGAAATGATCTGATCTGATGCCCAGAATCTTTATAAGTCGGATCCAGGACCAGATGAAGAAGGTTCTGAGCATAATGTAGACCCTTGTTCCCAAACTGTAACTCCTGTTGGTGGAGACAATGATGAAGACGATGATGAGACTCAAATACCTGATTGGAGCGACAACTTGACTTTTCGGTCAGGGCAGGAAGAGGTTGGCTCTGAGGACGACGGGTGTGATAACACACAGGGTGATGATGATGAGGTTGGAGATCCCACTTACTGTCAACCCACAGTAAGCCTGTCGATGAGGTCAGCAGAGGAGGTGGAGGAGGATGTGACTAGCCCTGGGGTTGGGGATGACTCGGTACCTGGGCATTTGCCTGGCCTTGGGGATGTCGCGGTGGTCGGCTCCCTGGCCCGTACCCTGGGGTCTCTGTTTAAAAGGGTGGATAATTGTTAATTTTATATGAGTTCATGACGCCACCTGTGGTATCTGGTGACAAGCACCAGCGCTGCAGCAGTCCACTGAGGCTGGTGATAAGGCAGCTCGATGGTATTGCTCCCCACAGGTGGACCTAGGTCTCAGGGCAGCGTATGCAGGGGGAATGCAGGACAGGCGAGACCCAGCTGGGTCAGAGCAAGAACGGGAACGGACACGGTAGTCACTTCAGTACCTTTTACTGGTGGAAATTCAGGCACATCCCGGAGCACTGTAGGGTGAAGGGTGCATATCAGGATCCTCCCCAATGAGCGGGTGTAGGGCCTCCTGTTTCTTGCCTCTGCTTAGTAAGTTTCTGACCTGCCTGGAGCTAGGCCTAACTTTGTCTCTGTCCTGCGCTGGCTGACCTTGTGGTAGGGCCTTCTCTTGAAGTTCACGCTCCCAGTATGCGGGGCCTAAGCGTCTCCTGGCTCTGTTACATATCAGCACCTTAGCGATCCTGGGACTTGTAGTTCTCCAGGGATTCCGGTTATGCCTTACTGGGTCATAGACATACCGGTAAGCTCGGATCCTGTGTCCGGTAAATGCTTCGGGGTGAGCTGGTTAAGCTCCTCTGCCCCTTATGTAGTAACTCGCCACTCGCCTTCGGCCTACTCGGGCCCTCACTAGGCTATACACACTAACTGCAGCTTGCCGCGCTTCACTGATCTTACGGCACCGGCACACCTTAAGCTCTATCTGGGCTCCCTGAATCTAGCAAGCGGGAGCCTCGTGCTCCACTGCTGAACTGTTAACTGCGTTCTCTAGACTAGACTGAGCTCCACTGCAGACTGACCTCTCTTAGGCTTCTCTACTGCAGGAACTCTTCAGAGGAACTGAACTGCCTAGCTCCATCTTCCCTATTTATATCCCTAACTGGCTCCCTCTGCTGGTCTGAGGTGGAAGGTGGAGATGTGTGAATGTTTATGGGGGCCTCTTGTGGAGGATTCCATCAATACACTCTTCTAGGATCTGTGATACCAAGCGCAGCGGGGCATCACAGATGCTATTGACGACGAGGTTAGGTTGCGCCTTCCTGAACAGAGACGGAGTACTGGAAGCAAGTCAACAACTGCATCCTCAACCACAACTCTGCCTCTGACCACAAGTCATAGTGGCTCTTCAGGTCACATGGGCTCTAAGCCTTGCATAGCGTGGGCATTTATTCAGATCGATAAGGATGACCCAACTCGTGTTATCTGTAATATTTGTCAGCAAAAGCTAAGTAGAGGCCAAAAAATACATAGTTTGAGTACTTCATGCATGTACCGTCACATGGATATGAAGCATAAGTTGCAGTGGGAAGCTCACTGTGCTGCAATGTGGCCTAGCCGGCTGGGCCAACCACCGTCTGCCCCATCTTGTGCATCCGCAGCCTCTTCATCGTCTGTGACTGGGGGGACAGCAGTCACACATGTTTTTGGACGCAGACCTGCCACCTCTTTACCCGCAACAGCCAGTGTGATTGGCAGGTCGTCAGTTCATTGGGAAGTGGAAACACCTGCTAGTGTTGAGCGCTCTCCGACATTGAGAGCACCACCTTTGGATCAAGGCAACCTAACATGTCCGCCTGCATCTTCCTCACAGACCGGCAGTTTTCCGGGGACACCCTACTCAACACCGTCTAAGCACAACAGCCAGCCCTCGGTCCCTCAGATGTGGAAAAGTAAAAGACCATTTCCTCCTAGCCATGAGAAAGCTAAGAGGTTGAATTTCACCATCTGCAAGCTGTTGGCTACAGAAATGCTGCCTTTCCACCTGGAGGACACAGAGGATTTTCAAGACCTTATGTCCGTCACAGTGCCCCAGTACCAGATGCCCAGTCGGCACTACTTCTCAAAGAAAGGTGTGCCTGCGCTCCACCAGCATGTCGCACACAACATCACCGCTTCTTTGAGAAACTCTGTGTGTGACAGGGTGCACTTCACCACAGACACTTGGACGAGAAGGCATGGACAGGGGCGTTACATGTCGCTGACTGGGCACTGGGTAACTATGGTGACAGCAGGACAAGGGGCTGCTGTCCAAGTCTTACCGTCCCCATGAGTTGTGCGTCAATCCTCTTTATCTCGAAGTTCCTCCACTGCTTCTGCCTCCTCAACCTCCTCTCGGTCCTCCACCTGCACCCAAAGCCTGTCTGGTAATGCCACCTTCTTTCTAACTGCGCAGAAGGAATCCTGCACACCTCCTTACTATGCTGGCAGCAGGGCTCAACGGCATCAGTGTTTACTTTGAAATGTCTGGGAAATGTGAGTCACACAGCTGAGGAGTTGTGGTCAGCTCTGGAGACCCAGTTTCATGAAAGGTTGTCTCCACTGGACCTGCAACCAGGGAAGGCCATGTGCGACAATGCTGCAAACCTGGGTGCGGCACTTCGCCGGGGCAATGTCACACACGTGCCTTGTATGGCTCACGTGTTGAACCTGGTTGTCCAGCAATTTTTAGCCCACTATCCCGGACTAGATGGCCTTCTGCAGAGGGCACGGTCGCTGTGTGCTCACTTCCGCCGTTCGCATCCCGCAGTTCAATGACTTACATCTCTACAGAAGTCGTTGGGCCTGCCAGTTCACCGGCTGAAATGCGATGTGCCGACACGGTGGAATTCAACTCTGCACATGTTGCAGCGACTGTGGCAGCACCGACAAGCCCTGGTGCAATACGTTCTGACGTATAGCCTGGGCCAACGAGATTCAGAGGTGGGGCAAATCACGCTGCAGGAGTGGTCTCAGATCAGGGACCTATGAAGTTGACGCGCCCCCTGGGCCATGGGGTACCCTGAGCCGGGCCGGTAGACGCTGGGGTTTGTAGTCACTGTATCGGTGACCCAGTCCGTGACCCAGGGCGGTCAATCCAAGGGTAATTTGTATATATGGATTTTATAATGTCTGACTACGCCACTTGTGGAGTGCGGCCAAAGGGGTCGCCGCTGCGGAACAGTCCTCTGAAGCTGGTGGTTTTGCAGCAACGGTATTATTACTCACCACAGGAAGAGTGTAGCTTCAGGGCAGTGTGGGTGGATGATGGTGGTTGTAGTGCAGGGAGTCAGTAATGAACACAGAGTCCGTGTGATGCAGTCCCAAGATCTTTACTCACAGTTGTTGCAGTCCAGATTACAGGTACCAGAGCAATCTCCCCCATCGTGCTGTGCGTACTCATTGAGGGGCTCAGTCCACCCCCAGATAGCTCCGGAGTGCTTAGCAGGACCCCCTTCTGTGTGTCCTTTCTCTGGCCTTCTCCCTGCACCTCACACCCAGTGACACTTCTATCCGGTATCCTCGGGCCTTGGCGGGTGACTTGTGTAACGTCCCCTGGGTCCTATGTGGCTACCTTCTTAGTGAGACTGGTGTGGACTTTGGCCTGCAGTACATGAAATGCAGCAGCCTCCGGTTTCTAGTTGAGCCTTGCTGTTTCTCCGCTAGTTGAGGGACCAGTTCCCCTTATCTGGCCTGACCCCTCTACCTCCTGGTAGCAGCGGGAGTACGGGTGGCCTTCTACACGGCCCGTAGCCGTAGGGTCCCTTTGGTTCCTGGAGCCTTCCAGCTCCCACTCCTCTCTTCTCTCCTTCAGTCCTGGGCCTCCCAGGCTAGGCCCGCCTCCGGAGCAGAGCTCATGCCTAGTCTCTGCTCCTGTCACTTTTCCTCCTCTGTCTGGCTTGCTCTTTCTAAGATGGCTTCCTATTTATACTCTCCTTGTCATGTGCTCCCCTAAGCTGCTCCCCTAAGCACCCACTACATAGGACCCTCAAACCAGCTAGGGACCGGGGACTGTGCTCTCCCTTAGGAGCAATCTCGCCCTACCCCCACTGCGGGTATGTGTTGGATGCAGGAGTCAGGGTCCCGAGCCATACGCCTTCCTTACCTGAGGGTGAGATACCACACCTCTGGGTGAGATGCAGTAACTCTGTGGCGACTGAACCCTCAGGGGCGCCACACACCCTTCTGCTCAGTTTTGAAATGGCGACGAAGATGTTTAGTGCTGACGACTATGCCATTATCAGCATGACTATTCCGGTGATTTACATGCTGGAGCACACATCAAACAGAATTCAGAGTCAGGTGGTGGGACAAGAGGAGGTGGAGGAAGTAGAGGAGGAGTCGTATGGTGAAGGGATAACATCTCCAAGGTCCAGACGGTTGACAGCACCAAGGCGGCAGGCATGGGAGGGTGGGGGAGAGGGATTAACCAGGGCGCATGGTAGCAGCCAAACTGTTGAGGAAGGTGCAGGAGCCGAGGAAGTAGTGGACGACGAACTGGCGATGGGCATGGAAGATTCATCAGATGAGGGAGACCTTGATCACATTTCTGTTGTGCGAGGTTGGAGGGAGAGGGCAGAGGAAGGAAGCATGATTCTTACCTCGCTACCAACACAACAAGGACTTGGTACTTCTGTATGCGCAAGACACATGAGTGCCTTCTTGCTGCACTACCTGCAACATGACCCCCGGATTGTCAGAATTCGAAGTAATCCCGACTACTGGGTTGCCACACTCTTAGATCCCCGGTACAAAAGTATATTTGCCGAAATAATTCCTGCCATAAAAAGGTATTGACGAATGCAGGAGTATCTGCAGACGCTGTTGCAGAATCTTACATGTGCTTTTCCACAAAACACCAGTGGTGCACGTAGTGAATCTCACAGTTCTAACTTGCCAACGGTGGGACTGTCGAGCCTTCATCACTCAAACAGTAACAGTAACACAGTATCTGCTGGTAACAGCAATTTTGTGGAATCGTTTCACCACTTTTTTAGACCATCCTTTGCAAGGCCACAGGAGACAAGAAGTCTGACACATACTCTTGCACCATCCTCTCTAGGCATTGACTATCTCCAAGTGAACATCGAAGCCATGACTGTGTCACTGGACCCTTGCTCATTTTGGTATTCCAATCTGGAATAATCGCCGGAGCTCGCCACTCACGCCTTGGAGATCTTGTCATGCCATGCAGCCAGCGTTCTCTCTGAACGTGTGTTCAGCGCTGCTGGTGGTGTGCTGACAGATAAGCGCATGCGGCTGTCCACTGAGAATGTAGACAGACTCACGTTCATAAAGATGAACAAATCATGGATTCGCAAGGACATTTCTACCCCTGTGTCATCCTTGGGAGACTAAAAGCTTGGGGATTTGGTAAAATCACCTCACCAACCGTTTTAAGCAACAGTGGGGCAATTGATGCCACTTAACCCTAGAACGCATGACCATAAAAATCTACACTTTCACATACCTGGGGCCCTTTAGGCCCGTGTGCAAATAACATGGAATAACTCAAACTCAAATGACAAACAACTATATACATGAAGAATACCTAGAGTTTCAAAATTCTAACTAAAGTATTCTTGCAGAAAATAGAAAACAATTAACTGGGCGGGCCTGCAAGGCCACAGGTATGCGTTCTAGGGTTAAGTGGTGTCTGTGCCACAATTTTGGGAGTCCCCTTGCTGTGTCTTACGTGACCCCCCCCCCCTTTTAACTGTAAGAAACTACATACACTATGGCTTGGGGTAACACAGATGGTTGAGTCTGAAGAGCTGTTTACTCAGAGGTCTGCTCCAAAGCTTCAGGGTCTGCTAGTCAGCGTAGAATTTTTAACTGCATCTAGCCTAGGCAATACTTTGGGCGTAGTAGCCCAGCTGCGAAGCAAGCTGCACCGCCTGTGTATCTAATAAGAATTTTTAAATGAATCTAGCCTAGGCAGACTGTGGGGACCCCCAACCAAACCCAGACGCTCAGCCCCCCTACCGCCCCCCTTTCATGGACAATACAATAATGTAACTCTTACAACTGGATGGGTGAGGATTGGTCACAGCTTTATTAACTCTTTATACTCATTCCATTAGAAAGGCATTTTATTTCTAAAATAATTCAGCTTGTTGCAGCATGCCCTGGGTCCCCACTCCGGCAAGTTGGCCAACAAGTGTAACTCTCCAACATGTCCTTTCTATTTCCAGGCCACGGAGGATCCAGCGTACTCGTATGCAGGACTCTGACCCCCACCCATCACTCTTAACGCTTGTTCCACTCCGTCCTGGAGTCCTGACAGGAATATGTCCAGTCCAATATCTATTAAGTGAACACCGTTGGGCCGTATGAGGCCTGCTTTATCTCCTTCCAGTTGTCGGTGTCGTATCACTACACCGCCTCTGTCTCTTCTAAATTTTGCCATCCGAATATTTATTACCCGCCTTGTCCATTCGATGGCCGTGATGTCTCGCGCACCTTGCCATACCGCTATCGGCACAATCTCTGACGATACTATAGCTAATTTTGTGAAAAATTCTCTGAAGCGCTCAGTGTCTAGTTTCATTATTGCCAGTAGTTATGCGCTCTTGTGATGACCTAGGTTGTTTCCCCCGGCCTGTATAACTAAGATGACCGGACCTCTTGCCTCTCTCCCTACCTTGATTACCTCCATTAGTACCTGTGGCCATAGCAGGCCTCTAATACCTCTCCAGTTGAAATATGTGTTATGAAACTCTAATTTCCTCCCGCCTGGGCGGACTTTCACCCTTTTTTGTGCCCAATATATATACGAGTGGCCTATCACTCACACTGTTGGCTTAGCGTCACCTGTAAAAGAAACAAACCACGTTAGGATAACAAGTCCGGTCTTATGTATCTTGCCAAACACGTGGATCGCCATCTCCCTATCCTCTGAACTTCCGTTTCTGACAGTCCTGCTCTTGCTGCTTCCGTGGCCGCACCTATGCGGAATGAGTGTGTCCCGTAATCTTTGGGGTGGTTCCCTGCCGATGTTATGCAGTTATTAAATATAGCTTGGAACTGGTATCTTGATAATGGCGTTCCATCAATGTGTGATAGGAAGAAATTACTTTGTGATCTGATGGTTAGATATGTTTTTACTATTGTTACCAGACTCAGTGTACCGTTTGTGGGTTGTAGAAGTACCCAAGTACCCCTGCCCGCTGGAACCGTTTTCGATTGGTGTATGCGTAGACCTATTGCATTATTGTCTATGACTACGTCCTGGTGTAATAAGCCTCCACTGGTGGTAATTTTGGATTGAGGGACTAATTCGCTTATGCATAGCGCCCCGAAGAAGGCGATCACAAATGCAGTAGACATTAGTGTTGCTTCAAATTGTGAGTGTCATGTTAATGGTGTTAGGGATATGATGTGAGAAATCAGTTTTAGTGACACGGGACGGGACGTCTACATTCCTGACTTGGCTGACCCCTTTTCCACCCTTTTATGGATTGTCTGATGATGAATCTTTGTCACATCTCCCCAATTCAGTAGTTGGAAGTGAAATGCTACTCCGGTCAGACACCGCTGCGCTGACTCTCCTGATATGCCCCTCATCATTAGCTGGTGGAGAAATTCTATGGTGACTTGTGATCTGGCTTGTTCACATTGGTCAACCCGTCTGCCTGCTACTAGTCATGTCCACTCTTCCCATGCCTTACCGTATGCTTGCCACGTTGACGGGGCAACTGACGCTCTGATTAATGGCATCAACTATTCGCCACTAGATCCCATAGGGAGGGTGGGCAACTGTTGCCCGATGGGTGGGCGTTGTGGAAGAGCTCTGTGAAAATCTGCCAATTGAATTGTTATAAAGCGTTAGCAGCAGCTTTATACCCCTCAGCATAGTGGCTAGCGCGGACCCATACATTGTGTTTTAGGCACAGGAATGCTAGCCTGCGTAGTAGGCCTAGCACTGGGAGAGACGATGATGCCATCTTATTAATGGAGTGCGCTAGGCTGGTGTTTTGTGTTATGAAGCGTATATTTTTGTTAGCCAGGCGCGCGCCCCATATTTCTATTGCTACCACTATTGGGAAAAATTATTTTCAGGGCTAGATGCAGCTAAAAATTATTATTAATTTCAAAGCTGGTGGAGCTTGGTATAGATGGCCTAATACAATGAGTCCCACACACTGCTAGAAGCCCAAATATTTTTTCAGAGCTAGATGCAGATAAAAATTATTTTTAATTTGCATCCTGATGGAGGTCAGTATAGATGGACTAATAGAACAAGTCCCACTCACTGCTAGAAGCCCAAATATTTTTTCAGAGCTAGATGCAGAAAAAAATGATATTGAATTTGCAACCTGGTGTAGGTTAGTATAGATGGACTAATATAACAAGTCCCACACACTGCAAGAAGCCCAAATATTTTTTCAGAGCTAGATGCAGAAAAAAATGATATTCAATTTGCAACCTGATGGAGGTCAGTATAGATGGACTAATAGAACAAGTCCCACACACAGCTAGAAGCCCAAATATTTTTTCAGAGCAAGATGCAGATAAAAATTATTTTTAATTTGCAACCTGATGGAGATCAGTATAGATGGACTAATGGACCAAGTCCCACACACTGCTAGAAGCCCAAACATTTTTTCAGAAGGAGATGCAGAAAAAAATTATATTCAATTTGCAACCTGATGGAGGTCAGTATAGATGGACAAATAGAATGATGCTTTGCCCAAAAGATTTTACTTCACTAGGTGCAGTAAAAAAATTGGTATTCTATACACAGGTGGTATGTCTTGCAACACAGATAGGCTACTCCACTGACTAACACACTCTGCAATAGGCCAAAAAGTGTTAGCTTTGCTAGATTCAGCCAAATGCTGTGAAAAAAACTTGCACAGCACTGGCACAGACCTGCCTGGCAAAAACTGATAGGAACTGATGTAACCTAGTCCTGAAAAGGACTGCAATTACAATTAGTCTTTACTCCACAATCTATCTATTTAAGAGCACAGACCTGCCTGATAAAAGTCGTAGGAAATGCTGTAACCTAGTCCTTAAAAGGACTGCAATCACAACTATTCCCTACTCCCAAGCTATCTGTAGATTTGTGCGAAAATTGGCTTGAAATTAACAAGGTATAGCGCACACAGCAACAGCGGTGCCGTCTAACACGCAGCTGCAGCAGTGAGAAAATGGTGGCGACGGGGAAAATGGCTGGGTCTTATAGGTCAAGGACATGTGACATACACTGCCAATGACACATGCCCTTGCTTGTGTGAAAAAAAGCACTTCGCTCCGTGTGTGCGCTGCTGATAGGCTGACAGATTGCACCTCCCCACTGTATAAATGCGGGAAAGAGAAAAAAAAATGGAGATCTTCATTATTCCTGCAGAGATCCATCCCCTGCCCCTCCCCCCACCCCGCTGTACACTCAAACTGCATATTAACATTAATTTTCATCATTACTGAGAAAAAATCCAGTTATGATTTTGGTGCACGAACAGTTATCGAACATAACCTCGAACAGCCGAATTTTTTTCAAATCGTTCATGTTCGCCGAACGGCTCGAACACCGCCCATAACAGCTCGAATTTGAGATTGGTGAACAGTTCGAGTAGAACAACGCTCATCTCTACTCAGCAGTGACCTCAACCTTCTACTGCTGATGGACACACCCTTGCTGGGTAGTTAAAAAGTCTTAGTTTCTCCATAGTGTCACCGGTGATAGTCCTATGTACCTCTATGTAAGCTTGGAGCACTAGCAGTTGGCTAGTTAATTCTCTGATGCCTTTGGAGGACAGTTGGCATTCTCTCTGGTGTCTGCTCAAGCTAAGTTATCCCCTTTGTTTGTTTATCTTGTTGTCTTTAGTTTGTAGTGGGGTTTGCCTAGTGCCCACCATGTCCCCTCCCTATCTAGGGATTAGGTACCTGCTCGGCGATAGATGTGGAACCAATATAGGAACGATAGGGTAGGCAGGGTGATATTAGATCTGCCTAGGGGTGTCCACTCCCCCTTTCCCTAGTGTTAGTCTTTCCCACACCTTGCGTGACACTGACCCCAGATCCCAATGAGCCTATAGTCTGTGTTCCAGTAAAGATGGAGCAAAATGATGACATTATCAAACCACCTGAGTCAGGACACTAAAGTCTTGAGTGTGCTCTTGCTGTTCTGTAGACCACAGGGTTAAGCACACTGCAAAACACATAATGAAGAGTGGCTCCCAGCTTTATCACAATCTTTAACTGCATTAGCATGATATGCAAATGGAAGTTACTCCAGGTGATCCTCAGCATGTGATTGGGTCCATGGCGATTGCCCCCTCAGCATCCCAGTAGCTAAACTACTGACCTTGAGGTACAATCCTTTTTATTTTTTCGACAGTAATACAATGTTTGTTTGATTTATTTTATTTTTGCTCACACTTATCGTGAGAGCCAAAATACTCACATCTTTTATGGCAAAAGTTTAAAGAAATCTATATAAAATGCATATGAAATAATTACGTACCAAAATATATCTGTTGAGCATAATTTTACAGACATGTGTGCATAAGTGCTTAGTCAATATCTCCGTAGCTGACAGAATTCTAAGTGAATATTCAGAATGTGATACTATTGCAAGTTAGAATTCTTGGCACCTGACTATGTAATCGTGAACAGTGATTTAACACTAGAACTACCGGAGGGGTCATTTTGACCCTTTCGCTATTTATTTTTCCTATAATTTCTAAAATTTTAACAAATGAGTTCTGAGTTTTTGTGACTTTTATTTATTCATGGCAGTGTATATTTTAGGACACAAAAATGAATTGTAATTTTTTCTGGGGCCCGGATTTTACAATTCATACCTATAAGTACTGAAGGGGTCAATTTGACCCCATACATAAAAGTAGTAGTAGGCAAGTCACCTAATATTACAGAGTACAGAAAATCACAGTGCTTCTCCCTAGTTGTAGAGTGTAATTGTGTCTTTGCATATCAGGGATGATTCAGCATTTTGTTTTGTCTAAACTTGTCTGAACATGTTTGATCCATGTCTCTTCTAGCGATTTCTGTCTGCACTTCAGTAGCAAACATTACAGTTGAAGCTACAACTCTGCATGTTTGTACAGTGTCGTTTTATTACTTCTGCGATCTTACAAGTCCCTTCTTGCGACGTATATTTGAAGCATGAGTAAGCAGAGGGGTCTGACAAGTGATGAAATTTTGAAATGTCTTCAGAATTTATCTGAAAATGAGTCAGGAGAAGAAAATCAGGAACAAATAGACTGAGTCTGATGAGGAATATTTTCCTCATGATATTTCCGAAGAAAAAGATTCAAGCAGTAACAGTGATATAATTGACGATACCGAAGATTCTGGAGAGGATGATGGACGTCCTACTACGTCAACAAGATGTACGGCCACACCATAATTGCGGAGAGGTAGAGAAAGAGGGACCCAACCACAATATTTTGGATACGGAGGGAGAAAGAAAGGTACAGTGGACATTCCACCTGCTGTGGGTCATAAAGAGACTTGTCATGATGGAATTGTGTGGTAAGTTGTCCCAATTGCTTCTGCATCTACTGGCCGACTGTCCCAACAAAACATTCTATGAGAAACAGCTGGACCCACCCCTTATGCCAAATGGGAGATCATTAATGGGAATGTATCAAGTGCATGGAGGTTGCTAATTGATGAACCTATACTTCGCCACATAAAAAAGTGTACAGAAATGGAGGCTCGTCAGAAACTTGAAGATGATAAATGGACAGTTTCTCTAATCGAGCTTGATGCATTTACTGCAATATTATATGTGAGGGGTGCATATAATGCAAATGGTCTTTCTGTAAAAAGTTTGTGGTCAAGTACTTGGGGTCCTCGCTTCTTTCAAGACACTATGCCGAGAACTAGGTTAAAAAATTGATGCGATTTTGTATGATTTGACATCAAATCCACCTGATCTGATACATTGAAGAATGACAAGTTTGCTTTATTTTCTGAAGTGTGGAATCGCTTCATTGGAAATTTTATACTGTGTTACAAACCTGGACAAAACCTGACAGTTGATGAACAGCTTTTTCCAACTAAATCAAGATGTCCTTTCACCCAATATATAGCCAATAAGCCGGACAAATTTGGAATAAAATTCTGGCTGGTAGCTGATGTAGAATCCAAATACCTCTGCAACGGGTTTCCATATTTGGGAAAAGATGAACAACGACCGGCTGATCTGTCTCTTGCACAACACATTGTTCTCAAACTAATGGATCCATTTTTGAACAAGGGAAGAAATGTTACTACAGATAATTTTTTCACTTCATTGAAACTTGCCAATACACTGAAAGCCAAGAGAACAAGCATTGTGGGAACGATGAACCGTGCAAGAAAAGAGATTCCATCTTTGGCAAAAAACCTACGAACAAATACATATGAGACTACTCTGATGAAGAATGGTGACATCACTCTTACAGTTTACCAAGGTAAACCAAATAAGAATGTCATTTTGCTCAGTAGCCTTCACCCAGATGTAGCAGTTGGAAACGACAAGAAAAAAAAAAACGGAAACGGTAAAACTTTACAATAAAACAAAGGTTGGAGTGGACACAGTAGACCAGATGGCTCGAAAGCACACCACAAAATCTGGAAGCCGCCGATGGCCTGTTCAGGTGTTTTGTAATGTACTTGATTTAGCAGCTATAAACGCAACAATACTCTATAAAACAGCAACTGGGAGTCAAATTAGCAGACGGGAGTTCATTCTTCAGCTGGCATTAGACCTTCGCAAGAATTATTTGGAATCAAGAAGTGGCCCATCATCCGCAATGTCTGAACCACAAACAAAAGGACAAAAAATCCGCAAGAGTCGAAAATGTGGAGTTGGAAGATGCAACGAAAACAAAACCATTAAAACTTACGCAAGCTGTAACAAACCAGTTTGTGGAAAATGCACTGGGAAGTATTTTCATTCTGCTAAATATCTATTTAATTTCAAAATCTAATCTATGTTCTAATATATTTTAATGAAAAAGTCTCTATACTTCTATAACTATAGAACTTAATTTTTTTTTAATTACTTTTTTATGATGCTTTGTTTGAGAATCCCAGTGCATGCTGGGTTACTCAAACAAAGCTTCATCTGGTGGCAGAGGCTGCGATCACTGCCACAGTCTCTGCCCCTTCCCTGAAACAAAGTGTCATCACTCGGTAAAGGGTCTGGGCTAGTCCCTGCTCCTCTGATCTTGCGCCGGTTTTCATTTTCAACAGATACTTAGTAGATAATTGTCACTGTGCGATGTGCACAATGACCGTGTGCTCTCTTGCCAGCTCTGATCAGAAGTAAGGAGTCGGCAGAAGTGCTCACTGTCATTGTGCAATATAAGATGAATACCCGGCTTGTAGAGACCAGCACTGCCCCTGCAAGTGATATCACTTGCTGAGGCGGTGCCGGTCTTTGCACGTCATACATATTCTTAAAGCGCACAGATCAACCCAAAATATCAGTCTACTTTGCATGCTAGTCTGACGCAATAGCTCTTAAAAAAAGGTTAGATTATCCTTAATATAATAAGCTCAGTTCATTAACAATACTATAATTTATATACCCTGTTAAGATTGCAGAATGACTTATGTTAAAGAGCATATCAAGCTTCTATTTGGGCAAGTCCTGAATATTTAATACTTTTTACAAACTGCTGAATAGCTCAAAAACTCGTTTGCAAGCATTTATATTGGAATGTTACTGTGGGCCATACAATGCACCTGTTTATGAATTATTGAAGCATACTATATATTTGATATATTAAACCTTCAAATGCATTCTGTGAAAATGCCATAGAGATGCCAGAGAAATCATCCATTTAAAATATGCATTAAAAAATCTGTTTGAAGGTGGTATGTAGTGATGAGCGAGCACTAAAATGCTCGGGTGCTCAAAGCTCGGGTCGAACACATTGGAACACTTGGGTGCTCGACCCGAGCAATGAGCCCAATGTAAGTCTATGGGAAACTCGAGCATTTTTTTGGCGGTCCCCCCCGGCGGTCTGCAGAAGGTCAAAAATTGCCCCAATCGATGGGAACAGTGCTCAATTAAACATCAGGCAGGCAGAATATATAGGCAGACAGGCAGGCAGGTTATATAGGAGTGTGCATAAAAAACAGCAGGGCACTTGGAACACACTAGTGCCCTCCTATTTTCATGCACCTGTCTCTTTAAAAAAGCTGGCTGGCAAATCATCAGCGGCATACACCGGTACCTGACAATTTAGAACAGAAAATAGAGCATCACACATAGATTAGATAGATGGAAACATGTCAGTCACATATATCATAAGTACAGTGACAGTGTTGGTTACTGTACTTGTTATTTAGTGTTAAAATAAAGGATTTATTAAAAAAAAAAGTTGACGTGGGGTTCCCTGTAATTTTATTCTCTAGCGGAAGTTAAGCAGATGGCTGGGGCAGATGTTTGAAGCCTGGGAAGGAGGTAATACCCACGGAGCTTCTCAGGCTACTAATATCAGCCCCCAGCTGAATACCTAGCCTTTACTAGCTATTAACATGGGGGACCCAAAAAAAAAAAAATGATGTGGGGTCCCCCCTTTTTTAATAGCTAGCAAAGGCTAGGCAGACAGCTGGGGGCTGATATTAATAGCCCAGGAAGGGTGCCATGAATATTGGCCCCCTCCCAGGCTAGGAACACCAGCCGTCAGCCGCCCCAGAAATGGTGAATCCATAGGATGCGCCAATTCTGGCACTTAGCCTCGCTCTTCCCATTGCCCTGTAGCGGTGGCAGTGGAGTAATAGGGTTGGGGTTGATGTCCGCTAATAATGCCAGCTGACATCAAGCCCAGGATAGTAATGGAGAGGCGTCTAGAAGACACCCCGATTACTAACCCCATAGTGAAAGTTAGAAAAAAAAAAAAACACAAACACCCAGAATGAAGTCCTTTAATTGAAATAAAGACACAATTCTTTAATGTTCTAAATTAAACTCTATTTACCGTCACGCCCAATCCAGCTGAAGCCAACGATCTCCTGCAATGAAAGTAAAATAATAAACCAACCTGATGCTTACCTTTCCATGGTTCCCAGGACTGCTTCAGCTCTGCTACATTGACATGACAGGCTGGATCGCAGCAGAATGCGGCCATCCAGCTTGACATGCCGCAGACACAGAGAAGCTCCTCAGTCCAATGAACTCAGCTCACCTCATGCACGTCACTGACAGCATGGGAGAGTTATCCTGCGCATGCAGTGCCTGCAAATGACATCACCGCTTCAGCAGGAGAATTCTCTCACGCTGGGACGGCATTGAGATGGCAGGCTGGGTGGTAGCAGAACGCTTCCATCCAGCTTGTCATCCTTCAGAGACGCTAAGGAGCGCAGGCATGCTTGCGCTCTGCAGTGTCTCTGAAAGATGAATAGCTGGATGGCAGCGTTCTGCTACCATCCAGCCTGCCATCTGAAAGCCATCCCAGCATGGGAGAATTCTCCTGCTCCAAGCGGTGACATCATTTGCTGGCACTGCATGCGCAGGAGAATTCTCCCACACTGTCAGTGACGTGCATGAGGTGAGCGGAGTTCATTAGACATGAACTCGGCTCATCTGGATGCCGTCCCAGCCTGACACTGAGGAGCGCAAGCATGCCTGCGCTTCTCAGTGTCTGCGGCATGGCAAGCTGGATGGCAGCTTTCGGCTGTGATCCAGCCTGTCATGTGAATGTAGCAGAGCTGGAGCCGTCCTGGGAACCATGGAAAGGTAAGGATGAGGTTAGTTTATTATTTTACTTTTATTACAGAAGACATTGACTTCAGCTGGAATGGGCGTGATGGTAAGTATGGTTTAATTTAGAACATTAAAGAATTGTGTTTAAATTAAAGGACTTTATTCTGGGTGTTTGTGTTTTTTTTTAACTTTGACTATGGGGTTAGTAATGGGTGTGTCTTATAGATGCCTCTCCATTACTAACCTGGGCTTGATGTCAGCTGGCATTATAAGTCAATCCCTGCATGATTGGTGTTCTAAATAGCGCCAAACATGCAGGACGGGGACCCGAGCTCCCGCCCGAGAATCGTGCAAGTACTCAGCGAGCTCCGAGCATCTCAAGTACTGAGATGCTTGGGCGAGTACCGAGCTGTGGCAAGCATGCTCGCTCATCACTAGTGGTATGGCATTGGTGGATATATCATATGTAACACTCCATTCCAAATAAATCTTTACATTTATATTTGCTTGGTTCTCCTGGAATAAAATTGCCCTGAGAAGTTTTAATCAGTTTAATTATCCAGGGATATCTGATGTTTGACATTGACCGTGACATACACGATCTCTGCCAAGTACGTTTTTTTTTTTAAGTAAATGTTTCTTACTTTTTGAATTTTCCAAATAATTTTAAGTAGTCTGGGTTTTAATACAAAACAAAAAACAACATTGTGGCCATGTTAAGAAAGAGATAGACAAGGGAATAAATGTGGAACATATTTGCCCTTAGACAGGTAAAGCTGTTAGCTCTTTGTAGTAATAAAATAACATCAGAGAAACAAAAAGCATAATGCAATAAACAATAAAAAAAAGAAAAAAGGTTGTTTCCCGCTGCCTGAAGTGAACAGATGTGGATGGTTAATTTTTTTGAACTTGCTGTGAGATTATGGGAATTAAACATGGCCAATTCTATTACAATGAGTATTCTCATAACACTTTTATTCAGCGTTACCTTTCTATACAATTGTATAAGCTATTTATTGAATTGTGATGCCAAAATAGCTTTCAGCTGGTGTTCAGATGTGTAATTGATCTTTTAGAACAAATTCACATATTAATAAAGAGGTAAGAGATATAATCACAGTGTTGTATGATTTTAGATGCTATGTTAATCATTTTGTCTCAGACATAAGGGGTTTTACCCTTGGTTTTTCTAATGAGCTACAGACTGTATATTGAATAACTGATTAATTTGTTTGTAAATTTAATTGAATAGACTTCTTTTTATGGGAATTAGTGGAATCAAACTTATTTATATGCAACAGCATTGTTTTCTCTATTCTTGCAAGTGTTGTGGGTATTGTGTATCATATAGATGTTTCTGCTTTTCAAAGTAAAGGCCGTGCTTTGTTTTATGTATTAAAATGCTAATTAAACATCCAGTTTGGACAACAGAAGAATGGATAACTAAGCAATTACATTAAAAACAATTATGATATATTTGACTAAATTCTCACTGTTTGTACTTGTTCTGAATACTTCTACTGAATATAGTTTCATGCATACACAGTAGCATGTCTGTATATGTGCCTAGAGGGGGGAATGTCAAGCGATTTCCAGTAGTCCCATTGACAATAAACGGAGCGAAGCCCAAGCATGCATACTTCCGCTCCATTCAGATAGGTCTACAGAGCCCGATCCTCAAGTTTCAGAGCAATTACCACTGAGGTTCACAGCGGTTGGATCCCAAGAGAATTTGCAAGTTAACCACTATTATATGGATAGAGGATAACTTGTGATTTTAGGTATAATGCTTTAACCCCTTTCCAACCCTTGCCGTATTAGTACGCACATTTGCGTACCCCCCGTTCAGTGAGGGCTGCTGCGCTGAGCCCTCACTGAACCGAGCACATGTCAGCTGATTCTTACAGCTGACATGTGCCCGCAACAGCCGCTGGTGGAATCGCGATCCACCCCCGGCTGTTAACATGTTAAATGCCGCTGTCAATCTCCAACAGCGGCATTTAACGCGCGCTTCCGGGTTGCGCGTCATAAGCCCCGCCCATCGGCGACCCCGTCACCGATGGGTGGGCATGACAACCCAGGGTCTGCAGCATATGCCTGTGGTTGTCATGATCTGACCTAGTGGTCGGCGCTCATAGCACAGGACCATTTCTGCTGCATGCAGGGGATCTGCTCGTCCCCTGTATGTAGCAGAGAAGATCAGACAACTGCTGCTTCTAGTCTCCTATGGAGACTATTGAAGCATACAGTAAGTTAAAAAAAAAATGTTTTTAAAAATATAAAAAAATAATATAAAAGTTTAAATCACCCCCCTTTCGCCCCATTCAAAATAAAATATTAAAAAAAAAAAAACACATACACATATTTGGTATCGCCGCGTTCATAATCGCCCGATCTATCAATATAAAAAAAAGAATTCATCCGATCGGTAAACGGTGTAACGAGAAAAAAATTCTAAACGCCAGAATTATGTTTTTTGATCGCCGCAAAATTGCAATAAAATGCAATAACGGGCGATCAAAACATCGGATCTACCCCAAAATGTTATCAATAAAAACGTCAGCCCGGCCCGCAAAATATAAGCCCTCACCCAGCCCCGGATCACGAAAAATGGAGACGCTACAGGTCTCAGAAAATGGCACTATTTATTTTTAGGTTTTTTACCAAATTTTGGAAATTTTTTTCACCACTTAAATATAAAATAACCTATACATGTTTGGTGTCTACAAACTCGTAATGACCTGGACAATAAGAATGGCAGGTCAGTTTTAGCATTCAGTGAACGTGGTAAAATAAATAAATAAAAAACAACTGTGGTATTGCACTTTTTTTGCAATTTTACCGCACTTGGAATTTTTTTCCCGTACACGATATGGTAAAACTAGTAATGGCGTTGAAAAATAAAACTTGTCCCGCAAAAAATAAGCCCTCACACTGCCATATTGTCCAAAAAATAAAAACGCTATGGCTCTGGGAACAAGGGGAGCAAAAAACGAAAAAGCAAAAACGACAAAACCCAAGGTTGCGAAGGGGTTAAGGCCTACGCATGCTTAAGGAAATTTTCTTATACTATACAGATAGTACACCTCAGCTATTGTATGAATTCAGTCTCGGCAATGAAAAGAAGATATTCTTGTTGTAAATTAAAAATTCTGGAAGCTCTTCTTTTTTTTTAAATAATAAAATCCTTATTCTTTATTTTGCTTACTTATGCTAAGCCAGACTAAGATTTTTTCTTTACCAATAAATATACATTAACAATGAAACAGTGAAAATGTATACAAAAGTCATACTAAAAAATATCTGAAACAGTTGTCTATTACAACCAATGGAATATAAGCATTAATACATTTGTATATGCAGTATATAGACGGACAAAGGATGAAGGTGACTGATTATTACTTTTTTGGATTTACATACTGCAATTGTACAATATATAACAGATTGATAAAATGTAAACTTGACAAGTATATTTTTAAAGGCAAAGCGTCAATAGAAATTGACTTATTGCTTAAATCGGGTTTTGTGTTTCTTGTATTTAAAATAAAATAATTTTTTCCTCTATATTACAATCTCTTTAATTCAACACTAAATATTTTACTTGCAATTTTCATGCTGGCCACGCGCTACTATTTATATTCTTTATACTTCCTTTTATATCAAGAAGAGCTTACTGCAGTTTGTGATAGTGTCACCCCTCAACCTGTTTTCGTGGACCATACTGTAATCCGGCCTACATTAGCATTTTCTGTCCTGCATCTGGTGGGGGCATGTGTGTCTCTGCTTCTCTCTGCAGAGTGCTTTCTTGGTGCTCAGAACTTCAGACAGGCCTGAGCTGGAGTTCTGGAAACTTCTTCATCCTTTGAGTTACCTGTAGTAAATGTTTAAGGGGTGGGGTGTGAGTATCTCTGCCCAACCAGGGGGCTGATCCCAAGAGAAGGACAACAATAAGCCCCATGTTTGGTTTTCTAGTTCATGCTGTGCTGTGTGAAGGGCTAGGATCTGCTTGCTGAGACCAGGTCCTGGTGCCGTGTTTGGAGATTGGAGATCAGTTGCCACGTGGGATTGTGATGTCTTGCCACCCTGCTGGATTTGAGGACTTAGTCTAAAGATTGTTGCATTTTCCTTGGCGTTGGATTACCGGGCGGCACACCCGGATTTGTCCTTTTTGTGTGATCACCTTAAAGACTCTAAGGAACCATAGCTACGTTAGGTATTATATTCTCCCAGTCCCAATAAAGGTCGTTGGATTGTTCACCGGCCTGTAGTCTCTGCCTGTCACACACCCCATCACAGTCCCTTATCATTAGAAGCAGGTTAGCAATTACTGATACACAGTTGATAACACAGGATCCACACATCACAATAGGTCACTTCAGACCCTGCTCCCCTTTCCTTCACAATGTCCTTTGCTCATGATCATTAGATTCTTCCATATAAAAGATTGGGGCAGAGTCTGTGAAAGTTGGTGTCTGGTACTTTAATATTGATAACCTTTAAAAGGTCTTAGTCATCAAAACAAGATCTGTAGTGATGCGACACCCCACATAACCCCCACTAATCTTCTGTTTCCAGATTCTGGATGTGCTTAGTTGAGGAGTGGAACAGCACAGCTCTCTCAACTGCATAGTGGCTGCAGATTGTTGCAAATTTAACCCTATTCATTTGAATTAGGGCAGATGTGTAGTAGCTGGCCATGACCATTATGCAGTTGATAAAGCTAAGCTGTGTGACGCGCCCCCTGGGACATATTCCTTTTTGAGGGGAATACCCGGCACCGGATCAGATGGGGGGGGTTGTAGTCTCCGAGCGGCTGTGACCCGGCCCCGTGCCCAGGGCGTCAAGCTAAGTGTTATGTGGCAGCTTTACAGATGTTATTAAAGTTCTTTTGTGTCGACTATGCCACCCGTTGTGATGCGGTCACTGTGGCCGCCGCTGCTGCAGGGTCCGCTGAGGCTGATGGTGGGTGCGCAGCTTGGTGAGATAACCCCCAACGGGAGGGGTATAGCCTCAGAGGGGACAGGCGCAGAGGATGGGGGTTGTGGTGGTGCGGTGCAGCCGGCAATGAAGACAGACTCGGGTTGTGCAGTTAAGGGAGTTTACTTACTGCTGATGTTTCGGTCACTCCAGCTGCTAGTGACCACCCGAGCCGTGCTGCGTCCACCAGGTCCTGGATCCAGCCAACCCCCAAACAAGTCCGGAGCGTGGCCCTGAGCTCTCCCTCTGTCCTTTCTTCAGCCGTCCCCACCAGTGATTCACCTAGGTCCAGCTCCCTCGGGCCTTCTGTTGGGACACCCTTGGCCCTGGGTTCCCTGACCCTTCATGTGGTGTGCCTTCGGGGTGAATGTGGTGGGTGACCGTGGCAGACACTGCCCACGGTCTCCGGTCTCTGGCTGGGGATTGTTTTCTGCCCCCACCAGCTTGGGTTCCGGTACCCTGATGCTGACTCCTCACCCGGTGCTCTAATTTGGGTTCTTGGGTCCCTTCAGTCTTCCCCCTCTGGGTCTTTCTCTGCTCCACTCTCTCTCTCTCCAGGGCTGCTGTTTCCTTCTCTCTCCTCTCCAACTCACTTTCTGCGTCTGAACTTGTCCTCTGCAGCTGACTGACTCTCTGCGTCTGACTTGTTCTCTGCATCTGACCCTAATCTTTGTTGGTGCCCTCCTTATATATCCCTCTATGTGTGAGCTCAGGTGACCAGCACCCAATGAGCTCCTATCACTACCCAGACTGCTCCCCCTATCTGCCCCTACACTACATGGGATGTACCACCCCCCTCCCACTCCAGCCAGGAACAGGCTCGGTTGTACCTGCACATTTCCAAGTGGGAGTACCGTCGGCCTGCTCCTCTGGAATGGGATGTATGTAGTGCATGCAGTCTATCTGAGCTCAGTTCCACACTCCTTCCTTACCCGGGAGTGGAATATCACACCTCTGGGTTGAGGTGCAATACCCCTGTAGCAGCCGAATCCTCAGGGTGCTACATGTGCAGCTCAACAACTGATCATATCTGGCAGCCGTCAAGACCAGGAACAGTTGATCGTCATGCTTGCTGGGTGTCTCACCCCATATTGAACTGATATTTGATTACCTATCCTAAAGATAGGTGATTAATTTTAATGTACTAGACAACCACTGCGATACATGAGTATTTACTGAAACAGCAGGAAGTTAGAATCTAAAAAATCCTCAGTTGACTTTGTCAAAATGGAATTTTTCTCATTTTCTATTTTTAATAAAAATGTGATATGTGAAAAAAATTGTCACAATTTAAATAATATATTTAACACAAAAACCTGATTTAAACAGTGCATTTTCTGATGACACATTCTCTTTAACTGAAAATCTGTTATTGCAGCAGGAGAAATTTTATCCCAAACTGTTAAGAAAGATCAGCAATAGTTATCATACGAGTAAATCTGAGGACTAAATATACTTTTATGTCTGATGTTTTTTTTATTTTTTTTTGTGCACAATATGTTTATGTTGTAATATAAGCAGCAGATGCTCATAGTGTGGTTTTTCAAAAAATAGTAGCCACTGAGTGGCACCATGGACATGGATTTGGAGCAAAATTCAAACGTATGCTCCATATGCTATATTTGGTGCCTTGTTCTTGCTCCATCATTGGTTATGCAATTTTGATTTACAATCTCTGTACTTTAAAATAATATTCCACAACAATGTATGCCATATTTTTTGGGTTATTAGACGCACTTTGTTTCCTCAAAATTTGGGAGGAAAACGGGAGGTGTCTTATAATCCGAATGTAGCTTATCATGGGGGAGAAATGACTGCGGTGGAGCAGGATCACAGGAGGCAGAGTTGCTGCTGCAGGTATCTGGCAGTGGCAGCAGTAGTGGGGCAATGCTGCGGGCTCCAGGCCAGGAGGAGGGGGTGCTCAGCAGTGTGAGGCTACTGCAGGCAGCGGGCCCCGGGCTTTCTGTGTCTGCGGAGTCCCAACACTTACCATAGTTTTCACTGCAGTGGACTTTGGAAAATGGCCGCCGGAGGCTGCACATGCGCAGATTGAGATCTCAGGAACTGGGATCTCAATCTGTGCATGCACTGCTTCCAGAGGCAATTTTCCCGAAGTCCACCGCAGTGAAATCAATGGGAAGTGAAAGGACTATGCCGACATTTTGTGAAAGCCTGGGGCCCGTTGCAGTCTTGCACTACCAAACAACCCCTCCTCCTGGCCTGGAGCCCGCAGCATTGCCCCACTACTGCTGCCGCCAGCTGCCTGCAGCAGTGTCTCTTCCTCCTGTGACCCTGCACCACCGCAGTCATTCCTCCGCAGTAAACCACAGTAAAATTGGACTATAAGACGCACCACAATTATATTAAAAAATGTTTTTTCCGGTTTTCCTCTCCAAAATTTGGGGTTTGTCTAATAGTCTGCAAAATATGGTATATTATACTACAACACATATACACTGCTCAAAAAAAATAAAGGGAACACTTAAACAACAGAATATAACTCCAAGTAAGTCAAACTAATGTGAAATCAAACTGTCCGCTTAGGAAGCAACACTGATTGACAATAAATTGCACATGCTGTTGTGCAAATGGAATGGACAATAGATGGAAATTATTGGCAGTGATCAAGACACACTCAAAGGAGTGGTTCTGCACGTGGGGACCACAGACCACATCTCGGTACCAATGCTTTCTGGCTGATGTTTCGGTCACTTTTGAATGTTGGTTGTGCTTTCACACTCGTGGTAGCTTGAGACGGACTCTACAACCGACAGAAGTTGCTCAGGTAGTGCAGCTCATCCAGGATGGCGCATCAATGCGAGCTGTGGCAAGAAGGTTTGCTGTGTCTGTCAGCGTAGTGTTTTAAGGACATTACATCAAAATTGGATCACCCTGTAGTGTGTTTTTCCACTTAAATTTTGGGGTTGATGCCAAATCCAGGCCTCCTTTGGTTAAAAATTTGATTTCCATAGATTTTTGGGTGATTTTGTTGTCAGCACATTGAACTTTGTACAAAACAAAGTTTTCAATGAGAATATTTCATTCATTCAGATTTACGATGTGTTATTTGAGTGTTCCCTTTATTTTTTTGAGCAGTGTATTTACTGTTTATCTTATATTGTATATTTTCTGCCTAACTATGCTTGAAGTATGGATATAGTTTACATATTACCAGTTATTGCCCAAAAATGATTAACATCCCCAAGATTTCTAAAACATTTCTAAATTGATATAACTTAGGAAAAAAAATGAATGAAGGCAATGCTGCATTGAATATTACAGTGGTGGCCAAAAGTAGGGAGGGAAATGAGGAGGTCGAGTCCTTATGGGTGGAGATACATGGGGCAAAAAACAATAATAAAATTATCATAGGAGTCTGTTATAAACCACCAAATATAGCCGAAGCCACGGAAAGTCTATTAATGAGACAAATAGACGAAGTAGCAAAAAATAACGAGGTGATTATTATGGGGGACTTCAACTACCACGATATAGACTGGGAAACCGAAAGCTGTAGCTCTCAGAAAGGAAACAGGTTTCTGTCAATTATCAAAGACAATTATTTGTCACAACTTGTGCAGGAACCAACTAGAGGGACGGCCCTTTTAGACTTAATATTAACTAACAGGCCAGACAGAATAACGGAGGTGCAGGTCGGGGGGCACCTGGGAAATAGTGACCTCAACATTATACAATTCCACATGTGCTTCAGTAGGGTGCCCAGCAAGGCGGTCACAAAAACACTGAACTTCAGGAGGGCAAAGTTTGATCAGCTAAGAGATGCCCTTCACCTTATAGACTGGGATAGTATCTTTAGTAATAGGAGCACGGATAGAAAATGGGAAATTTTCAAAACAGTCCTACATAGTCACTGTAGAAGGTACATACCTTATGGGAATAAAAGGGCTAGGAAAAGGAGGAAGCCAATGTGGCTAAATAAGGAAGTCAAGATGGCAATGAAAAACAAAAAAAGGGCTTTCGGTAAACATAAACAAGAAGGCAGCGAGGAAGCGCTAATATCTTATAGGGAAAAAAACAAAATCTGTAAGAAACAAATAAGAATAGCAAAAGAGGAGACAGAGAGACTAATTGCCAAGGAAAGTAAAATGAATCCCAAACTGTTCTTTAACTATATAAACAGTAAAAGGATTAAAACTGATGGAGTTGGCCCATTGAAAAATAACCTGGGTAAAATCATAGAGGGCGATGAGGGTAAAGCAAGCCTACTCAATAGCCTCTTCTCCACTGTTTTCACAAAAGAAAACAATTTATCGTAGGAAATGCAGAGTGATAAAGTAAACCCTCCGCTAAATATCACTCACCTAACCCAGGAGGAAGTTCAGAAACGCCTAAATAATATCAAAATAGACAAGGCACCAGGCCCAGATGGCATACACCCCCGGGTACTAAAAGAATTAAGTAATGTGATAGACAGACCGCTGTATCTTATATTCAAGCACTCTTTATGGACAGGGACTGTCCCACTAGACTGGCGCCAAGCAAATGTGGTACCAATATTCAAAAAGGGGTCTAAAAGTGACCCTGGGAACTATAGACCAGTCAGCTTAACGTCTGTTGTGGGTAAAATGTTTGAAGGATTTCTTAGAGATGCTATTGTAGAATATCTTAATGATAATAACTGTCTAACTCCATATCAACTTGGATTCATGAGGGATCGCTCCTGCCAAACAAACCTGATCGCCTTCTACGAGGAGGTGAGCTCACAGCTGGACCGGGGAGAGTCAGTGGATGTTGTATACCTTGACTTCTCCAAAGCGTTTGATACCGTGCCACACAAAAGGTTGGTATATAAAATAAGAATGCTTGGTCTGGGGGATAATGTGTGCAAGTGGGTAAATAGCTGGCTGAGTGATAGAAAGCAGAGGGTGGTTATCAATGGAGTAAGCTCAGGGTGTGTCAGGGTTACTAGCGGGGTGCCTCAAGGGTCTGTCTTGGGCCCTATATTATTTAATATATTTATTAATGATCTAGTAGAAGGGTTGCATAGTAAAATAGCAATATTTGCAGATGATACTAAACTTTGTAAAGTAGTTAATACAGATGAGGATAGGGCACAGCTACAGGAGGATTTAGATAAATTGGGGAGTTGGGCCAAAAAATGGCAAATGGGGTTCAATGCCTAAAAATGTAAGGTCATGCACATGGGAAAGAAAAACAGCAGTCACCCATACATATTAAATGGGAAACCGTTGGGGAAATCTGACATGGAGAAGGACCTGGGCGTCTTGGTTAACAGCAAATTAAATTGGAGTGCCCAGTGTCAGGCAGCAGCTGCGAAGGCAAATAGTCATGGCATGTATCAGAAGAGGAATAGGGGCATATGATGAGAACATTGTTCTTCCTCTGTATAAAGCGCTGGTAAGGCCGCACTTAGAATATTGTGCACAGCTCTGAGCTCCGGTGCTCAGGAAAGACAAATTGGAGCTAGAGAGGGTACAAAGGAGGGCAACTAAGGTAATAAAGGGAATGGAGGGACTAGAATACCCAGAGAGGTTGTCAAAATTAGGCCTATTTACGTTGGAAAAGAGAAGGCTTAGGGGAGACCTCATAAACATGTATAAATACATCAGGGGGCAGTACAGAGATCTCTCCCATGACCTGTTTATACCAAGGATGGTGACAAAGACGAGGGGGCACACTATGCATCTGGAGGAAAGGAGGTTCCTGCACCAGCATAGAAGGGGATTCTTTACAGTCAGAGCCTTGAGACTCTGGAACTCTCTGGGAGAGGAAGTGGTGATGTCCAACTCACTTAATGAGTTCAAGAGAGGCCTGGATGCCGTTCTTGAGAACAATAAAATTATATCTTACGCTTAGTTAATTAATCCAGGGATTTAATCTAACTGCCAGATTGGTGTCGGTAAGTAAATTTTTCCTCAATGATGTAAATTGGCCTATACCACATGGTTTTTTGTTGCCTTCCCCTGGATCAACGCTGCGGAATAGCTGCAGTGCACAAGAAATAGGCTGAACTGGATGGACGCTTGTCTTTTTTCGGCCTTATAAACTATGTAACTATGTAACTATTGGCACCCCTGCAATTCTGTCAGATAATACTCAGTTTCTTCCTGAAAATGATTGCAATCACAAATTCTTTGGTATTATCCTCATTTAATTTGCTTGCAAGGAAAATACACACAAGAGAATGAAGCAAAAATCAAATCATTGATCATTTCACACAAAACTCCAAAAATGGGCCAGACTAAAGTATTGGCACCCTCAGCCTAATACTTGGTTGCACAACCCTTAGCCAAAATAACTGCGAACAACCGCTTCCGGTAACCATCATGGAGTTTCTTGCAATGCTCTGCTGGAATTGTAGACCATTCTTCTTTGGCAAACTGCTCCAGGTCCCTGATATTTGAAGGGTGCCTTCTCCAAACTGCCATTTTGAGATCTCTCCACAGGTGTTCTATCGGATTCAGGTCTGGACTCATTGCTGGTCACCTTAGAAGTCTCCAGTACTTTATCTCAAACCATTTTATAGTGCTTTTGGAAGTGTGTTTTGGGTCATTGTCCTGCTGGAAGACCAATTACCTCTGAGGGAGAACCAGCTTTCTCACACTAGGCCCTACATTATGCTGCAAAATTTGTTGGTGGTCTTCAGACTATAGATGAGCGTTGTTCGACTCGAACTGTTAGCCAATCTCAAATTCAAGCTGTTTTGGGCTGTGTTCGAGCCGTTCTGCGAACACGAACGATTTGAAAAAAAATTCGGCTGTTCGAGGTTATGTTCGATAACTGTTCGTGCACCAAAATCATAACTGGATTTTTTCTCAGTAATGATGAAAATTAATGTTAATACGCAGTTTGAGTGTACAGCGGGGCGGGGGGAGGGGCAGGGGATGGATCTCTGCAGGAACAATGAAGATCTCCATTTTTTTTTCTCTTTCCCGCATTTGCAGTGGGGAGGTGCAATCTGTCAGCCTATCAGCAGCGCACACACGGAGCGAAGTGCTTTTTTTCACACAAGCAAGGGCATGTGTCATTGGCAGTGTATGTCACGTCCTTGCCCTATAAGACCAAGCCATTTTCCCCGTCGCCACCATTTTCTCACTGCTGCAGCTGCGTGTTAGACTGCACCGCTGTTGCTGTGTGCGCTATACCTTGTTAATTTCAAGCCAATTTTCACACAAATCTACAGATAGCTTGGGAGTAGGGAATAGTTGTGATTGCAGTCCTTTTAAGGACTAGGTTACAGCATTTCCTACGACTTTTATCAGGCAGGTCTGTGCTCTTAAATAGATAGGTTGTGGGAGTAAAGCCTAATTGTAATTGCAGTCCTTTTCAGGACTAGGTTACATCAGTTCCTATCAGTTTTTGCCAGGCAGGTCTGTGCCAGTGCTGTGCAAGTTTTTTTCACAGCATTTGGCTGAATCTAGCAAAGCTAATCCTTTTTGGCCTATTGCAGAGTGTGTTAGTCAGTGGAGTAGCCTATCTGTGCTGCAAGATATACCACCTGTGTATAGAATACCAATTTTTTTTCTGCACCTAGTGAAGTAAAATCTTTTGGGCATAGCATCATTCTATTAGTCCATCTATACTGACCTCCATCAGGTTGAAAACTGAATATAATTTTTTTCTGCATCTAGCTCTGAAAAAATATTTGGCCTTCTAGCAGTGTGTGGGACTTGTTCTATTAGTCCATCTATACTGACCTCCATCACGTTGCAAATTCAAAATAATTTTTAGGCTGCATCTAGATCTGAAAAAATATTTGGCCTTCTAGCAGTGTGTGGGACTTTCTCTATTAGTCCATCTATACTGGCCTCCATCAGGTTGCAAATTAAAAATAATTTTTATCTGCATCTACCTCTGAAAAAATATTTGGGCTTCTAGCTGTGTGTGGGACTTGTTCTATTAGTCCATCTATACTGACCTCCATCACGTTGCAAATTCAAAATAATTTTTAGGCTGCATCTAGATCTGAAAAAATATTTGGCCTTCTAGCAGTGTGTGGGACTTTCTCTATTAGTCCATCTATACTGGCCTCCATCAGGTTGCAAATTAAAAATAATTTTTATCTGCATCTACCTCTGAAAAAATATTTGGGCTTCTAGCTGTGTGTGGGACTTGTTCTATTAGTCCATCTATACTGACCTCCATCAGGTTGCAAATTGAATATAAATTTTTTCTGCATCTAACCCAGCCAATAGCTTTGGCCTAATACCACAGTTTGGCCATTCAGCTCTGCTCGGTTCCCATCCATTGTATTTTTGTGCAAACAACTCCAGAGTTGTGAATTAGTTAACCACCAAAATGAGTGGAAAAAGGCCTGCTGCTGGTGGAAAGGGGAATCGGCATGTTGGGAAGGGGAAAAAAGGTTGTGTCTGTGGGGTAGGTGTTAAAGCAACAGTAACATCTGCAGAAGAAAGACCATCTTCCAGCAAAACTAAAATGTCTACTTCTTTTAGCGGACAATGTGATAAGATCCCTTTCTTACGGCCACGCCAATCGCTACAAATTCCAGATGAGGCACAAAAACAGCAGGTGCTTCAACGGATATCAAGTGCTCCTTTAAGTGGGCTCTCCTCCACATCAACTTCAACATCACAAATACTCCAGTCCTCAAAGGTGTCACCCAAATCGCACTTGCTTCCTCACAGCTCCCAAATCTCCAGCTGCCCATCTGAGTATGAGGTAGAACAGATGGTTGAGTCTGCAGAGCTGTTTACTCATACGATAGCCTGGGAATCAGAGGTCGACTCCAGCGCTTCTGTGAATCCAGACGAGGAAATGATCTGTACTGATGCCCAGAATCTTTGAGTCGGATCCAGGACCAGACGCAGAAGGTTCTGACCATAATGTAGACCCTCATTCCCAAATTGTAACTCCTGTTGGTGGAGACAATGAGGAAGACGATGATGAGACTCAAATACCTGATTGGAGCGACAACTTTAGTTTTTTGTCAGGGCAGGAACAGGTTGGCTCTGAGGACGACGGGTGTGATAACGCACAGGGTGATGATGATGAGGTTGGAGATCCCACTTACTGTCAACCCACAGTCAGCCAAGAGATGAGGTCAGTGGAGGAGGATGCTAGTGACGACGAGGTCAGGTTGCTCCTTCCTGGACAGAGACGTAGTACTGGAAGCACGTCAACAACTGCATCCTCAAACACAACTCTGCCTCTCACCACAAGTCGTGGTGGCTCTTCAGGTCACATGGGTGCTAAGCCTTGCATAGCCTGGGCATTTTTTCAGATCGATAAAGATTACCCAACTCGTGTTATCTGTAACATTTGTCAGCAAAAGCGAAGTAGAGGCCAAAAAATACATAGCTTGAGTACTTCATGCATGAACCGGCACATGGACATGAAGCATAAGTTGCAGTGGGAAGCTCAGTGTGCTACAATGCGGCCTAGCCGGCCGGGCCAGCCACCGTCTGCCATATCTTGTGCATCCGCGGCCTCTTCATCCTCTGTGACTGGGGGGACAGCAGTCACACCTGTTTTGGGGCGCAGACCTGCCACCTCTTTACCCGCAATAGCCAGCGTGATTGGCAGGTCATCATTTTCTTTGGAGGTGGTAACACCAGCTGGTGTTGAGCGCTGTCCGACATCGATAGCACCACCTTTGGATCAAGGCAACCTAACATGTCCGCCTGCATCTTCCTCACAGACCGGCAGTTTGCCGGGGACACCCTTATCAACCCCGTCTAAGCACAATAGCCAGCCCTCGGTCCCTCAGATGTGGACAAGTAAAAGACCATTTCCTCCTAGCCATGAGAAAGCTAAGAGGTTGAATTTCACCATCTGCAAGCTCTTGGCTACAGAAATGCTGCCTTTCCGCCTGGTGGACACAGAGGATTTTCGAGACCTTATATCCGTCGCAGTGCCCCAGTACCAGATGCCCAGTCGGCACTACTTCTCAAAGAAAGGTGTGCCTGCGCTCCACCAGCATGTCGCACACAACATCACAGCTTCTTTGAGAAACTCTGTGTGTGACAGGGTGCATTTCACCACAGACACTTGGACGAGTAGGCATGGACAGGGGCGTCACATGTCGCTGACTGGGCACTGGGCAACTATGGTGACAGCAGGACAAGGGGCTGCTGTCCAAGTCTTGCCGTCCCCACGAGTTGTGCGTCAATCCTCTTTATCTCAAAGTTCCTCCACTGCTTCTGCCTCCTCAACCTCTTCTTGGTCCTCCACCTTCACCCAAAGCCTGTCTGGTCATGCCACAAGCTTTCTAACTGCGCAGAAGGGATCCTGCACACCTCCTTACTATGCTGGCAGTAGGGCTCAACGTCATCAGGTGGTTTTTACTTTGAAATGTCTGGGAAATGTGAGTCACACAGCTGAGGAGTTGTGGTCAGCTCTGGAGAACCAATTTCATGAATGGTTGTCTCCACTGGACCTGAAACCAGGGAAGGCCGTGTGCGACAATGCTGCAAACCTGGGTGCGGCTCTTCGCCGGGGCAATGTCACACACGTGCCTTGTATAGCTCACGTGTTGAACCTGGTTGTCCAGCAATTTTTAGCCCACTATCCGGGACTAGATGGCCTTCTGCAGAGGGCACGGTCGCTGTGTGCTCACTTCCGCCGTTCGCATCCCGCAGCTCAGCGACTTGCATCTCTACAGAACTCGTTGGGCCTGCCACTTCACCGGCTAAAATGCGATGTGCCTACCCGGTGGAATTCAACTCTGCACATGTTGCAGCGACTGTGGCAGCACCGACAAGCCCTGGTGCAATACGTTCTGACGTATAGCCTGGGCCAACGAGATCCAGAGGTGGGGCAAATCACGCTGGAGGAGTGGTCTCCGATCAGGGACCTATGCACCCTTCTGCACAGTTTTGAAATGGCGACGAAGATGTTTAGTGCTGACGATGCCATTATCAGCCTGACTATTCCGGTGATTTACATGCTGGAGCACATGTTAAACAGAATTCGGAGTCAGGTAGTGGCACAAGAGGAGGTGGAGGAAGTAGAGGAGGAGGAGTTGTATGCGGAAGGGCTAACATTTGCAAGGTCCAGACGGTCGGCAGCACCAAGGCGGCAGGCATGTGAGGGTGGGCGAGATGGTTTTACCAGGGCGGATGGTAGCCAAACTAGTGAGGAAGGTGCAGGAGCCCAGGAAGAAGTGGAGGAAGAACTGTTGGAAGACTCATCAGATGAGGGAAACCTTGATCACATTTCTGTTGTGTGAGGTTGGGGGGAGAGGACAGAGGAAGGAAGCATTATTGTTACCTCGCCACCAACACAACAGGGACTTGGTGCTCCTAGATGCGCAACACACGAGTGCCTTCTTGCTGCACTACCTGCAACATGACCCTCGAATTGTGAGAATTAGAAATAATCCGGACTACTGGGTTGCCACACTGTTAGATCCCCGGTACAAAAGTAAATTTGCAGAAATTATTCCTGCCATAGAAAGGGATGCACGCATGCGTGCATATCAGCAGAGACTGTTGCAGAATCTTACATGTGCTTTTCCACAAAACACCAGTGGTGCACGTAGTGAATCTCACAGTTCCAACTTGCCAACCGTGGGACCGTCAAGTGTTCAGCACTCAAACCATAACAGAACCACAGTATCTGCTGGTAACATCAATTTTGCGGAATCATTTCACCACTTTTTTAGCCCATCCTTTGCAAGGCCACAGGAGACAAGAAGTCTAACACATAGTCAACACCTAGAGACGATGGTACAGGAGTATCTCCAAGTAAACATTGAAGCCATGACTGTGTCACTGGACCCTTGCTCTTTTTGGGCTTCCAATCTGGATAAATGGCCGGAGCTAGCCACTTACGCCTTGGAGATCTTGTCATGCCCCGCAGCCAGCGTTCTGTCTGAACGTGTGTTCAGCGCTGCTGGTGGTGTGTTGACAGATAAGCGCACGCGGCTCTCCACTAATAATGTAGACAGACTCACATTCATAAAGATGAACAAATCATGGATCCAAAACGACTTTTCAACCTCTGTGTCATCCTGGGGAGAGTAAAAGCTTGATGATTGGTTAAAATCACCTCACCAACCGTTTTAAGCTTTCAAATTACTAATCATGTTTATCTGTATCTTGGCAGGAAAATAATTTTGGCTTTGTAGCAGTGTGCAGCACTGATTCTATTAGGCCATCTATACTAAGCTCCACCAGATCTAAAATTAATAATAATTTTTAGATGCATCTAGCCCGGAAAATAATTTTGGGGCTCCGAGATGCGCAAGACACAAGTGCCTTCTTGCTGCACTACCTGCAACATGACCCTTATATTGTCAGAATTCGAAGTAATCCTGACTACTGGGTTGCCACACTCTTAGATCCCCCAAACTTTTCGATCAACCTTTTCATTTTAACAAAGACCAAAAAAATGGTCATTTTTGAAATTATAAGCATTAGCAGGTTATTAGAAACTGAAATCAAACAGTTTTCAACTCAAAACTTTATTGTAGGTGATGTTACATTTTCACATAGGACCCCTTGTTCGAAAGGAGCTTCTGAACTCTCTCGTCCATTGAATTTGTCAGGTTTTGGATGGTTTCTGCTTCAATTGTTTTGCATGAGGACAGAATACCCTCCCAGAGCTGTTGCTTAGATGTGAACTGCCTCCCGCCATTATAGACACTCCTTTTGATGATGCTCCAGAGGTTCTGAATGGGGTAGAGGTCAGGGGAGCATGGGGGTCACACCATAAGTTTGTCCCCTTTTATGCCCATATCAGTAAGAGATGCAGATGTGTTATGTGCAGCATGAGACAGTGCATTATCATGCATGAAAATGATCTTGCTGTGGAATACACGGTTCTTCTTCTTGAACCATGGCAGGAAGTGCTGTTTGAGAAACTCCACATACATTATGGAGTTCATCTTTACCCCTTCAGGGATCCTAAAGGGGCCGACAATCTCTCTCCCCATGATTCCAGCCCAAAACATTACTCCACATCCTCTTTGTTGGCGCTGTAGCCGTGTTTGCGTGGGGTGTCCATCAACCAGCCATCCTCCACTCCATCCATCTGGACCATCGAGCGTTGCACGGCACTCATCCATGAACAAAACCGTTTTGAAATCAGTCTTCATGTAATGTTTGGCGCACTGGAGCCGTTTCTGCTTGTGTGAATTGGATAGAGGAGGTCAACAGGATGGCGTATGCACAGCTGCAAACCTCTGAAGGACCCTGCATCTTGTTGTTCGGGGGACGTTGGAGGCACCAGCAGCTTCAAAAACTTGTCTGCTGCTATGACGAGGCTTTTTTGCCGCTGCTCTTTTAACCTGACGTAATTGCCTGTAGGAAAGAGTCCTCAATTTGCCCTTATCAGCACGCACACGTGTGTACTGTGAATCGGCTACATACTTCTTGATTGCCAAGACACTTCATACTGATCAACGCACAATGTTGATTGTAGTCATGCCTTGACCTAAACACTCCACAATTTGTTGCTTCTCAGCAGCCGACACATCCTTTTTCTTTCCCATTTTGGCAGAAAATGTAGGCTGCTTAATAATGTGAGACAGCCTTCTTAAGTAGTCTTGCCTTTCATTGGACACACCTGCCAAACTAATTAGCACAGGTGTCTGCAATTGCTTACAGTGATATAAAGAGCCCTGACACACATCACCATCAATGAGTTTAACTGACAAACAAACAAATTCTTCCCTTATCACTCCTAAACACTTTTTGCATAATAATTTGGAACACAGTGTACATGTGCTTTTCCACAAAACACCAGTGGTTCACGTAGTGAATCTTACAGTTCTAACTTGCCGACCGTGGTCTGTATGGAGTTGTTCAATAAAGGGCCCAAAATTAAGATAACATAGATGGGAGAGGTCTCTATGAATAGGAATTCCTAAGTATTTGATACCCTGTGAGGGCCAGGCAAAGGGAAAGTTGGACTGGATGGAATCCTGTATGGATTTGGGGAGGGAAACATCGAGGGCCTCAGACTTCGCTGCATTGATTTTAAAATTTGACCATGTAACAAAGTGATCAATTTCAGCCATAACAGCATGGATGGATATATGTGATTGAGTGATATATACTAGGACATCATCAGCAAATAGAGAGCACTTGTATTCGGTGCCTCCCACCTCAATCCACCTAATATTGGGGTTATGACGAATTGATGAGAGCAGGTGCTCCGTCACTAGGATGTATAAGAGAGGGGACAGAGAGCATCCCTGCCTTGTCCCATTGGTGATTGTGAAAGGTGATGAAAATGTTTTGATGCACCCCCTGGGCCTTGGGACACCCGGAGCCAGACCCTTTTTTGTGCATGCTGGTGGTTGTAGTCTCCGTGGCGGCGACCCGGTTCCGTGGCTCAGGGCGGTCAAACCAGTGGCGGAACTATTTATGTGGTTTTGATGTTTAAATGTCTGACTACGCCACCCGTGGATTGCGGTCAGAGTGAACCGCCGCTGCAGGGCAGACCGCTGAGGCTGGTGTTGTGGGTGCAGCAGAGCGTAGCATAACTCCCCACGGGAGGAGTATAGCCTCAGGGCAGTGTATGCGGAGGATGGGGGTGATGGTGCAGGGCAGCAGCAGTAACGACACGGAGTCAGTGATGCAGTCCAGGGCCTTTACTCACAGTTCTTATTATCCAGACCACGTCTGCAGGTAACGGCTGCCCACGTCGTACTGTGCTCACCAGGTGAGGGGCTCAGACAACTCCCAGATAACTTTGGAGCGCTTCACAGGACCCCCTTTGTGTGTCCTTTGTCTGGCCTTTCTTACCAACCCTTCTGTCCGGCTGCCTCGGGCCTCCTCTTGTTAAACTTGGCACCAGTTTCCCTGACCCTATGTGGTGCCTTCCTAGCGGGTGTAGCGAGGGGCTGCGCCACATAACATGTCACAGCCTCCGGTTTCTAGCTGAGGGTGGTTTCCTGCCTCCACTAGTTTCGGGGACCGGTCTCCCCCTTTGGCCTGACCCCTCCACGCAAGTGGATTCGGGCGTGCGGTGGCGACTCGCCCGTCCGCACCCCTGGGATCCCTTCGTTCCTCATTCCTGGAGCCTTCTCCGCTCCTCTTCCTTCCTTCTCCCTCTTCCAGGCCTGGGCCTCTGTTACTAGGCCCGCCTCCGGAGCAGAGCTCATGCAGAGCCCCTGCTCCCTGTCACTTCTGATCAGACTTCTCTGCACTGAACTAAGATGGTGCCCACCTTTTATACTCCCTTCTCAATGCACCCAGGAACTCCTACCTCCCTGCTCCTGCACTACAGGGTTCCCCTTCCTCAGTTTTCCCTCCCCCCACTCCAGCCAGGGACAGGGACTGTCGTGCCTATCTCAGGGGCATATTGGTCGCCCTGCCCCACGGCAATGTGGTGTAATGCATGCAGATGTCGGGTCCTGATCCACACTCCATCCTTACCTGAGAGTGAGATATCACACCTCTGGGTGAGGTGCAATATCTCTGTAGCAACCGAGCCCTCAGGGTGCTACAGTTCCATTTATCTTCAGCCTAGGTGACGTATTGCGATACAGGGCCGTGATTTTGGCTATAAAAGGGTCCCCTAGACCCCTACCCCAAGCTTTTTAAGAGAATCATATATGGCGTGCCAGGAGACTCTATGGAATGCTTTCTTAGCATCCAACGAGAGTATCTAATTACAAATGTTTAACTGCATCTAGCCCAGGAAATACTTTGTGACTTGTAGCAGTGTCTGCTAGTCAGCGGATTATCCCGGCTGTTAAGCAAGCTACACCACCTGTAGTTTGGACACTTAATTTTTTCAAAGGAAATGCTTCGGGACCACGGGATACTCAGTGAAGAGCATCAGGAGGCACCCCAAGGCATAGGGGCTGGGACTGGCAGTAGGATGCCTTGCGGTGGACAGCCGAGCTCGATCCTTATAAAAGCTTTTTAACTGCAGCAGCTTTAGTGGACGCTACTGGAGCTGGAATTACGTGGCTGCTGGCATGAGACTTACCCTCCAATAGATCCTTGTAAATGGATTTAAAGTGTATTCATTCAAATTAGAGAGACAATTTAAATTAAAAAGCTTAGAGCTGCCTCCACCACAGGGGGGCTCGCTCGACCCACCAGCGGACAGGCACCAGTATTGGGAGAGGGGGGCTGGCCGTCAGGGTTCACCGCGGCTCTGGCACAAACCCGGCGACACGGAGGTGGCCCGGGCAGGAGCGGACTGGCCGTGTCGGCGTCTCACTTTTTGGATTTTAGAAGGGCATGACATGCCTATATCTGTGTCTCCCCCTCCTTTTACTCCTCCACCTCTTTTCTTTTCGCATGACTATATGTACTTGTCACTTTTCCATGTGTTAGTTGTGTCTTCTGAGCAGTTTGTCAGCTTTTGGACACCTTTGAAGGTGTTTTCTATGTGTTTCTATGTGTTTTTGTTTGCCTGCCATTGGTTTTAACGGTGTTCGAAGGTGTTCGACGAACCGAACCGAACTTGAACACTACGGGGGTGGCTCAACACTACTTCAGACTTCATAATGCCATGCACACGGTCAAGCAGTCCAGTGCCAGAGGCAGCAAAGCAACCCCAAAACATCAGGGAACCTCCGCCATGTTTGACTTTAGGGACCGTGTTCTTTTCTTTGAATGCCTCTTTTTTTTTTTTTCTTGTACACTCTATGTTGATGCTTTTTCCCAAAATGCTCTACTTTTGTCTCATCTGACCAGAGAACATTCTTCCAAAACGTTTTAGGCTTTCTCAGGTAAGTTTTGGCAAACTCCAGCCTGACTTTTTTATGTCTCCGGGTAAGAAGTGGGGTCTTCCTGGGTATCCTACCATACAGTCCCTTTTCATTCAGACGCCGACGGATAGTACAGATTGACACTGTTGTACCCTTGGACTGCAGGGCAGCTTGAACTTGTTTGGATGTTAGTCGAGGTTCTTTATCCACCATCCGCACAATCTTGCGTTGAAATCTCTCGTCAATTTTTCTTTTCCGTCCACATCTAGGGAGGTTAGCCACAGTGCCATGGGCTTTAAACTTCTTGATGACACTGTGCATGGAAGACACAGAAACATTCAGGTCTTTGGAGATGGACTTGTAGCCTTGAGATTGCTCATGCTTCCTCACAATTTGGTTTCTCAAGTCCTCAGACAGTACTTTGGTCTTCTTTCTTTTCTCCATGCTCAATGTGGCACACACAAGGACACAGGACAGAGGTTGAGTCAACTTTAATCCATGTTAACTGGCTGCAAGTGTGATTTAGTTATTGCCAACACCTGTTAGGTGCCACAGTTAAGTTACAGGTGCTGTTAATTACACGAATTAGAGAAGCTTCACATGATTTTTCAAACAGTGCCAATACTTTTGTCCACCCCCTTTTTTAGGTTTGGTGTGGAATTATATCCAATTTGGCTTTAGGACAATTCTTTCTGTGTTTTTTCATTGAAGACAAATTAAATGAAGAGAATAATACCAACGAATTTGTGATTGCAATCATTTTCAGGAAGAAACTGAGTATCATCTGACAGAATTGCGGGGGTGCAAATACTTTTTGCCACCACTGTAGATATGTTCTCATTAAGGCATTGTGTTATAAATTTGTTACATCAAAATACTTTATGCCATTTAAAGTTTTATTGGTGAGCTAACAACTTAACTACTTTGCACCCTTTTAACTTTGCCAAAACATTTGTATCCTAATGTGAAATGTAAAACTTTCTTTTTTATGATGCAAGATTCAGCTGAAATAAAGATGTAATAATTATTATTTCATGGTCATTGTTTGATACTATTATGTAACTACAATAATTGAACATATAACAGTCTTTGATACATTGAGACATTCCTGACCACTATTTACTATTGACTACTACTAATGATTTTCATCAAGTAGATTAGCGTAGAAGTTTACAATGTCTGTTATTTTTCTTTATCGTTGAAGCATCCATTATCAGTACAACCTTGATTTTCAATTCAAATTCAGTTGGGCAAATGTACACTGTGATACCTGTAAAAAAACACTTTGCTTCCAACGTTTAAAAAAATAGAATTGTATTAAACATCTGAATATAACATTGCATTAGCAGAATAACAACCCTCAACAATCCTAAAGCATACATATGTGTGCTTTGCCCTTACTTAGACTGGAAACTCAAGTTCAAAGACCAAAAATAGGACATTTAAGAGGCGCTCCTCATGTAATAATGTGAAAACCAAACTGATAATGTTATGTAGAGGTTTACCACATAAAAACTTTTTTTAATTCCATTAATATTTTTATGCCAATTTGGTTAGTTAGATGTTGCTTTTTTTTTAGTCAACGGGGAAATTAGGACAACGCTCATTAAAACAGGGTAAAAGCAGAACACAGTCACTAAAACAGAATCAAATATATTTAATAGATAGTTTGACAATATGTCTTTTATTATAAATGCCCTGAGTAAAAGTATATAATTACCTGCACATTTTATTTATACGATTTCATGATATGCCATTCATTGTGGCTCCATGCTTGAAGACTTCATTCAATTTGAAGCCATAGAGGGGAGTTATTAGGGTAGGTGTGCTAAGCACTACTGAATCCCTAAAGAGAATTGTCTAGCTAGTTACCTCATACACATATAGAGCATACCTTTCACCAATAAACATTTTTAATGCATTAGTATAGAATGCTATAAATAAAGTATATATTGTGCTACCTATATTATGCATGATCTCAATAAAACCTAAAGATGGGATTCAGGATCCACAGTGAGCAGACTATTGTTAGAATGGATTCATTTTATTGAGTACGGAGTATCAAAGTGGCTCTAACTTTGAAATCAGATTGAGAGGAAAATATAATTTAAGATGGCTAGCTATGCATGAAGACAGGAATTTTTATAAGTTTGTGTAACATTCTAATTAGAGATGAGCAGGGTTCGACTCGAACTGTTCGCCAATCTCAAATTCGAGCTGTTTGGGTGGTGTTCGAGTCGTTCGACCAACGCAAACGATTTGCAAAAAATTTGGCTGTTCGATAACTGTTCGTGCACGAAAAGCGTAACTGGATTTTTTCACATCATGCAGGGATTGTCTGCCACTCACTGTAATGCCACAGCCATGGTGGTTGTGGCATTACAGTGGTTGCCCAAATCGATGGGAACAGTGCTCACAGTGAAACATGAAAAGCCAGCAATTCATCAGCGGCATACACCGGTACCCGACAATTTAGAACAGAATGAATATAGCATCACAGATAGCTAGAAACATGTCAGTCACATATAAAATATGTACAGTGATAGTGATGGTTACTGTACTTGTCATTTAGTGTTAAAATAAAGGATTTATTAAAAAAAAAAAATTGGCGTGGGGTTTCCCGTAATTTTAGCCTCTAGCGGAGGTTAAACAGATAGCTGGGGCAGATGTTTGAAGCCTGGGAAGGGGGTAACACCCACGGAGCTTCCCAGGCTACTAATATCAGCCCCAGCTGAATAACTAGCCTTCACTAGCTATTAAAATGGGGGACCCCCCAAAAAAATTGACGTGGGGTCCCCCTCTATTTTAATAGCTAGCAAAGGCTTAGCAGACAGCTGGGGGCTGATATTAATAGCCCAGGAAGGGTGCCATGAATATTGCCCCCCTCCCAGGCTAGAAACACCAGCCATCAGCCGCCCCAGAAATGGCGCATCCATGGGATGCACCAATTCTGGCACTTAGCCTCACTCTTCCCACTGCCCTGTAGCGGTGTCAGTGGGGTAATAGGGCTGGGGTTGATGTCTGCTTATAATGCCAGCTGACATCAAGCCCAGGTTAGTTATGGAGAGGCATCTATAAGACACCCCATTACTAACCCCATAGTCAAAGTTAAAAAGAAAAAAACACAAACACCCAGACTAAAGTCCTTTATTTGAAATAAACACATAATTCTTTATTGTTCGAAATTAAACCATACTTACCATCACGCCCATTCCAGCTGAAGCCAACGATCTCCTGCAATATAAATAAAATAATAAACCAACATCATCCTTACCTTTCCATGGATCCCAGGACGGCTCCAGCTCTGCTACTTTCACATGACAGGCTGGATCGCAGCCGAAAGCTGCCATCCAGCTTGCCATGCCTCAGACAATGAGAAGCGCAGGAGAATTCTCTCATGCTCACGGCAAGTGCAGGGAGAATTTTCCCACGCTGTCAGTGACGTGCATGAGGTGAGCTGAGTTCATTGGACATGAACTCTGCTCATCTGGATGTCGTCACAGCATGCCTGCGCTTCTCAGTGTCAGCGGCATGGCAAGCTGGATGGCAACTTTCGGCTGCGATCCAGCCTGTCATGTGAATGTAGCAGAGCTGGAGCCGTCCTGTGAACCATGGAAAGGTAAGAATGATGTTGGTTTATTATTTTACTTTTATTGCAGAAGACATTGGCTTCAGCTGGAATGGGCATGATGGTAAGTATGGTTTAATTTAGAACATTAAAGAATTGTGTGTTTATTCCAATTATAGGACTTTATTCTGGGTGTTGTGTTTTTTTTAAATACTTTACTAGAAATTCATGGTGGTCATGTCTAATATTGGCGTGACCCCATGAATTTCGGGCTTAGGGCCAGCTGATAATACCAAGCTGGCCCTAACCCCTTTATTAACCAGTGAGCCACCGCACCAGGGCCCTTGATGAGTTGGGTACAGCGCCAGAAGATGGCGCTTCCATGAATGCGCCATTTTCTGGGGTGGCTGCGGACTGCAATTTGCAGCGGGGGGGGGGCAGAAAGCTTGGGCCTCCCTGCGCTGCAGATTCCAGCCCCCAGCTGCCTAGTTGTACCTGGCTGGACACAAAAATAGGGCGAAGCCCCACGTCAATTTTTTTAAAATTATTTCATGAAATAATTAAAAAAAAAAGGGCTTCCCTATATTGTTGTGTCCGGCCAGGTACAAATAGGCAGCTGGTGGTTGGGGGCAGCCCGTTCCTGCCTGCTGTACCTGGCTGGACACAAAAATAGGGCGAAGCCCCACATCAATTTTTTTTTAATTATTTCATGAAATTCACAGCCGAGGCAGTGCTGCAGTGCTTCCAGCTTCTGACTGATGTGGTTATTTCGGAGATGGAGGCTGAAGAGGAGGAGGAGGTGCAGGAGCTGTAGAATGTGGGGGCAACCCTGATTGACCTAGGGCCCACAATCCTTGGCGTCGGAAGGACGTGTTTCGTCCCAAGGTCCGACTGGGTCCCGGCTTAGACTATATTAACCCAGTGTGCCGTCAGCGAGCTGTACCATCCCTGCCCATAAGCATATGTCCATGTGTCCATGGTTAGGTGGACTTTTCCAGTAACTGTGGTGTTGAGGGCACGGATAATGTTGTGGGTCATGTGCTTGTGTAATGCGGGGACTGCATACCGGGAGAAATAGTGGCAGCTGGGTAACGAGTGCCAAGGGACAGCCGCCGTCATCAGGTTGTGGAAAGCTTCTGACACCACGAGCCTAAAAGGCAACATTTTTAGTGCAAGCAATCGCGAAATGTGTGAATTTAGTAGAGTGGCATGTGGGGCATTGGCTGCATATTTGCGCTTGCGTTCTAAGGACTGGGGTAGGGAGCACTGAATGCAGCGCTGGGACAAGGACGTGGACATGCTTGCTGATGGTGCTACTTGAGTGTGCAATGACAGGTGCAGGGCAGGAGGCATCTTGACATGCGCCATGGACAGGGGATTGGTGTGCATGCACAACAGGAGAAGAAGCAGTGGTGTCACTTGCAGATACTGTTGCTGGACCCAGGGGTTCGGCCCACTTAGTCGGGTGCTTTGCTGCCATGTGCCTGATCATGCTGGTGGTGGTCAGGCTGCTATTTTTGCCACCCCTGCTGATGCTGGCCTGGCAGGTGGTGCAAATGGCCTTTTTGGGTAATCTGCAGAGTCTTTAAAAAAAGAACAAGACTCAGCAAGACCTAACATTTGTACTTGCAACTTCTGCGGTCACCACTCTGCTTCTTGATGCCTGTTGTGGTGCTACACCTCCCTTCCCCCATGTGCTGCTGTCCTCGCTCTGCATGTCCCCCTGCCTGGTTGGGCCAGTTTCTATATCATCCACCACCCTGGTCCTCCTCCTGACTTTCTTGCAATTGTGTCATATTATCCACCTCTTGCGACAGTAACTGCACGTAACCGTCTCCTTCATATGACCGAGGCTGCTCGATTATTTGGGCATCACTACACTCATTCTCCTCTTGACTCACTTAAAGCTGGCCCAGTCGAGAGGCCCGAATCTACAAATGAAAAAGTGAACAGCTCTTCAGAGTGTCCAAGTGTGGGATTATTTGACTCCGGACACTCGGCATGGTGGGAGAAAGGAGAATCGGGGTGAGGAATATGCGGCCCAGACTCACGACTGAGACTTGACCGTGTGGAAGACAGGGGGGTGGTGGTGGTGGTGGCAAAGTGACTGGAAGCATTATCTGCTATCCAACCAACAACCTTTTGACACTACTCTGGGTTTAATAGTGGTGTACTGCGGTCCCCTAGTAATTGGGATAGGAAGGTCGAGTGACAAGATGTGGGTGTTTGTTGTGGCACAATTTCATCTTGCCCACGGCCACGTCCTCGGCCTCTACATGTGCCATAACCATCACGTCCACTTCCCTGTCCCTTGCCACGCACCTTGCCCATTTTAAATGGAGGTCAATATTTTCCACGTTCACGAGAAATGGCTGATTTTGGAACGCAGTTATATGTGATGTCTGACCGAGAACCACAATTTTAAATAGCAGGCCTGTAATTTACTAATACTATTCTTCATAGACACCTCATGTAAATAGCTTGACCGACACACTGCAACAGAATGGATAAGGAGGCCAATATTTTCCACGTTCAGTTCAAATTGCTGGATTTTTATCTGGCTTTATTCTGCAGCGCTAACAAGCAAATGGAGCAGATAAATGGTGCACTCTGGATTGCTTTTTAAGCAAATAAAAAGGTCAATTGGACGCATTTTGAACAACTCTGCTGTTCTTAAGCTCTGTTTGATCTACCGGAAGGAGATGGGAATGGATATATATATGCACATAAACATGGGGGTTATTTGCATAAATAAATCGATTGAATGACAAAGTAAAACCATCCATATTAAACCAACAATATCAATAGTTAAAATGAGAAATATCAAAGAGAAATATACGAAGAACTACCATTAATAATGCAACATTATTTCCTTTTTACGTGTGTTTAATAAATACAGCAAGCTTCTGTCACGTAAAGATCTTTTCCTATTGCCACCCCTAACACATCTGGTAACAATGGCGTATACTACACAATGTGGGGTTTGTCTGTTATGTACATTGACAATATGTTTCGAAAGACTGGAAATATTATGATTGGAAGATTGGACTATATCATGTAGATGGTCCCTAATTCTGATTTTCCGTTTTCTAGTTGTACAACCAACATATTTTAAATGACACCATGCATTCTATAATACACTGCTCAAAAAAATAAAGGGAACACTCAAATAACACATCCTAGATCTGAATGAATGAAATATTCTCATTGAATACTTTGTTCTGTACAAAGTTGAATGTGCTGACCACAAAATCACACAACAACCAACAATGGAAATCAAATTTATTAACCAATGGAGGCCTGGATTTGGAGTCACCGACCAAAATTTAAGTGGAAAAACGCACTACAGGCTGATCCAACTTTGATGTAATGTCCTTAAAACAAGTCAAATTGAGGCTCAGTATTGTGCCCTCCTATGGCCCCCTCCACATCTCCTGGTGTACTGGCCTGTCTCCTGGTAGCGCCTCCAGCCTCTGGACACTACACTGACAGACACAGCAAACCTTCTTGCCACAGCTCGCATTGATGTGCCATCCTGGATGAGCTGCACTACCTGAGCAACTTCTGTGGGTTGTAGAGTCCGTCTCATGCTACCACGAGTGTGAAAACACAACCAACATTCAAACCTGACCAAAACACCAGCCAGAAAGCATTGGTATTGAGATGTGGTCTGTGGTCCCCACCTGTAGAACCACTCCTTTATTGAGTGTGTCTTGATAATTGCCAATAATTTCCATCTATTGTCTATTCAATTTGCACAACAACATGTGAAATTGATTGTCAATCAATCAGTGTTGCTTCGTAAGTGGACAGTTTGATTTCACAGAAGTTTGATTTACTTGCAGTTATATTCTGTTAAGTGTTCCCTTTATTTTTTTGAGCAGTGTATAAACTACCGAGTCAGAATTACAACTTAAGAAATTCTTAATTTTGAAAGTGTTAGATCCGTCAGAAGACAAGAAAGTGATAGTTCTGTGTGAAGTTTTGCAGGGCAACTGGCCTCATCTGAAAAATCCTGACAGGGGTAGCCATTGCTGGGGTTGGGATATAGATTGGGGGATAGTGATTTGCCAATGATGGGGGCACGTCTGGAAACAACTCTAACCCCATCACTAAGGATCTTATCCATGATTTCATCATTCCTAAGAATATTGATGTTACGGTGTATGATATCACAAATTGATTTAAAATGTTAACTATAAGTAAGGACAAGAGTGGGTTTTGATGAAGATTTGGACTCGTGTGCTTTACTATTTTGTAACATCAGATTTTCTCTGGATTTGAAGTTCACTATGTGAGAAGCTCATTCTACAGTCTATTGAAAAAACTTCTATGTTTGAGACGGTGTCTGATGTTTTTTTTCTCTTTGTTGTAAACTATGGCTTTATTACAATTGCGTTTGGTGCTCGCTAGTTCACCTACCAGTACGTACTTTATTTTATGAAGTGGATGGTGACTATGAGCATGCAATAGTATGTTGTCAGCTGACTTTTTCCTGTGAGTACAGCTTGTAATAAGCATGCCCGGTTTGCCACTCAGACACAAGTCCAGGAAACAAATCCCACCCTAGCATTTAAGGAAAGGTCTGTAATCCTAAAACTCTGTATTTTATAATGCAATACAGTAATTTATAGATTACAAATAAGATTACTAATGGCTTTTAGTTGGGTAACGAAACCCATTTGCTCTGTGTGGTATTCAATTTGTAAATGGAAAATCCAAGATAAAATTATTTGTGATAAGTACAGTCACAAACACATTAACTATAACACAGCCAGGCTAATTATGTTTCCTGTACCTTTCAATGCAGCACGTGAAAAATAAAATGAATTTAAACTTGGCCTTTTTTCATAAAAACCTATGGGATAAAATATAATTAGGCTAGAGGAAATGAAGCTGAAAGATTTGAGATAGAATTTACATAGCTCTATCAGATACCAGGCAGTGCAAACCACGCCATGTGTTCTTTGTTCTCACATGTGTATATTTATACAAATATTGTCTATGAAGCGCTGTGGAATTAATGACGTTATATAAGTGAGTAAAAATAACTAAAAATAAAAATAAATCTATATCATACTTTTAGACCTTAAAGTTATTATTTAAAAAAAATCATTTTGCATAAATTTCATTAGACTATTTGTCATGGAGGGACATTTTTGACAAACTATTAAAAAATGTTGTCCACTGTTTGACAACCCCCTACCACCCTCCAATACTGGCGCTGCTCCTCTATTCCAGGCTCTGAGTCCCCCAGCAAATTCATGGCACTGTTTAAGATACATAAGCACTGCAGTCTATAGCAGCAAATGATCGGTAATTGTCAAAGCAGATATCCACCCTGACAAAAATGCAAAGCTACAGTTTCAGTGGTTGCTGCACTATTCTCTTAGCATATACAATGTGACAAGAAGGCTATAAGGGGCTAGGTTTCTCCTTGAAGAGAGGAACATGCTTAGCCTGGCATGCCAAAGTGAGGTAGCTTATATGCCTTGCAATGCTCCTCTGGGAAATTAAATATGTAAATTGCCTCTTCAGAGAGGAAGAGAACTTGAACTTTAGTGCCACCTATTGGAAGTAGCAATCCTAAAAATCACTATTGACCCATTAATGAGCTTTGCCATATGATTTAGGATAAAAGCCAAACCAGAATCTCAATTGCACACAGTGTCAAATAGGTAGATTGGCTTGTGTTCAAAAGTTATCATCTCTTCAATCTGCAACTAAACAAGCACAGTTGCCATTGAATGATGCATGTAACTAAGGCATGTCACTGCTAAGTCCACTGATTGGCTGAAAAAGACACATGTCAATGCAGTATGTCATCACCAGCTATAAAAACTGGGTAGGGTTTTCAGACCATCTGCATAGAATTGGTGGGAGGTGGTGGGAGAGTCTGAGAACATGTATAACATACTGTACTTGTAAGATTAATATGGCCTAAGATTGACTAGTAGCTGATTTTTTAATCTGACACCTAATATGGATATGACTTTAAAAATTCCATATTTTATTAATGCAATTGAAATGCATATTTTAAAAACAGGAGGAATGGCACATAGGTAGTGAAATCCAAGAAGAAGAGAGAGGATGTATAAGGCTATATGGTAAGAGCTAAACACATATGCTGGTAGGAAAAAGATTAGATGCCAATATATTAATGAATTACGGTACATACAGTATTGGTGCGCTATCAACAGTTTTCCATATTGTATAGTAACATAACATAGTGGACTGATGTTAGATAAAAGTAGTAAAAATCAACACTGTAGAATCTAGGGAACCAAATAAACATCCTTAGTCGCTGCACATTTCTCTTTAAAGCATCTATGTAAAGCACAAGTCAATTGAGGGTGGCTACTTTGTATTCAACTACCCATGTGACAGCTGCAGCCAATTACTGGCTTTAGTGGTGTTCTGCTGGGGTCAGTAATTGACTGGAATGGCCAAGTTAGTAGTCAGGGATGTCATTGGTACAGAACAAAAAAAAAATAAAAAAAGAGCAGGAAGTACCAGAGCCGCAAATGTGGAACAATAAATAGGATTTGTCAGATAAAATGTCTTTCGATTTTTTTATGGCATTTCCCTCATTTTGTACAAAATTTTCTGAAATCTTAAAACGCTTCTATAAGAATACATCAATTCTGATAACAGTCATAAATTCCTTACAAAAGTATATACATTGGAGTTGTTCAGGTTGGAAAAACATGGGTTCTTTCTTCCAAAAATGGCACCACCCTTGTGCACAGGTTGTGTGCTGTATTGCACCTTAGACACATTAATTTCAATGGAGTTGCTGTAATAGCAAACTCAACACATGGACAGGTATGATGCACTTTCAATAAGAAAGTAGCCATGTTCCTCTAATCCTTAACATTGATATTTGGAAAGTTTCTGCTTTTTTTAAATGTGACTCCTATATAAAGTTTATTTTTTTGTTAAAGCTGCAATCCGATGGTTTTATAAATGAAATTTAATTTGGAAAGCAACTGATTCCCATGGCATTGCAGGTTCTTTATCAAAACCACCAAATGAATTGAATTTGATGCTTAATCTGTAATGTTTAGAAGGATGAAGGTGTAATGCTGTAGGATTTACAGATTTGTCCCCACAAGACTAATACGATTGCTAGAACCCTTCTGCTTGTCTTGCCTGAACATTCATATACATATGAAAGATTATATTCACTTTGCACACTAGCAACAATACATGGTTTGTGACGTTACCTTTGTTATCTTTGTAAGAAGATTAGTTGAATTTTATCGGCAATTTCCAGTATTGCCTGCAAACATTAATGTTTTTTTAACCTTCAGTTAAAACGATCTTTTAAGTAAAAAACAAACTATTGTATTAGCACAACAGGAAACAGAATTAGAAAAAATAAAAACAGCCTGTGATTGTGTATTTTTTGCTGTCTTAGTGGGTGATTTTCTTTTATTCTTTTTATCCTTCTCAGTCACGTGATTTACAGGATGGGAATACAATCTCATCCCTTCTAAATTAGATTTTGCTTTGGCAAGAAATTACAGAATTTACTTGTTTGATGTATTAAGTTATACAGCGCGATTTGTGGTTTGTAATTATTGTAGAATAAATGTGTTATTGAATCTGGAAAGTAATAAAAACAGTGTTATGTAAAACATTGTCCTTTTACAGACTATATTTTATTTATGTATAATCCCTTGAAATTAGGAGGTCAAAGGAACAACATAATTGCTAGCAGAAATGTAACTTGATAGTACAAATGTCATTAAGAAATGTTATTATCAAGCTTTGCATGAATAATCAATTTCACGTGCATTTAAGGATCCAACTCCATTTTATTAATAGAGTGCAACATTTTGTATCTTCAGGTGGAGTAGGTAATATGTTTAAGGAATATTTTTACTCTTTGTATTATATCTGTAGAAAACATACTGTGTCATCATGAAATACTTTAGGACCAATTGATTAAGATGTTTAGGCTGTAAAACACTTTGAAATGAAGCAAATTTTTTTGCAACACAAAGTTCTGTAGAAATTATGTAATTGTGGTCAATTTCACGCCAATTTCATTCAGTTCTGCCAATGTGAAGGAGGGCAGGAGCTGAAGTGGGAGAAATTATTTTGAAGGCGGCTCAAATTTATGAAAAGTTGTAGCGTATCATATGCTAGAAATGTTTCTCCCGGTGCACAAAGTCGCACGCCACTGAATTCATTTAATAGCATGCACCTTTTAATAAATTAGGCAAATCTTACTCTAGTAACATTCAGTGGCTTGCAAAAGTATTCACCCCCTTGACTTTTTACCTATTTTGTTACATTACAACCTGTGTTTTAAATATTTTTGTAATCCGATTTGTGTGTGATGCACCATTACTGAATAGTCTAACTTAATGAAGTAAAGAGAGAAAAATATAGGCATAAATTGTTTCTGGGATCAAATAACTAAAAATTGGTATGTACATATGTATTCACTGCCTTTTCGATGAAACCCCTAAAAAATTCAGGTGCAAACAATTACTTTCAGAAGTCTCTTGGTTAGTGAAAGGATGTCCACCTGTATGCAATCTAAGTGTTTCAGTGGTCTGTCAGTATATAGACACCTTTTATGAAAGGCTACAGCGGATAGAACTACATTAAACAAGAGGCACCACTAACCAAACAGCACCATGAAGGCCAAGGAGATCTACAAACAAGTAAGGGACAAAGATCTTGAGAAGTTCAATTCAGGGTTGGGTTACAAAAAATATTCTAGTCTCTGCTGATCCCCTGGAGCACCATGAAATCCATCATCATCAAATGAAAAGAACATGGTACCACAACAAACCTGCCAAAACTCTCAGCCTGGGCAAGGAGGGCATTAATCAGAGAGGCCGCACAGAGACCAAAGGTAACCCTGAGTGAGCTACAGATTTCCCAAGCAGAGACTGGAATATCTGTCCATGCGACTACAATAAGCCTTTATGCAACAGTAGGCAAAAAAATGCCTTTACTTACACAGAAATTGTAAGGCTCATTTTGATTTTGCCAAAAGACATGTGGGACACTCCCCAAATGTGTGAAGGAAGGTGCTGTGTTCAGGTGAGACTGAAATAGAACTTTTGGCCACCAAGATAAACACAATGTCTGGTGCCAAACCAACACAGCTCATCATCCCAAGATCACCATCCCCACAGTGAAACATGGTGGTGGCAGCATCATGCAGTGGGGATGTTTTTCAGCATGCAGGGAAAAGCAGAATGGTCCAAGTCGAGGGGAACATGGAGAGTGCAAAATACAGGGATATTCTTGAGCAAAACCTGTTTTTAGTCTGTTAGTGATTTGAAACTGGGATGGAGGTTCACCTTCCAACAAGACAATGACCCAAAGCTTACTGCTAAAGCATCACTCGAGTGGTTCAAGGGGATGTTTTGAAGTGGCTTAGACCTTAATCCAATTGAGAATCTGGGGTCAGACTTGATAGATGGTTTCCTCTGGTGAACATCAAACTTGAAGAAGCAGGAGCAGTTTTGCCTTAAAGAATGAGCAAAAATCCCAGTGGCAAGATGTGGAAAGGTCAAAGAGACTTATCCAAAGCGACTTGCTGCTGTAATTGCTGCAAAAGAAGTACTGACTTTAGGGGGGGTAAATAGTTATGCACACTGAAGTTTTCATTTATTATGTCCTATTTTTGTTTCACAAAAACAGAAAACAAAATGTTCACAGTTTCAAGCATGTTCTTTACATGAACTGCTGAAAACCTAAAAAACTGTGAAACTCCAGGTTGTGAGGTGGCAAAATACAAAAAATGCCAAGGAGGGGTGAATAATTTCAAAAGCCACCGTATGCACAAACAAAGCCAGTCTTAAATTGAGCCAAATATATTTAAATGTGTTTTATGAATACAGTTTGGCTATTGGGCTGGGATTTGTTTCCAGAACATGTTTTGTCTTGTCCATTAGTTTAAGGGGGTTGTCCGCCAGTTTTTTGTTTTTTTTCACATGGATTGCTTGAAAATAAATTAAGGCATATTCACCTTTCAGGACTACAGCAGATCTAGTGCTGGCTGCTGCACAAGTCAGTGCCAGCTCCAGAAGTGGCATTTGCTCCATTTGGAAGTCACAGCATCACTGTAGCCTGTAAATGGCTGCCATGGTAAGGTGATTAGAAGAGCTCGTCATCAGATGTTTCTCCGATGACACACTCATTTGCAACAATTTAGTAGCGCTAAAGATGTCAATGGTCACATTGTTTCATGATGGCAAAGCTGAAGATGCCTGTAGTGTTTCAAAACTGAGTCAAGCTAAATTGACTGGGTGAAAGACATCACAGGGGAGCGCCGGGTTGTCACGATGCAGAGAGAGGCAATGACTGCAGAGGGAGAACTGAGATATGACGATTGATCCAGGAAAGGAATGTAACAATTACATATTAGTTGTTATAATTATAATAGGAGATAAAGACATTAAGAACATTTTCTGATAATAGCAGTTTCTCATATATCAAATATTCTTGTCAGACAGTCAAAGGGTCACATCATAGGGATCTAGTCACTTTGGTTTAGACTAGAGATGGGCGAAAATGTTCGGAAAACGTTCACCAATTTCAAATTTGCCACGAATGTTGTACATTCGGTTTCATGATCGGACACCCAAGCGATTTTACTTAAAATAGGCAAAAAATGGTAAAAGTGTGGGAAATAATAGTGTTTCCACTGCAGTATTTTTATTACTTTGGCTAGGATAGTGGTGCTATATGATGAGTGGGGGCACGTGTTTGATGAAGGGAGGGGTTGGGGAAAGGTCAGAGTAGTGGCATGCTGTTAATCTAATTTTTTTTTATTAAGTTAGTGTTCAGATTCTGGCAAGCCATTCAGGGTGCAGAGACAATCCACAATATCCAGACACAAGGTCTTGTGCCATTGGCTGCTGAAGTCACATGTCTCTCTCCATATAAAGAGCGGACATGTTGTTTTATCACCATTTTGTCAGTGTAATAGGGCAAAGAGGCTGCTCCTGGCGCTGGTCCTGGATACTGAGAGATTTTAGATAGTTAGGCAGTTGCTTTTAAGTCAGATAGTTTAGATAGATGTGGCTTCCAGCAGATCAATCATTTTCTGCTATTATTGTGGTCCAGACCAAGACAAGAGAGCACATTTCAGCATAGAACTGTTGCGCACTGCTTATATTGTGCTCCATATTGTACACCTTTTGAAACTCTCATTTTTTCTGTTCCTACTGTGCTACTTTAAGCAAGCAACATCTGACCTTGTAATAATTTTGCACTGAGATTCAACTGTATCCAGGGCTCCACAGTAAAAAAAAAAAAATTCTATTACTACCATGATACATACAGTATGACACATCTCAGCTTGAAAGTTTTTTGCGCTTAGATTCTGCTGTATCCAGGCCTCCACAGTTAAAAATTGAATTTTTTGTTGCTAATAGCGTGCTCCAACCACACTATCTGAGCAACATAAGTGGGAAAAAGTGAAGTCGTGGTGGAAGGGGGAATAGGCTTGGTGTTCATGGTGTACGTGCGGTAGGTGGTAATGCTAGTGAAAGCTCTAGTGAACCAACACTGTTACATCCTATCCAAAGACAACTGACAACTTCTGTTACTGGACGGGCCCATCCACTCCCTTTCTTTGGTAGCCGCACAGCAGTATGCCTTGTAGTTAAGGGCCAGAAAGAGCATGTGCTCCAGTGGATGTCAAGCGCTGCATCAAACTCCCTCTACTCCTCTTATTCCACCTCCACAACGGCCCAACTGATTTTAGGAAATCACAGAGGGGCGAGTGCAGAGCTGTTCACACATTTTATACCATGGGCATCAGAGGTTTGCTCCAAAGATTCACCGACTGAAGACAAGGAAAGTATCTGCAGCACTGCCCACATTTTTTTTATGTTGGATCCAGGGCTGGATGAAGTACAGTCAGCAGAATCCTGACCCTCGTCACCAGACGTTAAATACTGAGGGCGGAGTTGATCCTGATGAGACTCTGATACCTGAGATGCACATAGACTATACTGTGCTGTCAGGGCAGGAAGAGGAGGAGGGTGACTTTCAGGGCAAGGAATGGGAGAACAGAGAGGATGATGATGAGGTTATAGATCCAACTTGATGTGAACCCAGAGGCATGCAGCTGAGTAGCTAATCTGAGGAGGTAGAGGAGGAAAACTAGGAGGTTACACTGCGACCTACAGCACAGACACTGAGTGATACAACTACGACGAGCACTGCATCCTTAGCTACTACTGTGGCTATGGCCAGCAGCAATCTATCCTGGGCCCTTTTTGACACCGCAAAGGATGAACCAGCCACATTATCTGCCAACTTTGCAAATAAAGACTCAGTAGAGGGAAAAATTGCAATAATTTGACTGTTAAATGCATGAACAGAGGAGGAGGAAGAAGCAGCAGACTAACACGTGCGATCAACATGTGTTAGTCTGGCAATCTCATTGCAATTAAATGCGGACCAGCAGGCCTTACCAAACATCGGCCGCCCCATCAACGGCATCTGCTGCTTCTTCCTCCTCCTCTGTCACTGTGCCAAGTGTTCTCATGCAGGTCTCTGACTGCAGAACCTTCACTTGTTTTCCCTCTCCAGTCAGGTTGAGTGAGAGCCCATCAGTTGTAACGAAAGTGAACATTTCTGCTGTTTTTGCTTCACCGAGCATACCATATCTTTCTAAATCCACCATAACATCCCCCCTGCACCTCACTCACGGTCAAGCAGTTTGTCATGTTCACCCTACTCTGCCCTCTCTCAGCAGAGCAGCCAGCCCTCGGTCAGGCAGTTGTGGTCATGTGAAATATTTTTTCCTCCTACACATGATAAAGCTAAGAAGGTGAACTCCACTATCTCCAATCTGTTGACAATGGAAATGCTGCCTTTCCGCCTATGGATACTGACTGTTTCCGAAAAATGATGTCTGTCGTAGTCTCCCAGAACAAGTTGCCCAGTCGCCATTACTTCTCTAAGAAAGCTGTGCCTGTGCTAAACCAGAATGTTGCAGACAAAATATCACCTGTTCCTTGACTAAATCGATATTTGCCAGAGTGCATTTCACCACAGACACCTGGACAAGTAAGCATGGCCAGGGGCGTTACATCTTGCTGACTGGGCACTGGGTGACTCTGGTGGCTGTGGGGGCAGGTGTGGAAGGGGCTGCTCCACAAGTCTTAAAATCCCCAAGGCTTGTGGGACAAATCTCTTTTTTCTAACACTTCCTCCAGTGCTTCTGCCTCCTCCACCTCTTCTAAGGTCTCCACCTGCACCCTCAACCTCTGCTTTAATGAGACACGCATTCCAACAGTGCAGAGCGAATGCCCACCACCTCCGTACTGCACAGCCAGGGCTCACCGCTATCAGGCAGTGTTAAAATTAATATGCTTTGGATATCGCAGTCATAAAGCTGAAGAGTTGTGGACAGCTATCCAGGCCAAATTTGAGCAATGGCTGTCTACACTGAACCTGTAGCCGGGGAAGGCTGTGTGCAATAATGGTGCAAACCTGGTTGTGGCCCTATGCCGGGGTAAGCTCACACATGTGCCTTTCATGGCTCACGTCCTCAATCTTTCCGCCACAATTTCGCAATTTCTCCCCACAATTCTGGCCTGGATGTTCTGCTGCAGAAACCACAATTGCTGTGTACACACTTCAGCCATTCGTTCTATTCTGGTGAAATAGATGCCACTTTGGTGATGTCTGTCCCTATTTTTTAGAATTGTGAAGATTCCTGATTGGGTCTCTATCTGGTGAGTTGGCTGTAGTAGAACGGTGTTGGTCCCCGTTATACTAGTTCTACTCTGGTGAAATTGATCCAACTTTAGTTGTGTCTGCACCTAATTTTTTGAAATGTGAAGACTCCTCGTTCTCCATACAGTGGTTGACTGTCACACCAGGTGTGAGTGCAACACAGAGGGGAAAGGGAGCCCAGACACTAGAGAATGGGGGGAAGAGGTAGCCTCTTAATCTGAACTAGCATCACCCTGTCTCGCCCTAAGGTCTCTATACAGCCTCCTCAGCTGTCGCCTCGTCCTACTATCCCTGGCGTAAGGCTATAGCTGGGGGTGGAAGGAGATGAGCACTAGTCAACCTCCGCTAGCACCCTAAAGACAAAAGTGAAAAACAACACAGGGGAATAACTACTTCGCTTTAGAAGAACTCCAGCATGGCACACGGCCTCAAGACTCCAGAGAGGACGTGATGCTGCTTCTGCCAAGTTCCAAATAGAAATGATTATAACTGGTGACGCCCACCTAGAAACACTGGGTATATATAAAACCAGACTAAAGGAGGTAGTATCTGGGTCCTAAACACAGCCTCCTATCTAGGCAGCTGTCTGCATTGCCAAACGTGGATATCTCCTGTAAACCACAACAGGGTGACTGTCACCTCTGACACACCCGTGACAGTACCCCCCCTCTACGAGTGGCCTCTGGACACTCAGGACCGGGTTTCTCAGGAAAAGTGGTGTGAAATGAGCGAACCAATCTGGGAGCGTTCACCTCTAACGCAGAAATCCACGTCCTCTTCTCCGGACCATAGCCTTTCCAGTGCACCAAGTATTGCAAAGAACGATGTTTGAGATGAGAATCTACTATCCTCTAAACCTCAAATCCAAATTACCATTAACTATTACTGGGGGCGGTGGTAGAGGTGAAGGCTCAAGAGATTCTATTTACCATTTGAGAAAGGACCTGTGGAACACATTGTGAACCTTAAGGGCCCAAGTAAGTTCAAGACGATAGGCTGCTGGGTTAATGACGGCGGTAATTTTGTAAGGACCAATAAACCTAGGTCCCAGCTTCCAAGAAACAACTTTCAATCTTATATTCTTGGTAGACAACCAAACAATCATTCACATTCAGGTCCGGACCTGGCAAGCGTTTTCTGTCAGCCATACTTTTATACCTGTCATCTATGGTCTTCAAATTACACATAACACCCTGCCTCACCGAGGAGAGCGACAAAGCAAACCATTCCTCTTCAGGAACTCCTGAAGCTCCTCCCCCACTGAGAGTACCAAACTGTGGATGATAACCGTATGCACTGAAAAATGGTGACCTGCCAGTGGATTCTTGATGATGATTATTGATGGCAAATTCTACCAGCAGTAAGTAGGATGCCCAATCCTCCTGATTTTCGGAGACGAAACACCTGAGGTATGTCTCCAAGTTCTGACCCGCTTGGTCTGACTATTCGATGGAGGGTGTAAAGCAGAGGAAAAGGACAGCTGCACCGACAGTCGAGAACCGAATGCCTTCCAGAACTTGTAAACAAACTGGGCCCCCTGATCAGATACCGTATCAGAGGGAACCCCATGAAGCTTCACAATCTCATTTATGAACACCTGAGCAAGTGTCTTAGCTTTGGGAAGTGCAGGTAAAGCGACGAAGTGAACCATTTTACTGACCCTATCTACTCCTACCAAAACCACAGTTTTGCCTGCTGAAACCAGAAGGTCAGTAATAAAATCCATGGACAAGTGTGTCCATGGCCTGCTGGAGATAGGTAGCTGAAGAAGAGTAAACCGAAAAGCGACGAGAGAGGAGGTCCATGGTTGCCTTACCACCTGGATGCCCAGCAAGCACAGAGTTATGTTGTTCCTTGATTACTTTACGGCGCAGATCAAGTGGTACAAATAACTTTCCTGAAGGGCAGGAGGCAGGGGCATCACCCTGAGCCTCCAGCTCCTCCCCCTCCAGTTCAGAAAAGAAAGCAGAAATAACTACCCCTTTCTAAAATATCGGGGCAGGGTTCTCATGGTCTCCACCACCAGGGAAGCTCGGGGACAAAGCATCAGCCTTGACAATTTTGACCCCTGGACGAAAAGTGACAACAAAATTTAAGCTAGTAAAATAACAGGGACCATCTGGCTTGCCTGGGGTTGAGACGTTTAGCTGACTGGAGATATGACAGGTTCTTATGGTGAGTAATAACAGTAATAGGATGGACAGCCCCCTTCAACCAATGTCGCCATTTCTCAAACGCCAATTTGATCACCAAAAGTTCCCTAGTACCCACGTCATAATTTCTCTCAGTCGAAGACAACTTTTTAGAAAAGAAGGCGCAAGGAAACCATTTACCAGGGGACAAACCCTGAGACAACACAGCCTCAACCGCGACGTCCGAAGCATCGACTTCCACAATAAAGGGTTGAGAAACATCGGGTTGACTGAGTGAGCATAGGTGCAGTCGAAAAATGATTCATTACGGAAGATAAAGCCTGGAGGGAAGCATCCGACCATTTGGAAAAATCAGACCCCTTCTTAGTCATGTCTGTAAGGGGTTTCACTACAACAGAGTAATTTTGGATGAATTAACTGTAAAAATTAGTAGAGCCCAGAAAACGCTGTAGGGCCTTTAGGTTCTCGGGACGTTCCCAGTCAAGGACAGCATGGATATTCTCCGGATCCATCTGAAAACCAGAAGATGACAACATGTACCCCAAAAACTGCACCTCCTGAATAGCGAAAACACATTTCTCTAGTTTGGCATAGTTTGTTATCCCTTAATATCTGAAGCACTTGCTTAACATGCCCACGATGGGTCTCAAAATCAGGTGAATAAACCAAAATATCGTCCAGATAGACCACCACAAACCTCCCCACCAAATGACGAAAAATATCATTTAGGAAATGCTGGAATACCGCAGGTGCATTGATCAAGCCGAAAGGCATAACAAGACTCTCAAAATGATCTTCTGCGGTATTGAACGCTGTCTTCCATTCATTCCCTTCTCTGATTCTAACCAGATTGTAGGCTCCCTTTAAATCCAACTTGGAGAATACCTCAGCTCCCACAGCCTGGCTGAACAAATCAGGAATCAGAGGAAGATGGTATGGATCACGGATGGTAATTTGATTTAATTCCCGGAAATCTAAACAGGGACGTAGACAGCCATCTTTTTTCATCACAAAGAAGAACCCTGCCGTCACGGGCGAAGATGAGGGTCTGATTATGTCCCTTCTCTAGACTTTCTGCAATGAAATCCTTCATGGCTTTTTCTCTCCGGGCCAGAAAGATTATACAGTCTGGACATGGGTAGTATAGCTCCGGGGGTCAAGTTAATAGGACAGTCATAAGCACGATGAGGAGGCAAATCCTGACACCCCTTCTCAGAAAAAACGTCCTCAAAACCAGACAGAAAAGCAGGCAGAATCTCCGTAGAGACATCAGCAATGGAAACATTCAGACAGTTCTCATGGTAGTAATCCCTCCATTCAATAATCTCCCTGGTTTGCCAATCCGCCAATGGATTATGTTTAACAAGCCAGGAGATAGCTAAAACAATCGGAGTAGGGAGGTTCTTCAAAACATTGCAAGGAATGATTTCACAATGAACTGACCCCACCCTCAGTTTCATATTATGTACAATCTGAGTAAATGCTTTCTGTGCAAATGACGCTGAATCAATTGCAAAGACAGAGATAGGTTCAGCTAAAGCATAGCAAGCGAGACCATGAGTTTTCACAAACTCAGCATCAACCATGCTGACCCCGACTCCCCTGTCAACAAACGCAGAAATTTTTTCGATTTTGCTCTCTAGCACCACCTCTGCAGTCAGGACAAAGCCGTAACTGCAGTTTGTCCATAAATGCACCCCTTGATTATCCAACTCTAGGCTACCGAGAGTTAATAAAGAATTGAAGGACAGGTCCCAACAAAGTCTCCCTTTTTCCCACAAAAAAAACATACGCCTTTTTTCTTGCAAATCTCCGGGGAGATGTATGATGTAGAAACACCTCTTAACTGCATAGGTTCCTCCACCTCCCCCAGTTCTGGATCACCCCCAGACCCGCTCCCTTGGCAAAGGTACACAACCCCGACAAGAAGGCCCCGGAGAAGGAGGTTGCATCCGTCTATACCGAAGGCGCCTATCCAGACGTATGGCCAAATACATGGCAGCCTGCAAGAATTGAGGGGTATCATATACAGCCAAGGAATCTTTCAACCTTTCCGTTAACCCCTGACAAAATTGACTTTTCAGGGCTGAGTCATTCCATTTGGAATCCGTTGACCATCTACGGAATTTCAAACTGTACGTTTCCACTGACCGAATCCCCAGCTGAAGGCGACGTAGCTTAGACTCAGCCAAGGCGACTCGGTCAGGGTCATCATAGTTGAGGGCAAGAGCTCCAAGAAACCCCTCCACAGATTGGAGACAAACCGATTCCTAAGGTAACGAAAGCGCCCACAACTGAGGATCCCCCTGCAGTAGAGAGATCACAATGCCAACCTGTTGCTCCTCATTACCGGAGGAGTAGGGGCGAAGCTTGAAATACAATTTGCATGCCTCCTTAAACACAAAAAAACTGTCCCTTTCTCCTGAAAACCTGTTAGGGAGGGCAAACTTGGGTTCAGGCTGGTCAGGCCTACCAGCAGAGACCCCCACATTGGCGGCCTGTAACCACTGATACTGCTGCTGAACCTCACAGCGGGTGTCATTCACCTAAAGAGATAGACAGTGGAACTGCTCTGCGAGCTCTGCCACTGATCCCATACTAAAGGGAGTAAGGGAAAAAAAGGTGCATGCCCAAAAACACACAAAGAAAAGAAAATGGCAATATTGGGTTGTTGTTTTTTTTTTCCAAAAACGAGCTCGGCCGGTCATAATGTCACGCCAGGTGTGAGTGCAACACAGAGGGGAAAGGGAGCCCAGACACTAGAGAAAGGGGGAAGAGATGACCTCCTAATCTGGACTAGCGTCACCCTGTCTCCCCCTAGCGTCCCTATACAGTCTCCGCAGCTGTCGCCGATCACATGCCTCGCACTACTATACCTGGCATAAGGCTATAGCTTGGGGTGGAAGGGAATGAGCACTAGTCAACCTCCGCTAGCACTCTAAATATAAAAAGGGAAGAATACACAGGGGAATTACAACTTAGCTTTAGAAGAATTCCAACAGGGCACATGGCCTCAATACTCCAGAAAGGATGTGATGCTGCTTCAGCCAAGTTCCAACTAGAAATGATTATAACTGGTGACGCCCACCTAGAAACACTGGGTATATGTAAAACCAGACTAAAGGAGGTAGTATCTGGGTCCTAAACACAGCCTCCTATCTAGGCAGCTGTCTGCATTGCAAAACGTGGATATCTCCTGTAAACCACTACAGGGTGACTGTCACCTCTGGCACACCCGTGACAGTACCCCCCCTCTACGAGTGGCCTCTGGACACTGAGGACCGGGTTTCTCAGGAAAAGTGGTGTGAAAAGAGCGAACCAATCTGGGAGCGTTCACCTCTAACGCTGAAATCCACGTCCTCTTCTCCGGACCATAGCCTTTCCAGTGCACCAAGTATTGCAAAGAACGATGTTTGAGATGAGAATCTACTATCCTCTAAACCTCAAATCCAAATTACCATATATACACCCAGACTAAATGGAGGTAGTCGCTGGGTCCTAAACACAGCCTCCTATCTAGGCAGCTGTCTGCATTGCCAAACGTGGAGATCTCCTGCAAACCACTACAGGGAGACTGTCTGTCACCTCTGACACACCCGTGACATTGACATGATAAAATCTAAATTTATTCTGTTACTTCCGTGCTACAGACAGTAGGTCACATCTGAGGTGGTAATTCTTTTGCGCTGAAATTCTGCTGTATCTAGTCCTCATTCACAATAAAAAAATCTAATTTCTTTTATTTCTAACATGATAAATAGAGCAGGCCACATCTCCACTTGTAATTTTTGGTGCTGATATAGTTCTTCATACAGGTGTTCACATGATAAAATCTAAATTTGTTGTCTTACTACCGTGCTACAAAAAACATGCCATATTTGAGCTTTAAATTCTTTGTTGATATTCTGTTCCATCCATGTGTTTATATTACTAAATCTCAATATTCGGTGCCATTACATTCCTAAATAAACTAGGCCACATTTGATCTTTTAATTCTTTGGTGTTGATTTTGTTCTCCATCCAGGGGTTCACATGGTAAAAATCTAAATTTGTTGTCTTACTACTGTGCTACATAAAGTAGGCCACATTTCAGCATTTAATTCTTTGGTGCTGATATTCTTCTCCATACACGGGTTGACATGATAAAATGTAAATTTGTTGTGTTACTACTGCGTTACAAAAAGTAGTCCACATCTGAGGTTGTAACTCTTTTGCGCTGAGATCCTGCTGTATCCAAGGCTCGTCCACAGTAAAAAATCGAATGTAATTTTTTGGTGCTGCTATTGTTCTCCATCCAGAGGTTCACATTACTTAATCTCAATATTTGCTGCTTCTAAAGTGCTACACCAACTAGGCCACATATGAACTTTTAATTATTTGATGCTGATATTCTTCTTCATCCAGGGGTTCACATTACTAAATATCTATACATATATCTATCTGTATATCTATCAATCTATTATCTATTTATCTATCTATACCTATATCATCTATCTATTCATCTATCCATATATCTATTAAACCATATACAGTGGGTATGGAAAGTATTCAGACCTCGTTAAATTTTTCACTCTTTGATTCATTGCAGCCATTTGGTAAATTCTAAAAAGTTATTTTTTTTTCCTCATTAAAGTACACTCTGCACCCCATCTTGACTGAAAAAAACAGAAATGTAGAAATGTTTGCAAATTTTTAAAAAAAGAAAAACTGAAATATCACATGGTCATAAGTATTCAGACCCTTTGCTCAGACACTCATATTTAAGTCACATGCTGTCCATTTCCTTGTGATCCTTTTTGAGATGGTTCTACTCCTTCATTGCTCCAGCTTTGTTTAATTAAACTGATAGGACTTGATTTGGAAAGGCACACACCTGTCTATATTAGACCTCACGGCCCACAGTGCATGTCAGACCAAATGAGAATCATGAGCTCAAAGGAAATGCCCTAGAAGCTCAGAGACAGAATTGTGGTAAGGCACAGATCTGGCCAAGGTTAAAAAAGAGTTCCTAAGAGTACAGTTGCATCCATAATCCTTAAATGGATGAAGTTTGGGACCACCAGAAGTCTTCCTAGACCTAGTCGTCCAGCCAAACTGGGCAGTCATGGGAGAAGAGCCTTGCTGAGAGAGGTAAAGAAGGACCCCAAGATCACTGTGGTTGAGCTCCAGAGATGCAGTAGAGAGATGGGAGAAAGTTCCACAAAGTCAACTATCACTGCAGCCCTCCACCCGTCGGGCCTTTATGGCAGAGTGGTCCGACGGAAGCCTCTCCTCATTGCAACACATATGAAAGCATGCATAGTTTTTGCTCAAAAACACATGAAGGACACACAGACTATGAGAAATATAATTATCTGGTCTGATGAGACAAAGAGTGAACTTTTTGGTGATAATTCTAAGCAGTATGTGTGGAGAAAACTAGGCACTGCTCATCACCTGCCCAATACAATCCCAACAGTGAAACAAGGTGGTGGCAACATCATGCTATGGGGGTGTTTTTCAGCTGCAGGGACAGGGTGACTGGTTGCAATTGAAGGAAACATGAATGCGGCCAAGTACAGAGTTATCCTGGATGAAAACCTCTTCCAGAGTGCTCTGGACCTCAGACTTGGCCGAAGGTTCACCTTCCAACAAGACAATGACTCTAAGCACACAGCTAAAATAACAAAGGAGTGGCTTCAGAACAACTCTGACCATTCTTGACTGGCCCAGCCAGAGCCCTGACCTAAATCCAATTGAGCATCTCTGGAGAGACCAGAAAATGGCTGTTCAACAATGTTCACGAATGAACCTCACGGAACTGGAGAGGATCTGCAAGGGAGAATGGCAGAGGATCCCCAAATCCTGGTGTGAAAAACTTGTTGCATCATTCCCAAGAAGACTCATGGTTGTACTAGCTCAAAAGGGTGCTTCTAATCAATACTGAGCAAAGGGTCAGAATACTTATGACCATGTGATATTTCAGTTTTTCTTTAATAAATTTGCAAAAATTTCTACATTTCTGTTTTTTTTTTTAAATAAAGATGGGGTGCAGAGTGTACTTTAATGAGAAAAAAATGAACTTTTTAGAATTTACCAAATGGCGTCAATGAAACAAAGAGTGAAAAATTTAAAGGGGTCTGAATATTTTCCATACCCACTGAATATGGATAAATGGATATATGGATAGATAGATAACTAATAGGTATCTAGAAAGACTGCTAGATAGATAGTTTACAGGGGGACCCCAGAAAGAATTGACATGGGGTCCTCCTATAAAATCTAAACAACAAAGGCTAACAGACAGCTGTGGGATGATATTAATAGCCAGGGAAGGGTCCATGGATATTAGCCCCCTCTGAGCCTAATAACATCAGTCCTCAGCCACCCCAGAAATGGCGCATCAATAAGATGCGCCAAATCTGGCGCTTAGCCTCAGCTCTTCCCACTTGCCCTGGTCTGGTGGTAGGTGGGGTAATAGGGTTGGGGTTCATGTCAGCCTTGTATTGGCAGCTGACATGAAGCCAAGGTTAGTAATGGAGAGGCGTCTATAAGACGCCCCCATTACTAACCCCATAGTAAAATTAGAGAAATAAAGAGACAGCCAGAAATTAATCCGTTATTTGAAATAATGACACAATCCTTTATTAATAATTCTTAATTTACCAAAAAATATTTACCCATTGCCCAATCCATTGAAGTCCTCATCTCCTGTAAGAAAACAAAAATAAAAAACAACCATGTCCCTCACCTGTCCGACGTGATGACATAATCCCAAGGGTCCCACGGTGATTGGATCATTTGTAGAACTGTCACATCAGCAGTCAGTGATGTGACTACTCTACAAGACAGCCGTGTGTCACTCCTGTGTCAGTGTAGAGCGCTGAGGTGAGGTCACTGGAGTTCAATCAGCTGATGAGCCCCAGTGACCTATGGCAGTGGTGCTTTATGGGTATTTTCTCAAGCAGCAATAGTGCAATAAGTGAGGTCACCATAGCTTCATCAGCTGATTGAATTCCAGTGACCTCACTCCCCGCAGCTCAGCTCTATACACTGACTGGAGCGATTGTCTTCCTGTGTCAGTGTATAGCCGGCTAATGAATAGAGCGGTCACATCTAAGGATAAGGCTGTCCTATTCATGAATAGTGTTGAGCCACCCCCGTAGTGTTCGAGTTCGGTTCGGTTCGTCGAACACCAGTGTGTTCGCCGAACTGTTCGTCGAACACCTTCGAACACCATTAAAACCAATGGCAGGCAAACAAAAACACATAGAAACACATAGAAAACACCTTCAAAGGTGTCCAAAAGCTGACAAACTGCTCAGAAGACACAACTAACACATGGAAAAGTGACAAGTACATATAGTCATGCGAAAAGAAAAGAGGTGGAGGAGTAAAAGGAGGGGGAGACACAGATATAGGCATGTCATGCCCTTCTAAAATCCAAAAAGTGAGAAGCCGACACGTTCAGTTCGCTCCTGCCCGTGCCACCTCCGCGTCGTCGGGTTTGTGCCAGAGCCGCGGTGAACCCTGACGGCCAGCCCCACTCTCCCAATACTGGTGCCTGTCCGCTGGTGGGTCGAGCGAGCCCCCATGTGGTGGAGGCAGCTCTAAGCTTTTTAATTTAAATTGTCTCTCTAATTTGAATGAATACACTTTAAATCCATTTACAAGGATCTATTGGAGGGTAAGTCTCATGCCAGCAGCCGCGTAATTCCAGCTCCAGTAGCGTCCACTAAAGCTGCTGCAGTTAAAAAGCTTTTATAAGGATCGAGCTCGGCTGTCCACCGCAAGGCATCCTACTGCCAGTCCCAGCCCCTATGCCTTGGGGTGCCTCCTGATGCTCTTCACTGAGTATCCTGTGGTCCCGAGCATTTCCTTTGAAAAAATTAAGTGTCCAAACTACAGGTGGTGTAGCTTGCTTAACAGCCGGGATAATCCGCTGACTAGCAGACACTGCTACTAGGCACAAAGTATTTCCTGGGCTAGATGCAGTTAAAAATTTGTAATTAGATACTCTCGTTGGATGCTGAGAAAGCATTCCATAGAGTCTCCTGGCACGCCATATATGATTCTCTTAAAAAGCTTGGGGTAGGGGTCTAGGGGACCCTTTTATAGCCAAAATCACAGCCCTGTATCGCAATACGTCACCTAGGCTGAAGATAAATGGAACTGTAGCACCCTGAGGGCTCGGTTGCTACAGAGGTATTGCACCTCACCCAGAGGTGTGATATCTCTCTCTCAGGTAAGGATGTAGTGTGGATCAGGACCCGACACCTGCATGCATTACACCACATTGCCGTGGGGCAGGGCGACCAATATGCCCCTGAGATGGGCACGACAGTCCCTGTCCCTGGCTGGAGTGGGGGGAGGGAACACTGAGGAAGGGGAACCCTGTAGTGCAGGAGCAGGGAGGAACAGTTCCTGGGTGCATTGAGAAGGGAGTATAAAAGGTGGCGGGCCTAGTAACAGAGGCCCAGGCCTGGAAGAGGGAGAAGGAAGGAAGAGGAGCGGAGAAGGCTCCAGGAACGAGGAACGAAGGAATCCCAGGGGTGCGGACGGGCGAGTCGCCACCGCACGCCCGAATCCACCTGCGTGGAGGGGTCAGGCCAAAGGGGGAGACCGGTCCCCGAAACTAGTGGAGGCAGGAAACGACCCTCAGCTAGAAACAGGAGACTGTGACATTTTATGTGGCGCAGCCCCTCGCTACACCCGCTAGGAAGGCACCACATAGGGTCAGGGAAACTGGCGCCAAGTTTACCAAGAGGAGGCCCGAGGCAGCCGGACAGAAGGGTTGGTAAGAAAGGCCAGACAAAGGACACACAAAGGGGGTCCTGTGAAGCGCTCCAAAGTTATATGGGAGTTGTCTGAGCCCCTCACCTGGTGAGCACAGTACGACGTGGGCAGCCGTTACCTGCAGACGTGGTCTGGATAATAAGAACTGTGAGTAAAGGCCCTGGACTGCATCACTGACTCCGTGTCGTTACTGCTGCTGCCCTGCACCATCACCCCCATCCTCCGCATACACTGCCTTGAGGCTATACTCCTCCCGTGGGGAGTTATGCTACGCTCTGCTGCACCCACAACACCAGCCTCAGCGGTCTGCCCTGGAGCGGCGGTTCACTCTGACCGCAATCCACGGGTGGCGTAGTCGGACATTTAAACATCAAAACCACATAAATAGTTCCGCCACTGGTTTGATCGCCCTGAGCCACGGAACCGGGTCGCCACCATGGAGACTACAACCACCAGCATCCACCAAAAAGGGTCCGGCTCCGGGTGTCCCAAGGCCCAGGGGGCGCGTCAGAACATTTTCATCACCTTTCACAATCACCAATGGGACAAGGCAGGGATGTTCTCTGTTCCCTCTCTTATACATCCTAGTGACGGAGCACCTGCTCTCATCAATTCGCCATAACCCCAATATTAGGTGGATTGAGGTGGGAGGCACCGAGTATAAGTGCTCTCTATTTGCTGATGATGTCCTAGTATATATCACTCAATCACATATATCCATCCTTGCTGTTATGGCTGAAATAGCTCACTTTGTTACATGGTCAAATTTTAAAATCAATGCAGCGAAGTCTGAGGCCCTCGATGTCTTCCTCCCCAAATCCATATAGGATTCCATCCAGTCCAACTTTCCCTTTGCCTGGCCCTCACAGGGTATCAAATACTTAGGAATTCCTATTCATAGAGACCTCTCCCATCTATGTTATCTTAATTTTGGGCCCTTTATTGAACAACTCCATACAGACCACGGTTGGCAAGTTAGAACTGTAAGATTCACTACGTGAACCACTGGTGTTTTGTGGAAAAGCACATGTACACTGTGTTCCAAATTATTATGCAAAAAGTGTTTAGGAGTGATAAGGGAATAATTTGTTTGTTTGTCAGTTAAACTCATTGATGGTGATGTGTGTCAGGGCTCTTTATATCACTGTAAGCAATTGCAGACACCTGTGCTAATTAGTTTGGCAGGTGTGTCCAATGAAAGGCAAGACTACTTAAGAAGGCTGTCTCACATTATTAAGCAGCCTACATTTTCTGCCAAAATGGGAAAGAAAAAGGATGTGTCGGCTGCTGAGAAGCAACAAATTGTGGAGTGTTTAGGTCAAGGCATGACTACAATCAACATTGTGCGATGATCAGGATGAAGTGTCTTGGCAATCAAGAAGTATGTAGCTGATTCACAGTACACACGTGTGCATGCTGATAAGGGCAAATTGAGGACTCTTTCCTACAGGCAATTACGTCAGGTTGAAAGAGCAGCGGCAAAAAAGCCTTGTCATAGCAGCAGACAAGTTTTTGAAGCTGCTGGTGCCTCCAACGTCCCCCGAACAACAAGATGCAGGGTCCTTCAGAGGTTTGCAGCTGTGCATACGCCATCCTGTTGACCTCCTCTATCCACTTCACACAAGCAGAAACGGCTCCAGTGGGCCAAACATTACATGAAGACTGATTTCAAAACTGTTTTGTTCACGGATGAGTGCCGTGCAGCGCTCGATGGTCCAGATGGATGGAGTGGAGGATGGCTGGTTGATGGACACCCCACGCAAACACGGCTACAGCGCCAACAAGGAGGAGGTGGAGTAATGTTTTGGGCTGGAATCATGGGGAGAGAGATTGTCGGCCCCTTTAGGATCCCTGAAGGCGCTAAAGATGAACTCCATAATGTATGTGGATTTTCTCAAACAGCACTTCCTGCCATGGTTCAAGAAGAAGAACCGTGTATTTCACAGCAAGATCATTTTTTTGCATGATAATGCACCATCTCATGCTGCACATAAAACATCTGCATCTCTGGCTGATATAGGCATAAAAGGGGACAAACTTATGGTGTGACCCCCATGCTCCCCTGACCTCTACCCCATTCAGAACCTTTGGAGCATCATTAAAAGGAGTGTCTATGATGGCGGGAGGCAGTTCACATCTAAGCAACAGCTCTGGGAGGGTATTCTGTCCTGATGCAAAACAATTGAAGCAGAAACCATCCAAAACCTGACAAATTCAATGGACGAGAGAGTTCAGAAGCTCCTTTCGAACAAGGGGTCCTATGTGAAAATGTAACATCACCTAGAATAAAGTTTTGAGTTGAAAACTGTTTGATTTCAGTTTCTAATAACCTGCTAATGCTTATAATTTCAAAAATGACCATTTTTTTGGTCTTTATTAAAATGAAAAGGTTGATCGAAAAGTTTGGGGGATCTAAGAGTGTGGCAACCCAGTAGTCATGATTAATTCGAATTCTGACAATATGAGGGTCATGCTGCAGGTAGTGCAGCAAGAAGGCACTTATGTGTCTTGCGCATCTCGGAGCCCCAAAATTATTTTCCAGGCTAGATGCAGCTAAAAATTATTATTAATTTTAAATCTGGTGAAGCTTTAGTATAGATGGCCAAATAGAATCAGTGCTGCACACTGCTACAAAGCCCAAATTATATTCCAGTCAAGATACAGATAAACATGATTAGTAATTTGAAAGCTTAAAACGGTTGGTAGGGTGATTTTAACCAATCATCAAGCTTTTACTCTCCCCAGGATGACACAGGGGTAGAAAAGTCGTTTCGGATCCATGATTTGTTCATCTTTATGAACGTGAGTCTGTCTACATTATCAGTGTAGAGCCGCGTGCGCTTATCTGTCAGCACACCACCAGCAGCGCTGAACACACGTTCAGACAGAACGCTGGCTGCGGGGCATGACAAGATCTCCAAGGCGTAAGTGGCTAGCTCCGGCCATTTATCCAGATTGGAAGCCCAAAAAGAGCAAGGGTCCAGTGACACAGTCATGGCTTCAATGTTTACTTGGAGATACTCCTGTACCATCGTCTCTAGGCGTTGACTATGTGTCAGACTTCTTGTCTCCTGTGGCCTTGCAAAGGATGGGCTAAAAAAGTGGTGAAATGATTCCGCAAAATTGATGTTACCAGCAGATACTGTGGTTCTGTTATGGTTTGAGTGCTGAACACTTGACGGTCCCACGGTTGGCAAGTTGGAACTGTGAGATTCACTACGTGCACCACTGGTATTTTGTGGAAAAGCACATGTAAGATTCTGCAACAGTCTCTGCTGATACTCCTGCATGCGTGCATCCCTTTCTATGACAGGAAAAATTTCTGCAAATTTACTTTTGTATAGGGGATCTAACAGTGTGGCAACCCAGTAGTCAGGATTATTTCTAATTCTCACAATTCGAGGGTCATGTTGCAGGTAGTGCAGCAAGAAGGCACTCATGTGTGTTGCGCATCCAGGAGCACCAAGTCCCTGTTGTGTTGGTGGCAAGGTAACAATCATGCTTCCTTCCTCTGTCCTCTGCCCCCAACCTCGCACAACAGAAATGTGATCAAGGTCTCCCTCATCTGATGAGTCTTCCATCAGTTCGTCCTCCACTTCTTCCTGGGCTCCTGCACCTTCCTCACTAGTTTGGCTGCTACCATGCGCCCTGGTAAAACCATCTCCCCCACCCTCACATGCCTGCCGCCTTGGTGCTGCCGACCGTCTGGACCTTGCAGATGTTAGCCCTTCCGCATACAACTCCTCCTCCTCTACTTCCTCCACCTCCTCTTGTGCCACCACCTGACTCCGAATTCTGTTTAACATGTGCTCCAGCATGTTAATCACCAGAATAGTCATGCTGATAATGGTATCGTCAGCACTAAACATCTTCGTCGCCATTTCAAAACTGTGCAGAAGGGTGCATAGGTCCCTGATCTGAGACCACTCCTCCAGCGTGATTTGCCCCACCCCTGGATCTCGTTGGCCCAGGCTATACGTCAGAACGTATTGCACCAGGGCTTGTCGGTGCTGCCACAGTCGCTGCAACATGTGCAGAGTTGAATTCCACCGGGTAGGCACATCGCATTTTAGCCGGTGAAGTGGCAGGCCCAACGACTTCTGTAGAGATGTAAGTCGCTGAGCTGCGGGATGCGAACGGCGGAAGTGAGCACACAGCGACCGTGCCCTCTGCAGAAGGCCATCTAGTCTGGGATAGTGGGCTAAAAATTGCTGCACAACCAGGTTCAACACGTGAGCCATACAAGGCACGTGTGTGACATTGCCCCGGCGAAGGGCCGCACCCAGGTTTGCAGCATTGTCGCACACGGCCTTCCCTGGTTTCAGGTCCAGTGGAGACAACCATTCATGAAATTGGTTCTCCAGAGCTGACCACAACTCCTCAGCTGTGTGACTCACATTTCCCAGACATTTCAATGTAAAAACCGCCTGATGACGTTGAGCCCTACTGCCAGCATAGTAAGGAGGTGTGCAGGATCCCTTCTGCGCAGTTAGAAAGCTTGTGGCATGACCAGACATGCTTTGGGTGCAGGTGGAAGACCGAGAGGAGGTTGAGGAGGCAGAAGCAGTGGAGGAACTTTGACATAAAGAGGATTGACGCACAACTCGTGGGGACGGCAAGACTTGGACAGCAGCCCCTTGTCCTGCTGTCACCATAGTTACCCAGTGCCCAGTCAGCGACATGTAACGCCCCTGTCCATGCCTACTCGTCCAAGTGTCTGTGGTGAAATGCACCCTGTCACACACAGAGTTTCTCAAAGAAGCTGTGATGTTGTGTGCGACATGCTGGTGGAGCGCAGGCACACCTTTCTTTGAGAAGTAGTGCCGACTGGGCATCTGGTACTGGGGCACTGCGACGGATATAAGGTCTCGAAAATCCTCTGTGTCCACCAGGCGGAAAGGCAGCATTTCTGTAGCCAAGAGCTTGCAGATGGTGAAATTCAACCTCTTAGCTTTCTCATGGCTAGGAGGAAATGGTCTTTTACTTGTCCACATCTGAGGGACCGAGGGCTGGCTATTGTGCTTAGACGGGGTTGATAAGGGTGTCCCCGGCAAACTGCCGGTCTGTGAGGAAGATGCAGGCGGACATGTTAGGTTGCCTTGATCCAAAGGTGGTGCTATCGATGTCGGACAGCGCTCAACACCAGCTGGTGTTACCACCTCCAAAGAAAATGATGACCTGCCAATCACGCTGGCTGTTGCGGGTAAAGAGGTGGCAGGTCTGCGCCCCAAAACAGGTGTGACTGCTGTCCCCCCAGTCACAGAGGATGAAGAGGCCGCGGATGCACAAGATATGGCAGACGGTGGTTGGCCCGGCCGGCTAGGCCGCATTGTAGCACACTGAGCTTCCCACTGCAACTTATGCTTCATGTCCATGTGCCGGTTCATGCATGTAGTACTCAAACTATGTATTTTTTGGCCTCTACTTAGCTTTTGCTGACAAATGTTACAGATAACACGAGTTGGGTCATCTTTATCGATCTGAAAAAATGCCCAGGCTATGCAAGGCTTAGCACCTATGCGACCTGAAGAGTAGAGATGAGCGTTGTTCTACTCGAACTGTTCGCCAATCTCAAATTCGAGCTGTTTTGGGCGGTGTTCGAGCCGTTCGGCGAACACGAACAATTTGAGAAAAATTCGGTTGTTCGAGGTTATGTTCGATAACTGTTCGTGCACCAAAATCATAACTGGATTTTTTCTCAGTAATGATGAAAATTAATGTTAATACGCAGTGTGAGTGTACAGCGGGGTGGGGGGAGGGGCAGGGGATGGATCTCTGCAGGAACAATGAAGATCTCCATTTTTTTTTCTCTTTCCCGCATTTACAGTGGGGAGGTGCAATCTGTCAGCCTATCAGCAGCGCACACACGGAGCGAAGTGCTTTTTTTCACACAAGCAAGGGCATGTGTCATTGGCAGTGTATGTCACATGTCCTTGCCCTATAAGACCAAGCCATTTTCCCCGTCGCCACCATTTTCTCACTGCTGCAGCTGAGTGTTAGACGGCACCGCTGTTGCTGTGTGCGCTATACCTTGTTAATTTCAAGCCAATTTTCGCACAAATATACAGATAGCTTGGGAGTAGGGAATAGTTGAGATTGCAGTCCTTTTAAGGACTAGGTTACAGCATTTCCTACGACTTTTATCAGGCAGGTCTGTGCTCTTAAATAGATAGGTTGTGGGAGTAAAGACTAATTGTAATTGGAGTCCTTTTCAGGACTAGGTTACATCAGTTCCTATCAGTTTTTGCCAGGCAGGTCTGTGCCAGTGCTGTGCAAGTTTTTTTCACAGCATTTGGCTGAATCTAGCAAAGCTAATCCTTTTTGGCCTATTGCAGAGTGTGTTAGTCAGTGGAGTAGCCTATCTGTGTTGCAAGATATACCACCTGTGTATAGAATACCAATTTTTTTACTGCACCTAGTGAAGTAAAATTTTTTGGGCATAGCATCATTCTATTAGTCCATCTATACTGACCTCCATCAGGTTGCAAACTGAATCTAATTTTTTTCTGCATCTAGCTCTGAAAAAATATTTGGCCTTCTAGCAGTGTGTCGGACTTTCTCTATTAGTCCATCTATACTGACCTCCATCAGGTTGCAAATTCAAAATAATTTTTATCTGCATCTACAGTACCTCTGAAAAAATATTTGGGCTTCTAGCTGTGTGTGGGACTTGTTGTATTAGTCCATCTATACTGACCTCCATCAGGTTGCAAACTGAATATATTTTTTTCTGCATCTACCTCTGAAAAAATATTGGGCTTCTAGCTGTGTGTGGGACTTGTTGTATTAGTCCATCTATACTGACCTCCATCAGGTTGCAAACTGAATATATTTTTTTCTGCATCTCCCTCTGAATAAATATTGGGCTTCTAGCTGTGTGTGGGACTTGTTGTATTAGTCCATCTATACTGACCTCCATCAGGTTGCAAACTGAATATAATTTTTTTCTGCATCTAGCTCTGAAAAAATATTTGGCCTTCTAGTAGTGTGTCGGACTTTCTCTATTAGTCCATCTATACTGACCTCCATCAGGTTGCAAATTAAAAATAATTTTTATCTGCATCTAGCTCTGAAAAAATATTTGGCCTTCTAGTAGTGTGTCAGACTTTCTCTATTAGTCCATTTATACTGACCTCCATCAGGTTGCAAATTCAAAATAATTTTTATCTGCATCTACAGTACCTCTGAAAAAATATTTGGGCTTCTAGCTGTGTGTGGGACTTGTTGTATTAGTCCATCTATACTGACCTCCATCAGGTTGCAAACTGAATATATTTTTTTCTGCATCTACCTCTGAAAAAATATTGGGCTTCTAGCTGTGTGTGGGTCTTGTTCTATTAATCCATCTATACAGACCTAAATCAGGTTGCAAACTGAATATAATTTTTTTCTGCATCTAGCTCTGAAAAAATATTTGGCCTTCTAGCAGTGTGTCGGACTTTCTCTATTAGTCCATCTATACTGACCTCCATCAGGTTGCAAATTCAAAATAATTTTTATCAGCATCTACAGTACCTCTGAAAAAATATTTGGGCTTCTAGCTGTGTGTGGGACTTGTTGTATTAGTCCATCTATACTGACCTCCATCAGGTTGCAAACTGAATATATTTTTTTCTCCATCTACCTCTGAAAAAATATTGGGCTTCTAGCTGTGTGTGGGACTTGTTGTATTAGTCCATCTATACTGACCTCCATCAGGTTGCAAACTGAATATATTTTTTTCTGCATCTACCTCTGAAAAAATATTGGGCTTCTAGCTGTGTGTGGGACTTGTTGTATTAGTCCATCTATACTGACCTCCATCAGGTTGCAAATTGAATATAATTTTTTTCTGCATCTAACCCAGCCAATAGTTTTGGCCTAATACCACAGTTTGGCCACTCAGCTCTGCTTGGTTACCACCCATTGTTTTTTTGTGCAAACAACTCCAGAGTTGTGAATTAGTTAACCACCAAAAGGAGTGGAAAAAGGCCTGCTGCTGGTGGAAAGGGGAATAGGCGTGTTGGGAAGGGGAAAAAAGGTTGTGTCCGTGGGGTAGGTGTTAAAGCAACAGTAACATCTGCAGAAGAAAGACCATCTTCCAGCCAAACTAAAATGTCTACTTCTTTTAGCGGACAATGTGATAAGATCCCTTTCTTACGGCCACGCCAATCGCTACAAATTCCTGATGAGGCACAAAAACAGCAGGTGCTTCAACGGATATCAAGTGCTCCTTTAAGTGGCCTCTCCTCCACATCAACTTCAACATCACAAATACTCCAGTCCTCAAAGGTGTTACCCAAATCGCACTTGCTTCCTCACAGCTCCCAAATCTCCAGCTGCCCGTCTGAGTATGAGGTAGAACAGATGGTTGAGTCTGCAGAGCTGTTTACTCATACTATAGCCTGGGAATCAGAGGTCGACTCCAGCGCTTCTGTGAATCCAGACGAGGAAATGATCTGCACTGATGCCCAGAATCTTTATGAGTCGGATCCAGGACCAGACGCAGAAGGTTCTGACCATAATGTAGACCCTCATTCCCAAACTGTAACTCCTGTTGGTGGAGACAATGAGGAAGACGATTATAAGACTCAAATACCTGATTGGAGCGACAACTTTAGTTTTTTGTCAGGGCAGGAACAGGTTGGCTCTGAGGACGACGGGTGTGATAACACACAGGGTGATGATGATGAGGTTTGAGATCCCACTTACTGTCAACCCACAGTCAGCCAAGAGATGAGGTCAGCAGAGGAGGTGGAGGAAGATGCTAGTGACGACGAGGTCAGGTTGCGCCTTCCTGGACAGAGACGTAGTACTGGAAGCACGTCAACAACTGCATCCTCAAACACAACTCTGCCTCTCACCACAAGTCGTGGTGGCTCTTCAGGTCGCATGGGTGCTAAGCCTTGCATAGCCTGGGCATTTTTTCAGATCGATAAAGATGACCCAACTCGTGTTATCTGTAACATTTGTCAGCAAAAGCTAAGTAGAGGCCAAAAAATACTGTGTGTCTGGTGGACACAGAGGCTTTTCGAGACCTTATGTCCGTCGCAGTGCACCAGTACCAGATGCCCAGTCGGCACTACTTCTCAAAGAAAGGTGTGCCTGCGCTCCACCAGCATGTCGCACACAACATCACCGCTTCTTTGAGAAACTCTGTGTGTGACAGGGTGCATTTCACCACAGACACTTGGATGAGTAGGCATGGACAGGGGCGTTACATGTCGCTGACTGGGCACTGGGTAACTATGGTGACAGCAGGACAAGGGGCTGCTGTCCAAGTCTTGCCGTCCCCACGAGTTGTGCGTCAATCCTCTTTATGTCAAAGTTCCTCCACTGCTTCTGCCTCCTCAACCTCCTCTCGGTCTTCCACCTGCACCCAAAGCCTGTCTGGTCATGCCACAAGCTTTCTAACTGCGCAGAAGGGATCCTGCACACCTCCTTACTATGCTGGCAGTAGGGCTCAACGTCATCAGGCGGTTTTTACTTTGAAATGTCTGGGAAATGTGAGTCACACAGCTGAGGAGTTGTGGTCAGCTCTGGAGAACCAATTTCATGAATGGTTGTCTCCACTGGACCTGAAACCAGGGAAGGCCGTGTGCGACAATGCTGCAAACCTGGGTGCGGCCCTTCGCCGGGGCAATGTCACACACGTGCCTTGTATGGCTCACGTGTTGAACCTGGTTGTCCAGCAATTTTTAGCCCACTATTCCAGACTAGATGGCCTTCTGCAGAGGGCACGGTTGCTGTGTGCTCACTTCCGCCGTTCGCATCCCGCAGCTCAGCGACTTACATCTCTACAGAAGTCGTTGGGCCTGCCACTTCACCGGCTAAAATGCGATGTGCCTACCCGGTGGAATTCAACTCTGCACATGTTGCAGCGACTGTGGCAGCACCGACAAGCCCTGGTGCAATACGTTCTGACGTATAGCCTGGGCCAATGAGATTCAGAGGTGGGGCAAATCACTCTGGAGGAGTGGTCTCAGATCAGGGACCTATGCACCCTTCTGCACAGTTTTGAAATGGCGACGAAGATGTTTAGTGCTGACGATGCCATTATCAGCATGACTATTCCGGTGACTTACATGCTGGAGCACATGTTAAACAGAATTCGGAGTCAGGTGGTGGCACAAGAGGAGGTGGAGGAAGTAGAGGAGGAGGAGTTGTATGCGGAAGGGCTAACATCTGCAAGGTCCAGACGGTCGGCAGCACCAAGGCGGCAGGCATGTGAGGGTGGGGGAGATGGTTTTACCAGGGCGCATGGTAGCAGCCAAACTAGTGAGGAAGGTGCAGGAGCCCAGGAAGAAGTGGAGGACGAACTGATGGAAGACTCATCAGATGAGGGAGACCTTGATCACATTTCTGTTGTGCGAGGTTGGGGGGAGAGGACAGAGGAAGGAAGCATGATTGTTACCTCGCCACCAACACAACAGGGACTTGGTGCTCCTGGATGCGCAATACACATGAGTGCCTTCTTGCTGCACTACCTGCAACATGACCCTCGAATTGTGAGAATTAGAAATGATCCTGACTACTGGGTTGCCACACTGTTAGATCCCCGGTACAAAAGTAAATTTGCAGAAATTATTCCTGCCATAGAAAGGGATGCACGCATGCAGGAGTATCAGCAGAGACTGTTGCAGAATCTTACATGTGCTTTTCCACAAAATACCAGTGGTGCACGTAGTGAATCTCACAGTTCCAACTTGCCAACCGTGGGACCGTCAAGTGTTCAGCACTCAAACCGTAACAGAACCACAGTATCTGCTGGTAACATCAATTTTGCGGAATCATTTCACCACTTTTTTAGCCCATCCTTTGCAAGGCCACAGGAGACAAGAAGTCTGACACATAGTCAACGCCTACAGACGATGGTACAGGAGTATCTCCAAGTAAACATTGAAGCCACGACTGTGTCACTGGACCCTTGCTCTTTTTGGGCTTCCAATCTGGATAAATGGCCGGAGCTAGCCACTTACGCCTTGGAGATCTTGTCATGCCCCGCAGCCAGCGTTCTGTCTGAACGTGTGTTCAGCGCTGCTGGTGGTGTGCTGACAGATAAGCGCACGCGGCTCTCCACTGATAATGTAGACAGACTCACGTTCATAAAGATGAACAAATCATGGATCCGAAACGACTTTTCTACCCCTGTGTCATCCTGGGGAGAGTAAAAGCTTGATGATTGGTTAAAATCACCCTACCAACCGTTTTAAGCTTTCAAATTACTAATCATGTTTATCTGTATCTTGACTGGAAAATAATTTGGGCTTTGTAGCAGTGTTCAGCACTGATCCTACTAGGCCATCTATAATAAGCTCCACCAGATTTAAAATTAAAAATAATTTTTAGCTGCACCTAGCCCGGAAAATAATTTTGGGGCTCCGAGATGCGCAAGACACATAAGTGCCTTCTTGCTGCACTACCTGCAGCATGACCCTCATATTGTCAGAATTCGAAGTAATCATGACTACTGGGTTGCCACACTCTTAGATCCCCCTAACTTTTCGATCAACCTTTTCATTTTAATAAAGACCAAAAAAATGGTCATTTTTGAAATTATAAGCATTAGCAGGTTGTTAGAAACTGAAATCAAACAGTTTTCAACTCAAAACTTTATTGTAGGTGATGTTACATTTTCACATAGGACCCCTTGTTCGAAAGGAGCTTCTGAACTCTCTCGTCCATTGAATTTGTCAGGTTTTGGATGGTTTCTGCTTCAATTGTTTTGCATGAGGACAGAATAACCTCCCAGAGCTGTTGCTTAGATGTGAACTGCCTCCCGCCATCATAGACACTCCTTTTAATGATGCTCCAAAGGTTCTGAATGGGGTAGAGGTCAGGGGAGCATGGGGGTCACACCATAAGTTTGTCCCCTTTTATGCCCATATCAGCCAGAGATGCAGATGTTTTATGTGCAGCATGAGATGGTGCATTATCATGCAGAAAAATGATCTTGCTGTGAAATACACGGTTCTTCTTCTTGAACCATGGCAGGAAGTGCCGTTTGAGAAAATCCACATACATTATGGAGTTCATCTTTAGCGCCTTCAGGGATCCTAAAGGGGCCGACAATCTCTCTCCCCATGATTCCAGCCCAAAACATTACTCCACCTCCTCCTTGTTGGCGCTGTAGCCGTGTTTGTGTGGGGTGTCCATCAACCAGCCATCCTCCACTCCATCCATCTGGACCATCGAGCGCTGCACGGCACTCATCCGTGAACAAAACAGTTTTGAAATCAGTCTTCATGTAATGTTTGGCCCACTGGAGCCGTTTCTGCTTGTGTGAAGTGGATAGAGGAGGTCGACAGGATGGCGTATGCACAGCTGCAAACCTCTGAAGGACCCTGCATCTTGTTGTTCGGGGGACGTTGGAGGCACCAGCAGCTTCAAAAACTTGTCTGCTGCTATGACAAGGCTTTCTTGCCGCTGCTCTTTTAACCTGACGTAATTGCCTGTAGGAAAGAGTCCTCAATTTGCCCTTATCAGCACGCACACGTGTGTACTGTGAATCAGCTACATACTTCTTGATTGCCAAGACACTTCATCCTGATCATCGCACAATGTTGATTGTAGTCATGCCTTGACCTAAACACTCCACAATTTGTTGCTTCTCAGCAGCCGACACATCCTTTTTCTTTCCCATTTTGGCAGAAAATGTAGGCTGCTTAATAATGTGAGAGAGCCTTCTTAAGTAGTCTTGCCTTTCATTGGACACACCTGCCAAACTAATTAGCACAGGTGTCTGCAATTGCTTACAGTGAAATAAAGAGCCCTGACACACATCACCATCAATGAGTTTAACTGACAAACAAACAAATTCTTCCCTTATCACTCCTAAACACTTTTTGCATAATAATTTGGAACGCAGTGTACATGTGCTTTTCCACAAAACACCAGTGGTTCACGTAGTGAATCTTACAGTTCTAACTTGCCAACCGTGGTCTGTATGGAATTGTTCAATAAAGGGCCCAAAATTAAGATAACATAGATGGGAGAGGTCTCTATGAATAGGAATTCCTAAGTATTTGATACCCTGTGAGGGCCAGGCAAAGGGAAAGTTGGACTGGATGGAATCCTATATGGATTTGGGGAGGGAGACATCGAGGGCCTCAGACTTCGCTGCATTGATTTTAAAATTTTACCATGTAACAAAGTGATCTATTTCAGCCATAACAGCAGGGATGGATATATGTGATTGAGTGATATATACTAGGACATCATCAGCAAATAGAGAGCACTTGTACTCGGTGCCTCCCACCTCAATCCACCTAATATTGGGGTTATGGCGAATTGATGAGAGCAGGTGCTCCGTCACTAGGATGTATAAGAGAGGGGACAGAGGACATCCCTGCCTTGTCCCATTGGTGATTGTGAAAGGTGATGAAAATGTTCTGACGCACCCCCTGGGCCTTGGGACACCCGGAGCCGGACCCTTTTTGGTGGATGCTGGTCGTTGTAGTCTTCGTGGCGACGACCCGATTCCGTGGCTCAGGGCGGTCAAACCAGTGGCGGAAATATTTATGTGGTTTTGATGTTTAAATGTCCGACTACGCCACCCGTGGATTGCGGTCAGAGTGAACCGCCGCTACAGGGCAGACCGCTGAGGCTGGTGTTGTGGGTGCAGCAGAGCGTAGCATAACTCCACACGGGAGGAGTATAGCCTCAGGGCAGTGTATGCGGAGGATGGGGGTGATGGTGCAGGGCAGCAGCAGTAACGACACGGAGTCAGTGATGCAGTCCAGGGCCTTTACTCACAGTTCTTATTATCCAGACCACGTCTGCAGGTAACGGCTGCCCACGTCGTACTGTGCTCACCAGGTGAGGGGCTCAGACAACTCCCATATAACTTTGGAGCACTTCACAGGACCCCCTTTGTGTGTCCTTTGTCTGGCCTTTCTTACCAACCCTTCTGTCCGGCTGCCTCGGGCCTCCTCTTGGTAAACTTGGCGCCAGTTTCCCTGACCCTATGTGGTGCCTTCCTAGCGGGTGTAGCGAGGGGCTGCGCCACATAAAATGTCAGAGCCTCCGGTTTCTAGCTGAGGGTCGTTTCCTGCCTCCACTAGTTCGGGGACCGGTCTCCCCCTTTGGCCTGACCCCTCCACGCAGGTGGATTCGGGCGTGCGGTGGCGACTCGCCCATCCGCACCCCTGGAATCCCTTCATTCCTCGTTCCTGGAGCCTTCTCCGCTCCTCTTCCTTCCTTCTCCCTCTTCCAGGCCTGGGCCTCAGTTACTAGGCCCGCCTCCGGAGCAGAGCTCACGCAGAGCCCCTGCTCCCTGCCACTTCTGCTCAGACTTCTCTGCACTGAACTAAGATGGTGCCCACCTTTTATACTCCCTTCTCAATGCACCCAGGAACTGCTTCCTCCCTGCTCCTGCACTACAGGATTCCCCTTCCTCAGTGTTCCCTCCCCCCACTCCAGCCAGGGACAGGGACTGTCGTGCCCATCTCAGGGGCATATTGGTCGCCCTGCCCCACGGCAATGTGGTGTAATGCATGCAGGTGTCGGGTCCTGATCCACACACCATCCTTACCTGAGAGTGAGATATCACACCTCTGGGTGAGGTGCAATACGTCTGTAGCAACCGAGCCCTCAGGGTGCTACAGTTCCATTTATCTTCAGCCTAGGTGACGTATTGCGATACAGGGCCGTGATTTTGGCTATAAAAGGGTCCCCTAGACCCCTACCCCAAGCTTTTTAAGAGAATCATATATGGCGTGCCAGGAGACTCTATGGAATGCTTTCTCAGCATCCAACGAGAGTATCTAATTACAAATTTTTACTGCATCTAGCCCAGGAAATACTTTGTGCCTAGTAGCAGTGTCTGCTAGTCAGCGGATTATCCCGGCTGTTAAGCAAGCTACACCACCTGTAGTTTAGACACTTAATTTTTTCAAAGGAAATGCTTCGGGACCATGGGATACTTAGTGAAGAGCATCAGGAGGCACCCCAAGGCATAGGGGCTGGGACTGGCAGTAGGATGCCTTGCGGTGGACAGCCGAGCTCGATCCTTATAAAAGCTTTTTAACTGCAGCAGCTTTAGTGGACGCTACTGGAGTTGGAATTACCGCGGCTGCTGGCATGAGACTTGCCCTCCAATAGATCCTTGTAAATGGATTTAAAGTGTATTCATTCAAATTAGAGAGACAATTTAAATTAAAAAGCTTAGAGCTGCCTCCACCACAGGGGGGCTCGCTCGACCCACCAGCAGACAGGCACCAGTATTGGGAGAGGGGGGCTGGCCGTCAGGGTTCACCGCGGCTCTGGCACAAACCCGGCGACACGGAGGTGGCACGGGCAGGAGCGGACTGGCCGTGTCGGCTTCTCACTTTTTGGATTTTAGAAGGGCATGACATGCCTATATCTGTGTCTCCCCCTCCTTTTACTCCTCCACCTCTTTTATTTTCGCATGACTATATGTACTTGTCACTTTTCCATGTGTTAGTTATGTCTTCTGAGCAGTATGTCAGCTTTTGGACACCTTTGAAGGTGTTTTCTATGTGTTTCTATGTGTTTTTGTTTGCCTGCCATTGGTTTTAACGGTGTTCGAAGGTGTTCGACGAACAGTTCGGCGAACACACGGGTATTCGACGAACCGAACCGAACTCGAACACTACGGGGGTGGCTCAACACTACTGAAGAGCCACCACGACTTGTGGTGAGAGGCAGAGTTGTGTTTGAGGATGCAGTTGTTGACGTGCTTCCAGTACTACGTCTCTGTCCAGGAAGGCGCAACCTGACCTCGTCGTCACTAGCATCTTCCTCCACCTCCTCTGCTGACCTCATCTCTTGGCTGACTGTGGGTTGACAGTAAGTGGGATCTCCAACCTCCTCATCATCACCCTGTGCGTTATCACACCCGTCGTCCTCAGAGCCAACCTGTTCCTGCCCTGACAAAAAACTAAAGTTGTCGCTCCAATCAGGTATTTGAGTCTTATCATCGTCTTCCTCATTGTCTCCACCAACAGGAGTTACAGTTTGGGAATGAGGGTCTACATTATGGTCAGAACCTTCTGCGTCTGGTCCTGGATCCGACTCATAAAGATTCTGGGCAATAGTGCAGATCATTTCCTCGTCTGGATTCACAGAAGCGCTGGAGTCGACCTCTGATTCCCAGGCTATAGTATGAGTAAACAGCTCTGCAGACTCAACCATCTGTTCTACCTCATACTCAGACGGGCAGCTGGAGATTTGGGAGCTGTGAGGAAGCAAGTGCGATTGGGGTGACACCTTTGAGGACTGGAGTATTTGTGATGTTGAAGTTGATGTGGAGGAGAGCCCACTTAAAGGAGCACTTGATATACGTTGAAGCACCTGCTGTTTTTGTGCCTCATCTGGAATTTGTAGCGATTGGCGTGGCCGTAAGAAAGGGATCTTATCACATTGTCCGCTAAAAGAAGTAGACATTTTAGTTTGGCTGGAAGATGGTCTTTCTTCTGCAGATGTTACTGTTGCTTTAACACCTACCCCACGGACACAACCTTTTTTCCCCTTCCCAACACGCCTATTCCCCTTTCCACCAGCAGCAGGCCTTTTTCCACTCATTTTGGTGGTTAACTAATTCACAACTCTGGAGTTGTTTGCACAAAAAAACAATGGATGGGAACTGAGCATAGCTGAGTGGCCAAACTGTGGTATTAGGCCAAAACTATTGGCTGGGTTAGATGCAGAAAAAAATTATATTCATTTTCAACCTGATGGAGGTCAGTATAGATGGACTAATAGAACAAGTCCCACACACAGCTAGAAGCCCAAATATTTTTTCAGAGGTAGATGCAGAAAAATTTTTTATTCAGTTTGCAACCTGATGGAGGTCTGTATAGATGGATTAATAGAACAAGTCCCACACACAGCTACAAGCCCAATATTTTTTCAGAGGTAGATGCAGAAAAAAAATATATTCAGTTTGCAACCTGATGGAGGTCAGTATAGATGGACTAATAGAGAAAGTCCCACACACTGCTAGAAGGCCAAATATTTTTTCAGAGCTAGATGCAGACAAAAAATTATTTTGAATTTGCAACCTGATGGAGGTCAGTATAGGTGGCCTAATAGAACAAGTCCCACACACTGCTAGAAGGCCAAATATTTTTTCAGAGCTAGATGCAGAAAAAAATTATATTCAGCTTGCAACCTGATGGAGGTCAGTATAGATGGACTAATAGAGAAAGTCCCACACACTGCTAGAAGGCCAAATATTTTTTCAGAGCTAGATGCAGATAAAAATTATTTTTAATTTGCAACCTGATGGAGGTCAGTATAGATGGACTAATAGAGAAAGTCCCACACACTGCTAGAAGGCCAAATATTTTTTAAGAGCTAGATGAAGATAAAAATTATATTCAATTTGCAACCTGATGGAGGTCAGTATAGATGGACTAATACAACAAGTCCCACACACAGCTAGAAGCCCAATATTTTTTCAGAGGTAGATGCAGAAAAAAATATATTCAGTTTGCAACCTGATGGAGGTCAGTATAGATGGAATAATAGAACAAGTCCCACACACAGCTAGAAGCCCAAATATTTTTTCAGAGGTAGATGCAGATAAAAATTATTTTTAATTTGCAACCTGATGGAGGTCAGTATAGATGGACTAATAGAGAAAGTCCCACACACTGCTAGAAGGCCAAATATTTTTTCAGAGCTAGATGCAGATAAAAATTATATTCAATTTGCAACCTGATGGAGGTCAGTATAGATGGACTAATAGAGAAAGTCCCACACACTGCTAGAAGGCCAAATATTTTTTCAGAACTAGATGCAGATAAAAATTATATTCAATTTGCAACCTGATGGAGGTCAGTATAGATGGACTAATAGAACAAGTCCCACACACAGCTAGAAGCCCAAATATTTTTTCAGAGGTACTGTAGATGCAGATAAAAATTATTTTTAATTTGCAACCTGATGGAGGTCAGTATAGATGGACTAATAGAGAAAGTCCCACACACTGCTAGAAGGCCAAATATTTTTTCAGAGCTAGATGCAGAAAAAAATGATATTCAGTTTGCAACCTGATGGAGGTCAGTATAGATGGACTAATAGAGAAAGTCCCACACACTGCTAGAAGGCCACATATTTTTTCAGAGGTAGATGCAGAAAAAAATATATTCAGTTTGCAACCTGATGGAGGTCTGTATAGATGGATTAATAGAACAAGTCCCACACACAGCTAGAAGCCCAATATTTTTTCAGAGGTAGATGCAGAAAAAAATATATTCAGTTTGCAACCTGATGGAGGTCAGTATAGATGGACTAATACAACAAGTCCCACACACAGCTAGAAGCCCAATATTTTTTCAGAGGTAGTTGCAGAAAAAAATATATTCAGTTTGCAACCTGATGGAGGTCTGTATAGATGGATTAATAGAACAAGTCCCACACACAGCTAGAAGCCCAATATTTTTTCAGAGGTAGATGCAGAAAATAATATATTCAGTTTGCAACCTGATGGAGGTCAGTATAGATGGACTAATACAACAAGTCCCACACACAGCTAGAAGCCCAATATTTTTTCAGAGGTAGATGCAGAAAAAAATATATTCAGTTTGCAACCTGATGGAGGTCTGTATAGATGGATTAATAGAACAAGTCCCACACACAGCTAGAAGCCCAATATTTTTTCAGAGCTAGATGCAGAAAAAAATATATTCAGTTTGCAACCTGATGGAGGTCTGTATAGATGGATTAATAGAACAAGTCCCACACACAGCTAGAAGCCCAATATTTTTTCAGAGGTAGATGCAGAAAATAATATATTCAGTTTGCAACCTGATGGAGGTCAGTATAGATGGACTAATACAACAAGTCCCACACACAGCTAGAAGCCCAATATTTTTTCAGAGGTAGATGCAGAAAAAAATATATTCAGTTTGCAACCTGATGGAGGTCTGTATAGATGGATTAATAGAACAAGTCCCACACACAGCTAGAAGCCCAATATTTTTTCAGAGCTAGATGCAGAAAAAAATATATTCAGTTTGCAACCTGATGGAGGTCTGTATAGATGGATTAATAGAACAAGTCCCACACACAGCTAGAAGCCCAATATTTTTTCAGAGGTAGATGCAGAAAATAATATATTCAGTTTGCAACCTGATGGAGGTCAGTATAGATGGACTAATACAACAAGTCCCACACACAGCTAGAAGCCCAATATTTTTTCAGAGGTAGATGCAGAAAAAAATATATTCAGTTTGCAACCTGATGGAGATCTGTATAGATGGATTAATACAACAAGTCCCACACACAGCTAGAAGCCCAATATTTTTTCAGAGCTAGATGCAGAAAAAAATTATATTCAATTTGCAACCTGATGGAAGTCATTATAGATGGACTAATAGAATGATGCTATGCCCAAAAGATTTTACTTCACTAGGTGCAGTAAAAAAATTGGTATTCTATACACAGGTGGTATATCTTGCAACAGAGATAGGCTACTCCACTGACTAACACACTCTGCAATAGGCCAAAAAGGATTAGCTTTGCTAGATTCAGCCAAATGCTGTGAAAAAAACTTGCACAGCACTGGCACAGACCTGCCTGGCAAAAAGTGATAGGAACTGATGTAACCTAGTCCTGAAAAGGACTCCAATTACAATTAGTCTTTACTCCACAATCTATCTATTTAAGAGCACAGACCTGCCTGATAAAAGTCGTAGGAAATGCTGTAACCTAGTCCTTAAAAGGACTGCAATCACAACTATTCCCTACTCCCAAGCTATCTGTAGATTTGTGCGAAAATTGGCTTGAAATTAACAAGGTATAGCGCACACAGCAAGAGCGGTGCCGTCTAACACGCAGCTGCAGCAGTGAGAAAATGGTGGCGACGGGGAAAATGGCTGGGTCTTATAGGGCAAGGACATGTGACATACACTGCCAATGACACATGCCCTTGCTTGTGTGAAAAAAAGCACTTCGCTCCGTGTGTGCGCTGCTGATAGGCTGACAGATTGCACCTCCCCACTGTAAATGCGGGAAAGAGAAAAAAAAATGGAGATCTTCATTGTTCCTGCAGAGATCCATCCCCTGCCCCTCCCCCCACCCCGCTGTACACTCAAACTGCGTATTAACATTAATTTTCATCATTACTGAGAAAAAATCCAGTTATGATTTTGGTGCACGAACAGTTATCGAACATAACCTCGAACAGCCGAATTTTTCTCAAATTGTTCGTGTTCGCCGAACGGCTCGAACACCGCCCAAAACAGCTCGAATTTGAGATTGGCGAACAGTTCGAGTAGAACAAAGCTCATCTCTATTCATGAAATCGCCATGGGACACTTGCTATTATATGGACTATGGTGGATAGGTGATGATTATGGTTGGTTATTATTTAGGGATTAGGTATTAAGATGAGTATGTTTTTTTTAATTTTTTGCAGGGGACGAGGGCATCAGGGACAAGATATAGGTGAGTAAAATGTTTTTTTTTTATTTGAATTTTTTTATTAATTTTAACTTTTATTTTACTTTCAGTACAGGCGTCGGCAGATGAGACCACTGCAGTCATCCATCGGTGCCTGCGCTCACTACTAACAATGACAGCAGGCGCCGGCTGATGGGGGTAGTAGTCCAATCAGCCAGCGCCTATGACCCATGGTAAGCTTTTTACTGCGGATCACTGTCACAGCTGCAGGATCATGCTGACATCTGACAGCATGATCCTGCAGCGCTCTGACCCGGGATAACAATGTTACCGCCGATCAGAGCATATGTTTCCTGCTCTGCCATGCAGATGACGACGTGGGAAACCAGGGATATTCGGGTCCCCCATTCACATGAATGGGGTCCGTGTTCAGGTTTGGGTACTGTTCTGGTACCAGAACCTGAACTTTTAATAAACTGTTCGGTTGTCGGCTGAAATAGCCAAACCCGAACAGTCAACGGGTTTGCCCATCACTAGCTGCCAACTAATGGCTAGGGGCCAACCTCGGCACTTGTATATCCTGCTCCCTCATTTGCTGTGCATCTGGGGCAGCATGACCACCACCTCTTCCTCCAAACTGTCCATGTCACTCACATGGCCCTGACTCCATGTGGGGTCTAGGTCCTCATCACCCCCATCGCATCATCACACCTTTCAAGTCTGTCCGTAACTCTGCTGCCATACTAATCCACTTCTGTACTTGCTACTCCTCCACTTCTCCCCTCTGCAAATCCCTTCATTTTCTCCCAAATCCACAATGCATCCACTTCAAGCTGCTTACACTGAGCTACAAAGCCATACATAATCTGTCTACCCATATATCTCTAAACTAATCTCCCGATATCTCCCACCACGTAATTTCTAGTGCTCCCAAGACTTCTTTCTCTCCTCCACAATAATACGTTCCCCATCCATTTGCCTGCAAAACTAATCCCGAGTATCCCCCATCCTGTAGAATTCTGGGGCCCAACCCATCTGATTATCCCCTCCTTTCGGAACTTTCAAGTGGAACTTGACAACCCATGTCTTCAGAATAGCTTACAGTCTGCAATGACCTAGCTGCCACTTCACCAACAACAGAGCTGCTGCAACCCTCGAACCTACTGTCTCCCACCCCATTATCCTGTAGTATGTAAGACGCAAGGGTAGGGTTTTCTCCACTCTATACCTGTCACTATTAGTTTTTTCCTTGCAATTTTTATTTGGCTTTTGTATGTAACTCCTCCTAATGTTAAGCACCAAGGAATCAATGGTGGTCTAAAAAAAAAATTATCCACATGATGTCCCATCCAGTCCTCACCCCTACCTTACTTGCTGGACTACACACAGCCAAAAGCAGCAGCAAGTAGGCACCTGTGTTTCATCATCATCATCAGAGATGTACTGTGGTGGTCCGCTGACAGTTTGCACTATGGCTCTCATGTACTCCTCCTCAAACAGAACAAGTGGTTGGGCATTAGTGCATGACATCTCTTCCACTTGTGGGGCTGGGCCAGGGCAAGGTGGATGGCCCAGGGAACCACACCTAGCAGAGTCATCACAAAGCAGAAGTGACTCCTGAATGACTTGGGACTCAGACTGCTTGCCTGATTTTCAAGGGGCTGAGGTAGAAGACAGATGCCCATGGGCCGCAAGTGCAAACTCTTTGTTTTGAGCAGGGGACCGGGTGGAAAACAAAACAAAGGAACTAAAGGCACTCTCAGCCAACCAATCTAAACCTTGCTCTGGCCTCTCCATTTATCCAGCATTACTCGGGCCTAGGAAAATACACAGACGCATAGCAGGCCACATTTGATGCTTTCTGCATTTTCACCACAAAAAACTGCAGAGTGTTAAATGGCCTGTATACAGAGAGAGTGGCCAGCAGATTATTACACTGCCTGTTTTCAGAGTATAAGAATTCACAGACTGTAAGTCGGGTTTGATGTAGAATAATTAGGCTAATCACAGACGCTAAACAACAAAAATTGTTAGCGATAAATAAAATATCACTTTTATTAGATTAGTTTAAAATTTACCAAAAAAGAAAAAATCACATAATTTTTTTTTTTTAAACTTTGGCCATAAATTTCAAAATTATGCAGGTTAAGGCTACTCACCACACAATATTGCTTGTGTAACCCTACCTAGCAGCGGAGGTTTGCACCCTTATCCTGCGCAGTGGTGCCCCTGTTCACTGTCTACTTTCCCTGTCTGACCCTAATGGGCCCTATATCCAGGATAAATGTGTCAAATTTACTCCCCAGTTAGATAGCTGTACCCAGGTATAGGAACAAGGAAGAAGAGAGACCGACCATCGGTCAGAGATTAACTTAGGGTATAGTATATACTCAACCCAGAACAATATAAGCATATGACCTATTCATGGATGATATAGGGACATATTTCAATGGACAGACAGAAACAGAATAATCTAGGGTATCCCTCTCCTGTCAACCTGCCTGACAGCGGAAGTTGGCACCTTTATCCTAAGCAATGGCACCCCAGCTCCACGTTGGCTCTCCCTGCATGTCCCTAATAGGCTTTCAAAAAAGAAGACGACAGACAGAGAGGAATAGGAACATATAGAAAACCAAAGTATTAGGCTAATATCCAAGCTCTTAGAAATTAGAACCGAGATAATACCGCCAAATGTTAAACAAAAGGTTGCTAATTCACCGTACACTTTATTACATGTAGCCCACATAAGGTTCAGGCAGGACAGGAATGGTAATGGCAGATATTTTTAATAAGGCTGTATCTCCATCCCAATGGTATAGTGCTTATTGCACCAATCCCAGAACCATCAAGTTACAAATGTCACTCAAAAGCAAAAAATAATTGCACAATACCTGACTAAAGTGCAATCTTAAGCAGCTAGTGTTTAGTATCAAAAGTTAAATAAAGTACAATGCTAGCCGCAAATATGTTATTTAGAATAATGTCATAAATCCAAAGATAATATGCTATAATGCTCTCTGCACTCTTATATGTAGCCCACATAAAGTTCATACGGGACAGGAATGGTAATGGAAGATGTTATTCAATAAGGCTATCCCTCCATCCCAATTGTATACTTATTGCACCTTTCCCAAAATCATCAAGCTACAAATGTCACTCAAAAGCAAAAAATAATTGCACAATACCTGACTAAAGTGCAATCTTAAGCAGCTAATGTTTAGTATCAAAAGTTAAATAAAGTGCAGTACTAGCAACCAATGTGCGTTATTTAGAATAATATACCGTATATCTAATGTCCAAAAATAGTATGCTATAAAACTCAATGCGTTTCCCCTTAGATGGGTTCATCAGGAGAGCAGACTTTTAGCTGGTCCCTATGACCCAACAGATAGACAAAAGAAAAAGTACGCATATCATGGACTTAGCTTTGTGAAGTATTCATGATAGTGAGGCGAACAATCTCCTTCCTCTTTCACAGCCACAGCAGTTTTCAGAGTATCATGAAAAAAAAAAACCACAAAAACATAGTTGGCTACCTCCTCCTATGTCTCTAACACGTCCACCACCGCCTCCACCTCCTCCTCCTCGACCTCCTCCTCAACCTCCTTCTCCACTTGGACCTCTGTCTACTGGTCCAAAATTATCTTTTTTTTTTTTTTATTTCTATTTTTTATTATTATTATTTCCTAACCACATTTGTTTGCCAGGTAATAGTTCTGCTCCTACCCCTATTTAGATTCTTTATCAGCCCCCTAGCCATAACTATATCCGCTTTACAGTACAGACATTTTAAAGCACCAAAGTTCGAGTCGCCAATGGATTCAGCGTTAAATTCTGATATTGAACCACACTTTCAACTCTAGTTCGGCCGAACTCGATGAACCCGAACATCCAGGTACGCCCTTTCTTAGTTTGTGGATGTAACGTGAAAATAAGTGGAAAAGTATGAATACTTTTTAAGGGCACTGTGCATATATATTTATAGATATATTTCTATCTGTATGTATGTTTATATGTGCAATATATAATATTTTGAAATTTGATGAAAGATCACTTTTGGGGGGCTGACAAGTTAATATTTAAAATGTTCAGCTACTGAAGAACTAGATAAATATGCTATCTGTTAGGAATCCCCAAACAGATAGCCTGCTCCATAGTGTCCAGGAGTACACATTTATAAAACAAACATTTCCTCTTACTGATTGTTTTTTTTTACATCAGATTGATAATTTTGAAAGACTATATAAAGAATAAACAGTTTAAAAGAGAATACTAGAGAAAAAGGAAAAAAGTAACTAGGTAGACAGATTTAGAAGTGTGAAATAGGTAAGCATGGTAAAACAAACAACAACAAAAAAAAGCTGTAACTGTGTTGGCACATCTTTAGCCCTCTTTATTTATGACTGCTGATATTGGAAAACTTCTTAGCAATTAATTTGATAAAGCACTCTGATTTCTCACTAAACAAATTTCATAAAGTTTGTGAAAAAGAGAAAAACTGGCACCTCTGTACCATGTGCTGCCAATAATCGCCAATATTATTAGGGATCGTAATCAACACCTAGCCCCATATGTACCAGGTGCTACTCATGAAAAAACAATTGTAATAATCCATTTAAGAGAAAAGAAAGGTAGCACTCACCGGTACTTTAAGAACACATCTTTATTCTGTTACATTAAAAACGATGGTGCAGGGGAGCATGTTGCATGACGGCCGTTTCGCGCTCCAGCGCTTATACGGGTCCTGTGTTCAACTTGGACCGTGGCCCAGGTGAAACTGTGCCTGCTGTGGGAGCACAAGAAACACGCTCATCCATGAGACCTAGCTTCCTGTCCCATTTGTGGGACACCACAATTGAAGCTAGAACAGTGCAAACATGTGGTCGATTGGATGGCAGATAATGCTTCCAATCTGTTTCCCCATACCACCCTATCTTCCACACAGTCCAGTCTCACTAGCCAAGAGTCTGTACCACATAAACCTCACCCTGATGCACCTTCCTCCTACCATGTCGAGTCCCAGGAGGATCCCCACACTCGGACACTCCGAGTAGCTCTTTACATTTAAAATTTTTGCTACTTCTGGCCTCTCGCCCTGCACGTTTGAAAAGGGACATTGAGTAGGTCGTGTGTAGTGATACCAAAATATTTTAGCTGCCACAGTCAGAAGACGATGGTGAGGAACTGCAATTACGGTCTCAAGAGGTGGATAATGATGGTACAGAGTTGCCAACAAGTCATATTGTTAAGTCAACAAATCAGGAGGAGGACCAGAGTGCGGAAGTTGAAGACGAGGTGATGGACAATAAAGTCACTGACCCAACCTTAGAAGGTACCCTGCAGAGCGAGCACAGAAGTGAAGAGGAGGGGAACCACAGCACCATAACAGGCAGGCAGAGGCAGTAGAGTGGACAGAGGGAGAAGGCAAGCAACTGTTGCACTAAACACCCACACGAGGCAAGGTCCCAGGTCAAGGGTTAGTTGTTCCCCAGCCAGGTGCTTTTGTACCGAAAGTGCAGATGACAAGAAAACCGTCAGTTTCAAACTGTGCCGTATCAAGATCAGCAGGGGCCTTACCACCACCAGCATGCTCAGGCACTTGTCATTCAAGCACCCAGCAAGATGGGTCGAACGCCTTGGTCCACAGTCAGTGTCTGGGGTGACATCACGGCCTTTTCCCTTGTGCTATGTTCTATGCTATGTAAAATACACAATCACCACTCACAGGCCCAAACACTAAATGGTCACATTTCTAGACTGCTTGCCATGGAAATTTTGCCATTTAGGCTCATGGACACTGAGGCTTTACGCAACCTTATGGTGGCAGCCACTCCTCGCAACTCGGTCCCCAGCCGCCACTATTTCTCGAGATGAGCCCGTCCCCACATTACAAAAGCATGTGTACCATTACATCACCCGTGCCCTGACAAACGCAGTTGCTGCCAAAGTCCACTTAACCACTGACACGTGGACAAGTGGTTGTGGCCATTGATGTTAAGGCTATGTTCACACACATTGGGTTTTTCAGCGCTTTTTGCTGCAGATTTTTATGCAAATTTTCAGCTGCGTTTTGCAGTACCAGCAAAGTCTACATGAAACCAGAATTCTCTGTTCACACATCTTGGTTATCTTTAGGCTGCGTATTTTGTGCATGGTTGGGTTTTTGGAAAATGGAGCTTGTCACTTCTTTCAGCATTTTTTCAGCTTTTTTTCACCCATAGCAAGTTATGAGTGGTGAAAAAGATGCTGAAAAACGCACCAAAAAACGCAGGTAAATTTTTTTGCATTTGAGCGATTTTGATGGCAAAATAGAATGGGGTTCTTTTTTTTTCAAGAACTTTATGTACATGCATAAATAGAGACAGAATGACTGTGAAAAAATGCACAAAAAATGCAGCAAAACCTGCATTTTTGATTCAGCTGATTTCCTGCCAGAGACGGGGTTTTGCTGCAGATTTGTGACGCTGAAAAACCCAACGTGTACAAACATTGCCTACTGGCTGAATACTAGCTAAATCATGTCTGTTGCTTTTCCAGTCAGCCTCCGTACATAAGAACCGACGAGTGGGCATGGATGTCGGACATCTAATGAGGTTCTACAAAATGTTGAGGTATCAACCAAGATGTTGAGCATCGATGATGCCATAATCAGCATAACCATCCAGCTTCTGTGTATACTCAAACGTTCGCTTATCTCAATTAAAGAGGAAACTTTACATGCAGACCAGGTGGAGATGGAAGACTAAATTAGACAGAGTGATACTGCCTAGCTCAGCCTCATCTCATCTTCTCTGGGTGGATTGGGTGATAATGAGGAGGAGGAGGCGGCTGAGGAGGAGAAACAAGCGATGGTTGCCTGCACGACAGTGGGTCCTACCCACACCAGCTTCATCCCATCTGTTCAGCATGGATGGGCTGAAGAGGAAGAGGAGGAGATGGATAGTCTTCCTCCTAGTGGGGACAGGCAAATCTTGCATTTTGGGAGTCTGGCACACATGGCTGACTACTGGTTGTTCACCCTTCTTGACCCATGCTACAAGGAGATATTTTCCCTCTCCTTCCTATAGCGGACAGGGCTAGCAAAATTGTGCAATACCAGAAGACCCTAGTTGAACAATTAGAACAAAAATTCCCATCTGATAACACTGCCGACAGAATTCATAGTTCCTTGGACAACCAAGGAGTAGAGACGAGGGAGACACAAAGCGGGTCCAACTGAGGTAATGCAAGACTATCAAAGGTCCAAGACAGTTTCATTAGACACTCCCAGTGCCCAGGCATTGATGTAAGGGGTACACTGACAATGAGGGAAAAGTTTTGGAAGATGGTTAATGAGTATCTAGCAGACTATACCAGCATCTTCCGTGATTCCTCTGTGCTAGAAACCTGGCAAGAAGTGTCCCTCTGTGCCTTGGAGGTTCAGGCCTGCCCTACAGCTCGAATTTTGTCAGACCGGGTTTTTAGTGCCACTGGGGGCATAATAACTGAAACTGTCAACTGAAAATGCTGACAGGCTGACTCTTATCAAAATGAACAAGGCCTGGATTGTTCCAGACTTCTCAACCCCACCGAATGACAGCAGCAAAATATAAAGCCTATTCTAATGTTCCTTATTTACTGGTCTATTCCTGTGCACCCCTTCCCACCCAAACAAAGGTATATGATTCATGTTTTCTTCTTTTTCGTGTCCTCTTTCTCCTCCACCATATCTACAGAGTCCTAATGCAACCCTCACTCTTAATTTTTACAGTGTGTGTAGTGTATGACGCCCTACTACGTTACTTTTACAGGATGTGTATGAGGCTTACCTCTACAATCCTCTTATATATATGTATACCCCAAAGGAGTAAATGTTTTTCATCCCTTGCACTTAGTGCATAAGCTTTACCAGTCTAGGAATCTCACTCTTTCCGAATGGGAAAAAAATTGTTTCCTGAGGCCCTCCTCTATGTCTACTCCAGGGGATATTGCAGTCCCTCTTTCTAATTTTTGTAAGCTCTTGGACTTAGTGCATAGGCTTTGTCTAGGAGTCCCATTGCCTAACAATTTTAACAGAATGTCTAATATAGAGTGTTTCAGAGTCCCTTTTCCTTCAAATGTTTGACCGTTCCTAATAGGGAAAAGAAAATATGTAGCCCTGAAAATAACTTTATTTTTAGATTGCAGCAGCAGTACTTAATGCATAGGCTTCACCAGTCTAGGAGTCCCACTCCTTACAAATGGGAAAAAATTCAGAAATCTTATGCACAAGATTACTTTCTTTCCCTGAATGAAATGGAAAGCTGCTGCATTTTTAAAAGAAGCAGTATGTCAATTATTTCAGCGTTTTTGAATTATTGTTTCATCATTGAAAGCAATGAGAGAGTGCAAAAACGCTACGTGTCAACATACAGTGCTGGCCAAAAGTATTGGCACCCCTGAAATTCTGTCAGATAATACTCAGTTTCTTCCTGAAAATGATTGCAATCACAAATTCTTTGGTATTAATATCTTCATTTAATTTGCTTGCAAGGAAAAAACACAAAAGAGAATGAAGCAAAAATCAAATCATTGATCATTTCACACAAAACTCAAAAAAAGGGCCGGACAAAAGTATTGGCACCCTCAGCCTAATACTTGGTTGCACAATCTTTAGCCAAAATAACTGCGAACAACCGCTTCCGGTAACCATCAATGAGTTTCTTACAATGCTCTGCTGGAATTGTAGACCATTCTTCTTTGGCAAACTGCACCAGGTCCCTGATATTTGAAGGGTGTCTTCTCCAAACTGCCATTTTGAGATCTCTCCACAGGTGTTCTATGGGATTTAGGTCTGGACTCATTGCTGGCCACCTTAGAAGTCTCCAGTGCTTTCTCTAAAACCATTTTATAGTGCTTTTGGAAGTGTGTTTTGGGTCATTGTCCTGCTGGAAGACCCATGACCTCTGAGGGAGACCCAGCTTTCTCAAACTGGGCCCTACATTATGCTGCAAAATTTGTTGGTAGTCTTCAGACTTCATAATGTCATGCACACGGTCAAGCAGTCCAGTGCCAGAGGCAGCAAAGCAACCCCAAAACATCAGGGAACCTCCTCCATGTTTGAGTGTAGGGACCGTGTTCTTTTCTTTGAATGTCTCTTTTTTTCCTGTACACTCTATGTTGATGCTTTTTCCCAAAAAGCTCTACTTTTGTTTCATCTGACCAGAGAACATTCTTCCAAAACGTTTCAGGCTTTCTCAGGTAAGTTTTGGCAAACTCCAGCCTGGCTTTTTATGTCTCGAGGTAAGAAGTGGGGTCTTCCTGCCATACAGTCCCTTTTCATTCAGACGTCGATGGATAGTATGGGTTGACACTGTTGTACCCTCGGACTGCAGGGCAGCTTGAACTTGTTTGGATGTTAGTCAAGGTTCTTTATCCACCATCCGCATAATCTTGCGTTGAAATCTCTCGTCAATTTTTCTTTTCCGTCCACATCTAGGGAGGTTAGCCACAGTGCCATGGGCTTTAAACTTCTTGATGACACTGCGCACGGAAGACACAGGAACATTCAGGTCTTTGGAGATGGACTTGTAGCCTTGAGATTGCTCATGCTTCCTCACAATTTGGTTTCTCAAGTCCTCAGACAGTTCTTTGGTCTTCTTTCTTTTCTCCATGCTCAATGTGGTACACACAAGGACACAGGACAGAGGTTGAGTCAACTTTAATCCATGTTAACTGGCTGCAAGTGTGATTTAGTTATTGCCAACACCTGTTAGGTGCTACAGATAAGTTACAGGTGCTGTTAGTTACACGAATTAGAGAAGCATCACATGATTTTTCAAAGGGTGCCAAAACTTTTGTCAACCCCCTTTTTTAGGTTTGGTGTGGAATTATATCCAATTTGGCTTTAGGACAATTCTTTTTGTGTTTTTTTCATTGAAGACAAATTAAATGAAGAGAATAATACCAAAGAATTTGTGATTGCAATCATTTTCAGGAAGAAACTGAGTATTATCTGACAGAATTGCAGGGGTGCCAATACTTTTGGCCAGCACTGTACAAAAACGCTACTTGTGAACATAGCCTAAGGGGTGGAGGAGGCAATTTTTTTTCTCTTTAATTTTTCCTTATAAACAAGTCATTATGCAGGAAAGAATGTTTCCTAACATTTTTTATATTGTAATATCCATTTTATCTTTAGTTTGATATGTTTTATTGTCTGTCTGTAAAAGTGGCATAATACTCTGACAACATTATTCCCAGCAGTGACCTGGGAGTCAGAGATGCATTTAGGCATCTTCCCTCTGTTGTTCCCATTGCATTTGAGGACTGTTTCCATCTATTTCAGTGATTTTCCTGCCCAGCCCCCAGCCCACCGGGTAGGGTCTTTTGGAAAAATGCTCGTTTCCCATTGACTTCCATTTTACTTGAATCGAGCCCGTCCGTGCATCCAACCTGCTCAATTCCAGTAATGAGCACTTCAGCATTTTAGTGCTCGCTCATCACTAGTGGCCAGGCAAAAACATAGCATAGACATTTTATAACAGAATATCACAAAATTTTGTGTTTTAAAAGCTGTTAATCTGGAGTCATATAGCTAAAGATATGTTTAACCAACAGGAAAAGTAAGGGAGGACATATATGTATTAATACCTACTACCTCTCTGACTCACTAACTACTTTATGTGATATGGACTTGACTGTGCAAAAAAGTCAGACAATCACTTCATTACGAATTATAACATCTTTTCAGTTTTCCACCATCTGTATAATAAGATGATGTAACAGGGATTTAGTGGCTCTGATCATTTTCCTATTTTTACAACGCACAGACATTTCTGATGGTCATCCTCATATTTTAATACAAGACAATAGAGATAAAGGATACAAATAACAATTTTGCCAGTGAATAGCAAATGCGACTTCTGTAGAAGATTTAGAACTGAACAACAACTAGTCAACCTGGTGGAAAATGCACTAACATAAATTGTGAAAAAAAATATACAAATTAAGATAATAATGATGAATTGTTAACAATATGTCACCTTGTTATATTGCACAAACTAATCCTAAACTGTATGTCCCATTGTGAAGAAGAAATAAACTTGGCACTTAGCAGGGAACAACATTGAAGAATAATCAAGCAGTATTCGTGTGGTGTGAGATTGACAAATTTTAGCTCACATTGCCAATTGTATTCTGAGAACATCATAGCCTTGTGCAATTTAACATTCCTAATGATCTTCTGCCTCAGTAGAACTTAGTTTGGCAGTGATTTCTGCGAAGACAATGACACCATAATCAATCAGTTAATGATCAGTATTAGAAGACATTTGGGTGACTTAAATAAATACTCATTATATGTAGATAAATTTGTTGAGTACACCTTATTTAAATGTAACCTAGTAGTGTTTTTATTAACCCTTTCTATTGGCTTTTTTCATTTTTTACTTTTCACACTTCATAGACACCTTATTCTATTTCTTTTTTTTTCTATTACAGCATGAAACTGCAAAAGGAGAACAAAGGCACAATCTGAAGTTAATTCAGGATAAGATCAAAAGGAAAGTAAGAAAACATTATTTTACTGAACAAGTAGATGTCCAGCAGATGTGATTGGAAAATGTAAAGTAAATGAGCTCAAATATGCCTGGAATAAACATATATCTAAATATTTATCCTAATATATTATCCTAATATTTATTCTAAAATGAAAATAAAAAGCAGTTTTTTTAAAGATACACTAGATAGATCTTGTGGTCTTATTCTAAAACTTAAAGAGATTTTCCAGCGTCAACAAAATATCACCTATCAACCGCTAGGACTCGTACTGTTAGGGCTCGCTCCCACTTAAATGGAACGAATGCAATCCGATAAAAAATGGGATTGCATTCGGTCCAATGTAAATCTATGTTGGTGTGCTCATATTCGTTTTTTTTCAGCTGTGATCGGATCAAGATCCGCTAACAGAAAACTATTTCTTCAAACTCCCTTATTTTGTACAGCTCAGTTCAGACTAGTGCATACTCAGAATCTTCCACACTCGTTTAGCATTAGCTACTTGGTTTAGTCCTTTGGTTACTCTGGCTTCTTCAAGAGAAGATGACCTCTAAAGCTTACATGACAAAAAAGACTGATTGATTAAAATAAGATATATTTCCAAAGTTTCTGTCACATATCTAAAAATGACTTTTGTCCTAATGGCATATTTATTCACTTAATGTTTTTCTGTTAAATTGACACTTATTTTTTTAGTAGTGTCTTACAGAGTTGTACTGTGGAACTTTTAGACTTCTATATGCACTTAGAGAGTATCTCGATATGTCTGTGATCTCATAAAAAAGACACTTTGAGAATTTTCTTGCCATACTCTTAAGAGGCAGAAAATACAATTTTATTCCATTTCAAATTGGATATCCTATGATGAAGCTGTTTCTTTTAGGTGAGAACACCTTAGTAACTCAGCATGTCATGTATCAAAATATTTAGTATGGAAGTAAAGGAACATTGTATGCTTCCTTAGGCTATGTTCACATGTGGAAGATATGTTGTGAACATTTGTTTGACTTCCAAATCATCTAAATAGGGTTTGCAGAAATCTTTATCCATGCTGCAAAAAACAACCCCAATGAAAATCTTTTACTATTAAAGGAGTTGTCCATTATTAAGACAACCCCTTCTTCTCAATCTGAATGGTAAAATAAATACTCTTATACTCGCCTCTTGTGCGAACGCTGTTCCAGCGGTGTCAACACTTTTGTTCCTGGGCTCCCGTGCGGTTGTTATGACATGTGAGCCCTGCATCCAATCAGTGCTGATGTCTATTCCTCTTTTGGACAAATTGAATATCAAGAAGAAGTTATGGCTGCAACTGCTCTCTCATTTCCTCTTGATCTTCGTTTTGTCCAAAGGCAGGGACAATGACAGCAGCGTTGATTGGGTACAGGGCTCACGTGTCATAACAACCGCATGAGAGTCCCAGGAACTTGAGTGCCGACACAGCTGGAACGGCATCGGTACCCGAGGTGAGTATAAGCATTTTTATTTTATCAGCACCAAACATTCAGATCGGTTGTCCTAGTAGTGTACTCCAATGTCCTAGTAGTGAACTCCAATGTCCTATTAGTGAATGTCAATGACGATAACAGCTTACACTCTACAGGACAGTGAAAAGGAAAAGAACATCGACTTAGTGTGTGCTGCCAGGTTTCTGTGAAAAAGGCCAGATTGGCTCTAAAATGCGTAGTCTGAAAAAAAAAGTTTTTATACTTACCACTGGATCCTCATCTTAGGAACAGCACACACCAAGTCCACATTTATTTCCTTTTCACGCTATTCTATGTGCCGTTGCTCCTGGCCTGGGTCTTCTGTGGACATAACTGCAGATGGCGGGACAAGATCCTTCATTTTATTGTCATTGTTGTGCCTGCTTCACACAACATGACCAGGTGAGTGTAACAACTCACAAGGCTTCATTTCACATATATGTCAAATTGCACTAGAAGTGCTTTTCTTTTTTTTCCCTTTACACTCTATAGGAGAAAGAGAGGACCCCACTGACCATAAGATCTTACACTCTATAGGGGAAAGAGAGCTGAAGAGGAGAAAAGGCAGGGAGAGATAGGATGATGGAAGGAAGGATAGACGGGGAGGGCTACATGGAGGGACTGAGGAGAAGTAGGGTGATAGAGAGAGGGAGAGGTTTGAGAAGCCACAAGATGTTATAGCTGCAGGGCAATATGGGGAAGCATCACGGTTTTGCAAAAATACTTTAGCCTGCTCTCTTATGCTTCAGCAATGTGAGAAATGGTGACAGGCTTTTTTTTTTGCAAACCACAAATCAAATCTCAAAGTGTTAAAATATGTGTGAAACCACAAATTTAAGGAAATTCGACTCGAACTTGAGTATCGATCTGCTCATCTCTACTTGACAATCCCAGGAATAAATATCTGGTTATTGTATTAGCATGAGATCAGTGTGCAGTTCTTTTGTTATTTGTACAACTGAATTCTTACTTTGTCTATGGGACTTAGTGAAGCTCTACACAAAAAAAAGTCTTTCAATGTTTTAGATTCTTTTTATGTCCATCCAGGGAAAGTTATTCTTTTAAGTCGTCAAGTTCTCCATTAGAAGTCATGTTATAAGCTAAGATTTAGAAAGTAAGTACTTTGGATCTATATTTCTAACAGAAATCAATAACATAATATCATCAAGGTTTTATTGAAGTTTTTCTTCTGTGTGCAAGCAACGATAATGTCTATAATGTGCATAGCAAGTTAGATAATGAAATGTAGTATAAATTAATTTAGGGAAAGATAAAATGGGCACCAGTTTACAAATAAATGATTATTCTTTTTGACAAGTCACAACAATTACGCACGATGAAATAGTGGCTGCAGGGCAGAATAATTTTTTTATTTTGCCTCTCGGTTGTGGAGATATTAGCAATCAAATATTTGCCACCTATTGAGTTAACTTTAGTTCAAATGGATGTTCTTAGTTAGTTTTCACTGAGGGTGTATACCGGTACTTCTGCCTCCTGAATGACACTGATCAATCATAAGCAGGCAGCAGCATAGAAATGCAGAAAGAACCATGATGATGTCATCAGGGTCACATGACTAAAGTTCAGAGGTCTTGCCAGCCGGAGTGTGCAGTCTAAATAAGTACTGAAGTTATACAGTGCTTTGAAAAAGTATTTATACAACATTAATTTTTTCACATTTCTTCACATTACACCCACAAACTTAAATGTATATTATTGAGATTTTATGTGATATAGCAACACAAGGTAGCAAATATTTGTGAAGTGTTAAAAAATGATACATGGTTTTTTAAATATTTTAAAAATATAAATTTGAAAATTGTGATGTGCATTTGTATTCAGCCCCCTAAGTCAATATTTTGTAGGACCACCTTTCACTGCAATTACTGCAGCACGTATTTTGGGGTATGTGTCTGCCAGCTTTGATTATCCAGTGGCTGAATTTTTTGCCCATTTTTCTTTGCAAACAAGCTCTAGCTCAGTGACATTGAATGGAGAGCGTCTCTGAGCAGCAATTTTTAAGTCTTGCCATAGATTATCAAGAGATTTTGGTCTGAACTTTGAGTTATTATTCAAACACATGAATATGTTTTCATCTAAACCATTCCATTGTAGCTCTGGTATTATGTTTATGGTCATTGTCCTGGTGGAAGGTGAACCTACAACGAAGTCTCAAGTCTTTTGCAGACTCTAACAGGTTTTCCTCCAGAATTGCCCTGTATATAGTTCCATCTATCTTTCCATCAACGATGACCAGCCTACTTGTCCCTGCTGAAGAAAAGCATCCCCACAGCATAATGCTACAACCACCATATTTGATGATAGGGAAGGTGTTTCGAGGGTGATGTGCAGGGCCAGACTGGCCATCTGGCAGTTCTGTTTTGCTGATAAAAATCTACATTTTCATTTTAACTTTGTTTGTATTTTGCAAATCCACCTTTGGCTTTTAACACCGGCTAAATCCTCCTTGGCATGCTCAAGATCAGTTTCAAGTATGTCTAGACCAAGATCTGAGCCTAGGCCTCTTCTACACGTTCCCAAAAATGGAGCATATTGTTCAACTCACTTGGGTATGTAAACAGTTTTTTCTTCAACTCTACCCACAAGTGTTCGATTGGGTTGAGGTCTGGGGATTGTGGAGGCCAATCTAGCACCTCCACTTCATTGTCATTAAACCATTTCTTTGCCAATCTAGACATATGCTTTGAGTCGTTGTCCTGCTGGAACATTATGGCGTCCTTTTCAAACCCATAGTATCTTGTAGGATACTCACATATAGCTAAGCATTGTGACCACCATCGATCCTCCTCAAGTATCCAACACATTTGGCTGTGAAACAACCCCATATCATCAGGCTTCCTCCACCAAACTTGACAGTTCCTTAAATTTTTAAATCTGTTAGCCCCCTTTTATCTTGTTTCTTCCAGAGCTATTTGTACCATCAGAGTCTAGTCTATTGAATTTCATCTCATCGCTCCAAATCACCCATTTCTAATCTCCTACTGTCCACTTTGCGTACTTTTTTGCAAACTCGAGCAGATGCTTCTCACAACAATATTGAAGTCTAGGATTCTTTACCTTTTTTTGGGCCACTATTCCAGACTTGTGTAACTTGTCGCACGGTGCTTGCATGGACGTATGTGATCTCACTATTACAAAGCATACGATACTCTTCCACGGCTTGTCACGCCAAAACTGATAGACCTTGTGATGAGCCGATTTGTTGACTCCTATATTTTCCCTGGATGTTTACCTTTTGGTTTTTGAATAGATGGATGGACTTAATTTTGTATTTTTCCAACTGTCATGGCACTCACATGATGCATGTCAACTTTCGTGGCCGAGGGACCACTATCGATGAGCTGGATGATGCTGTTTCTCTTTTCTTCCGAAATCCTCTTTACAGCTGCATGGGATTTAAACCAGTAACCTTTAGCTTGGGAATCGGCCTACTAACACACTGAGCTATTAGGGAATGTGAGAACAGGTTGTATTTTGTAGCATACAGGAAGAAAAAGATTTTTCTACCACCAAGAACAAAACTGTAACAATGCAGCCTTTATTTATACAACCAGTGGTTACAAATGGCACTGCACTCAAAGTCAAATTTATGTATAAGATTACCAAGATCATGGTCTATAAAATGATGGTAGTCTCTCATTCGAAGCAGTAGTAGATTGTGAGATATGGACCCTGAAATTCAAAAGTTCAAGTTTGCTCATCATTGTAATACTCTACAGGAGTCATGAAAGGGGTATCATAGTGGATGAGGCCAATGAAAAGAGAATAGAAAGGCAGCAACTCACCAATCCTGTTGCAATTAAAAGTCCTTTAATTCAGCAGAACTGGACATTCATCGAGCAGTACATAGTGAGGCAAGAGTGAGAAGAGCAGGTAGAGGGAAAGTGGATGACGACCTTTTCGCACCTGCGTGGTGCTTCTTCGGGTCCAATCTGGGGTCAGTGGGTGAACATTTCCCTTTTTTCAGAATGTAATACACGTGCATCATTAAAACCAAAATTACATGCAGATTAAAAACTTTTCTCAGATGCAATAAACAATGACAAGATCATTAATATTACTGTTAGAACCTTGCTCTTAGGTTTTTTCCTTTGCTGGTCACATGACCTTGTTGGCCTATTTAATCCTGCTCCGCCCTTCTGGCTTTGCTGGACTTCATTGTATAACTACTTTCTAGCTAGTCTGTGCTCTGTATCTAACTCTGTTAGTTTGCTTGGTCTACGGACCTCAGTGTTCTATATATTTTGTTTGTTTGTCTGTCTGCTACTATTTCTGTTTGGAGGTGTCCCATTTTCCTCCCAGTCCTTAGTACTTGTAGGGATTCCTTCCCCACATCTATAGGTCTCCGTACAGACTAGCTTAGGACTTTAGCAGGTCTGATCACAGGATCAGGTCCCCTGTTACATCGTAGGGATAAAGCTGAGTTCTATCGTAGGGACAGATCTCCTCTCTTTCCTTAGCTCTGGTAGCAGAACATAACAGTAAGTCCAGCCTGCAAATTCTCTAAGGAAAGATTTTTCTGTTCCATCATGGTGTCGGTTCAGGATTTGGCTCATCGCCTGCAGGGACTCTCTCTGGAGGTGGCCGAGCTCCGTCAGCACGTGAGTAACTGTCCTGGAGCACATTTCTTTGAGCCTAAGGTATGTTTGCCGGATTTATTTTTTGGTGAACACCGAGAATTTTTTTCATTTAAAAATGCTTGCTTATTGTATTTTCGTTTGAGACCCAAGTCCTCTGGGGATGAATCCCAGCGCATAGGGTTCATAATGTCACTTTTGAGCAAAGAGCCTCAGGAGTGGGCCTTTTCTTTGCAACCTAGTGATACATGCTTCAGATCAGTGGATAGTTTTTTTTCTGCTTTGGGGCTATTATATGATGATCCTGACCGTGTCGCATCAGCTGAGACTGAGTTAAGACGTTTGAGACAGGGATCAGGTAATGTGGAAAAATATTGTACTCATTTCCGTCGATGGTCTACTCAAACAGGGTGGAACAATTCTGCTCTGAAAAGTCTATTTCTTGCTGGGCTCAATGAAAGGGTTAAAGACCTGCTAATTGCTTATCCTACACCTGAAGATTTGCAACAGGCTATGCAATTAGCTATACGGGTGGATAGGAGACTGCGTGCAAGGGTTAATGAGAGCAAATCCTCTGCTATGTCAGTTTCTGATTATGAGAATGTGTGTACTAACAGTGGTGAACCGATGGAGATTGGATCGGTGGCACCTCGCTCTCAAGAAAAAGACCGTAGATTTTTTGAAGGCTTGTGTTTCTATTGCGGAAAATCTGGTCATTTGATTAAAGGCTGTGAGCTTCGTATGAAGAAAGAAAAAAAAATGGTCAGTCATGCCCGTATTGCCTGTTTAAATTCCAAGGGTGTATTTTTAGCTGCTTCCACGATTGCTCAGGAAAAATTAATGGAATTTCGGGTGTTTGTCGATTGTGGGTCTACTCTGAATGTAATTGATGGGGGATTCTTGGAAAGACTCAATTTAAAACCCGAACCTTTATCATCCCCCATTGCTGTGGTTTCTGTGGATGGTTCCCCTTTGAAGAATATTACTCTCAAGGTCTGTGAATTTCCTCTCACTATTAATGGTGTTCACCATGAGAAATTGGATTTGGTAGTTTTGAATAACTTGCCTTCTCCAGTAATATTGGGATTGCCCTGGTTAAAATTTCACAATCCTGTACTGGATTGGTCTACCAGTGAAATTAAATCCTGGAGCCATAAATGTTATGACAAGTGTTGTAACGGGCGTATTGCAGCTTTGGATAGGGGAGAATTGCCTGTTCCTATTCAGGATTTTTGTAGAGTTTTTTCTGAGAAGGAATCGCAGGTTTTGCCTCCCCATAGAGACTATGATTGTTCTATTGAATTTGTCCCTGGAGCGACTCTTCCTTAAAGTCGTTTATTTAACCTTACTATTCCTGAGAGGAAGGCTTTGGAGGAATACATACAGACAAGTTTTGCCGCCGGTCACATTAGGCCTTCTAAGTCTCCTGTGGCGGTTGGATTTTTTTTTGTAAAAAAAAAGGACGGAGGTTTACGTCCTTGTCTGGATTTTCGTGAGATTAACAAAATTACTGTACGCAATCCTTACCCACTGCCATTGATTCCTGATTTATTTAACCAATTAATGGGGGCCAAGTGGTTCTCTAAAATTGACCTTAAGGGGGCATACAATCTGTTGCGCATGAAGGAGGGTGACGAATGGAAGACTGCTGTTAACACTCCTGTGGGTCATTTTGAGAATCTGGTTATGCCTTTTGGTCTTACTAATGCTCCTGCATTTTTTCAGAATCTTATTAATGACATCCTTAGACCTTTGATCGGCAAAAATGTGGTTGTGTATTTGGATGACATTTTGATTTATTCGCCGGATCTGGAGTCTCATTGGCGGAGCGTACGTGAGGTATTACAGTTGTTAATGGACAATTCGCTTTTTGCTAAGCTGGAGAAATGTGAGTTCACTGTACAGAGAATTAGTTTTTTGGGTTACATTATCTCCAGTGAAGGTTTTGAGATGGACCCGGTTAAAGTTCAAGCTGTACAGGAATGGCCTAGGCCTATTGGTTTGAAATCGATACAGAGGTTTTTAGGTTTCGCCAATTATTACAGAAAATTCATAAAAAATTTTTCTAGTATTGTCAAACCTCTGACCGATCTCACCAGGAAAGGTGCTGATGCGGTTCAGTGGTCTTCTGAGGCTATTGAAGCTTTTGTGTATCTCAAGGAGAGGTTCACCTCTGCTCCCATCCTTATGCAGCCTGATGTGACTAAGCCGTTTTTGGTTGAGGTTGATGCTTCCTCTGTGGGGGTTGGCGCAGTATTGTCTCAGGATAACGGGGATGGATTACATCCCTGTGCCTTTTTTTCAAAAAATTTTTCGGAGACTGAACTGAATTACGATATTAGTAATCGGGAATTATTGGCTATTAAACTCGCATTTGAACACTGGCGCCACTTCTTGGAAGGTGCGGAATTTCCCGTTCAGGTTCTTACGGATCATAAAAATCTGATATATCTTGATGCTGCCAAGCGCCTGAATGCCCGTCAGGCTAGGTGGGCACTGTTTTTCTCGCGGTTTAATTTCTCCGTTACTTACATCCCTGGTACTAAGAATGTTAAGGCGGATGCCTTGTCTCGCAGTTTTTCTCCCATAGTCGGTGCTGAGAAAGAGGAGAACATTTTACAAGAAGGTGTTGTGATAGCTGCTTTGGACTCCGTTTTGGAAGATGAGATTCTTAAAGCACAGGAGAATGCCCCATCTAACACTCCTCATGGGAGGTTGTTTGTGCCTGGGACCTTTAGGAGAGATTTGTTTGTTGAGTGTCACGAATCTCGGTTGGCAGGTCATCCCGGAATCTCTGAGACCAAGAGACTGGTGGGTCGCAGTTTTTGGTGGCCTGGATGGCAGAAGGAAGTCATTAAGTGGGTGTGTCAATGTACTATATGTGCTAGATCTAAGTCCTCACATACTCCTGCTGCGGGGTTGCTTTGTCCTTTGGAGGTTCCCAGTGCTCCTTGGACACATTTGGCTATGGACTTTATAACTGACCTTCCCCCCTCTGAGGGTTTTATTGTCATCTGGGTGGTCGTGGACCGTTTTAGCAAGATGTGTCACTTGGTTCCCTTCGTCAAACTGCCCTGCGCTAAAACTCTCGCTAAGGCCTTTGTCAAGGAAATTGTCAGACTTCATGCCGTTCCTACTGACATTGTTTCTGATAGGGGTCCTCAGTTCGTGGCTCGTTTTTGGCGTGCCTTTTGTGACAGGTTGGGAGTTCATTTATCGTTCTCGTCCGGATATCATCCTGAATCTAATGGCCAGACAGAAAGGAAAAACCAGGATGTTGAGCAGTTCTTGCGTTGTTTTGTGGCAGACAATCAAGAGGGGTGGTCTGAGTTTCTGCCACTTGCTGAATTTGCTCTGAACAATCATACATCTTCTTCTGCTGGTTGTTCGCCTTTTTTTTGTTGTTCTGGGAGACATCCGTCGTTTGGGTCGTTCTCCAAGTTGGGATCTGCCGTGCCTGAGGAGGAGAATTTTTCCGGTGATTTGGAGAGAGTTTGGACGGATGTGCGTGGTAATCTTCAGGAGGCCAACAGAAAATCTAAAGACTACTTTGATAGGAAACGACAGGAGGTTTTGTTCGCTGTTGGTGACATGGTTTGGTTGTCCTCTAGGAATCTGCGGTTGAGGATTCCTTCTAAGAAATTGGGTCCCAAGTTTGTAGGGCCCTTTAAGGTGCTTCAGGTTGTCAACCAATCTGCTGTTAGGTTGGAGGTTCCTACCTCCTGGAGAATTAATCCGGTATTTCATGTCTCTCTGTTAAAAAAAGCTGTTGTGTCGGATGGTGACGCCTCTGCCTCTGTTCCTCCGGTGGTGGAGGACGGGGAATATGAAATTTCTCGCATCCTTAACTCGAGACGGTATAGAGGTAGTTTGCAGTATCTTGTGGCCTGGAAAGGCTTCGGACCCGAGGATAACTCTTGGGTGAGGTCAGATGATGTTTCCGCGTCCAGACTTATCAGAGCGTTTCACAGGAGATTTCCTGAAAAGCCTGGTCCTAGGGGATCCGGAGGATCCTCTTAGAAGAGGGGGTACTGTTAGAACCTTGCTCTTAGGTTTTTTCCTTTGCTGGTCACATGACCTTGTTGGCCTATTTAATCCTGCTCCGTCCTTCTGGCTTTGCTGGACTTCATTGTATAACTACTTTCTAGCTAGCCTGTGCTCTGTATCTAACTCTGTTAGTTTGCTTGGTCTACGGACCTCAGTGTTCTATATATTTTGTTTGTTTGTCTGTCTGCTACTATTTCTGTTAGGAGGTGTCCCATTTTCCTCCCAGTCCTTAGTACTTGTAGGGATTCCTTCCCCACATCTATAGGTCTCCGTACAGACTAGCTTAGGACTTTAGCAGGTCTGATCGCAGGATCAGGTCCCCTGTTACATCGTAGGGATAAAGCTGAGTTCTATCGTAGGGACAGATCTCCTCTCTTTCCTTAGCTCTGGTAGCAGAACATAACAATTACAGAAAGACTGACATGTCCAATTTCTCATTTATTTCTAATGGACCTTGTGCATCAGCATTCAAAATCAATTTACCCTCTCTAACAAGTAGAGATGAGCAGTGTTCGACTCGAACTGTTCGCCAATCTCAAATTCGAGCTGTTTTGGGCGGTGTTCGAGCCGTTCGGCGAACACGAACGATTTGAAAAAAATTCGGCTGTTCAAGGTTATATTCAATAACTGTTCGTGCACCAAAATCATAACTGGATTTTTTCTCAGTAATGATGAAAATTAATGTTAATACGCAGTTTGAGTGTACAGCGGGGCGGGGGGAGGGGCAGGGGATGGATCTCTGCAGGAATAATGAAGATCTCCATTTTTTTTTTCTCTTTCCCGCATTTACAGTGGGGAGGTGCAATCTGTCAGCCTATCAGCAGCGCACACACGGAGCGAAGTGCTTTTTTTCACACAAGCAAGGGCATGTGTCATTGGCAGTGTATGTCACATGTCCTTGCCCTATAAGACCCAGCCATTTTCCCCGTCACCACCATTTTCTCACTGCTGCAGCTGCGTGTTAGAAAGCACCGCTGTTGCTGTGTGTGCTATACCTTGTTAATTTCAAGCCAATTTTCGCACAAATCTACAGATAGCTTGGGAGTAGGGAATAGTTGTGATTGCAATCCTTTTAAGGACTAGGTTACAGCATTTCCTACGACTTTTATCAGGAAGGTCTGTGCTCTTAAAAAGATAGGTTGTGGGAGTAAAGACTAATTGTAATTGCAGTCCTTTTCAGGACTAAGTTACATCAGTTCCTATCAGTTTTTGCCAGGCAGGTCTGTGCCAGTGCTGTGCCAGTTTTTTTCACAGCATTTGGCTAAATCTAGCAAAGCTAATCCTTTTTGGCCTATTGCAGAGTGTGTTAGTCAGTGGAGTAGCCTATCTGTGTTGCAAGCTACACCACCTGTGTATAGAATACCAATTTTTTTACTGCACCTAGTGAAGTAAAACCTTTTGGGCATAGCATCATTCTATTAGTCCATCTATACTGACCTCCCTCCATAAGGTTGCAAATTGAATATAATTTTTTTCTGCATCTAGCTCTGAAAAAATATTTGGCCTTCTAGCTGTGTGTGGGACTTGTTCTATTAGTCCATCTATACTGACCTCCATCAGGTTGAAAACTGAATATAATTTTTTTCTGCATCTACCTCTGAAAAAATATTTGGGCTTCTAGCTGTGTGTGGGACTTGTTCTATTAGTCCATCTATACTGACCTCCATCACGTTGTAAATTGTATATCATTTTTTTCTGCATCTAGCTCTGAAAAAATATTTGGCCTTCTAGCAGTGTGTGGGACTTGTTCTATTAGTCCATCTATACTGACCTCCATCAGGTTGCAAATTGAATATAATTTTTTTCTGCAACTAGCTCTGAAAACATATTTGGCCTTCTAGCAGTGTGTGGGACTTGTTCTATTAGTCCATCTATACTGACCTCCATCAGGTTGCAAATTGAATATCATTTTTTTCTGCATCTAGCTCTGAAAAAATATTTGGGCTTCTAGGAGTGTGTGGGACTTGTTCTATTAGTCCATCTATACTGACCTCCATCAGGTTGCAAATTGAATATAATTTTTTTCTGCATCTAGCTCTGAAAAAATATTTGGGCTTCTAGCAGTGTCTGGGACTTGTTCTATTAGTCCATCTATACTGACCTCCATCAGGTTGCAAACTGAATATAATTTTTTTCTGCATCTAACCCAGACAATAGTTTTGGCCTAATACCACAGTTTGGCCACTCAGCTCTGCTCGGTTCCCATCCATTGTTTTTTTGTGCAAACAACTCCAGAGTTGTGCATTAGTTAACCACCAAAATGAGTGGAAAAAGGCCTGCTGCTGGTGGAAAGGGGAATAGGCGTGTTGGGAAGGGGAAAAAAGGTTGTGTCTGTGGAGTAGGTGTTAACACAACAGTAACATCTGCAGAAGAAAGACCATCTTCCAGCCAAACTAAAATGTCTACTTCTTTTAGCAGACAATGTAATAAGATCCCTTTCTTACGGCCACGCCAATCGCTACAAATTCCAGATGAGGCACAAAAACAGCAGGTGCTTCAACGGATATCAAGTGCTCCTTTAAGTGGGCTCTCCTCCACATCAACTTCAACATCACAAATACTCCAGTCCTCAGAGGTGTCACCCCAATCGCACTTGCTTCCTCACAGCTCCCAAATCTCCAGCTGCCCGTCTGAGTATGAGGTAGTACAGATGGTTGAGTCTGCAGAGCTGTTTACTCATACTATAGCCTGGGAATCAGAGGTTGGCTCCAGCGCTTCTGTGCATCCAGACGAGGAAATGATCTGCACTGATGCCCAGAATCTTTGAGTCGGATCCAGGACCAGACGCAGAAGGTTCTGACCATAATGTAGACCCTCATTCCCAAACTGTAACTCCTGTTGGTGGAGACAATGAGGAAGACGATGATGAGACTCAAATACCTGATTGGAGTGACAACTTTAGTTTTTTGTCAGGGCAGGAACAGGTTGGCTCTGAGGACGAGGAGTGTGATAACACACAGGGTGATGATGATGAGGTTGGAGATCCCACTTACTGTCAACCCACAGTCAGCCAAGAGATAAGGTCAGCAGAGGAGGTGGAGGAGGATACCAGTGACGACGAGGTCAGGTTGCGCCTTCCTGGACAGAGACGTAGTACTAGAAGCACATCAACAACTGCATCCTCAAACACAACTCTGCCTCTCACCACAAGTCGTGGTGGCTCTTCAGGTCGCATGGGTGCTAAGCCTTGCATATCCTGGGCATTTTTTCAGATCGATAAAGATGACCCAACTCGTGTTATCTGTAACATTCGTCAACAAAAGCTAAGTAGAGGCCAAAAAATACGTAGTTTGAGTACTTCATGCATGGGCCTGAAGCATAAGTTGCAGTGGGAAGCTCACTGTGCTACAATGCGGCCTAGCCGGCCGGGCCAACCACAGCCTGCCCCATCTTGTGCATCTGCGGCCTCTTCATCATCTGTGACTGGGGGGACAGCAGTCACACCTGTTTTGGGACGCAGACCTGCCACCTCTTTACCCACAACAGCCAGCGTGATTGGCAGGTCATCATTTTCTTTGGAGGTGGTAACACCAGCTGGTGTTGAGCGCTGTCCGACATAGATAGTACCACCTTTGGATCAAGGCAACCTAACATGTCCGCCTGCATCTTCCTCACAGACCGGCAGTTTTGCCGGGGACACCCTTATCAACCCCGCCTAATTACAACAGCCAGCCCTCAGTCCCTCAGTTGTGGACAAGTAAAAGACCATTTCCTCCTTGCCATGAGAAAGCTAAGAGGTTGAATTTCACCATCTGCAAGCTCTTGGGTACAGAAATGCTGCCTTTCCGCCTGGTGGGCACAGAGGATTTTCGAGACCTTATGTCCGTCGCAGTGCCCCAGTACCAAATGCCCAGTCGGCACTACTTCTCAAAGAAAGGTGTGCCTGCGCTCCACCAGCATGTCACACACAACATCACCGCTTCTTTGAGAAACTCTGTGTGTGACAGGGTGCATTTCACCACAGACACTTGGACGAGTAGGCATGGACAGGGGCGTTACATGTCGCTGACTGGGCACTGGGTAACTATGGAGACAGCAGGACAAGGGGCTGCTTTCCAAGTCTTGCCGTCCCCACGAGTTGTGCGTCAATCCTCTTTATGTCAAAGTTCCTCCACTGCTTCTGCCTCCTCAACCTCCTCTCGGTCCTCCACCTGCACCAAAAGCCTGTCTGGTCATGCCACAAGCTTTCTAACTGCGCAGAAGGGATCCTGCACACCTCCTTACTATGCTGGCAGTAGGGCTCAACGTCATCAGGCGGTTTTTACTTTGAAATGTCTGGGAAATGTGAGTCACACAGCTGAGGAGTTGTGGTCAGCTGTGGAGAACCAATTTCATGAATGGTTGTCTCCACTGGACCTGAAACAAGGGAAGGCCGTGTGTGACAATGCTGCAAACCGGGGTGCGGCCCTTTGCCGGGGCAATGTCACACACGTGCCTTGTATGGCTCACGTGTTGAACCTGGTTGTCCTGCAATTTTTAGCCCACTATCCCAGACTAGATGGCCTTCTGCAGAGGGCACGGTCGCTGTGTGCTCACTTCCGCCGTTCTCATCCCGCAGCTCAGCGACTTACATCTCTACAGAAGTCGTTGGGCCTGCCACTTCACCGGCTAAAATATGATGTGCCTACCCGGTGGAATTCAACTCTGCACATGTTGCAGCGACTGTGGCAGCACCGACAAGCCCTGGTGCAATACGTTCTGACGTATAGCCTGGGCCAACGAGATCCAGAGGTGGGACAAATCACGCTGGAGGAGTGGTCTCAGATCAGGGACCTATGCACCCTTCTGCACAGTTTTGAAATGGTGACGAAGATGTTTAGTGCTGACGATGCCATTATCAGCATGACTATTCCGGTGATTTACATGCTGGAGCACATGTCAAACAGAATTCGGAGTCAGGTGGTGGCACAAGAGGAGGTGGAGGAAGTAGAGGAGGAGGAGTTGTATGCGGAAGGGCTAACATCTGCAAGGTCCAGACGGTCGGCAGCACCAAGGCGGCAGGCATGTGTGGGTGGGGGAGATGGTTTTACCAGGGCACATGGTAGCAGCCAAACTAGTGAGGAAGGTGCAGGAGCCCAGGAAGAAGTGGAGGACGAACTGATGGAAGACTCATCAGATGAGGGAGACCTTGATCACATTTCTGTTGTGCGAGGTTGAGGGGAGAAGAAAGAGGAAGGAAGCAGGATTGTTACCTCGCCACCAACACAACAGGGACTTGGTGCTCCTGGATGCGCAAGACACATGAGTGCCTTCTTGCTGCACTACCTGCAACATGACCCTCGAATTGGGAGAATTAGAAATAATCCTGACTACTGGGTTGCCACACTGTTAGATCCCCGGTACAAAAGTAAATTTGCAGAAATAATTCCTGCCATAGAAAGGGATGCACACATGCAGGAGTATCAGCAGAGACTGTTGCAGAATCTTACATGTGCTTTTCCACAAAACACCAGTGGTGCAAGGAGTGAATCTCACAGTTCCAACTTGCCAACCGTGGGACCGTCGAGTGTTCAGCACTCAAACCGTAACAGAAACACAGTGTCTGCTGGTAACATAAATTTTGCGGAATCATTTCACCACTTTTTTAGCTCATCCTTTGCAAGGCCACAGGAGGCAAGAAGTCTGACACATAGTCAATGCCTAGAGACGATGGTACAGGAGTATCTACAAGTAAACATTGAAGCCATGACTGTGTCACTAGACCCTTGCTCTTTTTGGGCTTCCAATCTGGATAAATGGCTGGAGCTCGCCACTTACGCCTTGGAGATCTTGTCATGCCCCGCAGCCAGCGTTCTGTCTGAACGTGTGTTCAGCGCTGCTGGTGGTGTGCTGACAGATAAGCGCACGCGGCTCTCCACTGATAATGTAGACAGACTCACGTTCATAAAGATGAACAAATCATGGATCCGAAACGACTTTTCTACCCCTGTGTCATCCTGGGGAGAGTAAAAGCTTGATGATTGGTTAAAATCACCTCACCAACCGTTTTAAGCTTTCAAATTTATAATCATGTTTATCTGTATCTTGGCCGTAAAATTATTTGGGCTTTGTAGCAGTGTGCAGTAATGATTCTATTAGGCCATCTATACTAAGCTCCACCAGATTTAAAATTACTAATCATGTTTATCTGTATCTTGGCTGGAAAATTATTTGGGCTTTGTTGCAGTGTGCAGTAATGATTCTATTAAGCCATCTATACTAAGCTCCACCAGATTTAAAATGACTAATCATGTTTATCTGTATCTTGGCTGGAAAATTATTTGGGCTTTGTAGCAGTGTGCAGTACTGATTCTATTAGGCCATCTATACTAAGCTCCACCATATTTAAAATTAATAATAATTTTTAGCTGCATCTAGCCCGGAAAATAATTTTGGGGCTCCGAGATGCGCAAGACACATAAGTGCCTTCTTGTTGCACTACCTGCAACATGACCCTCAGATTGTCAGAATTCGAAGTAATCCTGACTACTGGGTTGCCACACTCTTAGATCCCCCACACTCTTCAATCAACCTTTTCATTTTAATAAAGACCAAAAAAATGGTCATTTTTGAAATTATAAGCATTAGCATGTTATTAGAAACTGAAATCAAACAGTTTTCACCTCAAAACTTTATTCTAGGTGATGTTACATTTGCACATAGGACCCCTTGTTCGAAAGGAGCTTCTGAACTCTCTCGTCCATTGAATTTGTCAGGTTTTGGATGGTTTCTGCTTCAATTGTTTTGCATCAGGACAGAATACCCTCCCAGAGCTGTTGCTTAGATGTGAACTGCCTCCCGCCATCATAGACACTCCTTTTGATGATGCTCCAGAGGTTCTGAATGGGGTAGAGGTCAGGGGAGCATGGGGGTCACACCATAAGTTTGTCCCCTTTTATGCCCATATCAGCCAGAGATGCAGATGTGTTATGTGCAGCATGAGACGATGCATTATCATGAATGAAAATGATCTTGCTGTGGAATACACGGTTCTTCTTCTTGAACCATGGCAGAAAGTGCTGTTTGAGAAACTCCACATACATTATGGAGTTCATCTTTACCCCTTCAAGGATCCTAAAGGGGCCGACAATCTCTCTCCCCATGATTCCAGCCCAAAACATTACTCCACCTCCTCCTTGTTGGCGCCGTAGCCGTGTTTGCGTGGGGTGTCCATCAACCAGCCATCCTCCACTCCATCCATCTGGACCATTGAGCGTTGCACGGCACTCATCCGTGAACAAAACAGTTTTGAAATCAGTCTTCATGTAATGTTTGGCCCACTGGAGCCGTTTCTGCTTGTGTGCAGTGGATAGACGAGGTCGACAGGATGGCGTACGCACAGCTGCAAACCTCTGAAGGACCCTGCATCTTGTTGTTCGGGGGACGTTGGAGGCACCAGCAGCTTCAAAAACTTGTCTGCTGCTATGACAAGGCTTTTTTGCCGCTGCTCTTTTAACCTGACGTAATTGCCTGTAGGAAAGAGTCATCAATTTGCCCTTATCAGCACGCACACGTGTGTACTGTGAATCAGCTACATACTTCTTGATTGCCAAGACACTTCATCCTGATCATCACACAATGTTGATTGTAGTCATGCCTTGACCTAAGCACTCCACAATTTGTTGCTTCTCAGCAGCCGACACATCCTTTTTTTTCCCCATTTTGGCAGAAAATGTAGGCTGCTTAATAATGTGGGACAGCCTTCTTAAGCAGTCTTGCCGTTCATTGGACACACCTGCCAAACTAATTAGCACAGGTGTCTGCAATTGCTTACAGTGATATAAAGAGCCCTGACACACATCACCATCAATGAGTTTAACTGACAAACAAACAAATTCTTCCCTTATCACTCCTAAACACTTTTTCCATAATAATTTGGAACACAGTGTACATGTGCTTTTCCACAAAACACCAGTGGTTCACGTAGTGAATATTACAGTTCTAACTTGCCAACCATGGTCTGTATGTTGTTCAATAAAGGGCCCAAAATTAAGATAACATAGATGGGAGAGGTCTCTATGAATAGGAATTCCTAAGAATTTGATACCCTGTGAGGGCCAGGCAAAGGGAAAGTTCGACTGGATGGAATCCTGTATGGATTTGGGGAGGGAGACATCGAGGGCCTCAGACTTCGCTGTATTGATTTTAAAATTTGACAATGTAACAAAGTGATCTATTTCAGCCATAACAGCCTGCTGATGGATATATGTGATTGACATCATCAGCAAATGCAGAGCACTTGTACTCTGTGCCTCCCACCTCAATCCACCTAATATTGGGGTTATGGCGAATTGATTAGTGTTGAGCCACCCCCGTAGTGTTCGAGTTCGGTTCGGTTCGTCGAACACCCGTGTGTTCGTCGAACTGTTCGTCGAACACCTTCGAACACCGTTAAAACCAATGGCAGGCAAACAAAAACACATAGAAACACATAGAAAACACCTTCAAAGGTGTCCAAAAGCTGACAAACTGCTCAGAAGACACAACTAACACATGGAAAAGTGACAAGTACATATAGTCATGCGAAAAGAAAAGAGGTGGAGGAGTAAAAGGAGGGGGAGACACAGATATAGGCATGTCATGCCCTTCTAAAATCCAAAAAGTGAGAAGCCGAGACGGCCAGTCCGCTCCTGCCCGTGCCACCTCCGTGTCGCCGGGTTTGTGCCAGAGCCGCGGTGAACCCTGACGGCCAGCCCCCCTCTCCCAATACTGGTGCCTGTCCGCTGGTGGGTCGAGAGAGCCCCCCTGTGGTGGAGGCAGCTCTAAGCTTTTTAATTTAAATTGTCCCTCTAATTTGAATGAATACACTTTAAATCCATTTACAAGGATCTATTGGAGGGCAAGTCTCATGCCAGCAGCCGCGTAATTCCAGCTCCAGTAGCGTCCACTAAAGCTGCTGCAGTTAAAAAGCTTTTATAAGGATCGAGCTCGGCTGTCCACCGCAAGGCATCCTAGTGCCAGTCCCAGCCCCTTTGCCTTGGGGTGCCTCCTGATGCTCTTCACTAAGTATCCCGTGGTCCCGAAGCATTTCCTTTGAAAAAATTAAGTGTCCAAACTACAGGTGGTGTAGCTTGCTTAACAGCCGGGATAATCCGCTGACTAGCAGACACTGCTACTAGGCACAAAGTATTTCCTGGGCTAGATGCAGTTAAAAATTTGTAAGTAGATACTCTCGTTGGATGCTGAGAAAGCATTCCATAGAGTCTCCTGGCACGCCATATATGATTCTCTTAAAAAGCTTGGGGTAGGGGTCTAGGGGACCCTTTTATAGCCAAAATCACGGCCCTGTATCACAATACGTCACCTAGGCTGAAGATAAATGGAACTGTAGCACCGAGGGCTCGGTTGCTACAGACGTATTGCACCTCACCCAGAGGTGTGATATCTCACTCTCAGATAAGGATGGAGTGTGGATCAGGACCCGACACCTGCATGCATTACACCACATTGCCGTGGGGCAGGGCGACCAATATGCCCCTGAGATGGGCACGACAGTCCCTGTCCCTGGCTGGAGTGGGGGGAGGGAACACTGAGGAAGGGGAACCCTGCAGTGCAGGAGCAGGGAGGAAGCAGTTCCTGGGTGCATTGAGAAGGGAGTATAAAAGGTGGGCACCATCTTAGTTCAGTGCAGAGAAGTCTGAGCAGAAGTGGCAGGGAGCAGGGGCTCTGCATGAGCTCTGCTCCGGAGGCGGGCCTAGTAACAGAGGCCCAGGCCTGCAAGAGGGAGAAGGAAGGAAGAGGAGCGGAGAAGGCTCCAGGAACGAGGAATGAAGGGATCCCAGGGGTGCGGACGGGCGAGTCGCCACCGCACGCCCGAATCCACCTGCGTGGAGGGGTCAGGCCAAAGGGGGAGACCGGTCCCCGAACTAGTGGAGGCAGGAAACGACCCTCAGCTAGAAACCGGAGGCTCTGACATTTTATGTGGCGCAGCCCCTTGCTCCACCCGCTAGGAAGGCACCACATAGGGTCAGGGAAACTGGCGCCAAGTTTACCAAGAGGAGGCCCGAGGCAGCCGGACAGAAGTGTTGGTAAGAAAGGACAGACAAAGGACACACAAAGGGGGTCCTGTGAAGCGATCCAAAGTTATCTGGGAGTTGTCTGAGCCCCTCACCTGGTGAGCACAGTACGACGTGGGCAGCCGTTACCTGCAGATGTGGTCTGGATAATAAGAACTGTGAGTAAAGGCCCTGAACTGCATCACTGACTCCGTGTCGTTACTGCTGCTGCCCTGCACCATCACCCCCATCCTCCGCATACACTGCCCTGAGGCTATACTCCTCCCGTGGGGAGTTATGCTACGCTCTGCTGCACCCACAACACCAGCCTTAGCGGTCTGCCCTGTAGCGGCGGTTCACTCTGACCGCAATCCACGGGTGGCGTAGTCGGACATTTAAACATCAAAACCACATAAATAGTTCCGCCACTGGTTTGACCGCCCTGAGCCACGGAACCGGATCGCCGCCACGAAGATTACAACCACCAGCATCCACCAAAAAGGGTCCGGCTCCGGGTGTCCCAAGGCCCAGGGGGTGCGTCAGAACATTTTCATCACCTTTCACAATCACCAATGGGACAAGGCAGGGATGTCCTCTGTCCCCTCTCTTATACATCCTAGTGACGGAGCACCTGCTCTCATCAATTCGCCATAACCCCAATATTAGGTGGATTGAGGTGGGAGGCACCGAGTACAAGTGCTCTCTATTTGCTGATGATGTCCTAGTATATATCACTCAATCACATATATCCATCCCTGCTGTTATGGCTGAAATAGATCACTTTGTTACATGGTAAAATTTTAAAATCAATGCAGCGAAGTCTGAGGCCCTCGATGTCTCCCTCCCTAAATCCATATAGGATTCTATCCAGTCCAACTTTCCCTTTGCCTGGCCCTCACAGGGTATCAAATACTTAGGAATTCCTATTCATAGAGACCTCTCCCATCTATGTTATCTTAATTTTGGGCCCTTTATTGAACAATTCCATACAGACCACGGTTGGCAAGTTAGAACTGTAAGATTCACTACGTGAACCACTGGTGTTTTGTGGAAAAGCACATGTACACCGCGTTCCAAATTATTATGCAAAAAGTGTTTAGGAGTGATAAGGGAAGAATTTGTTTGTTTGTCAGTTAAACTCATTGATGGTGATGTGTGTCAGGGCTCTTTATATCACTGTAAGCAATTGCAGACACCTGTGCTAATTAGTTTGGCAGGTGTGTCCAATGAAAGGCAAGACTACTTAAGAAGGCTCTCTCACATTATTAAGCAGCCTACATTTTCTGCCAAAATGGGAAAGGAAAAGGATGTGTCGGCTGCTGAGAAGCAACAAATTGTGGAGTGTTTAGGTCAAGGCATGACTACAATCAACATTGTGCGATGATCAGGATGAAGTGTCTTGGCAATCAAGAAGTATGTAGCTGATTCACAGTACACACGTGTGCGTGCTGATAAGGGCAAATTGAGGACTCTTTCCTACAGGCAATTACGTCAGGTTGAAAGAGCAGCGGCAAAAAAGCCTTGTCATAGCAGCAGACAAGTTTTTGAAGCTGCTTGTGCCTCCAACGTCCCCCGAACAACAAGATGCAGGGTCCTTCAGAGGTTTGCAGCTGTGCAAACGCCATCCTGTCGACCTCCTCTATCCACTTCACACAAGCAGAAACGGCTCCAGTGGGCCAAACATTACATGAAGACTGATTTCAAAACTGTTTTGTTCACGGATGAGTGCCGTGCAGCGCTCGATGGTCCAGATGAATGGAGTGGAGGATGGCTGGTTGATGGACACCCCACGCAAACACGGCTACAGCGCCAACAAGGAGGAGGTGGAGTAATGTTTTGGGCTGGAATCATGGGGAGAGAGATTGTCGGCCCCTTTAGGATCCCTGAAGGCGCTAAAGATGAACTCCATAATGTATGTGGATTTTCTCAAACAGCACTTCCTGCCATGGTTCAAGAAGAAGAACCGTGTATTTCACAGCAAGATCATTTTTCTGCATGATAATGCACCATCTCATGCTGCACATAAAACATCTGCATCTCTGGCTGATATGGGCATAAAAGGGGACAAACTTATGGTGTGACCTCCATGCTCCCCTGACCTCTACCCCATTCAGAACCTTTGGAGCATCATTAAAAGGAGTGTCTATGATGGCGGGAGGCAGTTCACATCTAAGCAACAGCTCTGGGAGGGTATTCTGTCCTCATGCAAAACAATTGAAGCAGAAACCATCCAAAACCTGACCAATTCAATGGACGAGAGAGTTCAGAAGCTCCTTTCGAACAAGGGGTCCTATGTGAAAATGTAACATCACCTAGAATAAAGTTTTGAGTTGAAAACTGTTTGATTTCAGTTTCTAACAACCTGCTAATGCTTATAATTTCAAAAATGACCATTTTTTTGGTCTTTATTAAAATGAAAAGGTTGATCGAAAAGTTTGGGGGATCTAAGAGTGTGGCAACCCAGTAGTCATGATTACTTCGAATTCTGACAATATGAGGGTCATGCTGCAGGTAGTGCAGCAAGAAGGCACTTATAAGTCTTGCGCATCTCGGAGCCCCAAAATTATTTTCCGGGCTAGATGCAGCTAAAAATTATTTTTAATTTTAAATCTGGTGAAGCTTATTATAGATGGCCTAATAGGATCAGTGCTGCACACTGCTACAAAGCCCAAATTATTTTCCAGTCAAGATACAGATAAACATGATTAGTAATTTGAAAGCTTAAAACGGTTGGTAGGGTGATTTTAACCAATCATCAAGCTTTTACTCTCCCCAGGATGACACAGGGGTAGAAAAGTCGTTTCGGATCCATGATTTGTTCATCTTTATGAACGTGAGTCTGTCTACATTATCAGTGGAGAGCCGCGTGCGCTTATCTGTCAGCACACCACCAGCAGCGCTGAACACACGTTCAGACAGAACGCTGGCTGCGGGGCATGACAAGATCTCCAAGGCGTAAGTGGCTAGCTCCGGCCATTTATCCAGATTGGAAGCCCAAAAAGAGCAAGGGTAGAGTGACACAGTCGTGGCTTCAATGTTTACTTGGAGATACTCCTGTACCATCGTCTCTAGGCGTTGACTATGTGTCAGACTTCTTGTCTCCTGTGGCCTTGCAAAGGATGGGCTAAAAAAGTAGTGAAATGATTCCGCAAAATTGATGTTACCAGCAGATACTGTGGTTCTGTTACGGTTTGAGTGCTGAACACTTGACGGTCCCACGGTTGGCAAGTTGGAACTGTGAGATTCACTACGTGCACCACTGGTATTTTGTGGAAAAGCACATGTAAGATCTGCAACAGTCTCTGCTGATACTCCTGCATGCGTGCATCCCTTTCTATGGCAGGAATAATTTCTGCAAATTTACTTTTGTACCGGGGATCTAACAGTGTGGCAACCCAGTAGTCAGGATTATTTCTAATTCTCACAATTCGAGGGTCATGTTGCAGGTAGTGCAGCAAGAAGGCACTCATGTGTGTTGCGCATCCAGGAGCACCAAGTCCCTGTTGTGTTGGTGGCGAGGTAACAATCATGCTTCCTTCCTCTGTCCTCTCCCCCCAACCTCGCACAACATAAATGTGATCAAGGTCTCCCTCATCTGATGAGTCTTCCATCAGTTCGTCCTCCACTTCTTCCTGGGCTCCTGCACCTTCCTCACTAGTTTGGCTGCTACCATGCGCCCTGGTAAAACCATCTCCCCCACCCTCACATGCCTGCCGCCTTGGTGCTGCCGACCGTCTGGACCTTGCAGATGTTAGCCCTTCCGCATACAACTCCTCCTCCTCTACTTCCTCCACCTCCTCTTGTGCCACCACCTGACTCCGAATTCTGTTTAACATGTGCTCCAGCATGTAAATCACCGGAATAGTCATGCTGATAATGGCATCGTCAGCACTAAACATCTTCGTCGCCATTTCAAAACTGTGCAGAAGGGTGCATAGGTCCCTGATCTGAGACCACTCCTCCAGCGTGATTTGCCCCACCTCTGAATCTCGTTGGCCCAGGCTATACGTCAGAACGTATTGCACCAGGGCTTGTCGGTGCTGCCACAGTCGCTGCAACATGTGCAGAGTTGAATTCCACCGGGTAGGCACATCGCATTTTAGCCGGTGAAGTGGCAGGCCCAACGACTTCTGTAGAGATGTAAGTCGCTGGGCTTCGGGATGCGAACGGCGGAAGTGAGCACACAGCGACCGTGCCCTCTGCAGAAGGCCATCTAGTCTGGGATAGTGGGCTAAAAATTGCTGGACAACCAGGTTCAACACGTGAGCCATACAAGGCACGTGTGTGACATTGCCCCGGCGAAGGGCCGCACCCAGGTTTGCAGCATTGTCGCACACGGCCTTCCCTGGTTTCAGGTCCAGTGGAGACAACCATTCATGAAATTGGTTCTCCAGAGCTGACCACAACTCCTCAGCTGTGTGACTCACATTTCCCAGACATTTCAATGTAAAAACCGCCTGATGACGTTGAGCCCTACTGCCAGCATAGTAAGGAGGTGTGCAGGATCCCTTCTGCGCAGTTAGAAAGCTTGTGGCATGACCAGACAGGCTTTGGGTGCAGGTGGAAGACCGAGAGGAGGTTGAGGAGGCAGAAGCAGTGGAGGAAAAATGACATAAAGAGGATTGACGCACAACTCGTGGGGACGGCAAGACTTGGACAGCAGCCCCTTGTCCTGCTGTCACCATAGTTACCCAGTGCCCAGTCAGCGACATGTAACGCCCCTGTCCATGCCTACTCGTCCAAGTGTCTGTGGTGAAATGCACCCTGTCACACACAGAGTTTCTCAAAGAAGCGGTGATGTTGTGTGTGACATGCTGGTGGAGCGCAGGCACACCTTTCTTTGAGAAGTAGTGCCGACTGGGCATCTGGTACTGGGGCACTGCGACGGACATAAGGTCTCGAAAATCCTCTGTGTCCACCAGGCGGAAAGGCAGCATTTCTGTAGCCAAGAGCTTGCAGATGGTGAAATTCAACCTCTTAGCTTTCTCATGGCTAGGAGGAAATGGTCTTTTACTTGTCCACATCTGAGGGACCGAGGGCTGGCTATTGTGCTTAGACGGGGTTGATAAGGGTGTCCCCGGCAAACTGCCGGTCTGTGAGGAAGATGCAGGCGGACATGTTAGGTTGCCTTGATCCAAAGGTGGTGCTATCGATGTCGGACAGCGCTCAAGACCAGCTGGTGTTACCACCTCCAAAGAAAATGATGACCTGCCAATCACGCTGGCTGTTGCGGGTAAAGAGGTGGCAGGTCTGCGCCCCAAAACAGGTGTGACTGCTGTCCCCCCAGTCACAGAGGATGAAGAGGCCGCGGATGCACAAGATATGGCAGACGGTGGTTGGCCCGGCCGGCTAGACCGCATTGTAGCACACTGAGCTTCCCACTGCAACTTATGCTTCATGTCCATGTGCCGGTTCATGCATGAAGTACTCAAACTATGTATTTTTTGGCCTCTACTTAGCTTTTGCTGACAAATGTTACAGATAACACGAGTTGGGTCATCTTTATCGATCTGAAAAAATGCCCAGGCTATGCAAGGCTTAGCACCCATGCGACCTGAAGAGCCACCACGACTTGTGGTGAGAGGCAGAGTTGTGTTTGAGGATGCAGTTGTTGACGTGCTTCCAGTACTACGTCTCTGTCCAGGAAGGCGCAACCTGACCTCGTCGTCACTAGCATCTTCCTCCACCTCCTCTGCTGACCTCATCTCTTGGCTGACTGTGGGTTGACAGTAAGTGGGATCTCCGACCTCATCATCATCACCCTGTGCGTTATCACACCCGTCGTCCTCAGAGCCAACCTGTTCCTGCCCTGACAAAAAACTAAAGTTGTCGCTCCAATCAGGTATTTGAGTCTTATCATCGTCTTCCTCATTGTCTCCACCAACAGGAGTTACAGTTTGGGAATGAGGGTCTACATTATGGTCAGAACCTTCTGCGTCTGGTCCTGGATCCGACTCATAAAGATTCTGGGCATCAGTGCAGATCATTTCCTCGTCTGTATTCACAGAAGCGCTGGAGTCGACCTCTGATTCCCAGGATATAGTATGAGTAAACAGCTCTGCAGACTCAACCATCTGTTCTACCTCATACTCAGACGGGCAGCTGGAGATTTGGGAGCTGTGAGGAAGCAAGTGCGATTTGGGTGACACCTTTGAGGACTGGAGTATTTGTGATGTTGAAGTTGATGTGGAGGAGAGCCCACTTAAAGGAGCACTTGATATCCGTTGAAGCACCTGCTGTTTTTGTGCCTCATCTGGAATTTGTAGCGATTGGCGTGGCCGTAAGAAAGGGATCTTATCACATTGTCCGCTAAAAGAAGTAGACATTTTAGTTTGGCTGGAAGATGGTCTTTCTTCTGCACCTACCCCACGGACACAACCTTTTTTCCCCTTCCCAACACGCCTATTCCCCTTTCCACCAGCAGCAGGCCTTTTTCCACTCATTTTGGTGGTTAACTAATTCACAACTCTGGAGTTGTTTGCACAAAAAAACAATGGATGGTAACCGAGCAGAGCTGAGTGGCCAAACTGTGGTATTAGGCCAAAACTATTGGCTGGGTTAGATGCAGAAAAAAATTATTTTTAATTTGCAACCTGATGGAGGTCAGTATAGATGGACTAATAGACCAAGTCCCACACACCGCTAGAAGCCCAAATATTTTTTCAGAGCTAGATGCAGAAAAATTTTTTATTCAATTTGCAACCTGATGGAGGTCAGTATAGATGGACTAATAGACCAAGTCCCACACACTGCTAGAAGCCCAAATATTTTTTCAGAGCTAGATGCAGAAAAAAATTATTTTTAATTTGCAACCTGATGGAGGTCAGTATAGATGGACTAATAGACCAAGTCCCACACACCGCTAGAAGCCCAAATATTTTTTCAGAGCTAGATGCAGAAAAAAATTATTTTTAATTTGCAACCTGATGGAGGTCAGTATAGATGGACTAATAGACCAAGTCCCACACACCGCTAGAAGCCCAAATATTTTTTCAGAGCTAGATGCAGAAAAAAATTATATTCAATTTGCAACCTGCTGGAGGTCAGTATAGAAGGACTAATAGAACAAGTCCCACACACTGCTAGAAGCCCAAATATTTTTTCAGAGCTAAATGAAGAAAAAAAATATTTTTAATTTGCAACCTGATGGAGGTCAGTATAGATGGACTAATAGACCAAGTCCCACACACCGCTAGAAGCCCAAATATTTTTTCAGAGCTAGATGCAGAAAAAAATTATTTTTAATTTGCAACCTGATGGAGGTCAGTATAGATGGACTAATAGACCAAGTCCCACACACCGCTAGAAGCCCAAATATTTTTTCAGAGCTAGATGCAGAAAAAAATTATATTCAATTTGCAACCTGCTGGAGGTCAGTATAGAAGGACTAATAGAACAAGTCCCACACACTGCTAGAAGCCCAAATATTTTTTCAGAGCTAAATGAAGAAAAAAATTATTTTTAATTTGCAACCTGATGGAGGTCAGTATAGATGGACTAATAGACCAAGTCCCACACACTGCTAGAAGCCCAAATATTTTTTCAGAGCTAGATGCAGAAAAAAATTATTTTTAATTTGCAACCTGATGGAGGTCAGTATAGATGGACTAATAGACCAAGTCCCACACACTGCTAGAAGCCCAAATATTTTTTCAGAGCTAGATGCAGAAAAAAATTATTTTTAATTTGCAACCTGATGGAGGTCAGTATAGATGGACTAATAGACCAAGTCCCACACACCGCTAGAAGCCCAAATATTTTTTCAGAGCTAGATGCAGAAAAAAATTATATTCAATTTGCAACCTGCTGGAGGTCAGTATAGAAGGACTAATAGAACAAGTCCCACACACTGCTAGAAGCCCAAATATTTTTTCAGAGCTAAATGAAGAAAAAAATTATTTTTAATTTGCAACCTGATGGAGGTCAGTATAGATGGACTAATAGACCAAGTCCCACACACTGCTAGAAGCCCAAATATTTTTTCAGAGCTAGATGCAGAAAAAAATTATTTTTAATTTGCAACCTGATGGAGGTCAGTATAGATGGACTAATAGACCAAGTCCCACACACCGCTAGAAGCCCAAATATTTTTTCAGAGCTAGATGCAGAAAATTTTTTTATTCAATTTGCAACCTGATGGAGGTCAGTATAGATGGACTAATAGACCAAGTCCCACACACTGCTAGAAGCCCAAATATTTTTTCAGAGCTAGATGCAGAAAAAAAATATTTTTAATTTGCAACCTGATGGAGGTCAGTATAGATGGACTAATAGACCAAGTCCCACACACTGCTAGAAGCCCAAATATTTTTTCAGAGCTAGATGCAGAAAAAAATTATTTTTAATTTGCAACCTGATGGAGGTCAGTATAGATGGACTAATAGAACAAGTCCCACACGCTGCTAGAAGCCCAAATATTTTTTCAGAGATAAATGAAGAAAAAAATTATTTTTAATTTGCAACCTGATGGAGGTCAGTATAGATGGACTAATAGACCAAGTCCCACACACTGCTAGAAGCCCAAACATTTTTTCAGAGCTAGATGCAGAAAAAAATTATTTTTAATTTGCAACCTGATGGAGGTCAGTATAGATGGACTAATAGACCAAGTCCCACACACCGCTAGAAGCCCAAATATTTTTTCAGAGCTAGATGCAGAAAAAAATTATATTCAATTTGCAACCTGCTGGAGGTCAGTATAGAAGGACTAATAGAACAAGTCCCACACACTGCTAGAAGCCCAAATATTTTTTCAGAGCTAAATGAAGAAAAAAATTATTTTTAATTTGCAACCTGATGGAGGTCAGTATAGATGGACTAATAGACCAAGTCCCACACACTGCTAGAAGCCCAAATATTTTTTCAGAGCTAGATGCAGAAAAAAATTATATTCAGTTTGCAACCTGATGGAGGTCAGTATAGATGGACTAATAGAATGATGCTATGCCCAAAAGATTTTACTTCACTAGGTGCAGTAAAAAAATTGGTATTCTATACACAGGTGGTATATCTTGCAACACAGATAGGCTACTCCACTGACTAACACACTCTGCAATAGGCCAAAAAGGATTAGCTTTGCTAGATTCAGCCAAATGCTGTGAAAAAAACTTGCACAGCACTGGCACAGACCTGCCTGGCAAAAACTGATAGGAACTGATGTAACCTAGTCCTGAAAAGGACTCCAATTACAATTAGTCTTTACTCCCACAATCTATCTATTTAAGAGCACAGACCTGCCTGATAAAAGTCGTAGGAAATGCTGTAACCTAGTCCTTAAAAGGACTGCAATCACAACTATTCCCTACTCCTAAGCTATCTGTATATTTGTGCGAAAATTGGCTTGAAATTAACAAGGTATAGCGCACACAGCAACAGCGGTGCCGTCTAACACGCAGCTGCAGCAGTGAGAAAATGGTGGCGACGGGGAAAATGGCTTGGTCTTATAGGGCAAGGACATGTGACATACACTGCCAATCACACATGCCCTTGCTTGTGTGAAAAAAAGCACTTCGCTCCGTGTGTGCGCTGCTGATAGGCTGACAGATTGCACCTCCCCACTGCAAATGCGGGAAAGAGAAAAAAAAATGGAGATCTTCATTGTTCCTGCAGAGATCCATCCCCTGCCCCTCCCCCCACCCCGCTGTACACTCAAACTGCATATTAACATTAATTTTCATCATTACTGAGAAAAAATCCAGTTATGATTTTGGTGCACGAACAGTTATCGAACATGACCTCGAACAGCCGAATTTTTCTCAAATTGTTCGTGTTCGCCGACCGGCTCGAACACCGCCCAAAACAGCTCGAATTTGAGATTGGCTAACAGTTCGAGTAGAACAACGCTCATCTCTAGAATTGATGAGAGCAGGTGCTCCGTCACTAGGATGTATAAGAGAGGGGACAGAGGACATCCCTGCCTTGTCCCATTTGTGATTATGAAAGGTGATGAAAATGTTCTGACGCACCCCCTGGGCCTCGGGACATCCGGAGCCGGACCCTTTTTGGTGGATGCTGGTGGTTGTAGTCTCCGTGGCGGCGACTCTGTTCCGTGGCTCAGGGTGGTCAAACCAGTGGCGGAACTATTTATGTGGTTTTGATGTTTAAATGTCCGACTACGCCACCCGTGGATTGCGGTCAGAGTGAACCGCCGCTGCACGGCAGACCGCTAAGGCTGGTGTTGTGGGTGCAGCAGAGCGTAGCATAACTCCCCACGTGAAGAGTATAGCCTCAGGGCAGTGTATGCGGAGGATGGGGGTGATGGTGCAGGGCAGCAGCAGTAACGACACGGAGTCAGTGATGCAGTCCAGGGCCTTTACTCACAGTTCGTATTATCCAGACCACTTCTGCAGGTAACGGCTGCCCACGTCGTACTGTGCTCACCAGGTGAGGGGCTCAGACAACTCCCAGATAACTTTGGAGCGCTTCACAGGACCCCCTTTGTGTGTCCTTTGTCTGGCCTTTCTTACCAACTCTTCTGTCCGGCTGCCTTGGGCCTCCTCTTGGTAAACTTGGCGCCAGTTTCCCTGACCCTATGTGCTGCCCTCCTAGCGGGTGTAGCGAGGGGCTGCGCCACATAAAATGTCACAGCCGCCAGTTTCTAGCTGAGGGTCGTTTCCCGCCTCCACTAGTTTCGGGGACCGGTCTCCCCCTTTGGCCTGACCCCTCCAAGCACTTGGATTCGGGCGTGCGGTGGCGACTCGCCCATCCACACCCCTGGGATCCCTTTATTCCTCGTTCCTGCAGCCTTGTCCGCTCCTCTTCCTTCCTTCTCCCTCTTCCAGGCCTGGGCCTCTGTTACTAGGCCCGCCTCTGGAACAGAGCTCATGCAGAGCCCCTGCTCCCTATCACTTCTGCTCAGACTTCTCTGCACTGAACTAAGATGGTGCCCACCTTTTTTACTCGATTCTCAATGCACCCAGGAACTGCTTCCTCCCTGCTCCTGCACTACAGGGTTCCCCTTCCTCAGTGTTCCCTCCCCCCACTCCAGCCAGGGACAGGGACTGTCGTGCCCATCTCAGGGGCATATTGGTCGCCCTGCCCCATGGCAATGTGGTGTAATGCATGCAGGTGTCGGGGTCCTGATCCACACTCTATGCTTACCTGAGCGTGAGATATCACACCTCTGGGTGAGGTGCAATACCTCTGCAGCAACCGAGCCCTCAGGGTGCTACAGTTCCATTTATCTTCAGCCTAGGTGACACATACAGGGCCGTGATTTTGGCTATAAAAGGGTCCCCTAGACCCCTACCCCAAGCTTTTTAAGAGAATAATATATGGCGTGCCAGGAGACTCTATGGAATGCTTTCTCAGCATCCAACGAGATTATCTAATTACAAATTTTTAACTGCATCTAGCCCAGGAAATACTTTGTGCCTAGTAGCAGTGTCTGCTAGTCTGCGGATTATCCCGGCTGTTAAGCAAGCTACACCACCTGTAGTTTGGACACTTAATTTTTTCAAAGGAAATGCTTCAGGACCACGGGATACTCAGTGAAGAGCATCAGGAGGCACCCCAAGGCATAGGGGCTGGGACTGGCGGTACGACGCCTTGCGGTGGACAGCCGGGCTCGATCCTTATAAAAGCTTTTTAACTGTAGCAGCTTTGGGGGACGCTACTGGAGCTGGAATTACGCGGCTGCTTGCATGAGACTTGCCCTTCAATAGAAGCTTGTAAAAGGATTTAAAGTGTATTCATTCAAATTAGAGAGACAATTTAAATTAAAAAGCTTAGAGCTGCCTCCACCACAGGGGGGCTCGCTCGACCCACCAGCGGACAGGCACCAGTATTGGGAGAGGGGGGCTGGCCGTCAGGGTCCACCGCGGCTCTGGCACAAACGGAGGTGGCACGGGCAGGAACGGACTGGCCATGTCGGCTTCTCACTTCTTGGATTTTAGAAGGGCATGACATGCCTATATCTGTGTCTCCCCCTCCTTTTACTCCTCCACCTCTTTTCTTTTCGCATGACTATATGTACTTGTCACTTTTCCATGTGTTAGTTATGTCTTCTGAGCAGTTTGTCAGCTTTTGGACACCTTTGAAGGTGTTTTCTATGTGTTTCTATGTGTTTTTGTTTGCCTGCCATTGGTTTTAACGGTGTTCGAAGGTGTTCGACGAACCGTTCTGCGAACACAAGGGTGTTCGAAGAACCGAACCGAACTCGAACACTACGGGGGTGGTTCAACACTACTAACTAGTAGTAAAAAAATTGTATTTAAAGTATTCCAAACCTACAAATCATAAGCAAAATTGATCAGCATTATGACACTCTCGAATATGTCTGATCAGTTTTGGTGATCCCTTTCCTGATATAGGTGAAACTATATGCCCACTCTTCATTAGGTTTAGAGAGCATTTTAATTCTATATCGAACAACTGACATGGGCATAATAAAATATATACCAAGCATTTGGTTCGACAAGAAATAAAATCTTTGATATCATGGAGGGTGGGCGTATGCTGTGGGTGGGCGCTGTCATACGCATACGAAAAGAAGTATGCCTTAAAGCCAGTATCTTACAATAAGAAAAATTAATACATTTGTGACTTTTAATGAACAAGCAGAGGAACTAACTAGCAGGTTGATGAAAAGAGATTATCACTTAGCATTATTAAAACAGGCACGAGAAAAGCCTCAGATAAAAAACAGAAAGAGCTAATTAGATAACACAGTAATAGAATGGTCAGTTGGGATGGTACTGATAAAAAAACAGAGTTATCTTTAATTTGAAATATAATACAAATACAGCCCTCATTCAAAATGCCATCAGAAAAAATTGGCACTTGATCAACCAATTTTCTCCTACAGAAGGAGTAAAATTTTGGGGGATATACTATCACATAACAGATTTATATCAATCAATAAAAATGTGATAAGATGACCATAAGTTGATTGGTAATTACTAGTGATGAGCAAACGTGCTCGCAACTGCTCAGTACTCACCCGAGCATCACGGTGCTCGACAAGCTCGACGAGTATTTCCGGGTTGCTTGGGCGGGAACTCGGGTCCCCACTCTGCATGCATGGCGCTCTTTCGAGAGCCAATGAACATGCAGGGATTGCTTGCCACGTGCTGTAATTCTGTAGCAATGTTGGTTGTGGGCATTACAGTGATTGGCTGGCCGCACAGCGTCATCAGGTCTATATAAGACCTGGCGCCGCTATGCTCGTCACACTCTACCCCGGAATCAGGCAGAGTAGGGAGATTTGCTGCTAAGTCAGGGAGAGATTTGCTTGTTTAGAGTAGGTATTCCACAACATATATCTATATATCCATCTGAACTAGGTAAAGATAGCTAACAGAAATCAGCCAAGTATATAAATAAACACTACACATGTTCATACGTATAATATTAGTGACTGTCAAATTTAGCACCATCTAAAGGATGAATCATTTAACATGACAATAGAGGGAGAGACGACTCAGTCGCCTAAATAATGATAATAGCATCCATAGTATAAAGCAATAAACTTTGCTTAAAATTACAAGCAGATTAGTGTGAGATAAAAACATCAGCAGCAATTGCCATATGAAAAAAGAGAGAGAGCACACAGGTAGACTAGGTGGAGATGCATATAGCAATCATAATTGAGTCTAAAGGATGACAATATCAATGATACCGCATATATATTAATGGTAGGTATACACAGTCGCTAGTATGCTATAACAGGTGGGAAATGTACTTGTGTACATCCACATTTTTCTGTAAGACCAAACCTAAATCATGTAAAATGTTGGTAGATTACCTGTATAGCAATAGATCAAAAGTCAGACCTGTCGGCTCAACCCCGACACGCGTTTTGGCATGGGCCTTTGTCAAGGGGCAATGAATGCACGCAAACAGTGTGTATTTAAAACAAGTGACCTGGTGAGATTCATAACCAAATATCATTCACAAGCCCCTGCAATCAGGGAATCATTATGTAAAGCATGGCCAATTCTGAAGGCGGACCCAATAGTCTCAAAATATATACCTGAGACACCTGCCATTGTTTTTAAACATTCTAGGAACCTTCGGGACCGTCTGGTTAGAAGCCATTTTGTGGGTGAATCTATAACGACTTTCTTGGACGGTATTGCGAAGAAGGGTCGATGCGTTCCGTGTGGACGCTGCGCGGCCTGTCCTAATGTAGAATGCTGTACTGATTGTTTTGATTCCAGTGGATCTACTAACTATAAAATAAAAAAACACATTACATGTCTATCGAAAAAAGTAATATATTATTCCACATGTCCGTGTGGGTTAATTTATGTTGGACTTACGACACGCCAGCTCAAAGTACGTGTAAGGGAACATGTCTTGGGCATAATTGCGGCAGTGGAACACACGTACGCATCCACCTTGAAAATGATCCCAAGGCACTTTAAATTATATCATTAAAGTTATGCTACCTTACTAAGGGTGAGAGGAATTGATCTGATTGAGGTGAGCATTCGCGGTGGACAGATATCTCAGCGCCTTGCCCAACTTGAGTCCAGGTGGATATGGACTTTGCACACCGTCCATCCGGCAGCGCTTAATGAGAATTTGAGCTTTGCTCCTTTTTTGTGATCACCAGTTATGTTATGAGCTAGATCTTTGCCCACATCACCTATGTTTATTGCCATGTGTTGTTTTTATGATTTTTAACTTGTTTTTATCTTTATAAGGTCCTTTGGTCCTGTGGCACTTACCTTGAATATGTCTGAATTCATCTCCTATCTTTCTGGAATTCCTCTCTGCTGTAATGATGTGATCCATCTCATCCTTCGACACAAAAGGAAGATTATATAATTGTGTGTGCAATATAGAGTGACATTGTGCTGTGTATTCTTACATATATATAATTATCAGTTACATGTATTTAGGAACGTGTGTAGGCTTCCAACTTTTGTGAATGGGTAGTCTCTTCCAATGTGGGGAGCCTGCATGATATGTGGAGCTTATATTTATATTTATTATGTGAATACTATTTGATGTAAGTGATATCTTTTGATAGATTGAATATATAATTCGTGTATGCCTGTTAGATATATTTTTCTGTGGGTTCACCCACTTTTCTTGTCCTCTACATTGTTTTGGAGGGTTTACTTATTCCACTATTAGATATGATAATAATGCATAGTGATCCACTTTTTCCCTCCCCGTGGCAGATGCAAATAATTTGCGGCCATTTAATTATTGCACACTTTGATAATATAGTTTATACTAATGTATAATAGTCACCTTTCATCAACAAAGTTTATAAGTCCTATGTATATGGATCGGTTTTCCATAATTTTTCCCTTAGCCGATAGTATTCGGTTGTCATTTGTGGCCAGTACGCATGCGCGCCATTGTCCTGGCACCTCCGCTAGCCCTCGTCCCAGTTACTATGGCAGTGCGTGCGTCATTTCCGGCACACATCTGGTATACTCAGTTAGTTTTACCGCTTCACCTTGATAATGGACATCACTTCCGGGGCGGGTACTAATTTGATTAGCCCGCGGTTTGCCACATGCCTATTGGACAAATTTGTTTTAAATACACGCTGTTTGTATGCCCCTTGACAAAGGCCCACGCAGAAACATGCGTCGGGGTTGAGCCGACAGGTCTGACTTTTGATCTATTGCTATACAGGTAATCTACCAATATTTTATATGATTTAGGTTTGGTCTTATAGAATAATGTGGATGTACACAAGTACATTTCCCACCTGTTATAGCATACTAGCGACTGTGTATACCTACCATTAATATATATGCGGTATCATTGATATTGTCATTGTTTATAAATAATTATGGTTGCTATATGCATCTCCACCTAGTCTACCTGTGTGCTCTCTCTCTTTTTTCATATGGCAATTGCTGCTGATGTTTTTATCTCACACTAGTCTGCTTGTAATTTTAAACAATAAAGTTTATCGCTGTATACTATGGACGCTATTATCATTATTTACTTGACTGAGTCGTCTCTCCCTCTATATCCATCTGAACAGAATAGTCCTTCTGAGGACTAATCTGGTGCATATTTTCAGTTGTGAAGGTGATAGCAGGAGTTAGGCAGGCAGGCAGTGCACAGTGGTGGCCAAAAGTATTGGCACCCCTGCAATTCTGTCAGATAATACTCAGTTTCTTCCTGAAAATGATTGCAATCACAAATTCTGTGGTATTACTATCATCATTTAATTCACTTGCAAGGAAAAAACACAAAAGAGAATGAAGCAAAAATCAAATCATTGATCATTTCACACAAAACTCCAAAAATGGGCCAGACAAAAGTATTGGCACCCTCAGCCTAATACTTGGTTGCACAACCTTTAGCCAAAATAATTGCGAACAACCGTTTCCGGTAACCATGAATGAGTTTCTTACAATGCTCAGCTGGAATTGTAGACCATTCTTCTTTGGCAAACTGCTCCAGGAACCTGATATTTGAAGGGTGCCTTCTCCAAACTGCCATTTTGAGATCTCTCCACAGGTGTTCTATGGGATTCAGGTCTGGACTCATTGCTGGCCACCTTAGAAGTCTCCAGTGCTTTCTCTCAAACCATTCTATAGTGCTTTTGGAAGTGTGTTTTGGGTCATTGTCCTGTTGGAAGACCCATGACCTCTGAGGGAGACCCAGCTTTCTCACACTGGGCCCTACATTATGCTGCTAAATTTGTTGGTAGTCTTCCGACTTCATAATGCCATGCACACGGTCAAGCAGTCCAGTGCCAGAGGCAGCAAAGCAACCCCAAAACATCTGGAAACCTCCGCCATGTTTGAGTGTAGGGACCGTGTTCTTTTCTTTGAATGCCTCTTTTTTGTCCTGTACACTCTATGTTGATGCTTTTTCCCAAAAAGCTCTACTTTTGTCTCATCTGACCAGAGAACATTCTTCTAAAACGTTTTAGGCTTTCTCAGGTAAGTTTTGGCAAACTCCAGCCTGGCTTTTTTATGTCTCGGGGTAAGAAGTGGGGTTTTCCTGGGTATCCTACCATACAGTCCCTTTTCATTCAGACGATGACGGATAGTACGGGTTGACACTGTTGTGCCCTCAGACTGCAGAGCAGCTTGAACTTGTTTGGATGTTAGTCGAGGTTGTTTATCCACCATCCGCACAATCTTGCGTTGAAATCTCTCATCAATTTTTCTCTTCCGTCCACATCTAGGGAGGTTAGCCACAGTGCCATGGGCTTTAAACTTTTTTGATGACACTGAGCACGGAAGACACAGGAACATTCAGGTCTTTCGAGATGGACTGGTAGCCTTGAGATTGCTCATGCTTCCTCACAATTTGGTTTCTCAAGTCCTCAGACAGTTCTTTGGTCTTCTTTCTTTTCTCCATGCTCAATGTGGTACACACAAGGACACAGGACAGAGGTTGAGTCAACTTTAATCCATGTTAACTGGCTGCAAATGTGATTTAGTTATTGCCAACACCTGTTAGGTGCCACAGGTAAGTTACAGGTGCTGTTAATTACACAAATTAGAGAAACATCACATGGTTTTTCAAACAGTGCCAATACTTTTGTACACCCTCTTTTTTAGGTTTGGTGTGGAATTATATCCAATTTGGCTTTAGGACAATTCTTTTTGTGTTTTTTCAGTGAAGACAAATTAAATAAAGATGATAATACCAAAGAATTTGTGATTGCAATCATTTTCAGGAAGAAACTGAGTATAATCTGACAGAATTGCAGGGGTGCCAATACTTTTGGCCACCACTGTATGTGGCAGACTGCAGTGCATAGAGTGCAAGAGGGTCCATAGCACGTTCCTGCTGCTGCTGTTCTTACAGATATTTGTAGACATAGCCCCATATATCAGGGGCCAGGGCCAATTTTTTTTTTATCTTAATCCTGATTATTTGCTTAAAAAGCAATCCAGAGTACACTTTTTTGTTCCAATTGCTTGTTAGCACTGCAGAATACAGCCAGATCTTTTCCATATTGCAGCAATAAAAATTCAGAAAATTGAAGTGAACATGGAAAATATTGGCTTACGTTTTCATTTTGTTGCAGTGTGTCAGTCAAGCTATTCACACTAGGTCTCTGTGAAGAATAATATTAGTAAATTACAGGCCTGTTATTTAAAACCATGGTTCTCTGTCAGATGTATCACATATAAATGCTTTCCCAAATCAGCCATTTCTAGTGAACGTGGAAAATATTGTCCTCCATTTAAAATGGGAAAGGTGCGTGGCAAGGGACGGGGAAGTGGATGTGGCAGTGATGGTGCATGCAGAGGCTCAGGCTGTGGGCAAGCTGAAATTGTGCCACAACAAGCATTCACATCTTGTCGCCCGACATTCCTGTCCCAATTGCTAGGGGACCGCAGCACACCACTATTGAACCCAGCGCAATGTCAAAAGGTTGTTGGTTTGATAGCAGATAATGCTTCCAGTCACTTTACCACCACCACTACCACCCTGTCTTCCACACGGTCAAGTCTCAGAAGCCGTGAGTCTGAACTGCATATTCCTCACCCTGATCCTCCTTCCTCCCACCATGCCGAGTGCCTGGAGACAACTTATCCCACTCTTGGACAATCAGAAGAGCTGTTCACTTTTCCATTTGTAGATTCGGGCCTCTTACCCGGCCAGCTTCAAGTGAGTCAGTAGGAGAACGCTTGTAATGATGCCCAAATATTTGAGCAGCCACGGTCACACAAAGGCAACTGTGGGAAAGTGCAATTACTGTTGCAAGAGGTGAATGATGATAATGATGACGATGAGACACAACTGCAAGAAGGTCAGGAGGAGGACCCAGAGAGCGGAAGACGAGGTGGTGGATGACATAGAAACTGACCCAACCTGGCAGGGGGACATGCAGAGTGAGGACAGCAGCACACAGAGAAGGAAGGCGTAGCACCACAATAGGCAGGAAGCAGCAGTGTGGTGGCCACAGACACAAGGTCAGAAGTTGGAAGCACTGCAGCACTGCCTTGGCCAAGCGGCAACAGGCTGTGCTGAAGCTAATATGCTTAGGTGACAAACCGCACACCACTGAAGAGTTGTGGACAGCACTGAAATAGCAGGCAGATGTTAGTCTGACACCGCTGAACCTACCGTCAGGCATGGTTGTGTGTGACAATGGCCGGAACCTGGTGGTGGCACTGAAGTGAGGCAAGCTCACACACGTACCATACCTGGCACATGTGCTTAACCTCGTGGTCCAGCGGTTTCTCAAAACCTACCTAGATCTGTCGCATCTGCTTGTCAAAGTATGCCATAAGTGTGCCCATTTTAGGTCAGCTACAGCTTCCGCCGCACTTGCCATGCTAAAGCAGCGTTTGCGGCTTCCTGCTCACTGGCTGGTGTGCAATGTCCCCACAGGTTGGAACTCTACATTGCAGATGTTAGGAAGGAATTGTGAGCAGAAAAGCGCAGTTGTGGACTACCAGCATCAACACGGCCTTTGGTATTCAGGTAAGACTCCCACACATAAAACCTCAGGAGTGGACATGGATGTCAGACATATGTACCATCCTCCAAAACTTTGAGGACTGCACCAAGATGGTGAGCGGCGATGACTCCATAATTAGTGTCACCATCCCACTTCTCTGTCTTCTGAAATGTTCTCTCCTCTCAATTAAAGAGGATGCATTGCAGGCTGAGCACGATGAGATGGATCAAGGGACCATACAGGGTGATTACACGCAGCCCAGCCTCATCTCATCCCAACGTGGATTGGGTGATAATGAGGATGAGGAGGAGGAGGAGGAAGGACAGAAGCTAGTTTCCTGCGCTATAGATGGTACTACCTGCACAACTGTCATACCGTCTGTTCAGCGTGGATGGCCTGAGGACAGGGAGGAGGAGGATGAGGAGTACAGCATGGTCAGTCATCCTCATGGTGAGGACACGGAAGTCTTGCCTGTTAGCAGTATGGCACGCACGGCTGAGCTTGTTACACTGCCTCTCCCGTGACCCTCGTGTTCTCCAAATTTTGGTGACACATCTAGACCAACGCTATAGGGAGAAATTTCTGCCTCTTTTTCCCACGCAGGACAGGCCTAGTAAAATGGGGTAGTACCAGAAGGCTCTTGTTGCGGAATTATTTAAAAAAATTCCATCTGAAAACGCTGGCGGCAGAGGTCACAGTTCGTCGAACAACCAAGTAGTACAGCTGAGAGAGACGCAAATGCAATCCAGCAGAGGCAGGGAAATACTGTCAAATTTCTGGGACAGTTTTCTCAGACCTTCCCATCGCACAGGCCCTGAGGCACGGGGTGCTCTCACAAGGAGGAAAGCTTTTCAGACGATAATGAGGGAGTAAGTTGCAGACCGTACCAACGTCGTCTGTGATTCCTCTGTGCCTTATAATTATTGGGTATCCAAGCTGGACACGTGGTATGAACTGGCTCTTTACGTCTTGGAGGTCCAGGCCTGCCTTGCCGCTAGCTTTTATGTCAGTGCGGGTTTTTGGTGCCGCTGGTGGAATTATTATGGATAGGCAGATCCGCCTGTCTACTGAAAATGCTGACAGGCTGACTCTTATAAAAATGAACATGGAAAAAACAAAAACAAGCAAAATACCCAAATAACTGGGAGTAAATGGATAGATCGCACAGTGCAAAAATAATAATAAATAATAAAGGGTATTTAGTAAACATAATTTTGATCAAAATAATGTAAAAGCTATCCCGCCACGTCAAGGCAACCCTTATGGGACAGTCCTAACTCTAATATTAAAAACCTTACCATTTGTCAAGTGACGTACATATGGATAAGGGCAGAGAGACTGAATCCCTAGTATAAGCATAAACCTTAGGCAGAATTAACCTTTCAGCTCAGCAGAGGGCGGCCACACCCTTTTATATGCACTGAAGCATACTGAACTACAAAGAAAAAACCTGGAAGTCTGAACTGAAACGAAAATTGATGTGCATGCAAAATGTAAATGCATGTACACACAAGGCTACTAGACAGAGAAAAACCAAAAACAAGCAAAACACCCAAATAACTGCAAGTAAATGGATAGATCGCACAGTGCAAAAATAATAATAAAGGGTATTTAGTAAACATAATTTTTATCAAAATAATGTAAAAGCTATCCCGTCACGTCAAGGCAACCCTTATGGGACAGTCCTAACTCTAATATTAAAAACTTACCATTTGTCAAGTGACGTACATATGGATAAGGGCGGAGAGACTGAATCCCTAGCATAAGCATAGACCTGAGGCAGAATGAACCTTTCAGCTCAGACAGAGGGCGGCCACATTCTTTGGGTATTTTGCTTGTTTTTGGTTTTTCTCTGTCTAGTGGCCTTGTGTGTACATGCATTTACATTTTGCATGCACATCAATTTACGCTTCAGTTCAGACTTCCAGGTTTTTTCTTTGTAGTTCAGTATGCTTCAGTGCATATAAAAGGGTGTGGCCGCCCTCTGTCTGAGCTGAAAGGTTCATTCTGCCTCAGGCTTATGCTTATACTAGGGATTCAGTCTCTCTGCCCTTATCCATATGTACGTCACTTGACAAATGGTAAGGTTTTTAATATTAGAGTTAGGACTGTCCCATAAGGGTTGCCTTGACGTGGCGGGATAGCTTTTACATTATTTTGATCAAAATTATGTTTACTAAATACCCTTTATTATTTATTATTATTTTTCACTGTGCGATCTATCCATTTACTTCCAGTTATTTGGGTATTTTGCTTGTTTTTGGTTTTTCTCTGTCTAGTGGCCTTGTGTGTACATGCATTTACATTTTGCATGCACATCAATTTACATTTCAGTTCAGACTTCCAGGTTTTTTCTTTAAAAATGAACATTGGCTGGATTGGGCCAGACTTCTCAACACCACCAAATAATAGCAGCGTAGCATAAACTTAAATACAGTGTCTTTTTTTTGGGAGGTCTAACTCTATTCGCATGCACCTCTGTCTTCACACCCAGACATGGGTATAAGCATCCTGATTTTGTCTATTTGCTCTGGTCCTCCTCCTTCTCCTTATACTCATCCTTCCCCACCATATGACCACAATATCTACCATATCGCCATATCTACTTCTCTTGCAAGGGCATTGGGGTTCCACCTAATTTTTGGCAGCTGTTGCATTCACTGTATAGGCAAACAGTTTGGGAGACCCACTCCTTTCTAATGAGAACATGTTGTTACTGTGGCTCAGCTCTATGTGTCTTTAAATTGGTATTGGGGTTTTTCCCAAATTTTGACAGCCCTTGCAGTCATTTCATGGGCAGTATCACTATAGGAGACCTACTCCTTTATAATGGGATCATTTTTTTTACTTAGATCCTCCTCTGTTTTTTCAAAGGGGGTATTGGGGTGTGTCCAAATTTTTGGCAGCCCTTGCAGTCACTGCATACACAATAACCGTATAGGAGACCCACTCTTTAATAATGGAAACAATAAAGCATAGCCAACTGCTGGTCTTTTAAGAATAGTAAGGGCAGCCTGATGGCCCTATAAAAATTGGCTTTGTGACTCTGAGTCCCTCTTTCATAAATGAAACCGGATGTGTCTGATGATGTCTCACACACCACCTGGCCAGATAAGGTGGTAGAAAGTTAAAATTACATTTCCTGGTGAATTCATTTTTCACCTTTGAAAGCAATGCAAAAGTGCAAAAACGCATCAAAAACGCTACGTGTGAACATAGCCCAAGGTGTGGAGGAACATTTTTAATTTTGGTTATTTATTTTGCCTTATATAAAAGTCATTACCCTGGAAAGGATGTTCCTTAACATTTTTCTCATGAAAATCCATTTTGGTTTTGCTTTTGTATGTTTTATTGTGAGTCCATAAAAGTGGTGTAATACCTCTGACAGCAGTGACCTAGGAGTCAGAGATGCTTCCAGGGGTCTTCCCAACATTGTTCCCATATCGTTCCCATGTCATTTGAGCACTGTTCCCATCGATTTGGGCAATTTTTGGCCCTCTGAAGACTGCCGGGGGGGCCACCGGAAAAATGCTCGAGTTTCCCATAGACTTACATTCGGCTCGTTACTCGAGCAGACCAGTTTGCTCGACTCGAGCATCGAGTACCCGAGCATTTTAGTGCTCACTCATTACTAGTAATTACAAATGCAGTAGTTGCTCTTACTGTAGAATTCACAATACAGGTAAATTTATACGAGTAGGGTCTGTAAACCATGATATCAAAGATTTTATTTCTTGTCAAGCCAAATACTTGATATATGTTTTATGTCCATGTCAATTCTTTTATATAGGGAAAACCATGTGCCCACTCTCCATTAGGTTTAGAGAGTATTTTAATTCTGTAACATCAGGAAAGTGATCAGACATGTTGCAGAGTGTCATAATGCTGATCCATTTTGCTTACGATTTGCAGGTTTGGAACATGTTATATATCCTGCTCAGGGTGGTAATTGCAATCGTTTACTACTAGTTAGAGAAGGTAAATGGATTTTGGATGCCGATGCGCAAGGTCCATTAGGGTTAAATGAAAAATTGGACATGTCAGTCTTTCTATAACATTAATTATCTTGTCATTGTTTATTGCATCTGAGAAAAGTTTTTAATATGCATGTAATTTTGGTTTTAATGATGCATGTGTGCTACATCCTGATAAAAGGAAATGTTCACCCAATGACCCCAGGTTAGACCCGTAGTAGCACCAAGCAGGTGCAAAACGGCCATCGTCCACTTTTCCCCTCCCCGCACTTCTCACTCTTGCTATGTACCACTTGATGGATGTACAGTTCTGCTGAATTAAAGGACTTTTATTTGTAACAGGATTGGTGAGTTGCTGCCTTTCTATTCTCTATTCCTTTGCATTAGTATTTGTCGGCTTTTGCACCACTGGAAACCTCCTGATACAGCTAAGCCAACCCGGCAGCCACTATATTTTGGAGAGTGGTGTTGTAAACCCTCTATTCAACATTTATAGTGGGTTAGGCCACTTAGGGGCTTCATAAGTGTGTGCAACAAAGTTGGGAGATATGCCCATCTTTGAATGTGCCATGAAAGGACTTTTGCTAAGTATACCCCTGCTCAGGAGATTTATTACAATAAGGAAATACTGAGGGTGATTATTGTAAGGGTGCACAAATGGGGGGCTGTTATTATAGGGGAATCAAGGGGGAATTAATATTATAAGAAAGCACAGGTGGTGTTTGCATGATTATAAGGAGATACAGGGTCATTATTATAAGGGGTTAAGGAGGATTAAGGAGGCACAGGGTCATTATTATAAGGAGTCAAAAAGGATTAAGGAGGCACAGGGGAATTATTAGGCAGCACAAGGGAATATTCATAGAATCATAGAATGGTAGAGTTAGAATGGACCTCCTGGGTCATCTGGTCCAACCACCTGCTCAAAGCAGGATTCACTAAATCATCTCAGACAGATGTCTATCCAGCCTCTGTTTGAAAACGTCCATTGAAGGGGAACTCAACACCTCTCGTGGCAGACTGTTCCACGCATTGATCACCCTAACTGTCAAAAAGTTTTTTCTAATATCTAATCTGTGTCTCCTCCCATTCAGTTTCATCCCATTGCTTCTAGTCTTTCCTTGTGCAAATGAGAATAAATGATGATCCTTCTACAATGTGACATCCCTCGAGATATTTGTAGACAGCTATTAAGTCTCCTCTCAGTCTTCTTTTTTGCAAGCTAAACATTCCCAAATCCTGTAACCGTTCCTCATAGGACATGGTTTGCAGACCGGTCACCATTCTGGTCGCTCTTCTCTGAACTTGCTCCAGTTTGTCAATGTCTTTTTAAAATGTGGTGCGTAAAACTGAACACAGTATTCCAGATGAGGTCTGACCAAAGAGGAGTAAAGTGCTATAATGACTTCACGTGATCTGGACTGTATGCTTCTGTTAATACATCCCAGAATTGAATTAGCCTTTTTTGCTGCTGCATCACACTGTTGACTCATGTTCAGTCTATGATCTATTAGTATACCTAAGTCTTTTTCACATGTACTGTTGCTTAGCTCTATTCCTCCCATTCTGTAAATGCTTTTTTCATTTTTATTGCCAAGATGTAGTACTTTGCATTTTTCCCTGTTAAAAACCATTCTGTTAGTTGCTGCCCACTGCTCCCAGTTTATTTAGGTCTTTTTGAAGCCTCTCTCTCTCTTCTCTAGTATTAGCTATCCCTCCTAGCTTTGTGTCATCAGCAAATTTAATCAGTTTACCATCAATTCCTTCATCTAAATCATGGATAAAGATGTTGAACAATACAGGTCCCAGGACAAACCCCTATGGTACCCCACTTGAGACATTCATCCAACTGGATGTGAAGCCATTTACGACCACTCTTTGAGTCCGATCAATAAGCCAGTTATGAATCCATCTAAGAGTTGCCTTGTCCATTCCATACTTGGTCATTTTTTCAATAAGGATGGTGTGAGATACTTTGTCAAATGCTTTGCTGAAGTCAAGATATACTATATCTACAGCATTTCCCTGATCCACCCAGTCAGTGATTCTGTCATAGAAGGAAATTAAGTTAGTCTGACATGACTTGTATTATTACTGTATGGTTCTGTATAACTGTGAGACACGGGAGTATTATTATTAGTAAGTGTTAGGAATCATGGTTCTGTGCTCCCACCTAGGAATGGATCAGTTCTGGTACTACACTACTCCAATCACAGGCACCGCCATTGTCCTGACTCTGGAGGTTGAGCTACTATGTGTGCAGGGAAACTGTCCCAATCTTATGGAGCATAAGCGTTCTGGTATTGTAACATGTGTGAGGACACGGGACGCCGTGTCTCAATCTGATTTCCCCAGTTGCTAGGCAACACAGGATGCTACTGTGTCTGCCACTAGGCAGCAGTGGGATGTTATCCATTCTGCTGTGCAAGCTAGCAGGGAGTGGTTGTCTGGGAATGATTGGGAGGTATTAAACACCTAATCATTAGGCAGGCTATTTAATCCTGTTGCCTTCTCAGTCCTTTGTGGTTTACTACAGTTCTTATGTGCTGTGGTGGTGAGGGGTGCTAGCATTAGTGTTGCTATCTTTTTAGGGATTTTCTCATTTTCTCTTCTGGTTACACTTCCTATGGTTCTTTCAGAGGTACTCACCTGGTCTTTGACTAGGCACTGACAGCGTCTCCAGATGCCAGCTGTCCAGCGACATTGGGCTTGGGAAGTTCTCTGCCAAAGTCCACCTTTCATTTATTGGGAGCTGGGTGAAGAGTATTCCTGGCCCTCAAGGGCTCGCCTAGCTTGGCAGCTTGCACCAATTGCATCTGTGGCTGTGCCACTGCTGATTTGGTGCCAGTCTTGCTGGATCACTCTGCATAGCACATAACAATAAGGAGGCACAGGGTGATATTAGTTCTATAGGGTGCTGTCCAACTGTAAGGTGTTAAAGGGGGAGCATTATTACTACAAGTTAGTGTGGAGGAAATCTTTTAGCTGTGTAGGGGCATATTTGCAGTCACATGATAGCCTGCTCGCAGTGCTGACACAGGAGAATCCTGACAATGTATGCCATGAAGATTCAGAAGTATGAAGTCACATAGACGTTAATCTCAAGCTTGGACAACCTTTTAATGATCAGTCAGGTGTAGTATCAAAACTGTATATGCTGGTAATAGTTGGTTATGGTTTATTGGTATTTGTCTGTTATATTGCAATATTATTATGAAGGTATTATTATTTATTCAATCTTCTATAGCGGTGTTATAGGTATTATTAGAAATCTTGATTTCCTCCAGGCAGGGTAATATTAGTAATAGATAGCCTCATCTGAGGCTCAGGAGCAGTGACAACATGGGCTTTTGTGCTTTTAAATGTCAGGGCTGAATTTCAGTCCCAGTCTGTCTCTGATGATGTGCAATGTTTGTTTTCTTTCTCACATAGCGTTTTGCATTAGCCCAAAATGTTCTACTTTGGCCTCATCTGACCCGAGCACCTTCTTTCACATGCTATCTGTGTCCCTTAATTGGTGGGTCTTTGCACACTGCAAAGGGAACTTCTTATATCTTGCTTTCAAAAATGGATTCCTTATTGCCACTCTTTCATAAAGACCAGATTTGTGGAGTTTACAACAAATAGTTGACCTTAAACCTCTTGGTTGCTTATTTAATTAGTGCTCTCCTTTCTTGGGATTTCAGTATAGATGGATAGCCATTAGTGTTGAGCGAACATGCTCGACACTGCTCGGTACTCACCCGAGCATCACGCTACTCGGGATGTTCGGCGAGCACCGAGCATTTCCGGGTTACTCGGGCGGGAGCTCGGGTCTCCGCCCTGCATATTTGGCGCTCTTTACAGAGCCAATGAACATGCAGGGATTGCCAGCCAGTCACTGTAATGCTGCAGCCGTGTTGGTTGTGGGCATTACAGTGATTGGCTGGCCACACAGCGTCACCTCGAGTATATAAAATGAGGCGCCGCCATCTTGGACACAGTCGCTCCGGATTAGACAGTGTAGGGACAGCGCTGCTGATTTAGGGAGAGATATAAACTGCGAAATAGTTAGTGTAGGGTCTGTAAAGGCTGCCAGAACAAACAAACAGTCATTTTCAGGACTAATATCCATCCCAGATACCAGGCAGGCAGGCTGTATAGGAGACACAGTGGTTATACCAGCAAACGCTGCATTACAGTCCTGTGTGCTCCTGTTGCTGAAATTGCTGGACTTAGCACCAGGTGTCGGGGGCCAGGAAAAATACTTTTTTTCATCTAAATCCTCCTTTTTTTTTCCTCCTTCACACTGTACAAATACCCGTCTTATTAACCTTTTGGTGTGTCCCCCCCCCCCCAAAAAAAAAGCGTGTCTCTGATTTTTCAGACACAAATATAACTGTTGAAAATAGTCTGGTATAGGCTAGAGAAACAGAAGTGTTGTTTTGCACTTCCACGGTTCAAACCTCTGTATTATCCATTTTGGGCCATTTGTATCTAAAAAAAAAAACAGTTTGAGTGTGTCGCTCACTGTTCAGCCGCAAATATCTCTATTTAAAAAAGTGTGGTATACCACAGTAAACAATAACTTTGGTTTCGCCATCCCACGGTAAAAAACCTCTATTATTCAGCTTTTGGTAGTTTTTTCCGTAAAGAAAAACAGTAGTGTCTCCTGACTGTTGTGACACAAAAATATATCTGTTGAAAATAGTCTTGTGTAGGCCCGACATCCCAGTGTGGTTTCACAGTTCCACGGGTCAAATTGCTGTACTATCCAGTTTTGGGCCTTTGGTATCTAAAAAAAAAGCAGTTTGAGTGTGTCGCTCACTGTTCAGCCGCAAATATCTCTATTTAAAAAAGTGTGGTATACCCCAGTAAACAATAACTGTGGTTTTGCCATCCCACGGTAAAAAATCTCTATCATTCAGCTTTTGGTAGTTTTTTCCGTAAAGAAAAACAGTAGTGTCTCCTGACTGTTGTGACACAAAAATATATCTGTTGAAAATAGTCTTGTGTAGGCCCGACATCCCAGTGTGGTTTCGCAGTTCCACGGGTCAAATCGCTGAACTATCCAGTTTTGGGCCTTTGGTATCTAAAAAAAAAGCAGTTTGAGTGTGTCGCTCACTGTCAGCCGCAAATATCTCTATTTAAAAAAGTGTGGTATACCCCAGTAAACAATAACTGGTTTTCCTCTTCCATGGTTCTAATCTACTCTATTACCCTTTTCCATTGATAGTGCAAGGGTAAGCTATTTTACTTCATTTACAATGGGCAAGGCGTGTGGCAATGGACGTGGAAGTGGACGTTCTGGTGATGGTTCGTGCAGAGGACGGGGCCGTGGCCAAGGTGAAAATGTGTCACAACCAACAGCCACATCTTCTCGCTCCCACTTGTTGACCGAATTACTAGGGAAGCACAGAACAACACCAGTATTGAGAACTGATCAGTGTGAACAGGTTATTAATTGGATAGCAGATAATACTTCCAGTTACCTGGGCACCACCACCTCCGGTCTGTCTTCCACACGGTCAACTCTTAGTAGCCGTGAGTCTCGACCGCATACTCCTCCTCACCCTGATGCTCCTTCCTCCCACTATGCCGTGTGTCGTCAGACAGCAAGTGATCCCACACTTGGACACTCTGAAGAGCTGTTCACTGGTCCATTTCCATATTTGGGCCCCTCGCCTGATACGCTTGAAGTGGTGGAAGAGGAGATCTCATGTTGCGATGCCCAAATATTTGAACAGACACGGCCACAGGAAGTCGACGTTGGCAATCTGTCACAAGAGGTGGATGATGACGAGACACAATTGCCAGGAAGTGAGGAGGAGGATCGTGGTGCGCAAGTGGAGGAGGAGGAAGTGGTGGATGATCTAGTAACTGACCCAACGTGGAAGGAGGACATGCAGAGTGAGGCCAGCAGCACACAGGGGGAGGGAGGCAGAGTACCCCAACAGGCTGGAAGAAGCAGTGTGGTGGCCGCAGACAGAAAGCAGGCAACCGTTCCCCGTAACACCAACATGAGGGAATTTTTTTAAAGACTCTGCTGATAACCACAGAAAGGCCATATGTTCCACCTGCCATGCCAGCATCAGCAGGGGTGACAAAACTACCAGCTTGACGACCACCAGCATGATCAGGCACATGGCAGCAAAGCACCCGACTTTGTGGGGCGAAACCCAGGGTCCACGACCAGTGTCAGCGGGTGTCACCACTGCTTCTTCCACTGTTGTGCGTGCAATAGAACCCCCTGTTGTGTGTGCAAGGCAATCCCCTGTCCATACTGCATGTAAAGATGCCCCCTCCTCTCAGTCTTCACTTGTTATGGCAGTTTCTCAAGAAACAGCATCAACGTCCACGTCCACGTCCCAACGCAGCGTTCAATTGTCCATATCCCAGACCTTTGAACAAAAGCGGAAATTCGCAGCTAACGCCCCACAGGCCACAGTCCTAAATTCGCACATTTCACGACTGCTTGCATTGGAAATGCTGCCTTTTAGGCTGGTGGAGACGGTATCCTTCCACAATCTTATGGCGGTGGCCGTCCATCGGTACTCGGTCCCCAGCCGACACTATTTTGCCCGGTGTGCCATCCCCGCACTACACAAGCACGTGTCCCAAAGCATCTGCCGTGCCCTCAACAACGCAGTTACTGGGAGAGTCCACCTGACAACGGACACGTGGACAAGTGCTTGTGGCCAGGTATGGTACATCTCTCTGACGGCACACTGGGTAAACATAGTGGAAGCCGGGACCCAGTCGGACCCTGGGACGGAACACATCCTCCCCACACCAAGGATTGCAGGCCCTATGTCAGTCAGAGTTGCCCCCACAGTGTACAGCTCCTGCGCATCCTCCTCCTCCTCCTCCTCATGTTCAGCCTCCATCTCAGATATCACCACATCAGTTACAAGCTGGAAGCATTGCAGTACTGCCTCCGCCAAGCGGCAACAGGCTGTGCTGAAACTCATAAGCTTAGGTGATAAACCTCACACTGCTTGTGAGTTGTGGACAGCTGTGAAAGAGCAGGCAGATCTGTGGCTGAGACCGCTGAACCTACATCCCGGCATGGTCGTGTGTGACAATGGCCGTAACCTGGTGGCGGCTCTGAGGCGAGGTGAGATCACACACGTACCATGCCTGGCTAATGTGCTTAACCTCGTGGTTCAGCGGTTTCTTAAATCGTAACCCGAGTTGCCAGATCTGCTCGTGAAAGTACGCCGCCTGTCAGCTCATTTTCGCAAGTCGACTACAGCTTCCGCCGCCCTTACTGTGTTGCAGCAGTGTTTGCAGCTTCCGGCACACCGACTGGTGTGTGATGTTCCCACACGTTGGAACTCTACCCTCCACATGTTGCAAAGGATTTGTGAGCAGAAGAGAGCAGTTGTGGAGTACCAGCTGCACCAAGGCAGTCGATATTCAGGTCAGACTCCACACATAAGACCTCAGGAGTGGACCTGGATGTCTGACATATGTACCATCCTGACAAACTTTGAGGAGGCCACCAAGATGGCCATCATTAGTGTCAGCATCCCACTTGTCTGTCTTTTGCAACGCTCTCTGCAGAGAATTAAAGAGGAGGCATTGCAGCTATAGAATGATGAGATGGATCAAGAAGCCGTAGCAGGTGATTACACACAGCCCAGCCTCATCTCATCCCAACGTGCATTGGGGGACAATGAGGGAGAGGAGGAGGAGGAAGAACAGGAGCTGCTATCATGCGTTGTAGACGGTAGTACCTGTACAAGTGTCATACCGTCGGTTCAGCGTGGGTGGCCTGAGGACAGGGGGGAGGAGGAGGAGGAGGAGAGCATGGTCAGTCATCATCTTGGTGAGGACTTGGAAATCTTGCCCGTTACCAGTCTGGCACGCATGGCTGACTTTATGTTACGCTGCCTTAACTGTGACCCTCGCGTTGTCAAAATGTTGGGTGACAGTCATTACTGGTTGGTGACACTTGTAGACCCCCTCTACAAGGAGAACTTTCACTCTCTTATTCCTGAGGTGGAGAGGTCTACAAAAATGGGGCAATACCAGAAGGCCCTTGCTGCAGAACTCTTAAAAAAATTCCCATCTGAACACGCTAGCGGCAGAGGTCACAGTTCGTTGCCCAACCAAGGCGTACAGGCGAGAGAGATGCAACTCCAATCCAGCAGAGGCAGGGGAACACTGTCAACATTCTGGGACAGTTTTCTGAGACCCGCCCAGCTTACAGGCCCTGAGGCGCGGGGTACTCTCACAAGGAGTGGAAAGTTTCAAAAGATGGTGAGGGAGTACCTTGCCAATCGTAGCAGCGTCCTCCGTGATTCCTCTGTGCCTTTTAATTATTGGGTATCCAAGCTGGACACTTGGAATGAACTCGCTCTGTATGCCTTGGAGGTCCTGGCCTGCCCTGCCGCTAGCTTGTTATCGGAGTGTGTTTTTAGTGCCGCTGGGGGAATTATAACTGATAAGCGCACTCGCCTGTCAACTGACAATGCTGACAAGCTGACCCTTATCAAAATGAACAAGGGCTGGATTGGGCCAGACTTCTCATCACCACCAAATGACAGCAGAGTAACATAAAGTCAAATCCACTGTGTTCTTTCGGGAGGTGTATTCACATGCACCGCTTCACACCCACACATGGGTATACGCTTCCTCGTTTCGGCTGATTAATCTTCTTCTCCATATCCTCAGCCTCCACCACCACTATACCACCAGGGTGCCAGCATTACAAGTTCCTCCGTCCTTATTTTTGGCAGCTTTTGCTTGCAAGGCATAAGCAAATACTATGGGACACCCATTCCCAATAATGGGACTTATGTTTGTAATATGCTGTACTGCATGGCTCTTGTAAGGGGCATTGCAAGTTGCTCCTTCCTAATTTTTGGCAGCTTTTGCTGGGAAAGCATAAGCAAATACTATGGGACACCCACTCCCCAATAATGGGACTTATGTTTGTAATATGCTGTACTGCATGGCTCTTGTAAGGGGCATTGCAAGTTGCTCCGTCCTAATTTTTGGCAGGTTTTGCTGGGAAAGTATAAGCAAATACTATGGGACACCCATTCCCCAATAATGGGACATATGTTTGTAATATGCTGTACTGCATGGCTCTTGTAAGGGGCATTGCAAGTTGCTCCGTCCTAATTTTTGGCAGCTTTTGCTGGGAAAGCATAAGCAAATACTATGGGACACCCACTCCCCAATAATGGGACTTATGATTGTAATATGCTGTACTGCATGGCTCTTGTAAGGGTCATTGCAAGTTGCTCCGTCCTAATTTTTGGCAGCTTTTGCTGGGAAAGTATAAGCAAATACTATGGGACACCCACTCCCCAATAATGGGACTTATGTTTGTAATATGCTGTACTGCATGGCTCTTGTAAGGGGCATTGCAAGTTGCTCCGTCCTAATTTTTGGCAGCTTTTGCTGGGAAAGCATAAGCAAATACCATGGGACACCCACTCCAAAATAATGGGACTTATGTTTGTAATATGCTGTACTGCATGGCTCTTGTAAGGGGCATTGCAAGTTGCTCCGTCCTAATTTTTGGCAGCTTTTGCTGGGAAAGCATAAGCAAATACTATGGGACACCCACTCCCCAATAATGGGACTTAAGTTTGTAATATGCTGTACTGCATGGCTCTTGTAAGGGGCATTGCAAGTTGCTCCGTCCTAATTTTTGGCAGCTTTTGCTGGGAAAGCATAAGCAAATACCATGGGACACCCACTCCCCAATAATGGGACTTATGTTTGTAATATGCTGTACTGCATGGCTCTTGTAAGGGGCATTGCAAGTTGCTCCGTCCTAATTTTTGGTAGCTTTTGCTTGGAAAGCATAAGCAAATACTATGGGACACCCACTCCCCAATAATGGGACTTATGTTTGTAATATGCTGTACTGCATGGCTCTTGTAAGGGGCATTGTAAGTTGCTCCGTCTAAATTTTTGGCAGCTTTTGCTGGGAAAGCATAAGCAAATACTATGGGACACCCACTCCCCAATAATGGGACTTATGTTTGTAATATGCTGTACTGCATGGCTCTTGTAAGGGGCATTGCAAATTGCTCCGTCCTAATTTTTGGCAGCTTTTGCTTGGAAAGCATAAGCAAATACTATGGGACACCCACTCCCCAATAATGGGACTTATGTTTGTAATATGCTGTACTGCATGGCTCTTGTTAGGGGCATTGCAAGTTGCTCCATCCTAATTTTTGGCAGATTTTGCTGGGAAAGCATAAGCAAATACCATGGGACACCCACTCCCCAATAATGGGACTTATGTTTGTAATATGCTGTACTGCATGGTTCTTGTAAGGGGCATTGCAAGTTGCTCCGTCCAAATTTTTGGCAGCTTTTGCTTGGAAAGCATAAGCAAATGCTATGGGACACCCACTCCCCAATAATGGGACTTATGTTTGTAATATGCTGTACTGCATGACTCTTGTAAGGGGCATTGCAAGTTGCTCCGTCCTAATTTTTGGCAGCTTTTGCTGGGAAAGCATAAGCAAATACTATGGGACACCCACTCCCCAATAATGGGACTTATGTTTGTAATATGCTGTACTGCATGGCTCTTGTAAGGGGCATTGCAAGTTGCTCCGTCCTAATTTTTGGCAGCTTTTGCTGGGAAAGCATAAGCAAATACTATGGGACTCCCACTCCCCAATAATGGGACTCATGTTTGTAATATGCTGTACTGCATGGCTCTTGTAAGGGCATTGCAAGTTGCTCCTTCCTAATTTTTGGCAGCTTTTGCTGGGAAAGCATAAGAAAATACTATGGGACACCCACTCCCCAATAATGGGACTTATGTTTGTAATATGCTGTACTGCATGTCTCTTGTAAGGGGCATTGCAAGTTGCTCCGTCCTAATTTTTGGCAGTTTTTGCATGGAAAGCATAAGCAAATACCATGGGACACCCACTCCCCAATAATGGGACTTATGTTTGTAATATGCTGTACTGCATGTCTCTTGTAAGGGGCATTGCAAGTTGCTCCGTCCTAATTTTTGACAGCTTTTGCATGGAAAGCATAAGCAAATACCATGGGACACCCACTCCCCAATAATGTGACTTATGTTTGTAATATGCTGTACTGCATGGCTCTTGTAAGGGGCATTGCAAGTTGCTCCTTCCTAATTTTTGGCAGCTTTTGCTTGGAAAGCATAAGCAAATACTATGGGACACCCACTCCCCAATAATGGGACTTATGTTTGTAAAATGCTGTACCGCATGGCTCTTGTAAGCTGCATTGCAAGTTGCTCCGTCCTAATTGTTGGCAGCTTTTGCTGGGAAAGCATAAGCAAATACTATGGGACACCCACTCCCCAATAATGGGACTTATGTTTGTAATATGCTGTACTGCATGGCTCTTGTAAGGGGCATTGCAAGTTGCTCCGTCCTAATTTTTGGCAGCTTTTGCTGGGAAAGCATAAGCAAATACTATGGGACACCCACTCCCCAATAATGGGACTTATGTTTGTAATATGCTGTACTGCATGGCTCTTGTAAGGGGCATTGCAAGTTGCTCCGTCCTTTTTTTTGGCAGCTTTTGCTTGGAAAGCATAAGCAAATGTCATGGGACACCCACTCCCCAATAATGGGACTTATGTTTGTAATATGCTGTACTGCATGTGACGCGCCCCCTGGGCCGTGTGTACACATGTGTGCGATACCCGGTGCCGGGTCTCTGGGGTCTGTAGGCTCCGTGGTGGTGACCCGGTCTCGTGGCTCAGGCTGGTCAAACCAGTGGCAGTCTTTCTTAGGTTTTGAGGTTAATTGTCCGACTGCGCCACCCGTGGATTGCGGTCAGGGAGTACCACCGCTGCGAGGCAGACCGCTGAGGCTGGTGTTGTGTGCGCAGCATAGATGGGATAACTCCCCTCGGGAGGAGTATAGCCTCAGGGCAGTGAGTGTGGATGATGGGGGTGATGGTGCACGAGCGCAGCAGGAATGACTCAGAGTCTTTGCAGTGCAGTTCAGGGTCTTTACTGATGATTATAAGGTAGACCCTGCCGGGAGTACTGGCTAGCATAGAGGCCTGGTCAGTCTGTGAGCAAGCAGGAGTTCCCCTGGCCAGGTGGAGTTGTAGGCATCCCCGTCTGTCTGCACTCTTCCTGGCTACCTTGCTGTAAGCGGGTAGAAGTAGCCCACGTCCCTGAGTGTACCGTTCAGTGCTCACCCGTATGGCTAGTGACTTGGGGTCTTCTGTTAGCCTCCACTCCACGACGGCGGTGCTGGTCCCTTGCTTGTGACTGAGCCTCCGGGCTTCTATGGCCAGAGGACCTGAAATCCCCTGCCGGCTGGTTTCTGCTGCTGGATATATAAGTCCTCACAGCTTCGGACTCCTGTGTCCGGTTCCTATTGTCTTCTGCCAGGGCGAGCTCTGCTCAGCTTCCAGCCCCTGGTCTTTAGCTCCTAGCTCCTACAGAGCTCCTTGCTGTTACTTTCCCTTGCTCTCACTCTGACTTTGACTGTTCTCTGTTCTCTGACTCACTCAACCCCGCCCCAGATCCAGTTTATAAGGGCAGAATTCTCCCCTCCCAGGATTCGGGCAGGAGGATGTTGCATGTTTAAGGGATCCTGACCAGGAAACCTCCCACATGCTCTCCGACGTAATATCTCTATTACTGTGGTGACCAGACCCCTGGGGTGACACACATGGCTCTTGTAAGGGGCATTGCAGTTCCTCATAATTTTTGGAAAGCCTTCCATTCACTGCTTAGGCCAACAGTGCACGGGAGACCCAGTTGCTATAAATGGAAAAAAAGGTTTAGTTAACGCCCTCTGACCTCCATGTAATTTCCAAGGGGCATTGGAGTGGCTCGATATTTTTGGTAGGCATTGCACTCACTGTATGCCCTATAACTGTGTAGCCGAACCGCTCCTTTTGTTGCAGAAACATATCCTACAAGACATATCTGGTTGACTGGCCTGATATTGATGTGAATGGTCCCTGTTCCTCCTGCTCTTTCTCCTTTGCCACTACCTCATCCATCATTTATCACCTGAAGCTTTGTTTTAACGGGAGTCATAGAACTTGGATAGTAGCAGGAAAACATCCAGCAATCCTCAGAGGAGGTAGGATATGCGCCAAAACACTGACCACCTCAGGCCTAGCCGCTACTACATACATGCGCTTGCATTACAACAAAACAAAGCAGATGCTAACTTCCATCATCCTCATCATGCTCCTCACCTTGGCACTCTCAACTCCCCTGATGGAGAAGCCAGGGCCCACCGGAGGAGTCTGATAGTCCGGTGGGCTCGGCCAATGCTGCCCTAAAGCAGGCCAGGCTAAGAAAAGTGTGGAAAAGGCTACCGGGACAAATAGGGGTGGCTGGGGACCGAGTATGGACACCCGGCCACCCCCTGGTGGCTGGGGAGCAAGCGGGGACACCCGGCCACCAGGCGGCTGGGGACTGAGTATGGATACCAGGCTGCCGACACAGCCATGGCGTGGTGGCCAGATTCCGCCTCCCCATCCTAAAAGGCCCAATTTAAAGTGCAAGCAAGCAAGCAGTATGGTATTGCAGCCTGGGGGTGGGTGGGTGGCAGGCTGCATTCTTGTGCTTGCATTGCAAGGAATGGGAGAGGTACAATTGAACACTGCTCTGGGACAAGGACTTGAATGGGGATAGTTGCAAGTCTGCAATGACAGGTGCAAGGTGGGAGGCATCTTTGCATGTACCATGAACAGGGGTTTGGCATGCACACACTACAGCGGAATAGGCTCTCCTTCCCACTAAATGCACTGGGGAGGGCACAGGTAATGTTTTGGTGTACGCGCTTAATCTTATGTATAAGGCACACCAGGACAAATATGGGCGGCTGGGGACTGAGTATGGATACGTCGCTGCCGAAGCAGCCATGAGGTAGTGGCCAGCTTCGGCCTCCTCCAAACTAAAAGGCCCCATTTCAAGTGCAAGCTAGCAGTATGGAATTGCAGTCTGGGGGTGGGTGGGTGGCAGGCTGCACACTTACACTTGCATTAAAAGAAAACATAGCAGATGCTAACTTCTGTCATCATCATCATGCTCCTCACCTTGGCACTCTCAACTCCACCGATGGAGAAGTCAGGGCCCACCGGAGGAGTCTGGTTCTCTGGTGGGCTCGTCCAATGCTGCCTAAAGCAGGCCGGGCTAAGAAAAGTGTGTGGGGGGATGTTCCAAGGAGAAATAGGGGCGGCTGGGGACCGTTTATGGACACCCGGCTGCCCCCAGGCGGCTGGGGACCGTGTGGACACCCGGCCGCGGGGCGGCTGGGGACCGAGTATGGACACCCGGCCGCCGGGCGGCTGGGGACTGAGTATGGATTCCAGGCCGCCAACACAGCCATGACGTGGTGGCTAGATTCCACCTCCACATGCCTAAAAGGCCCAATTTCAAGTTCAAGCAAGCAAGCAGTATGGTATTGCAGCCTGAGGGTGGGTGGGTGGCAGGCTGCATACTTGAGCTTGTATTGCAAGGAATGGGGGAGGTACAATTGAACACTGCCCTGGGACTAGAACTTGCATGGGGATAGTTGCAAGTCTGCATCTTCTGATGCGGTAAGGATCACTTATGATGGGCACACTTTTAGACAGTGACCTGGGAGTCAGAGATGCTTCCAGGGGTCTTCCCCATGCTGTTCCCTTGTCTTTTCAGCACTTTATGCATGTGTCACACAGCACATGGCCAGATAAGGTTGTAAAATGTTAAAATGACATTTCACGGTGAATGCATTTGTCATAGTTGAAAGCAATACAAAAGTGCAAAAATGCATAAAAAATGCTACTTGTGAACATAGCCGAAGGAGTGGAGGAGTATTTTTGTTTCTGGTCATTTATTTTAACTTATACTCAAGTCTTTACCCTGGAAAGGATGTTCCTTAACATATTTCACAGGAAAAAAGTTTCACTTTCGTTTTTGAACGTTTTATTGTGAGCCTGTAAAAGTGGCTTAATACCTCTGACCACGTTGTTGACAGCAGTGACCTGGGGGTCAGAAATGCTTCCTGGGGTGATCCCCATGCTGTCCCCATGTCATTTGAGCACTGTCACTATCGTTTTGGGCACTTGTTAGGCTTTTAAAAGACTGCCGGGGGTGCCACCGCAAAAATGCTCGAGTCTCCCATAGACTAACATTGGGCTCGTTGCTCGGGTCGAGCACCCGAGTATCACGGTGAGCTCGGCCCGAGCTTCGAGCACCCGAGCATTTTAGTGCTCGCTCAACACTAATAGCCATGCATTGTTTGGTATCCATTTTTGGATTTTTGAATTGAACAGTGCTCCATGAGATGTTCAGAGCTTGGACTATTATTTTATAACCTAAAACTCCTCCACAACTTTATCCCTGACCTATCTGGTATGTTCCTTGGTTTTCATAATGCTGTTTGATCCCTAATGTACTCAAAGAAACCTCCGAGGCCTTTTCTGAACAGCTGTACTTTACAGAATCAGCTATACTGAGAAAAAATTACAGACAGATGAACTCAATTTATTAATTATGTGACTTATGGAGGCAGTTGGTCACTCAAGATTTTATTTGGGGGTATCAGACTACAAAGGGATGAACACAAATGCATATCACAATTTTCAGATTAATATTTTTAAAATATTTAGAAAAGCATGTATCATTTCCTTTACACTTAACAAATACTTGCTAAATTGTTGGTATATCACTTAAAATCCCAATAATATATATTTAAGTTTCTGGGTGTAAAGTGAAAAAATGTGGAAACATTCACGGGGTATAAATACATTTTCAAGGCACTGTATTACACAGCACAGAAGTGTGAAAATATTAATAGGAGGTCAGAGCGTCACACTTCTGTGGTATGTAACATATCTTCAGTGTTTATTTAGGCTGCACATTCCATCTGGCAGGACCTGTGAACCCGGATCATATGACCCTGATGGCATCACAGGTTCTTTTGCACTTTTATGTTGCTGCCTGTTTGATTGGTCAGCGTCATACAGGAGGCAAAGTAGACGCCCACAATGAAAACTATTTAATAATGCCCATTTGGACTTAACTAAAGTTTACTCATTAGGTATCAAATTCAAATTCTAATATCTTTGCAACAGAAAGGCAAGGAAAAAAAAATCTTGCCATGTATCCACAGTTCAACATAAAAAAATATAGTGAAAGGTCCTCTTTAACCTGAATTTTTCTGACTGATGAAGTGTTATGAGATATCGATTGTCAAGTACTAGTCATGAGCGCATAGTTTGAAAATGAGTTTGTCAGTTTGTGTGCTTTCCTTGGGAAATTTGTTGCTTGGTAAATTTATTCAAAGCAAATTGAACGTTACTTTTTATGCCCTTGAGAAGCTCTTTAGAGGGACAGAAGCACACACAAAACAGGGCAATTCTGTCTGGCAAGGGATAGGTATAATTGATGGTAGCACTCGCCTAAGTGTGTTGTGTGCAGGCACAGCACTTATCAATGAAATGCATGAAAAGTCGCCGCTGCTGCCCTGTGGCTGGAGGAAAGGATTCTTTCATAGGTATATGGCAAAAATGGAAGCGGGCACTTTTAGACGGGCTGAGCTGTGGGAATGAAGAGATTTGGGATTCAAAAACGTTTTTTATTAATACCAATGCTTTTCTGCGCCGAACCGGCACCTTTCTCAGGGTATAAAAACTAAGTGTTAATTGTTTTTAATACCTTGAGAAAGGCGGCAGTCCAACGCATGAAACGCATTGGTATTTTATTTTGGAATCCCAAGGCTGTTCATTCCAGCAGCGCAGCCCGTCTAAAAGTGCCAGTTTCCATTTTTTTGGCCCTTATTATGCCCTTGGGTCTCTTTAGGCTCCCGATCGTAATGAACTTAAGATGTAAAAAAATAAGTAAATACCTTAATATTATCTTACCACTCACATCTCCGACCCCCCTCTGCTCACTGCCTACCGTCAAGTATTTAAGGCCTCTTTTTTAGCCATTGTGGACCTTATCTGCCTGTTCTATTTTTCTTCCATATGCCGACCCTTTACTGTTCACTAAAATGGCAGCTGGTATTTTTTTGCAATCTTTGTGAATCCAAAAATAATGTTCAAATTCTCATGGAAATTTCAGAATATTTGACTCAAACTTGATACTTTGTATATTGATCAGCTCATTTTTAAAAAGTGCATTATTATTAATTATTATAGCGCCATTTATTCCATGGCGCTTTACATGAAAAAAAGGGGTAAACATAGCAAAAACAATTACAATAATCTTGAACAAAATGTGACGGCGACTGGTACAGGAGGAGAGAGGACCCTGCCTGTGAGGGCTCAGTCTACAAGGGATGGGTGAGGATACAGTAGGTGAGAGTAGAGCTGGTCGTGCAGCGGTGTGGTGGAGTGGTGATTACTGCTGGTTGAAGGTTTGTCGGAAGAGGTGGGTCTTCAGGTTCCTTTTTGAAGGTTTCCACAGTAGGCAAAAGCCTGATATGTTGGAGTTAGGGGAATGCACGGGAGAAATCTTCTATGCGATTGTGGGAAGAGGAGATAATAGGGGAGTAGAGAAGGAGATCTTGTGAGGATCGAAGGTTGCGTGCAGGGAAGTACCGTAAGACTAGGTCACAGATGTATGGAGGAGACAGGTTGTGGATGGCTTTGTATGCCAAGGTTAGGGTTTTGAACTGGAGTCTCTGGGAAATGGGGAGCCAGTGAAGAGATTGACAAAGAGGAGAGGCCAGGGAATAGTGGGGGGACAGGTTAATTAGTCGGGCAGCAGAATTTAGGATAGATTGTAGGGGTGCGAGAGTTTTAGAAGGTAGGCCACAGAGCAGGAGGTTGCAGTAGTCGAGGTGGGAGATGATGAATGCATGCACTAGTGTTTTTGCAGATTCATGGTTGAGGAATGTGGGGATCCGGGAGATATTTTTGAGTTGGAGTCGGCAGGAAGTGGAAAAGACTTGGATGTGTGGTGTGAAGGAGAGATTAGAGTCCAGGGTTACCCCAAGGCAGCGAGCTTGCAGGACTGGGGAGAGTGGGCAGCCATTGACGTTGATAGGTCAGATGGGGGGTTGAATGAGATGGTGGAAAGATGATGAATTCTGTTCAATCCATGTTACTTTTTAGAAATCTAGCAGAGAAGAAGGATGAAATAGACAGACTTGTGGGATTCTGGTTAGTAGGGAGGAGATATCTGGTCCAGAGAGGTAGATCTGTGTGTCATCAGCATATAGGTGATACGGAAAGCTGAGACTCTACGAGCTGTCCCAGGTCGAAGGTGTAAATGGAGAAGAGCAAAGGCCCAAGAACTGAACCTTGGGGGATACCGACAGATAGGACATTCAGTGTCTACCACTCACACACCACCTACTTATCTCACACCCTATTTGTTAGGTATGAGGAGATCTAAGATAGGGCCAAGTCTGTGATGCTGAGAAATGAGAGAGCCTGTAATAAGAGGGAATGGTTCACTGTATCAAAGGCAGATGACAGGTCCAGGAGGAGGAGGACAGATTAGTGCCGCTATGATTTGGCAGTTAGTATGTCATTGGTGACTTTAGTCAGGGCAGTTTCAGTAGAATGGTAAGTGGTCAAAGAGAGAGCAGGAGGAGAGGTGGGAGGACAGTCCAAAATGGACATGTTGTTCCAGTATTTTTGAGGCATAACGGAGAAGTGATATGGGGCGATAGCTAGTCAGAGAGGCTGGGTCAAGGGAGGCTTTTTGAGGATAGGTGTGATTGAGGCATGCTTGAAGCATGAGGGGAAGACACCAGTTGTTAGTGACAGGTTGAAAAGGAGGGTAAGGGTTGGGATGAACACTGTGGTAAGGTTCGGGATGAGGTGGGACGGGATTGGGTCAAGTTCACAGGTGGTGAGTAGTGTTGAGTGATACCTTCCGAAATCAGGAAATATCGGATCGGATTGGATCGGGCAGATACCCAAAAAGTATCGGATATCTCCGATTCCGGTACCGGAAACCAATGCAAGCCAATGGGACACAAATATCGAAATGAAAATAAACCCTTTCTTTCCTTGTAGGTTAATTCTACATGAAGGAAAACAACTAACAATAATGTAGAATGTATTGGGGGAGGTGGTTGCCCAGATCGATGGAAACAGTGCTCACAGTAAAACATGAAAAGTCGGCAATTCAGCAGCGGCATACACCGGTACCCGACAATTTAGAACAGAAAGAATAGAGCTTCATGCATAGATTAGATAGATAGAAACATGTCAGTCACATATATAATAAGTACAGTGACAGTGTTGCTTACTGTACTTGTCATTTAGAGTAAAGTATTTATTTAAAAAAATAATAGTGTTTTCATGCACCGTCTCTTTAAAAAAGCCAGCCGGCAATTCAGTATCGGTACCCGACAATTTAGAACAGAAAGATAGAGCATCACACATAGATTAGATAGATAGAAACATGTCAGTCTCAATTTTAGTCGCTAGCGGAGGTTAAGCAGATGGCTGGGGCAGATGTTTGAAGCCTGAGAAGGGGGTAATACCCACGGAGCTTCCCAGGCTACTAATATCAGCCCCCAGCTGAATACCTAGCCTTTACTAGCTATTAAAATGGGGGACCCCATAAAAAAAATGACGTAGGGTCCCCCTATTTTAATAGCTAGCAAATGCTAGGCAGACAGCTGGGGCTGATATTAATAGCCCAGGAAGGGTGCCATGAATATTGGCCCCCTCCCAGGCTAGAAACACCAGCCGTCAGCCGTCCCAGAAATGGCGCATCCATAGGATGCGCCAATTCTGGCACTTAGCCTCGCTCTTCCCACTGCCCTGTAGCGGTGGCAGTGGGGTAATAGGGCTGGGGTTGATGTCAGCTTATAATGCCTGCTGACATCAAGCCCAGGTTAGTAATGGAGAGGCATCTATAAGACACCCCCATTACTAACCCCATAGTGAAAAAAAACACAAACACCCAGAATAAAGTTCTTTAATTGAAATAAACACACAATTCTTTATTGTTCTAAATTAAACCATACTTACCGTCACCCCCATTCCAGCTGAAGCCCATGTCTTCTGCAATAATAGTAAAATAATTAACCAACATCATCCTTACCTTTCGATGGTTCCCAGGACAGCTCCAGCTCTGCTACATCGAGATGACAGGATGGACCGCAGCAGAAAGCTGCCATCCAGCCTGTCATCCTGCAGACACTGAGAAGCGCAGGCTTGCTTGCGCTCCTCAGTGTCTGGCTGTGACGGCATCCAGATGAGCTGACAATGAACTCAGCTCACCTCATGCACGTCACTGACAGCGTGGGAGAATTCTCCTGCGCATGCGGTGAGCATGAGAGACTCGGCTCATCTGGATGCCGTCACAGCCTGACACTGAGTAGCGCAAGCATGCCTGCGCTTCTCAGTGTCTGCGGCATGGCAAGCTGGATGGCAGCTTTCGGCTGCGTTCCAGCCTGTCATCTCGATGTAGCAGAGCTGGAGCTGTCATCCAGCCTGTCATGCCGCAGGCAGACACTGAGAAGTGCAGGCATGCTTGCGCTCGTCAGTGTCAGGCTGTGACAGCATCCAGATGAGTCGAGTCTCTCACGCTCACCGCATGCGCAGGAGAATTCTCCCATGCTGTCAGTGACGTGCATGAGGTGAGCTGAGTTCATTGAGGAGCACAAGCATGCCTGCGCTTCTCAGTGTCTGCCTGCGGCATGACAGGCTGGATGGCAGCTTTCTGCTGCGATACAGCCTGTCATGTGAATGTAGCAGAGCTGAAGCCGTCCTGGGAACCATGGAAAGGTAAGGATGATGTTGCTTTATTATTTTACTTTTATTGCAGGAGATCGTTGGCTTCAGCTGGAATGGGCGTGACGGTAGGTATGGTTTAATTTAGAACAATTAAGAATTGTGTGCTTATTTCAATTAAAGGACTTTATTCTGGGTGTTTGTGTTTTTTTTAACTTTGACTATGGGGTTAGTAATGGGGGTGTCTTATAGACGACTCTCCATTACTAACCTGGGCTTGATGTCAGCTGGCATTATAAGCTGACATCAACCCCAGCCCTATTACCTCACTGCCACCGCTACAGGGCAGTGGGAAGAGTGAGGCTAAGTGCCAGAATTGGTGCATCCTATGGATGCGCCATTTCTGGGGCGGCTGGCGGCTGGTGTTTCTAGCCTGGGAGGGGGCCAATATTCATGGCACCCTTCCTGGGCTATTAATATCAGCCCCCAGCTGTCTGCCTAGCCTTTGCTAGCTATTAAAATAGGGGGGACTCCATGTCATTGTTTTGGGGGTCCCCCATTTTAATAGCTAGTAAAGGCTAGGTATTCAGCTGGGGGCTGATATTAGTAGCCTGGGAAGCTCCGTGGGTATTACCCCCTTCCCAGGCTTCAAACATCTGCCCCAGCCGTCTGCTTAACCTCCGCTAGAGACTAAAGTTATGGGGAACCCCACGCCAATTTTTTTTTTAATAAATCCTTTATTTTAACACTAAATGACAAGTGCAGTAACCAACACTGTCACTGTACTTATTATATATGTGACTGACATGTCTCTATCTATCTAATCTATGTGTGATGCTCTATCTTTCTGTTCTAAATTGTCGGGTACCGATGCTGAATTGTCGGCCGGCTTTTTTAAAGAGACAGTGCATGAAAACACTATTATTTTTTTAAATAAATCCTTTAACACTAAATTACAAGTACAGTAACCAACACTGTCACTGTACTTCTTATATATGTGACTGACATGTTTCTATCTATCTAATCTATGTGTGAGGCTCTATTCTTTCTGTTCTAAATTGTCGGGTACCGGTATATGCCGCTGATAAATTGCCAGCTTTTCATGTTTCACTGTGAGCACTGTTCCCATCGATTTGGGCAACCACTGTAATGCCACAATCACCATGGCTGTGACATTAACGTCTTAAAAAAATATTAATTCCTGCTATTCCATTTAATTGTAATGTAAGGGAGATAATGTAATATCAGCGCTTGAGCAGGAGACTTCTCCCACGCTGGGATGGCATTCTGATGACAGGCTGGATCGCAGCTGAGCGCTGCCATCCAGCTTGTCATCCTTCAGAGACACTGCAGAGCGCATGCATTATGTGAACTTCCGATTCCTGTATTCGATATTGTAAAAGTATCGGAACTCCGATATAGCGACTATCGGTCGATACCCGATATTTCAGTATCGGAATGCTCGACACTAGTGGTGAGGTGTGACTTGGTGTATTTACATTTAGAAAGGTATCCAAAACAGTGGAATTCTTCAGGAAACTTAAAGGGGTTGTCTGAGATAAATTTATTGATTAATGGCACCAGTATTGTAAGAAGCAGAACACGGACGCATTGAACATTTCTTAGTTGCTGCTGCCCAATACATTGAATGGGAGATAAACTGCTGTATTCAAGTGCATGGGATTTGAATGGGAGCTAAAGTAAAGTACACAGTAGCAGCCACTAAATAATGTACAAAACTGCAGTGCTCTCTGTATATTGCTTACAACAAGATATTCCTGGAACAGACACTAACTGATCATCAGGAATGCCAGGTATTTGACCCTCGCTGATCTCATATTAACGACCTGTCCATTGGATAGACCCATCAATGTGTACGTTTCGGAACAACGCTCTAAGTTTTAGATAAGCATAGGACGTTTTTAACTCATATATCAGAGACACAAATTATATATCAGAAATAAATAGTATATTGCTCACAAAATCACATAAACATACAATATATAATTGTCACGCACAGTGTGGCAAATACTAAGTGCAACACGAAGGGATGAGGGAAAGGAAGCCCAGGCACTAGGGAAAGGAGGAGTGGAGACCCCTAGACAGATCTAATAACACCCTGCCTACTCTACTATCCCTATATTGCTTCCACACCAATTGTTGAGCAGGAATCCTAAGCCCTACTTAGAGGGGGTGGAGGTGAACCCTGGTCAGCCCCACTATAAACTAAAGACAAAAAGGGAGACAAGCAAAGGGGGCAAAACTTAGCTTGAGCAGACACCAGAGGGATAGCACCAAACGTCCTTCAAGAGCACCAGAGAGGAAGCTAGTCTACTGCAATAGATCCAAGCATTCACGAGGGAAAATGAGAATATCACCGATAGTGTTGAGCCACCCCCGTAGTGTTCGAGTTCGGTTCGGTTCGTCGAACACCCGTGTATTCACCGAACTGTTCGTCGAACTGTTCGTCGAACACCTTCGAACACCGTTAAAACCAATGGCAGGCAAACAAAAACACATAGAAACACATAGAAAACACCTTCAAAGGTGTCCAAAAGCTGACAAACTGCTCAGAAGACACAACTAACACATGGAAAAGTGACAAGTACATATAGTCATGCGAAAAGAAAAGAGGTGGAGGAGTAAAAGGAGGGGGAGACACAGATATAGGCATGTCATGCCCTTCTAAAATCCAAAAAGTGAGAAGCCGACACGGCCAGTCCGCTCCTGCCCGTGCCACCTCCGTGTCGCCGGGTTTGTGCCAGAGCCGCGGTGAACCCTGACGGCCAGCCCCCCTCTCCCAATACTGGTGCCTGTCCGCTGGTGGGTCGAGCGAGCCCCCCTGTGGTGGAGGCAGCTCTAAGCTTTTTAATTTAAATTGTCTCTCTAATTTGAATGAATACACTTTAAATCCATTTACAAGGATCTATTGGAGGGCAAGTCTCATGCCAGCAGCCGCGTAATTCCAGCTCCAGTAGCATCCACTAAAGCTGCTGCAGTTAAAAAGCTTTTATAAGGATCGAGCTCGGCTGTCCACCGCAAGGCATCCTACTGCCAGTCCCAGCCCCTATGCCTTGGGGTGCCTCCTGATGCTCTTCACTGAGTATCCCGTGGTCCTGAAGCATTTCCTTTGAAAAAATTAAGTGTCCAAACTACAGGTGGTGTAGCTTGCTTAACAGCCGGGATAATCCGCTGACTAGCAGACACTGCTACTAGGCACAAAGTATTTCCTGGGCTAGATGTGTGGCACCCCAGGGGTCTGGTCTCCAGAGTAATAGCAATGTTATGTCTGAGAGCAGGTGGGAGGTCTCTTGGTCAGGAATCCTGTGCATGCCACACCTCCTGCCCAGTCCTGGGAGGGGAAGAACTTCCCCTTTATAAAGCTGGGGCTGAGGCAGGGTTAGTGAGAAGAGTAGAGAGAAGAAGAGGAGCAGCTTAGGAAAGAAAGATCAGGAGCTCAGTGGGAGCAGTGCTAAAAGGAATCAGGGGCTGGCAGCTGAAGAGCTCGCCCTGATTGAAGAGTTACCACCGGACCCGGAGTCCGAGGCTGTGGGGATTAACCCAGACCCAGCAGCAGAAACCGCCCGGCAGGGGATTTCAGGTCCTCTGGCCAAGAAACCCGAAGGCACGGTCACACGCGTGGGAACAGCACCGCCGTCGTGGAGCGGAAGCCACTAGAAGGCCCCGAGTCACCGGCCATACGGGTGAGCACCACACGGTACACTCAGGGACGTGGGCTACCTTTACCCGCCTCTAGCAAGGAAGCCAGAAGAGTACAATTAGTTGGGGAGGCCTACAACTCCACCTGGCCAAGGGGGATCCCATCTGCTCAAGGACTGACCAGGCCCCGACCGCTAGCCAGTACTCCGGGAGGGTCTATCTTTGTCACCAGTAAAGACCCTGAACTACACCGCATCGTCTCTGAGTGGTTCCTGCTACCCCCATCATCCACGTCGGCTGCCCTGAGGCCATACCCCTCCCGTTGGGGGTTATACCATCCACGCTGCACCATCCTTCCACCGGCCTCAGCCGTCTGCCCTGCAGCGGCAGCTCCATAGCTGCATTCAACGGGTGGCGTAGTCGTCCTACATCTACTGCTAATATACCGCCACTCAGCTTGACTCCCTGGGCACGGACCGGGTCACCGCCACGAGACTACTACCCCTATCAGATCCGGCTCCGGGTAGGCTCCCGGGTGCGCAACGCTACTCAGCACAGGCCCAGGGGCGCGTCAGATGCAGTTAAAAATTTGTAATTAGATACTCTCGTTGGATGCTGAGAAAGCATTCCATAGAGTCTCCTGGCACGCCATATATGATTCTCTTAAAAAGCTTGGGGTATGGGTCTAGGGGACCCTTTGATAGCCAAAATCACGGCCCTGTATCACAATACGTCACCTAGGCTGAAGATAAATGGAACTGTAGCACCCTGAGGGCTCGTTTGCTACAGAGGTATTGCACCTCACCCAGAGGTGTGATATCTCACTCTCAGGTAAGGATGGAGTGTGGATCAGGACTCGACACCTGCATGCATTACACCACATCGCTGTGGGGCAGGGCGACCAATATGCCTCTGAGATGGGCACGACAGTCACTGTCCCTGGCTGGAGTGGGGGGAGGGAACACTGAGGAAGGGGAACCCTGTAGTGCAGGAGCAGGGAGGAAGCAGTTCCTGGGTGCATTGAGAAGGGAGTATAAAAGGTGGGCACCATCTTAGTTCAGTGCAGAGAAGTCTGAGCAGAAGTGGCAGGGAGCAGGGGCTCTGCATGAGCTCTGCTCCGGAGGCGGGCCTAGTAACAGAGGCCCAGGCCTGGAAGAGGGAGAAGGAAGGAAGAGGAGCGGAGAAGGCTCCAGGAACGAGGAATGAAGGGATCCCAGGGGTGTGGACGGGCGAGTCGCCACCGCACGCTCGAATCCACATGCGTGGAGGGGTCAGGCCAAAGGGGGAGACCGGTCCCCGAAACTAGTGGAGGCAGGAAACGACCCTCAGCTAGAAACCGGAGGCAGTGACATTTTATGTGGCGCAGCCCCTCGCTACACCCGCTAGGAAGGCACCACATAGGGTCAGGGAAACTGGCGCCAAGTTTACTAAGAGGAGGCCCGAGGCAGCCGGACAGAAGGGTTGGTAAGAAAGGCCAGACAAAGGACACACTAAGGGGGTCCTGTGAAGCGCTCCAAAGTTATCTGGGAGTTGTCTGAGCCCCTCACCTGGTGAGCACAGTACGACGTGGGCAGCCGTTACCTGCAGACGTGGTCTGGATAATAAGAACTGTGAGTAAATGCCCTGGACTGCATCACTGACTCCATGTCGTTACTGCTGCTGCCCTGCACCATCACCCCCATCCTCCGCATACACTGCCCTGAGGCTATACTCCTCCCGTGGGGAGTTATGCTACGCTCTGCTGCACCCACAACACCAGCCTCAGCGGTCTGCCCTGCAGCGGCGGTTCACTCTGACCGCAATCCACGGGTGGCGTAGTCGGACATTTAAACATCAAAACCACATAAATAGTTCCGCCACTGGTTTGACCACCCTGAGCCACGGAACCGGGTCGCCGCCACAAAGATTACAACCACCAGCATCCACCAAAAAGGGTCCGGCTACAGGTGTCCCAAGGCCCAGGGGGTGCATCAGAACATTTTCATCACCTTTCACAATCACCAATGGGACAAGGCAGGGATGTCCTCTGTCCCCTCTCTTATACATCCTAGTGACGGAGCACCTGCTCTCATCAATTCGCCATAACCCCAATATTAGGTGGATTGAGGTGGGAGGCACCGAGTACAAGTGCTCTCTATTTGCTGATGATGTCCTAGTATATATCACTCAATCACATATATCCATCCATGCTGTTATGGCTGAAATAGATCACTTTGTTACATGGTCAAATTTTAAAATCAATGCAGCGAAGTCTGAGGCCCTCGATGTCTCCCTCCCCAAATCCATATAGGATTCCATCCAGTCCAACTTTCCCTTTGCCTGGCCCTCACAGGGTATCAAATACTTAGGAATTCCTATTCATAGAGACCTCTCCCATCTATGTTATCTTAATTTTGGGCCCTTTATTGAACAACTCCATACAGACCACGGTTGGCAAGTTAGAACTGTAAGATTCACTACGTGAACCACTGGTGTTTTGTGGAAAAGCACATGTACACTGTGTTCCAAATTATTATGCAAAAAGTGTTTAGGAGTGATAAGGGAAGAATTTGTTTGTTTGTCAGTTAAACTCATTGATGGTGATGTGTGTCAGGGCTCTTTATATCACTGTAAGCAATTGCAGACACCTGTGCTAATTAGTTTGGCAGGTGTGTCCAATGAAAGGCAAGACTACTTAAGAAGGCTGTCTCACATTATTAAGCAGCCTACATTTTCTGCCAAAATGGGAAAGAAAAAGGATGTGTCGGCTGCTGAGAAGCAACAAATTGTGGAGTGTTTAGGTCAAGGCATGACTACAATCAACATTGTGCGATGATCAGGATGAAGTGTCTTGGCAATCAAGAAGTATGTAGCTGATTCACAGTACACACGTGTGCGTGCTGATAAGGGCAAATTGATGACTCTTTCCTACAGGCAATTATGTCAGGTTAAAAGAGCAGTGGCAAAAAAGCCTTGTCATAGCAGCAGACAAGTTTTTGAAGCTGCTGGTGCCTCCAACGTCCCCCGAACAACAAGATGCAGGGTCCTTCAGAGGTTTGCAGCTGTGCATACGCCATCCTGTCGACCTCCTCTATCCACTTCACACAAGCAGAAACGGCTCCAGTGGGCTAAACATTACATGAAGATTGATTTCAAAACTGTTTTGTTCATGGATGAGTGCCGTGCAGCGCTCGATGATCCAGATGGATGGAGTGGAGGATGGTGGTTGATGGACAACCCACGCAAACACGGCTACAGCGCCAACAAGGAGGAGGTGAAGTAATGTTTTGGGCTGGAATCATGGGGAGAGAGATTGTCGGCCCCTTTAGGATCCCTGAAGGCGCTAAAGATGAACTCCATAATGTATGTGGATTTTCTCAAACAGCACTTCCTGCCATGGTTCAAGAAGAAGAACCGTGTATTTCACAGCAAGATCATTTTTTTGCATGATAATGCACCATCTCATGCTGCACATAAAACATCTGCATCTCTGGCTGATATGGGCATAAAAGGGGACAAACTTATGGTGTGACCCCCATGCTCCCCTGACCTCTACCCCATTAAGAACCTCTGGAGCATCATCAAAAGGAGTGTCTATGATGGCGGGAGGCAGTTCACATCTAAGCAACAGCTCTGGGAGGGTATTCTGTCCTCATGCAAAACAATTGAAGCAGAAACCATCCAAAACCTGACAAATTCAATGGACGAGAGAGTTCAGAAGCTCCTTTCGAACAAGGGGTCCTATGTGAAAATGTAACATCACCTAGAATAAAGTTTTGAGTTGAAAACTGTTTGATTTCAGTTTCTAATAACCTGCTAATGCTTATAATTTCAAAAATGACAATTTTTTTGGTCTTTATTAAAATGAAAAGGTTGATCGAAAAGTTTGGGGGATCTAAGAGTGTGGCAACCCAGTAGTCATGGTTACTTTGAATTCTGACAATATGAGGGTCATGTTGCAGGTAGTGCAGCAAGAAGCCACTTATGTGTCTTGCGCATCTCGGAGTCCCAAAATTATTTTCCGGGCTAGATGCAGCTAAAAATTATTATTAATTTTAAATCTGGTGGAGCTTAGTATAGATGGCCTAATAGGATCAGTGCTGCACACTGCTACAAAGCCCAAATTATTATCCAGCCAAGATACAGATAAAAATGATTAGTAATTTGAAAGCTTAAAATGGTTGGTAGGGTGATTTTAACCAATCATCAAGCTTTTACTCTCCCCAGGATGACACAGGGGTAGAAAAGTCATTTCGCATCCATGATTTGTTCATCTTTATGAACGTGAGTCTGTCTACATTATCAGTGGAGAGCCACGTGCGCTTATCTGTCAGCACACCACCAGCAGCGCTGAACACACGTTCAGACAGAACGCTGGCTGCGGGGCATGACAAGATCTCCAAGGCGTAAGTGGCTAGCTCTTGCCATTTATCCAGATTGGAAGCCCAAAAAGAGCAAGGGTCCAGTGACACAGTCATGGCTTCAATGTTTACTTGGAGATACTCCTGTACCATCGTCTCTAGGCGTTGACTATGTGTCAGACTTCTTGTCTCCTGTGGCCTTGCAAAGGATGGGCTAAAAAAGTGGTGAAATGATTCCGCAAAATTGATGTTACCAGCAGATACTGTGGTTCTGTTACGGTTTGAGTGCTGAACACTTGACGGTCCCACGGTTGGCAAGTTGGAACTGTGAGATTCACTACGTGCACCACTGGTGTTTTGTGGAAAAGCACATGTAAGATTCTGCAACAGTCTCTGCTGATACTCCTGCATGAGTGCATCCCTTTCTATGGCAGGAATAATTTCGGCAAATTTACTTTTGTACCGGGGATCTAACAGTGTGGCAACCCAGTAGTCAGGATTATTTCTAATTCTCACAATTCGAGGGTCATGTTGCAGGTAGTGCAGCAAGAAGGCACTCTTGTGTGTTGCGCATCCAGGAGCACCAAGTCCCTGTTGTGTTGGTGGCGAGGTAACAATCATGCTTCCTTCCTCTGTCCTCTCCCCCCAACCTCGCACAACAGAAATGTGATCAAGGTCTCCCTCATCTGATGAGTCTTCCATCAGTTCGTCCTCCACTTCTTCCTGGGCTCCTGCACCTTCCTCACTAGTTTGGCTGCTACCATGCGCCCTGGTAAAACCATCTCCCCCACCCTCACATGCCTGCCGCCTTGGTGCTGCCGACCGTCTGGACCTTGCAGATGTTAGCCCTTCCGCATACAACTCCTCCTCCTCTACTTCCTCCACCTCCTCTTGTGCCACCACCTGACTCCGAATTCTGTTTAACATGTGCTCCAGCATGTAAATCACCGGAATAGTCATGCTGATAATGGCATCGTCAGCACTAAACATCTTCGTCGCCATTTCAAAACTGTGCAGAAGGGTGCATAGTTCCCTGATCTGAGACCACTCCTCCAGCGTGATTTGCCCCACCTCTGGATCTCGTTGGCCCAGGCTATACGTCAGAACGTATTGCACAAGGGCTTGTCGGTGCTGCCACAGTCGCTGCAACATGTGCAGAGTTGAATTCCACCGGGTAGGCACATCGCATTTTAGCCGGTGAAGTGGCAGGCCCAACGACTTCTGTAGAGATGTAAGTCGCTAAGCTGCTGGATGCGAACGGCGGAAGTGAGCACACAGCGACCGTGCCCTCTGCAGAAGGCCATCTAGTCTGGGATAGTGGGCTAAAAATTGCTGGACAACCAGGTTCAACACGTGAGCCATACAAGGCACGTGTGTGACATTGCCCCGGCGAAGGGCCGCACCCAGTTTTGCAGCATTGTCGCACACGGCCTTCCCTGGTTTCAGGTCCAGTGGAGACAACCATTCATGAAATTGGTTCTCCAGAGCAGACCACAACTCCTCAGCTGTGTGACTCACATTTCCCAGACATTTCAAAGTAAAAACCGCCTGATGACGTTGAGCCCTACTGCCAGCATAGTAAGGAGGTGTGCAGGATCCCTTCTGCGCAGTTAGAAAGCTCGTGGCATGACCAGACAGGCGTTGGTTGCAGGTGGAAGACCGAGAGGAAGTTGAGGAGGCAGAAGCAGTGGAGGAACTTTGACATAAAGAGGATTGACGCACAACTCGTGGGGATGGCAAGACTTGGACAGCAGCCCATTGTCCTGCTGTCACCATAGTTACCCAGTGCCCAGTCAGCGACATGTAAAGCCCCTGTCCATGCCTACTCGTCCAAGTGTCTGTGGTGAAATGCACCCTGTCACACACAGAGTTTTTTCAAAGAAGCGGTGATGTTGTGTGCAACATGCTGGGGGAGCGCAGGCACACCTTTCTTTGAGAAGTAGTGCCGACTGGGCATCTGGTACTGGGGCACTGCGACGAACATAAGGTCTCGAAAATCCTCTGTGTCCACCAGGCGGAAAGGCAGCATTTCTGTAGCCAAGAGCTTGCAGATGGTGAAATTCAACCTCTTAGCTTTCTCATGGCTAGGAGGAAATGGTCTTTTACTTGTCCACATCTGAGGGACCGAGGGCTGGCTATTGTGCTTAGACGGGGTTGATAAGGGTGTCCCCGGCAAACTGCCGGTCTGTGAGGAAGATGCAGGCGGACATGTTAGGTTGCCTTGATCCAAAGGTGGTGCTATCGATGTCGGAAAGCGCTCAACACCAGCTGGTGTTACCACCTCCAAAGAAAATGATGACCTGTCAATCACACTGGCTGTTGCGGGTAAAGAGGAGGCAGGTCTGCGCCCCAAAACAGGTGTGACTGCTGTCCCCCCAGTCACAGAGGATGAAGAGGCTGCGGATGCACAAGATATGGCAGACGGTGGTTGGCCCGGCCGGCTAGGCCGCATTGTAGCACACTGAGCTTCCCACTGCAACTTATGCTTCATGTCCATGTGCCGGTTCTTGCATGAAGTACTCAAACTATGTATTTTTTGGCCTCTACTTAGCTTTTGCTGACAAATGTTACAGATAACACGAGTTGGGTCATCTTTATCGATCTGAAAAAATGCCCAGGCTATGCAAGGCTTAGCACCCATGCGACCTGAAGAGCCACCACGACTTGTGGTGAGAGGCAGAGTTGTGTTTGAGGATGCAGTTGTTAACGTGCTTCCAGTACTACGTCTCTGTCCAGGAAGGCGCAACCTGACCTCGTCATCACTAGCATCTTCCTCCACCTCCTCTGCTGACCTCATCTCTTGCCTGACTGTGGGTTGACAGTAAGTGGGATCTCCAACCTCATCATCATCACCCTGTGCGTTATCACACCCGTCGTCCTCAGAGCCAACCGTTCCTGCCCTGACAAAAAACTAAAGTTGTCGCTCCAATCAGGTATTTGAGTCTCATCATCGTCTTCCTCATTGTCTCCACCAACAGGAGTTACAGTTTGGGAATGAGGGTCTACATTATGGTCAGAACCTTCTGCGTCTGGTCCTGGATCCGACTCATAAAGATTCTGGGCATCAGTGCAGATCATTTCCTCGTCTGGATTCACAGAAGCGCTGGAGTCGACCTCTGATTCCCAGGCTATAGTATGAGTAAACAGCTCTGCAGACTCAACCATCTGTTCTACCTCATACTCAGACGGGCAGCTGGAGATTTGGGAGCTGTGAGGAAGCAAGTGCGATTGGGGTGACACCTTTGAGGACTGGAGTATTTGTGATGTTGAAGTTGAGGTGGAGGAGAGCCCACTTAAAGGAGCACTTGATATCCGTTGAAGCACCTGCTGTTTTTGTGCCTCATCTGGAATTTGTAGCGATTGGCGTGGCCGTAAGAAAGGGATCTTATCACATTGTCCGCTAAAAGAAGTAGACATTTTAGTTTGGCTGGAAGATGGTCTTTCTTCTGCAGATGTTACTGTTGTTTTAACACCTACCCCACGGACACAACCTTTTTTCCCCTTCCCAACACGCCTATTCCCCTTTCCACCAGCAGCAGGCCTTTTTCCACTCATTTTGGTGGTTAACTAATTCACAACTCTGGAGTTGTTTGCACAAAAAAACAATGGATGGGAACCGAGCAGAGCTGAGGGGCCAAACTGTGGTATTAGGCCAAAACTATTGGCTGGGTTAGATGCAGAAAAAAATTATATTCGATTTGCAACCTGATGGAGGTCAGTATAGATGGACTAATAGAACAAGTCCCACACACAGCTAGAAGCCCAAATATTTTTTCAGAGGTAGATGCAGAAAAAAAATATATTCAGTTTGCAACCTGATGGAGGTCAGTATAGATGGACTAATAGAGAAAGTCCCACACACTGCTAGAAGGCCAAATATTTTTTCAGAGCTAGATGCAGAAAAAAATTATATTCAGTTTGCAACCTGATGGAGGTCAGTATAGATGGACTAATAGAACAAGTCCCACACACAGCTAGAAGCCCAAATATTTTTTCAGAGGTAGATGCAGATAAAAATTATTTTTAATTTGCAACCTGATGGAGGTCAGTATAGATGGACTAATAGAGAAAGTCCCACACACTGCTAGAAGGCCAAATATTTTTTCAGAGCTAGATGCAGAAAAAAATTATATTCAGTTTGCAACCTGATGGAGGTCTGTATAGATGGATTAATAGAACAAGTCCCACACACAGCTAGAAGCCCAATATTTTTTCAGAGGTAGATGCAGATAAAAATTATTTTTAATTTGCAACCTGATGGAGGTCAGTATAGATGGACTAATAGAGAAAGTCCCACACACTGCTAGAAGGCCAAATATTTTTTCAGAGCTAGATGCAGATAAAAATTATCTTTAATTTGCAACCTGATGGAGGTCAGTATAGATGGACTAATAGAGAAAGTCCAACACACTGCTAGAAGGCCAAATATTTTTTTCAGAGCTAGATGCAGAAAAAAATTATATTCAGTTTGCAACCTGATGGAGGTCTGTATAGATGGATTAATAGAACAAGTCCCGCACACAGCTAGAAGCCCAATATTTTTTCAGAGGTAGATGCAGAAAAAAAATATATTCAGTTTGCAACCTGATGGAGGTCTGTATAGATGGATTAATAGAACATGTCCCACACACAGCTAGAAGCCCAATATTTTTTCAGATGTAGATGCAGAAAAAAAATATATTCAGTTTGCAACCTGATGGAGGTCAGTATAGATGAACTAATAGAGAAAGTCCCACACACTGCTAGAAGGCCAAATATTTTTTCAGAGCTAGATGCAGAAAAAAATTATATTCAGTTTGCAACCAGATGGAGGTCAGTATAGATGGACTAATGGAACAAGTCCCACACACAGCTAGAAGCCCAAATATATTTTCAGAGCTAGATGCAGATAAAAATTATTTTTAATTTGCAACCTGATGGAGGTCAGTATAGATGGACTAATAGAGAAAGTCCCACACACTGCTAGAAGGCCAAATATTTTTTCAGAGCTAGATGCAGAAAAAAATAATATTCAGTTTGCAACCTGATGGAGGTCTGTATAGATGGATTAATAGAACAAGTCCCACACACAGCTAGAAGCCCAATATTTTTTCAGAGGTAGATGCAGAAAAAAAATATATTCAGTTTGCAACCTGATGGAGGTCAGTATAGATGGACTAATAGAGAAAGTCCCACACACTGCTAGAAGGCCAAATATTTTTTCAGAGCTAGATGCAGAAAAAAATTATATTCAGTTTGCAACCTGAAGGAGGTCAGTATAGATGGACTAATAGAACAAGTCCCACACACAGCTAGAAGCCCAAATATTTTTTCAGAGGTAGATGCAGATAAAAATTATTTTTAATTTGCAACCTGATGGAGGTCAGTATAGATGGACTAATATAGAAAGTCCCACACACTGCTAGAAGGCCAAATATTTTTTCAGAGGTAGATGCAGATAAAAATTATTTTTAATTTGCAACCTGATGGAGGTCAGTATAGATGGACTAATAGAGAAAGTTCCACACACTGCTAGAAGGCCAAATATTTTTTCAGAGCTAGATGCAGAAAAAAATTATATTCAGTTTGCAACCTGATGGAGGTCTGTATAGATGGATTAATAGAACAAGTCCCACACACAGCTAGAAGCCCAATATTTTTTCAGAGGTAGATGCAGAAAAAAAATATATTCAGTTTGCAACCTGATGGAGGTCAGTATAGATGGACTAATAGAACAAGTCCCACACACAGCTAGAAGCCCAAATATTTTTTCAGAGGTAGATGCAGATAAAAATTATTTTTAATTTGCAACCTGATGGAGGTCAGTATAGATGGACTAATAGAGAAAGTCCCACACACTGCTAGAAGGCCAAATATTTTTTCAGAGCTAGATGCAGAAAAAAATTATATTCAATTTGCAACCTGATGGAGGTCAGTATAGATGGACTAATAGAATGATGCTATGGCCAAAAGATTTTACTTCACTAGGTGCAGTAAAAAAATTGGTATTCTATACACAGGTGGTATATCTTGCAACACAGATAGGCTACTCCACTGACTAACACACTCTGCAATAGGCCAAAAAGGATTAGCTTTGCTAGATTCAGCCAAATGCTGTGAAAAAAACTTGCACAGCTCTGGCACAGACCTGCCTGGCAAAAACTGATAGGAACTGATGTAACCTAGTCCTGAAAAGGATTGCAATTACAATTAGTCTTTACTCCCACAATCTATCTATTTAAGAGCACAGACCTGCCTGATAAAAGTCGTAGGAAATGCTGTAACCTAGTCCTTAAAAGGACTGCAATCACAACTATTCCCTACTCCCAAGCAATCTGTAGATTTGTGCGAAAATTGGCTTGAAATTAACAAGGTATAGCGCACACAGCAACAGCGGTGCCGTCTAACACGCAGCTGCAGCAGTGAGAAAATGGTGGCGACGGGGAAAATGGCTTGGTCCTATAGGGCAAGGACATGTGACATACACTGCCAATGACACATGCCCTTGCTTGTGTGAAAAACAGCAGTTCGCTCCGTGTGTGCGCTGCAGATAGGCTGACAGACTGCACCTCCCCACTGCAAATGCGGGAAAGAGAAAAAAAAAATGGAGATCTTCATTATTCCTGCAGAGATCCATCCCCTGCCCCTCCCCCCCACCCCGCTGTACACTCAAACTGCGTAATAACATTAATTTTCATCATTACTGAGAAAAAATCCAGTTATGATTTTGGTGCACGAACAGTTATCGAACATAACCTCGAACAGCCGAATTTTTCTCAAATCGTTCGTGTTCGCCGAACGGCTCGAACACCGCCCAAAACAGCTCGAATTTGAGATTGGCGAACAGTTCGAGTAGAACAACGCTCATCTCTAATCACCGACGACTCCCTGAAGCAGACTGAGAGTTTATAAACATCCAGAACATGGTGTGTCAATCAGAGCAGAAGGGAGGTTGCCGCTGAGTCCAAAAGTCAGAAGGATTAAGAAGGCGTCTGCAATGCCAATCACAGTGACCTTCTGCAGCCAGATGCAAAGCGACTGTCTGTTACATATGACACACCCGTGAAAATAATAAAGCATACATATGGCAAATTAATGGTATTTGCAATACAGTAACTCAGGCAATCAGGTGTCAACACTGTTACAGGGCCAATAGTGACCCATTTCCACAGCAGTCCAGAATATAACATGTAATTTCAGTATTTAACTTTGATAGATGGTCCTGGACCTATCTTTAACCCTCTAACACTAGCATTCTCTGAATTTCCTGACTACTGCTCACTTCCACGTCATTTTTACCAAATCCTTGATTACCTGATTACTTTCCTGACTTGCTTTGGACTCTATAAGTGAATCTTCTAGATCATCTTTACCATACACTGAAATGTATGACTATGTTCCTTAGAAGGTCACCTATTAATTGGGATTGTCATCTTACCTCATCTTATGTTACATTGCTCTGCTACTCCATTCATCATGCTCCTGGTACAGTATGACAGCTGTATACACTTTTATTATGCACAGTACTTTCTTTGTGGTCTTTAGATCCCTATTGCTAATGCCATCTAAACAAATTAACCACATGGCTATTGAGAGAAACCTGGCATCAACTGAGTATCTCACCCATAGCTGAGTTTTGAGGAAATAAGGTGACTACTAGTGCTGGAAATATGTTTTTTTAGCTAGGTATTGTAAAACCAGACAATAATAAATAGTAAGACATGGTGATTATGTACAGAAGGACACTGCACAACTTAAAGACAAAGGCAAGGTCAGTGATAGCCCCTAAATCCCAGGGACAGTTTATTTTTTGCACAACGTCCATCTTTTGCTTCTTTGCTAGTCAACATATTATCCCGCCTTTACTCTAATTCCACATTTTCCTATATTCAGTATGCATTGTCTTTTATGATTCTTCAGGGGATTCTGAGAAACTAAATAATTTAGTCTGTAGCATGGTATGTTCTTATCAGCCTATGCTAGGGCTTTTCAGGGTGAAAATATAGCTTATTTAAAAGGAAAGCAAATAGGGCCTAACAAGTAAGCATATCATCTGTAATAATTAGTGTTGAGCGAGCATGCTCGACACTGGTCAGTACTCGCCCGAGCATCTCACTACTCGGGATGTTCGGAGAGCACCGAGCATTTCCGGGTTACTCGGGCGGGAGCTCGGGTCTTTGCCCTGCATGTTTGGCGCACTTTACAGAGCCAATGAACATGCAGGGATTGCCAGCAAGTCACTGGAATGCTGTAATAGTGTCTCCCTGAATGGTCAGACACCAATATATCTGTTTAAAAGAGTCAGGTGTAGGCCAGAGAAATAGAACTGTTTTTTTGCAGTTCCACGGGTCAAATCTCTGTATTATCCTGCTTTTGGCATTTTTTGCCATAAAAAAATAATGTAATAGTGTCTCCCTGACTGGTCAGACACCAATATATCTGTTTAAAAGAGTCTGGTGTAGGCCAGAGAAATAGAACTGTGGTTTTGCAGTTCCACGGGTCAAATCTCTGTATTATCCTGCTGTTGGCATTTTTTGCCGTAAAAAAAAACAGTAATAGTGTCTCCCTGACTGGTCAGAAACCAATATATCTCTTTAAAAGAGTCTGGTGTAGGCCAGAGAAATAGAACTGTGGTTTCCTCTTCCACGGTACTAATCTCCTTTTTATTACCCTTTTTCCATTGATATTGCGAGTGTAAGCTATTTTACTTCATTTACAGTGGGCAAGGCGCGTTGCAAGGGACGTGGAACTGGACGTTCTGGTGATGGTGCATGTAAAGGACAGTGTCGGGCCAAAGTGAAAATGTGCCACAATCAACAGCCACATCTTCTCGCTCCCACTTCTTGACCGAATTACTAGGGAAGCACACTACAACACCAGTATTACGAACTGATCAGTCTGAACAGGTTATTAATTGGATAGCAGATAATACTTCCAGATACCTGGGCACCACCACCTCCGGTCTGTCTTCCACACAGTCAAGTTTTAGTAGCCGTGAGTCTCGACCGCATACTCCTCCTCTCCCTGATGCTTCTTCCTCCCACCATGCCGAGTGTCGTCAGACAGCAACTGATCCCACACTTGGACACTCTGAAGAGATGTTCACTGGTCCATTTCCATATTTGTGCCACTCGCCTGCTCCGCTTGAAGTCGGGGAAGAGGAGATCTCATGTAGCGATGCCCAAATATTTGAACAGCCATGGCCACAGGAATTCGACGCTGGCAATTTGTCACAAGAGGTGGACGATGACGTGACACAATTGCCACAAAGTGAGGCGGAGGAACGTGGTGCGCAAGTGGAAGAGGAGGAGGTGGTGGATGATCTAGTAACTGACCCAACGTGGCAGGAGGACACGCAGAGCGAGACCAGCAGCACACAGGGGGAGGGAGGTAGAGTACCCCAACAGGCAGGAAGAAGCAGTGTGGTGGCCGCACACAGAAGGCGGGCAACAGTTCCCCGTAACACCAACAAGATGGACGTTGCAAGTACAATCGGTAGGTCTTCCAGAGTCTGGAAATTTTTTAAAGACTCTGCCGATAACCCCAAAAAGGCCATTTGTACCACCTGCCATGCTCGCATCAGCAGGGGTGACAAAACTACCAGCCTGACCACCACCAGCATGATCAGGCACATGGCAGCAAAGCACCCGACTTTGTGGGGAAAACCCCAGGGTCCACGACCAGTGTCAGCGGGTGTCACCACTGCTTCTTCCGCTGTTGTGCATGTAATAGAACCCCGTGTTGTGCTTGCAAGGCAATCCCCTGTCCATACTGCATGCAAAGATGCCCCCTCCTCTCAGTCTTCACTTGTTATGGCAGTTTCTCAAGAAACAGCATCAACGTCCATGTCCACGTCCTACCGCAGCGTTCAATTGTCCATATCCCAGAGCTTTGAACGAAAGCACAAATTCACAGCCAACGCCCCACAGGCCACAGTCCTAAATTCGGACATTTCACGACTGCTTGCGTTGTAAATGCTGACTTTTAGGCTGGTGGAGACGAAATCCTTCCGCAACCTTATGGCGGTGGCCATCCCTCGGTACTCAGTCCCTAGCCGACACTATTTTGCCTGGTGTGCCATCCCCGCACTACACAAGAATGTGTCCCAAAACATCTGCCATGCCCTCAACAACGCAGTTACTGGGAGAGTCCACCTGACAACGGACACATGGACAAGTGCTTCTGGCCAGGGACGGTACATCTCCCTGACGGCACACTGGGTAAACATCGTAGAAGCCGGAACCCAGTCGGACCTTGGGACGGAACACATCCTCCCCACACCGAGGATTGCGGGCCCTATGTCAGTCAGAGTTACCCCCACAGTGTACAGCTCCTGTGCATCATCCTCCTCCTCCTCCTCATATTCAGCCTCCATCTCAGATATCACCACATCAGTTACAAGCTGGAAGCACTGCAGTACTGCCTCATCCAAGCGGCAACAGGCTGTGCTGAAACTCATAAGCTTATGTGATAAACCTCACACTGCTTGGGAGTTGTGGACAGCTGTGAAAGAGCAGGCAGATCTGTGGCTGAGACCGCTGAACCTCCATCCAGGCATGGTCATGTGTGACAATGGCCGTAACCTGGTGGCGGCTCTGAGGCGAGATCACACACGTACCATGACTGGCTCATGTGCTTATCCTCGTGGTTCATCGGTTTCTTAAATCGTACCCTGAGTTGCCAGATCTGCTCGTGAAAGTACGCCGCCTGTCAGCTCATTTTCGCAAGTCAGCTACAGCTTCCGCCGCCCTTGCGGTGTTGCAGCAGCGTTTACAGCTTCCGGCACACCGACTGGTGTGTGATGTCCCCACACGTTGGAACTCTACCCTCCACATGTTGCAAAGGATTTGTGAGCAGAAAAGAGCAGTTGTGGAGTACCAGCTGCAACAAGGCCGTCGATATTCAGGTCAGACTCCACACATAAGACCTCAGGAGTGGACCTGGATGTCTGACATATGTACCATCCTGACAAACTTTGAGGAGTCCACCAAGATGGTGAGTGGCGATGACGCCATCATTAGCATCAGCATCCCACTTGTCTGTCTTTTGCAACGCTCTCTGCAGAGAATTAAAGAGGAGGCATTGCAGCCAGAGTATGATGAGATGGATCAAGAAGCCATAATGGGCGATTACACACAGCCCAGCCTCATCTCATCTCAACGTGCATTGGGGGACAATGAGGGAGAGGAGGAGGAGGAGGAGGAGGAGGAGGAAGAACAGGAGCTGGTATCATGCGCTGTAGACGGTAGTACCTATACAAATGTCATACAGTCGGTTCAGCGTGGCACGGCTGGCTGACTTTGTTACGCTGCCTTAACCGTGACCCTCACGTTGTCAAAATGTTGGGTGACAGTCATTACTGGTTGTTGACACTTTTAGACCCCTGCTACAAGGAGAACTTTCACTCTCTTATTCCTGAGGTGGAGAGGTCTACAAAAATGTGGCAGTACCAGAAGGCCCTTGCTGTAGAACTGTTAAAAAAAAATTTGCATCTGAACACGCTAGCGGCAGAGGTCACAGTTCGTTGACCAACCAAGGCGTACAGGCGAGAGAGACGCAACTCCAATACAGCAGAGGCAGGGGAACACTGTCAACATTCTGGGACAGTTTTCTGAGACCCGCCCAGCTTACAGGCCCTGAGGCGTGGAGTACTCTCACAAGGAGTGGAAAGTTTCAAAAGAAAGTACCTTGCCAACCGTACCAGCGTCCTCCGTGATTCCTCTGTGCCTCTTAATCATTGGGTATCCAAGCTGGACACTTGGAATGAACTCTCTCTGTATGCCTTGGAGGTCCTGGCCTGCCCTGCCACTAGCGTGTTATCGGAGCGTGTTTTTAGTGTCGCTGGGGGAATTATAACTGATAAGCGCACTTGCCTGTCAACTGACAATGCTGACAAGCTGACCCTTATCAATATGAACAAGGGCTGGATTGGGCCAGACTTCTCATCACCACCAAATGACAGCAGAGTAACATAAAGTCAAATCTACTGTGTTATTTCGGGAGGTGTATTCCCATGCACCGCTTCACACCCACACATGGGTATACGCTTCCTCATTTCAGCTGTATTTTGCTCTTCTCCTTATCCTCAGCCTCCACAACCACTATACCACCAGGGTGACCGTGGTCCGTGTTGCCAGCATTGCAAGTTCCTCCGTCCTAATTTTTGTCAGCTTTTGCTTGAAAGGCATAAGCAAAGACAATGGTAGACCCACTCCCCAATAATGGGAATAATGTTTTTAATATGCTGTACTGCATGGCTCTGGTAAGGGGCAGGAAAACCGTCTTGTTAAGCTTCTGTAACCTCCACCACTTTTCCAAGGGGCATTGATATTGTCTTTTTATTCTACTGCGACCTCCACCATTCTTCCAAGGGGCATTAAAACCCTCTTGTTAAGCTACTCCGACCTCCACGTCTCTTCCAAGGGGCATTAAAACCGTCTTGTTAAGCTACTTCGACCTCCACCACTTTTCCAAGGGGCATTGATATTGTCTTTTTATTCCACTGCAACCTCCACCATTCTTCCAAGGGGCATTAAAACCGTCTTGTTAAGCTACTGCGACCTCCACCACTTTTTCAAGGGGCATTAAAACTGTCTTGTTAAGCTACTGCGACCTCCACCACTTTTCCAAAGGGCATTAAAACTGTGTTTTTAAGCTACTGCGACCTCCACCACTTTTCCAAGGGGCATTGATATTGTCTTTTTATTCCACTGCGACCTCCACCATTCTTCCAAGGGGCATTAAAACCATCTTGTTAAGCTACTGCGACCTCCACCACTTTTCCAAGGGGCATTAAAACCGTCTTGTTAAGCTACTGCGACCTCCACCACTTTTCCAAGCGGCATTGATATTGTCTTTTTATTACACTGCGACATCCACCTTTCTTCCAACGGGCATTGCATTTCCTACTAATTTTAGTCAGCTTTTGCTTTTCAATGCATAGGCGAACACTAAGGGAGACCCTCTCCCCAATAATGGGTAGAAGGTTTTTAGTATGCTGTAATCCACGTCTGTTTCAAGGGACATTGCAGTTCCTCATAATTTTTGGAAAGCCTTCCATTCACTGCTTAGGCCAACAGTGCACAGGAGACCCAGTTGCTATAAATGGAAAAAACGGATTAATTAAGTCCCTCTGACCTCCATGTCACTTCCAAGGGGCATTGGAGTGCTTCGAAATTTTTGGTAGACATTGCACTCACTGCATGCCCTATAACTGTGTAGCCGAACCGCTCCTTTTGGTACAGAAACATATCCTACAAGACATGTGTGGTTGACTGGCCTGATATTGATGTGAATGGTCCCTGTTCCTCCTGCTCTTTCTCCTTTGCCACCACCTCATCCATCATTCATCACCTGAAGCTTTGTTTTAACGGGAGTCCTAGAACTGGAATAGTAGCAGGTAAACATCCAGCAATCCTCGGAGGAGGTAGGATATGCACCAAAACGCTGACCACCTCAGGCCTAGCCGCTACTACATACATTCGCTCGCATTCCAAGAAAACAATGCAGATGCTAACTTCTATCATCATCATCATCTTGGCACTCTCAACTCCCCTGATGGAGAAGCCAGGGCCCACCGGAGGAGTCTAATTCTCTGGTGGGCTCGTCCAATGCTGCCCTAAAGCAGGCCAGGCTAAGAAAAGTGTGGGGGAAGTTCCCAGGAGAAAAAGGGGCGGTTGGGGACCGTTTATGGACACCCGGCCACGGGGCGGCTGTGGACCGAGTGTGGACACCCGGCCGCCAGGCGGCTGGGGACTGAGTATGGATGCCAAGCCGCTGACGCAGCCATGACATGGTGGCCGGTGTCTGCCTCCACATGCCTAAAAGTCCCAATTTCAAGTGCAAGCAAGCTAGCAGTATGATATTGCAACCTGGGGGTGGGTGGGTGGCAGGTTGCACACTTACACTTGCATTCCAAGAAAACAAAGCAGATGCTAACTTCTATCATCATCATCATGCTCCTCACCTTGGCACTCTCAACTCCCCTAATGGAGAAGCCAGGGCCCACTGGAGGAGTCTGGTTCTCTGGTGGGCTCGTCCAATGCTACCCTAAAGCAGGCCAGGCTAAGAAAAGTGTGACGGAAGTTCCCAGGAGATATAGGGGCGGCTGGGGACCGTGTGCGGACACCCGGCCGCGGGGCGGCTGGGGACCGAGTATGGACACTCGGCCGCCCCCTGGTGGCTGGGGACCGAGCGTGGACACCCGGCCGGCGGGCGGCTGGGGACTGAGTATGGATACCTTGCTGCCGAAGCAGCCATGAGGTAGTGGCCAACTTCGGCCTCCTCCCAACTAAAAGGCCCCATTTCAAGTACAAGCTTGCAGTTTGGTATTGCAGCCTGGGGGTGGGTGGGTGGCAGGCTGCATACTTGCGCTTGCATTGCAAGGAATGGAGGAGGTACAATTGAACACAGCCCTGGGACAAGGACTGGCACGGGGATAGTTGCAAGTCTGCATCTTGTGATGCGGCAAGGATCACTTCTGATGGGCACACTTTTAGATGCTTCCAGTGGTCTTCCCCATGCTGTTCCCATGTCTTTTCAGCACTGTATGCATGTGTCACACAGCACATGGCCAGATAAGATTGTAAAATGTTAAAATGACATTTCCCGGTGAATGCATAGCATACATAGCCCGAGGTGTGGAGGAGTATTTTTGTTTTTGGTTATTTATTTTACCTTATACACAAGTCTTTACCCTGGAAAGGATGTTCCTTAACATATTTCACAGGAAAACCGTTTCCGTTTCATTTTTGAACATTTTATTCTGAGCCCGTAAAAGTGGCTTAATACCTCTGACCACGTTGTTGACAGCAGTAACCTGGGGGTCATAAATGCTTCCTGGGGCGATGCCCATGCTGTCCCCATGTCTTTTGAGCACTGTCACTATCGTTTTGGGCACTTTTTAGGCTTTCTACAGACTGCCGGGGGTGCCGCCGCAAAAATGCTCGGGTCTCCCATAGACTAATATTGGGCTCGTTGCTCGGGTCGAGCACCCGAGTATCACGGTGAGCTCGGTCCGAGCTTCGAGCACCCGAGCATTTTAGTGCTCGCTCAACACTAGTAATAATTATGTTATGAACAAGTCTTCAGGCAGAGTGCCGCATTAAAATTTCACCTTTTGCAATGACATTTAAGGGTTAGATTTTTGTTCTTACTCTATTCATTGACTGATATTTTTTTACTTCTTGTGTCACATGAAGGACTTGAAATGGAGTTTGTCATGAGTTTTGATTGTCAGGGATAAAGAGTTACACATCCCTTTGTTGTTGATTTATACTGGTAACAAAACAGAGAAAATTTAATTTCAATAACCTGCCATACACAAATTCAAGAGTCTGCTGAGCTTTTATCAATAAGGGAAGTGTTGTAGACTCATTTCTGAAAATCATCCTCAACCCCTCTCTTTCCCACTCTTGATTAGCCTCATTGGCATCATATAGATTTTTTACTGTGTACTTTTTCAATACTTTTTCTCATACTATTTTTATGCTGTCACATCCTTTAGTCTCATCTTGGTTACTATGTAGTGGGTAACCCTTATTTTATAGCTCAGTCTGTAAAATGCTACAGCTCAATGTCAAACTGTCAGTGCACATGGCAACATTATTCACCTGCATGCAGAAGCCATAGACATAAAGTACAATAGTCAATTGTAACAATGAAGTCTTGATTTTGGATGTACTGTATGCAAAAATTTCAAAGTCATAAAATACATTTTCTCTGAACTTGACTTTCAGTAGCAGAGGGTTTTTATAGTGTCAAGTGTGGGATGACAGGACTTACATTATCATTGACAAAAGGGATGAATTTTAAAGTAAATCTGGAATGTTTGAGTGTTAGAAATCAGCTAAATGCCCATGTACATTATTATTAGCTGTCAGTTTGATTGTTCACAGTATAATCAAAACAGAAATTCAGTTCTATAGTAAGACTCTTTAAAACACCTTAGATTTGTTCTTTAGAACATTGATGACATTTCATGAATATTTTGACACAAGAAGTACTCTGTATAATAATTTAACATGTTCTAATGCTACAGAATGAAATGTTCAAGATGAAGACTCCTTACTTGACTGAAAATATACACTTAGCGCACAAACCGTATAGATTGATAATGTTATGTAGCAGAATAAGTATTATATATACATAGTACACATGCACTAATATTGTAAATGTAAGTAAGGAACTAAGTAAAAATCTGCAACCATCATTTACTTTACTTATCCCAGTCCAATTAGCTGCTAGTTACAAGCTGTTAATTTTTCAGGGAAATGAAAAACACACTGAGGCTGCTTTCACTTGTGCCATTTTGACAGGCTTTTAAGCCAAAACTATGAATAGGGTAAGAAAAAGTAGAATCTTAATAATTTCCCTCTTTATATTATCTAAACTTTTCTTTGGTGTCAAAAGTTGCATGAAAAAACAAATGGCAGATGTGAAAGTTTTCTAAGGACCCGTTCTTATTTGATTGTTACTTTACTTTGCATTATTTGTGTACATTGGGGAAATTGGCCAGGAGTAGTGATGAGTGAGCATGTCCTCCATTGCTCGATACTCAATACAGTATTGGAGTGCTTGGGTACACTCATACTAGATCGAGTATCGCGGGTGCTCTAGTGTCATACTCGTTTCCCTGCCCTGCATGTTTCTCAGCTGTTAGGCTGCATGTTACTTGCATTAGATGAGGTACATCCGCAGTTAAAAAAAACACATGCATTGTAAGTGTGTTTGAGCAGGTGTTTTTAGCCTAGTTTAACCTAATAAATAATTTAAAAAAATTACATGGGGTATGACCTATTTTTGATAGTTAGCCAAGGTAAAGCAGACAGCTGCGGGCTTATATTATCTGGAAGTGAAGGTCCCTGGGTATTGGGCCCTCAAAGACTATAAATACAAGTCCGCAGCCACCTCAAAATTGATGCATCACATTGGATAGATCAATTCTGGCGCTTTGCTCGGCTCTTCCTGATTGCCCTGGTGCGGTGGCAATAGGGGTAATGGTGATTTTGGTTGAAGACATCTGTGATTTGTCAAAAATCACAGCTGTCATCAATCTCTGGGGTTAGTAATGGAGAAGTGTCTATCAGACACTCATATTACTAACCTGGTAATAAAAAACAAAAATATACACACAGAAAAATATTTAGATTTGGATGAAGATTCCCCCACACTATCCCTCGTTTACCAATAAATTAAAAAAGAGAAAAAAAAATCCCATGCAGGTCCGAAGTAATCCAATGAATCCAAAGTAGTCCAGAAAAGGATACGTGAAAGATATAAAAAGAGAAATAAACACAATAGACACTCCCTCATTCACCAATTTATTACCCAAAATGTTGCCACACAGGTCTGATGTAGTCCATGTTCCTAGAATCTGTCTCTGGTGTGCTATACACAGGCATTGGGTAGTGACTACAACACTCATCTGAGCGGCCTAGTCTCGCTGCACACAGTGAGACCTGGTGATGATGATGAGCGTTTACGTCAGCACCTGTGACTTTGGACCTGCATGGTATTTATTTATTTTCTTTTCAATAAATTGGCCAACAAGGGATAGTGTGCGGGAGTCTTTAACTCAATGTTATTTTCTGTGTAAGTGTTTTTATTTTTTATTACTGGGTTAGTAATGGCAGTGTCTGATAAACACCTCTCCATTACTATCCCCAGGGGTTCATGGCAGCTGTGATTTTTGACAAATCACAGGTTTCATCAACCTCAACTATCATTATCCCGATTGCCAACACACCCGGGCAATTGAGAGGAGCCAGGCAAAGCAACAGAATAGGTGCATATAATGTGATGCATCAATTCTAGGGCATCTGCGGGCTTGTAATTTTAGGTCGGGAAGGACCCAATAACCATGGACCTTTCCAGACTGATAATATAAGCCACAGTTGTCTGCTTTACTTTGGCTGTTTTTTTTTAAATATGTGAGACCCCACATCGTTTTTTTCATTTATTTATTAGGATAATCCATGTACAGTAAACTACACATGCACAGCACTAATATAAATCTCACGGATATTAATCTATCTACCGCATATCTATCTATATCTTTGCACATCAAATAACATACCAATGAGAGACAAAAACGCATGCATCAAAAACTCGGCAAAATAGCATACAAAAACGCAAGGAAAAATTGAAGTAAGTTGAGGTGTGGGATTCATGCAGAACAAACACTGATCATGGGAATGTGCCCTATGTAACATACCTGGCGGCGTCCTTGCATAGTGGTCCATCTCCCACTGTGCAAGAGCGCGCACTTGATCTCCAGTCCAGAATGTCTCTCTGGCTTCCCTCCATGCTGTCTGTTTGTGTCTGTTTCTGCTGCTTAAGGGCGGCGCCCGATCACTTCCTGCTTTTTGTACCTGCTGTGGGTCACACCCCTTGTGCGTCCTCAGCCTATTGCTGTCTGTCACCTGGTATTTAACCCAGCTGCCCCAATCAATCCCTGCCTGAGCATTGTGTTTCATTCAGTGTGTGCTTTCACTCTGAAGGTGCCAGGTCCCGTTCTGTATTCTCTTGTCTGCCTATCCTGGAGGCTGTATTTCCAGGCCTGTCTGAACACGCTCCTAGCCTGTTCCTCCCACCTTCTAGGGGCCGATTACCTAGACCCGCTCCTGTATCTTGTCTGTCCTGTCTGAACACGCTCCTTGCCTGTTCGTTCCGCCTCTCTGGGGGCCGTATTCCCAGACCCGCTCCTGTATCCCGCTGCAGTGTCGGTCTCCTCCGTACACTCAGTTCCAGTCTGAACTCTCTATCTTTTACCTGTTTTTTCTGTATGTCCGTTCCTTTCCTTTTTCTGCAGAGTCTGAACTCGTACCTAACTCCTGCTTGTTGTCTCTGTACTCCCGTTTGTGAGTTTGTGGTCCACTCGCTACTTCTCTGCAAGTACCCTGTGGGTATCTGGCTCTGCCTTTCCCTTCCTGTCTGTTCGGTGGGAACAGAGCCCTGTCCCCCCTGCTCTGCCTTGCTCACCGCTCCGGCGGTTCTAGCCTGCTTTGCCTTGCTCGCTGCTCCGGCAGTCTTGCTCCGCTCTGACCCTTTTGCTCGCTGCTCCGGCAGCCTTGCTCCGCTCTGACCCTTTTGCTCACTGCTCCGGCAGCCTTGCTCCGCTCTTATCCTTTTGCTCACCGCTCCAGGCGGTCTCGTCCTGCTCTGCTCTTGCTCACCGCTCCAGGCGGTCTCGTCCTGCTCTGCTCTTGCTCACCGCCCCGGGCGGTCTCGTCCTTCTCTGCTCTTGCTCACCACTCCAGGCGGTCTCGTCCTGCTCTGCTCTTGCTCACCGCTCCGGGCGGTCTCGTCCTGCTCTGCTCTTGCTCACCGCTCCGGGCGGTCTCGTCCTGCTCTGCTCTTGCTCACCGCTCCGGGCGGTCTCGTCCTGTTCTGCTCTTGCTCACCGCTCTGGGCGGTCTCGTCCTGCTCTGCTCTTGCTCACCGCTCCGGGCGGTCTCGTCCTGCTCTGCTCTTGCTCACCGCTCCGGGCGGTCTCGTCCTGCTCTGCTCTTGCTCACCGCTCCGGGCGGTCTCGTCCTGCTCTGCTCTTGCTCACCGCTCCGGGCGGTCTTGTCCTGCTCTGCTCTTGCTCACCGCTCCGGGCGGTCTCGTCCTGCTCTGCTCTTGCTCACCGCTCCGGGCGGTCTCGTCCTGCTCTGCTCTTGCTCACCGCTCCGGGCGGTCTCGTCCTGCTCTGCTCTTGCTCACTGCTCCGGGCGGTCTCGTCCTGCTCTGCTCTTGCTCACCGCTCCGGGCGGTCTCGTCCTGCCCTGCTCTTGCTCACCGCTCCGGGCGGTCTCGTCCTGTCCTGCTCTTGCTCACCGCTCCGGGCGGTCTCGTCCTGCCCTGCTCTTGCTCACCGCTCCGATCGGTCTCGTCCTGCCCTGCTCTTGCTCACCGCTCCGGGCGGTCTCGTCCTGCCCTGCTCTTGCTCACCGCTCCGGGCGGTCTCGTCCTGCCCTGCTCTCACTCACCTCTCTGGGCGGCCTCACTCTGCTGTGTTTGTCCGCCACATCTGTGGTTCTGTTCCAGAGTCCCAGTGTGTACTGGGTCCTATCCTGCCTGTGTTCCTACCTGCTAGTGCCTTCCTGTCTGCACTCTATCCGTGCTTGCCTGTACCCCCCTGCCTGCATACCCGCCTGCCTGCATACCAGTTGTGCCAGCCTAACCAGTCTGTTCCTGTATTCCCCTGTGTGTGTCAACAGCCGTGTCCGGGGTCTGTCCTGGAGTAGCACCTGGTCCCTCTGCTCGGTTCCTCCTTGGTGCACTGGCGTCGTATGCCGTCGTGCGACCCTGGTCGGATCAGGTGAATACCTAGTTACGCCCCTCCAGGCATTCACTCTCCGGCACAGTCCAGTGGAATCACACGCACACGCCGCTCAGCCCGGGCGTGTGCATTACACCCTAAAAGTAGAGTTATCCTTTGACAACATTGTTCCCAGCAAAGACCAGGGAGTCAGAGATGTGTCTTTCCCATGCTGTTCCCATTTCATTTGAGGCATGTTTCCATCTATTTCAGCAATTTCCCTGCCTCCCCAGCCCTCCTAGTAAGGTCCCCCAGAAAAATTCTAAAGTTTCCCATTAACTTCCATTATACACGGTATTCGAGTCAAGTCTTGACCATCCTTTTTCTGCATCTAAATGCCATAATTTCTGCATGCATGTTTCTTTATCATTATAAAAGAGCCCATGATTTGAAAAATGAGGGCCTGCTTTCTAAAATCAGTACAATGTGTCTGGTATCAAAGCTCATTTACTATAAAACAACAGAATTCCAGGGACATCTTGCGTGCCATCCCAAGATGTCCCTGGCCAATGGCCCGAGGGCATCTACAATATAAGGCAACTCCTCCTACATGGAGGTGCCTGAGCAATGTTGTCAGTTTGTGTTTAACATGCTTGTCAGCCCTTAGGTCCCAGTGCTGCCCACCTGCCTGTCTACCAGCCGTGCCCGCCAGCCTATTAGTCATGCCTGCCAGTCTGTCTACCAGCCGTACCCACCTGTCTGCCTACCAGCCATGCCCGCCTGCCCACCATCCATGCCTATCTGCTGTACCAGTCAGCACCTGTCACCAGTCCCGTGGGAGTCGCCTGCTCCCATACAAGGTCAGTCCCGGAGTAGCACATGGTCCACCTCCCAGGTCCTTCCTTGGTTCACGGAGTTGACTAAGCCACCATATAGCCAAGGTCAGTCCAGTGTGAGGGGTCCCTAGTTACACCCCTCCGGTCCCTCCTTGTACCACAGCACAATGGTGCAACCATCCAGACCCGTAACAGTGTGGAGGCTATCAAGAATTGTCTGCAACCGGTATCCAAGAAACAGGATTGAATGCTTCTGGGAATTGTGGGACACTATCGGCAATTTATCCCAATTAATGATTAAAACTCAACACACAGGCTGAATAATCCTAGGCTAACCTTCTTCAGATGATATATATATTATCAATATATTGCACCCACATGTCAATTTTTTTCTACATCTGGGTCAAAAACCACCGTCTATTTACACCTGTTCAGAAGCTAATTCCCATATGTGGAAGCTCAGAGGCTCCCCATTGTGTGCCCTTGAGCTGTTAATCCATCTAATCAAAAATCTTTCATGAGGCAAAAATATAGCAGCTTAACCCCTTAATAACATCTGACGTACTAATACGCGTCTGTGCCCTGGGACTTAAGAGCCAGACCTGTATTAGTACGTCATCGCGATCGCGCGCGCACACAGGCTGTGCGGGCGCGATCGCCGCCGGGTGTCAGCTGATTGTCACAGCTGACACCCGGTACTATGTGCAGGGAGCGGTCCTGCACCGTTCCCAGCACATTAACCCCCGCGAAGCTGCGATCGAAGTCGATCGCGGCATTGCGGGGGCAAGGGGAGGTGATCGGCGATACTCACCTCCTCTTCCGGCTTCCAGCGCAGTCTGCAAAGGCTTCCCGGGTGTTGCCATGACGACCCGATGTCGTCATGACAACATCCGGGTCACCAGAGAGCAGGAAGATTGCTTGGACATGCGCAGTGCATCTCCAAGCAATCTTCACACTGTGCACTTCTGACAGCCTTCATGGCATAGGGATGGTGCTCCATTCCTGTGCCATGCAGGCGATCAGAAAAAAAAAAGTGAAAGTCCCAGAGTGGGACAAAGTAATAAAGTGTATAAACTGTGTGAAAGTGGGAAAAAAAAAAAAAAAAATGTGCAAAAATATTATAAAAAAATAAAAAAAATAATACACCAAAAATAAAAATATAATGTACCCATCAATAAATATTATTATAAAAAAAATTTAAAAAAAAACAATAAAAGTACACATATTTGGTATCGCCGCGTCCGGAACAACCTGACCTATAAAACTGTCCCACTAGTTAACCCCTTCAGTGAACACGGTAAAAAAAAAAAAAAAAAACGAAGCAAAAAACAATGCTTTATCACCATACCGCCAAACAAAAAGTGGAATAACACGCGATCAAAAAGACGCATATAAATAAAAATGATACTGCTGAAAACGTCATCTCGTCCCGCAAAAAACAAGCTGCCATACAGCTCCATTAGCCGAAAAATAAAAAAGTTATAGCTCTCAGAATAAAGCGATACAAAAAAATATTTTTTTCTATAAAATAGCTTTTATTGTGTATAAGCGCCAAAACAAAGAAAAATGATACAAATGTGGTACCGCTGTAAACGTACTGACCCGAAGAATAAAGCTACCTCATCAATTTTACCACACGCGGAACAGAATAAAAAAAAAAAAAAAAAACAATTCCTGAATTGTTGGTTTTTGTTTATTCTGCCTCCCAAAAATCGGAATAGAAAGCGATCAAAAAATGTCACGTGCCTGAAAATGGCACCAATAACAACGTCAAGTCATCCCGCAAAAAACGAGCCATCACATGACTGTCTGCCAAAATCTGGAAAATTATAGCTCTCAAAATATGGCGATGCAAAAACTAGATTTTACAAAAAATGCGTCTTTTAGTGTGTGACAGCTGTCAGTCATAAAAACCCCATATGATTCTGGCATTGCTGTAATCACACCGACCCGAAGAATAAAGTCGTCTAATCACTTATACCGCACAAGGAACGGCGTCAAAAATAAACTCTTGGGTTAGGATTGGGCTAGGGTTAGGGCTGGGTTTGGGGCTAGGGTTGTGCTGGGGCTAGTGTTGTGCTGGGGCTAGAGTTGTGCTAGGGTTAGGGCTGGGGTTGGGATTTTTTTCAAAAGTAAGAAAAAAAGATGACGATATGGCGACTAGTGTTGAGAGCAAGTGCTCGCTACTTGAGTTTGCATCGGGTGCTATGGTATGCATTGAGTATCGTGGGTATTTGAGTGACATGCTCGAGTCTCTGCCCCATATGCTTCGCAGCCAAAAAACTTTACGGGGATTGCCTGCCATGCACGAGCGATCCCCGCATGTTTTTTTTTGGGTGTCTAATAACCGTGAAACATGCGGAGCAGGGACTCGAGCATGTCACTCGAGCACACACTGTACATGGTGCATACCTGAGTACCCGATGCAATCTCAAGTAGCGAGCACTTGCGCTCAAGAATAATGACAACTTATTCAATATGATGACCTAATGTAAAAAAATTCTGTGCCGTACCTCTGGGTTCAAAATGTTCACTATACACCTTAATAAAATCCTTGAGGGGTATAGTTTCCAAAATGGGGACACTTGTGGGGGAGCTCCACTGTTTAGGCACATCACGGGCTTTCCAAACGCGACATGGTGTCCACTAACAAATTGAATGGAAAATCGGCTCAAATTGTTAGCGGACGCCATGTTGCTTTTGGAGAGCCCCTGTGTGCCCAAACATTGGAGCTCCCCCACAAGTGACCCCATTTTGGAAACTAGACCCCTCAAGGCACCTATCTAGATGCATAGTGAGCACTTGGAATCCCCAGGTGCTTCACAAATTGATTCGTAAAAATGAAAAAGTGAAAAAAAAAACACTTTTTCATTTTTATGAATCAATTTGTGAAGCACCTGGGGTTCCAAGTGCTCACTATGAATCTAGATAGGTGCCTTGGGGGGTCTAGTTTCCAAAATGGGGTCACTTGTGGGGGAGCTCCAATGTTTAGGCACGCAGGGACTCTCTAAATGCAACATGGTATCCGCTAACAAATTGAATGGAAAATCGGCTCAAATTGTTAGCGGACACCACATTGACGTTTGGAGAGCCCCTCTGTGCCCAAACATTAGAGCTCCCCCACAAGTGACCCCATTTTGGAAACTAGACCCCCCAAGGCACCTATCTAGATGCATAGTGAGCACTTGGAATCCCCAGGTGCTTCACAAATTAATTCGTAAAAATGAAAAAGTGAAAAAAAAAACACTTTTTCATTTTTATGAATGAATTTGTGAAGCACCTGGGGTTCCAAGTGCTCACTATGAATCTAGATAGGTGCCTTGGGGGGTCTAGTTTCCAAAATGGGGTCACTTGTGGGGGAGCTCCAATGTTTGGGCATGCAGGGACTCTCTAAATGCAACATGGTATCCGCTAACAAATTGAATGGAAAATCTGCTCAAATTGTTAGCGGACACCACATTGCGTTTGGAGAGCCCCTCTGTGCCCAAACTTTGGAGCTCCCCCACAAGTGACCCCATTTTGGAAACTAGACCCCCCAAGGCACCTTTCTAGATGCATAGTGAGCACTTGGAACCCCCAGGTGCTTCACAAATTGATTCGTAATAATGAAAAAGTGAAAAAAAAACCACTCTTTCATTTTTATGAATCAATTTGTGAAGCACCTGGGGTTCCAAGTGCTCACTATGAATCTAGATAGGTGCCTTGGGGGGTCTAGTTTCCAAAATGGGGTCACTTGTGGGGGAGCTCCAATGTTTGGGCACACAGGGACTCTCCAAATGCAACATGATATCCGCTAACAAATTGTCGGCTCAAATTGTTAGCGGATATCATGTTGCATTTGGATTTTTTTTCATTTTTACGAATCAATTTGTGAAGCACCTGGGGGTTGCAACTGCTCACTATGCATCTAGATAGGTGCCTTGGGGGGTCTAGTTTCCAAAATGGGGTCACTTGTGGGGGAGCTCCAATGTTTGGGCACACAGGGGCTCTCTAAACGCAACATGGTGTCCGCTAATTATTCAAGCAAATTTTACAATCAAAAAGTCAAATGGCGCTCCTTCCCTTCCGAGCCCTACAGTGCGCCCAAACAGTGTTTTTTCCCCAAATATTGGGTATCTGCGTGCCCAGGGGAAATTGCACAACAAATTTTGCGGTCCATTTTTTCTTGTTACCCCTGTGAAAATAAAAAAAATTGGGTCTAAAGTAACATTTTTGTGAAAAAAAGTTAAATGTTCATTTTTTTCTTCCACATTCAAAAAATTCCTGTGAAGCACCTGAAGGGTTAATAAAGTTCTTGAATGTGGTTTTGAGCATCTTGAGGGGTGCAGTTTTTAGAATGGTGTCACTTTTGGGTATTTTCTGTCATAAAGACCTCTCAAAGTGACTTCAAATGTGATGTGGTCCCTAAAAAAATGGTTTTGTAAATTTTGTTGGAAAAATGAGAAATCGCTGGTCAACTTTTAACCCTTATAGCTCCCTAACAAAAAAAAATTTTGGTTCCAAAATTGTGCTGATGTAAAGTAGACATGTGGGAAATGTTATTTATTAACTCTTTTGTGTGACATATCGCTCTGATTTCAGGGCTTAAAAATTCAAATTTTGAAAATTGCAAAATTTTCAAAATTTTCACCAAATTTCCATTTTTTTCACAAATAAACGCAAGTGATATCGAAGAAATTTTTCCACAATCATGAAGTACAATATGTCACGAAAAAAAAATCTCAGAATCAGGGGGATCCGTTGAAGCGTTCCAGAGTAATTACCTCATAAAGTGACAGTGGTCAGAATTGTAAAAATTGGCCCGGTCATTAACGTGCAAACCACCCGCGGGGCTTAAGGGGTTAAAGTATAACCGTCGTCTTCATTTTTATTTCATAAATCAATAGTATATATGAAGATAAGCAACTTTGTAATATATCTTATTAGGAAAATGAGCTTTCTTCACTGCTAAAATTGATCAGTTATCAAAATTCTCAATTCTGAAGTAAAATCTGTATTCCGTGAAGACAGACTTTCCCATTACTGAGATAGTAGATAAGAGCCACTACTGCTTATTTTCACGTGTACTATTTATTAAAGAAGTAAAAATTAATACGACGGTTGCTCTTTAAACATTAGCTCATTATGGTTGCTATACTGGCAGTCTTTCAAGGAAAGAAAATAGTTCATTATCTCTATGCGCCTATCATGGGGAATGAAGGAGTATAAGGCTTTAACATCAATACTCACCAGCATGGTTCCTTAATTCACCATGATGCCTTCTACCTTTCATAAGGAGTCAGTTGTATCCAGAGTATATGAATGTAGGGCCAATATAATCCACAGAAAAAAACAAATTCGGATATGATAGATCTGCGCTTAAGGGGAACCTGTCATGTCCCAAAATGCTAATATTCCTTAGACATGGGCTTAATATGCAGGTTAACAATGTTCCAAAGCTGCCCAGATGCCATACTGAAAATATCTCATCTGGAAGGAAAGGAACATTATTCCTCCTAGCATTCTCAGCCGTGGTTTCAGTCACTGCTCGGTACATAGTGAGCAGTGGCTGTAACCATGTCCCAGCATCGAAAAACCGTTGTCTCAGTACAGAGCCAGCTCTCATTCAGTGCTGATGGTGCAGTTACAGCCACTACTCACTATGTGCTGAGCGGTGACTAAAGCCACTCCAGCAACACCTCTATGACTCATGCTGAGACTGCTGTGAGGAATAAAGATAATTTCCTCCCAGTAGCCAGACTTTCAGTGCAGTGGCCGGGCAGATTTAAAACGCTATTAAACTGAAGATTGACCATATATTTCTGTAAGTTAATAACATTTTGGGCAATGGCAGGTTCTCTTTAAGTGGTTCCAGTCTCCTGTTTACCTTAACAGACAAAGTTAATTTCAATCAACAGATCATTGAATAAAAATAAGTTGCACAATTGGAAGTGCTTAAAAAAAATGTCCCTGTCCCGAGATAAACTTATAAATGTGCCCCTGCTGTGTACTGTGTAATGGCCGTGTCTGACCGTGCAGGAACATGGTCTGATCATACCACATCTCCTGGGCGGGGAGGAAGCCAAAGATTATACTGACATTATATCACAGGATCACCAATCCTTTCTTTGAGTTAAAACTTGTTTACAAACAGGCAGGGAAATTTTATTACCTTACAGAATCAGCTGCGAACATGTGCTGTAATGTCTGTATACTCTTTTGCTTCTTATTATTCCAAATATCTATTCATGAAATTGTACTTTGCTCATGAGAAAATCCCTTTAAATAATAATAAGTGGACATCACTTTATTTAGGGGGAAAAAATGGCACTTGTCTTACATTACCTTATTCTTAAATCCCTCAATAAAAATCATTTAACAGAGATTTGTACAAATGACAGTAATGTTCTGAACTCAGGATTACCCAATTGCCTACCTTGTCAATGGAATTGTGACAATGCAGTGATCCTGTTAAAGATTTCTAATCACCTGTAACTTCTCTCTGCTACAGTTTTATCCAAACGAAATACCTTGTTTATTCAGGATACAATATCTTAGCCATCTGAAGTCCTTAAAGTCCATATTGAAATATATCAATGTATGACAGATCATCCTTTATTTTAGTGCTTTTAATTTTCAGATCAGTGAAGGGGTCCACTCCAGTCAAGTTATAGTTTGATTCAGTCCGACTATCCTGCAAATGGTGGAGAAAAAAAGTCCAGCATCCAATATAGGAAAAAATTTTTTTTGTTTAAATAACCTTTAATGAAAACATTTTTTAAAAACACACGAGAGGTTAAAAACTGATCGCGGATGCAACCACAGTCTAATGTCATATAGCATTTACACAAACATCGCGTTCATTACACCTTCAGCGTCGGACTGGAGTACCTTGGGCCCACCAAAGAAAATCAATCTTGGGGCCCACTACGTAGCTACATAGAAATAAATACAAGACCACCAATTGTGTGGTAACACGCTAATATCAGGGTATAATATAAGATAATACACTTCCTATAGTTATAGAAAGAGGTGGTGCCCACATTTTGGTGCAAACTCAATGATAAATGTCCCCTGATATGTAATAACCACTAAACCAATGTTTTATCTCACCAGCATAGTGGAAGGGATTTTATGACATCTCATCCATACGCTGAGAATATTCAGAGCATGAATTAATCGATGCTGCGGATTTAACATGAAAAATGTGTCAATATACACTGTGGATATTCACCACCGACTTCATCCTTTGCAATACAAAAGGATCAAGTCGGGCTACGTTCCCATAGAGTGAAGCCGCTGCGGCCCCGACACTGCAGTAGAGCCGGAGCACTTCGGCCCATATTATGCTAATGAGCGGCACCATTTTTTTTTCTCCTGTGGACTTTCCTCATAAATGTTAGTCTATGGGGAAAGTCCACATGCAGACCCGCAAGAGAGTTTGACATGCTGCAGATCTGAAAGATGCTGACTTACAACTAGTGCACCGCAGTCTGCAGTAGGGGAGGGGGTCCTCAGTGTCATCAGTGATGCGTGCTGTGCTCTCCCGGTTTGATAAACTCTGGAAGGAGCTGTGAGGAGTAGTGAAGTACTGCTCGCGGCTCCTCCCAGAGTAACCCGGGAGAGCACAGCACGCATGACTGATCACACTGAGGACACGCTCCCCTGCTACAGACTGCGGCGCTCTAGTTGTAAGTCAGCACTGTTGACCTGCCGTGATAACTTTTTATGTCACCGCGGTCAGTAAGCGCATCACTTGCACATGTGATGTATGTTCACTTTGCCAGCAGATGTCAGTGCCTGAGCCCACTAGAGGATTCTCCAGTCCCCCGCTGGGCCAGTCTGACCCTGCATGTGTTTTATCTTGTTTCAGCAAATACTTTGTTTTTGGGCAAATAAATGTAGATCCTTAATGCACTCAAAGTTAAAGTCAGAACTTGGGACAAAAGATAGGCCTTTAATAAGAACTGATAACTCAGCATCATTCAGGACCCTGGATGATAAGTTTATAATTATTGAGTCAGATTGTGGATTCTCGCTGGGTTCAGACACTTCCTGAATCCTGAGAGGATATGTTTGTGTGTCACCCTGGCCTGGATGCCACAAAATGTAATAAAGCTGTGTCTGAGAGCAAGGGGGAGGTTCTCTAGTCAGGGGAACATTAGCATGCAGTACCTCCTGTCTCAGGCCAGTAGGGGGAGCAGGCTGCCCCTATAAAAGCTGGTGCTGGGGGCAGGGTTAGAGTGAACTGGACGACCTGTCTCAGGATTCAGGTCCCAGAGCAGAGAGGGACACTTGTACTGCACCTAAGAGGAAGTGTGGCAGGAGGAGAGCCACAAGCCAGAGACAAGAGGCGAAGAGAGCCTGTCTTGGCAGATAACGGACTTAATTTACCTGACTTTGGTGTCTGAGGCTAGGAGGATTCCACATCCCCCAGGACATAACCAGTCCACAGGGGACTGTATATTCCTTGGCCTAAGAAGCCTGGAGGCCCTGCCACAACAGAAGGGACCAGCAAAGCCGTACCAGGCTGGGAGCAGAAAGGAACCCACGTCGCAGGCCATACAGGCGAGAGTACACGGAAAGCTCGGAAACGTGGGCTGTTACCCTATAACGAGGAGATAGCCAGAAGGAGCACAGAAAGCACGGTAGGCCTACACCCTCACCCTGACCAGGGCCAATTTCCCCGTTGCTCTCCGACATCCAGGTCCCCTCCTAGCTGGGACTGTTTGTGGGTCAGTTTACCTGTTCTAGTAAAGACCCTGGACTGCAACCTGTTGTCTGTGTGCTCCTTGCTCCTCCAGCACTATCGGCACTGGGACTCTCACTACCATCACTCCCACCATCCATTATACTGCCCTGGGGCCACACTCTTCCCGTGGGGAGTCACACTACCCTAGCTGCACACCTCATCAGCCCCAGCGGTCTGCATGCAGCGGCGGTTCCTAATAACCGCAATCCACGGGTGGCGTAGTCGGACATAATCATCAGCACATAACGGACTACCACTGGCCTGACCACCCTGAGCCACGGAACCGGGCTACCACTACTACTCCCACCGTTTCCCTATTGCCCGGATCTGAGTGCCCCACGGCCCAGGGGGCGAGTCATTTGTTCTAAAAAATGTACACGCTGTCTTTTATTTCCTCATTACTGAGCAATCTCTCTACCCTGAACACTATTTCTCGCTCATTCATTTCTGTTTCCACTCTAAATATCAGAGGCCTCAGTGTCTGTGGATGAAAGGTTAGATTATAGAACAGGGTTTAAGATCTTAGTTTTTAGAAAAAGTTAAAGGGGTATTCCCATCTCCAAGATCCTATCCCAATATGTAGTAGGTGTAATAATAATAATATTAGCAAATACCTATAATTAGAAATGTAGTATAGTATTGTTGATTTGCTATGTCTCTTTCCTCATGTGCAGGCATTACAGGACCTTAGGTATCCATGGTTATGTCCACTGATAAAGTGACAGTTAGCTAGCTGCTAGTGGTCGTAACCATGAATACCTAAGGTCCTGCAATGAATGCGGATGAGGTAAGTGGCATAGCGAATCATAAATACTATACTACATTTCTATTTGAAGATAGTTGCTAATATTATTATTATTACACCTATTACATATTGGGATAGGATCTTGGAGATTGGAATACACCTTTAAGTTTTATTATCTTGAAAGTTATGTAAAAATGCTATTAACCAGCAGATATTGGGTTAATCTGCAGGTTAATAGCAATCTGTTGTAGCCTGGCACCCACACTGAGAGCCCCGCTGCTGGAAAGAAATTAACTTTATTCCTCCCATCAGCCTTGAGGTTGCAGACATAGGGGTTTGCCCAACAGAGCTTCAGTCACCAGTCAATGCTGAATGCGTGGCAGCTGTAACCGAGCCTCCGGCACTGACTGACAGCGGGCTCAGCATTAATGTGAAATTCCTCCTGGCAGCGGTAGACTCAGTGCAGGCACTGAGCAACTAAAGAACGCTATTAACTTGCAGATTAACCGCGTATCTGCTGGTTAATAATATATATATTTTTTTTTACATGACAGGTTCCCTTTAAAATCCAGCAAATCCCTTGTATATTGCTTTTGCTTCTTTTCCTTTAAGTGGAATAGGAAGCGTTCAAAGATATCTTGTAACATGCCTTCCTTAGAGGCCACATCAGCTTCAGATGAAAACTCTATTCGGAATCACAATCTTTTACTTTACTTTTTTTATTCAGGAGAGAGAGAGAGTTTTCTTCTCTTCATTTAGCAGTAATTAAACACAAGAAATAGTGTTTGAAACAAACCAAGACACTCTTCCATCTTTGCTATTGGTGACTAGCCCAAATGTATCTTCATTGGACAGCCCCATAATCCTTGCTCTTGGCAAATGAGCTGCAGTTTGTCTTAAATAGCAGTTGCCTACATCCGCATTTGATAAACCTAATTAAAGTACTACCCGTCACACAGTTTAATTGAATAATTAATGAAGTGGTTGCTTTATACACATTAAGGCCACACAAGCATAATATTTGTGCATTTTGTGTCTGATATTATGGCCACAAATCATGGACAGAAGGTGGGTCTAATGTCCCAAAAAGATAATTTCATAGACCTCTAACTAAATATACAGGTTTGTTACGCTTTCCTGAAACTGGTCGCAGGCTATACACTTAAACTTTTTTTTGCAAAATTGTTCAAATAATAATAATAATAATAATAATAATAATAATCTTTATTTATATAGCGCCAACATATTCCGCTGCGCTTAACAATTCACAGGTTCATGTACAACAGTCATAAGTAACATAGCTAAAGATAATACAATAATTACAGCAAAAATAATGACGACCCTGCTCCTAAGAGCTTACAATCTACAATGATGTGGGGGTGACACAAAGTACAATGGCTTATTTACAAGGATGGTCCAGCCATCTTGAGGGGATGAGGGATAGATAAAGGCTCCATGAGCTCATCACCTGCCAGTATCTGTAGTGCTTTTTGGCTCGGTGGAGACTTATATTTGGAGAAATAAGGAATGGGCTATAAGAATTTAAAAGGACTTTGATTAGGGAAAGTGATAGGCTGAAATTTCACCATAACGTATAAGCACACCTTCACCAATATCTTCCTGTTACGTACAGATTCACAATAAAGTTGATATAATAATATGATGATTAGCACAACAAAAAGTAAACACATCGAAGGAAATATGGCGTCAGCAAATGATACTTTGATTTTTTTTTCACTCCACTGCACCTGATGATAGATTGATAATTCCTGTTTTATAGAGATCACACTTTTCAGTAGTCATTTCAATATAATCACATAAAGGATGTCAGTGACAGAACCTTTACATATTTCCAAGCAGCAGAGTTGCTGCAATAAAATCTATTAATGTCCAATTCAAATTATAGATAATAGCTATAGGAAATGGGGACCATGTGATGTCTGTCAAACAGTGCATGCTACAATATTGTCCCATTGTCATTGTCATTGTCACTGAGTTGAACATGGAAAGAGTGCCACAAATATGTACAAAAAATAGAAAAGAAAAAATAATTAATTTACATACTCAGACAACACAGGGTGAAAGTAAAACAGTGTGGCAATACTTTATTGACCCACCAAACAGACAATAACATATAGAACAGTCCCAACAAATACCAAAGATGGTGCAAAATTACAGTCTCACCCCTCTGCTGGCCTGCCGGGAATAGAGCAGCTGTGATTTTGGGACTTCCAGGGCCAACTACCTCAACCAGTGGCACCCCGATTTGGGTGGACACCCACAGAGAGGAGGTAGCGGCAAGCTTAGGAAGATGACAGTCTATTGAGGTACAAGGCCAGGAGATCCAAGGGTCCCAAACTGACTTCTCCAAACATATCCATGAAACTAGGTGACAGAATGATCCCAACATGGCTTTCTCCGAGCATATCCATGGGACAAGGTGGTCACAATCCTGGCTTCCCCAAACGTCTCTATAGGGTCAGTGATGGTCAATGGACCAGATCTGTATCCCTTTAGCTGGGGCCGGCGTCCCCTAAGCTGACATCCTGAAAAGTCAAATCTGTATCCCTCTTGATGGAGCCATGTGTCCTGGTTGCTGTCCTGAAGAGTCTCTCTGATCTTCTTGCAGCACAATAGAAATCCCTTTTAATATTTACATCTGTTGCTCAGGTTATCATTCACAGGTCAGGAGGAAAAATGCTCATTGTTTGAGCATTTAACTAATTTGCATAGTTGGTATCCCACTGGTCTTCAGAAAAACAAACTAGCTGGCCTAGTTCAATATGTAATTAGCATATTAGCAAACATCATGGTTTCAAGACTCTGAGTCCCTGTCTTGCAAGACTAGCAGACAATACGTTGTAGGAGCTGATATAAGATGTAAATAACAGCCATTCATCAATTAAAAAATATCAACTCAAGTGATCAACATCCAAGCTTATTCAAACAATAGTCTGTGTTGATCAACCAAAGAAGAGCGCAAATTCAAAAGTCAACATAAAGATAAAGGTGAATGGCTCCTGGCCTACTGAATTTAAACATCTGGATAATCAAGATTAAAAGCTGTGTTGTCACAGGGAGCATTTAGTAGCCTATAATTCTCCTTACAAAGGTATGATACTCCTTGAGGAGAAATGTTCTCCGTTAGATAATTGTTTATAAATTAACATTTTGTTTTTAGTACATATTTTTACTTACTTGTGACGTCATCAAATTAGTTGAGGCTCCATACAATTGCAACATTGATCAAACCTTGGGTCCAAGCAATGACCAAAAAGCTATGCATGACTGAAGGCCCAATGATCCAAACTCACAGCATGACAGATCTTTAGCTATCCTGCCAGCCCAGACTACCACACCCCGCAAAAAATAATAATCATAATATCTGGTTGCTGAAGTATCTGCTTAGTTTTTTAATAGCATCAATTGTCTAAAGATAATGTTTGCCTGCAAATAGCACTACAAATAGTATTCTTAGATTTTCTAACAGAAAAAAGCATTTGGTAAGTCTATCATTCAAGGTTTAAAAATGCATTATGAAATGGTTAGTTAACATTAAGCTGTATCTTTCCTAGCATACAATATTAATATATTCTCTATTTAAGTATGTTTGAATTTTTGGAACAATGGTAGCATTATTCTTATTATAATATATTTTACATTGGAGATTTTCTGATTAGGCACATGACAGATACTGATTCTAAATACCTTTTTCATGTATAGTGTATGCTTCAATGAAATATTCATAGGGCCAGAAAAAAATCCCCCCTGATATAATGACCTTGGAAATGAACACGGATATAATTATAGTAAGATTATAGTTAAACATTTTAAGAGCCTACAAAACATTCAAAGCATAAGTCACTGGCTCCGTATTGTATCTTCTATAGTCATCATATTGGAAGATATGCCACCTTAATTTTTATTTAATGTATATAAGCAATATAAGTGGAAACCCATATCTATAATATAACCGGGGATTCGTGTCTCTGTCTGTAGCCTTTATAGACTGCGCATGCGCGACGCGCAGTCTGGCTCCTGACAGAAGAACGCTTCCTGCTGCTAGAGGTAAGAGGAGTGTATGGCGCCGGAGATCACGGTATGCGTGGAGACACTGAATGCATACCGCAATCTCCGGCGCCATACTTACATACTTACCTGACCGGGAGGAGCTTTGCCACGGCACCTCTGTTTACTGGAGACTGGGGCAGATCGGCGCATGCGCATAGTGCTATCCGGCGCTATTTTACTGAAGACACATTTGCGATGTGTCTTCAGCAAAATGGCACCGGAGAGCGTGGTGCTCCGGCGCCGCACTTCTCCCCTGGCCTCCGGCGCCGCACTTCTCCCCTGGCCTCCGGCGCCGCACACCTCCCCTGGCCTCCGGCGCCGCACTCCTCCCCTGGCCTCTGGCAGAACACGACACCGCAGGGCTAGAGCACAGAGAAGAAAGGTGAGTATAACTGTTTATTTTTTTTGTATGTGTGTACAGTGTGAAAGGGATGAGGGGGCCACACATACCAGGATTGTGGGGTGAGGGGACCATGCATACCAGGATAAGGGATGAGGTTTGCAATACATACCGGGATTGGGGATGAGGGGTGCTATGCATACCAGGATTCAGATGAGGGGCCATGCATACCCAGATAAGGATGAGGAGTGCCATGCATACCAGGATGGGGGTGAGGGGTGCCATGCATACCTGTATTGGGGATGAGGGGTGCTATGCATACCAGGATTGGAGGTGAGGGGTGCCATGCATACCAGGATTGGGGATGAGGGGTGCCATGCATACCAGGATTGGGGATGAGGGGTGCCATGCATACCGGGATTGGGGATGATGAGTGCCATGCATACCGGGATTGGGGGTGAGGGGTGCCATGCATACCGGGATTGGGGATGAGGGGTGCCATGCATACCAGGATTCGGATGAGGGGCCATGCATACCAGGATGGGGTGAGGGGTGCCATGCATACCAGGATGTGGGTGAGGGGCCCATGCATACCAGGATGAGAGATACCATACATACCAGGATAGGGATGAGGGATGGGGTACCATGCATACCAGGATTGGGGATGAGGGGTGCCAAGTCTACCAGTATTGGGGGTGAGCGGTGCTATGCCTTCCAGAATTGGGGGTGAGGGGTGCCATGCATACCAGGATTGGGGGTGAGAGAGGGTGCCATGCATACCAGGATTGGGGGAGAGGGGGTGCCATGCATGCCAAGATTGGGGGTGAGGGGGTGCCATGCATACCAGGAATGGGGGTGAGGGTGTGCCATGCATACCAGGATGGGGGTGAGGGGTGCCATGCATACCAAGATGGGGGTGAGGGGTGCCATGCATACCAGGATGTGGATGAGGGGCCTATGCATACCAGGATGAGGGATACCATACATACCAGGATAGGGATGAGGTATGGGGTACCATGCATACTAGGATAGGGATGAGGAGTACCACACATACCAGGATTGGGGATGAGGGGTGCAACGCATACCAGGATTGGGGGTGAGGGGTGCCATGCCTACCAGGATAGGGGGTGAGGGGTGCCACGCCTACCAGGACTGGGGATGAGGTTTGCCATACATACCGGGATTGGGGATGAGGGGTGCCATGCATACCAGGATTTAGATGAGGGGCAATGCATACCCAGATAAGGATGAGGAGTGCCATGCATACCAGGATGGTGGTGAGGGGTGCCATGCATACCAGGATGTGGGTGAGGGGTGCCATGCATACCGGGATTGGGGATGAGGGAGCTATGCATACCAGGATTGGGGATGAGGGGTGCTATGCATACTAGGATTGGGGGTGAGGGGTGCCATGCATACTAGGATTGGGGATGAGGGGTGCCATGCATACCAGGATTGGGGATGAGGTGTGCCATGCATACCGGGATTAGGGATGAGGGGTTCCATGCATACTGGGATTGGGTATGAGGGGTGCCATGCATACCGGGATTGGGGATGAGGGGTGCCATACATACCAAGATTCGGATGAGGGGCCATGCATACCAGGATGGGGTGAGAGGTGCCATGCATACCAATATGTGGGTGAGGGGCCCATGCATACCAGGATGAGGGATACCATACATACCAGGATAGGGATGAGGGATGGGGTACCATGCATACCAGGATTGGGGATGAGGGGTGCCACGCCTACCAGTATTGGGGATGAGGGGTGCCACGCCTACCAGGATTGGGGGTGAGGGGTGCCACACCTACCAGGATTGGAGGTGAGGGGTGCCATGTCTACCAGGATTGGGGGTGAGGGGTGCTATGCCTTCCAGGATTGGGGGTGAGTGGTGCCATGCATACCAGGTTTGGGGGCGAGAGAGGGTGTCATGCATGCCAGGATTCATGGTGAGGGAGGGTGCCATGCATACCAGGATTGGGGGTGAGGGGGTGCGATGCATACCAGGATTGGGGGTGAGGGGGTGCCATGCATACCAGGATTGGGGGTGAGGGGGTGCCATGCATACCAGGATTGGGGGTGAGGGGGCGCTATGCATACCGGGATTGGGGATGAGGGTGTCATGCATATCGGGATTCGGATGAGGGGTGACTTGCATAACAGGATGGGGGTGAGGGGTGCCATGCATACCAAGATGGGGGTGAGGGGTTCCATGCATACCAGGATGTGGGTGAGGGGCCCATGCATACCAGGATGAGGGATACCATACATACCAGGATAGGGATTAGGGATGGGGTACCATGCATACCAGGATAGGGATGAGGAGTACCACACATACCAGAACTGGGGAAGAGGGGTGCCACGCCTACCAGGAAAGGGGGTGAGGGGTGCCACGCCTACAAGGATAGAGGGTGAGGGGTGCCACGCCTACCAGGACTGAGGGTGAGTGGTGCTACGCCTACCAGGACTGGGGGTGAGGGGTGCCATGCATATCAGGATTGGGGGAGACTATATACCTATAAAAATGCTCGCCACCTGGGCATAGAACTGGTTCAATAGCTAGTTTATTATAATAATGGCTAACCATACATAACAAGCACGTTCTACCTATTGTGTACCCCCCTATGTTCTAATAAATTGTAAGCTTGCGATCAGGGCACTCACTCCTCCTGTGACTGTCGAACTATGTATTAATTCGTAATGTTTTTATTGTCTTTACATGTCCCCCGCTTAATTGCAAAGTGCTGCAGAATATATTGGCGCCCATAATTTGGGTTGCACACGTCAAAATTACTGTTATTGTGAACAGTTAAGCAAATTGAAGATGAAATGATCTGTAAAAGGCTAAAGAAGACAAATTTCCTTTGTATTTTAGGCAAAAAAATATATGTAGTCATTTTTTACGTCTTAACAATTACAAAAAGCAAAATAAGCCAATGCAAATGTTTGGGCATCTTTTAGAGATGTATGCTCAGATAACATTGACCAAGGTTTCAGTTTTAAGACTCCAAATCCAGGCCTCCATTGGTTAATAAATTTGATTTCCATTGATGATTTTTGTGTGATTTTTTTGTCAGCATATTCAACTATGTACAGAACAAAGTATTCAATGAGAATATTTCTTTCATTCAGATCTAGGATGTGGTATTTGAGTGTTCCCTTTATTTTTTTGAGCAGTGTATATATGTATATATAATATAACCTAGTTTCAAAAATCATAGAAGGCAATTCATTAGGATGCTAAAACCATAAATGTGGCATAAAAACCTTAATCAGTTGAAATATTGTCATTTTCGGTGCTTACACACCAGTCCAACATAGTGGTGTAAATTTCTTCATGATTATAAGTGGAGGACGAGCCCCTGACTGTGTTGAAAACCTGCTTGTGTAAAGCCGAGTTGATAAAGGTGCACAGTTCGGTGTGAAGGGGGAGGGGTAGGGAAGGAGAGGGAAGGAGAAAGATTTATTCACACTGTAGATGGGTGTAGCTGAGTCCCTCTGTTTGCTGACAGTTTTGAGTTATTGGAAGTGCTGGACATCTTTCAATTCCAATGGGAGGTAAGCATTATATGTCCTTTTATCTACTACATGGTTTAATTTTATCATCACTAAATCTGCGGTTCTCAAAATTACCCATTTTTTGGTGTATCTTCAAAAAAGTTAAACAGTTTGAACAGCACATCTTGAAACCCCTTTGTGCTTTGAAGTCACTGGCAGGGGATCCCTTGCTACTGCATTATAACTACTGTGAGGCAATGACCGGGATCGTATATTAGGGACGTTATATATCCCCCAGAAGGTGTATAGAGACCTCTTAAATCCATTGGAGTGCATTGCAGTCACAAACTCACCTGCGGCTGCAATACAGGAATAAAGGTGAGCATTGACCTGGTCAGGCTAAGGCAGATTAGTAAAACCCGGCAGGGCCTTCATTTCTTGGAGGAGGCTACAGGAAGGCAGTGGGTCGGCTTCCTCCCTCCAACCCCCAACCCGGGTTTTCCAGTGTCTCTTGCCACAGGTCCTTTATAAACCCTGCATTAAGGAGTAGTGTTGTTGAGTATTGGGACCTGCTAGAAACATAGCAGGAAAGCTTGGCGGGCTTGTGTGTAGCTGAATCCACACCTGGGAAGGCTCTGCACCCATCAGGCTCAACGGCCCAGCGTGTCTGTTGCCCTTCGACAATCGTTGTTTAAGGACTCATGTTAACCTGGCTGCGAACCGGAGGACTTTTCTGTTTACCTGTGAGTTGCTGAATAAAGCTGTTTATGTTGGACTTGCTTGGGTCCAACCGCCGCCTTACACTACCATGTGTCTTGCTGCTGCATACCTTGGTCCTGATTGTACAGGTAAGCTCAACCTCCAGATACTGACAGCTCAGCACGCCCCTGCAACAGATTGGATAGCTGAGCAGTCCATCACCGTACTGACAGCTCAGCATGCCTCATTCCTAGATTGAAAGGCTGAACTGTCATTCCCTGTGTCCAGACACTCAGGAGAAAATCATGACAGAAGAATTAATACTGTCTTTTAGGTAAAAGGTGATCACACAAAATATTGATTTGCTTTAGATTCCTCTATTGTCCATACACTTTGCATTTTGTCATTTAATGAAATTTTGAACACAAATGTTCATGAAATTTTCCTGGTTCTTTTTGGAATGTGAACACTGTAGGTTCAGTTTGAAGGACATAAAATGATGAAGGAACACATATGAAAACAAGGAGTAAAGAAACCATTGAAATATAAAAGAATGGTTGTTAAAACTTAATTCTTCAAAGTACCCCCTATTACTTTCATGACAGCTTTACACACCTTTAGCCTTTCTCAGCCAGCATCATTAGATAGTATCCTCGAATGGTTTCAAACAAATCTGTGTTGACAGTGTGTGCAATCATCAGGTATGTTTTGCAAAGGTAGTGTTGGCACATAGTTCTATACAGTGCTAAGCCTTATTCCAAAACTTTTCTAGCTAGAGAATGGCAAGAACCACTCAAATAATTAAAGAGAAATGACAACCCATGATGTTTTAACACATAACACATACTTAAAAAAAATTGCTATAAACTTAAAAATGGAATGCTATCAGAATGAATTCCACAAATTCAGTCTAACTGAGACGTTTTAGGATAATTTGGACAACAAATTGAAGACAAAGCAGTCTACAACTACTCAGCACATGTGGGTACTCCTTCAAGACTATTGGAAAGCCATTCCATGTGATACCTGAAAATCTGCTTGCGTATTTATTTACTACTTTATTCCATAAGTGTTCTTTTGTTATTTTGGAGCCTTAAGTCTGAATCTACAATATGCACATTACATAAAGATCAAGGAAAACCACTGCACAAAAAGGTGAGTCCAAATTTCAACCAGTACTGTATATTTATGTATATGTACTGACGAAGAAAAAGGGAACCGTCATACAATGTTTCAACCTTTGATAGGTCTTTATCAAGTATACACAGAAACATACAGAGCAGGTTTATATAGTGTGGCTTACACACATGCATTAATCACCACAAAAGCCAAACCCACTCATTTAAAATACAATAGTTACAAAAAACCTCAATGCAGGGCATATAATCGCTCACAGTAATACACATCAGCAATACATTGTAAGATAAAAAGATGGAAAATTATCCCCATATACAGTACAGACCAAAAGTTTGGACACACCTTCTCATTTAAAGATTTTTCTGTATTTTCATGACTTTGAAAATTGTACATTCACACTGAAGGCATCAAAACTATGAGTTAACACATGTGGAATTATATACTTCACAAAAAAGTGTGAAACAACTGAAAATATGTATTATATTCTAGGTTCTTCAAAGTACCCACCTTTGGCTTTGATGACTGCTTTGCCAACTCTTGGCATTCTCTTGATGAGCTTCAAGAGGTAGTCACTGGAAATAGTTTTCACTTCACAGGTGTGCCCTGTCAGGTTTGATAAGACTGATTTCTTGCCTTATAAATGGGGTTGGGACCATCAGTTGTGTTGTGCAGAAGTCTGGTGGATACACAGCTGATAGTCCTACTGAATAGACTGTTATAATTTGTATTATGGCAAGAAAAAAGCAGCTAAGTAAAGAAAAACTAGTGGCCATTATTACTTTAAGAAATGAAGGTCAGCCAGTCCGAAAAATTGGGCAAACTTTGAATGTGTCCCCAAGTGCAATTGCAAAAACCATTAAGCGCTACAAAGAAACTGGCTCACATGAGGACCGCCCCAGGGAAGGAAGACAAAGAGTCACCTCTGCTTCTGAGGATAAGTTTATCTGAGTCACCAGCCTCAGAAATAGCAGGTTAACAGCAGCTCAGATTAGAGACCAGGTCAATGCCACACAGAGTTCTAGCAGCAGACACATCTCTTCAACAACTGTTAAGAGGAGATTTTGTGCTGCAGGCCTTCATGGTAAAATAGCTGCTAGGAAACCACTGCTAAGACAGGCAACAAGAAGAAGAGACTTGTGTGGGCTAAAAAACACAAGGACTGGACATTAGACCAGTGGAAATTTGTGCTTTGGTCTGATGAGTCCATATTTGAGATCTTTGGTTCCAACCACCGTGTCTTTGTGCGATGCAGAAAAGGTGAACGGATGGACTCTACATGCTTGGTTCACACCGTGAAGCATGGAGGGGGAGGTGTGATGGTGTGGGGGTGATTTGCTGGTGACACTGTTGGGGATTTATTAAAAATTGAAGGCATACTGAACCAGCATGGCTACCACAAGATCTTGCAGCGGCATGCTATTCCATCCGGTTTGCGTTTAGTTGGACCATCATTTATTTGGACCATTTCCGGTGACTACCTCTTGAAGCTCATCAAGAGAATGCCAAGAGTGTGCAAAGCAGTCATCAAAGCAAAAGGTGGCTACTTTGAAGAACCTAGAATATAAGACAAATTTTCAGTTGTTTCACACTTTTTTGTTAAGTATATAATTCCACATGTGTTAATTCATAGTTTTGATGCCTTCAGTGTGAATGTACAATTCTCAAAGTCATGAAAATTCAGAAAAATCTTTAAATGAGGTGTGTCCAAACCTTTGGTCTGTACTGTACATTATACCAATTGCTTACAAAAGACATTAAAACAGTCCACCAGTCCATAATGGCTACCCCATAGCCATGGTTACCTAGATCCTATCACTCCCGAGTGGATCATGAATATGTATTGGGCAGCATATGGATAGCCAATATAAGATTGCCATAAATAAAGCGCCTAATACCTAATGAGGAGGTGTGTACAAGACTTAAATACTACCTGCCAATAGTATGCAAGCATCGCGTTGTCAGGTAAACACCAACCCTCATATTGATTAAGTCCCCTCCTGCCAAGTCTGCACGCCTCTCCAGAAAATGACCCCAACACTGGGTGTCACATGAGGGTAGTCACATGACAGTCACATGACCACTCCCCTGAAGACACACCAGCATGGTGTGCATGCATGGGCGGCTCACACAGCCAGTTAATATCACAGGGTGTCAGCAGAGCTGCGGTCATGTGACCAAAGCTGAGGCCTGCTCACCCATGTAAGGGATCCACCCATCCATCATGCATAAACATCATGTAGTAACCTATGGCAACCTACACTTATACAAAGGAGTTTTTAGTCGCAAAGCAGAAAAAGGAAAATAAGAAAGGTGAGGGGAGGAGTCAGGATATACACATGGCAACAATCATCAGATTTATGTTTCAACCAATGCATGTTCATAGCATATAAATCACATATAGATCATCTCTATCCAGTGGTGTTTTTCGTGCTGTCCCCACACCTTCCAAAATTCCAGTTCATTCCATGCAGAGGGGAACCATCTTAGTACCCTGCCTTTAACCAAACCCCCCTCTCGTTTTGTTGTCATCAGTATGTTTTTAACACTTCCTTTTTGATATTGTATTGATAGATGCATGCACACCATGCTGGTGTGTCATCGGGGGAGTGGTCATGTGACGTAGTCATGTGACCGCCCTCATGTGACACCCAGTGTTAGGGGCGTGTGCTGGAGAGGCGTGCAGGCTTGGCAGGGTGAGACTTAATCAATATGAGGGTTGATGCATTGCTAATGTGCATTACTTTGAGGGATTATATGCCCTGCATTGAGGTTTTTTGTAACTATTGTATTTTAAATGAGTGGGTTTGGCTTTTGTGGTGATTGGTGCATGTGTGTCAGCCACACTATATAAACTTGCTCTGTATGTTTCTGTGTATACTTGATAAAGATCTATCACCGTTTGAAACGTTGTATGACGGCGGAATATACTTCAACTTTTGAAATGCATCACCCAGGCCTGGACGCTGTTTGTTTGCCTCTGCATGAAATTAAGTCCATTGATCCATTCAAAAGCCAAGAGGTGGACGTACAGGCAAAATATCAAACTCAACAAGTCAGGTCATCACAAAGTCTATCAGTTCTGTTACGACAAACACGGCAGTGGAGGTGGCTCGTATGCTTCATTATAGTGAGATCACAAATGTCCATGCGATGCAAGCTAGACAAGTCTGGAATAGTGGCCGGAAAAAAGTGAAGAAGCCATAATTTCAATATCGTCATAAGAAGCGTTGGCTCAAGTTTGCAAAAAAAAGTATGAAAAGTGGAAAGTAGAATATTTGAAATGGGTAATTTGGACAGATGAGACGAAAGTCAGTAGACTAGGCTTTGATTGGTGCAAATTGGTCTGGAAGAAACAAGATAAAAAGGGTCTAACAGATCGAGAAATAGAAGGAATTGTCAAGTTCAGTGTGGAAGCCTGATGATATATATGGGGGTGTTTCACAGCCAAAGGCATTAGATACTTGAACTGGATGGATGGTGGTCTCAATGCTGAGCTATATTTGAGTATCCTACAAAGCGAGTTACTTTGTACACTTGAGTACTATGGGTATGAAAAGGACCATGTGTTCCAGCAGAACAATGACTCAAAGCATATGACGAGATTGGTGAAGAAATGGTTCAATGACACTGAAGTAGAGATGCTGGATTGGCCATCACAGTCCCCAGACCTCAACCCAATCGATCACTGGGTAGAGTTTAAGAAAAAACTGTATACAGTGGGTATGGAAAGTAGTCAGACCCCTTAAAATTTTTCACTGTTTGTTTCATTGCAGCCATTTGGTAAATTCTAAAAAGTTCATTTTTTTTCTCATTAAAGTACACTCTGCACCCCATCTTGACTGAAAAAAAACAGATATGTAGAAATATTTGCAAATTTATTAAAAAAGAAAAGTGAAATATTACATGGTCATAAGTATTCAGACCCTTTACTCAGTATTGAGTAGAAGCCCTCTTTTGAGCTAGTACAGCCATGAGTCTTCTTGGGAATGATGCAACAAGTTTTCACACCTGGATTTGGGGATTCTCTGCCATTCTTCCTTGCAGATCCTCTCCAGTTCCGTCAGGTTGGATGGTGAACGTTGGTGTACAGCCATTTTCAGGTCTCTCCAGAGATGCTCAATTGGGTTTAGGTCAGAGCTCTGGATGGGCCAGTCAAGAATGGTCACAGAGTTGTTCTGAAGCCACTCCTTTGTTATTTTAGCTGTGTGCTTAGGGTCATTGTCTTGTTGGAAGGTGAACCTTCGGCCAAGTCTGAGGTCCAGAGGACTCTGGAAGAGGTTTTCATCCAGGATATCTCTGTACTTGGCCGCATCATGTTTCCTTCAATTACAACCAGTCGTCCTGTCCCTGCAGCTGAAAAACACCCCCATAGCATGATGCTGCCACCACCATGTTTCACTGTTGGGATTGTATTGGGCAGGTGATGAGCAGTGCCTGGTTTTCTCCATAAATACCGTTGAGAATTATCACCAAAAAGTTCTATCTTCATCTCATCAGACCAGAGAATCTTATTTCTCATAGTCTGGGAGTCCTTCATGTGTTTTTGCGCAAACGCTATGCAGGCTTTCACATGTCTTGCACTGAGGAGAGGCTTCCGTACGGCCATTCTGCCATAAAGGCCCGACTGGTGGAGGGCTGCAGTGATAGTTGACATTGTGGAACGTTCTCCCATCTCCCCACTGCATCTCTGGAGCTCAGCCACAGTGATCTTGGGGCTCTTTTTTACCTCTTTCACCTAGGCTCTTCTCCCACGATTGCTCAGTTTGGCTGGATGGACAGGTCTAGGAAGACTTCTGGTGGTCCCAAACTTCTTCCATTTAAGGATTATAGAGGTCACTGTGCTCTTAGGAACCTTGAGTAATGCAGAGATTCTTTTGTAACCTGGGCCAGATCTGTGCCTTGACACAATTCTGTCTCTGAGCTCCTTGGGCAGTTCCTTTGAGCTCACAATTCTCATTTGGTGTGACATGCACTGTGAGCTGTGAGGTCTTAAATAGACAGGTGTGTGCCTTTCCAAATCAAGTCCTTTCAGTTTAATTAAACACAGCTGGACTCCAATGAAGGAGTAGAACCATCTCAAGAAGGATCACAAGGAAATGGACAGCATGTGACTTAAATATGAGTGTGTGAGCAAAGGGTCTGAATTCTTATGACCATGTGATATTTCAGCTTTTCTTTAATAAATTTGCAAAAATTTCTACATTTCTGTTTTTTTTCAGTCAAGATGGGGTGCACAGTGTGCTTTAATGAGAAAAAAATAACTTTTTAGAATTTACCAAATGGCTGAAATGAAACAAAGAGTAAAAAATTTACAGGGATCTGAATACTTAACGTATCGACTGTACATACCCAAGTAAATCAACCAGTATGCACCAATTTTGGGAAGGTGTAGAGGAGAGCTGGGCTCAGATTTTGGTCGAGACATACCTGAATCTGAGATCATGCCCAGAAGGATTCAGGCAGTGTTGAAAGCCAAAGGTGGATTTAAAAAATACTGACAAACTAATACAACTTAAAATTTAGATTTTTTGGAAGAGGTAACAATGCAGTGACATGACAAGAATCTGCATAACTAATCATATGCTAAATAGTTACAAGTCAAATTTTTGTTTGAGATAGTCAAGATGATTGCCTATAAAATGATGGTATAAAGTACATATACCAATTAGCACGTACAAAGAGAAAACCTATAGAGAATGCGTACAAGGCAACCATAAACTCAATAAAAAATAAATTCTTAAATATAATTAAAAGATTTTAAAACAATAGGACACAAGATAATCAAAACTGATGAAAGAAAGTTTTACATCATGCAGGTAAAGAATACACATATGATACAGTACTATAGCGGGACATATAGCAAGATATGCTCCCAGTATTACAGACTGATACCGATCAGTGTGAACCAATACAAGTGTAGTTAAACAAGGTAACTAATCATGAAATACAACAATATGTATCCCATAAATAGGGAGTGTAAGTATGCACAGTGGTACAGAAATAACTCACCATCAAGGGGGGATTCATAAGTCTGCAGTCACACAAAGTGGGACTTTGGGAATACACATCCCAAGAAAAGACACTGGATTTGAGTTTGTTACGCTGCTATCATTCGGTGGTGTTGAGAAGTCTGGCCCAATCCAGCCCTTGTTCATTTTTATAAGAGTCAGCCTGTCAGCATTTTCAGTTGACAGGCTGATGCGCTTATCAATTATAATTCCACCAGCGGCACTAAAAACCCGCTCTGATAAAACACCGCATGCGCAGGAGAATTTTCCCACGCTGTCAGTGACGTGCATGAGGTGAGCCGAGTTCATTGGACATGTGCTCACCTCATGCACGTCACTGACAGCGTGGGAAAATTCTCCTGCACTCACCGCATGCGCAGGAGAATTCTCCCACGCTGTCAGTGACGTGCATGAGGTGAGCTGAGTTCATTGGACATGACCTCGGCTCATCTGTATGTCGTCACAGCGAGACACTGAGGAGCGCAAGCATGCCTGCGCTTCTCAGTCTCTGTGGCATGGCAAGCTGGATGACAGCGTTCTGCTGCGGTCCAACCTGTCATGTGAATGTAGCAGAGCTGAAGCTGTCGTGGGAACCATGGAAAGGTAAGGATGATGTTGCTTTATTATTTTACTTTTATTGCAGGAGATCGTTGGCTTTAGCTGGAATGGGCGTGATGGTAAGTATGGTTTAATTTAGAACAATAAAGAATTGTGTCTTTATTTCAATATAAGGAATTTATTCTGGGTGTTTGTGCTTTTTTGTAACTTTGACTATGGGGTTAGTAATGGTGGTGTCTTATAGACGCCTCTCCATTACTAACCTGGGCTTGATGTCAGCTGGCATTATAAGCTGACATCAACCCCAACCCTATTACCCCACTGCCACCGCTACAGGGCAGTGGGAAGAGCGAGGCTAAGTGCCAGAATTGGCGCATCCTATGTATGCGCCATTTCTGGGACGGCTGACGGCTGGTGTTTCTAGCCTGGGAGGGGGCCAATATTCATGGCACCCTTCCTGGGCTATTAATATCAGCCCCAAGCTGTTTGCCTAGCCTTTGCTAGCTATTAAAATATGGGGGACCCCACGTCATTTTTTTGGGGGTCCCCCATTTTAATAGCTAGTAAAGGCTAGGTATTCAGCTGGGGGCTGATATTAGTAGCCTGGGAAGTTCCGTGGGTATTACCCACTTCCCAGGCTTCAAACATCTGCCCCAGCCGTCTGCTTAACCTCCGCTAGAGACTAAAATTATGGGGAACCCCACGCCAATTTTTTTTTTAATAAATCCTTTATTTTAACAGTAAATGACAAGTACAGTAATCAACACTATCACTGTACTTACTATATATGTGTCTGACATGTTTCTATCTATCTAATCTATGTGTGATGCTCTATCTTTCTGTTATAAATTGTCAGGTACCGATGCTGAATTGCCGGCCGGCTTTGTTAAAGAGACGGTGCATGAAAACACTAATATTTTTTTTAATAAATCCTTTAACACTAAATGACAAGTACAGTAACCAACACTGTCACTGTACTTCTTATATATGTGACTGACATGTTTCTATCTATCTAATCTATGTGTGATGCTCTATTCGTTCTTGTCTAAATTGTCGGGTACCGGTGTATGCCGCTGCTGAATTGCCGGCCGGCTTTTTTAAAGAGAGTGTCTTCTGAGCAGTTTGTCAGCTTTTGGACACCTTTGAAGGTGTTTTCTATGTGTTTCTATGTGTTTTTGTTTGCCTGCCATTGGTTTTAACGGTGTTCGATGGTGTTCGACGGTGTTCTAAGGTGTTCGACGAACAGTTCCTCGAACATCCCGGTGTTCGACGAACCGAACCGAACCCGAACACTACAGGGGTGGCTCAACACTACTCAGCATCTTCCCAAACTTTGCACTCCTTGTGAGAGTACCCCGCGCCTCAGGGCCTGTGCGATGGGAGGGTCTGAGAAAACTCTCCCAGAACTTTGACAGTGTTCCCCTGCCTCTGCTGGATTGAAGTTGTGTCTCTCTCTCCTGTACTCCTTGGTTGTCCAACGAAGTTTGCCCTCAGCGGCCAGCGTTATCAGATGGGAATATTTTTAATAGTTCCGCAACAAGGGCCTTCTGGTACAGCCTCATATTTGTAGATGTGTTCGCCTCAGGAATAAGAGATCGAAAGTTCTCCTTGTAGCGTGGGTCTAGAAGTGTCACCAAGCATTAATGACTGTCACCCAAAATATTGAGAACGCGAGGGTCATGGGAAAGGCTGCATAACATAAACTCAGCCTTGCGTGCCAGACTACTAACAGGCAAGACTTCCGTGTCCTCACCAAGAGGAATACTGACCATGATTTCCATCTCCTCTTCCTCCTCCTCCTCTATGTAATCTGGCCATCCACGCTGAACAGACGGTATGACAGCTGTGCAGGTAGTACCGTCTATAGTGCATGAAACTAGCTCCAGTCATTCCTCCTCTTCCTCTTCCTCATTGTCACCCAATCCACGTTGGGAAAAGATGAGGCTTGGCTGTGTGTAATCACCCTGTACGGTTCCTTGCTCCATCTCATCGTGCTTCGCCTGCAATGCATTCTCTTTGATTGTGAGCAGAGAGCCTTTCAGAAGACAGAGAAGCGGGATGTTGACGCTAATTATGGCGTCATCGCCGCTCATCATCTTGGTGGAGTCCTCAAAGTATTGGAGGATGGTACAGATGTCTGACATCCATGTCCACTCCTGAGGTCTTATGTGCGGAGTCTGAACTGAATACCTACGGCCTTGTTGATGCTGGTACTCAACAACTGCCGTCTTCTGCTCACAACTACTTCCCAACATCTGCAGTGTAGAGTTCCAATGCGTGGGGACATTACACACCAGTCTGTGAGCCGGAAGCAGCAAACGCTGCTGAAACTGAAACACTGCAAGGGCGGCGGAAGCTGGAGCTGACTTTCTAAAATGGGCACAAAGGTGGCGTACTTTAACAAGCAGATCCGGCAGCTCCAGGTTGGATTTGAGAAACCGCTGAACCACGAGGTTAAGCACATGGGCCAGGCATGGAACGTGTGTGAGCTCGCCTCGCCTCCGAGCCGACACCAGGTTCCGACCATTGTCACACACGACCATGCCTGGCTGTAGGATCAGCGGTGTGAGCCACAGATCTGCCTGCTCTTTCAGAGCTGTCCACAACTCTTCAGCATTGTGCGGTTTTTCACCTAAGCATATTAGCTTCAAAACAGACTTTTGCCGCTTGGCAGAGGCAGTGCTTCAGTGGTTCCAGCTTGTGACTGATGTGGTCATTTCGGAGATGGAGGCTGAAGAGGAGAAGGAGGCTGAGGAGAATGAGGTGCAGGAGCTGTAGATCGTGGGGGCAACCCTGATTGACCTAGGGCCCGCAATCCTTGGCGTCGGGAGGACGTGTTCCGTCCCAAGGTCCGACAGGGTCCCGGCCTCCACTATGTTAACCAGTGTGCCATCAGCGAGATGTACTGTCCCTGCCTACAAGCACTTGTCCACGTGTCCGTGGTTAGGTGGACTTTACCGGTAACTGCGTTGTTGAGAGCACGGCTAATGTTTTGGGACACTTGCTTATGTAATGCGGGGACGGCACACCGGGAGAAATAGTGGCGGCTGGGGACCGAGTACCAAGGGACAGCCGCCGCGGTCAGGTTGCAGAATGCTTCTGTCTCCACGAGTTTAAAAGGCAACTTTTCGAGCGCAAGCAGTCGTGAAATGTGAGAATTTAGTAGTGTGGCTTGTGGGGCGTTGGCTGCATATTTGCGCTTGCGTTCCAAGGACAGGGGTATGGACTAGTGTTGAGCCACCCCCGTAGTGTTCGAGTTCGGTTCGGTTCGTCGAACACCTATATGTTCATCGGACTGATCGTCGAACACCTTCGAACACCGTTAAAACCAATGGCATGCAAACAAAAACACATAGAAAACACCTTCAAAGGTGTCCAAAAGCTGACAAACTGCTCAGAAGACACAACTAACACATGGAAAAGTGACAAGTACATATAGTCATGCGAAAAGAAAAGAGATGGAGGAGTAAAACGAGGGGGAGACACAGATATAGGCATGTCATGCACTTCTAAAACCAAAAAAGTGCGAAGCCGACATGGTCAGTCCGTTCCTGCCCGTGCGACTTCCGTGTCGCCGGGTTTGTGCCAGAGCTGCGGTGGACCCTGATGGCCAGCCCCCCTCTCCCAATACTGGTGCCTGTCCACTGGTGGGTCGAGCGAGCCCCCCCTGCGGTGGAGGCAGGTCTAAGCTTTTTAATTTAAATTGTCTCTCTAATTTGAATGAGTACACTTTAAATCCTTTTACAAGGATCTTTTGGAGGGCAAGTCTGATGCCAGCAGCTGCGGAAATTCCAGCTCCAGTAGTGTCCACTAAAGCTGCTGCAGTTAAAAAGCTTTTATAAGTATCGAGCTTGGCGGTCCACCGCAAGGCGTCCTACCGTCAGTCCCAGCCCCTGTGCCTTGGGTTGCCTCCCGTTGCTCTTCACTGAGTGTCCCGGGGGCCCGAAGCATTTCCTTTGAAAAAATTAAGTGTCCAAACTACAGGTGGTGTAGCTTGCTTAACAGCTGGGATAATCCGCTGACTAGCAGACACTGCTACTAGGCACAAAGTATTTCCTGGGCTAGATGCAGTTAAAAATTTGTAATTAGATACTCTCGTTGGATGCTGAGAAAGCATTCCATAGAGTCTCCTGGCATGCCATATATTATTCTCTTAAAAAGCTTGGGGTACGGGTCTAGGGGACCCTTTTATAGGCAAAATCACAGCCCTGTATCGCAATACGTCACCTAGGCTTAAGATAATTGGAACATTTTCATCACCTTTCATAATCACCAATGGGACAAGGCAGGGATGTCCTCTGTCCCCTCTCTTATACATCCTAGTGACGGAGCACCTGCTCTCATCAATTCGCCATAACCCCAATATTAGGTGGATTGAGGTGGGAGGCACCGAGTACAAGTGCTCTGCATTTGCTGATGATGTCCTAGTATATATCACTCAATTACATATATCCATCCCTGCTGTTATGGCTGAAATAGATCATTTTGTTACATGGTCAAATTTTAAAATCAATGCAGCGAAGTCTGAGGCCCTCGGTGTCTCCCTCCCCAAATCCATACAGGATTCCATCCAGTCCAACTTTCCCTTTGCCTGGCCCTCACAGGGTATCAAATACTTAGGAATTCATATTCATAGAGACCTCTCCCATCTATGTTATCTTAATTTTGGGCCCTTTATTGAACAACTCCATACAGACCACAGTTGGCAAGTTAGAACTGTAAGATTCACTACGTGAACCACTGGTGTTTTGTGGAAAAGCACATGTACACTGTGTTCCAAATTATTATGCAAAAAGTGTTTAGGAGTGATAAGGTAAGAATTATTTTGTTTGTCAGTTAAACTCATTGATAGTGATGTGTGTCAGGGCTCTTTATATCACTGTAAGCAATTGCAGACACCTGTGTTAATTAGTTTGGCAGGTGTGTCCAATGAAAGGCAAGACTACTTAAGAAGGCTGTCCCACATTATTAAGCAGCCTACATTTTCTGCCAAAATGGGAAAGAAAAAGGATGTGTCGGCTGCTGAGAAGCAACAAATTGTGGAGTGTTTAGGTCAAGGCATGACTACAATCAACATTGCCAAGACACTTCATCCTGATCATCGCACAATCAAGAAGTATGTAGCTGATTCACTGTACACACGAGAGCGTGCTGATAAGGGAAAATTGAGGACTCTTTCCTACAGGCAATTATGTCAGGTTAAAAGAGCAGTGGCAAAAAAGCCTTGTCATAGCGGCAGACAAGTTTTTGAAGCTGCTGGTGCCTCCAACGTCCCCCAAACAACAAGATGCAGGGTCCTTCCGAGGTTTGCAGCTGTGCATAAGCCATCCTGTCGACCTCCTCTATCAACTGTACACAAGAAGAAACGGCTCCAGTGGGCCAAACAATACAAGAAGACTGACTTCAAAACTGTTTTGTTCACTGATGAGTGCCGTGCAACGCTCGATGGTCCAGATGGATGGAGTGGAGGATGGCTGGTTGATGGACACCCCACGCAAACACGGCTACAGCGCCAACAAGGAGGAGGTGGAGTAATGTTTTGGGCTGGAATCATGGGGAGAGAGATTGTTGGCCCCTTTAGGATCCCTGAAGGGGTAAAGCTGAACTCCATAATGTATGTGGAGTTTCTCAAACAGTGCTTCTTGCCATGGTTGAAGAAGAAGAACCGTGTATTCCGCAGCAAGATCATTTTCATGCATGATAATGCACTGTCTCATGCTGCACATAACACATCTGCATCTCTGGCTGATATGGGCATAAAAGGGGACAAACTTATGGTGTGAACCCCATGCTCCCCTGACCTCAACCCCATTGAGAACCTCTGGAGCATCATCAAAAGGAGTGTCTATGATGGCGGGAGGCAGTTCAAATCTAAGCAACAGCTCTGGGAGGGTATTCTGTCCTCATGCAAAACAATTGAAGCAGAAACCATCCAAAACCTGACAAATTCAATGGACGAGAGAGTTCAGAAGCTCCTTTCGAACAAGGGGTCCTATGTGCAAATGTAACATCACCTAGAATAAAGTTTTGAGTTGAAAACTGTTTGATTTCAGTTTCTGATAACCTGCTAATGCTTATAATTTCAAAAATGAACATTTTTTTGTTCTATATTACATTGAAAAGGTTGATCGAAGAGTGTGGGGGATCTAAGAGTGTGGCAACCCAGTAGTCAGGATTATTACGAATTCTGACAATCTGAGGGTCATGTTGCAGGTAGTGCAGCAAGAAGGCAATCATGTGTCTTGCACATCTAGGAGCCCCAAAATTATTTTCCGGGCTAGATGCACTTAAAAATTATTATTAATTTGAAAGCTGGTGGAGCTTAGTATAGATGGCCTAATAGAATCAGTACTGCAAACTGCTACAAAGCCCAAATTATTTTCCAGCCAAGATACAGATAAAGATGATTAGTAATTTTAAATCTGGTGGAGTTTAGTATAGATGGCCTATTAGAATCAGTAATGCACACTGCTACAAGGCCCAAATTATTTTTCATCCAAGATACAGATAAACATGATTAGTAATTTGAAAGCTTAAAACGGTTGGTGAGGTGATTTTAACAAATCATCAAGCTTTTAATCTCCCCAGGATGACACAGGGGTAGAAAAGTCGTTTCGGATCCATGATTTGTTCATCTTTATGAACGTGAGTCTGTCTACATTATCAGTGGAGAGCCGCGTGCACTTATCTGTCAGCACACCACCAGCAGCGCTGAACACACGTTCAGACAGAACTCTGGCTGCGGGGCATGACAAGATCTCCAAGGCGTAAGTGGCGAGCTCAGGCCATTTATCCAGATTGGAAGCACAAAAAGAACAAGGGTCCAGTGACACAGTCATGGCTTCAATGTTTACTTGGAGATACTCCTGTACCATCGTCTCTAGGCGTTGACTATGTGTCAGACTTCTTGTCTCCTGTGGCCTTGCAAATGATGGGCTAAAAAAGTGGTGAAATGATTCCGCAAAATTGATGTTACCAGCAGATACTGTGTTTTTGTTACGTTTTGAGTGCTGAACACTCGACGGTCCCACGGTTGGCAAGTTGGAACTGTGAGATTCACTACGTGCACCACTAGTGTTTTGGGGAAAAGCACATGTAAGATTCTGCAACAGTCTCTGCTAATACTCCTGCATGCGTGCATCTCTTTCTATGGCAGGAATAATTTCTGCAAATTTACTTTTGTACCAGGGATCTAACAGTGTGGCAACCCAGTAGTCAGGATTATTTCTAATTCTCACAATTCGAGGGTCATGTTGCAGGTAGTGCAGCAAGAAGGCACTCATGAGTCTTGCGCATCCAGGAGCACCAAGTCCCTGTTGTGTTGGTGGCGAGGTAACAATCATGCTTCCTTCCTCTGCCCTCTCCCCCCAACCTCGCACAACAGAAATGTGATCAAGGTCTCCCTCATCTGATGAGTCTTGCATCAGTTCGTCCTCCACTTGTTCCTGGGCTCCTGCACCTTCCTCACTAGTTTGGCTGCTACGATGCGCCCTGATAAAACCATCTCCCCCACCCTCAAATGCCTGCCGCCTTGGCGCTGCCGACCGTCTGGACCTTGCAGATGTTAGCCCTTCCGCATACAACTCCTCCTCCTTTACTTCCCCCACCTCCTCTTGTGTCACCACCTGACTCCGAATTCTGTTTAACATGTGCTCCAGCATGTAAATCACCAGAATAATCATGCTGATAATGGCATCGTCAGCACTAAACATCTTCGTCGCCAATTCAAAACTGTGCAGAAGGGTGCATAGGTCCCTGATCTGAGACCACTCCTCCAGCGTGATTTGCCCCACCTCTGGATCTCGTTGGCCCAGGCTATATGTCAGAACGTATTGCACCAGGGCTTGTCGGTGCTGCCACAGTCGCTGCAACATGTGCAGAGTTGAATTCCACCGGGTAGGCACATCGCATTTTAGCCGGTGAAGTGGCAGGCCCAACGACTTTGCAGCGGGATGCGAACAGCGGAAGTGAGCACACAGCGACCGTGCCCTCTGCAGAAGGCCATCTAGTCCGGGATAGCGGGCTAAAATTTGCTGGATAACCAGGTTCAACACGTGAGCCATACAAGGCACGTGTGTGACATTGCCCCTGCGAAGGGCCGCACCGAGGTTTGAAGCATTATCGCACACGATCTTCCCTGGTTTCAGGTCCAGTGGAGACAACCATTCATGAAACTGGTTCTCCAGAGCTGACCACAACTCCTCAGCTGTGTGACTCATATTTCCCAGACATTTCAAAGTAAAAACCGCCTGATGACATTGAGCCCTGCTGCCAGCATAGTAAGGAGGTGTGCAGGATCCCTTCAGAGCAGTTAGAAAGCTTGTGGCATGCCAGACAGGCTTTGGGTGCAGGTGGAGGACAGAGAGGAGGTTGAGGAGGCAGAAGCAGTGGACGAACATTGAGATAAAGAGGATTGACGCACAACTTGTGGGGACGGCAAGACTTGGACAGGAGCCCCTTGTCCTGCTGTCACCATAGTTACCCAGTGCCCAGTCAGCAACATGTAACGCCCCTGTCCATGCCTACTCGTCCAAGTGTCTGTGGTGAAATGCACCCTGTCACACACAGAGTTTCTCAAAGAAGCGGTGATGTTGTGTGCGACATGCTGGTGGAGCGCAGGCACACCTTTCTTTGAGAAGTAGTGCCGACTGGGCATCTGGTACTGGGGCACTGTGATGGACATAAGGTTTCGAAAATGCTCTGTGACCACCAGGCGGAAAGGCAGCATTTCTGTAGCCAAGAGCTTGCAGATGGTTTAATACAACCTCTTAGCTTTCTCATGGCTAGGAGGAAATGGTCTTTTACTTTTCCACATCTGAGGGACCGAGGGCTGGCTGTTGTGCTTAGACGGGGTTGAGAAGGGTGTCCCCGGCAAGCTGCCGGTCTGTGAGGAGGAAGCAGGTGGACATGTTAGGTTGCCTTGATCCAAAGGTGGTGCTATCGATGTCGGACAGCGCTGAACACCAGCTGGTGTTTCCACCTCCAAAGAAAATGATGACCTGCCAATCACGCTGGCTGTTGCGGGTAAAGAGGTGGCAGGTCTGCATCCCAAAACAGGTGTGACTGCTGTCCCCCCAGTCACAGAGGATGAAGAGGCTGCGGATGCACAAGATGTGGCAGATGGTGGTTGGCCCGGCCGGCTAGGCCGCATTGTAGCACAGTGAGCTTCCCACTGCAACTTATGCTTCATATCCATGTGCCGGTTAATGCATGAAGTACTCAAACTATGTAATTTTTGGCCTCTACTTAGCTTTTGCTGACAAATGTTACAGATAACACGAGTTGGGTCATCTTTATTGATTTGAAAAAATGCCCAGGCTATGCAAGGCTTAGCACCCATGCGACCTGAAGAGCCACCACGACTTGTGGTCAGAGGCAGAGTTGTGTTTGAGGATGCAGTTGTTGACGTGCTTCCAGTACTACGTCTCTGTCCAGGAAGGCGCAACCTGACCTCGTCGTCACTGGCATCCTCCTCCACCTCCTCTACTGACCTCATCTCTTGGCTGACTGTGGGTTGACAGTAAGTGGGATCTCCAACCTCGTCATCATCACCCTGTGTGTTATCACACCCGTCGTCCTCAGAGCCAACCTCTTCCTGCCCTGACAAAAGACTAAAGTTGTTGCTCCAATCAGGTATTTGAGATCATTTCCTGGTCTGGATTCACAGAAGCTCTGGAGCCGACCTCTGATTCCCAGGTTATAGTATGAGTAAACAGCTCTGCAGACTCAACCATCTGTTCTACCCCATACTCAGACGGGCAGCTGGAGACTTGGGAGCTGTGAGGAAGCAAGTGCGATTGGGGTGACACCTCTGAGAACTGGAATATTTGTGATGTTGAAGTTGAGGTGGAGGAGAGCCCACTTAAAGGAGCACTTGATATCCGTTGAAGCACCTGCTGTTTTTGTGCCTCATCTAGAATTTGTAGCGATTGGCATGGCCGTAAGAAAGCGATCTTATCACATTGTCCGCTAAAAGAAGTAGACATCTTTGTTTGGCTGGAAGATGGTCTTTCTTCTGCAGATGTTACTGTTGCTTTAACACCTACCCCACGGACACAACCTTTTTTTCACTTCCCAACACGCCTATTCCCCTTTCCACCAGCAGCAGGCATTTTTCCACTCATTTTGGTGGTTAACTAATTCACAACTCTGGAGTTGTTTGCACAAAAAACAATGGATGGGAACCGAGCAGAGCTGAGTGGCCAAACTGTGGTATTAGCCCAAAAGTATTGGCTGGGTTAGATGCAGATAAAAATTATATTGAATTTGCAACCTGGTGGAGGTTAGTATAGATGGACTAATAGAACAAGTCCCACACACTGCTACAAGCCGAAATATTTTTTCTGAGCTAGATGCAGAAAAAAATTATATTGAATTTGCAACCTGGTGGAGGTTAGTATAGATAGACTAATAGAACAAGTCCCACACATTGCTACAAGCCGAAATATTTTTTCTGAGCTAGATGCAGATAAAAATTATATTGAATTTGCAACCTGGTGGAGGTTAGTATAGATGGACTAATAGAACAAGTCCCACACACTGCTAATAGCCAAAATATTTTTTCAGAGCTAGATGCAGATAAAAATTATATTGAATTTGCAACCTGGTGGAGGTTAGTATAGATGGACTAATAGAACAAGTCCCACACACTGCTACAAGCCGAAATATTTTTTCAGAGCTAGATGCAGAAAAAAATTATATTGAATTTGCAACCTGGTGGAGGTTAGTATAGATGGACTAATAGAACAAGTCCCACACACTGCTACAAGCCGAAATATTTTTTCAGAGCTAGATGCAGAAAAAAATTATGTTGAATTTGCAACCTGGTGGAGGTTAGTATAGATGGACTAATAGACTGATGCTATAGCACATTCCAACGCCGAAACGCGTTGGAATGTGCTGTACCTAAGAGCCGCTATATTGCTCATTCTGTAACTCATCCTTGGCTTTTATCATTTGAAATTAAAAGTGAAGTTTTAGCAAGATATATACAACCCTGGTCCTGCTGGAGATATCTTTGCTTGCTTTTGCAAAAATTGTCTTGAAATTAACAAAGTATAGCGCACACAGCAACAGCGGTGCTGTCTAACACGCAGCTGCAGCAGTGAGAAAATAGTGGTGACGGGGAAAATGGCAGGGTCTTATAGGGCAAGGACATGTGACATACACTGCCAATTTAACCAACACTGTTCAGACTAAAGACAGCGTAGGGGTAATAAGATTAACAACATTTTGCCTAAGCGGCAACTAAACCCCAAACTGAAGCCCTAAAACTTAACTTTTATTAAAGTATATTAAAGTTTATAACTCTTCCAAGGATAGTGAAATTAAAATGTTAGCGTAGGTACAGGCAGTAGAGGAAGGTCAGATATTATAATCTGCAATATTGCTGTTCCACTATGTGATTATCCGACCAACTCTCATTATCATACATTAGTGGCCGTGGACCACTTATCTCATGTTCACACTGCCTATCCTGATCATAAAATATAAGGTTAAAGCCTCCCCGACATGTTTCGCCGCTATCCCGCCTTATGAGAATATTTCATCCTGAAGATCCACTTAAATTGCAATTTATTGGCATCAGACAAATAAAATTAGGACCCAGAAAAGGAAATATTGATAAAATTTTACAACAGGAAGAAGCCAAATGGATCTATAGGTTGAATGCACGGGGTCAGAAGGGTCTTAACGAAGGTTTTACCTTTGTCTCCTTTTTGTAATTGTGATAAGAGGTCAGCCATAGTATTATTTAATCGATTATTATATTGTATCTTGTTATAAGGATAGTTGTTTTTATGCATCCTTTATTTTGGTAATTGACTATATCTATGCTATTCTTGTGGTATATTACAATATGAGAGCCCTCATTAGTAATTAATAATTAATAGATTTTAGAACCTTAATTTATATTATGACCGTGATAGACTATTATTCAGTTATGTTAGACTGAGTAATTATTGGTCTCATCTTTCCAAGTCGACTTGTCAGCGCAGTAAAGAAATATTGAATGAATTAGAACAAATAGATATTAACTTATGAGACATCTGCAGACAGAGCATTTTTTACTTCTTTTTCTAAGTCCACTCGCATGCATAGTAATGATACATCTAATGAATTTGGGACTAAGCTAAGATACATGCGTAGACGGACGTCTTTAGTGCTGATATGCAACTTAACATAGATGGAGTATTCCTTACTCCTTCTTTTTCTAAGTCCACTCGCATGCGCAGTAACGATAAAAGAAGAGGCATTCCTTACTTCTTTTTCTAAGTCCACTTGCATGCGCTGTAACATTATATCTAACAAACTGGAACTAAGATAAAATGCATGCGCAGATGGATGTCTTTAGCGCTGACATAGAAGTCAGTATACGTGTCATATTATGATTGGCTGTGCAAGAACACTGACGTCTGAGCCCTTGGTTGGCTAACAATGCGCAGACGCAGAAACAGTGCTCTGTTTCTGTAACCGGATCGGTTTCTCTTCCTGGTACGCATGCGCAATCAAACTTCATTGCCTCCCGACCGCTGATAGGATTCAAGATAAACTATATTGATAGGTTCATTGGAATAGGTGTGGACTAGAGATGAGCGTTGTTCTACTCGAACTGTTCGCCAATCTCAAATTCGAGCTGTTTTGGGCGGTGTTCGAGCCATTCGGCGAACACGAACAATTTGAGAAAAATTCGGCTGTTCAAGGTTATGTTCGATAACTGTTCGTGCACCAAAATCATAACTGGATTTTTTCTCAGTAATGATGAAAATTAATGTTAATACGCAGTTTGAGTGTACAGCGGGGTGGGGGGAGGGGCAGGGGATGGATCTCTGCAGCAACAATGAAGATCTCCATTTTTTTTTTCTCTTTCCCGCATTTACAGTGGGGAGGTGCAATCTGTCAGCCTATCAGCAGCGCACACACGGAGCGAAGTGCTTTTTTTCACACAAGCAAGGGCATGTGTCATTGGCAGTGTATGTCACATGTCCTTGCCCTATAAGACCAAGCCATTTTCCCCGTCGCCACCATTTTCTCACTGCTGCAGCTGCGTGTTAGACGGCACCGCTGTTGCTGTGTGCGCTATACCTTGTTAATTTCAAGCCAATTTTCGCACAAATCTACAGATAGCTTGGGAATAGGGAATAGTTGTGATTGCAGTCCTTTTAAGGACTAGGTTACAGCATTTCCTACGACTTTTATCAGGCAGGTCTGTGCTCTTAAATAGATAGATTGTGGGAGTAAAGACTAATTGTAATTGGAGTCCTTTTTAGGACTAGGTTACATCAGTTCCTATCAGTTTTTGCCAGGCAGGTCTGTGCCAGTGCTGTGCAAGTTTTTTTCACAGCATTTGGCTGAATCTAGCAAAGCTAATCCTTTTTGGCCTATTGCAGAGTGTGTTAGTCAGTGGAGTAGCCTATCTGTGTTGCAAGATATACCACCTGTGTATAGAATACCAATTTTTTTACTGCACCTAGTGAAGTAAAATCTTTTGGGCATAGCATCATTCTATTAGTCCATCTATACTGACCTCCATCAGGTTGCAAATTGAATATAATTTTTTTCTGCATCTAGCTCTGAAAAAATATTGGGCTTCTAGCTGTGTGTGGGACTTAATGTATTAGTCCATCTATACTGACCTCCATCAGGTTGCAAACTGAATATATTTTTTTCTGCATCTACCTCTGAAAAAATATTGGGCTTCTAGCTGTGTGTGGGACTTGTTCTATTAATCCATCTATACAGACCTCCATCAGGTTGCAAACTGAATATATTTTTTTCTGCATCTACCTCTGAAAAAATATTGGGCTTCTAGCTGTGTGTGGGACTTGTTGTATTACTCCATCTATACTGACCTCCATCAGGTTGCAAACTGAATATATTTTTTTCTGCATCTACCTCTGAAAAAATATTGGGCTTCTAGCTGTGTGTGGGACTTGTTCTATTAATCCATCTATACAGACCTCCATCAGGTTGCAAACTGAATATATTTTTTTCTGCATCTACCTCTGAAAAAATATTGGGATTCTAGCTGTGTGTGGGACTTGTTGTATTAGCCCATCTATACTGACCTCCATCAGGTTGCAAACTGAATATATTTTTTTCTGCATCTACCTCTGAAAAAATATTGGGCTTCTAGCTGTGTGTGGGACTTGTTCTATTAGTCCATCTATACTGACCACCATCAGGTTGCAAACTGAATATAATTTTTTTCTGCATCTAGCTCTGAAAAAATATTTGGCCTTCTAGCAGTGTGTGGGACTTTCTCTATTAGTCCATCTATACTGACCTCCATCAGGTTGCAAACTGAATATATTTTTTTCTGCATCTACCTCTGAAAAAATATTGGGCTTCTAGCTGTGTGTGGGACTTGTTCTATTAAACCATCTATACAGACCTCCATCAGGTTGCAAACTGAATATATTTTTTTTTGCATCTACCTCTGAAAAAATTTGTGGCCTTCTAGCAGTGTGTGGGACTTTCTCTATTAGTCCATCTATACTGACCACCATCAGGTTGCAAACTGAATATAATTTTTTTCTGCATCTAGCTCTGAAAAAATATTTGGCCTTCTAGCAGTGTGTGGGACTTTCTCTATTAGTCCATCTATACTGACCTCCATCAGGTTGCAAATTAAAAATAATTTTTATCTGCATCTACAGTACCTCTGAAAAAATATTTGGGCTTCTAGCTGTGTGTGGGACTTTTTCTATTAGTCCATCTATACTGACCTTCATCAGGTTGCAAATTGAATATAATTTTTATCTGCATCTAGCTCTGAAAAAATATTTGGCCTTCTAGCAGTGTGTGGGACTTTCTCTATTAGTCCATCTATACTGACCTCCATCAGGTTGCAAATTGAATATAATTTTTATCTGCATCTAGCTCTGAAAAAATATTTGGCCTTCTAGCAGTGTGTGGGACTTTCTCTATTAGTCCATCTATACTGACCTCCATCAGGTTGCAAATTAAAAATAATTTTTATCTGCATCTACCTCTGAAAAAATATTTGGGCTTCTAGCTGTGTGTGGGACTTGTTCTATTACTCCATCTATACTGACCTCCATCAGGTTGCAAACTGAATATATTTTTTTCTGCATCTACCTCTGAAAAAATATTGGGCTTCTAGCTGTGTGTGCGACTTGTTGTATTAGTCCAACTATACTGACCTCCATCAGGTTGCAAATTAAAAATAATTTTTATCTGCATCTACAGTACCTCTGAAAAAATATTTGGGCTTCTAGCTGTGTGTGGGACTTGTTCTATTAGTCCATCTATACTGACCTCCATCAGGCTGCAAATTGAATATAATTTTTATCTGCATCTAGCTCTGAAAAAATATTTGGCCTTCTAGCAGTGTGTGGGACTTTCTCTATTAGTCCATCTATACTGACCTCCATCAGGTTGCAAATTAAAAATAATTTTTATCTGCATCTAGCTCTGAAAAAATATTTGGCATTCTAGCAGTGTGTGGGACTTTCTCTATTAGTCCATCTATACTGACCTCCATCAGGTTGCAAATTAAAAATAATTTTTATCTGCATCTACCTCTGAAAAAATATTTGGGCTTCTAGCTGTGTGTGGGACTTGTTCTATTAATCCATCTATACAGACCTTCATCAGGTTGCAAACTGAATATAATTTTTTTCTGCATCTAGCTCTGAAAAAATATTTGGCCTTCTAGCAGTGTGTGGGACTTGTTCTATTAGTCCACCTATACTGACCTCCATCAGGTTGCAAATTCAAAATAATTTTTTGTCTGCATCTAGCCCTGAAAAAATATTTGGCCTTTTAGCAGTGTGTGGGACTTTCTCTATTAGTCCATCTATACTGACCTCCATCAGGTTGCAAACTGAATATATTTTTTTTCTGCATCTACCTCTGAAAAAATATTGGGCTTGTAGCTGTGTGTGGGACTTGTCTATTAATCCATCTATACAGACCTCCATCAGGTTGCAAACTGAATAAAAAAAATTTCTGCATCTACGTCTTAAAAAATATTTGGGCTTCTAGCTGTGTGTGGGACTTGTTCTATTAGTCCATCTATACTGACCTCCATCAGGTTGCAAATTGAATATAATTTTTTTCTGCATCTAACCCAGCCAATAGTTTTGGCCTAATACCACAGTTTGGCCACTCAGCTCTGCTCGGTTACCATCCATTGTTTTTTTGTGCAAACAACTCCAGAGTTGTGAATTAGTTAACCACCAAAATGAGTGGAAAAAGGCCTGCTGCTGTTGGAAAGGGGAATAGGCGTGTTGGGAATGGGAAAAAAGGTTGTGTCCGTGGGGTAGGTGTTAAAGCAACAGTAACATCTGCAGAAGAAAGACCATCTTCCAGCCAAACTAAAATGTCTACTTCTTTTAGCGGACAATGTGATAAGATCCCTTTCTTACGGCCACGCCAATCGCTACAAATTCCAGATGAGGCACAAAAACAGCAGGTGCTTCAACGGATATCAAGTGCTCCTTTAAGTGGGCTCTCCTCCACATCAACTTCAACATCACAAATACTCCAGTCCTCATAGGTGTCACCCCAATCGCACTTGCTTCCTCACAGCTCCCAAATCTCCAGCTGCCCGTCTGAGTATGAGGTAGAACAGATGGTTGAGTCTGCAGAGCTGTTTACTCATACTATAGCCTGGGAATCAGAGGTCGACTCCAGCGCTTCTGTGAATCCAGACGCGGAAATGATCTGCACTGATGCCCAGAATCTTTATGAGTCGGATCCAGGACCAGACGCAGAAGGTTCTGACCATAATGTAGACCCTCATTCCCAAACTGTAACTCCTGTTGGTGGAGACAATGAGGAAGACGATGATAAGACTCAAATACCTGATTGGAGCGACAACTTTAGTTTTTTGTCAGGGCAGGAACAGGTTGGCTCTGAGGATGACGGGTGTGATAACGCACAGGGTGATGATGATGAGGTTGGAGATCCCACTTACTGTCAACCCACAGTCAGCCAAGAGATGAGGTCAGCAGAGGAGCTGGAGGAAGATGCTAGTGACGACGAGGTCAGGTTGCGCCTTCCTGGACAGAGACGTAGTACTGGAAGCACGTCAACAACTGCATCCTCAAACACAACTCTGCCTCTCACCACAAGTCGTGGTGGCTCTTCAGGTCGCATGGGTGCTAAGCCTTGCATAGCCTGGGCATTTTTTCAGATCGATAAAGATGACCCAACTCGTGTTATCTGTAACATTTGTCAGCAAAAGCTAAGTAGAGGCCAAAAAATACATAGTTTGAGTACTTCATGCATTAACCGGCACATGGACATGAAGCATAAGTTGCAGTGGGAAGCTCAGTGTGCTACAATGCGGCCTAGCCGGCCGGGCCAACCACCGTCTGAAATATCTTGTGCATCCGCGGCCTCTTCATCCTCTGTGACTGGGGGGACAGCAGTCACACCTGTTTTGGGGCGCAGACCTGCCACCTCTTTACCCGCAACAGCCAGCATGATTGGCAGGTCATCATTTTCTTTGGAGGTGGTAACACCAGCTGGTGTTGAGCGCTGTCCGACATCGATAGCACCACCTTTGGATCAAGGCAACCTAACGTCCGCCTGCATCTTCCTCACAGACCGGCAGTTTGCCGGGGACACCCTTATCAACCCCGTCTAAGCACAATAGCCAGCCCTCGGTCCCTCAGATGTGGACAAGTAAAAGACCATTTCCTCCTAGCCATTAGAAAGCTAAGAGGTTGAATTTCACCATCTGCAAGCTCTTGGCTACAGAAATGCTGCCTTTCCGCCTGGTGGACACAGAGGATTTTCGAGACCTTATGTCCGTCGCAGTGCCCCAGTAAAAGATGCCCAGTCGGCACTACTTCTCAAAGAAATGTGTGCCTGCGCTCCACCAGCATGTCGCACACAACATCACCGCTTCTTTGAGAAACTCTGTGTGTGACAGGGTGCATTTCACCACAGACACTTGGACGAGTAGGCATGGACAGGGGCGTTACATGTCACTGACTGGGCACTGGGTAACTATGGTGACAGCAGGACAAGGGGCTGCTGTCCAAGTCTTGCCGTCCCCACGAGTTGTGCGTCAATCCTCTTTATGTCAAAGTTCCTTCACTGCTTCTGCCTCCTCAACTTCCTCTCGGTCTTCCACCTGCACCCAAAGCCTGTCTGGTCATGCCACAAGCTTTCTAACTGCGCAGAAGGGATCCTGCACATCTCCTTACTATGCTGGCAGTAGGGCTCAATGTCATCAGGCGGTTTTTACATTGAAATGTCTGGGAAATGTGAGTCACACAGCTGAGGAGTTGTGGTTAGCTCTGGAGAACCAATTTCATGAATGGTTGTCTCCACTGGACCTGAAACCAGGGAAGGCCGTGTGCGACAATGCTGCAAACCTGGGTGCGGCCCTTCGCCGGGGCAATGTCACACACGTGCCTTGTATGGCTGAGGTGTTGAACCTGGTTGTCCAGCAATTTTTAGCCCACTATCCCAGACTAGATGGCCTTCTGCAGAGGGCACGGTCGCTGTGTGCTCACTTCCGCCGTTCGCATCCCGCAGCTCAGCGACTTACATCTCTACAGAAGTCGTTGGGCCTGCCACTTCACCGGCTAAAATGCGATGTGCCTACCCCGTGGAATTCAACTCTGCACATGTTGCAGCGACTGTGGCAGCACCGAAAAGCCCTGGTGCAATACGTTCTGACGTATAGCCTGGGCCAACGAGATCCAGAGGTGGGGCAAATCACGCTGGAGGAGTGGTCTCAGATCAGGGACCTATGCACCCTTCTGCACAGTTTTGAAATGGCGACGAAGATGTTTAGTGCTGACGATGCCATTATCAGCATGACTATTCCGGTGATTTACATGCTGGAGCACATGTTAAACCGAATTCGGAGTCAGGTGGTGGCACAAGAGGAGGTGGAGGAAGTAGAGGAGGAGGAGTTGTATGCGGAAGGGCTAACATCTGCAAGGTCCAGACGGTCGGCAGCACCAAGGCGGCAGGCATGTGAGGGTGGGGGAGATGGTTTTACCAGGGCGCATGGTAGCAGCCAAACTAGTGAGGAAGGTGCAGGAGCCCAGGAACAAGTGGAGGACGAACTGATGGAAGACTCATCAGATGAGGGAGACCTTGATCACATTTCTGTTGTGCGAGGTTGGGGGGAGAGGACAGAGGAAGGAAGCATGATTGTTACCTCGCCACCAACACAACAGGGACTTGGTGCTCCTGGATGCGCAACACACATGAGTGCCTTCTTGCTGCACTACCTGCAACATGACCCTCGAATTGTGAGAATTAGAAATAATCCTGACTACTGGGTTGCCACACTGTTAGATCCCCGGTACAAAAGTAAATTTGCAGAAATTATTCCTGCCATAGAAAGGGAAGCACGCATGCAGGAGTATCAGCAGAGACTGTTGCAGAATCTTACATGTGCTTTTCCACAAAATACCAGTGGTGCACGTAGTGAATCTCACAGTTCCAACTTGCCAACCGTGGGACCGTCAAGTGTTCAGCACTCAAACCTTAACAGAACCACAGTATCTGCTGGTAACATCAATTTTGTGGAATCATTTCACCACTTTTTTAGCCCATCCTTTCCAAGGCCACAGGAGACAAGAAGTCTGACACATAGTCAACGCCTAGAGACGATGGTACAGGAGTATCTCCAAGTAAACATTGAAGCCAATGCTGTGTCACTGGACCCTTGCTCTTTTTGGGCTTCCAATCTGGATAAATGGCCGGAGCTAGCCACTTACGCCTTGGAGATCTTGTCATGCCCCGCAGCCAGCGTTCTGTCTGAACGTGTGTTCAGCGCTGCTGGTGGTGTGCTGACAGGTAAGCGCACGCGGCTCTCCACTGATAATGTAGACAGACTCACGTTCATAAAGATGAACAAATCATGGATCCGAAACGACTTTTCTACCCCTGTGTCATCCTGGGGAGAGTAAAAGCTTAATGATTGGTTAAAATCACCCTACCAACCGTTTTAAGCTTTCAAATTACTAATCATGTTTATCTGTATCTTGGCTGGAAAATAATTTGGGCTTTGTTGCAGTGTGCAGCACTGATTCTATTAGGCCATCTATAATAAGCTCAACCAGATTTAAAATTACTAATCATGTTTATCTGTATCTTGACTGGAAAATAATTTGGGCTTTGTAGCAGTGTGCAGCACTGATCCTATTAGGCCATCTATACTAAAGCTTCACCAGATTTAAAATTAAAAATAATTTTTAGCTGCATCTAGCCTGGAAAATAATTTTGGGGCTCCGAGATGCGCAAGACACATAAGTGCCTTCTTGCTGCACTACCTGCAGCATGACCCTCATATTGTCAGAATTCGAAGTAATCATGACTACTGTTTTGCCACACTCTTAGATCCCCCAAACTTTTCGATCAACCTTTTCATTTTATTAAAGACCAAAAAAATGGTCATTTTTGAAATTATAAGCATTAGCAGGTTGTTAGAAACTGAAATCAAACAGTTTTCAACTCAAAACTTTATTCTAGGTGATGTTACATTTTCACATAGGACCCCTTGTTCGAAAGGAGCTTCTGAACTCTCTCGTCCATTGAATTTGTCAGGTTTTGGATGGTTTCTGCTTCAATTGTTTTGCATGAGGACAGAATACCCTCCCAGAGCTGTTGCTTAGATGTGAACTGCCTCCCGCCATTATAGACACTCCTTTTAATGATGCTCCAAAGGTTCTGAATGGGGTAGAGGTCAGGGGAGCATGGGGGTCACACCATAAGTTTGTCCCCTTTTATGCCCATATCAGCCAGAGATGCAGATGTTTTATGTGCAGCATGAGATGGTGCATTATCATGCAGAAAAATGATCTTGCTGTGAAATACACGGTTCTTCTTCTTGAACCATGGCAGGAAGTGCTGTTTGAGAAAATCCACATACATTATGGAGTTCATCTTTAGCGCCTTCAGGGATCCTAAAGGGGCTGACAATCTCTCTCCCCATGATTCCAGCCCAAAACATTACTCCACCTCCTCCTTGTTGGCGCTGTAGCCGTGTTTGCGTGGGGTGTCCATCAACCAGCCATCCTCCACTCCATCCATCTGGACCATCGAGCGCTGCACGGCACTCATCCGTGAACAAAACTGTTTTGAAATCAGTCTTCATGTAATGTTTGGCCCACTGGAGCCGTTTCTGCTTGTGTGAAGTGGATAGAGGAGGTCGACAGGATGGCGTATGCACAGCTGCAAACCTCTGAAGGACCCTGCATCTTGTTGTTCGGGGGACGTTGGAGGCACAAGCAGCTTCAAAAACTTGTCTGCTGCTATGACAAGGCTTTTTTGCCGCTGCTCTTTCAACCTGACGTAATTGCCTGTAGGAAAGAGTCCTCAATTTGCCCTTATCAGCACGCACACGTGTGTACTGTGAATCAGCTACATACTTCTTGATTGCCAAGACACTTCATCCTGATCATCGCACAATGTTGATTGTAGTCATGCCTTGACCTAAACACTCCACAATTTGTTGCTTCTCAGCAGCCGACACATCCTTTTTCTTTCCCATTTTGGCAGAAAATGTAGGCTGCTTAATAATGTGAGAGAGCCTTCTTAAGTAGTCTTGCCTTTCATTGGACACACCTGCCAAACTAATTAGCACAGGTGTCTGCAATTGCTTACAGTGATATAAAGAGCCCTGACACACATCACCATCAATGAGTTTAACTGACAAACAAACAAATTCTTCCCTTATCACTCCTAAACACTTTTTGCATAATAATTTGGAACGCAGTGTACATGTGCTTTTCCACAAAACACCAGCGGTTCACGTAGTGAATCTTACAGTTCTAACTTGCCATCCGTGGTCTGTATGGAGTTGTTCAATAAAGGGCCCAAAATTAAGATAACATAGATGGGAGAGGTCTCTATGAATAGGAATTCCTAAGTATTTGATACCCTGTGAGGGCCAGGCAAAGGGAAAGTTGGACTGGATGGAATCCTATATGGATTTGGGGAGGGAGACATCGAGGGCCTCAGATTTCGCTGCATTGATTCTAAAATTTGACCATGTAACAAAGTGATCTATTTCAGCCATAACAGCATGGATGGATATATGTGATTGAGTGATATATACTAGGACATCATCAGCAAATAGAGAGCACTTGTACTCGGTGCCTCCCACCTCAATCCACCTAAAATTGGGGTTATGGCGAATTGATGAGAGCAGGTGCTCCGTCACTAGGATGTATAAGAGAGGGGACAGAGGACATCCCTGCCTTGTCCCATTGGTGATTGTGAAAGGTGATGAAAATGTTCTGACGCACCCCCTGGGCCTTGGGACACCCGGAGCCGGACCCTTTTTGGTGGATGCTGGTGGTTGTAGTCTTCGTGGCGGCGACAAGGTTCCGTGGCTCAGGGCGGTCAAACCAGTGGCGGAACTATTTATGTGGTTTTGATGTTTAAATGTACGACTACGCCACCCGTGGATTGCGGTCAGAGTGAACCGCCGCTACAGGGCAGACCGCTGAGGCTGGTGTTGTGGGTGCAGCAGAGCGTAGCATAACTCCCCACGGGAGGAGTATAGCCTCAGGGCAGTGTATGCGGAGGATGGGGGTGATGGTGCAGGGCAGCAGCAGTAACGACACGGAGTCAGTGATGCAGTTCAGGGCCTTTACTCACAGTTCTTATTATCCAGACCACGTCTGCAGGTAACGGCTGCCCACGTCGTACTGTGCTCACCAGGTGAGGGGCTCAGACAACTCCCAGATAACTTTGGAGCACTTCACAGGACCCCCTTTGTGTGTCCTTTGTCTGGCCTTTCTTACCAACACTTCTGTCCAGCTGCCTCGGGCCTCCTCTTGGTAAACTTGGCGCCAGTTTCCCTGACCCTATGTGGTGCCTTCCTAGCGGGTGTAGCGAGGGGCTGCGCCACATAAAATGTCAGAGCCTCCGGTTTCTAGCTGAGGGTCGTTTCCTGCCTCCACTAGTTCGGGGACCGGTCTCCCCCTTTGGCCTGACCCCTACACGCAGGTGGATTCGGGCGGGCGGTGGTGACTCGCCCGTCCGCACCCCTGGGATCCCTTCATTCCTCGTTCCTGGAGCCTTCTCCGCTCCTCTTCCTTCCTTCTCCCTCTTCCAGGCCTGGGCCTCTGTTACTAGGCCCGCCTCCGGAGCAGAGCTCATGCAGAGCCCCTGCTCCCTGCCACTTCTGCTCAGACTTCTCTGCACTGAACTAAGATGGTGCCCACCTTTTATACTCCCTTCTCAATGCACCCAGGAACTGCTTCCTCCCTGCTCCTGCACTACAGGGTTCCCCTTCCTCAGTGTTCCCTCCCCCCACTCCAGCCAGGGACAGGGACTGTCGTGCCCATCTCAGGGGCATATTGGTCGCCCTGCCCCACGGCAATGTGGTGTAATGCATGCAGGTGTCGGGTCCTGATCCACACTCCATCCTTACCTGAGAGTGAGATATCACACCTCTGGGTGAGGTGCAATACGTCTGTAGCAACAGAGCCCTCAGGGTGCTACAGTTCCATTTATCTTCAGCCTAGGTGACGTATTGTGATACAGGGCCGTGATTTTGGCTATAAAATAATCCCTTAGACCCCTACCCCAAGCTTTTTAAGAGAATCATATATGGCGTGCCAGGAGACTCTATGGAATGCTTTCTCAGCATCCAACGAGAGTATCTAATTACAAATTTTTAACTGCATCTAGCCCAGGAAATACTTTGTGCCTAGTAGCAGTGTCTGCTAGTCAGCGGATTATCCCGGCTGTTAAGCAAGCTACACCACCTGTAGTTTAGACACTTAATTTTTTCAAAGGAAATGCTTCGGGACCATGGGATACTTAGTGAAGAGCATCAGGAGGCACCCCAAGGCATAGGGGCTGGGACTGGCAGTAGGATGCCTTGCGGTGGACAGCCGAGCTCGATCCTTATAAAAGCTTTTTAACTGCAGCAGCTTTAGTGGACGCTACTGGAGCTGGAATTACGCGGCTGCTGGCATGAGACTTGCCCTCCAATAGATCCTTGTAAATGGATTTAAAGTGTATTCATTCAAATTAGAGAGACAATTTAAATTAAAAAGCTTAGAGCTGCCTCCACCACAGGGGGGCTCGCTCGACCCACCAGCGGACAGGCACCAGTATTGGGAGAGGGGGGCTGGCCATCAGGGTTCACCGCGGCTCTGGCAAAAACCCGGCGACACGGAGGTGGCACGGGCAGGAGCGGACTGGCCGTGTCGGCTTCTCACTTTTTGGATTTTAGAAGGGCATGACATGCCTATATCTGCGTCTCCCCCTCCTTTTACTCCTCCACCTCTTTTATTTTCGCATGACTATATGTACTTGTCACTTTTCCATGTGTTAGTTATGTCTTCTGAGCAGTTTGTCAGCTTTTGGACACCTTTGAAGGTGTTTTCTATGTGTTTCTATGTGTTTTTGTTTGCCTGCCATTGGTTTTAACGGTGTTCGAAGGTGTTCGACGAACAGTTCGGCGAACACACGGGTGTTCGACGAACCGAACCGAACTCGAACACTATGGGGGTGGCTCAACACTAGTCATGATCTTCCCCACCTCCACCCTCCTCCATATCACTGGTCCCAACCAGTTCAAGCTCAGTGAGCTCTAAACTCCTCTCCAGGTTTGCAGTGCTCCTGAGTGTTGCTAGCTGCACATTTAGATCCAATATCTGGGCTTCCAAACATGTAACTCGCTGACATCAAGCACAGACATATTCACCCTCAAACGGCTGTTAAAGGCATGCATACATATCAGAAGATGCACACCTGGTAGCATTGTCCATGGAGCACATATATTATACAGGGATAAACAATACAAGTAAATGCAGAAAAACTAAATAGAAGGCAAATAAGGAAAACACCAAACTATGGTCTTGCATTAAACTATGTTATTGCATTTAACTATGCACTTATCTGCCCCTCTGTACTTAACTGCAGCCTCTGGGATGCTCAATCAGCCTCTGCATGCTCAGCAGCCTCGCTGGTTGGTTTTAGGCCTTGTAGTCATTGCAGTCAGCCCAGCTCAGGTGATCCTGTTATGAAATTCTAAAACAAATAGTTCTGCAAACACACAGCTGATCATATGGATCAGTCAAACTACCTGTAGCATCGGCGTCTCTGCCTCCTGCCCAGCAGAGACGCCGGCCTCCTTACCGCCGCGGTCCTGCTCCGGAGTCATCTGGCCTCCCTGCAGCTGCTGCTGGTGTACGCAGCTTCCCCAGCTCTGCGCTTAGGGCGCGCGCATGCGCACTCCCTCCCTCTTAAAGGGGCCGCGCATGCAGTCCTAAAGAGTCCCCGGCCAATGGCCGGAGGACTTCCCCTATAAATGGCACCTCCTCCAATATGGAGGTGCCCGTGCAAGGTTGTAGCTTTTTGTGTTAATCTCTGCTTCAGCCCTCAGGTCCCTTTGCCTGCCTGACTACCAGCCCAGCCTGCCAGTCTACTTCTGACTATCCGTCCAGCCCGACAGTCTGCTTACAGCTCCGTCTGCCAGTCTGTCTATGGGCTTGGCCAGTCTGCTAATCTGGAGCCTTCACCTGCTACCTGTCTCCGCCTGCCAAGGACACTCTCAAGCCCGACAGCCTGCCTACAGTCAACCCGCCAGTCTATCTATGGGCTAGGCTAGCCTACCTACTTGGAGAACTTGCCTGCTACCTAGAGGCTCCTGACTGTCACTTGCCGTGACCCCCTGACAGCCTACCTAGAGGCTCCTGCCTGTCACTTGCCGTGACCGCCTGACAGCCTACCTAGAGGCTCCTGCCTGTCACTTGCCGTGACCATCTGACAGCCTACCTAGAGGCTCCTGCCTGTCACTTGCCGTGACCACCTGACAGCCTACCTAGAGGCTCCTGCCCGTCACTTGCCGTGCCTGCCTGACAGCCTACCTAGAGGCTCCTGCTTGTTACCTGCCGTGCCTGCCTGTCCGTCTGCCTGGATCACCCGTCAACCTGCCTGCTATGCTCATCTGCTGTACCGGTCAGTCCCTGCCTTCTGACCCGTGGGAGTCACCTGCTCTCATACAAGGTCGGTTCCCAGAGTAGCACCTGGTCCCTCTGCTTGGTCCTTCACTGGTCACGGAGTCGTACGACCTTGGTCGGTCCGAGTTGATACCTAGTTACGCCCTTCTGGTCCCTCCTTGCACCGCAGCACAGAGGTTCCACCACCCGGATCCATAACAGTTTGCACGGGCCATGGAACCCGGTGGCCCCCAAGCCCCTTCACTTGCTGACCTGTACCAGGAGGTTTCTCATCAGAGATCCCAACAGGAGACCATCCTGACCTTCCTGCGGTCTGTCAACTCTCGCCTGGACACGCTGTCTGTCCCACCTGTGTCCGCCTCAAATTGAGCGACACCCGCTCCGACAGCGCCGCTGCCTACCAGTACAACGGCATCCAGCCTAGGACCCCGGCTTTCTGCGCCTCCTCGTTTTGGGGGTGACCCCGTCCTATGTTGGGGTTTTCTGAACCAGTGCACGCTGCACTTCGAACTTCTACCACATCAGTTTCCCTCCGACCGGGCCAAGGTGGCGTTCATCATGTCTCACCTTACCGGGGAAGCATTGGCATGGCTTAACCCTCTATGGGAGAGAGGGGACTCCCTGGTGTCCGATCTTCCGGATTTCCTCACTACCTTCCGGAAGGTCTTCGATGAACCCGGACTAAGCATCTCTACTGCCTCCTCATTGCTCCCTCTCTGCCAAGGGAGCCTCACCGTGGCCCAGTATGCCATACGGTACCGTACCCTCACTTCTGAGCTTGCCTGGGACAACGAGGCCCTGGTGTCTACCTTCTGGGAGGGTCTTTCCGGTCAGATTAAGGACGAGCTAGCCGGCCGGGACATTCATACCACCTTGGATGACCTGGTGTCACTAGCAACCCAGTTTGACATCCGCTTCCTAGAAAGTGCGAAGGAGACTACCCGGGAGAGAAGATTTCCTCGTCTTGCTCCTGCTTTCCAGAACCCTGCTTCCCAACCTGCAACTCCCCGGGCACGCTCGCCCGAACCTATGCAGATCGACCAGACTAAGATGGTCAAATCTCGCCGAGAGACACGCCGAGCTGAGGGGAGCTGTTTCTACTGAGGTAGTAAGGAGCACCTGATTCGTTCCTGCCTGGTGATGCCGGGAAACTCCAGTATCTAGGACCTCTCGGAGAGGTCGTCCTAGGCAAAAGTAAATCCTCTCCGTTCTTGACTTTATCCATCTCCATTTCCTGGGGAGAGAACCGCTTCTTTAAAACCGCACATCTGGATTCCGGAGTCGCTGGGTATCTCATATCCCAGGCCCTTGTAGAGAAGTATCAGATTCCTACCAAACCTCTAGCCGAACCATTGGCAGTCGCTTCCATGGATGGAAGACTCCTTCCGGTGACCATCTTGCTCGTCACAGAGCCCGTAACCCTGCAGGTGGGAATGCTGCACTAAGAGAGGATTTCCTTCCAGGTGCTTTCCCGACTCTCTCACCCCTTTTTGCAAGGTCTACCCTGGCTACAGAAACATGACCCCGTTCTGAATTGGCAATCCGGTGAGGTGCTCCGTTGGGGGCAGGATTGCCATGAGACCTGCCTGGTTCCGGTTCGCCCAGCTCGACCCCCATCTACTCTGACTAATTTACCCGGTCTACCGGCACCCCACTGGTCCTATGCTGTTGTCTTCGACAAGGAGGCAGAGACTCTGCCACCCCATAGGCCATATGATTGCCCTATCGACCTGAAACTCGGTGCGACTCCACCCCGTGGGCGTATCTACCCGTTGTCGTTGGCATAAACCCGGGCCATGTCGGAGTACATCGAAGAAAATCTGGCTAGGGGATTCATCCGGAAATCTTCCTCCATGGCTGGAGCCAGATTCTTCTTCGTTAAAAAGAAAGATGGCTCACTACGTCCATGTATCGATTATAGAGGACTCAACCAAATCACTGTCAAAAACAAATACCCCCTGCCGCTCATCTCTGAGCTGTTCGACTGCCTTAAAGGCGCGAAGATCTTCACCAAGCTCGATCTTCGTGGGGCGTATAACCTGGTCCGGATCCGCCAAGGAGACGAGTGGAAGACGGCATTCAATACCCGGGACGGTCACTATGAATACCGTGTGATGCCCTTCGGTCTCTGTAATGCTCCCGCTGTTTTCCAAGAATTAGTTAATGACATCTTCCGTGACCTCTTATATTCTTGTGTGGTGGTGTACCTGGACGACATCTTGGTCATCTCCCCGGATCTTCCCTCACATCGGAGGGATGTTCGTCAGGTCCTGCTTAGGCTCAGGCAGAATCACCTATATGCAAAGTTTGAGAAATGCCTCTTCGAGCAGTACTCTCTTCTGTTCCTGGGCTATATTATCTCTAAGACAGGTCTACGGATGGACCCCAAGAAGGTCTCTGCCGTCTTAAAGTGGCCCCTTTCTGGAGGGGTTGAAGGCGATTCAGCGATTCCTGGGCTTCGCCAACTATTACCGTCTCTTCATCCTGCATTTCTCTTCCCGGACTGCTCCCATCTCTGCGCTCACCCGAAAGGGAGCAAATCCTAAGGAATGGCCGCCCGAAGCGGAGGAGGTCTTCCTCTCTTTAAAACAAGCCTTCTCTTCTGCCCCTGTGCTGCACCGTCCGGATAACAACAAACAATTTTTTCTGGAGGTTGATGCTTCCTCTTCCGGAGCCGGAGCGGTGCTCACCCAGAAATCTCCATCCGGGAGAATGGTAACCTGCGGCTTCTTCTCCAAGCTCTTCTCCTCGGCTGAGCGCAACTACTCCATAGGAGACCGAGAACTGCTAGCCATCAAATTGGCGCTGGAGGAGTGGCGTTACCTGCTCGAGGGGACTCTGCACCCGGTGGTCTTTTATACTGACCACAAAAACTTGGATTATCTTCAGAACGCCCAAAGACTCAATCCGCGTCAGATTGGGTGGAGCTCCTACCATGGGCCGAGTTCTCCTACCACAACCATGAGAGCGAATATGCTTCAGTGGACAACACGGCCGTGGAGTCTCTGGTCAGCGAATTTTCAACTATTTGGGAGGACACTAGATAAGCACTTATTCAATCCTCCAGGCGGATGAAGAGGCATGCTGATAAGAGACGTCTGGATCCACCTCTATTCCGTCCGGGAGACAAGGTTTGGCTCTCCTCCAAACATGTTCATCTCAAAATACCCTCCTATAAGTTGGGTCCACGGTTCATTGGCCCGTTTGAAGTCCTCAAGCAAATCAACCCAGTAACCTACAAGTTAAAACTCCCGGCCACCTTACGGATTCCCAACTCATTCCACATATCTCTCCTCAAACCAGTTGTGCTTAATTCTTTTTCCGACAATCCAGGTACCTCCCCAGCTTCGGTCTCCGCTGAGGATGTCTATGAGGTAGAGAATATTCTGGCCACCAAGAGGGTAAGAGGGAAAACCTTTTTTCTGGTGGATTGGAAGGGGTTTGGCCCAGAGGAGAGAACTTGGGAACCCAGGGAGAACATCCACGCCCCTCTTCTCCTTAAAAAATTTCTTGCTGGCCTGAAAAAGAGAGGGCGTAAAGGGGGGGTACTGTAGCATCCGCATCTCTGCCTCCTGCCCAGCAGAGACGCCGTTCTCCTTACCTCCGTGGTCCTGCTCTGGCGTCTTCTGGCCTCCATGCAGCAGCTGCTGGTGCACGCAGCTACCCTGGCTCTGTGCTTAGGGCGCGCGCGCTCCCTCCCTCTTAAATGGGCCGCGCGCGCCGTCCAAAAAAGTAAGGTATGAAAAACCTACAGTGAAACATTTCGGTGGCAATGTCATGGTTTGGGGCTGCTTTTCTGCATGTGCCATTGGCCCTCTGCATAGAATTGATGGAAATATGAATGCTCACATATACAAGGATATACTGGAGACTGTAATGGTGCCACATGGTAAAACCAAAGTAGGCAGGGGATGGAAATTCCAGAAAGACAATGATCCTAAGCACACATCCAATTTAGTCAAAAATTTATTAGCAGAGAAAAATGTTAGCCTGTTGCAATGGCCTAGCCAATCACCTCATTTAAACCCTTTAGAGCACCCTTGGGATAGATAAGTTGGGGCCCGTACACATAGCAGTAAAGATTAATTGTTTGTAGATATGCAAATGGTATGGAGCAAGATCCTTCAAGATGTCTTGAATACCCTAGTGGCTTCAATGCCCCGTCGGTGTGGTGCATAATTAAAGCAAGAGGTTATGCTACAAAATACTAAGTTATGGCATTGTAAACAATGAATTACTCTCTATGTTGTGATTAATAAATAGTATATGCAAAACTTTTGGCAGTCAGTTCTCTTTAATTAAATGACCATACCTATATTCAAAAGCACTTTGGTTAAAATGAAGGCCTTGCATGATAACAACTTGATTCACTTACAATTCATCACCAGGAAAATGGCATCACAATAACCAGACAGAAATAATCACACTTGACGAAAAAAAATGCAAAACTTTTGGTGGATACCACATAAATATATTGTAAGATGGCCGCCGGACATGTCCTTGAGGGGAGATATGTATCGCTGTGATTGGTAGCTTCAGTAATGTAAAACTGGAAAAGCATGCTCCAGCACACATAGTGATGAGAGGGTTAATAGGGCGTATCAGGGCCGGTTTTTATGAGCAGTCATAACGGACGGGAGGGATTGGCTGCTCACCCCACATGCCCTGGGGACTGGAGACTGAGTATCTCATTCGGTGTCTGTGGCTGGAGGTGTGGAGACCTCCAGCGTGTCTGTGCTACAGGACACTGACTGTGAGCGGGCAGTATTGTATGAGCCAGTTATTTTCATGTTTTGTTACTTTGTGCCGGACAAGGCTGTCTTTTGCTTACCCTGCAAGTTCGGTTTATGAGGCCTGAACAAACCTGCCTTGGACATTTGTAATTAACTAACTCCTGTGCCTACCTCAAAAGCAGCTGAGTATCAAACCCTACTATATATACACTGCTCAAAAAAATAAAGGGAACACTTAAACAACACAATGTAGCTCCAAGTCAATAACACTTCTGTGAAATCTACCTGTCCAGTTATGAAGCAACACTGATTGTCAATCAATTTCTCCTGCTGTTGTGCAAATGGAACAGACAACTGGTAGAAATAATAGGCAATTAGCAAGATACCCCCTATAAAGGAGTGGTTCTGCAGGTGGTGACCACAGACCATTTCTCTGTTCTCATCCTTTTTGGCTGTTGTTTTGGTCACTTTTTCATTTTGCCATTGCTCTCACCCCTAGAGGTACAGTAGCATGAGGTGGTGTCTACAGTACAACCCACAGAAGTTGCTCAGGTAGTGCAGTACATCCAGGATGGCACATCAGTGCGAGTTGTGGCAAGAAGGGTAGCTGTGTCTGTCAGCACAGTGTCCAGAGCATGAAGCAGATACCAGGAGATGTGGAGAGAGCCATAGGAAGGCAACAACCCAGCAGCATGACCGTTACCTGCTCGTTTGTGCATGGAGGAACAGGAGGAGCACTGCCAGAGCCCTGCAAAATGACCTCCAGCAGGCCACAAATGTGCATGTTTCTGCGCAAATGGTTAAAAACTGACTCCATGAGGGTGGTATGAGGGCCCAACGTCCACAGATGGGGGTTGTGCTCACAGCCCAACACCGTGCAAGATGCTTGGCATTTGCCACAGAACACCAGGATTGGCAAAGTTGCCACTGGCTCCCTGTGCTCTTCACAGATGAAAGCAGGTTCACACTGAGCACATGTGACAGACATGACAGAGTCTGGAGACATCATGGAGCGCGATCTGCTGCCTGTGACATCCTTCAGCATGACCGGTTTGGCAGTCGGTCAGTAATGGTGTGGGGTGACATTTCTTTGGAGGGCCGCACAGCCCTCCATGTGCTCGCCAGAGGTAGCCTGACTGCCATTTAGGTACCGAGATGAGATCCTCAGACCCCTTGTGAGACAATATGCTTGTGCGGTTGGCCCTGGGTTCCTTCTAATGCAGGACAATGCCAGACCTCATGTGGCTGGAGTGTGTCAGCAGTTCCAGCAAGATGAAGGCATTGAAGCTATGGACTGGCCCATCCATTCCCCAGACCTGAATCCGATTGAGCACATCTGGGACATCATGTCTCGCTCCATCCACCAACGTCACGTTGCACCACAGACTGTCCAGGAGTTGGCGGATGCTTTATTCCAGGTCTGGGAGGAGATCCCACAAGAGACCATCCGCAACCTCATCAGGAACATGCCCAGGTGTTGTAGGGAGGTCATACAGGCACGTGGAGGCCACACACAATACTGAGCCTCATTTTGACTTGTTTTAAGGACATTACATGAAAGTTGGATCAACCTGTAGTATGTTTTTCCACTTTAATTTTGGGGGTGACTCCAAATCCAGGCCTCCATTGGTTAATATATTTGATTTCCTTTGATGATTTTTGTGTGATTTTGTTGTCAGCACAAAGTATTCAATGAGAATATTTCATTCATTCAGATCTAGGATGAGTTATTTGAGTGTTCCCTTTATTTTTTTGAGCAGTATACAGTACAGACCAAAAGTTTGGACACATCTTCTCATTTAAAGATTTTTCTGTATTTTCATGACTATGAAAATTGTACATTCACACTGAAGGCATCAAAACTATGAATTAACACACGTGGAATTATATACTTAACAAAAAAGTGTGAAACAACTGAAAATATGTCTTATATTCTAGGTTCTTCAAAATAGCCACCTTTTGCTTTGATGATTGCTTTGCACACTCTTGGCATTCTCTTGATGAGCTTCAAGATGTAGTCACTGGAAATGGTCTTCCAACAATCTTGAAGGAGTTCCCAGAGATGCTTAGCACTTGTTGGCCCTTTTGCCTTCACTCTGTGGTCCAGCTCACCCCAAACCATCTCGATTGGGTTCAGATCTGGTGACTGTGGAGGCCAGGTCATCTGGCGTAGCACCCCATCACTCTCCTTCTTGGTCAAATAGCCCTTACACAGTATGGAGGTGTGTTTGGGGTCATTGTCCTGTTGAAAAATAAATGATGGTCCAACTAAACGCAAACCGGATGGAATAGCATGCTGCTGCAAGATGCTGTGGTAGCCATGCTGGTTCAGTATGCCTTCAATTTTGAATAAAACCCCAACAGTGTCACCAGCAAAGCACCCCCACGCCATCACACCTCCGCCTCCATGCTGGGAACCAGGCATATAGAGTCCATCCGTTCACCTTTTCTGCATCGCACAAAGACACGTGGTTGGAACCAAAGATCTCAAATTTGGATTCATCAGACCAAAGCACAGATTTCCACTGGTCTAATGTCCATTCCTTGTGTTCTTTAGCCCAAACAAGTCTCTTCTGCCTGTTGCCTGTCCTTAGCAGTGGTTTCCTAGCAGCTATTTTACCATGAAGGCCTGCTGCACAAAGTCTCCTCTTAAACAGTTGTTGTAGAGATGTGTCTGCTGCTAGAACTCTGTGTGGCATTGACCTGGTCTCTAATCTGAGCTGCTGTTAACCTGCGATTTATGAGGCTGGTGCCTCGGATAAACTTATCCTCAGAAGCAGAGGTGACTCATGAGTTGGTCCTCATGTAAGCCAGTTTCTTTGTAGCGCTTGATGGTTTTTGCAACTGCACTTGCCGACACTTTCAAATTTTTCCCAATTTTTCGGACTGACTGACATTCGTTTCTTAAAGTAATGATGGCCACTCATTTTTCTTTGCTTAGCTGCTTTTTTCTTGCCATAATACAAATTCTAACAGTCTATTCAGTAGGACTATCAGCTGTGTATCCATCTGACTTCTGCACAACACAACTGATGGTCCCAACCCCATTTATAAGGCAAGAAATGGCACTTATTAAACTTGACAGGGCACACCTGTGAAGTGAAAACCATTTCCGGTGACTACCTCTTGAAGCTCATCAAGAGAATGCCAAGAGTGTGCAAAGCAGTCATCTAAGCAAAAGGTGGCTACTTTGAAGAACCTAGAATATAAGACATATTTTCAGTTGTTTCACACTTTTTTGTTAAGTATATAATTCCACATGTGTTAATTCATAGTTTTGATGCTTTCAGTATGAATGAACAATTTTCATAGTCATGAAAATACAGAAAAATCTTTAAATGAGAAGGTGTGTCCAAACTTTTGGTCTGTACTGTATATATATATGTATATATATATATATATATATATATACATAAAATTTCACAGTACCTTAAAAAGTATTCATACCCTGTGAACATTTTTTTTACAAGCAGGCAACGTCATCATGAGTTTGCCAAATTAAATTAATTGCTTAATAGAGTCTAGTTGTCCAAACCTTGTGTCGATCTAAAAATACTGATTCATAATGATTTTGCCATATGCAGACACATAAAATTGAGCTGTCTTAGTATGCTTTATTCATGCCTACATTTATAGTTTGGGAAATGATTAATAAGTATGATTGCCAACAATCAGAAATGGGTGGTAGAGTTATCATAGCAGTAATAACATTTTGGATTCTGTTAGTCATTTATTTAAAAAATCCATGATTCATAAGAGAATTTACAGTAAGTAATTATTAATGGAAGGCTAAGAAAGCTGCACATTGTAATGTCTGCTGTTTCACAAATAATGCACATCACCATTCATTTCAGAAATCTTATCCATTTGCTTGGGTTTGCATATCTTATATTAATCTGTAATGTAATAATGAAAATAAAACAATACACTTTTTTTATTATTTCTGTTATGTTTATAAAACATTTTTGTTAAACATGCTTATAAGAACGGATTTTTTAATGAGAATCCTAAATACAGTTTCCACATTCTTTAAATGGAATTTGTTATAAGGATAACATTGATATGTGTACTATCTACAATTAGCGCCATTCTTGACCTGATTGGCTGAAATTCACCAAATGTTTGTAGCTGCAATCAATCTTTTGTTCACAAGTGCCTTGCAAGCAACTATGTAGAATCTCTAAGCCAAATAGATCAGGATATTTGCCGATCTTCACAAAATTTTATATGAACTCGTGATGGATCAATTTTACAAATATTCGCTCTAAAGTTTTACCATAGCATATACTGAATAACTATTTATACCGATTATTTTTACTGTTATCATAGATATAATTACATCCCCTTACAATCATTTTCAGGAATAGATGGATCAATGAGGTGTATCATTAAAAAAATCAAAGTTAAATGAATAAAACATTAATTCTCTACCGCAGCAATATAGATAAAACATACAATTGTTGGGAGGTAAACTTGAAGTAATGCTTTAGTGCATATAGGACTAAAAGGGGTTAATCGGCCATGACAGGTTGATCAAGAGTAGCTGGGCGGCTGCTCACCAAATCTCCACCCCTGGGTGTGATTCGCTGGGTAAATTGAGAGCTGTTTGTTGAGCTTGTGGATGTATGGAGATTGGAGGTCTCCTGGATTCAATGCCTTTGCTAAATTTCATGGATGCTGGACTCTATGCCAGGTTGGCTAACCAGCACTTTTGTATGGACTTGTTACTAGTAATGAGTGAACGCGCTCGGCACTACTCGGAACTTCCCTGAACATCACGATGCTCGACCAGCTCGGCGAGTATTTCCGGGTTGCTCAGGCGGGAGCTCGGGTCCCCTCCCTGCATGTTTGGCGCTCTTTAGAGAGCCATTGAATATACAGGGATTGCTTGCCACACACTATAATGCCGTAGCCATGTTGGCTGTGGCATTACCGTGATTGGCTGGCCTCATAGCGTCATCGGGTCTATTTAAGACTCGGTGACGCTAGGCTCGTCACAGTCTACTCCGGAAACAGGCAGAGTAGGGAGAGCTGCTGCTGAGTCACGGAGAGATTTGCTTGTTTAATAGTTAGTATAGGTATTCCACAGCATATCTATATATCCATCTGAACTAAAAGTCCTTCTGAGGACTAATCCAGCTTCATATATTCAGTGGTGATAGCAGGAGTTAGGCAGGCAGGCAGGGTATGTGGCAGACTGCAGTGCATACAGCACAAGACGGTCCATAGCACATTCTGAATGATCCTGCTATTACAGATATTTGTAGACATAGCCCCAGGTATAAGGGGCCAGGGCTAACTAGCTAATATAGGGACAATAGGGAAGACAGGGTGATATCAGATCAGCCTAGGAGGTCTCTACCCCCTCTTTCCTTAGTGTCTGGGCTCCCTTCCCCTCAATATTTCGTGTTGTACTTTGTCTTTCCTACACTATGCATAACATTTTCACCGGTCGTGCACATTTAGGACCCTTTTTTATAGTTTGAATTTTTTTTGTTGGCTCCTGTTCTCATTAGTTAAATTGTGCTGGCCATTTTCTATATTTGCCTAATTCTCTTTTTGGCATGTGCACTCCCTCCCCCATCAGCCTCAGGTGATTTTAAGTAGTTAGCTGGTCCACTGCTGACTAGTGATGAGCGAACGCGCTCGCCACTGCTCGATACTCACTCGAGCATCACTGTGCTCAACGAATTTCCGGGTTGCTTTGGCGGGAACTCTGGTCCACTCCCTGCATGATTGGTGTTCTTTAGAGAGCCAATGAACAGGTATGGATTGCCTGCCACGTACTGTAATGCGGTAGCCATGTTAGTTGTGGGCATTACAGTGACAGGCTGGTCGCACATCGTCATCAGGCGTATATAAGACCTGGCGACGCCATGCTCATCACAGTCTACCCCAGAATCAGGCAGAATACAGAGAGCTGCTGCTGCGTCAGAGAGAGATTTGCTTGTTGTTTTTTATCTTAATCCTGATTATTTGCTTAAAAAGCAATCCAGAGTACACCATTTTTCTGCTGCATTTGCTTGTTAGCACTGCAGAATACAGTCAGATCTTTTCCATGTTAGAGCGATAAAAATCCAGAAATTTGAACTGAACGTGGAAAATAATGGCCTGTTTCCTTTTTGTTGCAGTGCATCGGTGAAGCTATTCACACGAGGTCGCTGTGAAGAATAGTATTTGTAACCTACAGGCCTGCTTTTAAAAACCGTGGTTCTCCTTCAGACAAATCACATATACTGTATCAGCATTCAAAAATCCGCTATTTCTGCCTTCCTTTTCCATTTTGCTGCAGTGTGTAGGTGAAGATATTCACACGAGGTTGCTGTGAACAATAGTATTAGTAAACTACAGGACCACTATTTAAAACCGTGGTTGTCCGTCAGACGTATCTGACGCGCCCCCTGGGACATATTCCTTTTTGAGGGGAATACCCGGCACCGGATCAGATGGGGGGTTGTAGTCTCCGAGCGGCTGTGACCCGGCCCCGTGCCCAGGGCGTCAAGCTCAGTGTTATGTGGCAGTCCTACAGATGTTATTAAGAGTTCTTTTGTGTCGACTACGCCACCCGTTGTGATGCGGTCACTGTGGCCGCCGCTGCAGCAGAGTCCGCTGAGGCTGATGGTGGGTGCGCAGCTTGGTGGGATAACCCCCAACGGGAGGGGTATAGCCTCAGAGGGGACAGGCGCAGAGGATGGGGGTTGTGGTGGTGTAGTGCAGACGGCAGTGAAGACAGAGTCGGGTTGTGCAGTTAAGGGTGTTTACTTACTGCAGATGTTGTACTGGTCACTCCAGCTGCTAGTGACCACCCGAGCCGTGCTGCGTCCACCAGGTCCTGGATCCAGCCAACCCCCAAACAAGTCCGGAGCGTGGCCCTGAGCTCTCTTTCTGTCCCGTTCTCTGGCCGTCCCCACCAGTGATCCACCTAGGTCCAGCTCCCTCGGGCCTTCTGTTGGGACACCCTTGGCCCTGGGTTCCCTGACCCTTCATGTGGTGTGCCTCCGGGGTGGATGTGATGGGTGACCGTGGCAGACGCTGCCCACGGTCTCCGGTCTCTGGCTGGGGAATGTTTTTACCCCCACCAGCTTGGGTTCCGGTACCCTGATGCCGACTCTTCACCCGGTGCTTTTAGTTGGGATCTCAGAGTCCTTCTCTTCTGTGCTCTGGGTCTCTCTCTTTTCTCCTCTCTCACTCTGGGTCTTTGTCTTTCTTCTCTCCTCTGCTCCTGACTTGTTCTCTGCAGCTGACTGACTCTCTGCATCTGATCCTCTGCATCTGACCCTGATCTTAGTTGGTGCCCACCTTATATACACCCTCTATGTGTGAGCTCAGGTGACCAGCACCCAATGAGCTCCTATCTTTACCCAGGCTGCTCCGCCTATCTGCCCCTACACTACATGGGATGTACCACCCCCCTCCCACTCCAGCCAGGAACAGACTCGGTCGTACCTGCACATTTCTAAGTGGGAGTACCGTCGGCCTGTTCCCCGGAAATGGGATGTGTGTAGTGCATGAAGCCTACCGAGCTCAGTTCCACACTCCATCCTTACCCGGGAGTGGAATATCACACCTCTGGGTTGAGGTGCAATACCCCTGTAGCAGCCGAATCCTCAGGGTGCTACATATCACATATAACTGCGGTTCAAATCCAGCCATTTGTAGTGAACTTGGAAAATATTGTCCTCCATTTAAAATGGTCAAGGTGCATGTCAAGGGATGGGAAAATTGACGTGATGGTCATGTTGCATGCAGAGGCCTAGGCCGTGAGCAAGCAGAAATTGTGCCACAACAAACACCCACCTCTTTTCGCTCAACCTTCCTGTCCCAATTACTAGGGGACCACAGAACACCACTATTGAACACAGAGCAGTGTCAAAAGGTTGTTGATTGGATAGCAGATAATACTTACAGACACTTTGCTACCACCACCCTGTATTCCACACGGTCAAGTCTCAGTAGCCGTGAAACCACATATTCCTCATCCTGATCCTCCTTCCTCCCACCATGCCAAGTGCCTGGAGACAACTGATCCCACACTTGGACACTCCAAGAGCTGTTCACTTTACCTTTTATAGATTCAGGCCTCTGCTTGGCCAGCTTCAGCGATACCCAAATATTTGAGCAGCCACGGTCACACAAAAGCAATGGTGGGAAAGTGCAATTACTGTCACAAGAGGTGGATGATGATGTGACACAATTGCCGGAAAGTCAGGAGGAGGACCAGGGTGTGGAAGTGAAAGATGAGGTGGTGGATGATATAGTAACTGACCCAACCTGGCAGAAGGACCTGCAGAGCAAGGACAGCAGCACACAGGGGGAGGGAGGCGTAGCACCACAAAAAGCAGGAAGAAGCAGAGTGGTGGCCACAGACACAAGGCAGGAAAGCTTTCCCCGTAACACCAACACGACGGAAGTTGCCAGTACAACTGTTAGGTCTTCAGGAGTCTGGTTGTTTTTTAAAGACTTTGCAGATAACCCCAAAAAGGCCATTTGAACCTCCTGCCAGGTCAGCATCAGCAGGGGTAGCAAAACTCTCAGGCTGACCACCACCAGCATGATCAGGCACATGGCAGCAAAGCACCCGACTAAGTGGGCCGAACCCCAGGGTCCAGAAACAGTGTCTGCGGGTGACACCACTGCTTCTTCTGCTGTTGTGCGTGAACGGTAATCCCCTGTCCATGGCGCATGTGAAGATGCCTCCCGCCCTACACCTGTCGTTGCACACTCTCAACTAGCACCATGAGCAAGCACGTCCTTGTCCCAGCGCAGCATTCAGTTGTACCTACCCCAGTACTTGGAAAGCATGCGCAAAAAAGCATCCAATGCCCCACAGGCCGCACTACTAAATTCACACATTACGTGAATGCTTGCTCTCAAAATGTTGCCTTCTACTGTAGGCTCATGGAGACGGAAGCTTTCCACAACCTAATGGCGGCGACCGTCCCTCGGTACTCGGTCCCAAGACGGCACTATTTCTCCCGGTGTGCTGTCCCCGCATTACACTAGCACGTGTCCCAAAACATTAGCCGTGCCCTCAACAATGCAGTTACTGGTAAAGTCCATCTAACGACGGACACATGGACAAGTGCTTGTGAACAGCGACGGTACATCTCGCTTACGGCACACTGGTTAATTTAGAGGAAGAAGGGACCCAGTCTGACCTTGAAATGGAACAAGTCCTCCCAACACTGAGAATTGCGGGCCCTGGGTCAATCAGGGTTGCCCCCACATTTTACAGCTCCTGCACCTCCTCCTCCTCAGCCTCCTCCTTCAGTTCAGCCTCCATCTCCGAAATGACCACATCAGTCACAAGCTGGAAGCACTGCAGCAATGCTTCGGCCAAGTGGCATCAGGCTGTGCTGAAGTTAATATGCTTAGGTGACAAACCGCACAATGCTGAAGAGTTATGGACAGTTCTGGAAGAATATGCAGATCTTTGGCTGACACTGCTGATCCTACAGCCAGGCATGGTCCTGTGTGACAATGGCCGGAACCTGGTGGTGGCCCTAAAGTGAGGCAAGCTCAGACACCTACCATGCCTGGTCCATGTGCTTAACATCGTGGTTCAGCAGTTTCTCAAAACCTACCCAAATCTGCCGGATTTACTTGTCAAAGTGCACCGTGTGTGTGCCCATTTTAGAAAGTCAGCTACAGCTTCCACCACCATTGCTGTGCTTCAGCAGCGTTTGCAGCTTCCAACTCACCGACTGGTGTGCAATGTCCCCACGCATTGGAACTCTACATTGCAGATGTTTGGAAGGATTTGTGAGCAGAAGAGGGCAGTTGTTGACTATCCGCATCAACAAGGCCGTCGGTATTCAGGTCAGACTCCACATCCACACCTAAGACCTCAGGAGTTGACATGGATATCAGACATATGTACCATCCTCCGAAACTTTGAGGACTCCACCAAGATGGTGAGCAGCGATGACGCCATAATTAGCGTTACAATCCTGCTTCTCTGTCTTCTGTAATGATCTTTGCTCACAATTAAAGAGGATGCATTGCTGGAAGAGCATGATGAGATGGAGCAAGGAACTATACAGGGTGATTACCCACAGCCCAGCCTAATCTCATCCCAACGTGGATTGGGTGACAATGAGGAAGAGGAAGAACAGGAGCTATTTTCCTGCACTATAGACGGTACAACCCGCACAACTGTGATACCATCTGTTCGTTCAGCGTGGATAGCCTGAGGACAAGGAGGAGGTGAGGACACAGAAGTCTGTTAGAAGTCTGGCACACATGTCTGAGTTTGTAACACTACCTTTCCCGTGACCCTCGCGTTGTCCAAATTTTGGGTGACAGTCATTACTGATTGGTGACATTTCTAGACCCACAGAAATTTCTGTCTCTTGTTCCTTTGCAGGACAGACCTAATAAAATGGTGCAGTACAAGAAGGTCCTTTTGCGGAATTATTAAAAAAATTACAATCTGAAAACGCTAACGGCAGAGGTCACAGTTCGTTGGACAGCCAAGATGTAGAGACAAGAGAGACACAAATGCAATCCAGCAGAGGTAGGGGAACACTGTCGAAGTTCTGGGACAGTTTTCTCAGATCCTCCCATCGCACAGGCTATTAGGCGCGGGGTACTTTCCCAAGGAGGGAAAAGTTTGGGAAGATGCTGAGGGAGTACCTTGCTGACCATACCAACGTCCTCCGTGATTCCTCTGTGCCTTATAATTATTGGGTATCCAAGCTGAACACGTGGCATGAACTGGCTCTCTACACCTTGGAGGTCCTGGCCTGCCCTGCCGCTAGCGTTTTGTCAGAGCGGGATTTTAAGTGCCACTGTTGGAATGATTATTGATAGGCCCATCCGCCTGTCAACTGAAAATGCTGACAGGCTGACTCTTTAAAAAATGAACAAGGGCTGGATTGGGCGAGACTTCTCAACACCACCGAAACTCAAATACAGTGTCTTTTTTGGGGAGGTTTAACTCTATTCCCATGCACTTCTGTCTTCACACCCAGACATGGGTATACCCTTCCTGATTTTGTCTATTAGCTCTTGTCTTCCTCCTTCGCCTCATCCTCCACCACTATATCTACCATATCACCATATCTATGTTTCTTGCAAGGGGCATTGAAGTGCCTCCAAATTTTTGGGAGCTGCTGCATTCACTGCATAGATAAACAGTATGGGAGACCCATTTCCTAATATTGGGAAAAAAAATTCAAGAGGCCTTCCTCTACGTCTCTTGCAAGGGGCATTGGAGTGCCTCTGTAGCGTCGGCGTCCCTGCCTCCTGCTAGGCAGGGACGCTGTTCCCCTCACCTCTCTGCTGTGCCCGGCATCTTCCTCCCACTCTGCTGGCAGTGCGCACTGCTTCCCGGCCACGGCGCTTAGGGCGCGCGCGCGCGCGCTCCCCCTCTCTTAAAGGGGCCGCGCGCGCCATCCTATGGAGTCCCCGGCCAATGGCCGGAGGACTTCACCATATATAAGGCACCTCCTCCAAAATGGAGGTGCCCGAGCAATGTTGTTGCAAAGCCTTCACTCTGCTTCAGCCCTCAGGTCCCGTTTCCAGCTACCTGCCAGTCACCTGCCAGATTCCTGCCTGTTACCTGCCAGTCACCTGCCAGATTCCTGCTTGATACCTGCCAGATATCCGTTTACCTGCTTGCAAGCCTGCGGTCCGACGGTCTGCCTTCCGACACCTGTCAGTCTGTCTATGGACCAGCCTGCCCGCTCACCTGGGAGCGCTCATCTGCTACCTGCCTGCTAGCCTACCTGGAGGCTCCGCCGTCACTTGCCGTGACCACCTGCCTGTCCAGAGACTCTTGTCTGCTCACCTGGGAGCGCTCATCTGCTACCTGCCTGCTAGCCTACCTGGAGGCTCCGCCGTCACTTGCCGTGACCACCTGCCTGTCCAGAGACTCTCGCCTGCTCACCTAGGAGCGCTCACCTGCTACCTGCCTGCTAGCCTACCTGGAGGCTCTGCCATCACTAGCCGTGACCACCTGCCTGTCCAGAGACTCTCGCCCGCTCACCTGGGAGTGCTCACCAGTCACCTGCCTGCTGTCCTTCTACCCAGAGACTGTCCCTGTCACTTGCCGTGAGTACCCGTCATTCTACCCTGAGACTGTCCCTGTCACTTGCCGTGACTACCTGCCCTTCTACCCAGAAACTGTCCCTGTCACTTGCCGTGACTACCTGCCCGTCTTCCCTGGGAGCCACCTGCTTCCTTACAAGTACCGCCCCCTTGTATAGTTGCTCATAGGTTCCGCCTCCCAGACCCGTTACAGCCTCCAAATTTTTGGCAGCCATTGCAGTCACTGCATACGCATTAACAGTAAGGGAGACTCAATCCTTTCTAATGGGAAACATATCATACTCGGTACTGTGGCTCATATCTATGTGTCTTTAAATTGTTATTGGGGATTATCCCAAATTTTGGCAGTCCTTGCGGTCACTGTATGGGCATTACCAATACAGGAGACCCACTCCTTTTATAATGGGAACATTTTTTTTAGTGATGCCCTCCTCTATGTCTCTTCAAAGGGGTATTGGGGTGCGTCCAAAATTTTGGCAACTCTTGCAGTCACTGCAAAGCATAGCCGGCTGATGGCCCTTTAACAATAGTGAGGGCTGAGTGCTGGCCCTTTAAGAATAGTAAGGGCTGTCAGATGTTCCCTATAAAAATAGGCTTGGTGACTGAGTCCCTTCTTCATAAATGAAACAGGATGTGTCTGATCATGTCTCAAACACCACATGGCCAAATAAGGTGGTAAAATGTTAAAGTTACATTTTCCAGTGAATGCATTTTTCACCATTGAAAGCAATGCAAAAGTGCAAAAACGCATCAAAAACGCTAAGTGTGAGCATAGCCCAAGGTGTGGCGGAGCATTTTTGTTTTTTCTTATTTATTTTGCCTTATATACAAGTGGTTACCCTACAAAGGATATTCCTTAACATTTTTCCCAGGAAAATTCATTTATTTTTCAACCCGAGCAATGAGTACCTGAGCATTTTAGTACTCACTCATCAAAACTTGTTACTTTGTTTTACCTTGTACCTGTCAAATGCTGTATTTACGCTTACTGGTGATTTGGCTTATGAGGATTGCAATAAATCCTCTAATCCCTACTCCTAGTAAGGAACTGGTCATCTCTCCTTCCATTCTCCCCATCCATCTCACCTCCTCCTCAGAACTGTTCCTCAACATGCAATATTTTGTCTCCAGGCACAGCCACCTCATGCTCTCTCCTGCTCCCACCTGCTAACACTTCCTCTGCTCCTCCTCACTGCCGGCAATATCTCTCCAAATCCCGGCCCCCCCACCACATCCCCACAGTCACGTCTACCTCTCATCCTAGATCTATCACACATTTCCGCAACATACATTTCTAACCTTATACCCATCCCCCAGCCCCCGCTTCTCCAGTTCCACTAACAGGAGCTCCGTCTGCAACAAACTTTCCTACATCCATGATCTTTTCATTACTAACAAACTTTCCTTCCTCGCCATCACTGAAACCTGGCTCACCCTCTCTGACAACAGGCTCTCGAGCTGTACTCTCGTATGGCAGATTCCACCTCTGCCACACACCCCTCTCCAGCAGCAAGCATGGTGGAGGAGTTGGTTTTCTACTGTCAGATAGCTGCTCCTTCTCACATATCCCATTGCCACCCTACATTACCCTCCCCGCTTTTGAGGTGCACTGTGTGCTCATCTACTCCCCCTCCAACCTCCAACTGTCATTTACCGCCCTCCAGGGTCAGCTACCACCGTCTTAGACCACTTCACCACCTGGCTACTCTATTTCCTTTTCGCTGACATCCCCACTACCATCATAGGTGACTTCAACATCCGCATTGACACTTCCTACGCATCTGTCTCTAAACTTCTATCTCTCACTTCCTCCTTCGGTCACGCTCAATGGTCTTCCACAGCCACTCACAAAGATGGATATACACAGGACCTCATCTTCACCTGCCTCTGTTCACTATTCAACCTCTCTAACTCACCTCTCCCTCTTTCTGACCACAACTTAATTGCAATCTTTTCCCTCTCCTCTCCACGTTTCCAATCCCCTATCCAGAAACTTGCACACCCTCACAGAAATCTCAAACACCTTGACCTACACTCACTCTCTGAATCCTTTCTCCCTCTTGCAGACATAAAATCCTTACATGATGCAGATGCTGCTGCTTGTTTATATAACACCACAACAGCTGCAGCTCTCAATTTGGTTGCCCCCCTTACACATACCAAAGCTCGCACAATCAACAGGCAACCCTGGCACACCAGCCTGACTAAAGAACTGAGACGGGCTTCCAGGGTTGCTGAACGGAGATGGAAAAGGTCCCACTTCAACGAGCAATTCATCGCATTTAAACAGTCCCTCACTACTTTCAAGTCCACACTAACTGCAGAAAAACAAACCTACTTCTCATCGCTCATATCTGTCACACTGTCACAGAATACTGGAGGTAGGGGGCCTAAGCTGACCCTAAGCTGGGGCCCTGACTAATCCCTCAACCTGGAGGTACTGTTAAAGGTACAGAGGTCCAGGCCGCCAGCGTAACCCCTACCTCCTGAGGATCCCTGCACCTCAGTAATCTAGTCCTGAGAAGGACCCCGATCACAACAATTGGGAACCAGAAATAATATGCCCACACACAGTATTTAGATGAACGAGACAGTACAAGGGAAAAACCAAAACCACCTTGCATACAACTTCTACACAACTACAACAGAGGGAACACCAACGGGAAAGGAGATAAATGATAAAGCGAGGAAAGGGAAAAAACACTTCCAAATACACTTATCTCAGCAACTCCAAACACCACGATCCGCTCTGTAAGTCTGAATGAAAAGCTTTCACCGACACCTCCCAAACAGACCTGCAGGAATATGAAGGAGTCTCACTAAAGAAGCATTGATTGCAGCTGGGCGAGGCTGGACCTCAGCTAGCCCAGAGAGAGAGAGAATTAACTCCTTCACTGCCGAAAAAACACAAAGCACCAACAAGTCAGCTGCGAGAAGTCAGGCTGTGTACTCGTGACGATCTTCGTGGCAACACACCCGTGACAGTACCCCCCCTTCTACGAGGGGCCTCCGGACCCTCAGGGCCAGGTTTATTCGGGTGAGTCGTGTGGAAGGCCCGAACTAATCGGTCTGCATTAATATCCGACGCAGGAACCCACATCCTCTCCTCAGGACCATACCCCTTCCAATGAACCAAGTACTGAAGGGACCGGCGATTAAAGCGTGAATCAATGACCCTCGATACCTGGAACTCCAAGTTACCATTGACAACCACAGGAGGGGGAGGTAAAGGTGACGGTACCACCGGCGCCACATACCTCTTAAGCAATGATCTGTGAAACACGTTGTGAATTTTAAACGTAGGGGGGAGGTCAAGACGGAATGCCACCGGATTAATAACAGAAGTGATTCTGTACGGCCCGATGAACCTGGGACCCAGTTTCCAGGAGGGAACCTTAAGTTTATTATTCCTGGTAGACAACCATACCTGATCGTTCACACTTAGGTCCGGACCAGACACTCTCCTCCTATCAGCCATACGTTTGTATCGGTTCCCCATAGTATTCAGATTCTTCAGCACCCCTCTCCATACTGAAGCGAGAGATGAGGAAAATCGTTCCTCCTCCGGAACCCCCGAAGAGCCCCCCCTACTGAAAGTACAAAACTGGGGGTGAAAACCATATGCCCCAAAAAACGGGGACTTACCAGTGGACTCGCTCCGCCTATTATTGAGAGCAAACTCTGCCAGAGGTAGGAAAGAAGCCCAGTCCTCCTGGTTCTCTGACACAAAACACCGAAGATATGTCTCCAAGCTCTGGTTCATACGTTCCGTCTGACCATTGGTCTGAGGATGAAAAGCCGACGAGAATGACAAATGCATCCCCCGCCGTGCACAAAACGCCTTCCAGAACTTGGACACAAACTGAGACCCCCGATCAGACACCACCTCGGAGGGTACCCCGTGAAGCCTCACAATCTCCCCAATGAACACCTGCGCAAGAGTTTTAGCATTAGGGAGAGCCGGAAGAGCGATAAAATGTGCCATCTTGCTGAACCTGTCCACTACAACGAGTATGACCGTTTTACCCGAAGACGGAGGGAGGTCCGTAATAAAGTCCATAGACAGATGAGTCCAAGGACGCTCCGGGATCTTCAAAGGTAAAAGGGCCCCAGACGGACGGGTATGTGAGGTCTTAGAGCGCGCACAAACCCCACAGGACGCGACAAAAGTTACCACCTCTTTATGTAAGTTAGGCCACCAAAACCGACGCGAGAGGAGATCCACAGTTGCTTTACTCCCCGGGTGTCCTGCAAAAACTGAGTTATGGTGTGCCTCGATCACCTTTTGTCGCAACTGATCTGGAACGAACAGTCTCCCCGGAGGTCCAACAGGGGCGTCCCCCTGAGCCTCCAATATCTCCTCCTCCAGCTCAGAGCATACTGCCGAAACCACCACCCCCTCCTGAAGAATAGGAATCGGGTCGTCCGTATTCCCGGCCCCAGGGAAACTACGAGATAAGGCATCCGCCTTTACATTTTTAGACCCAGGACGATATGTAACGACGAAATTAAACCTGGTAAAAAACAATGACCACCTAGCTTGTCTGGGATTCAGACGTTTAGCGGACTCCAGATATAGCAGGTTCTTGTGATCGGTGATGACGGTGACCGGATGAACTGCCCCCTCCAAAAAATGGCGCCACTCCTCAAAAGCTAACTTAATGGCCAAGAGTTCCCTATTGCCGACATCGTAATTCCTCTCAGCGGACGACAATTTTTTAGAGAAAAAGGCGCACGGATGCCACTTACCAGGGGACGAACCCTGTGACAATACTGCTCCCACCCCTACCTCGGAAGCGTCTACCTCTACAAAGAATGGCTGAGACGTATCAGGTTGAATGAGTATGGGTGCCGAGGCAAAACATTTTTTCAAGGAGGAGAATGCTTGACAAGCCTTGTCAGACCACCTAGAAAAATCCGTCCCCTTTTTAGTCATGTCTGTGAGAGGCTTAACCATGGAGGAGAAATTACGAATGAACTTCCGGTAATAGTTAGCAAACCCCAGGAAACGTTGTAGTGCCTTAAGATTCTCCGGCCGATCCCACTCAAGAACTGCCCGCACTTTCCCAGGGTCCATACGAAAACCGGACGCTGAAACCAGGAAGCCTAAAAACTGGAGTTCCTGTACGGCGAACACACACTTTTCCCACTTGGCATACAGTTTATTATCCCGCAAGATCTGTAACACCTGTCTAACGTGCTCCTGATGAGACACCAGATCCGGCGAGTAAATTAGGATATCATCCAGATATATGACAACAAACTGTCCCACCAGGTGGCGAAAAATATCATTAACAAAGTGTTGAAACACCGCCGGGGCATTAGTCAGACCGAATGGCATGACAAGGTTCTCATAATGCCCCTCCGGAGTGTTAAAAGCCGTCTTCCACTCATCCCCCTCCTTCATCCTAATCAGATTGTACGCCCCCCTGAGATCCAACTTAGAGAACCATTTGGCGCCCACGATCTGATTAAAGAGATCGGGAATAAGTGGGAGCGGATACGGATCTCGGACCGTAATCCGATTAAGTTCACGGAAATCCAGGCAAGGGCGTAGGCCTCCATCTTTCTTCTTAACAAAGAAGAACCCCGCGGCCACCGGTGAAGATGAAGGTCTAATATGCCCCTTAGCCAGACTTTCAGAAATATAATCCTTCATGGCCTGCCTCTCAGGACCAGAAAGGTTATACAACCTAGCTTTAGGTAACTTGGCCTCAGGGAGCAGTTTTACAGAACAGTCATACTCGCGATGAGGAGGTAGTTCCTGACACCCATTCTCCGAGAATACATCCTCAAAGTCCGCCAGAAATGGAGGTAAGACCCAAGGAGTAACCGCACCGATGACCGTGTTCATGCAGTTTTTATTACAGAATTTACTCCATTGGCTTATCTCTCTGGTTTGCCAATTAATAACCGGGTTATGCTTAGCTAACCAAGGAAGGCCCAACACTATAGGAGTGGGAAGACCCTCCAACACGTAGCAAGACAACAGTTCTTTATGTATTGCCCCCACTTGAAGTTTTACGCCATGCACAGCTTGCAAAAAACTTCCCTGACCGAGAGGCCTGGCATCGATCGAGAATATGGGGATGGGTTTAGCCAACTCACTCAATCGCATACCTTGAACCCGGGCAAACCGAGCATCAACCAGATTAGCCCCGGCCCCACTATCCAGAAGAACAGATATCCTCTCAGTTCTCGCACCCACCACCACCTCCGCCGGTACGAGAAACTGAGACGAACCTAGGGACGAAATACCTACTCCCAGATTGCCGTCCACCACACAACCTGGGATCAACAGTTTTTTCGACAACTCTTTACTCTGCAAGGGACGGGATGGACACCCCCCAATAAAATGTCCCTTTTTCCCGCAGAGGAAACACCTTCCTGTCTTATGGCGCTCCACCGGTCCCCTTCCCCGAAATGATGTCCCTCCTAATTGCATAGGCTCCTCCGGACTGACCAGGGGAACCACCATATGAGGGGACCTTGTAGGAGGTGGAGACATTACAGGGGGTAGAGTTATCCCGCACCTCTCCCGAAGCCGTCTGTCAACGCGAATGGCAAGGGCCATAGCGGCTTCCAGTGACGCGGGAGAGTCATACTGTGCCAACACATCCTGTAATTTGTCGGATAAACCATGACAAAACTGGCTCCTAAGAGCCGGGTCATTCCACTGGGTGTCCGTGGCCCACCTACGGAACTCCGAACAGAATTCCTCCGCCGGACGATCTCCCTGCTGAATCCTACGTAACTTAGACTCAGCAAGGGAGATCCGATCTGGGTCATCATATACGAGTCCCAGAGCAGCGAAAAACCTATCCACTGACTGGAGAACCGGGGAGCTTGGGGGAAGAGAGAACGCCCAAGATTGTGGGTCCCCTTGTAGGAGCGAGATGACAATTCCCACCCTTTGTTCTTCGCTGCCCGATAACCGAGGCCGCAGCCGAAAGTACAATTTGCATGCCTCCCGGAAAACAAAAAACTTGTCCCGCCCCCCAGTGAACCTGTCAGGGAGAGCTACTTTAGGTTCTGGTCCGGCTTGCTCCAGAGGATGCAAAACCTTGGACCTAACGTCCGCCAGCCCCATGGACAAACTCTGCAACTGCCGAGCTAGACCGGCTACTGGATCCATGGTAGCTGGAGAAAAACTAAGTTGGTCGGTGAAAATGTCACACTGTCACAGAATACTGGAGGTAGGGGGCCTAAGCTGACCCTAAGCTGGGGCCCTGACTAATCCCTCAACCTGGAGGTACTGTTAAAGGTACAGAGGTCCAGGCCGCCAGCGTAACCCCTACCTCCTGAGGATCCCTGCACCTCAGTAATCTAGTCCTGAGAAGGACCCCGATCACAACAATTGGGAACCAGAAATAATATGCCCACACACAGTATTTAGACGAACGAGACAGTACAAGGGAAAAACCAAAACCACCTTGCATACAACTTCTACACAACTACAACAGAGGGAACACCAACGGGAAAGGAGATAAATGATAAAGCGAGGAAAGGGAAAAAACACTTCCAAATACACTTATCTCAGCAACTCCAAACACCACGATCCGCTCTGTAAGTCTGAATGAAAAGCTTTCACCGACACCTCCCAAACAGACCTGCAGGAATATGAAGGAGTCTCACTAAAGAAGCATTGATTGCAGCTGGGCGAGGCTGGACCTCAGCTAGCCCAGAGAGAGAGAGAATTAACTCCTTCACTGCCGAAAAAACACAAAGCACCAACAAGTCAGCTGCGAGAAGTCAGGCTGTGTACTCGTGACGATCTTCGTGGCAACACACCCGTGACAATATCCTCCATGTCTCACAACCCTAAACAGCTATTCAGTACTTTCAATTCTCTCCTCCATCCCCCAGCTGCCCCTCCCTTCCAACTCATCTCAGCTGAAGACTTTGCCTCATTCTTCAAGCATAAGATTGACAACATAAGGCAAAGCTTTGGCCATAAGTCCCCAAAGTCCCTTCTCATAACTAGTGTTCAGCGAATTAGTTCGGCGAATGTTCGAAAGTTTCAAATAAGGCACGACTATGGCACATTCGGATTCATGATCGCAAAGGCGAGCAAATGTTCTGAAAAATCTGAAAAGTTTGACGAATTTGCGCGGGACCGCAAATACAGGGCAACCACGTCATTTTGAACAGTTTTGTTATCACAGTGCAAGTGTATGATGAGCGGTGATATGTGCCAGGTGAGTGTGGGGGCTGTGAAGAGCTTAGAACAGGTCAGATCAGCGGCACACTGTTTTTTTTTTTCTTCCTGTGGGCGGTAACTTTAACTGAGGAAAGCGCGGCCAGCCAATCGTAGCGCAGGAAGCATCTACACTGTCCAGACATAAGGGCTTCTGTAATTGGGTGCAGAAATCACATGTCCTCTCAATATAAAAAGTGGCCATGTTCCCTCAGCGCCATTACATCCATGTCACTGCTGGAGACAGATGCAGCTCAGTGTTATCCTGTGTAATGAGAGATATTAGCTAGATAGACGAGCGCTTGTGTGGAAGTCAGATAGTGTAGATAATTCCTGGCATGTGTACCTCTGGAACCGCTGGTGCAGCACATTTTTGGTGTTCTTGTGCAAGTACTGAGATTCTGACAGAAACAGAGGGCCCACGCCATACAATAGTGCTGTGCACCGCTGGTATAAAGCTTTGGGGAAATGCGGAGAATTCTGATTGTGTCTCCATCCATTGGGTTGGCTGTAGGGGGACATGTTTGGGTCTGCATTAAACTACTTGTAGTCTGATGACATTGATGCCACTTTGGTGGTGTTAGGCCCTCATTTAGGGCAATGTGAACATGATTAGATCTCCATCTCCTGTGTTGGCTGTACTGGAAGAGGTGTGGGTCTTATTTACACTATTTCTCCAGTAGTGTAATTGATGCCACTTTGCTGGCTTCTGCCACTAATTTTTTTTTTAAATGTGGGGAATCCTGATTGGGTCTCATCTATTGGGTTGGCTATAGTGAAAGCTTCCTGTTCTGCAGTCTAAGTTGTGTAAGGTTGCGTTCCAGTTCTTGCTGCTCTCCTGATGCAGACTCTGCCTGCTGAGCTCCTGATGCATACTCTGCCTGCTGAGCTCCTGATGCAGACTCTGCCTGCTGCCCTCCTGATGCAGACTCTGCCTGCTGCCCTCCTGATGCAGACTCTGCCTGCTGTGCCATCTAGTCTGTCCTACTGAGCCATATAGTCTGTCCTACTGAGTTCAGCTGTTGCACATCCATTGGTCTGTCCTGGAGTGGCACTTGGCGTTCATTGGGAGCCAAGTCTAACCTCATCATCAGAGGCTCTAGTGAACAGTCCGGTGCTCACTTAGTCACGCCCCTCCAGGCTCTCTGGGGTCCGTGGCACAGTGGTTCCACAAACCACGTCTGTGACAGTGCTCCCTCGCAGGCAGGGTCTTCTCTCCTGTTGTACCAGTTGGTGAGCCCTTTTGACATGTAAAGCGCAACTGAATTAATGTCGCTGTCACAATAATAATAATTATAGTATTTGCCATCAATTGACCCAGAGTACACTTCCCTGGTGTCTACACCTAATTTGATGTGTTTTGGCAGCTTTTGGGCCCATTTCTAGGTGTTCTCTATGCATTAAAAACACAAGAGAGAACTGAGTATACAGCATATAAAAAAGACTTTATTTAATTTTTTTGGTCCCCCCATGGGATTCGGAAATGTTCGACGAACATTTGGCGAATAAATTTGGCGAATATCAATTTGAACTTTTCTGAACCGAACATTGAAATGTTCGCTCATGCCTACTCATAACCACTCAACTCTCCTCCTCCAAAACCAGCTTATCCGCCATCACAGAAGATCAACTTTCCTCTTTACTCTCCAAGTCACACCTCACCACCTGTGAACTTGACCCAATCCCGTCCCACCTCATCCCAAACCTCACCGCAGTCTTCATCCCAACCCTAACCCACCTCTTCAACCTGTCACTAACAACTGTCATCTTCCCCTCATGCATCAAACATGCCTCAATCACACCTATCCTCAAAAAGCCTCCCTTGACCCATCCTCTCTGACTAGCTATCGCCCCATATCACTTCTCCGTTATGCCTCAAAACTACTGGAACAACATGTCCATTTTGGACTGTCCTCCCACCTCTCCTCCTGCTCTCTCTTTGACCACTTACCATTCTACTGAAACTGCCCTGACTAAAGTCACCAATGACATACTAACTGCCAAATCAAAGCGGCACTACTCTGTCCTCCTCCTCCTGGACCTGTCCTCTGCCTTTGACACAGTGGACCTCCCTCTTATTACAGACTCTCTCATCTCTCGGCATCACAGACTTGGCCCTATCTTGGATCTCCTTAAACCTAACAGATCGGACATCCAGTGTCACCCACTCACACACCACCTCCTTATCTCTCAACCTATCTGTCAGTATCCCCCAAGGTTCAGTCCTAGTACCCCTGCTCTTCCCTATTTACACCTTCGACCTGGGACAGTTCATAGAGTCTCATAGCTTTCAGTATCACCTCTATGTTGATGACACACAGATCTACCTCTCTGGACCTGATATCTGCTCTCTGCTAACCAGAATCCCACAAGTCTGTCCGCTATTTAATCCTTCTTCTATACTAGATTTCTAAAACGTAGCATGGATAAAACCAAATTCATCATCTTTCCACCATCTCACTCAACCCTCCCCCTGACCTATCTATCAAAGTCGATGGCTGTCCACTCTCCCCAGTCTCACAAGTTCGCTGTCTCGGGGTAACCCTTGACTCTGATCTCTCCTTCAAACCTCATATCCAAGCCCTTTCCACTTCATGCCAACTCCAACTCAAAAATATTTCCAGTATCCGTACATTCCTCAACCATGAATCTGCAAAATCACTAGTGCATGCCCTCATCATCTCTCGCCTCAACTACTGCAACCTCCTGCTCTGTGGCCTCTTTTTTAACACTCTCGCACCCCTGCAATCTATCCTAAATTCTCATGCACGACTAATCCACCTGTCCCCCCGCTATTCCTCTGCCTCTCCCCTCTGCCAAACCCTGCACTGGCTCCTCTTTGCCCATTGCCATTGACTCAAGTTCAAGAGCTTAACCTTTGCATACAAAGCCATCCACAACCTGTCTCCTCCATACATCTGTGATCTAGTCTCTCGCAACCTCCGATCCTCACAGGACCTCCTTCTCTACTCCCCTCTGATCTCCTCTTCCTACAATCACATACATGATTTCTCTAGTGCATCCCTCCTACTCTGGAACTCTCTACCCCAAAATGTCAGACGCTCGACTACCGTGGAAACTTTCAAAGGGAACCTAAAGACCTACCTCTTCCGACAAGCCTACAACGTGCAGTAACCCTCGCTGCACGACCAGCTGTGCCCTCACCTACTGTATCCTCACCCCTTTTCTAGATTTTGAGCCCTCGCGGGCAGGGTCCTTTCTCCTCCTGTACGGTGTCGGTGACTTGTTTTTGTTTAAACTCTTGAACTTATTGTATGCTACATATACCCCTTCTTCACATGTAAAGTGCCATGGAAATAATGGCGCTATAATAATAATAATAATAATAATAATAAACCAGCCAGACTTTAAATCGAAATGGTTTCTGTGTCTACCTCTTAAAGAAGCCAAGTGAGTCGGCCTACCACTATATATATATAAACATATATATATATATATATATATATATATATATATATATATATATATATATATATATATATATACAGTACAGACCAAAAGTTTGGACACACCTTCTCATTTAACGATTTTTCTGTATTTTCATAACTATGAAAATTGTACATTCACACTGAAGGGATCAACACTTTGAATTAACACATGTGGAATTATATACTTAACAAAAAAGTGTGAAACAACTGAAAATATGTCTTATATTCTAGGTTCTTCAAAGTAGCCACCTTTTGCTTTGATGACTGCTTTGCACACTCTTGGCATTCTCTTGATTAGCTTCAAGTGGTAGTCACCGGAAATGGTTTTCACTTCACAGGTGTTCCCTGTCAGGTTTAATAAGTGGGATTTCTTGCCTTATAAATGGGGTTGGGACCATCAGTTGTGTTGTGCAGAAGTCTGGTGGATACACAGCTGATAGTCCTACTGAATAGACTGTTAGAATTTGAATTATGGCAAGAAAAAAGCAGCTAAGTTAAGAAAAACGAGTGGCCATCATTATTTTAAGAAATGAAGGTTAGTCAGTGCGAAAAATTGGGAAAACTTTGAAAGTGTCCCCAAGTGCAGTTGCAAAAACCATCAAGCGCTACAAAGAAACTGGCTCACATGAGGACCGCCACAGGAAAGGAAGACCAAGAGTAACCTCTGCTTCTGACGATAAGTTTATCCGAGTCCCCAGCCTCAGAAATCACAGGTTAACAGCAGCTCAGCTTAGAGACCAGGTCAATGCCACACAGAGTTCTAGCAGCAGACACATCTCTACAACAACTGTTAAGAGGAGACTTTGTGCAGCAGGCCTTCATGGTAAAATAGCTGCTAGGAAACCACTGCTAAGGACAGGCAACAAGCAGAATATACTTGTTTGGGCTAAAGAACACAAGGAATGGACATTAGACCAGTGGAAATCTGTGCTTTGGTCTGATGAGTCCAAATTTGAGATCTTTGGTTCCAGCGTGTCTTTGTGCGACGCAGAAAAGGTGAACGGATGGACTCTACATGCCTGGTTCCCACCGTGAAGCATGGAGGAGGAGGTGTGATGGTATGGGGGTGCTTTGCTGGTAACACTGTTGGGGATTTATTCAAAATTGAAGGCATACTGAACCAGCATGGCTACCACAGCATCTTGCAGCGGCATGCTGTTTCATCCGGTTTGCGTTTATTTGGACCATCATCTATTTTTCAACAGGACAATGACCCCAAACACACCTCCAGGCTGTTTAAGGGCTATTTAACCAAGTAGGAGAGTGTTGGGGTGCTACGCCAGATGACCTGGCCTCCACAGTCACCAGACATGAACCCAATCGAGATGGTTTGGGGTGAGCTGGACCGCAGAGTGAAGGCAAAAGGGCCAACGAGTGCTAAGCATCTCTGGGAACTCCTTCAAGATTGATGGAAGACCATTTCCGGTGACTAACTCTTGAAGCTCATCAAGAGAATGCCAAGAGTGTGCAAAGCAGTCATCAAATCAAAAGGTGGCTACTTTGAAGAGCCTAGAATATAAGACATATTTTCAGTTGTTTCACACTTTTTTGTTAAGCATATAATTCCACATGTATTAATTCATAGTATTGATGCCTTCAGTGTGAATGTACAATTTTCATAGTCATGAAAATACAAAAAAATCTTTAAATGAGAAGGTGTCCAAACTTTTGGTCTGTGTGTATGTGTATATATATATATATATATATATATATATATATATATATACTGTATATGCAAAACTCATTGTTGCTGCAGAGTATATCAGTGTATCCATTACTATAAATTCTGTAGTATGACCAATGAGAAATGTACAGCTATAGGCATGTACGTAATGACAATTTACATATAAATTTGCTTATAATAGTTCATTCAGAATCATAAACCATTAGTTACTTTCTGACTTTTTTTTCACATTGATGATTCATTTTTGTTTGAAAATAGATAATTTTGTGTCAATTTTGAGGTTGAAGAGCTCTTTGTAGGAGGCTTTAAAGCAATAATTGAAAAATCAGTTTAATATACTAATTTTTGTTCAGACAGAAGCAGTACAAAGTACACACATAATAGTAAATACGTTGTTTTCTTTATCATGACAATTTACTTAATTTTGAGAAGGTAATTACAGAATTTTGGATACTAACATCAGAAGAGAAGGCTAAAATATTCTCAAATCTTGCAGTGGAAAGAAGCTTCTTTCCCAGGAAGAAAATTATTTTATCTGGTACTAAGGAATTAAGGTTTTCAGTTGTCAAAATGCTACAAATGACACATATGTAATCAAACGGAGCAGAATCATGTCTGCATGGTGGTGTAAATAGAGGAGTAGATCCTATATACTGTAGACTTGAACCCTTCACCTTTTTGCTTCAACAAATACAGTGCATCTCACTAAATTAGAATATCATCAAAAAATTAATTTATTTCAGTTTTAAAATACTAAAAGTGAAACTCATATATTATATAGAGTCACTACAAACAGCGTGATCTATTTCATGTGTTTATTTCTTTTAATGTTGATGATTATGGATTACAGCCAATGAAAACACAAGTCATTTTCTCAGTAAATTAAAATAATTAACAAAAAACACCTGCAAAGGCTTCCTAAGAGTTTAAAAAGGTCCCTTACTCTGTTTCAGTAGGCTCCACAATCATGGGGAAGACTGCTGAGTTAACAGATGTCCAGAAGGCAGTCATTGACACACTCCACAAGGTCCCAAAGTTACAATTTTCATTTGGAAATCAAGGTCTCGGAGTCTGGAGGAAAAGTGGAGAGGCACACAATCCAAGCTGCTTGAGGTCTAGTGTGAAGTTTCCACAATCAATGATGGTTTGGGGAGCCATGTCATCTGCTGGTGTAGGTCCACTGTGTTTTATTAAGACCAACGTCAGCGCAGCCGTCTACTAGGAAATTTTAGAGCACTTCATGCTTCTCTCTGCAGACAAGCTTTTTGGAGATGGAAATTTCATTCTCCAGCAGGACTTGGCATCTGTCCACACTGCCAAAAGTACCAATACCTGGTTTAAAAACAACAGTATCACTGTGCTTGATTGGCCAGCAAACTCGCCTGACCTTAACCCCATAGAGAATCTATAGGATATTGTCAAGAGGAGGATGAGAGACACCAGACCCAACAATACAGATGAGCTGCAGGAAGCTATCATAACTTCCATAACACCTCAGCAGTGCCACAGGCTGATCGCCTCCATGCCACACTGCATTGATGCAGTAATTGATGTAAAAGGAGCCTCGACCAAGTATTGAGTGCAATTACTGAACATACATTTCAGTAGCCCAACATTTTGGATTTTAAAAACATTTTTCAAGCTGTTATAAAGTATTCTAATTTACTGAGATAATGACTTTTGTGTTTTCATTGGCTGTAAGCCATAATCATCAACATTAAACAGAAAGAAACACTTGAAATACAGTTAGGTCCATATATATTTGGACAGAGACAACATTTTTCTAATTTTGGTTCTAGACATTACCACAATGAATTTTAAACAAAACAATTCAGATGCAGTTGAAGTTCAGACTTTCAGCTTTCATTTGAGGTTATCCACATTAAAATTGGATGAAGGGTTTAGGAGTTTCAGCTCCTTAACATGTGCCACCCTGTTTTTAAAGGGACCAAAAGTAATTGGACAGATTAAATAATTGTAAATAAAATGTTCATTTCTAGTACTTGGTTGAAAACCCTTTGTTGACAATGACTGACTGAAGTCTTGAACTCATGGACATCACCAGACGCTGTGTTTCCTCCTTTTTGATGCTCTGCCAGGCCTTCACTGCGGTGGTTTTCAGTTGCTGTTTGTTTGTGGGCCTTTCTGTCTGAACTTTAGTCTTTAACAAGTGAAATGCATGCTCAATTGGGTTGAGATCAGGTGATTGACTTGGCCATTCAAGAATATTCCACTTCTTTGCTTTAATAAACTCCTGGGTTGCTTTGGCTTTATGTTTTGGATCAATGTCCATCTGTAGTATGAAACGACGACCAATCAGTTTGGCTGCATTTGGCTGGATCTGAGCACACAGTATGGCTCTGGATACATCAGAATTCATTCGGCTGCTTCTGTCCTGTGTCACATCATCAATAAACACTAGTGACCCAGTGCCACTGGCAGCCATGCATGTCCAAGCCATCACACTGCCTCTGCCGTGTTTTACAGATGATGTGGTATGCTTTGGATCATGAGCTGTACCACGCCTTCGCCATACTTTTCTCTTTCCATCATTCTGGTAGAGGTTGATCTTGGTTTCATCTGTCCAAAGAATGTTCTTCCAGAACTGTGCTGGATTTTTTAGATGTTTTTTATCAAAGTCCAGTCTAGTCTTTTTATTCTTGATGCTTATGAGTGGCTTGCACCATGCAGTGAACCCTCTGTATTTACTTTCATGCAGTCTTCTCTTTATGGTAGATTTGGATATTGATACGCCTACCTCCTGGAGAGTGTTGTTCACTTGGTTGGCTGTTGTGAAGGGGTTTCTCTTCACCATGGAGATTATTCTGCGATCATCCGCCACTGTTGTCTTCCGTGGGCGCCCTGGTCTTTCTGCATTGATGAGTTCACCAGTGCTTTCTTTCTTTCTCAGGATGTACCAAACTGTAGATTTTGCCACTCCTAATATTGTAGCAATTTCTCGGATGTGTTTTTTCTGTTTTTGCAGCTTAAGGATGGCTTGTTTCACCTGCATGTTTACTTAACAGCAAAACCTTCCAAATGCAAGCACCACACCTCAAATCCACTCCAGGCCTTTTATCTGCTTAATTGAGAATGACATAACGAAGGGATTGCCCACACCAGTCCTTGAAATAGCCTTGGAGTAAATTGTCCAATTACTTTTGGTCCCTTTAAAATCAGGGTGGCACATGTTAAGGAGCTGAAACTCCTAAACCCTTCATCCAATTTTAATGTTGATACCCTCAAATGAAATCTGAAAGTCTGAACTTCAACTGCATCTGAATTGTTTTGTTTAAAATTCATTGTGGTAATGTCTAGAACCAAAATTAGAAAAATGTAATTTCTGTCCAAATATATATGGACCTAACTGTAGATCACTCTGTTTGTAATGATGCCATATATATTACATATATATATATATATATATATATATATATATATATATAATATCTGAATTTCACTTTTTGTATTGAAGAACTGAAATAAATTTAACTTTTTAATGATATTCTAATTTAGTGAAATGCACCTGTATATTTAACAGTTGAACTCTCAATGCAATGACAATCCAGAGTTTTCTTGTTCAGTAAATGTGTTCGCTGGCTGAGCCAAGATATGTAGTAGCATCAATACGATTATGTTGTGCTTCATCTCCTAGTCCTTCTGCCACAGGTTCCTACCCTTCCCAGCTTCTTACCTCAGCTTCATTAAATTGCCATGGGAATGAAATGCTTCACTTTTGATCCACTATGATAATATCATTCTGTTTAAACAATCAGTATGAATTCCTTTTTTTAGTCTATCTTTGTCTGTTTACCTCTGAACTGCTCTCTTTATGTTTTTCCATGCAAAATGCAGACTCCTGATTGGTTTTACCCCATCTACTTTGGCCTGTAACTCCAATATGTTCACTTCTCTGGTTTGACTAATTGCATTGTCAACTGAATATTTGCTTGACACCATAGTTACTTGATTTTAATCATGTTCAGCTGTTCATTTGGCCTGTTTAGTTCCTTCATCCAATGCAGATTAGAAACTACTCTTGAAGACTAGAACCTAGAGATTCCTAGTTGTTTATCACTTGCAGGTTGTAATTCATTTAACACATAACTTTCACATATTCATGCCATTTCAATAACATTATGCACGGGTGTGACAAACAGTCATTCTGGATCCGGCTGAAGAAGGTCGCTGCGCTTGGCTTTGCAGACACCTTCCTGATCGTTCCCTCTCTAGGACCTAGCGATGAGCTCTCCTTTCTGCTGCTAATTAACAGACCCTTGCTGGACCTTTAAATAACACCCAGTCTCTCCAGAGAATCGCTGGTGATAGAAGCATTTTCCTCTGTTCAGACCTGGCATTCTAGCAGTCAGATAGTTTCTTCTTGGAGTTTCTTTGTGATCATTGTCGTGATCGCTCTGGTGTCTTCTCAAAGCCAATTGTTTCACCATGTCAGCTTACTTTATTTGTCTTTAGTTGCAGTGGGGCTGACTAGCGCTCACCCCTTCACCTTTCTACCTAGGGCCAACTTTAGGGTCAGTAGGGATTAGATATCCTGCTCGGCAATAGGTGAGGAACCTATTTAGGTATGATAGGAGAGCCAGGGTGTTGGAAGATGTACTAAGGGCTCTCCACACCCTCTTTGCCTAGTTGCTGGGCTTCCCCCCCTTTTCCCCTTATCATATGCTGGGTTCTTCTTATACCTAGCATGACACATAAAAGAAGCTGTGCACTACTTTATATTATTCCCCCAATGTATCCACCCGGGGCCCCTAAGACTTTTTGTAAATACATTCCGTTGCAGATAATGCCTGTGAGCGGCACTATCAGTGGCCACTCACAGACATCACGTGAACCCGCGCTGATGTCACGACAAGTGAGGCGTGACTCAGTGCTGGGGTCCCAACGGTGGCTGCTGGGTTGTGGGCGGAGGTACCCCCCGCGTCATAACCAGCATCTACCGCGTGCTTTCCTAATGAATGGGGAGAGGCAGAGCACGCGGTCGATGCCGAGTGTGACGCGGTAGGGTAACCCCGCCCATAGCCTGGCATCCACCGTGGAACCAGGAAGACAAAGATGCCCAGCTGCTGCCAGCACTTGTCGTGACATCAGCGGATGTCAGAGCCGGCTGCAGCAGGGGGTCACGTGATGCCTGTGAGCAGCCAGTGATAGCGCCGCTCACAGGCAGTATCTGCAACGGAAGGTATTTACAAAAAGTCTTAAAGGCCCTGGGGGGATACATTGGGGGGGTAATCTAAAGTAGTGGACAACCCCTTTAAGCGTATAAAGCAGATGTCCGTGTTGCATGTACACGTTAATCTGTTTTTGTCACGGATACATGTACGCATTATAATCTATAGGTGCTAATCACATGTTCATGTTTTTTTACAGGCCATGTGTCCATGCAAACTCACGGAGACATGTCAGTTTTTTCTGGCATCATGGACTAAAAGGGCTAATACAAATCTATGGGTCCTTGAAAAACAAGTCCAGCACAGGAATGGTGTGTAATCAGTGTGCTGTTTGTATTTAACATGACAAAAGATAGGAGAAGCTTTGTCATTTTATTTATTTAGCCATCAATGAAAAACACTGATGACACTGATGGTAAAAATAGATACACAAACTATACACTGATGACACACTGATGGTAAAAATAGATACACAAACTATACACTGGTGACACACTGATGGTAAAAATGGACACACAAACTACACACTGATAACACACTTTTCCAAAAGACTGATGACACCGGTACCATTTTTCCCATGCGTATTTAAACACAGACGTGTGAATGAGGCTTAAGTCACATAGTTCTTTTTGTAGGACAAAACTTGTAAAACTGTGATATATATTTTTTGTCTTTCTAAGCAGACACATGTATCATATCTATTAGACCATTATTCTTTTGGAGAGAGTTATCAAGTTAAACATAGTTCAGCTTTTTGTTTACATTCATCTTAGCAGGAGGGAGAGAAAAAAAGCCACAAAACATAAAGAAGTACCATACAAACGCAATGATCAAGAAAAATACATCTTTTATAGAAAGTAGAATGCACCTTTAGTATTTTAAACTAGCTCTGTTGGCAGTGAATAACCTTGTGTATCATCATTATGTTTTTCTGTTTGTCAGATATACTTTATCATTACTAGTGCTTTGTTCAGTGGCTGAAAGGTTCAGAACCTTAAATATTTGTCTCACGATTACCCACAGCTCTGACAGCTTTTACATTAGAATAGAAATATTCTTTCCAAAAGAAAATATTTGTATGTTTCAAGCCAAAGACTAATAATTGGACCAAAACACAGAAATATATATATATTGTGACAAAGTCACTGGTAAAGTGCTGGAGGGGAGATATGTTTCCCTGAGGCTGTTGGCTTCAGTAAACTAAAAGCATTAAGTTTCCTCCAGTATGTTATTTATTGAGAAGGATTAAGTCCATAGTAAAGGCAGTGTTTTTTTTGTGAATGACCATTGTGAAGGTTGGGAGGTCATTCTCCATATCTCTCCGCCTCAAGGTGTGGTCTGGGGGAGTTTAAATACTCTTTCAGCTGAGGCATTCAGAGGTCAATATTTGGAGAAGTAAGCTCCAGAAGGAAGCTTGTGTTTGTTCCTGAACCATGTGGAGTGGCTGAACTCTTAGCAGGCCAATCCCTGCTACTACAAGGGCTGTGTTTTTTGTGTTACCATTTTTGCTTTCTTTTCCTGTTTTGTCCAGCGGGCTGTGTTTATTTTTATGGAATAAATGTTGGTTTATGCCACGCTATTAATAAACCAACCAACCTGTGTCTACCTCCGTGTGCAGCCAAGTGAGCGATCTACCACAATATGTATTTTTTCTCATTAAAGTACACTCTGCATCTGATCTTGACTGAAAAAAAACAGAAATGCAGAAATGTTTGCAAATTTATTAAAAAAGAAAAACTGAAATATCACATGGTAATAAGTATTCAGACCCTTTGCTCAGACAGTCATATTTAAGTCACATGCTGTCCATTTCCTTGTGATCCTTCTTGAGATGGCTCTACTCCTTTATTGGAGTCCAGCTGTGTTTAATTAAACTGATAGGACCTGATTTGGAAAGGCACATGTCTGTCTATATAAGACCTCACAGCTCACAGTGCATGTCAGGCCAAATGAGAATCCTGAGCTCAAAGAAACTGTCCAAGGAGCTCAGAGACAGAATTGTGGCAAAGCACAGATCTGGCAAAGGTTATAAAATAATTTCTGCATTACTCAAGGCTCCTAAGAGCACAGTGGCCTCCATAATCCTTAATGGAAGACGTTTGGGACCACCAGAAGTCTTCCTATACCTGGCCATCCAGCCAAACTGAGCAATCGTGGTACAAGAGCCTTGGTGAGAGAGGTAAAGAAAGAACCCCAAGATCACTGTAGCTGGGCTCCAGAGATGCAGTAGGGAGATGGGAGAAAGTTCTGCAAAGTCAACTATCACTGCAGCCCTCCACCAGTCGGGCCTTTATGACAGAGTGGCCCGACGGAAGCCTTTCCTCAGTGCAAGACATATGAAAGCCCGCATAGAGTTTGCTCAAAAACACATGAAGGACTCCCAGACTATGAGAAATAAGATTCTCTGGTCTGATGAGGCGAAGCTAGAACTTTTTGGTGATAATTCTTTGCTCTTCACCTGCCCAATACAATCCCAACAGTGAAACATGGTGGTGGCAGCATCATGCTATGGGGGTGTTTTTCAACTGCAGGGACATGGCGACTAGTTCCAATTGAAGGAAACATGAATGCGGCCAAGTACAGAGATATCCTGGATGAAAACCTCTTCCAGAGTGATCTGGACCTCAAACTTGGCTAAAGGTTCACCTTCCAACAAGACAATGACCCTAAGCACACAGCTAAAATAACAAAGGAGTGGCTTCAGAACAACTCTGTGACCATTCTTGACTGGCCCATCCAGAGCTCTGACCTAAACCCAATTGAGCATCTCTGGAGAGACCTGAAAATAGCTGTCCACCAACGTTCACCATCCATCCTGACGGAACTGGAGAGGATCTGCAAGGAAGAATGGCAGAGTATCCCCAAATCCAGGTGTGAAAAACTTGTTGCATCATTCCCAAGAAGACTCATGGCTGTACTATCTCAAAAGGGTGCTTCTACTCAATACTGAGCAAAGGATCTGAATACTTATGATCATGTGATTTTTCAGTTTTTCTTTTTTAATAAATTAGCAAAAATTTCTACATTTCTGTTTTTTCAGTCAAGATGGGATGCTGCGTGTACTTTAATCCATTAAAAGGCCAAGGTGTACTAATATCTACCTGCACCATGGGCTTTAAGAGCCAGGTATGTATTACACTGTGTGCAGAGTTATTAGGCAAGTTGTATTTTAGAGGATTATTTTTATTATTGATCAACAACTATGTTCTCAATCAACCCAAAAGGCTCATAAATATCCAAGCTTAATATTTTTGGAAGTTGGAGTGTTTTTTTTTTTAGATTTGGCTATATTAGGAGGATATCTGTTCACGCAGGTAACTATTACTGTGCAGAATTATTAGGCAACTTAATAAAAACCAAATATAATCCCATCTCACTTGTTTATTTTCACCAGGTAAACCAATATCAGTGCACAAAATTTAGAAATAAACATTTCTGACATGCAAAATCAAAAAACAAAAAAAATAGTGATCAATATAGCCACCTTTCTTTATGATGACACTCAAGAGCCTTCCATCCATAGATTCTGTCAGTTGCTTGATCTGTTTTCGATCAACATTGTGTGCAGCAGCCACCACAGCCTCCCAGACACTTTTCCGAGAGGCGTACTGTTTTCCCTCTCTGTAGCTCTCACATTTTATGATGGACCACAGGTTCTCTATGGGGTTCAGATCAGGTGAACAAGGGGGCCATGTCACTATTTTTTCTTCTTTTAGACCTTTACTGGCCAGCCACGCTGTGGAGTAGTTGGATGCATGTGATGGAGCATTGTCCTGCATGAAAATCATATTTTTCTGGAACGATACTGACTTCTTCCTGTACCACTGCTTGAAGAAGTTGTCTTCCAGAAACTGGCAGTAGGTCTGGGAGTTGAGCTTCACTCAATCCTCAACCCGAAAAGGTCCCACAAGTTCATCTTTGATGATACCAGCCCATACCAGTACCCCACTTCCACCTTGCTGTCGCCTGAGTCAGAGTGGAGCTCTCTGCCCATTACTGATCCAGCCTCTGGCCCATCAATCTGGCCCATCAACAGTCACAATCATTTCATCAGTCCATAAAACCTTTAAAAAATCAGTCTTTAGATATTTATTGGCCCATTCTTGACGTTTTATCTTATGTTTCTTGTTCAAAGGTGGTCATTTTTCAGCCTTCCTTACCTTGGCCATGTCCCTGAGTATCGCACACCTTGTGCTTTTTGATACTCCAGTAACGTTGCGGCTCTGAAATATGGCAAAACTGGTGGCGAATGGCATCTTGGCAGCTTCACGCTTGATTTTCCTCAATTCATGGGCAGTTATTTTGCGCCTTTTTTGGCCAACACGCTTCTTGCGACCCTGTTGGCTATTTGCCATGAAACGCTTGACTGTTCGGTGATCACGCTTCAAAAGTTTGGAATCAAGACTGCTGCATCCCTCTGCAAGACATCTCACCATTTTGGACTTGTCAAATCTCTCTTCTGACCCATTTTCCCAAAGAAAAGGTAGTTGACTAATAATTAAGCACACCTTATATAGGGTGTTGATGTCATTGGTCAACACCCCTCCTCATTAGAAATGCACATCACCAGATTTACTTAATTGGTAGTTGGCTCTCAAGCCTATGTAGCTTGGAGTAGGACAACATGTATAAAAAGTGTCATGTGATTAAAATACTCATTTGCCTAACAATTCTGCACACAGTGTAGTACGCCCTGTTGATTTCGCCCGCACACAGGCTGTGCGAGCGCGATCGCCGGCAGGTGTCAGCTGATTGTCAGCTGATACCCAGTGCTATGTGCAGGGGGCAGTCCTGCACCGCTCAAGGCACATTAACCCCAGCAATGCTGCGATCAAAGTCTATCGCAGCGTTGCAAGGGCAAGTGGAGGTGATCGCGATACTAACCTCTCCCGCCGGCGTCCAGCGCTGTCTGGCATGGCTTCCTGGATGTCATGACAATATCTGGGTCGCCAGACAGCAGGAAGATACTTTGGTCATGCGCAGTGCATGACCAAAGTATCTTCTGCATCTGCAGCGCTGACAGCCTGTATAGCACAGGGATGGCGCTCCATCCCTATGCTATACAGGCGATCAGAGTAAAAAAAGTGAAAGTCCCATAGTGGGACAAAGTATAAAAGTAAAAAAAATGTAAAAAAATGAAAAAAATAAAAAAAATAGAAGCCACCAAAAATAAAAATATAATGTACCCATCAATAAATATTATTTTGAAAAAAAACAAAAAAACAATAACACAAGTACACATATTTGGCATTGCCGCATCCGAAATGATCTGACCTATAAAACTGTCCCACTAGTTAACCCCTTTAGTGCACACGGTAAAAAAATGAATAAAAAACAAAGCAAAAAACAATGGTTTATCATCATACCGCCAAGCAAAAAATGGTATAACACGAGATCAGAAAGACGAATATAAATAAAAATGATACCGCTGAAAACGTCATCTTGTCATGCAAAAAAACAGCCTCCATACAGCTCCATCAGCCGAAGAATAAAAAAGTTATAGCTCTCGGCATAAAGCGATGCAAAAACATAATTTTTTCTATAAAATAGCTTTTTTGTGTAAAAGCACCAAAACATAGAAAAACGATGTGGTAATTGTGGTACTGCTGTAAACATACGACCCGAATAATAAAGCTACCTTATCAATTTTACCACATGCGGAAGAGCATAAAATTTTTTTTTAAAAAAAATTCCTGAATTGTTTGTTTTTGTTTATTCTGTCTCCCAAAAATCAGAATAGAAAGCGATCAACAACTGTCACGTGCCTGAAAATGGTACCAATAAAAACGTCAACTTGTCCCACAAAAAACAAGCCGTCACATGACTCTGTCGGCCAAAATATTGAAAAATTATAGCTCTCAAAATATGCAAAAACTAGATTTTACAAATAAAAGCATCTCTTAGTGTGACAGCTGTCAATCATAAAAACCCAATATGATTCTGGTATCGCTGTAATCGCACCGACACAAAGAATAAAGTCATCTAATCACTTAAACCACACGAGGAACGGCGTAAAAAATAAACTCTAGGGTTGTGCTAAGGTTAGGGTTAGGGTTGGGATTTTTTTCAAAAGTAAAAAAAGAAAAAATGACGATATGGTGACTAGGCCTGAGCGCAAGTGCTCGCTACTTGAGTTTGCATCGGGTGCTCGGGTATGAATCGAGTATGGCGGGTGCTCAAGTGACATGCTCGAGTCTCCTCCCCATATGCTTCGCGGCCAAAAAAACTTTGCAGGCATTGACTGCCATGCACAAGAGATCCCCGCATGTTTTTTTTTGGGGGTGTCTAATAACCATGAAACATGTGGGCAGGGACTCGAGCATGTCACTTGAGCACACGTGATACATGATGTATACCTGAGTACCCGATGCAAACTCAAGTAGCGACCACTTGCGCTCAAGACTAGTGTTGAGCCACCCCCGTAGTGTTCGGGTTCGGTTCGGTTCGTCGAACACCGGGATGTTCGAGGAACTGTTCGTCGAACTGTTCGTCGAACACCTTAGAACACCGTCGAACACCGTTAAAACCAATGGCAGGCAAACAAAAACACATAGAAACACATAGAAAACACCTGCAAAGGTGTCCAAAAGCTGACAAACTGCTCAGAAGACACTCTCTTTAAAAAAGCCGGCCGGCAAATTCAGCAGCGGCATACACCGGTACCCGACAATTTAGACAAGAAGGAATAGAGCATCACACATAGATTAGATAGATAGAAACATGTCAGTCACACATATAAGAAGCACAGTGACAGTGTTGGTTACTGCACTTGTCATTTAGTGTAAAGGATTTATTAAAAAAAATATTAGTGTTTTCATGCACCGTCTCTTTAAAAAAGCCGGCCGGCAATTCAGCATCTGTACCCGACAATTTAGAACAGAAAGAATAGAGCTTCACACATAGATTAGATAGATAGAAACATGTCAGTCACATATATAATAAGTACAGTGATAGTGTTGCTTACTGTACTTGTCATTTAGTGTAAAGGATTTATTTAAAAAAATAATAGTGTTTTCATGCACTGTCTCTTTAAAAAAGCCGGCCGGCAATTCAGCAGCGGTACCCGACAATTTAGAACAGAAAGATAGAGCATCACACATAGATTAGATAGATAGAAACATGTCAGTCACATATATATGAAGTACAGTGATAGTGTTGGTTACTGTACTTGTCATTTAGTATTAAAATAAAGGATTTATTATTAAAAAAATTGGCGTGGGGTTCCCCTTAATTTTAGGCTCTAGCGGAGGTTAAGCAGACGGCTGGGGCAGATGTTTGAAGCCTGGGAAGGGGGTAATACCCACGGAGCTTCCCAGGCTACTAATATCAGCCCCCAGCTGAATACATAGCCTTTACTAGCTATTAAAATGGGGGACCCCCCAAAAAAAATGACGTGGGGTCCCCCCTAATTTAATAGCTAGCAAAGGCTAGGCAGACAGCTGGGGGCTGATATTAATAGCCCAGGAAGGGAGCCATGAATATTGGCCCCCTCCCAGGCTAGAAACACCAGCCGTCAGCCGCCCCAGAAATGGCGCATTCATAGGATGCGCCAATTCTGGCACTTAGCCTCGCTCTTCCACGCTGCCCTGGTGCGGTGGCAGGGGGTAATAGGGTTGGGGTTGATGTCAGCTTATAATGCCAGCTGACATCAAGCCCAGGTTAGTAATGGAGAGGCGTCTATAAGACACCCCCATTACTAACCCCATAGTCAAAGTTAAAAAAAACACAAACACCCAGAATAAAGTCCTTTAATTGAAATAAAGACACAGTCCTTTATTGTTCTAAATTAAACCATACTTACCGTCACGCCCATTCCAGCTGAAGCCAACGATCTCCTGCAATAAAAGTAAAATAATAAAGCAACATCATCCTTACCTTTCCATGGTTCCCACGACAGCTTCAGCTCTGCTACATCGAGATGACAGGCTGGACCGCAGCAGAACGCTGCCATCCAGCCTGTCATCCCGCAGACACTGAGAAGCGCAGGCTTGCTTGCGCTGCTCAGCGTCTCTCTGTGACGACATCCAGATGAGCCGAGTTCATGTCCAATGAACTCGGCTCACCTCATTCACGTCACTGACAGCGTGGGAAAATTCTCACGCTGAAGCGCTGATTGCAGGAGAATTTTCCCACGCTGTCAGTGACGTGCAGGAGGTGAGCTGAGTTCATTGGACATGAGCTCACCTCATGCACATCACTGACAGCGTGGGAGAATTCTCCTGCACTCAGCACTTCAGCGTGAGAATTTTCCCACGCTGTCAGTGACGTGCATGAGGTGAGCCGAGTTCATTGGACATGACCTCGGCTCATCTGGATGCCGTCACAGCGAGACACTGAGGAGCGCAAGCATGCCTGCGCTTCTCAGTGTCTGCGGGATGACAGACTGGATGGCAGCGTTCTGCTGCGGTCCAGCCAGTCATCTCGATGTAGCAGAGCTGAAGCTGTCGTGGGAACCATGGAAAGGTAAGGATGAGGTTGGTTTATTATTTTTCTTTTATTGCAGGAGATCGTTGGCTTCAGCTGGAATGGGTGTGATGGTAAGTATGGTTTAATTTAGAACAATAAAGAATTGTGTCTTTATTTCAATTAAAGGACTTTATTCTGGGTGTTGTGTTTTTTTTAAATACTTTACTAGAAATTCATGGCGGTCATGTCTAATACTGGCGTGACCCCATGAATTTTGGGCTTGGGGCCAGCTGATAATACCAAGCTGGCCCTAACCCCTTTATTACCCAGTGAGCCACCGCACCAGGGCCCTGGATGAGTTGGGTACAGCGCCAGAAGATGGCGCTTCTATGAACGCGCCATTTTCCGGGGTGGCTGCGGACTGCAATTTGTAGCGGGGGGGGGCCCAGAAAGCTTGGGCCTCCCTGCGCTGCAGATTCCAGCCCCCAGCTGCCTAGTTGTACCTGGCTGGACACAAAAATAGGGCGAAGCCCCACGTACTTTTTTTTTAATTATTTCATGAAATTCATGAAATAATTAAGAAAAAAAGGCCTTCCCTATATTGTTGTGTCCGGCCAGGTACAAATAGGCAGCTGGTGGTTGGGGGCAGCCCGTTCCTGCCTGCTGTACCTGGCTGGACACAAATATTGTGCGAAGCCCCACTTCAATTTTTTTTAATTATTTCATGAAATTCATGAAATAATTAAGAAAAAAAGGGCTTCCCTATATTGTTGTGTCCGGCCAGGTACAAATAGGCAGCTGGTGGATGGGGGCAGCCCGTTCCTGCCTGCTGTACCTGGCTGGACACAAATATAGTGCGAAGCCCCACTTAAATTTTTTTAAATTATTTCAGGAAATTCATGAAATAATTTTAAAAAAATTGACGTGGGGCTTCGCACTATATTTGTGTCCAGCCAGGTACAGCAGGCAGGAACGGGCTGCCCCCAACCACCAGCTGCCTATTTGTACCTGGCCGGACACAACAATATAGGGAAGCCCTTTTTTCTTAATTATTTCATGAAATAATTTAAAGAAAATTGACGTGGGGCTTCGCCCTGTTTTTGTGTCCAGCCAGGTACAACTAGGCAGCTGGGGGCTGGAATCCGCAGCGCAGGGAGGCCCAAGCTTTCTGGGCCACCCCCGCTGCAAATTGCAGTCCGCAGCCACCCTGGAAAATGGCGCGTTCATAGAAGCGCCATCTTCTGGCGCTGTACCCAACTCATCCAGGGCCCTGATGCGGTGGCTCACTGGGTAATAAAGGGGTTAGGGCCAGCTTGGCATTATCAGCTGGCCCTAAGCCCGAAATTCATGGGGTCACGCCAATATTAGACATGACCACCATGAATTTCTAGTAAAGAATTTAAAAAAAACACAACACCCAGAAAAAAGTCCTTTAATTGAAATAAACACACAATTCTTTATTGTTCTAAATTAAACCATACTTACCATCACGCCCATTCCAGCTGAAGCCAACGATCTCCTGAAATAAAAGAAAAATAATAAAGCAACATCATCCTTACCTTTCCATGGTTCCCATGACAGCTTCAGCTCTGCTACATCGAGATGACAGGCTGTACCGCAGCAGAACGCTGCCATCCAGTCTGTCATCCCGCAGACACTGAGAAGCGCAGGCTTGCTTGCGCTCCACAGTGTCTCTCTGTGAGGGCATCCAGATGAGCCGAGTTAATGTCCAATGAACTCGGCTCACTTCATGCACGTCACTGACAGCGTGGGAAAATTCTCCTGCACTCAGCGCTTCAGCGTGGGAGAATTCTCGCACTGAAGCGCTGAGTGCAGGAGAATTCTCCCACGCTGTCAGTGACGTGCAGGAGGTGAGCTGAGTTCATTGGACATGAGCTCACCTTATGCACGTCACTGACAGCGTGGGAAAATTCTCCTGCACTCAGCGCTTCAGCTTGAGAATTTTCCCACGCTGTCAGTGACGTGCATGAGGTGAGCCGAGTTCATTGGACATGAACTCGGCTCATCTGGATGTCGTCACAGAGAGACGCTGAGCAGCGCAAGCAAGCCTGCACTTCTCAGTGTCTGCGGGATGAGAGGCTGGATGGCAGCGTTCTGCTGCGGTCCAGCCTGTCATCTCGATGTAGCAGAGCTGAAGCTGTCGTGGGAACCATGGAAAGGTAAGGATGAGGTTGCTTTATTATTTTTCTTTTATTGCAGGAGATCGTTGGCTTCAGCTGGAATGGGCGTGACGGTAAGTATGGTTTAATTTAGAACAATAAAGGACTGTGTCTTTATTTCAATTAAAGGACTTTATTCTGGGTGTTTGTGTTTTTTTTAACTTTGACTATGGGGTTAGTAATGGGGGTGTCTTATAGACGCCTCTCCATTACTAACCTGGGCTTGATGTCAGCTGGCATTATAAGCTGACATCAACCCCAACCCTATTACCCCCTGCCACCGCACCAGGGCAGCGTGGAAGAGCGAGGCTAAGTGCCAGAATTGGCACATCCTATGAATGCGCCATTTCTGGGGCGGCTGACGGCTGGTGTGTCTAGCCTGGGAGGGGGCCAATATTCATGGCTCCCTTCCTGGGCTATTAATATCAGCCCCCAGCTGTCTGCCTAGCCTTTGCTAGCTATTAAATTAGGGGGGACCCCACGTCATTTTTTTGGGGGGGTCCCCCATTTTAATAGCTAGTAAAGGCTATGTATTCAGCTGGGGGCTGATATTAGTAGCCTGGGAAGCTCCGTGGGTATTACCCCCTTCCCAGGCTTCAAACATCTGCCCCAGCCGTCTGCTTAACCTCCGCTAGAGCCTAAAATTAAGGGGAACCCCACGCCAATTTTTTTAATAATAAATCCTTTATTTTAATACTAAATGACAAGTACAGTAACCAACACTATCACTGTACTTCATATATATGTGACTGACATGTTTCTATCTATCTAATCTATGTGTGAAGCTCTATTCTGTCTGTTATAAATTGTCGGGTACCGCTGCTGAATTGCCGGCCGGCTTTTTTAAAGAGACGGTGCATGAAAACACTATTATTTTTTTTGATAAATCCTTTACGCTAAATGACAAGTACAGTAAGCAACACTGTCACTGTACTTCGTATATATGTGGCTGACATGTTTATATCTATCTAATCTATGTGTGAAGCTCTATTCTTTCGGTTCTAAATTGTCGGGTACAGGTGTATGCCGCTGCTGAATTGCCGGCTTTTCATGTTTCACTGTTGGCACTGTTCCCATCGATTTGGGCAATCACTGTAATGCCACAACCACCATGGCTGTGGCATTACAGTGAGTGGCAGACAATCCATGCAGGACACGCTTTTGGTGCACGAACAGTTATCGAACATAACCTCGAACAGCCGAATTTTTTGCAAATCGTTCGGGTTCGTCGAACAACTCGAACACCGCCCAAAACAGCTCGAATTTGAGATTGGCGAACAGTTCTAGTCGAACACCGCTCATCTCTACTCAAGACTAATGACAACTTATTCAATATGATGACCTAATGTTATCAAATTCTGTGTCATACCTCTGGGTGCAAAATGTTCACTATACCCCTTGATAAAATCCTTGAGGGGTGTAGTGTCCAAAATGGAGTCACTTGTGGGGGGTTTCCACTGTTTAGGAACATCAGGGGCTCTCCAAATGCGACATGGCGTCCGCTCTCAATTCCAGCCAATTTTGCGTTCAAAAAGTCACACAGTGCTCCTTCCCTTCTGAACTCTGCCGTGTGCCCAAACACTGTATTTTCCCCACATATGGGGTATTGGCGTACTCAGAAGAAATTGCACAAAAGTTTTTAGGGTCCATTTTCTCCTCTTACCCTTGTGAAAATAAAAAAAATTGGGGCTAAAACATCATTTTTGTGGAAAAAGTTTTTTATTTTTATTTTCACGGCTCCATGTTATAAACTTCTGTAAAGCACTTGGGGGTTCAGGGTGCTCACCACACAACTAAATAAGTTCCCTGAGGGGTCTAGTTTCCAAAATGGTGTCACTTGTGGGAGTTTTCCACTGTTGAGGCACATCACTGGCACATCCGCTAATTATTCAAGCAAATTTTACATTCAAAAAGTCAAATGGTGCTCCTTCCCTTCCGAACTCTGCCGTATGCCTAATCAGTAGTTTTCCCCCACATATGGGGTATTGACTTACTCAGGAGAGATTGCATAACAAGTTTCATGGTGCAATTTCTCCTCTTACCGTTATGATAATGCAAAACTGAGGGCTGAAAAACATTTTTGTGGGAAAAATGTGAACATTTTATTTTTACGGTTCAATGTTATAAACTTCTGTGAAGCACCTGGGGGTTCAAGGTGCTCACCACACATCTAGATAAGTTTCCTGAGGGGTCTAGTTTCCAAAAAGGTGTCACTTGTGGGGAGTTTCCACTGTTTAGGCACATCAGGGGCTCTCCAAACGCAACAAGGCGTCTGCTAATTATTCAAGCAAATTTTACAATCAAAAAGTTAAATGTCGCTCCTTCCTTTCCACACCCTGCCGTATACCCAAACAGTGGTTTCCCCCCCCATATGGGGTATCTGCGTGCTCAGGGGAAATTGCACAACAAATTTTGGGGTCCATTTTTTCCTTTTACCCTGCGAAAATAAAAAAAATCTAAAGTAACATTTTTGTGAGAAAAAAGTTAATGTTCATTTTGTTCTCCCACATTCCAAATATTCCCGTGAAGCACCTGAAGGGTGAATAAAGTTCTTGAATGTGGTTTTGAGCACCTTGAGGGGTGCACTTTTAAGAATGGTGTCACTTTTGGGTATTTTATGTCATAAAGACCCCTCAAAATTACTTCAAATGTGACGTGGTACCTAAAAAAATGGTTTTGTACATTTTGTGGGAAAAATGAGAAATCGCTGGTCAACTTTTAACCCTTATACCTCCCTAATAAATAAAAAAATTTGGTTCCAAAATTGTGCTGATGAACAGTAGACATGTGGGAAATGTTATTTATGAACTATTTTGTGTGACATATCTCTCTGATTTAAGGGCATAAAAATTCAAATGTTTAAAATTGCTAAATTTTCAACATTTTCACCAAATTTCCATTTTTTTCACAAATAAACGCAAGCGATATCGAAGAAATTTTACCACAATTATGAAGTACAATATGTTACAAAAAACAATCTCAGAATCAGGGGGATCCGTTGAATGGTTCCAGAGTAATTATCTCATAAAGTGACAGTGGTCAGAATTGTAAAAATTGGCCTGGTCATTAACGTGCAAACCACCTTGGGTTGTAAAGGGGTTAATGAGAAAAAAATATGGACTTTTTAGAATTTACCAAATGGCTGCAATGAAGCAAAGAGCGAAAAATTTAAAGGGGTGTTAATACTTTCCGTACCCACTGTGTGTTTGTATATGTGTATGTGTATGTATATGTGTATATATATATACTAGCTATTGAACCCGTTCTACACCCGGGTGATGAGCATTTTTATTGGTATATGGTCTCCCATGCTGGTATGTGTGGTATGTGCTGCCCCCCTCCTGGTATTTGTGCTGCCCTCATCCTGTCCCCACCATCCTATCCTGGTATGCATGGCACCCCTCATCCCTATTCTGGTATGCATGGCACCCCTCATCCCCAATCCCGGTATGCATGGCACCCCTCATCCCCAATCCCGGTATGCATGGCACCCCTCATCCCTATCCCAGTATGCATGGCACCCCTCATCCCCTATCCAGGTATGCGTGGCACCCCTCACGCCCAATCCTGGTATGCGTGGCACCCCTCATCCCTAATCCTGGTATGCGTGGCACCCCTCATCTCCAATCCTGGTATGCATGGCACCCCTCATCCCTATCCTGGTATGCATGGTACGCCATCGCTCATCCCTATCCTCGTATGTATGGTACGCCATCCCTCATCCCCATACTGGTATGCATGGCCCCTCATCCGAATCCCAGTATGCATGGCACCACTCATTCCCAATCCCGGTATGCATAGCACCCCTCATCCCCAATCCCAGTATGCATGGCACCCCTCATCCCCAATCCCAGTACACATGGCACCCCTCATCCCCAATCCCGGTATGCATGGCACCCCTCATCCCCAATCCCGGTATGCATGGCACCCCTCATCCCCAATCCTGGTATGCATGGCACCCCTCATCCCCAATCCCGGTATGCATAGCTCCCTCACCCACCAATCCTGGTATGCGTGGTACCCCTCACCCCCCAACCCTGGTATGTGTGGTACCCCTCACCCCCCAATCCTGGTATGCGTGGCACCCCTCATCCCCAATCCCTGTATGCGTGGCACCCCTCATCCCCAATCCCTGTATGCGTGGCACCCCTCATCCCCAATCACTGTATGCGTTGCACCCCTCATCCCCAATCCCTGTATGCATGGCTCCCCTCATCCCCAATCTCGGTATGCGTGGCTCCCCTCATCCCCAATCCCGGTATGCGTGGCTCCCCTCACCCCACAATCCTGGTATATGCATGGTCCCCTCACCCCATAATCCTGATATGTGTGGCTCCCTCATCCCATTCACACTGTACACACATACAAAAAAAATAAACAGTTATACTCACCTTTCTTCTCTGTACTCCAGCGCTGCAGCGTCCTGTTCTGACGGAGGCCGGGGGAGGAGAGCGGCGCCGGAGCACTGCGCTGTCCGGCGCCATTTTGCTGAAGACATACTGTAAATGTGTCTTCAGTAAAATGGTGGAGGATAGCGCTATGCGCACGCGCCGATCCGACGCCTCACTCCTGCCCCCAGTCTCCGGCCAGAAGAGAGGCGCCGGCAACGCTCCTCCCGGTCAGGTAAGTATGCAAGTATGTCGCCGGAGATCGCGGTATGCGTTCAGTGTCTACGCATACCACGATCTCCGGTGCCATACACCTCCTCTTACCTGTAACGGCTGGATGCGGTCTTCTGTCTGGAGCCAGACTGCGCGTCACACATGCGCAGTCTATCGAGGGTTCAAACAGAGGGACGCATCCCCCGTTATATTATAGATGCAGAAATGAAGATGAGCATTGACCTGGATAGGCTATCTGGCTAAGGCAGATTAAGTAAAACCTGGCAGGGCCTTAATTTCTTGGAGGAGGCTACAGGAAGGCAGTGGGGCGGCCTCCTCCTTCTAACCCGGGTTTTCCAGTGGCTCTTGCCACAGGTCCTTTTAAAACCCTGCATGAAGGATTAGTGTTGTTCAGTGTCGGGACCAGGTAGGAGCATAGCAGGAAAGCTCGGCGGGCCTGTGAGTAGCTGAACCCACGCCTGGGAAGGCCCTGCACCAGTCAGGCTCTGAGCGGCCCTGCGCGGCCGTTGCCCCGGCAACCGTTGTACATGGACTTGTGTTAACCCGGCTGCGAACCAGAGGACTTTCTGTTTTACCCTTGAGTTCTGAATAAAAGCTTCTTATGTTGGACTTGCTTGGGTCACTAACTCAGTTTCTGTACGGTGTGAAAACCGCCACCTTTCAATATATATTATATAAATATACATACAGTTGTGCTCAAAAGTTTACATACCCCGGCAGAATTTTTGCTTTCTTTGCCTTGTTTCAGAGAATACGAATGATAACAAAAAAACTTTTTCTCCACTCATGGTGATTGGTTGAGTGAAGCCATATATTGTCAAACTGCTGTGTTATATCTTTTTAAATCTTAATGACAACCAAAAACATTCGAATGACACTGATTAAAAGTTCACATACCCAAGTTCTTAATACCGTGTATTGCCCCCTCTAACATCAATGACAGCTTCAAGTTTTTTGTGGTAGTTGTGGATGAGGTACTTTTTTTTCTCAGATGGTAAAGCTGCCCATTCTTCTTGGCAAAAAGCCTCCAGTTCATGTAAATTCCTGGGCTGTCTAGAATGAACTGCGTGCTTGAGATCTCCCCAGAGTGGCTCAATGATATTGAGGTCAGGAGACCAAGATGGCCACTCCAGAACCTACACTTTGTTCTGCTGTAGCCAACGCAGGTAGACTTGGCCTTGTGTTTTGGATCGTTGTCATATTGGAACGTCCAAGTACATCCCATGCGCAGCTTCCGGGCTGATGAGTGCAAATTTGCTTACAGTATTTGCTGATATCCTGCTGCAACGTGGTTCGGAATGCAAAGAAAAACACACAAATAACATCAGCTGAAATTCAGGACTCTCTGAAAACTAGCTGTGTGGCTGTTTCAATATGCTCAATAAGTAGGCAATTCAAGAAAAATGGGCTGCATGGTCCAGTCACCAGAAGAAAACCACTATTGCGCAAAGTATGCCACAAAGTATCTTGCCTACAATACGCCAAACAGCACAGAGACCAGCCTCAAAACTTCTAGAACAAGGTAATTTGAAGTGATGAGACCAATATTGAACTTTTTGGCCACAACCATAAACGTTACATTTGAAGAGACCCATGATGAAAGGAACACCATTCCTACTGTAAAGCACGGAGGTGGATCGCTGATGTTTTGGGGATGTGTGAGCTACAAAGGCACAGGAAACTTGGTAAAGTTGAAGGAAAGATGAATGCAGCACATTATCAGCAAATACTGGAGGCAAATTTGCACTCATCAGCCCGGAAGCTGCAAATGGGACGAACTTGGACGTTCCAATATGACAACGATCCAAAACACAAAGCCAAGTAGACTTGTCATTGGCTACAGCAGAACAAAGTGAAGGTTCTAGAGTGGCCATCTCAGTCTCCTGACCTCAATATCATTGAGCCACTCTGGGGAGATCTCAAGCGCGCAGATCATGCTAGACAGCCCAGGAATTTACATGAACTGGAGGCTTTTTGCCAAGAAGAATGGGCAGCTTTACCATCTGAGAAAAAAAAGAACCTCATACACAACTACCACAAAAGACTATTAAGAACTGGGGAATGTGAACTTTTGATTAGGGTCATTTGGATGTTTTTGATTGTCATTAAGATTTAAGAAGAGAAAACACAATAAATAGCTTCACCCAACCAATAACCATGAGTGGAGAAAAAGTTTTTTTGTTGTCCTTTATATTCTCTGAGACAAGGCCAAGAAAGCAAAAATTCTGCTGGGGTATGTAAACTTTTGAGCACAACTGTATATTATATAAGAGAAAGAGCAGCACCAGCTATATATGAAAAAAGAGCAAATGGGGGTGCAAAGCACCCCAAGCATAAGTCTAACCTGAAAAGTAGAAACAAAAATGGAAGCTGCACTTCAAAAATAGTGCAAATTATAGGACTTTAATAGCCCATGTGGTAAAGTTTTGGTTCAAAGTGTAAACCTTTCTTCCGACTTAGAACTTACGGACTCTCTAATACTAATGGACCAGAGGCAGACATAATGCATGTGAAGCTGGCTCAGCTCCACAGGGGCCCATGGTGGAGGGGGGCCAGTCACTCTGCAGGTTTTACAGATGTTTTTGTGATGAGCCTTCCATCCTGTTAAGACACTCATCCTGGGTCTCATCCTAGTAGAAGTCCCCCATTTTAGGCCCAATCATGGTATAGTGTCCGTTCTGCTGCTGATTTCCAACACATTTCCAACACGCATTTGGCTGGAAGATCTGGTCTATAGCGAAGATGCAAAAGAAGCAGCACACCCGATGATATAAAGAAGAGGACAAAACGTTGATGCAAGTATTGGTTTAAAAAAATAAATAATAATGCTCCCCTATCTAATTTACACTACCGTGCCAAATCCCCAAGACTTATGGCCATGTAAAAGCCCCACAGGTCATAGTGCATCATAAGGTTGCGGTATTAACGTGGCGACCTTATGACATGCAGCAACCTCCGAGGCGATAACATGGATGGAAGGCTCGGCTCATAGTGAAGAGACCAGAGTTGCAGTACGCTCAACAATGGAAAGAAGAGGACTTGATGGTGAGAAGCAAGCAGGGTAGGTACAGATGTGAGTACTGGTTAAGAAAAAAACAAAAGAAAAAACAAACATTCACCTGTCCGGTAGCCCTGCTGATTGCTGTCCAGTCTTCTTCTTTCCGCCATCACACAACACATCTCCAAGACTTCCAGGCCATGGAGGTTACTGCATGTCATAAGGTTGCGACATTAACATTGTTAATCTGCATTTTAATATAATTAGGAAGGTGCCCAGCAGTCGTACTGAAAGTGCGACTAGGAAGAAAATGAACTTTTATTCCACCTGAGAGCTACTGGCTTTCAATTAATCAGGTGCAATTAAACAGCTACAGCCATCACTCACAGCACTGTGAGTGGCTGCTGTAAGCAAGCACATCCTGGCCCTATAACTGACAGCCGACCCTGCACTGTTGCAATGCACTGCAAGTTATCATTCAAAGTGCTAGAGCGTGCTTACAGTAATTTACTTCTCACTGTAATTTGCTCAGCTGCTTACTGTAATTTGAACTGAATTTTAATTTCAACGCCATCTTAATTAAAAATTGTGTACCCAATCAATACAGAATATTCTGTGAGAGACTTGTTATTCACCATCAGGTAGATAGGCACGGGTATAACTGGATCTTCCATCCGGAGACACATAAAGATGCACACACCAGGTTGTCTTCAAAAGAGTCTCGTTTATTAAAGGCAATGATCTGGCAGAAACAATCACTACATGACATGATAGATACCTTTATGGTGTCTTCATGGTGTTCTTATTATGTCTCAAAAGCCACTGTAAATAGTTTGTCCTTGCCAGAAATAGAGGTTTTGACTGACCCATCATTCCATCCTAAAAGGGGATTTTTATCTCCACTTGAGCAGCCAAAACTCCCATCCAGTCAACCCAAAATATTTCTCAATAGTGCGCAAACAAGGATGTCATGGAGGACTACTAAAGAATATTCCGAGACAGAAAATCAAACTCAGAAAGAAATGTAACTATTTCTATCACAATTCATATAAGCAATGAATTGTAAGAAAGTAACAGTAACATTTTGACCAAAAGAAAACATTTAACCTATTTTTCTCTATTTTTTTTAATCGAAAGGCACTGTAAAGTTTGAATGCAGCATTTAAAGGGGATGTTCAAAACTGGACAACCCATTAACTGCTAAAGTGCCGCAGCCTAAAAAAAATCAAAAACCCCACAAACTCATACTTGCATCCCAGACCAACACTAATCTATGTCCTCCTGCGGTTCTAGAGACGAGTATGCTTTTTTTCTCTGGCACAGTTTATCAGTTAGGAGGACAATAGTTTGAATTTAAGAATGCTATCTGTTTGCAGGGCTGCCACCAGGAATTTCAGGGCCCCATACTGGCAAACTTTTCGGGTCCCCTTGAGACTCTGCCCAGGCTCCACCCAGCTCTGCCTCCACCCCTCGAACCTTCAACAGTCCCATCACCCACTCTTGGATAAAAATCCACTTCTGCACCACGGTCTCACAAATCACACATTAACAGTTCTCATCAAACACTATATCACATACATAGGCATCGGCTTTTGTTTTGGCCAAAGATTTTTTTAAGCTTGCCAACATAACAAAGAGACTCTTTTAGCAAGGCCCTACTGTACTCTAACCTATTAAACATTTCTTAAAATATCCAATACTCTTTTTAGGTATATTTGTATTTATTTGGGAGTGTGTTGCATCATTTTTTTAAATTAACAGTAATATCACATACAAGGGACAAATACCATCACACCATAACCAGACCACATATTACCACCACATAGTGACCGAATAAATAACACATACAAGTAACAAATACTGCCACACCATGACCAGACCACATATTACCACTACATAGTGACCGAATAACACCACGTACAAGGAATAAATACTACCACACCATGACCAGATCACATATTACCACCACATCGTGACCAACTACTACAATACTGATCATTAATAAAAAAACACAATACTATTATAATGTATGATGCCACTTTTGATAATAAGTGGCATTATGCAGAGGAGCTCTGTTCATAGTATACAGTGTAAGTGTACAGGTAATACAGTGATCACCAGTGACATTATACACAAGAGCTCTGTATATAGTGTACAGGTAATATAGTGATCACCAGTGACCTTTTACACAGGAGCTCTGTATATAGTATATAGTGTACAGGTAATATAGTGATCACCAGTGATATTATACACAAGAGCTTTGTATATAGTGTATAGTGTCAGTGTATAGATAACTGACTAGTGATGTCTCTACTTGAAGTCCTTCATCTTCGCTTTTCTCCGTCATCCAGCGCAGACCGCTATCACTTTTTCAAGCCAGGACTCGTCTCTGAATAAAATAACACACAGTTATCTAGATCACTGCTTCCAGAGCACTTTTCCCAACTTTGACACTATGCAGCTGAACACAAATGTGCACCCACCATTAATATAATTAGTTATTATTCAACCCACCATTCCAAATATAAATTGTAATCCACCACTGCGCCTCCAGTAACTATAAATAACAACTTTCCCCACCCAATAAATATCTATATTAATTAGAATTTATACTCTTTCCCTCATTAGCAGTCAGACTCGGTCATCCTCATTGCGCCCCTGTTCCTCCCGCTGCTCCGATCCATTATATTTACATGCCCCCCTCTGCCCCAATTCATTGTCATGTCCTCTGTCTCTCACCCCCACCCTTCAATTCCTCATCATTTTTTCTCACCACCCCCCACCCTTCAATTCCTCATTTGCTATCCCCCGCCCCAATCCTCAATCATTTGCTCTCCCCACTACCCACTCTCAATTCATCATTATTCGTGCTCCCCCACAATCAATTCATCATTTGCTCTCCCCACCCCCTCCCAATTCATCATTTGCTGTCCCCTGTTCTCCACCCTCAATTCATCATTATTTGAACTCCCCCACCCTCAATTCATCATTTGCTCTCCCCACTGCCAATTCATCATTTGCTCTTCCCAACACCCACTCCCAATTCATCATTTTCTCTCCCGACCCCCCACTCCCAATTCATCATTTGCTCTCCCCATCTTCCACTCCCAATAAATGATTTGCTCTCCCCACTCCCAATTTGTAATTTGCTCTCCCCACCCCACTCCGAATTTGTCATTTGCTCTCCCCGCACCCCCAGCTCCCAATTCATCATTTGATCTCCCCATCCCCCACTCGCAAATCGTCATTTGCTTTTCACACTTCCAATATGTCATTTGCTCCCCCCACTCCCATTTCATCATCTTCTCTCCCCCCACACTTGCAATTAATCATTTAATCTCCCCCTACTGCCAATTAGTCTTTTGCTCTCCCCACCCCCCACTCCCAAATCATCATTTGCTGTCCCCCAAGACAATTTAATTCTATTTAAAAAAAAAAAAACACATTTTATAAACTTCTCATATGATTCCCTGCAGCTCCACTTCTGAACTAACATCCTAGCGCTCATACATGCCGGTACGTACACGATGACGTCTTCGCGTACACATCGTCACCAGCGCGTCACAGAAGAGGAACTCCCATGGAGCCATGAAATCTCCCAGTCTCCCTGCGCCAGCATCGGTGCGCCAACACACAATACCCTGGTGCCCGATGAGTAAAAGCACAAGAGGTGGGGGGGGCCCGGACTCTTTACTTATCTTTACTGGGCCCCATACAGTGGTAAAGGCAGTAATGCTCTGATGGTGGCCCTGTCTGTTTGTATCTAAATAACTGATTGTTTTATTTCTATTAAAAACGTAGATGGTCTTTCCCATTGGTCTTGAAATATGCGTGAATCTATAAGACAATAGATTTAATTGGAAGTAGTGTTGAGCGAACATGCTCGACACTACTCGGTACTCGCCCGAGCATCACGCTACTTGGGATGTTCGGCGAGCACCGAGCATTTCCGGGTTACTCGGGCGGGAGCTCGGGTCTCCGCCCTGCATGTTTGGCGCTCTTTACAGAGCCAATGAACATGCAGGGATTGCCAGCCAGTCACTGTAATGCCGCAGCCATGTTGTTTGTGGGTATTACAGTGATTGGCTGGCCGCACAGCGTCACCTCGAGTATTTAAAACCGGGCGCCGCCATCTTGGACACAGTCGCTCCGGATCAGACAGTGTAGGGACAGCGCTGCTGATTTAGGGAGAGATATATCCTGCAAAATAGTTATTGTAGGGTCTGTAAAGGCTGCCAGATCAAACAGTCCTTCTCAGGACTAATATCCATCGCAGGTATATCAGGCAGGCAGGCAGGCAGGCTGTATAGGAGACGCAGTGGGTATACCAGCAAACGCTGCATTACAGTCCTGTGTGCTGCTCCTGTTGCTGAAATTGCTGGACTTAGCTCCAGGTCCCGGGGGCCAGGAAAAATCCTTTTTTTTATCTAAATCCTCTTTTTTTTCCCTCCTTCACAATGTACAAATACCCATCTTATTAACCTTTTGGTGCCCCCCCCAAAAAAAAAAAGTGTGCCTCTGATTTTTCAGACACAAATATATCTGTTGAAAATAGTCTGGTGTAGGCCAGAGAAATAGAAGTGTGGTTTTGCAGTTCTATGGGCCATTTGTATCTAAAAAAACCCGGTAGAGTGTGTCGCTCACTGTTCAGCCGCAAATATATATATATTTTAAAAAGCCTGGTATACACCAGTAAATTATTACTGTGGTTTTGATGTTCCACGGTAAAACATCTCTATTATCCTGTTTTTGGCATTTTTTGCTGTAGAAAAATAATAATAGTGTCTCCCTGATTTTTCAGACACAAATATATCTGTTGAAAATAGTCTGGTGTAGGCCAGAGAGACAGAAGTGTGCTTTTGCTGTTCCACGGTAAAAAATCTCTATTATCCTGCTTTTTGCATTTTTTGCTGTAAAAAAAAAAAAAAGTAGTGTCTCCCTGATTTTTCAGACACAAATATATCTATTGAAAATAGTCTGGTGTAGGCCCGAGAAATACAAGTGTGGTTTTGCAGTTCCACGGTACAAACCTCTGTATTATCCACTTTTGGGCCATTTGTATCTAAAAAAAACAGTTTGAGTGTGTCGCTCACTATTCAGCCGCAAATATATATATATTTTAAAAAGCCTGGTATACAACAGTAAATTATAACTGTGGTTTTGCTGTTCCATGGTAAAAAATCTCTATTATTCAGGTTTTGGAAGTTTTTTCCGTAAAGAAAAACAGTAGTGTCTCCTGACTGTTGTGACACAAAAATATATCAATTGAAAATAGTCTTGTGTAGGCCCGACATCCCAGTGTGGTTTCGCAGTTCCACGGGTCAAATCGCTGTACTAACCAGTTTTGGGCCTTTGGTATCTAAAAAAAAAGCAGTTTGAGTGTGTCGCTCACTGTTCAGCCACAAATATCTCTATTTAAAAAAGTGTGGAATACCCCAGTAAACAATAACTGTGGTTTTCCTCTTCCACGGTTCTAATCTACTCTTTATTACCCTTTTTCCATTGATAGTGCAAGTGTAAGCTATTTTACTTCATTTACAATGGGCAAGGCGCGTGGCAAGGGACGTGGAAGTGGACGTTCTGGTGATGGTTCGTGCAGAGGACGGGGCCGTGGCCAAGGTGAAAATGTGCCACAACCAACAGCCACATCTTCTCGCTCCCACTTCTTGACCAAATTACTAGGGAAGCACAGAACAACACCAGTATTGAGAACTGATCAGTGTGAACAGGTTATTAATTGGATAGCAGACAATGCTTCCAGTTACCTGGGCACCACCACCTCCGGTCTGTCTTCCACACGGTCAACTCTTAGTAGCCGTGAGTCTCAACTGCATACTCCTCCTCACCCTGATGCTCCTTCCTCCCACCATGCCGAATGTCGTCAGACAGCAAGTGATCCCACACTTGGACACTCTGAAGAGCTGTTCACTGGTCCATTTCCATATTTGGGCCCCTCGCCTGATACGCTTGAAGTGGTGGAAGAGCAGATCCCATGTTGCGATGCCCAAATATTTGAACAGCCACGGCCACAGGAAGTCGACGTTGGCAATCTGTCACAGGAGGTGGACGATGACGAGACACAATTGCCAGGAAGTGAGGAGGAGGATCGTGGTGCGCAAATGGAAGAGGAGGAGGTGGTGGATGATCTAGTAACTGACCCAACGTGGAAGGAGGACATGCAGAGTGAGGCCAGCAGCTCACAGGGGGAGGGAGGCAGAGTACCCCAACAGGCAGGAAGAAGCAGTGTGGTGGCCGCAGACAGAAGGCAGGCAACCGTTCCCCGTAACACCAACACGAGGGACGTTGCCAGTACAAGCGGTAGGTCTTCCAGAGTCTGGAATTTTTTTAAAGACTCTGCTGATAACCCCAAAAAGGCCATATGTTCCACCTGCCATGCAAGCATCAGCAGGGGTGACAAAACTACCAGCCTGACCACCACCAGCATGATCAGGCACATGGCAGCAAAGCACCCGACTTTGTGGGGCGAAACTCAGGGTCCACGACCAGTGTCAGCGGGTGTCACCACTGCTTCTTCCACTGTTGTGCGTGTAATAGAAAACCCAGCATCAACGTCCACGTCCACGTCCCACCGCAGCGTTCAATTGTCCATATCCCAGACCTTTGAACGAAAACAGAAATTCGCAGCTAACGCCCCACAGGCCACAGTCCTAAATTCGCACATTTCATGACTGCTTGCATTGGAAATGCTGCCTTTTAGGCTGGTGGAGATGGAACCCTTCCGCAATCTTATGCCGGTGGCCGTCCTTCGGTACTCGGTCCCCAGCCGACACTATTTTGCACGGTGTGCCATCCCCGCACTACACAAGCACGTGTCCCAAAGCATCTGCCGTGCCCTCAACAACGCAGTTACTGGGAGAGTCCACCTGACAACGGACACGTGGACAAGTGCTTGTGGCCAGGGACGGTACATCTCTCTGACGGCACACTGGGTAAACATAGTGGAAGCCGGGACCCAGTCGGACCTTGGGACGGAACACATCCTTCCCACACCGAGGATTGCGGGCCCTATGTCAGTCAGAGTTGCCCCCACAGTGTACAGCTCCTGCGCATCCTCCTCCTCCTCCTCATGTTAAGCCTCCATCTCAGATATCACCACATCAGTTACAAGCTGGAAGCATTGCAGTGCTGCCTCCGCCAAGCGGCAACAGGCTGTGCTGAAACTCATAAGCTTAGGTGATAAACCTCACACTGCTTGTGAGTTGTGGACAGCTGTGAAAGACCAGGCAGATCTGTGGCTGAGACCGCTGAACCTACATCCCGGCATGGTCGTGTGTGACAATGGCGGTAACCTGGTGGCGGCTCTGAGGCGAGGTGAGATCACACACGTACCATGCCTGGCTCATGTGCTTAACCTCGTGGTTCAGCGGTTTCTTAAATCGTACCCCTAGTTGCCAGATCTGCTCGTGAAAGTACGCTGCCTGTCAGCTCATTTTCGCAAGTCAGCTACAGCTTCCGCCGCACTTGCTGTGTTGCAGCAGCGTTTGCAGCTTCCGGCACACCGACTGGTGTGTGATGTCCCCACACGTTGGAACTCTACCCTCCACATGTTGCAAAGGATTTGTGAGCAGAAGAGAGCAGTTGTGGAGTACCAGCTGCAACAAGGCTGTCGATATTCAGGTCAGACTCCACACATAAGACTTCAGGAGTGGACCTGGATGTCTGACATATGTACCATCCTGACAAACTTTGAGGAGGCCACCAAGATGGTGAGTGGCGATGACGCCATCATTAGTGTCAGCATCCCACTTGTCTGTCTTTTGCAACGCTCTCTGCAGAGAATTAAAGAGGAGGCATTGCAGCCAGAGTATGAGGAGATGGATCAAGAAGCCGTAGCGGGCGATTACACACAGCCCAGCCTCATCTCATCCCAACGTGCATTGGGGGACAATGAGGAAGAACAGGAGCTGCTATCATGCGTTGAAGACGGTAGTACCTGTACAAGTGTCATACCGTCGGTTCAGCGTGGGTGGCCTGAGGACAGGGGGGAGAAGGAAGAGGAGGAGGAGGAGGAGAGCATGGTCAGTCGTCATCTTGGTGAGGACACGGAAATCTTGCCCGTTACCAGTCTGGCACGCATGGCTGACTTTATGTTACGCTGCCGTAACCATGACCCTCGCGTTGTCAAAATTCTGGGTGACAGTCATTACTGGTTGGTGACAATTGTAGACCCCCGCTACAAGGAGTACTTTCACTGTCTTATTCCTGAGGTGGAGAGGTCTACAAAAATGGGGCAATACCAGAAGGCCCTTGCTGCAGAACTCTTAAAAAAATTCACATCTGAACACGCTAGCGGCAGAGGTCACAGTTCGTTGCCCAACCAAGGCGTACAGGCGAGAGAGATGCAACTCCAATCCAGCAGAGGCAGGGGAACACTGTCAACGTTCTGGGACAGTTTTCTGACACCCGCCCAGCTTACAGGCCCTGAGGCGTGGGGTACTCTCACAAGGAGTGGAAAGTTTCGAAAGATGGTGAGGGAGTACCTTGACGATCGTACCAGCGTCCTCCGTGATTCCTCTGTGCCTTTTAATTATTGGGTATCCAAGCTGGACACTTGGAATGAACTCGCTCTGTATGCCTTGGAGGTCCTGGCCTGCCCTGCCGCTAGCGTGTTATCGGAGCGTGTTTTTAGTGCCGCTGGGGGAATTTTAACTGATAAGCACACTCGCCTGTCAACTGACAATGCTGACAAGCTGACCCTTATCAAAATGAACAAGGGCTGGATTGGGACAGACTTCTCATCACCACCAAATGACAGCAGAGTAACATAAAGTCAAATCCACTGTGTTATTTCGGGAGGTGTATTCACATGCACCGCTTCACACCCACACATGGGTATACGCTTCCTCGTTTCGGCTGTTTAATCTTCTCCTTATCCTCAGCCTCCACCACCACTATACCACCAGGGTGCCAGCATTGCAAGTTCCTCCGTCCTAATTTTTGGCAGCTTTTGCTGAGAAAGCATAAGCAAATACCATGGGACACCCACTCCCCAATAATGGGACTTATGTTTGTAGTATGCTGTACTGCATGGCTCTTGTAAGGGGCATTGCAAGTTGCTCCGTCCTAATTTTTGGCAGCTTTTGCTGGAAATGCATAAGCAAATACTATGGGAGACCCACTCCCCAATAATGGGACTTATGTTTGTAATATGCTGTACTGCATGGCTCTTGTAAGGGGCATTGCAAGTTGCTCCGTCCTAATTTTTGGCAGCTTTTGCTTGCAAGGCATAAGCAAATACTATGGGACACCCACTCCCCAATAATGGGACTCATGTTTGTAATATGCTGTACTGCATGGCTCTTGTAAGGGGCATTGCAAGTTGCTCGGTCCTAATTTTTGGCAGCTTTTGCTGGGAAAGCATAAGCAAATACCATGGGACACCCACTCCCCAATAATGGGACTTATGTTTGTAACATGCTGTACTGCATGGCTCTTGTAAGGGGCATTGCAAGTTGCTCCGTCCTAATTTTTGGCAGCTTTTGCTGGGAAAGCATAAGCAAATACTATGGGAGACCCACTCCCCAATAATGGGACTTATGTTTGTAATATGCTGTACTGCATGTGACGCGCCCCCTGGGCCGTGTGTACACGTGTGTGGGATACCCGGTGCCGGGTCTCGGGGGTCTGTAGTCTCCGTGGCGGTGACCCGGTCCCGTGGCTCAGGCTGGTCAAACCAGTGGCAGTCTTTCTTAAGTTTTGAGGTTAATTGTCCGTCTGCACCACCCGTGGATTGCGGTCAGGGAGTACCACCGCTGCAGGGCAGACCGCTGAGGCTGGTGTTGTGTGCGCAGCATAGAATGGGATAACTTCCCTCGGGAGGAGTATAGCCTCAGGGCAGTGAGTGTGGATGATGGGGGTGATGGTGCACGAGCGCAGCCGGAACGACTCAGAGTCTTTGCAGTGCAGTTCAGGATCTTTACTGATGATTATAAGGTAGACCCTCCCGGGAGTACTGGCTAGCATAAGAGGCCTGGTCAGTCTGTGAGCAAGCAGGAGTTCCCCTGGCCAGGTGGAGTTGTAGGCCTCCCCGTCTGCCTGCACTCTTCCTGGCTACCTTGCTGTAAGCGGGTAGAAGTAGCCCACGTCCCTGAGTGTACCGTGTAGTGCTCACCCGTATGGCTGGTGACTTGGGGCCTTCTGTTAGCCTCCGCTCCACGACGGCGGTGCTGGTCCCTTGCTTGTGACTGAGCCTCTGGGCTTCTATGGCCAGTGGACCTGAAATCCCCTGCCGGCTGGTTTCTGCTGCTGGATATATAAGTCCCCACAGCTTCGGACTACTGTGTCCGGTTCCTATTGTCTTCTGCCAGGACGAGCTCTGCTCAGCTTCCAGCCCCTGGTCTTTAGCTCCTAGCTCCTACAGAGCTCCTTGCTGTTACTTTCCCTTGCTCTCTCTCTGACTCTGACTGTTCTCTGACTCAATCAACCCCACCCCAGATCCAGTTTATAAGGGCAGAATTCTCCCCTCCCAGGACTGGGGCAGGAGGATGTTGCATGTTTAAGGGATTCTGACCAGGAAACCTCCCACTTGCTCTCCGACGTAATATCTCTATTACTGTGGTGATCAGACCCCTGGGGTGCCACACATGGCTCTTGTAAGGGGCATTGCAGTTCCCAATAATTTTTGGAAAGCCTTCCATTCACTGCTTAGGCCAACAGTGCACGGGAAACCCAGTTGCTATAAATCGAAAACAAGGTTTAGTTAACGCCCTCTGACCTCCATGTCATTTCCAAGGGGCATTGGAGTGGCTCGAAATTTTTGGTAGGCATTGCACTCACTGTATGCCCTATAACTGTGTAGCCGAACCGCTCCTTTTGTTACAGAAACATATCCTACAAGACATATCTGGTTGACTGGCCTGATATTGATGTGAATGGTCCCTGTTCCTCCTGCTCTTTCTCCTTTGCCACCACCTCATCCATCATTTATCACCTGAAGCTTTGTTTTAACGGGAGTCATAGAACTGGGATAGTAGCAGGAAAACATCCAGCAATCCTCGGAGGAGGTAGGATATGCGCCAAAGCGCGGACCACCTTAGGCCTAGCCGCTACTACATTCATGCGCTTGCATTCCAAGAAAACAAAGCAGATGCTAACTTCTATCATCATCATCATCATGCTCCTCACCTAAGCACTCTCAACTCCCCTGATGGAGAAGCCAGGGCCCACTGGAGGAGTCTGGTTCTCTGGTGGGCTCGTCCAATGCTGCCCTAAAACAGGCCAGGCTAAGAAAAGTGTGGGGGAAGGTGACAGGAGAAATCAGGGCGGCTGGGGACCGAGTATGGACACCTGGCCGCCACCTGGCGGCTGGGGACCGAGCGTGGACACCCGGCCGCCGGGCGGCTGGGGACAGAGTATGGATACCTCGCTGCCGAAGCGGCCATGAGGTAGTCGCCAGCTTCGGCCTCCTCCAAACTAAAAGGCCCCATTTCAAGTGAAAGCTAGCAGTATGATATTGCAGCCTGCGGGTGGGTGGGTGGTTGGCTGCATATTTTCGCTTGCATTGCAAGGAATGGGGGAGGTACAATTGAACACTGCCCTGGGACAAGGACTTGTACGGGGATAGTTGCAAGTCTGCATCTTCTGATGCGGCAAGGATCACTTCTGATGGGCACACTTTTAGACAGTGACCTGGGGGTCAGAGATGCTTCCAGGGGTCTTCCCCATGCTGATCCCTTGTCTTTTCAGCACTGTATGCATGTGTCACACAGCACATGGCCAGATAAGGTTGTAAAATGTTAAAATGACATTTCCCGGTGAACGCATTTGTCACGGTTGAAAGCAATACAAAAGTGCAAAAACGCATGAAAAATGCTACTTGTGAACATAGCCCAAGGTGTGGAGGAGTATTTTCATTTTTGGTTATTTATTTTACCTTATACACAAGTTTTTACCCTGGAAAGGAAATTACTTAACATATTTCACAGGAAAACCGTTTCAGTTTCGTTTTTGAACGTTTTATTGTGAGCCCGCAAAAGTGGCTTAATACCTCTGACCACGTTGTTGACAGCAGTGACGTGGGGGTCAGAAATGCTTCCAGGGGCGATCCCCATGCTGCCCCTATGTCTTTTGAGAACTGTCACTATCGTTTTGGGCACTTTTTAGGCTTTCTACAGACTGCCGGTGGAGCTGCCGCAAAAATGCTCGGGTCTCTCATAGACTAACATTGGGCTCGTTGCTCGGGTCGAGCACCCGAGTATCACGGTAAGCTCGGCCCAAGCTTCGAGCACCCGAGCATTTTAGTGATCGCTCAACACTATCAGTCGTCATCTTGGTGAGGACACGGAAGTCTTGCCCGTTACCAATCTGGCACCCATGGCTGACTTTATGTTACGCTGCCTTAACCGTGACCCTCGCATTGTCAAAATGTTGGGTGACAGTCATTACTGGTTAATGACACTTTTAGACCCCCTCTACAAGGAGAACTTTCACTCTCTTATTCCTGAGTTGGAGAGGTCTACAAAAATGGGGCAGTACCAGAAGGCCCTTGCTGCAGAACTATTAAAAAAATTCCCATCTGAACACGGTAGCGGCAGAGGTCACAGTTCGCTGCCCAACTAAGGCATACAGGCGAGAGAGACGCAACTCCAATCCAGCAGAGGCAGGCGAACACGGTCAATGTTCTAGGACAGTTTTCTGAGACCTGCCCAGCTTACAGGCCCTGAGGCGCAGGGTACTCTCACAAGGAGTGGAAAGTTTCAAAAGATGGTGAGGGAGTACCAGCATCCTCCGTGATTCCTCTGTGCCTTTTAATTATTGGGTATCCAAGCTGGACACTTGGAATGAACTCACTCTGTATGCCTTGGAGGTCCTGGCCTGCCCTGCCGCTAGCGTGTTATCGGAGCATGTTTTTAGTGCCGCTGGGGGAATTATAACTGATATGCGCACTCGCCTGTCAACTGACAATGCTGACAAGCTGACCCTTATCAAAATGAACAAGGGCTGGATTGGGCCAGACTTCTCATCACCACCAAATGACAGCAGAGTAACATAAAGTCAAATCCACTGTGTTATTTCGGGAGGTGTATTCCCATGCATCGCTTCACACCCACACATGGGTATACGCTTCCTCATTTCGGCTGTTTTTTGTTCTTCTCCTTATCCTCAGCCTCCACGACCACTATACCACCAGGGTGACCGTGGTCCATGTTGCCAGCATTGCAAGTTCCTCTGTCCTAATTTTTAGCAGCTTTTCCTTGGAAGGCATAGGCAAAGACTATGGGAGACCCACTCCCCAATAATGGGAATAATGTTTTTAATATGCTGTACTGCATGGCTCTTGTATGGGACATTGCAAGTTCCCCCTTCCTAATTTTTGGCAGCTTTTGCTTGGAAGGCATAGGCAAAGACTATGGGAGACCCACTCCCCAATAATGGGAATAATGTTTTTAATATGCTGTACTGCATGGCTCTTGTAAGGGGCATTAAAATCGTCTTGTTAAGCTACTGTGACCTCCACGTCTCTTACAAGGGTCGTTAATATTGTCTTTTTATTCAACTGCGACCGCCACCACTCTTCCAAGGGACATTAAAAGCGTCTTGTTAAGCTACTGTGACCTCCACGTCTCTTCCACAGGGCGTTGATATTGTCTTTTTATTCCACTGTAACCTCCACCTCTCTTCCAAGGGGCATTGATATTGTCTTTTTATTCCACTGCGACCTCCACCACTCTTCCAAGGGGCATTAAAACCGTCTTGTTAAGCTACTGTGACCTCCACGTCTCTTCCACGGGGCATTGATATTGTCTTTTTATTCCACTGTAACCTCCACCACTCTTCCAAGGGGCATTAAAACTGTTTTGTTAAACCACTCTGAACTCCACCACTCTTCCAAGGGGCATTAAAACTGTCTTGTTAAACCACTCTGAACTCCACAGGTCTTCCAAGGGGCATTGACATGTTGTTTTTAATTACCTCTAACCTCCACGACTCTTGCAACGGGCATTGCATTTCCTCCTAATTTTTGTCAGCTTTTGCTTTTCAATGCATAGGCGAACACTAAGGGAGACCCACTCCCCAATAATGGGTAGAAGGTTTTTAATACGCTGTAATCCACATCTGTTTCAAGGGGCATTGCAGTGCCCAATAATTTTTGGAAAGCCTTCCATTCCCTGCTTAGGCCAACAGTGTACAGGAGACCCAGTTGCTATAAATGGAAAAAACGGTTTAGTTAAGTCCCTCTGACCTCCATGTCACTTCCAAGGGGCATTGGAGTGCCTCGAAATTTTTGGTAGGCATTGCATTCACTGTATGCCTTATAACTGTGTAGCTGAACCGCTCCTTTTGGTACAGAAACATATCCTACAAGACATGTGTGGTTGGCTGGCCTGATATTGATGTGAATGGTCCCTGTTCCTCCTGCTCTTTCTCCTTTGCCACCACCTCATCCATCATTAATCACCTGAAGCTTTGTTTTAACGGGAGTCATAGAACTAGGATAGTAGCAGGAAAACATCCAGCAATCCTCGAAGGAGGTAGAATATGCGCCAAAACGCTGACCACCTCAGGCCTAGCTGCTACTACATACATGTGCTTGCATTCCAAGGAACAGAAAGCTAAGGAGGTGGATGGCCTCATGATCATGAATAATTTACTCGTTGTGTAGGAGGCCGACCACTGCTGCTGTCTACCTTCTGAACTTTGTGTTGAAGCCTGATTGACCCAGGACCCGCAATCCTCTATGTCTGGAGGACGTGTTGCATCCCAGTGTCCAACTGTGTCCCGGCTTCCACAATATTAACCCAGTGTGAAGGCGTCAGTGAGATGGACCATTCCTGGCCACATTCACTTGTCCACGTGTTTGTGGTTAGGCTGTCCTTCCCACTAAATGCACTGGGGAGGGCACAGGTAATGTTTTGGTATGCGTGCTTGTGTATAAGGCGCACCGGTACAAATAGGGGCGGCTGGGGACCGTTTATGGACACCCGGCCACCCCCACGCGGCTGGGGACTGAGTACGGACACCCGGCCGCCCCCTGGCGGCTGGGAACCAAGCGTGGACACCCGGCTGCCGGGCGGCTGGGGACTGAGTATGAATACCAGGCTACCGACGCAGCCATGACGTGGTGGCCAGATTCCACCTCCACATGCCTAAAAGGCCCAATTTCAAGTGCAAGCAAGCTAGCAGTATGGTATTGCAGCCTGGGGGTGGGTGGGTGGCAGGCTGCATACTTGAGCTTGTATTGCAAGTTATGGGGGAGGTACAATTGAACACTGCCCTGGGACAAGGACTTGCATGGGGATAGTTGCAAGTCTGCATCTTCTGATGCGGCAAGGATCACTTCTGATGGGCACATTTTTAGGCAGTGACCTGGGTGTCAGAGATGCTTCCAGGGGTCTTCCCCATGCTGTTCCCATGTCTTTTTAGCACTGTATGCATGTGTCACACAGCACATGGCCAGATAAGGTTGTAAAATGTTAAAATGACATTTCCCGGTGAATGCATTTGTCACGGTTGAAAGCAATACAAACGTGCAAAAACGCATAAAAAATGCTACTTGTGAACATAGCCCAAGGTGTGGAGGAGTATTTTTGTTTTTGGTTATTTATTTTACCTTATACACAAGTCTTTACCCTGGAAAGGATGTTCCTTAACCCCTTTCTGACCTGGTCAGTAATAGTACGCACCAGATCGGGAAGCCGGTTCAGCGGGGGCTCCGGCGGTGAGCCCGCACTGAAGCGAGCACATGTCAGCTGATTATTGGAATCGCAATCCACCCGCGGCTGTTAACATGTTAAATCTCTGACAGTGGCATTTAACTCGCGCTTCCGGGAGTCCTAAGCCCCGCCCATCAGTGACCCCGTCACGTGATCGCGGGTCACCAATGGGTGGGCATGACAACTCAGGGTCTGCAGCAGACGCCTGTGGTTGTCATGTCTCATCTGCTATGAGCGCCACCTAGTGGTCAGCGCTCATAGCAAGTGAGCATTTCTCCTGCATACAAGCGATCTGCTCATCGCTTGTATGCAGTAGAAGCAATCAGACAACTGCTGCTTCTAGTCTCCTCTGGAGACTATAGAAGCAAGCAGAAAGTGTAAAAAAAAAGTTTTTAAAAAATAAAAAAAATAAAAAATATATAAAAGTTTAAGTCACCCCCCTTTCGCCCCATTCAAAATAAAATATATATATATATATAAAAAAAAAACAAACATACACATATTTGGTATCGCCGCGTTCAGAATCGCCCGATCTATCAATATAAAAGAAGAATTAATACAATCAGTAAACGGCGTAACGAGAAAAAGATTTTAAACGCCAGAATTAAGTTTTTTTGGTCGCTACAACTTTGCAATAAAATGCAAAAACGGGCGATCAAATCATCGGATCTACCCCAAAATGGTATCAATAAAAACGTCAGCCTCGCATGCAAAAAATAAGCACTCACCTGGCCCCAGATCCTCAAAAATGGAGAAGCTAAGGGTCTCGGAAAATGGCGCCATTTTTTTTTGTTTTTTTAGCAAGCTTTGGATTTTTTTTTCACCACTTAAATAAAAAAGAACCTATACATGTTTGGTGTCTATGAACTCGTAACGACCTGGAAAATAATGATGGCAGGTCAGTTTTAGCAATCTGTGAACGTGGTAAAAAAAGGACCCAAAACACAACTGTGGAATTGCATTTTTTTTGCAGTTTCACTGCACTTGGAATTTTTTTCCCATTTTACAGCACACGATATGGTAAAACCAGTGATGGTGTTTAAAAGTACAACTCGTCCCGCAAAAAATAAGCCCTCACATGGCCATACTGAACGAAAATTAAAAAGTTCTGGCTCTGGGAAGAAGGGGAGCAAAAAAGGAAAACACAAAAACAGAAAGACCCATGGTCGTTAAGGGGTTAACATATTTCACAGGAAAGCACTTTCACTTTCGTTTTTGAACGTTTTATTGTGAGCCTGTAAAAGTGGCTTAATACCTCTGACCACGTTGTTGACAGCAGTGACCTGGGGGTCAGAAATGCTTTCAGGGGCGATCCCCATGCTGTCCCCATGTCATTTGAGCACTGTCACTATCGTTTTGGGCACTTTTTAGGCTTTCTACCGACTGCCGGGGGAGCTGCCGCAAAAATGTTCGGGTCTCCCATAGACTAACATTGGGCTCGTTGCTCGGGTCGAGCACCCGAGTATCACAGTGAGCTCGGCCCGAGCTTCGAGCACCCGAGCATTTTAGTGCTCGCTCAACACTAATTGGAAGCAATAATATATTTTTCAACTGCTTATTTCAATGTGATTCATACCATTGAATGTTACTGATTGCAATTACAGTGCCAACATTGTACATGTGTTCTGTAGTTTAAAACAAAACTTTGATTTGACTCATGCTGTATGCTAAAATGCAACTTCAACCAATTGTAAATTAGGTTAAGGTTGGCAAACATGTTTAATACATGGTCATATAGTAAATAGATTGCCTTAAAATATAATGTAAACCATTTATGAGGAAATAGAATGAAAACTGTTCTCGTGAAAGAAAGTTCTGCATGTCATACAATAAAATGCTATAATGAAGAATAAATATAATATAAATATATACAGAACAGACCAAAAGTTTGGACACACCTTCTCATTTAAAGATTTTTCTGTATTTTCATTACTATGAAAATTGTACATTCACACTGAAGGCATCAAAACTATGAACTAACACATGTGGAATTACATACTTAACAAAAAAGTGTGAAACAACTGAAAATGTCTTATATTCTAGGTTCTTCAAAGTAGCCACCTTTTGCTGTGATGACTGCATTGCACACTCTTGGCATTCTCTTGATGAGCTTCAAGAGGTAATCACCGGAAATGGTTTTCATTTCACAGGTGTGCCCTGTCAGGTATAATAAGTGGGTTTTCTTGCCTTATAAATGAGGTTGGGACCATCATTTGTGTTGTGCAGAAGTCAGGTGGATACACAGCTGATAATCCTACTGAATAGACTGTTAGAATTTGTATTATGGCAAGAAAAAAGCAGCTAAGTAAAGAAAAACGAGCGGCCATCATTATTTTAAGAAATGAAGGTCAGTCAGTCTGAAAAATTGAGCAAACTTTGAAAGTGTCCCCAAGTGCAGTTGCAAAAACCATGAAGCGCTACAAAGAAACTGGCTCACATGAGGACCGCTCCAGGAAAGGAAGACCAAGAGTCACCTCTGCTTCTGAGGATAAGTTTTTCCGAGTCACCAGCCTCAGAAATCGCAGGTTACCAGCAGCTCAGATTAAAGACCAGGTCAATGCCACACAGAGTTCTAGCAGCAGACACATCTCTACAACAACTGTTAAGAGGAGACTTTGTGCAGCAGGCCTTCATGGTAAAATAGCTGCTAGGAATCCACTGGTAAGGACAGGCAACAAGCAGAAGAGACTTGTTTGGGCTAAAGAACACAAGGAATGGACATTAGACCAGTGGAAATCTGTGCTTTGGTCTGATGAGTCCAAATTTGAGATCTTTGGCTCCAACCACCGTGTCTTTGTGTGACGCAGAAAAGGTGAACGGATGGACTCTACATGCCTGGTTCCCACCGTGAAGCATGGAGGAGGAGGTATGATGGTGTGGGGGTGCTTTGCTGGTGACACTGTTGGGGATTTATTCAAAATTGAAGGCATACTGAACCAGCATGGCTACCACAGCATCTTGCAGCTGCATGCTATTCCATCCGGTTTGCGTTTAGTTGGACCATCATTTATTTTTCAACAGGACAATGACCCCAAACACACCTCCAGGCTGTGTAAGGGCTATTTGACTAAGAAGGAGAGTGATGGGGTGCTACACCAGATGACCTGGCCTCCACAGTCACCAGACCTGAACCCAATCGAGATGGTTTGGGGTGAGCTGGATCGCGGAGTGAAGGCAAAAGGGCCAACAAGTGCTAAGCATCTCTGGGAACTCCTTCAAGATTGTTGGAAGACCATTTCCGGTGACTATGTCTTGAAGCTCATCAAGAGAATGCCAAGAGTGTGCAAAGCAGTCATTAAAGCAAAAGGTGGCTACTTTGAAGAACCTAGAATATAAGACATATTTTCAGTTGTTTCACACTTTTTTGTTAAGTATATAATTCCACATGTGTTAATTCATAGTTTTGATGCCTTCAGTGTGAATGTACAATTTTCATTGTCATGAAAATACAGAAAAATATTTAAATGAGAAGGTATGCCCAAACTTTTGGTCAGTACTGTATGTATATATATACTGCGTATAACATAAGTTTACATACACTATATAAAAATACACACATGCATGTTTTTCTCAATATGTGAAGTGAATTCAGAATAAACCTTTCCTGGTTTAGATCAATTAGGATTACCATAATTTTTAATATTTGCCAAATGCCAGAATAATTAGAGAGAGAATTTTTTAAGACATTTTTATTACTTACTGCAAAGTCAAAAGTTTTCATGCTCTAAGATTACTATGCCTTTATACAATTGAGGACTGCCCATATGATGATGTCATGTGTTTAGAAGCTTCTGATTTTTTTGGCAACATATGAGTTAATTAGAGACAAACCTTTGGATGTATTTTACCCCTACTGCATTGTGTTATCTTTACACTCATTCAGACCCTCCGGTGTAAGTGTGGATAATTTGAAAATCCAATAGGATTCCCTATTCACAAGTCTTTGGAATCTATTGGACACATCTTCTGGTATTTGTTAGAATATAATTTTTAGGTTAGTGGGATCACGTTTATGTTCTATAAGAAAATGCCTTGACAAACTGTGGCAGATTACACCTTTCCTAATATTATTTCTATGGCTGTTCATCCTATTATGAATCGCCTGGGTGGTATGAGCTACATATTGTAAACTGCAGTCGCATTTTAATAAATAGATTGCATAATCAGGGTTGCAGTTAACCAATTGTTGGATGTAAAACACTTCTCCTGTTGCTGTGGAGGAAAATTCCCTTCATCCATGAATAGTTATTTTATAGCAAAGACATTTACTGGTGCCACATCGGTAAGATCCCATAATGGAAAGTGGTGAAGGGGTAACAGATAGTAGTAACCTCGGTGATACATTGGATTTTATCTTGGGCCAATGTCCTTTTTAATATGCATAATCCTGTGAAAGAAAATGATAGGTTTTGCTATAATGTTCCCGGATCCATAATAGGATGAACAGCCATAGATATAATATTAGGAAAGGTGTAATCTGTCACAGTCTGTCAAGGCATTTTCTTAAAGAACATAAACGTGATCCCATTAGCCTAAAACTTATTTTATTAGAACACAGACCAGAAGGTGTGTCCAATAAATTCCAAAGACTTGTGAATAGGGAATCCTTTTGGATTTTCAAATTATCCACGATTAAACTGGAGGGTCTAAGTGAGTGTATAAATAACACAATGCAGTAGGGGTGTTTTGAAAACAATCCTAGCAGTTCTGTTTTGTTAATGCTGTGCATTTATATATTTTTTCATAATTTTATTGTACACTTTGATATGTATTTTATGTATTTTTACATTGATGCCGTTAAGTATGAATTTTATAGATGGAAGGTGCACCATAGGTGTGAATTATTTAATCAATTGGATCAGTGATGTCTGTTTTGGAGGCTATAAAACAACCATGATGTAGTAATTGTTGGCATATGCCTGACGAAGGAGCCAGTTCAGCTCTGAAATGCATAGCATTTTATAAATATTTTTTATACAGTAATCCTGGATGATATTTACTTTCATGGCTTAATACTTGGCAGCACTTTCTAAAGCCCTCAATTTTTCCATTTAATCACATTGAATCATCTGGGTCCAAAAGTTGGATCCAGTTGGGTGAGCAGCAGCCATTAGAGAGTCTTATTTGCTATCATCGGAGTGGTGCCTAGAATTGCACAACTTACTCAGGTGAGTAACATTACTCACTGTGTTCTATCTCAATACCATCTGACCTGCACAAGGAGCGCTTCCCTCTTTTTTTTTTTTTTTCACCGGATAGGAAGTGTGACAGTTGTATATTATAATAATGATTTTCAACATTGTGAAAATATTGTGACCTTACATACACTATTACAGTGAAGTACATGCTTGTCAAAATAATGGTCTGTTAAATACTGTTGAGTAGACATGAGTGAATCGTTTTAAATTTGAATTCACCAACTTCACCAAATTTTCCCCTCAAATTGAATTTGAGGCGAATAAATTAACGTCAATTTCAGCACCGGAAATCTTGTAATTTCTTGTAAAATACACAAAGGTGGGGGGGGGGATGTGACTGGCCTTAAGGGAAAGAGAGACCATAAGAGAGTGGGAAAAAGAGAACCCTGCTGACCATCAGAGCTTACACTTTACAGAATACAGGAGAGAAGTCCACCACTGACCACAAGAGCTTACACTTTCCATGAGAGAGACAGAGAGAAGACCCCCAATAACCATAAGAGTTTACATTCTACAGGAGATAGAGGACCCTACTGATCATAAAAGATTCCATTTTACAAGTGAGAGAGTGTGAGAAGTAGAGGAGAGTGTTGGCCAAGAGCTTAAACTCTACAAAAGAGATAAACTTAACTCTGGATATGGAAAATGACTCTGCCATACAACTTGTGGTCCCCTGGGAACCACTGATTTCTGATGATCCAGGTACTGACCACCACTGTACAAGGTATGATAGTAAGATGCCATAGCTGCAGGGCTTTATTGGAATACCCACGAAGCAACAAAAAATGACTTTCGCCTGCTCTCTGATGCTTCAACAGTGTTGGAAATGTTGCCTGGCAAGTTTTTTTTTTCAGAACAGTGAATTGCATCTTTCAGGAAATTTGACTCAAACTCTATACTTACCAAATTGATTCACTCATTTCTACTGTTTATTGTTATTTGTAGCATCAAATGAGCAGCAGATTCTACATTACATTATATTTTACTCTAGGTAAAAACCAGCTTCAGCTCTTGGTTTCTTAATCATAATAATCATAATTTTAGAACAGATAAAAAGAGATGGAACATGTATAATATTTTACATTAAGTAGAACACTAATACCCTCTGCAACTTTAGAGATCCAGACTGCACATAAATGTATTTTGCTTTTGTTTCTCATCATCTGTTCCATGACTAGGTCTATGTACTGCATCACAGAAAATACTGACATTGGTTTTTCAAAAGAGATTAAGAATAATCTTCCTATCACAGCTTCTTTGCAGTGACCACCTGCTAGATGTCTTTGAAATGGGCATTCTGTCATAGCAATTTACTCTGTTCATATAGAGTTCCTGAACATTTAATCCCTTCCTTTATCACTTGATACAACTAAAGCAGTACATAATATGTGGTCTAACAAACATTTATCTTAGCAATATTTACTGTATATAGGGGTAATTGAAATATACATCGCTCTTTGTTTTATAAAACTGCATAATGTTGCAATAACGAGAGTTCGGCCATTTTTACACTTTGTCATCGTGTAATGGAGAAATACATAGGTTGTGATGAGAACAGCTTCATAGCACGATCAGCACCAAATTCTTAGGTGAGATGAACCCCTGTATAAGACCAAAATCAGTAGAAGGCTCTTCAAAATAACAGACAAAGCCTACAAAGATTTAGAAGTCCAAAGCCCAGTAATATTATTAAACTTGTATTGTTATACAACATGAAGACATAAAAACATATTTAAAAGGAGAGTGTACACTATATTACTGAGGATACTCACATGCAGCCTGCAAACTTCAGTATTCAAGACAGATGTCATAAATACAAAAAGAAGTTGCATAATCAATCACGTATAGACTGCACCTAATTGCAATGAAAAATGTTCTCCAATATTAAGGATATAATTGTCATCGGGGCAGAAATAGCTCTATAGACAAAACAAGTGGCAAATCACAATATAATGAAACTAGCTATTGAACCCGTTCTATGCCTGGGTGGTGAACATTTTTATTGGTATATGGTCCCATATCCTAATATATGCTCCCCAGTCCTGGTCCCCTATCCTGGTATATGCTCTCAAATCCTGGTCCCTCATCCTAGTTATATGCTCCCCAATCCTGGTCCCCCATCCTGGTATTTGTGCCCCTTCCTGGTCCCCCATCCTAGTTCCCCATCATGGTATGTTCTCCCCCATCCTGGTTCCCCATCCTGGTATATTCTCTCCCATGCTGGTTCCCCATCCTGGTATATGCTCCCCCATCCTGGTATATGCTCCCCCATCCTGTTTCCCCATCCTGGTATATGTTCCCCTTCATCCTGGGCTCCCATTCTGGTATATGTTCCCTCATCATGGTCCCCCATTCTGGTATATGCTCCCACATCCTTGTTCCCCATCCTGGTATATGCTCCCCCATCCTGATATATGCTCCCCCATCCTGGTCCATGCACCCCCATCTTGGTCCCCCATTCTGCTATTTGCGCCTCCATCCTGGTCCCCCATTTTGGTATATGCTCCCCCATCCTTCTCCCCTGTCTTGGTATATGCTCCCTCATCCTGGTATTTGTGCCCCCATCCTGGTATATGCTCCTCCATCCTGGTCCCCCATCCTAGTATATGTCCCCCCATCCTGGTCCCCCATCTGGGTATATGCTCCCCCGTCCATCCATAAATTAAATTAAAAAAAAAACACTCCTACTCATCTTTCCATCGCTCGTTCCAGAAATTCAGATTCAAGACACTTTGGTAAGTAAGACCTTCATCAGTCATCTGGGAGTTGATTACACTGCAGCAGGCAGCACTGGAAAGGTGTCTGCAGTATCCACTGCTCAGACAAGTGGCCTGAGCAGTGGGTCCTCCTTGTGCACCGAAGTATACCCAGAAGTGCAGTGTTTATCATAACACTCCTCATCCATGTCTGGGATGTGGATATGTTCTTCTGTCTGGGGAAAGACTGCGCAGGCACATTACACATGCGCAGTCTATAGAGGCTTCAAACAGGAGGACACATCCTTCATTATATTATAGATAAAAAAGATTATATCTGAAAATAAGGCCACATGGCCATTTAATCAGGTGGTCGACTATGTCACACACTGCAAAACAAGCTAGAGAGGTAAACTAAATCCAAATAGCTAGATGTGAATACAAACAATAAGAATGAATAAGCAAAATTTGAATAGAAATAGCAAAAGACACCCCAACACACATTTAACGTTTAGTGTAACATACCTGGCAGCGTCCTTGCATAGTGGTCCATCTCCCACTGTGCAAGAGCGCGCACTTGATCTCCAATCCAGAATGTCTCTCTGGCTTCCCTCCATGCTGTCTGTTTGCTTCTGTGTGCTGCTGCTTAAGGGCGGCGCCCGATCACTTCCTGCTTCTTGTACCTGCTGTGGGCACACCCCTTGTGCATCCTCAGCCTATTGCTGTCTGTCACCTGGTATTTAAACCAGCTGCTCCAATTAACCCATGCCTGAGCATTGTGTTTCATTCAGTGTGTGCTTTCACTCTGAAGGTGCCAGGTTCCGTTCTGTGTTCTCTTGTCTGCCAATCCTGGAGGCAGTATTTCCAGGCCTGTCTGAACACGCTCCTAGCCTGCTCCTCCCGCCTTCTAGGGGCCGATTACCTAGACCCGCTCCTGTATCTTGTCTGTCCTGTCTGAACACGCTCCTAGCCTGTTCCTCCCGCCTTCTAGGGGACGATTACCTAGACCCGCTCCTGTATCTTGTCTGTCCTGTCTGAACTCGCTCCTTGCCTGTTCGTCCCGCCTCTCTGGGGGCCGTATTCCCAGACCCGCTGGAGTGTCGGTCTCCTCCGTACACTCAGTTCCAGTCTGAACTCTCTCCTATCTTTTACCTGTTTTTTCTGTATGTCCGTTCCTTTCCTTTTTCTGCAGAGTCTGAACTCGTACCTAACTCCTGCTTGTTGTCTCTGTACTCCCGTTTGTGAGTTTGTGGTCCACTCGCTACTTCACTGCAAGTACCCTGTGGGTATCTGGCTCTGCCTTTCCCTTCCTGTCTGTTCCGTGTGAACAGAGCCCTGTCCCCCTGCTCTGCCTTGCTCACCGCTCCGGCGGTTCTAGCCTGCTCTGCCTTGCTCACTACTCCGGCAGCCTTGCTCCGCTCTGACCCTTTTGCTCGCTGCTCCGGCAGCCTTGCTCCGCTCTGACCCTTTTGCTCGCTGCTCCGGCAGCCTTGCTCCCTCTGACCCTTTTGCTCACTGCTACGGCAGCCTTGCTCCGCTCTGACCCTTTTGCTCACTGCTCCGGCAGTCTCGCTCCCCTCTTATCCTTTTGCTCACTGCTCCGGCAGTCGTGCTCTACTCTTGCTCACCGCTCCAGGCGGCCTCGTCCTGCTCTACTCTTGCTCACCGCTTAAGGCGGCCTCGTCCTACTCTACTCTTGCTCACCGCTCCAGGCGGCCTCGTCCTGCTCTACTCTTGCTCACCGCTCCAGGTGGCCTCGTCCTGCTCTGCCCTTGCTCACCGCTCCAGGCGGTCTCGTCCTGCTCTGCTCTTGCTCACCGCTCCAGGCGGTCTCGTCCTGCTCTGCTCTTGCTCACCGCTCCAGGCGGTCTCGTCCTGCTCTGCTCTTGCTCACCGCTCCAGGCGGTCTCGTCCTGCTCTGCTCTTGCTCACCGCTCCAGGTGGTCTCGTCCTGCTCTACTCTTGCTCACCGCTCCAGGCGGTCTCGTCCTGCTCTGCTCTTGCTCACCGCTCCAGGCGGTCTCGTCCTGCTCTGCTCTTGCTCACCGCTCCAGGCGGTCTCGTCCTGCTCTGCTCTTGCTCACCGCTCCAGGCGGTCTCATCCTGCCCTGCTCTTGCTCACCGCTCCGGGCGGACTCGTCCTGCCCTGCTCTTGCTCACCGCTCCAGGCGGTCTCGTCCTGCTCTGCTCTTGCTCACCGCTCCAGGCGGTCTCGTCCTGCTCTGCTCTTGCTCACCGCTCCAGGCAGTCTCGTCCTGCTCTGCTCTTGCTCACCGCTCCAGGCGGTCTCGTCCTGCTCTGCTCTTGCTCACCGCTCCAGGCGGTCTCGTCCTGCCCTGCTCTTGCTCACCGCTCCGGGCGGTCTCGTCCTGCCCTGCTCTCGCTCACCTCTCTGGGCGGCCTCACTCTGCTGTGTTTGTCCGCCACATCTGTGGTTCTGTTCCAGAGTCCCAGTGTGTACTGGGTCCTATCCCGCCTGTGTTCCTACCTGCTAGTGCCTTCCTGTCTGCACTCTAGCCGTGCTTGCCTGTACCCCCCTGCCTGCATACCCGCCTGCCTGCATACCAGTCGTGCCTGCCTATTCCCACCAGTCTGTGTGGCAGCCTAACCAGTCTGTTCCTGTATTCCCCTGTGTGGGTCAACAGCCATGTCCGGGGTCTGTCCTGGAGTAGCACCTGGTCCCTCTGCTCGGTTCCTCCTTGGTGCACTGGCGTCGTATGCCGTCGTGCGACCCTGGTCGGATCGGGTGAATACCTAGTTACGCCCCTCCAGGCATTCACTCTCCGGCACGGTCCAGTGGAATCACACGCACACGCCGCTCAGCCCGGGCGTGTGCATTACATTTAGCTTCTATAAGGGGGAATGAATTTAAGGTGGAAACCATGTCCTTTTATATTTTGACTTACCAATAACAGTGTAAGCAGTTTGAAAGCGGTGCTCATGATGACTGATCCACGGACCGGAAGTCCAGCAGTCTGTGTTCGACGTTACCAGTCATTGCAAAGGGAAGGCTATGCACAGCAAAATGAAAAAACAATAATTTTATTAGTATTAAATAAACTAATGCTAAAAAAATTGTTTTTTCATTTTGGTGTGCATAGCCTTCCCTTTGCATTGGTCTTTCCTTTCCCTTGCTGCATGACTTTGTATCCAATGCAGGTAATAGCACCCGCATCTTAATCTATATATTGTATTTTGGTGCACTACAATCTATTTGCCTTCGATGTTACCAGTCATTGTCCCCACCAGAGACATCAGGGTGGAGGCGGGGAGTCAGCAAGGTCTCAGGATACCTTCCCATGAAAACCTGGCAGTCAGGGTGAGCTCACACTCCCAGCTTAACCTATGAGCAGGATAGTATCCTATGTAACACAATGATGAGTACATGAATAATCCCAGAAACTAAACACCGAAGAAGGTTGGTATGCAAAGTAACATAGGCGATACATATACACAAGATGTACAGTTCAGACCAAAAGTTTGGACACACCTTCTCATTTAAAGATTTTTCTGTATTTTCATGACTATGAAAATTGTACATTCACACTGAAGGCATCAAAACTATGAATTAACACATGTGGAATTATATACTTAACAAAAAAGTGTGAAACAACTGAAAATATGTCTTATATTCTAGGTTCTTCAAAGTAGCCACCTTTTGCTTTGATGACTGCTTTGCACACTCTTGGCATTCTCTTGATGAGCTTCAAGAGGTAGTCACCGGAAATGGTCTTCCAGCAATCTTGATGGGGTTCCCAGAGATGCTTAGCACTTGTTGGACCTTTGGCATTCACTCTGAGGTCCATCCCACCCCAAACCATTTCGATTGGGTTCAGGTCTGGTGACTGTGGAGGCCAGGTCATCTGGTGTAGCACCCCATCACGCTCTACCTTGGTCAAATAGCCCTTACACAGCCTGGAGGTGTATTTGGGGTCATTGTCCTGTTGAAAAATAAATGATGGTCCAACTAAACGCAAACCGGATGGAATAGCATGCCACTGCAAGAATGTCACGCAGTCTCGGCGTTCAGGAGGTCAGGAGCCTATGCTGACCCTACACTGAGGCCCTGCCTAATCCCTCTACCTGGAGGTACTGTTGATGGTACAGAGGTCCAGGCCACCAGCGTAAACCTACCTCCTGAGAATCCCTGAACCTCAGTAATCTAGTCCTGAGAAGGACCCCGATCACAACAATTGGGGACACTACCGTATATGCCAAACACAGTACAAGACGAACGAGACAGTACAAGGGGCAAACCAAAAACCACCTTGCATACAAAAAATTTACACCACTACAACGGAGGGAACACCAACGGGTAAGGGGATAAAGAATAAAGCGAGGAAGGGAAAAAACCACACCGAGTACACTTCGCTCCTAACTCCACAATACCACGTACCACTCTGATAGTCTGCATGAAAAGCTTTCACCGACAACTATCCTATCAGAACGGCAGGTATTAGAAGGAGTCCCAATACTGCAGAATTAACTGCAGCTGGGCGAGGCTGGGCCTCGTCTAGCACAGAGAGAGAGAATTAACTCCCTCCCTGCCGAAAAACACCAAGCACCAAAAACTCAGCTGCGAGAAGTCAGGCTGTGTAATCGCGACGATCTTCGTGGCGACACACCCGTGACAAAGATGCTGTGGTAGCCATGCTAGTTCAGTATGCCTTCAATTTTGAATAAATCCCCAACAGTGTCACCTGAAAAGCACCCCCACACCATCACATCTCCTCCTCCATGCTTCATGGTGGGAACCAGGCATGTAGAGTCCATCCGTTCACCTTTTCTGTGTCGCACAAAGACACGGTGGTTGGAACCAAAGATCTAAAATTTGGACTCATCAGACCAAAGCACAGATTTCCACTCGTCTAATGTCCATTCCTTGTGTTCTTTAGCCCAAACAAGTCTCTTTTGCTTGTTGCCTGTCCTTAGCAGTGGTTTCCTAGCAGCTATTTTACCATGAAGGCCTGCTGCACAAAGTCTCCTCTTAACAGTTGTTGAAGAGATGTGTCTGCTTCTAGAACTCTGTGTGGCATTGACCTGGTCTCTAATCTGAGCTAGTGTTAACCTGCGAATTCTGAGGCTGGTGACTCAGATAAACTTATCCTCCGAAGCAGAGGTGACTCTTGGTCTTCCTTTCCTGGGGCGGCCTCATGTGAGCCAGTTTCTTTGTAGCGCTTGATGGCTTTTGCAACTGCACTTTGTAACGGGTCTGGGAGGCGGAACCTCTGAGCAACTTATTCAAGGGGGCGGTCCTTGTAAGGAAGCGGGTGGCGACCAGGGAAGACAGGCAGGCAGTCACAGCAGGTGACCGGGACAGTCTCTGGGTAAACGGGCAGGAGGTCACGGCAAGTGACCGGGACAGTCTCTGGGTAAACGGGCAGGAGGTCACAGCAAGTGACCGGGACAGTCTCTGGGTAAACGGGCAGGAGGTCACGGCAAGTGACCGGGACAGTCTCTGGGTAAACGGGCAGGGGGTCACAGCAAGTGACCGGGACAGTCTCTGGGTAAACGGGCAGGTACGACCTGTGACGGCTGAGCCTCCAGGTAGGCTAGCAGTCAGATGGCAGATGAGTGGTCCCAGGTGAGCAGGCGAGAGTCTCTGGATAAGCAGGTGGTCCCAGCATGTGACGGCGGAGTCTCCAGGTAGGCTAACAGGCAGGTAGCATATGAGCGCTCCCAGGTGAGCGGGCAAGAGTCTCTGGACTGGCTGGTGGTCACAGCACGTGACGGCGGAGCCTCTAGGTAGGCTAACAGGCAGGTAGCAGATGAGCGCTCCCAGGTGAGCGGGCAAGAGTCTCTGGACTGGCAGGTGGTCACAGCACGTGACTGCGGAGCCTCTAGGTAGGCTAACAGGCAGGTAGCAGATGAGCGCTCCCAGGTGAGCGGGCAAGAGTCTCTGGACTGGCAGGTGGTCACAGCACGTGACGGCGGAGCCTCTAGGTAGGCTAACCGTCAGGTAGCAGATGAGCGCTCCCAGGTGAGCGGGCAAGAGTCTCTGGACTGGCAGGTGGTCACAGCACGTGAGGGCGGAGCCTCTAGGTAGGCTAACAGGCAGGTAGCAGATGAGCGCTTCCAGGTGAGCGGGCAAGAGTCTCTGGACTGGCAGGTGGTCACAGCACGTGACGGCGGAGCCTCCAGGTAGGCTATCAGGCAGGTAGCAGGTGAGCGCTCCCAGGTGAGCGAGCAAGCTGGTCCATAGACAGACTGACAGGTGTCGGAAGGCAGACCGTCGGACCTCAGGCTAGCAAGCAGGAAAGCGGATGACAGGCAGGAATCAGGCAGCAAACTGGCAGGAAACTGGCAGGCAACTGGCAGGTAACAGGCAGGTAACTGGCAGGTAACAGGCAACGGGACCTGAGGGCTGAAGCAGAGTAGTGAACAGTGCAACAACATTTCTCGGGCACCTCCATTTTGGAGGAGGTGCCTTATATATGGAGGATCCTCCGGCCATTGGCCGGGGACTCCTTAGGGCGACGCGCGCGGCCCCTTTAAGAGAGGGGGAGCGCGCGCGCCCTAAGCACAGTGACCGGGGGAGAGCGGGCACTGCAAGCAGAGCGGGATGAAGCCGCCGGGCACGGAGCAAAGAGGTGAGGGGAACAGCCTCCCTGCCTAGCACGAGGCAGGGACGCCGACGCTACACACTTGGGGACACTTTCAAAGGTTTCCCAATTTTTCAGACTGACTGACCTTCATTTCTTAAAGTAATGATGGCCACTCGTTTTTCTTTACTTAGCTGCTTTCTTCTTGCCATAATACAAATTCTAACAGTTTATTCAGTAGGACTATCAGCTGTGTATCCACCTGACTTCTGCACAACATAACTGATGGTCCAAACCCCATTTATAAGGCAAGAAATCCCACTTATTAAACCTGACAGGGCAAACCTGTGAAGTGAAACCATTTCCGGTGACTACCTCTTGAAGCTCATCAAGAGAATGCCAAGAGTGTGCAGAGCAGTCATCAAAGCAAAAGGTGGCTACTTTGAAGAACCTAGAATATAAGACATATTTTCAGTTGTTTCACACTTTTTTGTTAAGTATATAATTCCACATGTGTTAATTCATAGTTTTGATGCCTTCAGTGTGAATGTACAATTTTCAAAGTCATGAAAATTTAGAAAAATCTTTAAATGAGAAGGTGTGTCCAAACTTTTGGTCTGTACTGTATGTATGAATGTATATACAGATAGGTAAATATGTGAAAAGGATTAATAATTACAAATAAAGTGCGTAAAAGAAACAGGTGAAAAAAATTAAGACAAAATTCAAAAATCAAATCAATGAAAATATGGTAGAAGTTTCATCAATTTAAATTCTATATTTCATCCTAATTGTCTATATAATTCAAAGCCGTTGCTAGGGGTTCTGCTCAGGGGGTGGCCGAAACATCTGAGTAAGCCCCCAACTGGTAACCATGATTACAACTATGGTGGTGCACCCTAATTGTGGGTATAGGGAAACCTCAGCAGATGACTTGGCTGTTACTGAAAATAAATCTACACAAAGACCAACACTGATATTACCGCCATATGGTAACAGAACATGTAAGAGATTATATATAGTACAGTTATAGATAGTGACTTACAATTGACACACTTTCTGATGGGGTCTTTTCCGTCTCTCCCGTACCGTCATGACAACATCTACCAGCCACAACTCGTCTGCAGAAATTGTAACAAAGGCACAATAGACTTCCAACATCTCCTGCACCTTCCCCTATCTATTTCCAACCGGCACAACCTTCTCACCCTGTTATCACCCCAATACTGAGCCGCAGCTGTTTGTGTCTCTATTACTGCACCTGCTGTTTGGCACAATTTCAGTGCTCCTCTTAATGCCCTTTAAATTCTTATAATGCCTCCTTTGTGCCCCCCCAAAAATATTAATGCCTTGTGCAAGTGCCCTAGAAAACAGAATCCACATTTTTCTTCTTAAGTGCCCACTTAACATTTAATAATAGCCACAGATTTTATTAACATTTAATAATAGCCACAGATTTTCAATGATGTTAAGATCAGGGGACTGTGAGAGTCATTGTAAAATCTTGAGCTTGCCCCTTTGGAGGTAGTCTATTGTGGATTTTGATGTGTGTTTAGGCTTATTATCTATTTATAGAAACCATCCTCTTTTCATCTTCAGTGGTTTTACAAATGGTGTTATGTTTGCATCAAGAATTTGTTGAAATTTAATTAAATTCATTCTTCCTTCTACTCATGAAATGTTCTCCATGCCATTGGCTGCAATACAACCTCAAAGCATGATTGATCCGCCACCATGTTTAATGGTTGGCGACATGTTCTTTTCCTGAAATTTTGTGACCTTTTTTTCACATACCTTTGATCATTGTGGTCAAAGAGTTCTATTTTAACCTCATCGGTCCACCAGACTTGTTTCCAAAATTCATCAGACTTGTTTAGATGTTTCTTTGCATATTTCAGATGCTGAATTTTATGGTGAGGAGGCAGGAGAGGTTTTCTTCTGTTGATTCTTCCATGAAGGCCATAATTGTGCAGGTGTCTCTAAACAGTAGAGCAATGTATCACAACTCCAGAGTCTGCTAAATCTTTCTAAAGGTCTTTTGCAGTCAAGCAGGAATTCTGATTTGCCTCTCTTCCAATCCTATGAGCAGCTCTCGCTGAAATTTTGCTTGGTCTTCCAGACCTTATTTTAACCTCCACTATTCCTGTTAACTGCCATTTCTTAATTCCATTTCAAACTGAGGAAAGGACAACTTGAAAATGCTTTGCTATCTTCTTATAGCCTTCTCCCGCTTTGTGCGCCTACACTGTTTTCATTTTTATACTTCTAGGCAGCTGCTTAGAAGAACCCATGGCAGCTGTTTTCGGCACAAGGTTAGAGGCTGGGTTGTTATAAAGCTGGGAAATTTACATCACCTTGCCTTTCCTATAGATGATACTGAACATTCCATAATCCTAACAGGCTAATTAAGGTCTTAAACCTTGGTCAACGTTATTTTGAGCACACAAATCTCCAAGGTTGCCAAAATTTTCCATCAGCCCATTTTCCTTTTTGTAATTTTTAAAATGTAAAAAATGACTATATATTTTTCCTAAAATACAAAGGAAATGTGACATCTTTAGGCCTTTTAGAGATCATTTCATCTTCAACTTGCTTAACTGTTCACAATAAAAATAATTTTGAACAGGGGTGCCCAAACTTTTACATGCCACTGTACATAGTAATGATCTACAATGAAGTTATATTATAGATGAAACTGCATCTGCATGCATCAGTTTATTGCATTTTATGCTAATACACAATGATCTATGTATACTATGATGCAGAAAAATATCTGACTATATTTATGTAGAGCTAGCTTTCTCACAAGTTAACATTTTTCTGCTGGCTGTCTGCATACATATTGTTAGCAGAACATGAATCGAGGGGGATTGTTGGTGGAAATCAGGATATCACCTTTCGAAGGGGGGGAAATTTTGAGAGATTTGTTGGCACAGTTCTTACTTTATAGACAAAGTGGTAAGCCCATTAAATTGGATGGAAGAATAGCATGGGGATTCGAACCCCTGCAGTGGTTGCTTCTTCTGTAGATATTTACATTGTAAAAAGGATTTCATCAATCCTAGGGACTACTGTAATTATTATATAAGGGACCAGAGAAATTGCAGATACAGAGGGATTGTATATATATATAGCCAAATGCCCCTGTTAAAAACTATATTTAGGCAAAAGCATTTAAGAATTTAGGAGGAGAATTTCAAAACATTTTAGCTCAATTAATATGGGATTACACAACCCCCTATCTCATCATATGAGAGGGGTACATTCTGCAAAACTTCTGAATCTGGAATTTTGGGGCATTAGAAAATTGACCCTGGGCCAGAGAAAAGGAAATCTGGATAAGATCCTACTACAGGGAGAAGCTAAATGGATCTACAGATTAAGGCTGCGTGCCCACTATGCATTTTTTAAGCGTTTTTCCCGCGGAATTTCTGCAGCGAAAATGCTTAAAAAATGCTTGGTAATAAGTGCCCCATGGTCCCCAATGATAATCCACATGTGCTGTGCACATGCGGAAATTTCCGCTGCGGATTATCATTTCGGAAAAATACGCAGCATGTCCATTAATTATGCGGACACGCAGCGTAATTGCCACCATTGACTTGCATTGAAACGCTTAATATCCATGTCAGCACATTTGCACACACGGATATTAAGCAATTCTATGTGCTTATGGTACCTGGGTCTGGAGAAGAGGAGACTCTCCTCCAGACCCAGGTACCATAGAACCTGTACCATAGAGGACCTGCCATGACGTCATTGAGTCATGTGACAGGTCACGCGACAACTGAAGTCGGCGGTCGCGTGACCTGTCACATGACTCAATGACGTCATCGCAGATCCTTTCACACCACCGCGAGCCATACAACAGACCAGACCGAGCGGAGAAAATACCGGGGGCCATCGGAAGGTAAGTATAATCTTTATTTTTTATTTACTATTCTTATTCTCTTTTTTTTTTAACTATTACTTGATCACACTATATAATTCTATGCTGTTTGCATGGATTTATATAGTGTGACTAAGTTATCAAGCACTTTTCCAAGTGATGCTAAAATCGCTTGGAAAAGCGCTAGATAACCAGCATGCAGAAATGCATGCAAAAAAGCTTGACAAACGCTTCTACCTGGCAGGAAAAACGCATGTAAAATCCGCATGCGTTTTTCCCGCCAGGGAGAAGCGGAAAACATATGCAGCATTTCTGCATCGTGGGCACATAGCCTTAATTCTCACAGTCGCTTTGACTTTAATGAGGGCTTTGGTTATAGTGCTTTTCTATAAAATAGGTCTACCTGTTAGTGAGAGAGGAAGTTTTGATTGAAATAAGAATTCTCAAATAGATTGTTTCATTCTGTATATATATTTCCTGCCTATTCATAGACTTATAGAATAATGTTAATTAGTGGTTTTTATGGAGTGTGTAGGAATAAATGGCATTATAGTACCCAATATATGCATTTTTCTTACTTTATTTATCTCTAGGGAGAATGAGTAGATAAAACAGTTAATAGGTAAGACACAGAGGAGGTCCTGATATTTATCTTAATTTAATAGGCTAAGCCAAGCCGGATATGTTCTAATTGGTATATGGGAACTACTATCTTCATTGGATACTTAAAAAAGGCTACTCAATTGGCCAGTATTCTAACCTATGCTGTTAAAGCAGAGGCTTTAAAAAGTTTTAAAAAGTTTTGCACTCCATTTTCATTATTCATTATAGCTCCAGCCCCCTGAGGAAGCCCGTAGAAGCAAAACTTGTTGGGGATGCTAAGTATTGATATTAGTTAGGTTTAGTGATACCTGTGCACTTTATGAAAGATAGCTATCCAGATGATGCAGCACTATTTCATGAACTGCAGCCATGGTATAATTTGGGCAATATAGCTCCTGTAATGAAAATAGGTAATCAGCAAAGAGAATAGGACTCTAAAACATATGAGTCCAATTTAATAAGAAAAATACAGGTTCACTATTGCATTTTTTAAAATCTCTACCACATTTAAAGAGAATATAATAAGTCATTTTTTAATGCATCCCTTAAATTGTGTATATTTACTGTACCTTTTGAGTAATTTGGTAGTAAGATTTTAACTTCCTAAAGGGGTGTGTAACCCTGCTGTTTCAAATAGTTTTTTAAATACTATTAAATCAATCTTTGATGTGGATAGCAAAAAAATTGGGGGCTTTTTTAGAATGTAGTTACATTAAATTGTAATGTTTTTAGGTATTTTATCTTTCTGCTGCCAGGTGCTGGATACAATCCTTACAAGACTACAGAGTGTCATACATGTCTTTTTATGGCTATTGAAGCCTTTGGAGTAGTTACAATATGCAAAACTAATTTCCTAGGAAAATTTGGCAAAGCTGGTGCATTCCGAATTTCAAAAGATTTCCTTTTATTTATTAGTTTGTTTTTGTACAGCTTTTGTTCAGATGTATACCACAGAAATATTCTTCCCTAGAAACACTGAAGAACTACTGTTTTATGTAATTCGATAAGGCATGCTCCAATTTTTTTGTTCTGCTGCAATTTCCTCAATTTGGCCCTACAGATTACAATTGGCTGATCCTGGAGGTTAAATACTGTATGTCATAATGTCCTTAAGGCCATATCTATAGTTGTTTTTTATTTATGTCACATGGATTGTTTTGAGATTTATAGATAGCAAAGCTAGGAATACACTGTGAAAATTTACAAAACCTTTTTAAAAAAAAGTTCAATCTTCCTAAAAAAAACCCTCTAAAAAGTAGTGTAATAAAGGTAAATTGAAAGCTGATATTTCTGGGCATCAGTTCACATGTTTTGTTCCTGAACGACACCATTTATCAGCTGAAAAATACCGTAGAATATCCTGATTTTATATCTGTCTGCAGTACCTTAACTTGCAATGCAATGTAAATATTGAATTTTCACAGACAGCAATGCAAATCCTATAATGACCTGCATGGTGGCCTATGAAGGAGACAAGGATTATCTTCAGATCTGATAATATTACAAGTATTGATGAAGTGACGAGCCAGGCTCCTCTGTTTGAAAGCACGCACCGTAGTCACTAAAGAAACCTGCTTCTAAGATCTCAAGATTAAACTGAATGGAAGCTAGTAATCCTGCTTAGAGGATTTATACTTGTATGATTTGTAGGGCATTAACAAACCAAAAATATAAGAAAGCTTCATGCCCTAGAATAATCTGAAGGTTAACTGTAGACTTTTGAAATGTATTAGTATCCAGCAATGATGTCAATGAAACAAAGAATATTGGGATTTCCTTTGGATTTTAAACTATTTGACACACTGATTGTATGTTATGCTGTGCTTTTCTCTACTGTCGAGAAATACAAATTAGAGGTAGATGTATACTATATTACATTAAGACATTCTTTCATTCTTCATTTGTAAAATAACTTTGTTTTAGTAGAAAGATACAATTAATTTTATGTTTTCTGGCAGCAGTAGAAAGGTGATTGAGCAATTTGTATTGTGTTTTTGTCAATGTATTGTATCATCATAATATAATACTTTTTTGCTTGTGTATTGAATATTTATGATTTTAGGTGATTTAAAGTGATATTCTCAAGTTTTGATTGAGCAGCACAAAACTCTGCAGACTCTTTACTTCCTGGTTGCTGGGGGAGAGCACTCTTCCATGAGTGACAGTTCTGGTTAGTAGCCTCTCTTGCTACTTTAAGATATTAACGGTCTGTAATTCTGAATTGCACATTATCACTATGTCTACATATAGAGCTAACATTGCCTTTGAACAAGCATATTGTTTAGGAAAGTGAGAGCCTTGATTAGAATAACTGCTATGAATACTGCCCATGGTGAGGCCCAAGAGATTGTGGGATTGTGATTATGGTGATCATGCAGGACTGTAACACCAGCTTTGTCAGGTGCTGAGAGGGATGGGGAGGTTGATGAGCATCTAACTGCCGTATAGAAATCAATGAGCTGGAGAAAGCGGACTGGAATTTTAATAATTAACTCCTCAGCCTGGAATGTAAGTATTGCACACACTGGGTCAGGCTCTGGTGGAAAATTTCTTTGGAAACAAGCTGTATGCTATTTAAGATAAAAACTGTAACAGTAGGAAAATAAAAACAGAAAAACCAAATCGTTATAAACTTGCTGATTTGCATGCTGTCTAACTATACCATTTTAATAACATGAGAATAACCTTTCAAAGCATGTGTTTGTTTAAACAAATAAAATACAATCTAGATTTAACTAAGATAGATTAAACACATTAAACATGTTTGTTTGCGTACATTCTGTCTATGCAATTAAAAGTGTCCTTGGTACATGTGCTGAATGGGACCTTTTTTACTCTTCTATATAAATGCATACACTGTGTGCAGAATTATTAGGCAAATGAGTATTTTGATCACATGATACTTTTTATACATGTTGTCCTACTCCAAGCTGCACAGGCTTGAGAGCCAACTACCAATTAAGAAAATCTGGTGATGTGCATCTCTGTAATGAGGAGGGGTGTTGACTAATGACATCAACACCCTATATAAGGTGTGCTTAATTATTAGGCAACTTCCTTTCCTTTGGCAAAATGGGTCAGAAGAGAGATTTGACAGGCTCTGAAAAGTCCAAAATTGTGAAATATCTTGCAGAGGGATGCAGCAGTCTTGAAATTGACAAACTTTTGAAGCGTGATCACCGAACAATCAAGCGTTTCATGGCAAATAGCCAACAGGGTCGCAAGAAGCGTGTTGGCCAAAAAAGGCGCAAAATAACTGCCCATGAATTGAGGAAAATCAAGCGTGAAGCTGCCAAGATGCCATTCGCTACCAGTTTTGCCATATTTCAGAGCTGAAACGTTACTGGAGTATCAAAAAGCACAAGGTGTGCAATACTCAGGGACATGGCCAAGGTAAGAAAGGCTGAAAAACAACCACCTTTGAACAAGAAACATAAGATAAAACGTCAAGAATGGGCCAAGAAATATCTAAAGACTGATTTTTCAAAGGTTTTATGGACTGATGAAATGAGAGTGACTCTTGATGGGCCAGATGGATGGGCCAGAGGCTGGATCAATAAAGGGCAGAGAGCTCCACTCCGACTCAGACGCCAGCAAGGTGGAGGTGGGGTACTGGTATGGGCTGGTATCATCAAAGATGAACAACCTTTTCGGGTTGAGGATGGAGTGAAGCTGAACTCCCAGACCTACAGCCAGTTTCTGGAAGACAACTTCTTCAAGCAGTGGTACAGGAAGAAGTCAGTATCATTCCAGAAAAATATGATTTTCATGCAGGACAATGTTCCATCACATGCATCTAACTACTCCACAGCGTGGCTGGCCAGTAAAGGTCTAAAAGAAGAAAAAATGACATGGCCCCCTTGTTCACCTGTGGTCCATCATAAAATGTGAGATCTACAGGGAGAGAAAACAGTACACCTCTCGAAACAGTGTCTGGGAAGCTGTGGTGACTGCTGCACGCAATGTTGATCGAAAACAGATCAAGCAATGGACAGAATCTATGGATGGAAGGCTGTTGAGTGTCATCATAAAGAAAGGTGGCTATACAGATCACTAATTTTTTGGTTTTTGTTTTTGCGTGTCAGAAATGTTTATTTCTAAATTTTGTGCACTGATATTGGTTTGCCTGGTGAAAATAAACAAGTGAGATGGGATTATATTTGGTTTTTCTTAAGTTGCCTAATAATTCTGCACACTAATAGTTACATGCAGAAAGAGATATCCTCCTAAGATAGCCAAATCTAAAAAAAAAACACTCCAACTTCCAAAAACATTAAGCTTGGATATTTGAGTTTTTTGGGTTGATTGAGAACATAGTTGTTGATCAATAATAAAAATAATCCTCTAAAATACAACTTGCCTAATAATTCTGCACAGTGTACATTGAGTATCACTGAAGAAGTTGATTTTACTCATATATGTACAAATAAATCCAGGAGAGAGATTGCTCACTGTGACTAGTTAATGCTCAGTAGCTGCAGTGACATCCCCATTGGTATTATTTACTGTATTTGGTAATATTGGATTGACAAGAAAATGCAAGCAGTGCACAGAACACCAATTATTAGCTATTAGTGTACTTAGTGAACAGAGACTAGTCTCTAGTCTAGTTTAGACTAGTGATAAAACACTTCACTGGACAAATCTGGATTCATTTGCAGGTAGTCAGTCACTGAAAAAGTGAATTTTGCACAAATATTATTATCATTAATATTGAACAATAAGGCACATTATTTTAATGGAAGAATGTCTTTAACACATAATAGAGGTGGTTAAAACCTGATAGGTTCCCTTTAAGAAAAACATTATCAACAGGCATATTCAATCATAAGGAAAAAAAAAATTCTTATTTCACTTTAATCTTGCAGTCTAAACACACTAGCAATCACATGATGAATGAGCAAAACTCATTCATCTAGTAAAATGATCTTTTGTGCAGCAGAAAAGACCGTCGTTCTCTGCAGCGGATCGTCCTGTGTAAATAGGACCTGTGCTATTAAGAACAATAGCAATTCATGTGCAATAATTTATCTACAAATTACAGATTGTTCAATACACATTAGGGTTCTATCTGTCTAAACAAAGCTTTAAAACAACCGCCGACCAGAAAACAAGTTGTCGATCATCAGTTGTTAAGCGCTGTTGGTTGGTGTACATGAACCGTTAGGTTGCACAATCTAAATTTGCTTCTCTCAGTTGATTAATACAGATCCACTCATTGTTTTAAAACAAACTAAAAACAAATATACATTACTATACAGTTGCTTCCTCTATTTTGTTGCATGCCTAGATTTGAAAATGTGGTGCAGATCTAATCTCTGTAAGGCTAGGTTCACATATCCATTTGTCTGTTCTGCGCTTAAAAGGAACATACAACTGCAATTCATGTAGAGAGACACAAGCACATGGGCTCACATGGGAGACAAGAGGAATTCCAGGGAGACCAATAAGGTGCAATACAACTCCAACTAAAATCACTGAATTATTAAAAAAATGTTAAATATAATTATCATGTACAATAATAAAAAGCAACAATTTGTCACAGATTTCAAATCACAGTGGTATCAAAACTAGTGATGAATAAGCATGCTCATTACTCGAGATTTACGAGCATGCTCAGGTGTTTGCCGAGTATCTTCAGAGTGCTTGGGTGTTATGTTTTAGTCGCGCTGTGTGCATGATTTGAGACTGTTCGACAGCTTTAATACATGTGAGGAATTTCTGTATTCTGGTGCAGACCGGTACCGCGATGGTAAGTAAAATGGCTCCACAGTATGCAAATCTTTTCATGGCCAAGCTTGAAAGTGACTTTTTATCCTCATATTCCATCAGGCCTCTGGCCTACTATCGTTTCACTGACGATATTTTAATCATCTGGACGGAGTCTGAGTAACAGTTGAAGACGTTCCATGAACACTTTAATAGATTTCATCCCACCATCAACCTAACACTCAACTGCTCGTGTACTGAAATTAACTTTTTCGACACCATTATCAAGCTACAGAACAATGAAATAGAGACATCCTTGTACCGGAAGCCTATCAACCATCCAACATATCTTAAATGGGACAGTTTCCATCCGAAACACACAAAAAACTCTATTGTCTACAGCCAAGCCATCAGATACAATAGGATATGTTCCAACCCTATGGATAGATAGACCTTTTTGAATCAGGGCTACCATCCAAGAACAGTTGAGAACCAGATTACAAGAGACACCAGAATATCAAGGAATCATCTCCTACATTACAAAACTAAACAAGAAAGCAACCGGGTGCCTCTAGTAGTCACCTACAATCCATATCTGGAGGCGCTAAGGAGAGCTGGACGGAAACTACAACCTTTACTACAAAAAGATGTCCGATTACAATCCATATGCCCTGTGTTTCAGGCATCCCCCAAATCTAAGAAGAATCATTGTCAGAAGCTCCCTGTCATCTCCACCAGCTACAGGTACCTTTCCATGCAACTAGAAAAAATGTAAAACCTGTCCGTTTATAATGACCACAGACAAGATGAAGATACCCTATTCACATCAGGACTAGAAGATCCTAGATACGTTCAGCTGTATCACATCTAATGTAGTGTACCAAATGTCCAGCTGGGTGTCTGTATGTAGGGGAGACGGGGATAAAACTTAGGACAAGGATGAATCATCATCGCCACACAATTAAAGAAAAAAGAATACATCTACCTGTAGCCAAGCATTTTTGTTCCCCTGATCACAGCATCAAAGGCATGAAATTACTGGTATTAAAGGTAACTTAAAGTCTCAGAGCGAGCGGAGAGTCTCGGAATATAAACTAATGGTGACCTTTGACACCTTCAGAGCAGGAATGAAATTGTTGCATGGATTTTTGTCATTCTACATCAACTAAGGAATGTGGCCATCAGACTTGTGGGGTTATCACAACACTGCACCAAACAATAAAACTTTCACAGTCCTTATCTATGAACTGCTAAAATATTTACAGCCAGAAATGTTTATCTCTCCAATAGTAATAGCTCTGCTTTTCATCACCTGTCTCATCTATTGCATTATTTCTGTGCCATATTGTGTATAAATATGTGACTCTTCAGATTTTGGGTTATACTAGCCTGATAAAGAGGCCTGAGTAGTCTCGAAAGCTTGCAACCTGTTACCATCTTTTCAATTAGCCATTAAAAGGTATCAACCACTGAGGAGTCTCAAATCAAAATATTTCACTTCCATTCTGGATTTTAAACTTCATGGACTCTTTATTCTAAAAAGCTGTCTGACTAATATGATGGATCATCTTGGATAATCCTGTCACTTTTAGTTTAATGTGTTTAATGTGTGATGATTAGAGATGATCAAATATTTTTAAATCCAAGGTTTGGTGAATTTTTCCCAAAAATTTGATATATGATGAATAAATTTAGCTGTGACTCACAGATACTTCAATTGCCCTATAAAGGTGTGTATAACACCTTGAGGTCTCGAAGGACTGTATTCAATCCTTTTCAAGTTTTTTAACGTAAATACAGTCTTAGAAATATCAGATTGATCTCACTATAAAAAAAAGATGGTAACCCGGTAGTAACCAACATGGTGCACTGACATACACAGGTGCATTTCACAAAATTAGAATACCATCAAAAAGTTAATTTATTTCAGTTCTTCAACACAAAAAGTGAACCTTATATAGTATATAGAGTCATTACAAACAGAGTGATCTATTTCAAGTGTTTATTTCTGTTAATGTTGATGATTATGGCTTACAGCCAATGAAAACACAAAAGTCATTATCTCAGTAAATTAAAATAATTAACAAAAAACACCTGCCAAAGCTCCCTAAGCATTTACAAAGGTCCCTTAGTCTGTTTCAGTAGGCTCCACAATCATCGGGAAGACTGTTGACTTGACAGATGTCCAGAAAGCAGTCATTGACACACTCCACAAGGGGGGAAATGCCAGCAGGCTGTAGTGCAACTCATTTGTTTCAGGGTCAGATCCCACACCGTGCAGGAGCTGTGAATTTGGAATCAAAGAGCAGAGAGATGATGGTGCTGGTGAACCTCAAGCCTGGTCTAGTGGTTTGCGATAAAGGACAAAATGTGGTAGCAACTCTGGGCCTAGCCAGTTTGACTCGCATCCCTTGTCTGGTGCATGTGCTGAAGTTGGTGCAGAGCTTACTGAAGAACTACCCAAATATGTCTAATTTGCTACTGAAAGTGTGTGCAGTGTGTGCGCGCTTTCGGTGAGCTCACCTGTCTGTGCTGCAGCTTGCTGCCTTCCAGCTCACCATCTCTTATGTGACGTACCAACAAGGTGGAATTCCACCTTGCATACGCTGGAGGGACTGTAGAGGCTGCAGGCAATAGTGGAGTTTCAGCCGCAGCATGCACGCGTGAGTCGCTCGGCATAATACCATTTCACCACGAATGAGTGGGCCTTCATGTGGCACGTGTGTGCCATATTGCACTGTTTTGAATATTCCAACATAGCCAGTGCTGATGACGCTATCCAACTTCTATGTCTGCTTGAAAAAACCCTTCAGGTGATGATGGATGAGGTGGTAGCACGGGAGGAAGAGGAGCAGGAGGTCCAGGCAACATTCACACCTTTATCAGGCCTGTCATCCACAAATTGATCGAAGGGTGGATTCCTGTACTCACAGAGGCCTGGTAACCAAGGGTCCAGCCAAAGGACAATTTTTAAGGAGGACGTTAAGAAACCTTGTTTACAGCAGGGTGGCACTCCAAACTGTTTACGGGCATCACTCGAGAATGGCTGGGGGGATACAGAGAACCCAGACCATACATGTCCCACCGAGAACAGTTTATTGTTGACTCTGGGCTGCTTGGCACATATAAACCAATACATGCTGCTGTGCCTATGTAATGACCACCGAGTTGCCCATATTATTACAAGTTCTTTTTACTAGATTGCCACCCTGCTGGATCCCTGCTATAATGACAATGTACCGTCCTTACTTCCGTTCTCGGATGGGGATCTGAAAATGCGTGAATAAGAATACAAGCACCCGATGGTAGATCAACTACTCATGGCTTTCCCACCTGACAGCGGTGCTCAGTGGAAGAACAAGGCATAGGAGGAAGTCGTCGACTCAGTTAGGGCACCGCCAGCACCTTGGAAGGCAGGGTTAGTATGGCCGAAATGTGGAAACCTTTCCTCCGCATGACACAACATCCGGCACCACCATCTGCTACAGTCCATATCAGCAGGAGGCAGCGTTTCCACAGCATGGAACACGTCTCCATGTTATAAATGATGAGTCTGCCCCATTTAACTTTTTGATCTTCAAATTGGATGCATGGTCTGAGCTTGCCCTTTATACCTTGGAAGTTCTGACCTGCCCTGTGGCAATTGTACTGTCGAAACGTGTGTGTTTAGCAAGGCAGGGAGTGTCTTCACAGACAGGCAAATCCGCATGTCCACAGCTAACGTGGGGCAAACTTACATTCATTAAAATGAACCAGGCATGGATCACAAAGGACTTGTCCATACATTTGGCTGACTAGACAACTATACCAGTCGCACCCAGCTATGGTTAGACTCTCTATGCTATTTGTTTAAATTTGGGGCCTCCCCCACAAAAGAAAATTAAAAAAGGTGTTGGCTATTTCCATCTCTGCCTTTGCCACGTCCACTTCCTCCTCATCCTCCACTTGGATCTAGGCCTCCTGGTTCAAGATAATACTCAGATTTTTTATTTGATTTCTGTTATTTCCATTAGTTCCCCTTAAAAATGAAAAAAAAAGAAAAAGTTTAACAATAACAAAAATAAAAAAAACAGTGTTGGATAATTTCCACAGCATGTGCACAGCACATGCGTATTATCATTGGGGAACATGGCAGGCCTTCTACCATGCATTTTTTAAGCGTTTCTGCAGCATTTTTGCCGCTGCGGAAACGCTTAAAAAATGCATCGTGGGCACACAGCCTAAGTCATTTCCCTATCACATTTGTCTGCAGTGAAATTGTCCTGCTCTTATTCCCATTTTTTTTCCTTTTGCAGAACCCTTCCCCTTGCTGCCACCATTTTACAGCACAAAATTTCAGGCACCAATTGTCTCTTGGGGTGAAATTTGAGTATCTGTGGGGGTATTGCTCCCCATGCTCTGATACTGAAATTTTTAATAATCTTATGTGGGGGTACTGTGCCCCATGGTCTGGAGATGAAGTTTGTAAGCTACTTCTGTGGGGATACTCTCCTCCATGCTCAGTGGGTGAAATTTTTAACTAAACTGCCGGTAGCAATCCTCAGTCTCTGTGAGGACACTGTTAAAATTTTTATGTTATTCTTTTACTTCTTATTTTACCAAGCTTGCTATGGTGAGAGCACCCCTTAAAGTAATTTTCCTATCCATATTTGTTTACAGGGCAATTGTCCTGCTCTTACCCCCAAGTTGCTTCTGACGCGCCCCCTGGGCCGTGGGGTACTCGGTGCCGGGCCGGTCATCGCTAGGGGTGATGTCACAGTGGCTGTGACCCGGTCCATGACCCAGGGCGGTCAGTAAAAAGGGGATATTTACAAGGGATTTATAGTTATTGTATAGAGTTTGTGACGCCACCTGTGGTATGCGACTAAAGGGAGCCGCCGCTGCGAAGCAGGTCCTCTGGAGCTGATGTTAGTGCAGCAGAGTTGGTTCAGCTCTCCACAGGTAGAGCTTAGCTCCAGGGCAGTGTAAATGTTGCTGTTATGGAAGTAGCACTCGTGGTGCAGTGTAGTGCAGGGGGTGATGGCGCAGCAGTTATAATTGACAGAGACAGTGGGGTGCAGTCTTCAGAGTTTACTCACAGTTGTTAAGCTCCTCAGGTTGCACTTTCTGGATTACGACCTCCCACGTCGCGCTGCGTTCACCGGGCAGGGGTTCAGCAAACTCCCAGGTGTTTCAAGAGTGCATGACACGACCCCGTTCTATATGCCCTTCTCAGCCGTCTTCCTGCGCTGGTCCTCACCCTGCTGGCCCTGCGCCTCGCCAAACAATGTCCCAAGCCGGTGTCCTCGGATCTTTCTGGGCAACCTGGAGTTCCCTGGATCCTATGTGGTTACCTTTTTGGCGACTTGAGTGCCGATGTGGCAACTGCAACCTGAAAGTACAGAAGCTTCGGGTTCCTAGTTGAACTTTGTAATTCTCACTAGTTAGGGGCCGGACCCCACTGCGACTTGATCTCTCCACCGCCTGGCAGATTCGGGCGTACGGGTGGCCTCCAGCACTGCCCGTACCCCTGGGATCACTTCTTCGTTCCTGGAGCCTTCCTCCTGCTCCTCTCTCTCTTTTCAGTCTTTGGCCTCTCTTGCCAGACCCTCCTCCTGAGCAGAGCTCCTGCTCCCAACTCTTCCTCTCACTCAACTGACTCTCTGACTGAACTCCCAAGTTGGCTTCCCTCTTTATACTATTCCTAACAAGTGCTCCCCTGATTTACTTCCTCCACCCACACCCACTACATGGTTCCCCTTACTTTGGTTCCCCCCACTCCAGCCAGGGACAGGGCTCAGCAGGAAGCGACGCATCTTGTCCATCCTGCTGGTCTGGAGTAGTGTAGTGTTGGATGCAGGTGTTATGGTCCTGGGCAGCACTCTATCCTTACCTGAGAGTGAGATACCACACCTCTGGGTGAGAAGCAGTACCTCTGTGGCGACTGATCCCGCAGGGGCGACACACTTCCTTTTGCAGCCACCTAGCCCTTACTACTACCATTTTTTAACCATTTTACAACTCTGAAGTTCGTGTCCCCATTGACTTATATGGGGTTTGGGGTCAAGTTCGCGACCCCAACCAAACTTTAAAAAAAACTCCGCACAAACCAGCCGAACACTGACATCCACGGGTTCACTCTTCTCTACTCTAAAGGTAATATAAGTTGTGGTTCATGAACTGATAAAAGCATGCACGCCACATATTACAGATCCCTTCAACCAGCTAAATACTTTAATTTTCTGAAAACTTGCATCTTTAGGACTATCAACACATGCCGTTCTAAATGGCTTCATAACCATGTCTAGAACACAACACCATATTACTGCCATGCTGCTTGCACTCTAGTTGGTTACTTAACAGCCTCTCAGGAGGTGCTGTCATAAATTAAAATAGATTCTCAATAGGTAGACTCATTGTAAGGTGATTTTGACAAATGTGTTGTAAAATGCTATATACTGAGCTGTTTTTCTGTTTTTAAAACTTGCAATAAAACGACAGAATTCAAAATATAATATTAATCATAATCATTTTCTTCAATGAGCAAACTCGACATCTGTTTTTCAAGAAAATATTTCGGAACATTCAAGTGCTTAGTTACAAAGGTTATCAATTACGTGTAATTTAAAGAGAACCTGTCTAACAGATTTACCTCTCCAATGCATTAGAAGTGCTTTATCAGCCTCGTAATAATGTTTTTAATTTTCCTAATATTACACTTGCTGCATTCTATGAAAAATGTTTTTAATTCCTGTGAACTGGAACATGGACAAGTTGGGGAGCACTCATCCCTGAAAACCTAAGAATAAAAATAGACTCTTAAAAATTAACTTTTATTAATATTTTAAAAGCATACGGACTCAATGCATGAAATATCCCCATATAAATTACCAACATGGCATAGTGGTAAGAAAGTGTCTATACATATATTTGGTAGGTAAGGTTAAAGATGCCTTACTATTTCTTGGCAATCACACTATCCTACTGCGGAAAACGACATCACCTTATATAAAAATATAGCACCCCCACTTGGTGTCTACAACCCAAAATGCCCTAATAATCAACCTAACATTAGTTAAAATATAAAGTGAACAAAGTGCAAAAAGGTGCTTAGAAAGACTTGGGTTTTAGAACTAAGGCATGTCAACCATTAATGAACTTAATACAAAAGAGAACATACGGGTATATCATCAGGGAATAATTAAATCTTGTACACAGGTGGGCATGAAAGGGGCTAGCCTTACCCTAATATGCGCCGTCTCTTGACCTGCCTTGCTGCGGAGGTTGGCACCCTAATGTTAAACAGTATGGCGCCCCTGCTCAACGTCTGTAACCTTGAACACCCTAATGTTCACCCTAAGGCTATGTGCCTACGATGCAGAAATGCTCAGGATTTTTCCCTGAGCATTTCCGCCTCTCACTGGAAGAAAAAACGCATGCGGATTGTACATGCGGATTGTACATGCGGATTGTACATGCGGATTGTACATGTGGATTGTACATGCGTATTTCCTGCCAGGGACATGCGGATGTGAAGCGTTCTTCACTTGCATTTCCGCATGCGGGTTGTCAAGTGCTTTCCAAGCGATTTTAGCATCACTTGGAAAGTGCTTGACAACTTGGTCACACTATATAAATCCATGCAAACTGCATGGATTTATATACTGTGACCTTAAAGATTGGTTAAAAATAAAAAATAAATCTATGCTTACCTTCTGATGGCCCCCGCAGTCCTGCTTCGCTCCGGCCTGGCTGCCGGCAGATCGCAGTACACTGAAGGACCTGCCGTCACATGACTAAATGACGTCAGCGCAGGTCCTTCAGTCCACTGCGATCTGCCGGCAAGTGAAGACAAGGAGACCGCGGACCATCAGAAGGTAAATATAATATTTTTTATTTTATTCTTTTTTTACAGGTTCTATGGCACCCGAGTCCACAGGAGAGTCTCCAGTCCTCCTCACCCACCCGGGTACCATCCGCACATTGAAACGCATGGATTCAGCATGTACAGATGCAGTGATGCGTAATCCATGCCTTCCAATGCAAGTCAATAGCCGTAAATTTGGAGCGTAATCGCGGTGCGTGTGGTACCCGGGATGAAGAGGAGACTACAACTCCTCTTCATCCCGGCTACCACACGGAGAAAAAAAGAAATAAAAAAATTAGAAATAAAAAAAACCTGTATATTCACTTCTCCGGCGGCCTCCGGTCTGTTCCCGGTAGTGTCCTCTCTCTTCGGCGTCCCGCGGTTAACTAGCAGGACCTGCGGTGACGTCATTTAGTCAGCTGATGGTCACGCAACCACTGACGTCAGCGATCAGGTGATGGTCGCGTGACTATCAGCTGACTAAATGACATCACCACAGGTCCTGCCAGTTAACTGCGGGACGCCGAAGAGAAAGGACGCCGTCGGGAGCAGACCGGGGGCCGCTGGAGAGGTGAATATACAGTTTTTTTTTATTTTTAACATTTTAATTCTTTTTTTTTTACTATAGATGCTGCATTTAAAGCATCTAAGTTGGTCACACAATATAAATCCATGCTGGTTGCATGGATTTATATTGTGTGACCATCTTGTCAAGCACTTTTCCAAGTGATGCTCAAAATCGCTGGGAAACGTGCTTGAAAAAACGCATGCGAAAACGCATGTAAAAACGATGAAAAAACGCTTCTCTCTGGCAGAAAAAAAGCATGTAAATCTGCATGCGTTTTTTTCTGCCAGAGAGAGGCAAAAACGCTCTGCATCAAATCTGCTACGTGGGCACATAGCCTTAAGGTTTGCTTGCTGTCTTTAAATGAGACCCTGATGTTCTGACTGTAGCACACACGCATGGTTAATGGAAAACCTGCTACAGTGAGATGCTGCACTCACACCCACTGGTCCCTGTACCTGGGGCAGCGCTAGTGTGAAAGTTCCGAGGCCCGAGCACCGAAAGTGTAGACCAGAGCCCTGGATCTCCTGCCAGGCTGCAGTGGGGGTGACAGCGAGTCAGGTGACAGTCACTGTGTGCACTGACTGCTGCCCCCCTCTGCCGTGATCCCTGCCTGCCTGGCATCATCTTGCCCTTGCTGTTGGGGAGAGGAGCCTGGCTGCCTGCAGAGAGGAGAGAGGAGGAAGCATGTGCCGTACAGCGCAGCCTCTAGTGTCAGCTCAGGAGGGGGAGGGGCTGAAGCCACGGGGGAGCAGAGCTCCAGAGGATGAGACCGGAGGATGTGTGTCATGCCCAGCATCACAGGTCTGATTGAGGAGGTGAGTGTGTGTATCTATAGGAGTGTATATCATTGTGTGCGTATATGAGTGTGTATATCATTGTGTGCGTATATGAGTGTGTATATCATTGTGTGCGTATATGAGTGTGTATATCATTGTGTGTGTATATATGAGTGTGTATATCATTGTGTGCGTATATGAGTGTGTATATTATTGTGTGCGTATATGAGTGTGTATATCATTGTGTGCGTATATGAGTGTGTATATCATTGTGTGTGTATATATGAGTGTGTATATCAGTGTGTATATATGAGTGTGTATATCATTGTGTGCGTATATGAGTGTGTATATCATTGTGTGTATATGAGTGTGTATATCATTGTGTGTGTATATATGAGTGTGTATATCATTGTGTGCGTATATGAGTGTGTATATCATTGTGTGCGTATATGAGTGTGTATATCATTGTGTGTGTATATGAGTGTGTATATCATTGTGTGTGTATATATGAGTGTGTATATCATTGTGTGTATATATAAGTGTGTATATCATTGTGTGTATATGAGTGTGTATATCATAGAATCATAGAATCATAGAATGGTAAAGTTGGAAGGGACCTCCTGGGTCATCTGGTCCAACCCCCTGCTCAAAGCAGGATTCACTAGATCATCTCAGAAAGATGTCTGTCCAGCCTCTGTTTGAAGACGTCCATTGAAGGGGAACTCACCACCTCTCGTGGCAGCCTGTTCCACTCATTAATCACCCTAACTGTCAAAAAGTTTTTTCTAATATCTAATCTGTGTCTCCTCCCATTTAGTTTCATCCCATTGCTTCTAGTCTTTCCTTGTGCAAATGAGAATAAAGATGATCCTTCTACAATGTGACAGCCCTTGACATATTTGTAGACAGCTATTAAGTCTCCTCTCAGTCTTCTTTTTTGCAAGCTAAACATTCCCAAATCCTGCAACCGTTCCTCATAGGACATGGTTTGCAGACCAGTCACCATTCTGGTCGCTCTTCTCTGAACTTGCTCCAGTTTGTCTATGTCTTTTTTAAAATGTGGTGCCCAAAACTGTACACAGTATTCCAGATGAGGTCTGACCAAAGAGGAGTAAAGACCGATAATGACTTCACGTGATCTAGACTGTATGCTTCTGTTAATACATCCCAGAATTGTATTTGCCTTTTTTTGCTGCTGCATCACACTGTTGACTCATGTTCAGTCTATGATCTATTAGTATACCTAAGTCTTTTTCACATGTACTGTTGCTTAGCTCTATTCCTCCCATTTTGTATATGCTTTTTTCATTTTTATTGCCCAGATGTAGTACTTTGCATTTTTCCCTGTTAAAAACCATTCTGTTGGTTGCTGCCCACTGCTCCAGTTTATTTAGGTCTTTTTGAATCCTCTCTCTCTTCTCTAGTATTAGCTATCCCTCCTAGCTTTGTGTCATCAGCAAATTTAATCAGTTTACCCTCAATTCCTTCATCTAAATCATTGATAAAGATGTTGAACAATACAGGTCCCAGGACGGAGCCCTGTGGTACCCCACTTGAGACATTCATCCAGCTGGATGTGAAGCCATTTACAACCACCCTTTGAGTTCGATCACTAAGCCAGTTATGAATCCACCTAACAGTTGCCTGGTCCATTGCATACTTGGTCATTTTTTCAATAAGGATGGTGTGAGATACTTTGTCAAATGCTTTGCTGAAGTCAAGATATACTATATCTACAGCATTTCCCTGATCCACCCAGTCAGTGATTCTGTCATAGAAGGAAATTAAGTTAGTCTGACATGACTTGTTAGTTACAAACCCATGCTGACTCTGGTTAATCACTTCATTCTTATCCATGTACTTACATACATTGTTGTTTAATAATTTGTTCAAAGATCTTTCCTGGTATAGAAGTCAGACTCACCGGCCTATAGTTCCCTGGGTCCACCTTCTTCCCCTTTTTGAAGATAGGAACAACATTTGCTCTTCTCCAGTCTTCTGGGACTTCTCCTGTTCTCCAAGAATTTTCAAAGATTATGGAGAGTGGTTCTAAAATTTCTTCTACGATCTCCTTCAGTACTCTGGAGTGTAATTCATCTGGACCTGGAGACTTGAACTCATTTATGTTAGCTAAATATTCCCTCACAATCTTTCTGTTTACAGATAACTTGGATTCCTCTATTCCTTTAAAAGGACAGTGAAGATCAGTTGATGTTACATTTTCTTTCTGAGAGAAAACAGATGCAAAATAGGAATTAAAAAGTTCGGCCTTCTCAACATCCTCTCTTACCATTTCTCCATTTTCATCCTGTAAAAATCCTATAGCATCTTTGACTTTTCTTTTACTTTTGACATACCCCCAAAATCCTTTTTTATTGCTTTTGACATCTCTTGCAAGCCTTAATTCATTGTCAGCTTTAGCTAACCTGATACGTGCCCTGCAGGATCTGCAGACTGCATTATAATCTTCTTTAGATATGCCTCCCTCTTTCCATTTAATAAACATTTCTTTCTTTCTTTTTAGCATGTGTTTAAGTTCTGTGTTCATCCATCCTGGTTTCCTTAAATGCTTCCCATTCTTCCTACTTTTTGGGATTGTTAACGATTGTGCTTTGAGAATCTCATTTTTAAAAATTTCCCATCCTTCCTGGACATTTTTGTCCTTAAGGACATCCAGCCATTGGATCCCTCCTATTCTCTTTCTGAGTCTCTTAAAATCTGCCTTTCTAAAATCTAACCTTTAAGTTTGAGTCTTCACATGTCTTCCTCCTCTAGTTATCCAAAATTCTATAATAGCATGATCGCTGCCTCCTAGGGTCCCAGCCATCTTTACCTCCTCAACCATTTCCTCCCTGTTTATAAGGATTAGATCCAAAGTAGCAGATCCCCTTGTTTTCTCCCCTATCTTTTGGAAGATAAAGTTGTCAGCAAGAGAGGATAAGAATTAGCTTGACCTGTTAGTTTTACTTGAGAGAGATTCCCAAAAAATGTCTGGATAGTTGAAATCTCCCATGACCACTACGTCATATTTTTTGGAGAACTTGGTCATTTGATACATAAAGAGTTCATCCATATCTTCAGCTTGCCCAGGTGGCCTGTAGTAAATGCCTACAATGGTGTCCTTTCCGTTGTTCTCTCCTTGTATTCTTACCCAAACAGTTTCCACAGAACTCCCAGTCTCTGAAGCTTCAATCTCTGTGCAGATATACGCTTTTCTAACATACAATGCAACACCTCCTCCTCGTTTATCAAGTCTGTTTCTTGCAAATAAATTGTATCCTTTTAGCCTTTTATTCCAATCATGTGTATCATCCCACCAAGTTTCAGTGATTCCAATGACATCATATTCCTTTTCCTGCATTAGTAGTTCCAATTCTCCTTGTTTGTTGCCCATGCTTTGTGCATTTGTATAAAAACATTTTAGTTTGTGATTGGTTTCTCTTCCTCCCATATTTTTATTATTTAAATTGTTTTGTCTTTGTTCTTCCTTTCCACTTCCAGTAGCAGAGATCTCAATAGTATTTGTCAGCTGTATGGCTTTTTCTGGCCTTTTGCTTCCCTTCCCACATTGTTCTAGTTTAAAGCTCTCCTGATGAGTGTAGCAAGGCGACTTCCCAATACATGTTTTCCAGTCTTCGTAAGGTGCACCCCATCTCTAGCAAGTAGTCCATCGTATAGGTAATTCATTCCGTGATCCAGAAATCCAAATCCTTGTTGACAGCACCATCGACATAGCCAGTTGTTCACCTGTAGAATCTTATTCCACCTCATTGTTCCATGGCCATCCACTGGGAGGATGGATGAGAAGACCACCTGCGCTCCCAATTCTTTCACTTTCTTGCCTAAGTCTTCAAAGTCACTGCAGATGGTTTCCAGTTCCTTTCTTGCGGTGTCATTTGTCCCCACATGTATTAGCAGGAATGGGTAGTGATCTGTAGGTCTGAAGAGTCTTGATATCCTGTCAGACACATCTTTAATTTTTGCTCCTGGAAGACAGCACATTTCTCTTGAGGTTATGTCTGGTCTGCAGATAGCGGCCTCTGTTCCTCTTAACAGGGAATCCCCCATGACCACCACTCTCCGTTTTTTCTTCACAACATTCTTCTTTTTCCATCCAGGAGGATTCTGAGGGCTTACAAGGTTATTCATTGCTGGCAAAGTCTTATTTTGCTGTATTTCTTCATGGTTCTCCTGCGTGAGAGCCTGGTTCTGGTTCCTGAGCAGTATGGGTGCTGACTGCCTCTCGATCCTCCTGCTTCTGTGGGTCACATGCTTCCATTCCTCTGTTTCGTCAGGTGCAGTTCGAATTTCTTCTCTTTCTGAATCATGAAGAGATAATTCTGCTCTGTCTAAGAACTCTTCACCTTCCTTAATGATTTTCAAGGTAGTTAACCTCTCTTCTAGATTTCGCAACTTTTCCTCCAACAGGGACACAAGCTTGCATTTATGGCATGTGAAGTTTGGCTTTTCCACTGGCAAGTCTGTGAACATGTAGCAGGATATGCAGCTCACCAAATGGCTCCTGGACTCTTCCATGTTCTTATTGTTAATGTTCTGAAAACAGTGAAAAAAGCTTCAAAAAAAGCTTAAAAATGCGAGCGCCGGTAGGCGCGCGGTTTACCGATGTCCTCTTTTCAGCTCCAACAGCCAAAATTCAATGTTCTTTGAGCTCGCGGAGACTCTTCACTTACCCCAAAATGCAGTGGGAATATGCAAATTATCTCCTCAGGACTCCTCCCCTGGTTTACCGATGTCCTCTTTTCAGCTCCAACAGCCAAAATCCAGTGTTCTTTGAGCTCGCGGAGACTCTTCACTTACCCCAAAATGCAGTGGGAATATGCAAATTATCTCCTCAGGACTCCTCTCCTGGTATACCGATGTCCTCTTTTCAGCTCCAACAGCCAAAATCCAGTGTTCTTTGAGCTCGCGGAGACTCTTCACTTACCCCAAAATGCAGTGGGAATATGCAAATTATCTCCTCAGGACTCCTCCCCTGGTTTACCGATGTCCTCTTTTCAGCTCCAACAGCCAAAATCCAGTGTTCTTTGAGCTCGCGTAGACTCTTCACTTACCCCAAAATGCAGTGGGAATATGCAAATTATCTCCTCAGGACTCCTCCCCTGGTTTACCGATGTCCTCTTTTCAGCTCTAACAGCCAAAATCCAGTGTTCTTTGAGCTCGCGGAGACTCTTCACTTACCCCAAAATGCAGTGGGAATATGCAAATTATCTCCTCAGGACTCCTCCCCTGGTTGTGTGTGTATATATGAGTGTGTATATCATTGTGTGCGTATATGAGTGTGTATATCATTGTGTGCGTATATGAGTGTGTATATCATTGTGTGTGTATATGAGTGTGTATATCATTGTGTGTGTATATATGAGTGTGTATATCATTGTGTGTGTATATGAGTGTGTATATCATTGTGTGTATATATGAGTGTGTATATCATTGTGTGTGTATATGAGTGTGTATATCATTGTGTGTATATGAGTGTGTATATCATTGTGTGTGTATATATGAGTGTGTATATCATTGTGTGCGTATATGAGTGTGTATATCATTGTGTGTGTATATATGAGTGTGTATATCATTGTGTGTACATGAGTGTGTATATCATTGTGTGTGTATATGAGTGTGTATATCATTGTGTGTGTATATATGAGTGTGTATATCAGTGTGTGTATATATATGAGTGTGTATATCATTGTGTGTGTATATGAGTGTGTATATAATTGTGTGTGTATATGAGTGTGTATATCATTGTGAGTATATATATGAGTGTGTATATCAGTGTGTGTGTATGTATGAGTGTGTATATCAGTGTGTATATCATTGTGTGTATATATGAGTGTGTATATCATTGTGTGTATATATGAGTGTGTATATCATTGTGTGTGTGTATATATGAGTGTGTATATCATTGTGTGTGTATATATGAGTGTGTATATCATGGTGTGTATATATGAGTGTGTATATTATTGTGTGTGTATATGAGTGTGTATATCATTGTGTGTATAAATGAGTGTGTATATCGTGTGTGTATATATGAGTGTGTATATCATTGTGTGTATATATGAGTGTGTATATCATTGTGTGTGTATATGAGTGTGTATATCATTGTGTGTATATATGAGTGTGTATATCGTGTGTGTATATATGAGTGTGTATATCATTGTGTATGTGTATATGAGTGTGTATATCATTGTGTGCGTATATGAGTGTGTATATCATTGTGTGTATATATGAGTGTGTATATCATTGTGTGTGTGTATATATATGGGTGTGTATATCATTGTGTGTATATATGAGTGTGTATATCATTGTGTGTATAGATGAGTGTGTATATCGTGTGTGTATATATGAGTGTGTATATCATTGTGTGTATATGAGTGTGTATATCATTGTGTGTGTATATATGAGTGTGTATATCATTGTGTGTATATGAGTGTGTATATCATTGTGTGTATATATCATTGTGTGTGTGTATATGAGTGTGTATATCATTGTGTGTGTATATATGAGTGTGTATATCATTGTGTGTGTATATGAGTGTGTATATCATTGTGTGTGTATATGAGTGTGTATATCATTGTGTGTGTATATATGAGTGTGTATATCAGTGTGTGTGTATGTATGAGTGTGTATATCAGTGTGTATATCATTGTGTGTATATATGAGTGTGTATATCATTGTGTGTATATATGAGTGTGTATATCATTGTGTGTGTATATGAGTGTGTATATCATTGTGCGTGTATATCATTGTGTGTGTGTGTATATATGAGTGTGTATATCATTGTGTGTGTATATATGAGTGTGTATATCATGGTGTGTATATATGAGTGTGTATATCATTGTGTGTGTATATGAGTGTGTATATCATGGTGTGTATATATGAGTGTGTATATCGTGTGTGTATATATGAGTGTGTATATCATTGTGTGTATATATGAGTGTGTATATCATTGTGTGTGTATATGAGTGTGTATATCATTGTGTGTATATATGAGTGTGTATATCGTGTGTGTATATATGAGTGTGTATATCATTGTGTATGTGTATATGAGTGTGTATATCATTGTGTGCGTATATGAGTGTGTATATCATTGTGTGTATATATGAGTGTGTATATCATTGTGTGTGTGTGTATATATATGGGTGTGTATATCATTGTGTGTATATATGAGTGTGTATATCATTGTGTGTATAGATGAGTGTGTATATCGTGTGTGTATATATGAGTGTGTATATCATTGTGTGTGTATATGAGTGTGTATATCATTGTGTGTGTATATATGAGTGTGTATATCATTGTGTGTGTATATGAGTGTGTATATCATTGTGTGTGTATATAAGTGTGTATATCATTGTGTGTGTATATGAGTGTGTATATCATTGTGTGTGTATATATGAGTGTGTGTATCAGTGTGTGTGTATGTATGAGTGTGTATATCAGTGTGTATATCATTGTGTGTATATATGAGTGTGTATATCATTGTGTGTATATATGAGTGTGTATATCATTGTGTGTGTGTATATGAGTGTGTATATCATTGTGCGTGTATATCATTGTGTGTGTGTATATATGAGTGTGTATATCATTGTGTGTGTATATATGAGTGTGTATATCATTGTGTGTATATATGAGTGTGTATATCATTGTGTGTATATATGAGTGTGTATATCATTGTGTGTGTATCTATAGGAGTGTATATCATTGTGTGTATCTATAGGAGTGTATATCATTGTGTGTATATATGAGTGTGTATATCATTGTGTGTGTGTATATATATGGGTGTGTATATCATTGTGTGTATATATGAGTGTGTATATCATTGTGTGTGTATATGAGTGTGTATATCATTGTGTGTGTGTATATGAGTGTGTATATCATTGTGTGTGTGTATATCATTGTGTGTGTGTATATGAGTGTGCATATCATTGTGCGTGTATATCATTGTGTGTGTGTATATATGAGTGTGTATATCATTGTGTGTGTATATATGAGTGTGTATATCATTGTGTGTATATATGAGTGTGTATATCATTGTGTGTGTATCTATAGGAGTGTATAACATTGTGTGTATCTATAGGAGTGTATATCATTGTGTGTATATATGAGTGTGTATATCATTGTGTGTGTATATGAGTGTGTATATCATTGTGTGTATATATGAGTGTGTATATCGTGTGTGTATATATGAGTGTGTATATCATTGTGTATGTGTATATGAGTGTGTATATCATTGTGTGCGTATATGAGTGTGTATATCATTGTGTGTATATATGAGTGTGTATATCATTGTGTGTGTGTGTATATATATGGGTGTGTATATCATTGTGTGTATATATGAGTGTGTATATCATTGTGTGTATAGATGAGTGTGTATATCGTGTGTGTATATATGAGTGTGTATATCATTGTGTGTGTATATGAGTGTGTATATCATTGTGTGTGTATATATGAGTGTGTATATCATTGTGTGTGTATATGAGTGTGTATATCATTGTGTGTGTATATAAGTGTGTATATCATTGTGTGTGTATATGAGTGTGTATATCATTGTGTGTGTATATATGAGTGTGTGTATCAGTGTGTGTGTATGTATGAGTGTGTATATCAGTGTGTATATCATTGTGTGTATATATGAGTGTGTATATCATTGTGTGTATATATGAGTGTGTATATCATTGTGTGTGTGTATATGAGTGTGTATATCATTTTGTGTATATATGAGTGTGTATATCATTGTGTGTATATATGAGTGTGTATATCATTGTGTGTGTATCTATAGGAGTGTATATCATTGTGTGTATCTATAGGAGTGTATATCATTGTGTGTATATATGAGTGTGTATATCATTGTGTGTGTGTATATATATGGGTGTGTATATCATTGTGTGTATATATGAGTGTGTATATCATTGTGTGTGTATATGAGTGTGTATATCATTGTGTGTGTGTATATATGAGTGTGTATACCATTGTGTGTGTATATATGAGTGTGTATATCATTTTGTGTATATATGAGTGTGTATATCATTGTGTGTATATATGAGTGTGTATATCATTGTGTGTATATATGAGTGTGTATATCATTGTGTGTGTATCTATAGGAGTGTATATCATTGTGTGTATCTATAGGAGTGTATATCATTGTGTGTATATATGAGTGTGTATATCATTGTGTGTGTGTATATATATGGGTGTGTATATCATTGTGTGTATATATGAGTGTGTATATCATTGTGTGTGTATATGAGTGTGTATATCATTGTGTGTGTGTATATGAGTGTGTATATCATTGTGTGTGTGTATATCATTGTGTGTGTGTATATGAGTGTGCATATCATTGTGCGTGTATATCATTGTGTGTGTGTATATATGAGTGTGTATATCATTGTGTGTATATATGAGTGTGTATATCATTGTGTGTATATATGAGTGTGTATATCATTGTGTGTATATATGAGTGTGTATATCATTGTGTGTGTATCTATAGGAGTGTATAACATTGTGTGTATCTATAGGAGTGTATATCATTGTGTGTATATATGAGTGTGTATATCATTGTGTGTGTGTGTATATATATGGGTGTGTATATCATTGTGTGTGTATATGAGTGTGTATATCATTGTGTGTGTATATGAGTGTGTATATCATTGTGTGTGTATATATGAGTGTGTATATCAGTGTGTGTGTATATATGAGTGTGTATATCAGTGTGTATATCATTGTGTGTATATATGAGTGTGTATATCATTGTGTGTGTGTATATGAGTGTGTATATCATTGTGCGTGTATATCATTGTGTGTGTGTATATATGAGTGTGTATATCATTGTGTGTGTATATATAAGTGTGTATATCATTGTGTGTATATATGAGTGTGTATATCATTGTGTGTGTATCTATAGGAATGTATATCATTGTGTGTATATATGAGTGTGTATATCATTGTGTGTATATATGAGTGTGTATATCATTGTGTGTGTATATATGAGTGTGTATATATGAGTGTGTATATCATTGTGTGTGTATCTATAGGAGTGTATATCATTGTGTGTATATATGAGTGTGTATATCATTGTGTGTATATATGAGTGTGTATATTATTGTGTGTATATGAGTGTGTATATCATTGTGTGTATATATGAGTGCGTATATCATTGTGTGTGTGTATATGAGTGTGTATATCATTGTGTGTGTGTATATGAGTGTGTATATCATTGTCTGTGTATATATGAGTGTGTATATCATTGTGTGTGTGTATATGAGTGTGTATATCATTGTGTGCGTATATGAGTGTGTATATCATTGCGTGTGTGTATATATGAGTGTGTATATCATTGTGTGGATATATGAGTGTGTATATCATTGTGTGTGTATATGAGTGTGTATATCATTGTGTGTATATATGAGTGTGTATATCATTGTGTGTGTATATGAGTGTGTATATCATTGTGTGTATATATGAGTGTGTATATCGTGTGTGTATATATGAGTGTGTATATCATTGTGTGTGTATATGAGTGTGTATATCATTGTGTGCGTATATGAGTGTGTATATCATTGTGTGTGTGTATATATGAGTGTGTATATCATTGTGTGGATATATGAGTGTGTATATCATTGTGTGTGTATATGAGTGTGTATATCATTGTGTGTATATATGAGTGTGTATATCATTGTGTGTGTATATGAGTGTGTATATCATTGTGTGTATATATGAGTGTGTATATCGTGTGTGTATATATGAGTGTGTATATCATTGTGTATGTGTATATGAGCGTGTATATCATTGTGTGCGTATATGAGTGTGTATATCATTGTGTGTATATATGAGTGTGTATATCATTGTGTGTGTGTGTATATATATGGGGGTGTATATCATTGTGTGTATATATGAGTGTGTATATCATTGTGTGTATAGATTAGTGTGTATATTGTGTGTGTATATATGAGTGTGTATATCATTGTGTGTGTATATGAGTGTGAATATCATTGTGTGTGTATATATGAGTGTGTATATCATTGTGTGTATATGAGTGTGTATATCATTGTGTGTATATATCATTGTGTGTGTATATGAGTGTGTATATCATTGTGTGTGTATATATGAGTGTGTATATCATTGTGTGCGTATATGAGTGTGTATATCATTGTGTGTGTGTATATATGAGTGTGTATATCTTTGTGTGGATATATGAGTGTGTATATCATTGTGTGTGTATATGAGTGTTTATATCATTGTGTGTATATATGAGTGTGTATATCATTGTGTGTATATGAGTATGTATATCATTGTGTGTATATATGAGTGTGTATATCGTGTGTGTATATATGAGTGTGTATATCATTGTGTGTGTATATATGAGTGTGTATATCATTGTGTGTGTGTATATGAGTGTGTATATCATTGTGTGCGTATATGAGTGTGTATATCATTGTGTGTATATATGAGTGTGTATATCATTGTGTGTGTGTGTATATATATGTGTGTGTATATCATTGTGTGTATATATGAGTGTGTATATCATTGTGTGTATATATGATTGTGTATATCGTGTGTGTATATATGAGTGTGTTTATCATTGTGTGTGTATATGAGTGTGTATATCATTGTGTGTATATGAGTGTGTATATCATTGTGTGTATATATCATTGTGTGTGTGTATATGAGTGTGTATATCATTGTGTGTGTATATGAGTGTTTATATCATTGTGTGTGTATATATGAGTGTGTATATCATTGTGTGTGTGTATATGAGTGTGTATATCATTGTGTGCGTATATGAGTGTGTATATCATTGTGTGTGTGTATATATGAGTGTGTATATCATTGTGTGGCTATATGAGTGTGTATATCATTGTGTGTGTATATGAGTGTGTATATCATTGTGTGTATATATGAGTGTGTATATCATTGTGTGTGTATATGAGTGTGTATATCATTGTGTGTATATATAAGTGTGTATATCGTGTGTGTATATATGAGTGTGTACATCATTTTGTGTGTATTTATGAGTGTGTATATCATTGTGTGTGTGTATATGAGTGTGTATATCATTGTGTGCGTATATGAGTGTGTATATCATTGTGTGTATATATGAGTGTGTATATCATTGTGTGTGTGTATATATATGGGTGTGTATATCATTGTGTGTATATATGAGTGTGTATATCATTGTGTGTATATATGAGTGTGTATATCGTGTGTGTATATATGAGTGTGTATATCATTGTGTGTGTATATGAGTGTGTATATCATTGTGTGTGTATATATGAGTGTGTATATCATTGTGTGTATATGAGTGTGTATATCATTGTGTGTATATATCATTGTGTGTGTATATGAGTGTGTATATCATTGTTTGTGTATATGAGTGTGTATATCATTGTGTGTGTATATGAGTGTGTATATCATTGTGCGTGTATATCATTGTGTGTGTGTATATGAGTCTGTATATCATTGTGTGTGTATATGAGTGTGTATATCGTGTGTGTATATATGAGTGTGTATATCATTGTGTGTGTATATATGAGTGTGTATATCATTGTGTGTGTGTATATGAGTGTGTATATCATTGTGTGTGTATATATGAGTGTGTATATCATTGTGTGTATTTATATGAGTGTGTATATCATTGTGTGTATATATGAGTGTGTATATCGTGTGTGTATATATGAGTGTGTATATCATTGTGTGTATATATGAGTGTGTATATCATTGTGTGTGTATATGAGTGTGTATATCATTGTGTGTATATATGAGTGTGTATATCATTGTGTGTGTATATGAGTGTGTATATCATTGTGTGTGTATATATGAGTGTGTATATCGTGTGTGTATATATGAGTGTGTATATCGTGTGTGTATATATGAGTGTGTATATCATTGTGTGTGTATATGAGTGTGTATATCATTGTGTGTGTATATGAGTGTGTATATCATTGTGTGTATATATGAGTGTGTATATCATTGTGTGTGTATATATGAGTGTGTATATCATTGTGTGTGTATATATGAGTGTGTATATCATTGTGTGTGTGTATATGAGTGTGTATATCATTGTGTGTATATATATGAGTGTTTATATCATTGTGTGTATATGAGTGTGTATATCGTGTGTGTATATATGAGTGTGTATATCATTGTGTGTGTATATATGAGTGTGTATATCATTGTGTGTATATATGAGTGTGTATATCATTGTGTGTGTGTATATCATTGTGTATATCATTGTGTGTGTGTATATGAGTGTGTATATCGTGTGTGTATATATGAGTGTGTATATCATTGTGTGTGTATATGAGTGTGTATATCATTGTGTGTGTATATATGAGTGTGTATATCATTGTGTGTATATGAGTGTGTATATCATTGTGTGTATATATCATTGTGTGTGTGTATATGAGTGTGTATATCATTGTGTGTGTATATGAGTGTGTATATCATTGTGTGTGTATATGAGTGTGTATATCATTGTGCGTGTATATCATTGTGTGTGTGTATATGAGTCTGTATGTCATTGTGTGTGTATATGAGTGTGTATATCGTGTGTGTATACATGAGTGTGTATATCATTGTGTGTGTATATATGAGTGTGTATATCATTGTGTGTGTGTATATGAGTGTGTATATCATTGTGTGTGTATATATGAGTGTGTATATCATTGAGTGTGTATATCATTGTGTGTATATATGAGTGTGTATATCGTGTGTGTATATATGAGTGTGTATATCATTGTGTGTATATATGAGTGTGTATATCATTGTGTGTGTATATGAGTGTGTATATCATTGTGTGTATATATGAGTGTGTATATCATTGTGTGTGTATATGAGTGTGTATATCATTGTGTGTGTATATATGAGTGTGTATATCGTGTGTGTATATATGAGTGTGTATATCGTGTGTGTATATATGAGTGTGTTTATCATTGTGTGTGTATATGAGTGTGTATATCATTGTGTGTATATATGAGTGTGTATATCATTGTGTGTGTATATATGAGTGTGTATATCATTGTGTGTGTATATATGAGTGTGTATATCATTGTGTGTGTGTATATGAGTGTGTATATCATTGTGTGTATATATATGAGTGTGTATATCATTGTGTGTATATGAGTGTGTATATTGTGTGTGTATATATGAGTGTGTATATCCTTGTGTTTGTATATATGAGTGTGTATATCATTGTGTGTATATATGAGTGTGTATATCATTGTGTGTGTGTATATCATTGTGTGTATTTCATTGTGTGTGTGTATATGAGTGTGTATATCGTGTGTGTATATATGAGTGTGTATATCATTGTGTGTGTATATATGAGTGTGTATATCATTGTGTGTGTGTATATGAGTGTGTATATCATTGTGCGTGTATATCATTGTGTGTGTATACAGTACAGACCAAAAGTTTGGACACACCTTCTCATTTAAAGATTTTTCTGTATTTTCATGACTTTGAAAATTGTACATTCACACTAAAGGCATCAAAACTATGAATTAACACATGTGGAATTATATACTTAACAAAAAAAGTGTGAAACAACTGAAAATATGTCTTATATTCTAGGTTCTTCAAAGTAGCCACCTTTTGCTTTGATGACTGCTTTGCACACTCTTGGCATTCTCTTGATGAGCTTCAAGAGGTAGTCACCGGAAATGGTCTTCCAACAATCTTGAAGTATTTCCCAGAGATGCTTAGCACTTGTTGGCCCTTTTTCCTTCACTCTGCGGTCCAGCTCACCCCAAACCATCTCCATTGGGTTCAGGTCTGGTGACTGTGGAGGCCAGGTCATCTGGCGTAGCACCCCATCACTCTCGTTCTTGGTCAATTAGCCCTTACACAGCCTGGAGGTGTGTTTGGGGTCAGTGTCCTGTGGAAAAATAAATGATGGTCCAACTAAACGCAAACCGGATGGAATAGCATGCCGCTGCAAGATGCTGTAGCAGCCATGCTGGTTCAGTATGCCTTCAATTTTGAATAAATCCCCAACAGTGTCACCAGCAAAGCACCCCCACAATATCACACCTTCTCCTCAATGCTTCACGGTGGGAACCAGGCATGTAGAGTCCATCCGTTCACCTTTTCTGTGTCGCACAAAGACACGGTGGTTGGAACCAAAGATCTCAAATTTTTACTCATCAGACCAAAGCACAGATTTCCACTGGTCTAATGTCCATTCCTTGTGTTCTTTAGCCCAAACAAGTCTCTTCTGCTTGTTGCCTGTCCTCAGCAGTGGTTTCCTAGCAGCTATTTTACCATGAAGGCCTGCTGCACAAAGTCTCTTCTTAACAGTTGTTGTAGAGATGTGTCTGCTGCTAGAACTCTATGTGGCATTGACCTGGTCTCTAATCTGAGCTGCTGTTAACCTGCGATTTCTGAGGCTGGTGACTCAGAGGTGACTCTTGGTCTTCCTTTCCTGGGGCGGTCCTCATGTGAGCCAGTTTCTTTGTAGTGCTTGATGGTTTTTGCAACTGCACTTGGGGACACTTTCAAAGTTTGTCCAATTTTTTTGGACTGACTGACCTTCATTTCTTAAAGTAATGATGACCACTCATTTTTCTTTACTTAGATGCTTTTTTCTTGCCATAATACAAATTCTAACAGTCTATTCAGTAGGACTATCAGCTGTGTATCCACCTGACTTCTGCACAACACAACTGATGGTCCCAACCTCGTTTATAAGGCAAGAAATCCCACTTATTAAACCTGACAGGGCACACCTGTGAAGTGAAAACCATTTCCGGTGACTACCTCTTGAAGCTCATCAAGAGAATGCCAAGAGTGTACAAAGCAGTCATCAAAGCGAAAGGTGGCTACTTTGAAGAACCTAGAATATAAGACATATTTTCAGTTGTTTCACACTTTTCTGTTAAGTATATAATTCCACATGTGTTAATTCATAGTTTTGATGCCTTCAGTGTGAATGTACAATTTGCAAAGTCATGAAAATACAGAAAAATCTTTAAATGAGAAGGTGTGTCCAAACTTTTGGTCTGTACTGTATATAAGTGTGTATATCATTGTGTGTATATATGAGTGTGTATATCATTTTGTGTGTGTATATCATTGTGTGTATATCATTGTGTGTGTGTATACGAGTGTGTATATCATTGTGTGTGTATATCATTGTGTGTATATGAGTGTGTATATCATTGTGTGTGTATATGGGTGTGTATATCATTGTGTGCGTAAATGTGTGTGTATATATCTGTGTTTATATATGAGTGTGTACAGTATATATATAACATGTACAGTATATGCAGTGTATCTATTTATCCACTTAAGAATTTATACAATTATTGGTTTATTTGATAGTCATATGCTGTATTTAAATTTCCATGTCAAATAATGTAATAAGAACATAGTTACTAGCCCCTCCCATACGTCTTAAATATACGTTTGTCATGAACTTTCTATTTCTTCTGTGTCTTGCCCCCAACATTTTAATATATATTTTAATGTATTAAAATCTATACCTTTTTAATATCTTTTGTTTGTGTTTTTTTATAGAAGTGGACACAACTCATTTAAGAGATTGACAAATAGTATTCTAATTAATCAGAAATCTTTTTCTTGGGCTTGAATAAACAGAATACAAATTGCACCATTGTGCTAGATGTAAAGCTCATTTGGTCTATATGAGTTTGGCCTTCTGTTCCTTTGGTCAATGTAACATTTTTCTATTGGCTAGTGCTTAGGATTTCCTGCTAGCTCTTGTAAAGTAGTTCTAGCAAAGAAATGTCTTTGGTCGCTTTATTTTCTGTTACTATTACTTGTTTCCTGTGACTATTATGTATATGGCTATGAATGTTGACTATTTGTCATGACAAGTTGCTATCATTGACCCCAATATTCATTAGTTGGTTCATTATTGTATGAATTTATATTCTTACATTTACAAGCATTAACTTTGTATATCTAGTCACTGTTGTGAGCCCCCATGGGAACAAATGCAATGCAAAGTTTCATGCAATAATTTTGTATATCCCTATAGAACCATAAAATACACTGCTCAGAAAAATAAAGGGAACACTTGAACAACAGAGGATAACTCCAAGTAAATCAAACTTCTGTGAAATCAAACTGTCCACTTAGGAAGCAACACTGATTGACAATCAATTTCACATGCTGTTGTGCAAATGGAATAGACAATAGATGGAAATTATTGGCAATTATCAAGACACCCTCAATAAAGGAGTGGTTCTGCAGGTGGGGACCACAGACCACTTCTCAGTACCAATGCTTTCTGGCTGATTTTTTGGTCACTTTTGAATGTTGGTTGTGCTTTCACACTCGTAGTAGCATGAAACAGACTCTACAACCCACAGAATTTGCTCAGGTAGTGCAGTTCATCCAGGATGGCACATCAATGCGAGCTGTAGCAAGAAGGTTTGCTGTGTCTGTCAGCGTAGTGTCCAGAGGCTGGAGGAGCTACCTGGAGACAGGCCAGTATACCTGGAGACGTGGAGGGAGGCGTAGGAGGGCAACAAGACAGCAGCAGGACCGCTACCTCCGCTTTTGTGCAAGGAGGAACAGGAGGAGCACTGCCAGAGCCCTGCAAAATGACCTCCAGCAGGCCACAAATGTGCATATGTAGCACCCCGAGGGTTCGGTTGCTACAGGGGTATTGCACCTCACCCAGAGGTGTGATATTCCACTCCCAGGTAAGGATGGAGTGTGGACCAGGGCTCAGTTAGCTGCATGCACACAGATACACACACCCCATTTCCGGGGGACAGCTCGACGGTGCTCCCAGCTGCGGGCACAGCTGACCATGTCCCTGGCTGGAGTGGGGAGGGGGGAAGAGAACCCAGTGGTGTAGGAGCAGAAAGGAGGCGGTTTCTGGAGCACAGGAAGGAGCTCATTGGGTGCAGGTCACCTGAGCTCAGACACAGAGAAGCAGATAAAAGGTGGGAGCCATCTTAAGTCAGAGAGTAGTAGGAGGAGAAGTTCAGTCAGAGCAGAAGGGAGAGAGAGCTGACAGGGAGCCGCGGCTCAGCCTGAGCTCAGCTCCACGAGGCAGGCCTAGAGAGAAGGCTGGGGCCAGAGAGGAGAAGAGGAGAAGGAGAAGGAAGGAAGGAGAAGAGACAGAGGAGTGGAAGGGCTCCAGAAACAAGAAGGCAGAAGGGACCCTAAGAGTGCAGAACGGTCAGCAACCGTTGCATAACCCATTATACCGGATGAAAGGGTCAGGCTGTGCAAAGGTACCGGATCCCTAAATTGGTGGAGGCGAATCTACCCTCAGCCAAGAACCGGAGGTTGTGACCATTTATTGGTGCAACCCCCCGCTAAACCTGCTAGGAAGGCACCATATAGGATAGCGGGAAGTGAAGGCCAACGCTTACCCAACACGGTCCGCGGTGGCCAGACAGAAGTCAGGACAATGGTGGGGCACGAGAGGCCAGAGAAAGGACAGAAGGGGGTTCTGTGCCATACTCCTGAATTGCCTGGGGGTTGACCGAGCTCCTCACCTGGTGGACGCAGCACGGCTCGGGAAGTCCTTGCTGACAGAAGTGACTTGGATAACAACTGTGAGTAAAAGACCCTGGACTGCATCATTGGACTCTGTGTGATTTCTGCTGCGCCGGCACCATCACCCCCAGCATCCACCTACACTGCCCTGAGGCTACACTCTTCCCGTGGGGAGTCATCCTACCCCTGTGCTGTACACCAACACCAGCCTCAGCGGTCTGCCTTGCAGCAGCGGTTATCCCTGACCGCAATCCACGGGTGGCGTAGTCGGACAGTTAAAGCACTGATTGATAGACTGCCACAATTTGGTCTGACCACCCTGAGCCACGGGATCGGGTTGCCACTACTACCCCCAGCATCGTACAGAAGCCCGGTTCCGGGTACCCCACAGCCCAGGGGGCGGGTCACATGTGTCTGCACAAATGATTAGACACCAACTCCATGAGGGTGGTATGATGGCCCAACGTCCACAGATGGGGGTTGTGCTCACAGGCCTACACCATGCAGGACACTTGGCATTTGCCACAGAACACCAGGATTGGCAAAGTCGCCACTGGCGCCCAGTGCTCTACACAGATCAAAGCAGGTTCACACTGAGAACATGTGACAGAGTCTTGAGATGCCATGGAGACCGATCTGCTGCCTGCAACAATCTTCAGCATGACCGGTTTGGCAGTGGGTCAGTAACGGTGTGGGGTGCCATTTCTTTGGAGGGCCGCACAGCCATGTGCTCGCCAGGGGTAGCCTGACTGCCATTAGGTACCAAGATTAGATCCTCAGACCATGTGTGAGACCATATGCTGGTGCGGTTGACCCTGGGTTCCTCCTAATGCAGGACAATGCCAGATCTCATGTGGCTGGAGTGTGTCAGCAGTTCCTGCAAGATGAAGGCATTGAAGCTATGGACTGGCCCGCCCGTTCCCCAGACCTGAATCTGATTGAGCACATCTGGGACATCATGTCACGTTGCACTACAAACTGTCGAGGAGTTGGCGGATGCTTTAGTTCAGGTCTGGGAGGAGATCCAACAGGAACCATCCGCAACCTCATCAGGAGCATGCCCAGGCATTGGAGGCAGGTCAAACAGGCACATGGAGGCCACACACAATACTGAGCCTCATTTTGACTTGTTTTAAGGACATTACATCAAAGTTGGATCAGCCTGTAGTGTGTAATTTTGGGGGTGACTCCAAATCCAGGCCTCCATTGGTTAATAAATTTGATTTTTTTTGTATATATATATATAGGGACCTTGTGTGCTGTTGAAAAATGTCTCTCTCTATGTTTTTGTATAAAATAGGATCCACACAGAAGTATACTAAAAGAAAATATAAATGTTGCCTCAGAAACAGAACTATGTGAACTCAATTCTTGATTAATCCAAGCTCTTACCTCCTGCATTAATTTGTAAGCCACTTATTTAACTGAGAGTTCTGTCTTGTTTGTCTTTCTAATAAAGCTTTTGGCACTGGTAGTATTTCTGAAAACACTACTTTAGAGGTCTTGGACTTGTTATCTCAAGTAATTTTTTTAAGATTTTTTATCTTCCACTAACTTTGTCATCGGTACTAACACCAGAAAGATTGTGCACTATTCAATATTTTGTATTGCAACAGCAGATAATAGTGTCTATCCGTCTTTAAATCCCCTACCACCAGCATCCTATACTTCTGCAACATTTTCATGATTGCGCAGAGTAACACACTGCTTTAATGTTGCTAACCCTGGAATATTAGCACAAAAAGAATTCATACTAGAGTGGGCCAGATCTGGGCTTGCTTTACTAGTATTTTTCCCTTATTTCTATTTTTGCCTTTTACCCAGCTATTGACCTCTGGGTCCTAAGCTTGTCCAATCACCAACCACCCCCTTCATTAACCCCATCAAGTGCTTTTTTCATAGAACTTTATTCTCTCAAAATTTGCAGTGTACCTATTGACTCTTAAATGCTATTTAAGGCATGCATACAAATAGTAGCATTGTCCATGGACCACATGATTAAATTGGGAGAAACCGAAGAATAAAAAGTTAAGCTAAATATATATTTAAACCCTAAGGCTGTGTGCCCACGTAGCATTTTTCAAGCGTTTTTGATGCGGAATTTCCGCAGCGGAAACGCTTGTAAAACGCTTGGTAACACGCACCCCATGGTCCCCAATGGGATTCCGCAAGTTCTATGCACATGCTGCAGATTTTTCCGCAGCGTTTATGCTGCGTTCAAAAATCCGCAGCATGTCATTTAATTTTGCGTTTCCGCAAGCAGAATTGCCTTTGTTCAATGCATAAAAAACGCAAGGCAATTCCGCATGTGGAAAACGCGTGATAAACGCGCGAAAAATGCGCGATAAACGCGTGCGGAATTCCGCATGCGTTTTTCCGGGAGAGGACTTGCAGAAATAAAGCAGAAATTTTCTGCTTCATAAATGCAACGTGGGCACATAGCCTAAATTAGGGCCTGGTGTTTAATTATACATACCACATGTCTTTAGAGCATGAAAACCTCTCTACTCTCTGGCAAAGTCACTACACAGTTTATTCTCAATACCTAATAATGTGGCACAGAAGTGTTTCTGGTACATGCGATTACACCCTTGTCACCAATATTGTTATTATGTGTTAGCAGTTAGCAGATAATTACAAATTAAAACAGAAAAACATGCAAGTCGCTGATAATGCTCAGGATGAGTATTTGCTTTCATTGTATTGTATGTTATATGTAATGATGTTCAATATATAAAGTTAATGCTGTCACTAGTGATGAGTATGTTTTGTTAACCCTTTTGCCGAGTATACTCGACCGAGCACTGAGTATTTATAGCGTGCTCGCGGGTTAAGTTTTCGTCGCTCCGTGAACATGATTTGCAACTGTTTGACAGATTTAATACATGTGAGGAATGCTGGAAAAACAGACATTCCTCACATGTATTACATCTCTCAAACAGTGGCAAATCATGTTCACGGAGTGACGAAAACTTAAAGCCCGAGCACGCTATAAATACTCGGTGCTCGGCCGAGCATACTCGGCCAAAGGGTTAACAAAACATTCTCGCTCATCACTAGTTATCACATAAATTATCCCTTTTGGCAAGTTTTTAAAATACTTAGAAAAGCAGTATAGATTAACAGCAATCTTTATAAATCATTTATGGGACATTTTATTCACAACTGTTACTCATGTGTCTCTGATTTAGTGCCAGGCACGGCTCCATTCCCTTATGGCAGCTTCCCTTTGCTATGGTTCATGCCAGGCTTCTCAAATTGCAAAGCAAACTTTGGTAACATCATCACTAGTGTTGAGCGAACATGCTCGACACTGCTCGGTACTCGCCCGAGCATCACGCTACTCGGAATGTTCGGCGAGCACCGAGCATTTCCGGGTTACTCGGGCGGGAGCTCGGGTCTCCGCCCTGCATGTTTGGCTTTCTTTACAGAGCCAATGAACATGCAGGGATTGCCAGCCAGTCACTGTAATGCTGCAGCCATGTTGGTTGTGGGCATTACAGTGATTGGCTGCCCGCACAGCGTCACCTCGAGTATTTAAAACCGGGCGCCGCCATCTTGGACACAGTCGCTCCGGATTAAACAGTGTAGGGACAGTGCTGCTGATTTAGGGATAGATATAAACTGCGAAATAGTGTAGGGTCTGTAAAGGCTGCCAAAACAAACAAACAGTCATTTTCAGGACAAATATTCATCCCAGATACCAGGCAGGCAGGCTGTATAGGAGACACAGTGGTTATACGAGCAAATGCTGCATTACAGTCCTGTGTGTTCCTGATGCTGAAATTGCTGGACTTAGCACCAGGTGTCGGGGGCCAGGAAAAATCAATTTTTTTCATCTAAATCCTCCTTTTTTTTTCCTCCTTCACACTGTACAAATACCTGTCTTATTAACCTTTCGGTGTGTCCCCCCCCCAAAAAAAAAACAGCGTGTCACTGATTTTTCAGACACAAATATAACTGTTGAAAATAGTCTGGTGTAGGCTAGAGAAACAGAAGTGTTGTTTTGCACTTCCACTTTTCAAACCTCTATATTATCCATGTTGGGCCATTTGTATCTAAAAAAAAAAACAGTTTGAGTGTGTCGCTCACTGTTCAGCCGCAAATCTATATATTTAAAAAAGTCTGGTATACCCCAGTAAACAATAACTGTGGTTTTGCCATCCCACGGTAAAAAATCTCTATTATTCAGGTTTTGGTATATTTTCCGTAAAGAAAAACAGTAGTGTCTCCTGACTGTTGTGACACAAAAATATATCTGTTGAAAATAGTCTTGTGTAGGCCCGACATCCCAGTGTGGTTTCGCAGTTCCATGGGTCAAATCGCTGTACTATCCAGTTTTGGGCCTTTGGTATCTAATAAAAAAGCAGTTTGAGTGTGTCGCTCACTGTTCAGCTGCAAATATCTCTATTTAAAAAAGTGTGGTATACCCCAGTAAACAATAACTCTGGTTTTGCCATCCCACGGTAAAAAATCTCTATTATTCAGGTTTTGGTATATTTTCCGTAAAGAAAAACAGTAGTGTCTCCTAACTGTTGTGACACAAAAATATATCTGTTGAAAATAGTCTTGCGTAGGCCCGACTTCCCAGTGTGGTTTCGCAGTTCAACGGGTCAAATCGCTGTACTATCCAGTTTTGGGCCTTTGGTATCTAAAAAAAAAGCAGTTTGAGTGTGTCGCTCACTGTTCAGCCGCAAATATCTCTATTTAAAAAAGTGTGGTATACCCCAGTAAGCAATAATTGTGGTTTTGCCATCCCCCGGAAAAAAATCTCTATTATTCAACTTTTGGTAGTTTTTTCCGTAAAGAAAAACAGTACTGTCTCCTGACTGTTGTGACACAAAAATATATCTGTTGAAAATAGTCTTGTGTAGGCCCGACATCCCAGTGTGGTTTCGCAGTTCCACGGGTCCAAATGCTGTACTATCCAGTTTTGGGCCTTTGGTATCTAAAAAAAGCAGTTTGAGTGTGTCGCTCACTGTTCAGCCGCAAATATCTCTATTTAAAAAAGTGTGGTATACCCCAGTAAACAATAACTGTGGTTTTGCCATCCCACGGTAAAAAATCTCTATTATTCAGCTTTTGGTATATTTTCCGTAAAGAAAAACAGTAGTGTCTCCTGACTGTTGTGACACAAAAATATATCTGTTGAAAATAGTCTTGTGTAGGCCCGACATCCCAGTGTGGTTTCGCAGTTCCACAGGTCAAATCGCTGTACTATCCAGTTTTGGGCCTTTGGTATCTAAAAAAAAGCAGTTTGAGTGTGTCGCTCACTGTTCAGCCGCAAATATCTCTATTTAAAAAAGTGTGGTATACTCCAGTAAACAATAACTGTGGTTTTGCCATCCCACGGTAAAAAATCTGTATTATTCAGCTTTTGGTAGTTTTTTCCGTAAAGAAAAACAGTAGTGTCTCCTGACTGTTGTGACACAAAAATATATCTGTTGAAAATAGTCTTGTGTAGGCCCGACATCCCAGTGTGGTTTCGCAGTTCCACGGGTCCAAATGCTGTACTATCCAGTTTTGGGCCTTTGGTATCTAAAAAAAAGCAGTTTGAGTGTGTCGCTCACTGTTCAGCCGCAAATATCTCTATTTAAAAAAGTGTGGTATACCCCAGTAAACAATAACTGTGGTTTTGCCATCCCACGGTAAAAAATCTCTATTATTCAGCTTTTGGTATATTTTCCGTAAAGAAAAACAGTAGTGTCTCCTGACTGTTGTGACACAAAAATATATCTGTTGAAAATAGTCTTGTGTAGGCCCGACATCCCAGTGTGGTTTCGCAGTTCCACAGGTCAAATCGCTGTACTATCCAGTTTTGGGCCTTTGGTATCTAAAAAAAAGCAGTTTGAGTGTGTCGCTCACTGTTCAGCCGCAAATATCTCTATTTAAAAAAGTGTGGTATACTCCAGTAAACAATAACTGTGGTTTTGCCATCCCACGGTAAAAAATCTGTATTATTCAGCTTTTGGTAGTTTTTTCCGTAAAGAAAAACAGTAGTGTCTCCTGACTGTTGTGACACAAAAATATATCTGTTGAAAATAGTCTTGTGTAGGCCCGACATCCCAGTGTGGTTTCGCAGTTCCACGGGTCCAAATGCTGTACTATCCAGTTTTGGGCCTTTGGTATCTAAAAAAAAGCAGTTTGAGTGTGTCGCTCACTGTTCAGCCGCAAATATCTCTATTTAAAAAAGTGTGGTATACCCCAGTAAACAATAACTGTGGTTTTGCCATCCCACGGTAAAAAATCTCTATTATTCAGCTTTTGGTAGTTTTTTCCGTAAAGAAAAACAGTAGTGTCTCCTGACTGTTGTGAAACAAAAATATATCCGTGGAAAATAGTCTTGTGTAGGCCCGACATCCCAGTGTGGTTTCGCAGTTCCACAGGTCAAATCGCTGTACTATCCAGTTTTGGGCCTTTGGTATCTAAAAAAAAAGCAGTTTGAGTGTGTCGCTCACTGTTCAGCCGAAAATATTTCTATTTAAAAAAGTGTGGTATACCCCAGAAAACAATAACTGTGGTTTTGCCATCCCACGGTAAAAAATCTCTATTATTCAGCTTTTGGTAGTTTTTTCCGTAAAGAAAAACAGTAGTGTCTCCTGACTGTTGTGACACAAAAATATATCTGTTGAAAATAGTCTTGTGTAGGCTCGACATCCCAGTGTGGTTTCGCAGTTTCACGGGTCAAATCACTGTACTATCCAGTTTTGGGCCTTTGGTATCTAAAAAAAAGCAGTTTGAGTGTGTCGCTCACTGTTCAGCCGCAAATATCTCTATTTAAAAAAGTGTTTTATACCCCAGTAAACAATAACTGTGGTTCTGCCATCCCACGGTAAAAAATCTCTATTATTCAGCTTTTGGTAGTTTTTTCCGTAAAGAAAAACAGTAGTGTCTCCTGACTGTTGTGACACAAAAATATATCTGTTGAAAATTGTCTTGTGTAGGCCCGACATCCCAGTGTGGTTTCGCAGTTCCACGGGTCAAATCGCTGTACTATCCAGTTTTGGGCCTTTGGTATCTAAAAAAAAAGCAGTTTGAGGGTGTCGCTCACTGTTCAGCCGCAAATATCTCTATTTAAAAAAGTGTGGTATACCCCAGTAAACAATAACTGTGGTTTTGCCATCCCATTGTAAAAAATCTCGATTACTCAGGTTTTGGTAGTTTTTTCCGTAAAGAAAAACAGTAGTGTCTCCTAACTGTTGTGACACAAAAATATATCTGTTGAAAATAGTCTTGCGTAGGCCCGACTTCCCAGTGTGGTTTCGCAGTTCAACGGGTCAAATCACTGTACTATCCAGTTTTGGGCCTTTGGTATCTAAAAAAAAAGCAGTTTGAATGTGTCGCTCACTGTTCAGCCGCAAATATCTCTATTTAAAAAAGTGTGGTATACCCCAGTAAACAATAACTGTGGTTTTCCTCTTCCACGGTTCTAATCTACTCTTTATTACCCTTTTTCCATTGATAGTGCAAGTGTAAGCTATTTTACTTCATTTACAATGGGCAAGGCGCGTGGCAAGGGACGTGGAAGTGGACGTTCTGGTGATGGTTCGTGCAGAGGACGGGGCCGTGGCCAAGGTGAAAATGTGCCACAACCAACAGCCACATCTTCTCGCTACCACTTTTTAACCAAATTACTAGGGAAGCACAGATCAACACCAGTATTGAGAACTGTTCAGTGTGAACAGGTTATTAATTGGATAGCAGATAATACTTCCAGTTACCTGATCACCACCACCTCCGGTCTGTCTTCCACACGGTCAACTCTTAATAGCCGTGAGTCTCGACCGCATTCTCCTCCTCACCCTGATGCTCCTTCCTCCCACCATGCCGAGTGTCGTCAGACAGTAAGTGATCCCACACTTGGACACTCTGAAGAGCTGTTCACTGGTCCATTTCCATATTTGGGCCCCTCGCCTGATACGCTTGAAGTGGTGGAAGAGGAGTTCCCATGTTGCGATGCCCAAATATTTGAACATCCACGGCCACAGGAAGTCGACGTTGGCAATCTGTCACAAGAGGAGGACGATGACGAGACACAATTGCCAGGAAGTGAGAAGGAGGATCGTGGTGTACAAGTGGAAGAGGAGGAGGTGGTGGATGATCTAGTAACTGACCCAACGTGGAAGGAGGACATGCAGAGTGAGGCCAGCAGCACACAGGGGGAGGGAGGCAGAGTACCCCAACAGGCAGGAAGAAGCAGTGTGGTGGCCGCAGACAGAAGGCAGGCAACCGTTCCCCATAACACCAACACGAGGGACGTTGCCAGTACAAGCGGTAGGTCTTCCAGAGTCTGGATTTTTTTAAAGACTCTGCTGATAACCCCAAAAAGGCCATATGTTCCACCTGCCATGCCAGCATCAGCAGGGGTGACAAAACTACCAGCCTGACCACCACCAGCATGATCAGGCACATGGCAGCAAAGCACCCGACTTTGTGGGGCGAACCCCAGGGTCCACGACCAGTGTCAGCGGATGTCACCACTGCTTCCACTGTTGTGCGTGCAATAGAACCCCCTGTTGTGTGTGCAAGGCAATCCCCTGTCCATACTGAATGTAAAGATGCCCCCTCCTCTCAGTCTTCACTTGTTATGGCAGTTTCTCAAGAAACAGCATCAACGTCCATGTCCACGTCCCACCGCAGCGTTCAATTGTCCATATCCCAGACCTTTGAACGAAAGCGGAAATTCGCAGCTAACGCCCCACAGGCCACAGTCCTAAATTCGCACATTTCACGACTGCTTGCGTTGGAAATGCTGCCTTTTAGGCTGGTGGAGACGGAATCCTTCCGCAATCTTATGCCGGTGGCCGTCCCTCGGTACTCGGTCCCCAGCCGACACTATTTTGCCCGGTGTGCCATCCCCGCACTACACAAGCACGTGTCCCAAAGCATCTGCTGTGCCCTCAACAATGCAGTTACTGACAATGGACACGTGGACAAGTGCTTGTGGCCAGGGACGGTATATCTCTCTGACGGCACACTGGGTAAACATAGTGGAAGCCGGGACCCAGTCGGACCTTGGGACGGAACACAACCTCCCCACACCGAGGATTGCGGGCCCTATGTCAGTCAGAGTTGCCCCCACAGTGTACACCTCCTGCGCATCCTCCTCCTCCTCCTCATGTTCAGCCTCCATCTCAGATATCACCACATCAGTTACAAGCTGGAAGCATTGCAGTGCTGCCTCCGCCAAGCGGCAACAGGCTGTGCTGAAACTCATAAGCTTAGGTGATAAACCTCACACTGCTTGTGAGTTGTGGACAGCTGTAAAAGAGCAGGCAGATCTGTGGCTGAGACTGCTGAACCTATATCCCGGCATGGTCGTGTGTGACAATGGCCGTAACCTGGTGGCGGCTCTGAGGCGAGGTGAGATCACACACGTACCATGCCTGGCTCATGTGCTTAACCTCGTGGTTCAGCGGTTTCTTAAATCGTACCCCGAGTTGCCAGATTTGCTCGTGAAAGTACGCCGCCTGTCAGCTCATTTTCGCAAGTCGGCTACAGCTTCCGCCGCCCTTGCTGTGTTACAGCAGCGTTTGCAGCTTCCGGCACACCGACTGGTGTGTGATGTCCCCACACATTGGAACTCTACCCTCCACATGTTGCAAAGGATTTGTGAGCAGAAGAGAGCAGTTGTGGAGTACCAGCTGCAACAAGGCCGTCGATATTCAGGTCTAGTGTTGAGCCACCCCCGTAGTGTTCGAGTTCGGTTCGGTTCGTCGAACACCCGTGTGTTCGCCGAACTGTTCGTCGAACTGTTCGTCGAACACCTTCGAACACCGTTAAAACCAATGGCAGGCAAACAAAAACACATAGAAACACATAGAAAACACCTTCAAAGGTGTCCAAAAGCTGACAAACTGCTCAGAAGACATAACTAACACATGGAAAAGTGACAAGTACATATAGTCATGCGAAAATAAAAGAGGTGGAGGAGTAAAAGGAGGGGGAGACACAGATATAGGCATGTCATGCCCTTCTAAAATCCAAAAAGTGAGAAGCCGACACGGCCAGTCCGCTCCTGCCCGTGCCACCTCCGTGTCGCCGGGTTTGTGCCAGAGCCGCGGTGAACCCTGACGGCCAGCCCCCCTCTCCCAATACTGGTGCCTGTCCGCTGGTGGGTCGAGCGAGCCCCCCTGTGGTGGAGGCAGCTCTAAGCTTTTTAATTTAAATTGTCTCTCTAATTTGAATGAATACACTTTAAATCCATTTACAAGGATCTATTGGAGGGCAAGTCTCATACCAGCAGCCGCGGTAATTCCAGCTCCAGTAGCGTCCACTAAAGCTGCTGCAGTTAAAAAGCTTTTATAAGGATCGAGCTCGGCTGTCCACCGCAAGGCATCCTACTGCCAGTCCCAGCCCCTATGCCTTGCGGTGCCTCCTGATGCTCTTCACTAAGTATCCCATGGTCCCGAAGCATTTCCTTTGAAAAAATTAAGTGTCTAAAATACAGGTGGTGTAGCTTGCTTAACAGCCGGGATAATCCGCTGACTAGTAGACACTGCTACTAGGCACAAAGTATTTCCTGGGCTAGATGCAGTTAAAAATTTGTAATTAGATACTCTCGTTGGATGCTGAGAAAGCATTCCATAGAGTCTCCTGGCACGCCATATATGATTCTCTTAAAAAGCTTGGGGTAGGGGTCTAGGGGACCCTTTTATAGCCAAAATCATGGCCCTGTATCGCAATACGTCACCTAGGCTGAAGATAAATGGAACTGTAGCACCCTGAGGGCTCGGTTGCTACAGACGTATTGCACCTAACCCAGAGGTGTGATATCTCACTCTCAGGTAAGGATGGAGTGTGGATCAGGACCCGACACCTGCATGCATTACACCACATTGCCGTGGGGCAGGGCGACCAATATGCCCCTGAGATGGGCACGACAGTCCCTGTCCCTGGCTGGAGTGGGGGGAGGGAACACTGAGGAAGGGGAACCCTGTAGTGCAGGAGCAGGGAGGAAGCAGTTCCTGGGTGCATTGAGAAGGGAGTATAAAAGGTGGGCACCATCTTAGTTCAGTGCAGAGAAGTCTGAGCAGAAGTGGCAGGGAGCAGGGGCTCTGCATGAGCTCTGCTCCGGAGGCGGGCCTAGTAACAGAGGCCCAGGCCTGGAAGAGGGAGAAGGAAGGAAGAGGAGCGGAGAAGGCTCCAGGAACGAGGAATGAAGGGATCCCAGGGGTGCGGATGGGCGAGTCGCCACCGCACGCCCGAATCCACCTGCGTGGAGGGGTCAGGCCAAAGGGGGAGACCGGTCCCCGAACTAGTGGAGGCAGGAAACGACCCTCAGCTAGAAACCGGAGGCTCTGACATTTTATGTGGCGCAGCCCCTCGCTACACCCGCTAGGAAGGCACCACATAGGGTCAGGGAAACTGGCGCCAAGTTTACCAAGAGGAGGCCCGAGTCAGCCGGACAGAAGTGTTGGTAAGAAAGGCCAGACAAAGGACACACAAAGGGGGTCCTGTGAAGTGCTCCAAAGTTATCTGGGAGTTGTGTGAGCCCCTCAACTGGTGAGCACAGTACGACGTGGGCAGCCGTTACCTGCAGACGTGGTCTGGATAATAAGAACTGTGAGTAAAGGCCCTGGACTGCATCACTGACTCCGTGTCATTACTGCTGCTGCCCTGCACCATCACCCCCATCCTCCGCATACACTGCCCTGAGGCTATACTCCTCCCGTGGGGAGTTATGCTACTCTCTGCTGCACCCACAACACCAGCCTCAGCGGTCTGCCCTGTAGCTGCGGTTCACTCTGACCGCAATCCACGGGTGGCGTAGTCGGACATTTAAACATCAAAACCACATAAATAGTTCCGCCACTGGTTTGACCGCCCTAAGCCACGGAACCGGGTTGCCGCCACGAAGACTACAACCACCAGCATCCACCAAAAAGGGTCCGGCTCCAGGTGTCCCAAGGCCCAGGGGGTGCGTCAGAACATTTTCATCACCTTTCACAATCACCAATGGGACAAGGCAGGGATGTCCTCTGTCCCCTCTCTTATACATCCTAGTGATGGAGCACCTGCTCTCATCAATTCGCCATAACCCCAATATTAGGTGGATTGAGGTGGGAGGCACCGAGTACAAGTGCTCTCTATTTGCTGATGATGTCCTAGTATATATCACTCAATCACATATATCCATCCCTGCTGTTATGGCTGAAATAGATCACTTTGTTACATGGTCAAATTTTAAAATCAATGCTGCGAAGTCTGAGGCCCTCGATGTCTCCCTCCCCAAATCCATATAGGATTCCATCCAGTCCAACTTTCCCTTTGCCTGGCCCTCACAGGGTATCAAATACTTAGGAATTCCTATTCATAGAGACCTCTCCCATCTATGTTATCTTAATTTTGGGCCCTTTATTGAACAATTCCATACAGACCACGGTTGGCAAGTTAGAACTGTAAGATTCACTACGTGAACCACTGGTGTTTTGTGGAAAAGCACATGTACACTGCGTTCCAAATTATTATGCAAAAAGTGTTTAGGAGTGATAAGGGAAGAATTTGTTTGTTTGTCAGTTAAACTCATTGATGGTGATGTGTGTCAGGGCTCTTTATGTCACTGTAAGCAATTGCAGACACCTGTGCTAATTAGTTTGGCAGGTGTGTCCAATGAAAGGCAAGACTACTTAAGAAGGCTCTCTCACATTATTAAGCAGCCTACATTTTCTGCCAAAATGGGAAAGAAAAAGGATGTCTCGGCTGCTGAGAAGCAACAAATTGTGGAGTGTTTAGGTCAAGGCATGACTACAATCAACATTGTGCGATGATCAGGATGAAGTGTCTTGGCAATCAAGAAGTATGTAGCTGATTCACAGTACACACGTGTGCGTGCTGATAAGGGCAAATTGAGGACTCTTTGCTACAGGAAATTACGTCAGGTTAAAAGAGCAGCGGCAAGAAAGCCTTGTCATAGCAGCAGACAAGTTTTTGAAGCTGCTGGTGCCTCCAACGTCCCCCGAACAACAAGATGCAGGGTCCTTCAGAGGTTTGCAGCTGTGCATACGCCATCCTGTCGACCTCCTCTATCCACTTCACACAAGCAGAAACGGCACCAGTGGGCCAAACATTATATGAAGACAGATTTCAAAACTGTTTTGTTCATGGATGAGTGCCGTGCAGCGCTCGATGGTCCAGATGGATGGAGTGGAGGATGGCTGGTTGATGGACACCCCACGCAAACATGGCTACAGCGCCAACAAGGAGGAGGTGGAGTAATGTTTTGGGCTGGAATCATGGGGAGAGAGATTGTCGGCCCCTTTAGGATCCCTGAAGGCGCTAAAGATGAACTCCATAATGTATGTGGATTTTCTCAAACAGCACTTCCTGCCATGGTTCAAGAAGAAGAACCGTGTATTTCACAGCAAGATCATTTTTCTGCATGATAATGCACCATCTCATGCTGCACATAAAACATCGGCATCTCTGGCTGATATGGGCATAAAAGGGGACAAACTTATGGTGTGACCCCCATGCTCCCCTGACCTCTACCCCATTCAGAACCTTTGGAGCATCATTAAAAGGAGTGTCTATGATGGCGGGAGGCAGTTCACATCTAAGCAACAGTTCTGGGAGGGTATTCTGTCCTCATGCAAAACAATTGAAGCAGAAACCATCCAAAACCTGACAAATTCAATGGACGAGAGAGTTCAGAAGCTCCTTTCGAACAAGGGGTCCTATGTGAAAATGTAACATCACCTACAATAAAGTTTTGAGTTGAAAACTGTTTGATTTCAGTTTCTAACAACCTGCTAATGCTTATAATTTCAAAAATGACCATTTTTTTGGTCTTTATTAAAATGAAAAGGTTGATCGAAAAGTTTGGGGGATCTAAGAGTGTGGCAACCCAGTAGTCATGATTACTTCGAATTCTGACAATATGAGGGTCATGCTGCAGGTAGTGCAGCAAGAAGGCACTTATGTGTCTTGCGCATCTCGGAGCCCCAAAATTATTTTCCGGGCTATATGCAGCTAAAAATTATTTTTAATTTTAAATCTGGTGGAGCTTATTATAGATGGCCTAATAGGATCAGTGCTGCACACTGCTACAAAGCCCAAATTATTTTCCAGTCAAGATACAGATAAACATGATTAGTAATTTGAAAGCTTAAAACGGTTGGTAGGGTGATTTTAACCAATCATCAAGCTTTTACTCTCCCCAGGATGACACAGGGGTAGAAAAGTCGTTTCGGATCCATGATTTGTTCATCTTTATGAACGTGAGTCTGTCTACATTATCAGTGGAGAGCCGCGTGCGCTTATCTGTCAGCACACCACCAGCAGCGCTGAACACACGTTCAGACAGAACGCTGGCTGCGGGGCATGACAAGATCTCCAAGGCGTAAGTGGCTAGCTCCGGCCATTTATCCAGATTGGAAGCCCAAAAAGAGCAAGGGTCCAGTGACACAGTCGTGGCTTCAATGTTAACTTGGAGATACTCCTGTACCATCGTCTCTAGGCGTTGACTATGTGTCAGACTTCTTGTCTCCTGTGGCCTTGCAAAGGATGGGCTAAAAAAGTGGTGAAATGATTCCGCAAAATTGATGTTACCAGCAGATACTGTGGTTCTGTTACGGTTTGAGTGCTGAACACTTGACGGTCCCACGGTTGGCAAGTTGGAACTGTGAGATTCACTACGTGCACCACTGGTATTTTGTGGAAAAGCACATGTAAGATTCTGCAACAGTCTCTGCTGATACTCCTGCATGCGTGCATCCCTTTCTATGGCAGGAATAATTTCTGCAAATTTACTTTTGTACCGGGGATCTAACAGTGTGGCAACCCAGTAGTCAGGATTATTTCTAATTCTCACAATTCGAGGGTCATGTTGCAGGTAGTGCAGCAAGAAGGCACTCATGTGTGTTGCGCATCCAGGAGCACCAAGTCCCTGTTGTGTTGGTGGCGAGGTAACAATCATGCTTCCTTCCTCTGTCCTCTCCCCCCAACCTCGCACAACAGAAATGTGATCAAGGTCTCCCTCATCTGATGAGTCTTCCATCAGTTCGTCCTCCACTTCTTCCTGGGCTCCTGCACCTTCCTCACTAGTTTGGCTGCTACCATGCGCCCTGGTAAAACCATCTCCCCCACCCTCACATGCCTGCCGCCTTGGTGCTGCCGACCGTCTGGACCTTGCAGATGTTAGCCCTTCCGCATACAACTCCTCCTCTACTTCCTCCACCTCCTCTTGTGCCACCACCTGACTCCGAATTCTGTTTAACATGTGCTCCAGCATGTAAATCACCGGAATAGTCATGCTGATAATGGCATCGTCAGCACTAAACATCTTCGTCGCCATTTCAAAACTGTGCAGAAGGGTGCATAGGTCCCTGATCTGAGACCACTCCTCCAGCGTGATTTGCCCCACCTCTGAATCTCGTTGGCCCAGGCTATACGTCAGAACGTATTGCACCAGGGCTTGTCGGTGCTGCCACAGTCGCTGCAACATGTGCAGAGTTGAATTCCACCGGGTAGGCACATCGCATTTTAGCCGGTGAAGTGGCAGGCCCAACGACTTCTGTAGAGATGTAAGTCGCTGAGCTGCGGGATGCGAACGGCGGAAGTGAGCACACAGCGACCGTGCCCTCTGCAGAAGGCCATCTAGTCTGGGATAGTGGGCTAAAAATTGCTGGACAACCAGGTTCAACACGTGAGCCATACAAGGCACGTGTGTGACATTGCCCCGGCGAAGGGCCGCACCCAGGTTTGCAGCATTGTCGCACACGGCCTTCCCTGGTTTCTGGTCCAGTGGAGACAACCATTCATGAAATTGGTTCTCCAGAGCTGACCACAACTCCTCAGCTGTGTGACTCACATTTCCCAGACATTTCAAAGTAAAAACCGCCTGATGACGTTGAGCCCTACTGCCAGCATAGTAAGGAGGTGTGCAGGATCCCTTCTGCGCAGTTAGAAGCTTGTGGCATGACCAGACAGGCTTTGGGTGCAGGTGGAAGACCGAGAGGAGGTTGAGGAGGCAGAAGCAGTGGAGGAACTTTGACATAAAGAGGATTGACGCACAACTCGTGGGGACGGCAAGACTTGGACAGCAGCCCCTTGTCCTGCTGTCACCATAGTTACCCAGTGCTCAGTCAGCGACATGTAACGCCCCTGTCCATGCCTACTCGTCCAAGTGTCTGTGGTGAAATGCACCCTGTCACACACAGAGTTTCTCAAAGAAGTGGTGATGTTGCGTGCGACATGCTGGTGGAGCGCAGGCACACCTTTCTTTGAGAAGTAGTGCCGACTGGGCATCTGGTACTGGGGCACTGCGACGGACATAAGGTCTCGAAAATCCTCTGTGTCCACCAGGCGGAAAGGCAGCATTTCTGTAGCCAAGAGCTTGCAGATGGTGAAATTCAACCTCTTAGCTTTCTCATGGCTAGGAGGAAATGGTCTTTTACTTGTCCACATCTGAGGGACCGAGGGCTGGCTATTGTGCTTAGACGGGGTTGATAAGGGTGTCCCCGGCAAACTGCCGGTCTGTGAGGAAGATGCAGGCGGACATGTTAGCTTGCCTTGATCCAAAGGTGGTGCTATCGATGTCGGACAGCGCTCAACACCAGCTGGTGTTACCACCTCCAAAGAAAATGATGACCTGCCAATCACGCTGGCTGTTGCGGGTAAAGAGGTGGCAGGTCTGCGCCCCAAAACAGGTGTGACTGCTGTCCCCCCAGTCACAGAGGATGAAGAGGCCGCGGATGCACAAGATATGGCAGACGGTGGTTGGCCCTGCCGGCTAGGCCGCATTGTAGCACACTGAGCTTCCCACTGCAACTTATGCTTCATGTCCATGTGCCGGTTCATGCATGAAGTACTCAAACTATGTATTTTTTGGCATCTACTTAGCTTTTGCTGACAAATGTTACAGATAACACGAGTTGGGTCATCTTTATCGATCTGAAAAAATGCCCAGGCTATGCAAGGCTTAGCACCCATGCAACCTGAAGAGCCACCACGACTTGTGGTGAGAGGCAGAGTTGTGTTTGAGGATGCAGTTGTTGACGTGCTTCCAGTACTACGTCTCTGTCCAGGAAGGTGCAACCTGACCTCGTCGTCACTAGCATCTTCCTCCACCTCCTCTGCTGACCTCATCTCTTGGCTGACTGTGGGTTGACAGTAAGTGGGATCTCCAACCTCATCATCATCACCCTGTGTGTTATCACACCCGTCGTCCTCAGAGCCAACCTGTTCCTGCCCTGACAAAAAACTAAAGTTGTCGCTCCAATCAGGTATTTGAGTCTTATCATCGTCTTCCTCATTGTCTCCACCAACAGGAGTTACAGTTTGGGAATGAGGGTCTACATTATGGTCAGAACCTTTTGCGTCTGGTCCTGGATCCGACTCATAAAGATTCTGGGCATCAGTGCAGATCATTTCCTCGTCTGGATTCACAGAAGCGCTGGAGTCGACCTCTGATTCCCAGGCTATAGTATGAGTAAACAGCTCTGCAGACTTAACCATCTGTTCTACCTGATACTCAGACGGGCAGCTGGAGATTTGGGAGCTGTGAGGAAGCAAGTGCGATTTGGGTGACACCTTTGAGGACTGGAGTATTTGTGATGTTGAAGTTGATGTGGAGGAGAGCCCACTTAAAGGAGCACTTGATATCCGTTGAAGCACCTGCTGTTTTTGTGCCTCATCTGGAATTTGTAGCAATTGGCGTGGCCGTAAGAAAGGGATCTTATCACATTGTCCGCTAAAAGAAGTAGACATTTTAGTTTGGCTGTAAGATGGTCTTTCTTCTGCAGATGTTACTGTTGCTTTAACACCTACCCCACGGACACAACCTTTTTTCCCCTTCCCAACACGCCTATTCCCCTTTCCACCAGCAGCAGGCCTTTTTCCACTCATTTTGGTGGTTAACTAATTCACAACTCTGGAGTTGTTTGCACAAAAAAACAATGGATGATAACCGAGCAGAGCTGAGTGGCCAAACTGTGGTATTAGGCCAAAACTATTGGCTGGGTTAGATGCAGAAAAAAATTATATTCAATTTGCAACCTGATGGAGGTCAGTATAGATGGACTAATACAACAAGTCCCACACACAGCTAGAAGCCCAATATTTTTTCAGAGGTAGATGCAGAAAAAAATATATTCAGTTTGCAACCTGATGGAGGTCAGTATAGATGGACTAATACAACAAGTCCCACACACAGCTAGAAGCCCAATATTTTTTCAGAGGTAGATGCAGAAAAAAATATATTCAGTTTGCAACCTGACGGAGGTCAGTATAGATGGACTAATACAACAAGTCCCACACACAGCTAGAAGCCCAAATATTTTTTCAGAGGTACTGTAGATGCAGATAAAAATTATTTTGAATGTGCAACCTGATGGAGGTCAGTATAGATGGACTAATAGAGAAAGTCCGACACACTGCTAGAAGGCCAAATATTTTTTCAGAGCTAGATGCAGAAAAAAATTAGATTCAGTTTGCAACCTGATGGAGGTCAGTATAGATGGACTAATAGAGAAAGTCCGACACACTACTAGAAGGCCAAATATTTTTTCAGAGCTAGATGCAGAAAAAAATTATATTCAGTTTGCAACCTGATGGAGGTCAGTATAGATGGATTAATAGAACAAGACCCACACACAGCTAGAAGCCCAATATTTTTTCAGAGGTAGATGCAGAAAAAAATATATTCAGTTTGCAACCTGATGGAGGTCAGTATAGATGGACTAACAGAGAAAGTCCCACACACTACTAGAAGGCCAAATATTTTTTCAGAGCTAGATGCAGAAAAAAATTATATTCAGTTTGCAACCTGATGGAGGTCTGTATAGATGGATTAATAGAACAAGACCCACACACAGCTAGAAGCCCAATATTTTTTCAGAGGTAGATGCAGAAAAAAATATATTCAGTTTGCAACCTGATGGAGGTCAGTATAGATGGACTAATACAACAAGTCCCACACACAGCTAGAAGCCCAAATATTTTTTCAGAGGTACTGTAGATGCAGATAAAAATTATTTTGAATTTGCAACCTGATGGAGGTCAGTATAGATGGACTAATAGAGAAAGTCCGACACACTGCTAGAAGGCCAAATATTTTTTCAGAGGTACTGTAGATGCAGATAAAAATTATTTTTAATTTGCAACCTGATGGAGGTCAGTATAGATGGACTAATAGAGAAAGTCCGACACACTGCTAGAAGGCCAAATATTTTTTCAGAGCTAGATGCAGAAAAAAATTATATTCAGTTTGCAACCTGATGGAGGTCAGTATAGATAGACTAATACAACAAGACCCACACACAGCTAGAAGCCCAATATTTTTTCAGAGGTAGATGCAGAAAAAAATATATTCAGTTTGCAACCTGATGGAGGTCAGTATAGATGGACTAATACAACAAGTCCCACACACAGCTAGAAGCCCAATATTTTTTCAGAGGTAGATGCAGAAAAAAATATATTCAGTTTGCAACCTGATGGAGGTCAGTATAGATGGACTAATACAACAAGTCCCACACACAGCTAGAAGCCCAATATTTTTTCAGAGGTAGATGCATAAAAAAATATATTCAGTTTGCAACCTGATGGAGGTCAGTATAGATGGACTAATACAACAAGTCCCACGCACAGCTAGAATCCCAATATTTTTTCAGAGGTAGATGCAGAAAAAAATATACTCAGTTTGCAACCTGATGGAGGTCAGTATAGATGGACAAATACAACAAGTCCCACACACAGCTAGAAGCCCAAATATTTTTTCAGAGGTACTGTAGATGCAGATAAAAATTATTTTGAATTTGCAACCTGATGGAGGTCAGTATAGATGGACTAATAGAGAAAGTCCGACACACTGCTAGAAGGCCAAATATTTTTTCAGAGCTAGATGCAGAAAAAAATTAGATTCAGTTTGCAACCTGATGGAGGTCAGTATAGATGGACTAATAGAATGATGCTATGCCCAAAAGATTTTACTTCACTAGGTGCAGTAAAAAAATTGGTATTCTAGACACAGGTGGTATATCTTGCAACACAGATAGGCTACTCCACTGACTAACACACTCTGCAATAGGCCAAAAAGGATTAGCTTTGCTTGATTCAGCCAAATGCTGTGAAAAAACTTGCACAGCACTGGCACAGACCTGCCTGGCAAAAACTGATAGGAACTGATGTAACCTAGTCCTGAAAAGGACTCCAATTACAATTAGTCTTTACTCCCACAACCTATCTATTTAAGAGCACAGACCTGCCTGATAAAAGTCGTAGGAAATGCTGTAACTTAGTCCTTAAAAGGACTGCAATCACAACTATTCCCTACTCCCAAGCTATCTGTATATTTGTGCGAAAATTGGCTTGAAATTAACAAGGTATAGCGCACACAGCAACAGCGGTGCCGTCTAACTCGCAGCTGCAGCAGTGAGAAAATGGTGGCGACGGGGAAAATGGCTTGGTCTTATAGGGCAAGGACATGTGACATACACTGCCAATGACACATGCCCTTGCTTGTGTGAGAAAAAGCACTTCGCTCCGTGTGTGCGCTGCTGATAGGCTGACAGATTGCACCTCCCCACTGTAAATGCGGGAAAGAGAAAAAAAAATGGAGATCTTCATTGTTCCTGCAGAGATCCATCCCCTGCCCCTCCCCCCACCCCGCTGTACACTCAAACTGCGTATTAACATTAATTTTCATCATTACTGAGAAAAAATCCAGTTATGATTTTGGTGCACGAACAGTTATCGAACATAACCTCGAACAGACGAATTTTTCTCAAATTGTTCGTGTTCGCCGAACGGCTCGAACACCGCCCAAAACAGCTCGAATTTGAGATTGGCGAACAGTTCGAGTAGAACAACGCTCATCTCTATTCAGGTCAGACTCCACACATAAGACCTCAGGAGTGGACCTGGATGTCTGACATATGTACCATCCTGACAAACTTTGAGGAGGCCACCCAGATGGTGAGTGGCGATGACGCCACCAAGATGGTGAGTGGCAATGATGCCATCATTAGTGTCAGCATCCCACTTGTCTGTCTTTTGCAACACTCTCTGCAGAGAATTAAAGAGGAGGCATTGCAGCCAGAGTATGATGAGATGGATCAAGAAGCCGTAGCGGGCGATTACACACAGCCCAGCCTCATCTCATCCCAATGTGCATTGGGGGACAATGAGGGAGAGGAGGAGGAGGAGGAGGAGGAAGAACAGGAGCTGCTATCATGCGTTGTAGACGATAGTACCTGTGCAAGTGTCATACAGTCGGTTCAGCGTGGGTGGGCTGAGGACAGGGGGGAGGAGGAGGAGGAGGAGATCATGGTCTGTCGTCATCTTGGTGAGGACACGGAAATCTTGCTCGTTACCAGTCTGGCACGCATGGCTGACTTTATGTTACGCTGCCTTAACCGTGACCCTCGCTTTGTCAAAATGTTGGGTGACAGTCATTACTGGTTGGTGACACTTGTAGACCCCCGCTGCAAGGAGAACTTTCACTCTCTTATTCCTGAGGTGGAGAGGTCTACAAAAATAGGGCAGTACCAGAAGGCCCTTGCTGCAGAACTCTTAAAAAAATTCCCATCTGAACACGCTAGCGGCAGAGGTCACAGTTCGTTGCCAACCCAAGGCGTTCAGGCGAGAGAGATGCAACTCCACTCCAGCAGAGGCAGGGGAACACTGTCAACGTTCTGGGACAGTTTTCTGACACCCGCCCAGCTTACAGGCCCTGAGGCGCGGGGTACTCTCACAAGGAGTGTAAAGTTTCAAAAGATGGTGAGGGAGTACCTTGCCGACCGTACCAGCATCCTCCGTTATTCCTCTGTGCCTTTTAATTATTGGGTATCCAAGCTGGACACTTGGAATGAACTCGCTCTGTACGCCTTGGAGGTCCTGGCCTGCCCTGCCGCTAGCTTGTTATCGGAGCGTGTTTTTAGTGCCGCTGGGGGAATTATAACTGATAAGCGCACCCGCCTGTCAACTGACAATGCTGACAAGCTGACCCTTATCAAAATGAACAAGGGCTGGATTGGGCCAGACTTCTCATCACCACCAAATGACAGCAGAGTAGCATAAAGTCAAATCCTCTGTGTTATTTCGGGAGGTGTATTCACATGCACCGCTTCACACCCACACATGGGTATACGCTTCCTCGTTTCGGCTGTTTAATCTTCTTCTCCATATCCTCAGCCTCCACCACCACTATACCACCAGGGTGCCAGCATTGCAAGTTCCTCCGTCCTTATTTTTGGCAGCTTTTGCTTGCAAGGCATAAGCAAATACTATGGGACACCCACTCCCCAATAATGGGACTTATGTTTGTAATATGCTGTACTGCATGGCTATTGTAAGGGGCATTGCAAGTTGACCGTCCTAATTTTTGTCTGCTTTTGCTTGCAAGGCATAAGCAAATACTATGGGAGACCCACTCCCCAATAATGGGACTTATGTTTGTAATATGCTGTACTGCATGGCTCTTGTAAGGGGCATTGCAAGTTGCTCCGTCCTAATTTTTGGCAGCTTTTGCTTGCAAGGCATAAGCTAATACTATGGGAGACCACTCCTCAATAATGGGACTTATGTTTGTAATATGCTGTACTGCGTGTGACGCGCCCCCTGGGCCGTGTGTACACGTGTGTGGGATACCCGGTGCCGGGTCTCTGTGGTCTGTAGTCTCCGTGGCGGTGACCCGGTCCCGTGGCTCAGGCTGGTCAAACCAGTGGCAGTCTTTCTTAGGTTTTGAGGTTAATTGTCCGACTGCGCCACCCGTGGATTGCGGTCAGGGAGTACCACCGCTGTGAGGCAGACCGCTGAGGCTGGTGTTGTGTGCGCAGCAGGTAATGGGATAACTCTCCATGGGAGGAGTATAGCCTCAGGGCAGTGAGTGTGGATGATGGGGGTGATGGTGCACGAGCGCAGCAGGAACGACTCAGAGTCTTTGCATTGCTGTTCAGGGTCTTTACTGATGATTATAAGGTAGACCCTCCCGGGAGTACTGGCTAGCATAAGAGGCCTGGTCAGTCTGTGAGCAAGCAGGAGTTCCCCTTGCCAGGTGGAGTTGTAGGCCTCCCCGTCTGTCTGCACTCTTCCTGGCTACCTTGCTGTAAGTGGGTAGAAGTAGCCCACGTCCCTGAGTGTACCGTGTAGTGCTCACCCGTATGGCTGGTGACTTGGGGCCTTCTGTTAGCCTCCGCTCCACGACGGCGGTGCTGGTCCCTTGCTTGTGACTGAGCCTCCGGGCTTCTATGGCCAGAGGACCTGAAATCCCCTGCCGGCTGGTTTCTGCTGCTGGATATATAAGTCCTCACAGCCTCGGACTCCTGTGTCCGGTTCCTAATGTCTTCTGCCAGGGCGAGCTCTGCTCAGCTTCCAGCCCCTAGTCTTTAGCTCCTAGCTCCTACAGAGCTCCTTGCTGTTACTTTCCCTTGCTCTCACTCTGACTCTGACTGTTCTCTGTTCTCTGTCTCACTCAACCCCGCCCCAGATCCAGTTTATAAGGGCAGAATTCTCCCCTCCCAGGACTGGGGCAGGAGGATGTTGAATGTTTAAGGGATCCTGACCAGGAAACCTCCCACTTTCTCTCCGACGTAATATCTCTATTACTGTGGTGACCAGACCCCTGGGGTGCCACACATGGCTCTTGTAAGTGGCATTGCAGTTCCTCATAATTTTTGGAAAGCCTTCCATTCACTGCTTAGGCCATCAGTGCACAGGAGACCCAGTTGCTATAAATGGAAAAAAAGGTTTAGTTAACTCCCTCTGACCTCCATGTCATTTCCAAGGGGCATTGGAGTGCCTCGAAATTTTTGGTAGGCATTGCACTCACTGTATGCCCTATTACTGTGTAGCCGAACCGTTCCTTTTGTTACAGAAACATATCCTACAAGACATATCTGGTTGACTGGCCTTATATTGATGTGAATGGTCCCTGTTCCTCCTGCTCTTTCTCCTTTGCCACTACCTCATCCATCATTTATCACCTGAAGCTTTGAAGACGGCTTAGTCCGTTGAAACGCGTTGTGGCAGTGGTATTGGAGGTAGAATAAAAGTCGGTTGACATCTATTAAATTGTCCAGTATTTCTTTGGCGCTCCCTGAGACCGCTGCACCATTGTTTACTTGTTTTAACGGGAGTCATAGAACTTGGATAGTAGCAGGAAAACATCCAGCAATCCTCGGAGGAGGTAGGATATGCGCCAAAACGCTGACCACCTCAGGCCTAGCCGCTACTACATACATGCGCTTGCATTGCAACAAAACAAAGCAGATGCTAACTTCTATCATCCTCATCATGCTCCTCACCTTGGCACTCTCAACTCCCCTGATGGAGAAGCCAGGGCCCACCGGAGGAGTCTGATAGTCCGGTGGGCTCGGCCAATGCTGCCCTAAAGCAGGCCAGGCTAAGAAAAGTGTGGGAATGGTTACCGGGACAAATAGGGGTGGCTGGGGACCGAGTATGGACACCCGGCCACCCCCTGAGGCTGGGGAGCAAGCGGGGACACCCGGCCACCAGGCGGCTGGGGACTGAGTATGGATACCAGGCCGCCGACACAGCCATGGCCTGGTGGCCAGATTCCGCCTCCACATGCCTAAGAGGCCCAATTTAAAGTGCAAGCAAGCAAGCAGTATGGTATTGCAGCCTGGGGGTGGGTGGGTGGCAGGCTGCATACTTGCGCTTGCATTGAAAGGAATGGGAGACGTACAATTGACACTGCCCTGGGACAAGGACTTGAATGGGGATAGTTGCAAGTCTGCAACGACAGGTGCAAGGTGGGAGGCATCTTCGCATGTACCATGAACAGGGGTTTGGCATGCACACACTACAGCGGAATAGGCTCTCATTCCCACTAAATGCACTGGGGAGGGCACAGGTAATGTTTTGGTATACGCGCTTAATCTTATGTATAAGGCACACCAGGACAAATAGGGGCGGCTGGGGACTGAGTATGGATACCTCGCTGCTGAAGCAGCCATGAGGTAGTGGCCAGCTTCGGCCTCCTCCAAACTAAAAGGCCCCATTTCAAGTGCAAGCTAGCAGTATGGAATTGCAGTCTGGGGGTGGGTGGGTGGCTGGCTGCACACTTACACTTGCATTAAAAGAAAACATAGCAGATGCTAACTTCTGTCATCATCATCTTGTTCCTCACCTTGGCACTCTCAACTCCACCGATGGAGAAGTCAGTGCCCACCGGAGGAGTCTGGTTCTCTGGTGGGCTCACCCAATGCTGCCTAAAGCAGGCCGGGCTAAGAAAAATGTGTGGGGGGATGTTCCAAGGAGAAATAGGGGCGGCTGGGGACCGTTTATGGACACTCGGCTGCCCCCAGGCGGCTGAGGACCGTGTGTGGACTCCCAGCCGCGGGGCGGCTGGGGACCGAGTATGGACACCCGGCCGCCGGGCGGCTGGGGACTGAGTATGGATTCCAGGCCGCCAACACAGCCATGACGTGGTGGCCAGAATCCTCCTCCACATGCCTAAAAGGCCCAATTTCAAGTTCAAGCAAGCAAGCAGTATGGTTTTGGGTGGGTGGGTGGCAGGCTGCATACTTGCGCTTGTATTGCAAGGAATGGGGGAGGTACAATTGAACACTGCCCTGGGACTAGAACTTGCATGGGGATAGTTGCAAGTCTGCATCTTCTGATGCGGCAAGGATCACTTATGATGGGCACACTTTTAGACAGTGACCTGGGAGTCAGAGATGCTTCCAGGGGTCTTCCCCATGCTGTTCCCATGTCTTTTCAGCACTTTATGCATGTGTCACACAGCACATGGCCAGATAAGGTGGTAAAATGTTAAAATGTTAAAATGACATTTCCCGGTGAATGCATTTGTCATAGTTGAAAGCAATACAAAAGTGCAAAAACGCATAAAAAATGCTACTTGTGAACATAGCCGAAGGTTTGAAGAAGTATTTTTGTTTTTGGTCATTTATTTTAACTTATACACCAGTCTTTTCCCTGGAAAGGATGTTCCTTAACATATTTCACAGAAAAAAAGTTTCACTTTAGTTTTTGAACGTTTTATTGTGAGCCCGTAAAAGTGGCTTAATACCTCTGACCACGTTGTTGACAGCAGTGACCTGGGGGTCATAAATGCTTCCTGGGGCGATCCCCATGCTGTCCCCATGTCATTTGAGCACTGTCACTATCGTTTTTGGGCACTTTTTAGGCTTTCTACAGACTGCTGGGGGTGCCGCCGCAAAAATGCTGGCTCTGTTTTCTGGTGTTCCTAGAGATGCTTAGCACTTGTTGGCCCTTTTGCCTTCACTCTGTGGTCCAGCTCACCCCAAACCATCTTGATTGGGTTCAGGTCTGGTGACTGTCGAGGCCAGGTCATCTGGCCTAGCACCCCATCACTCTCCTTCTTGGTCAAATAACCCTTACAGAGCCTGGAGGTGTGTTTGGCGTCATTGTCCTGTTGAAAAATAAATGATGGTCCAACTAAATGCAAACCGGAAGGAATAGCATGCCTCTGCAAGATGCTGTGGTTGCCATGCTGGTTCAGTATGCCTTCAATTTTGAATAAATCCTGACCAGTGTCACCAGCAAAGCACCCCCACACCATCACACCTCCTCCTCCATGCTTCACATTGGGAACGAGGCATGTAGAGTCCATCGGTTCACCTTTTCTGCGTCGCACGAAGACACGGTGGTTGGAACCAAAGATCTCAAATTTGGACTCATCAGACCAAAGCACAGATTTCCACTGGTCTAATGTCCGTTCTTTGTGTTCTTTAGCCCAAACAAGTCTCTTCTGCTTGCTGCCTGTCCTTAGCAGTGGTTTCCTAGCAGCTATTTTACCATGAAGGCCTACTGCACAAAGTCTCTTCTTGACAGTTGTTGAAGAGATGTGTCTGCTGCTAGTACTCTGTGTGACATTGACCTGGTTTCTAATCTGAGCTGCTGTTAACCTGCGATTTCTGAGGCTGGTGACTAGGATAAACTTATCCTCAGAAGCAGAGGTGACTCTTGGTCTTCCTTTCCTGGGGCGGTCCTCATGTGAGCCAGTTTCTTTGATGGTTTTTTCAACTGCACTTGGGGACACTTTCAAAGTTTTCCCAATTTTTCGCACTGACCGACCTTCTTTTCTTAAAGTAATGATGGCCACACGATTTTCTTTACTTAGCTGCTTTTTTCTTGCCATAACACAAATTCTAACAGTCTATTCAGTTGGACTATCAGCTGTGTATCCACCAGACTTCTGCACAACACAACTGATGGTCCCAACCCCATTTATAAGGCAAGAAATTCCACTTATTAAACCTGACAGGGCACACCTGTGAAGTGAAAACGATTTCCGGTGACTACTTCTTGAAGATGATCAAGAGAATGCCAAGAGTGTGCAAAGCAGTCATCAAAGCAAAAGGTGGCTACTTTGAAGAGCCTAGAATATAAGACATATTATCAGTTGTTTCACACTTTTTTGTTAAGTATATAATTCCACATGTGTTAATTCATAGTTTTGATGCCTTCAGTGTGAATGTACAATTTTCATAGTCTTGAAAATACAGAAAAATCTTTAAATGAGAAGGTGTGTCCAAACTTTTTGTCTGTACTGTATATTTTTTTTAATATTTATTTTATATAATTAATATAGATATTAATATAGATATTTAATATATTTAATTTATATGTTACATATCTAATATGTTACACCTTTAATACATATAGAAAAATAAATTTGATTTTATTAAAGCAATATTTTAACAGTAAATAATCTCTGCTTTAGAGTGGTACAATTATTAATTGAATATAAAATATTTTAGACTTCTAATGTTATTATCATAAAGACATTAAAATATTGTTTTATTATTTTATTACATCTAATTTCTTAAAACTATCAACTCTTGTCCTCTTAACATCCACTAAATACAAAGAATTTTCACTAGTAAACACTCTCCTCTCCCTGTCTTTTGTAAAGTCAATTAATGCTTAAAAAAAAAAATATATATATATATATAAACAGTAAAGACCAAAAGTTTGGACACACCTTCTCATTTAAAGATTTTTCTGTATTTTCATGACTTTGAAAATTGTACATTCACACTGAAGGCATCAAAACTATGAACTAACACATGTGAAATTATATACTTAACAAAAAAGTGTGAAACAGCTGAAAATATGTCTTATATTCTAGGTTCTTCAAAGTAGCCACCTTTTGCTTTGATGACTGGTTTGCACACTCTTGGGATTCTCTTGATGAGCTTCAAGAGATAGTCACCGGAAATGGTTTTCACTTCACAGGTGTGCCCTGTGTCACGGGTGTGTCGCCACGAAGATCGTCGCGACTACACAGCCTGACTTCTCGCAGCTGAGTTTTTGGTGCTTTGTGTTTTGGTAGTGAGGGAGTTAATTCTCTCCCTCTGTGCTTGAGGAGGCTCTGCCTCGCTCAGCTGCAGTTTATGCTGCTGGATTGGGATTCCTTCAAATACCTGCTGGTCTGATAGGGAAGTTGTCGGTGAAAGCATTTCTTGCAGACCTACAGAGCGGATCGTTGTTTGGTGGAGTTTGGAGCGAAGAGTATTCGGTGTGGTTTCTTCCCTTCCTCCCTTTATCATTTATCTCCTAACCTGTTGTTCCCTCTGTAATTTTGGTGTGAGTTTTTGTATGCAAGGTGGTTTTTGGTTTTCCCCTTGTACTGTCTCGTTTGTTTAGTACTGTGTTTGGGCATTTTCTATCCTGTTCCCCATTGTTGTGATCGGGGTCCTTCTCAGGACTAGATTACAGAGGTTCAGGGATATTCAGGAGTTTAGGGTTACGCTGGCGGCCTGGACCTCTGTACCATTAACAGTACCTCCAGGTGGAGGGATTAGTCAGGGCCCCCGTTTAGGGTCAGCTCAGGCCCCTGACTTCCTGTACGTTGAGACAGCGTGACATTTTCACCGACCGACACAAAAAAAAAAAAAAAAAATCTCTCCAGCCACCATGGATCCAGTAGCCAGTCTAGCTCGGCAGTTGCAGAGTTTGTCCATGGAGCTGGCGGACGTTAAGTCCAAGGTTTTGTATCCCCAGGAGCAAGCCAGACCTGAACCTAAAGTAGCTCTCCCTGACAGGTTCACTGGGGGGTGGGACAAGTTTTTTGTTTTCCGGGAGGCATGCATGTTGTACTTTCGGCTGCGGCCTCGGTCATCGGGGAGTGAGGAGCAAAGGGTGGGAATTGTCATCTCGCTCCTACAAAGGGACCCACAATCTTGGGCGTTCTCTCTTCCCCCGGGCTCCCCGGCTCTCCAGTCAGTGGATAGGTTCTTCGCTGCTCTGGGACTCGTATATGATGACCCGGATCGGATCTCCCTTGCTGAATCTAAGTTACGTAGGATCCACCAGGGAGATCGTCCGGCGGAGGAATTCTGTTCGGAGTTCCGTATGTGGGCCACGGACACCCAGTGGAATGACCCGGCTCTTAGGAGCCAGTTTTGTCAAGGGTTATCTGACAAATTAAAGGATGTGTTGGGACAGTATGATCCTCCCGCCTCACTGGAAGCCGCTATGGCCCTTGCTATTCACATTGACAGACGGCTTCGGGAGAGGTGCGGGATAACTCCGTTCCCTGTGATGACTCCACCTCCTACAAGGTCCCCTCATGCGGAGGTTCCCCTGGTCAGTCCAGAGGAGCCTATGCAGTTAGGAGGGACATCATTCCGGGGGAGGGGACCGGCGGTGCGCCACAAGACTGGAAGGTGCTTCTTCTGCGGGAGAAAGGGACATTTTATTGGGGGGTGTCCATCCCGTCCGTTGCAGAGTAAAGAGTCGTCGGAAAACTGTTGATCCCAGGTTGTGTGGTGGACGCCAATCTGGGAGTAGGTATTTCGTCCCTAGGTTCGTCTCAGTTTCTCGTGCCGGCGGAGGTGGTGGTGGGTACGAGAACTGAGAGGATATCTGTTCTTCTAAATAGTGGGACCGGGGCTAATCTGGTGGACGCTCGGTTTGCCCGGGTTCAGGGTATGCTATTGAATATGTTGGCTAAACCCGTCCCCATATTTTCGATCGACGCCTGGCCCCTCGGTCAGGGAAGTTTTTTGCAAGTGGTGCATAACGTAAATCTTCAAGTGGGGGCGATACATAAAGAGCTGTTGTCTTGTTACGTGTTGGAGGGTCTTCCCACTCCTATTGTGTTGGGCCTTCCTTGGTTAACTAAGCATAATCCGGTTATTAATTGGCAATCCAGGGAGATAAGCCAATGGAGTGAATTCTGTAATAAAAACTGCATGAATACGGTCATCGATGCTGTCACTCCTAGGGTCTTACCTCCATTTCTGGCGGACTTTGAGGATGTATTCTCGGAGAAAGGGTGTCAGGAACTACCTCTTCATCGCGTGTATGACTGTTCTGTAAAATTGCTTCCTGGGGCCAATTTACCTAAATCTAGGTTGTATAACCTATCTGGTCCGGAAAGGCAGGCCATGAAGGATTATATTTCAGAGAGTCTGGCTAAGGGGCATATTAGACCTTCATCTTCCCCAGTGGCCGCGGGGTTCTTCTTTGTGAAGAAGAAAGATGGAGGCCTACGCCCTTGCCTGGATTTTCGTGAACTTAATCGGATTACGGTCCGAGATCCGTATCCACTCCCACTTATCCCCGATCTCTTTAATCAGATCGTGGGCGCCAAGTGGTTCTCTAAGTTGGATCTCAGGGGGGCATACAATCTGATTAGGATGAAGGAGGGGGATGAGTGGAAGACGGCATTTAACACTCCGGAGAGGCATTATGAGAACCTTGTCATGCCATTCGGTCTGACTAATGCCCCGGCGGTGTTCCAACACTTTGTTAATGATATTTTTCGCCGCCTGGTGGGTCAATTTGTGGTCATATATCTGGATGACATCTTAATTTACTCGCCTGATCTTGTGTCTCATCAGGAGCATGTTAGGCAGGTGTTACAGATCTTGCGGGATAATAAACTGTACGCCAAATGGGAGAAGTGTGTGTTCGCCGTACAGGAACTCAAGTTTTTAGGTTTCCTGGTGTCTGCGTCCAGTTTTCGTATGGACCCAGGGAAAGTGCGGGCAGTTTTGGAGTGGGATCTGCCAGAGAATCTTAAGGCACTACAACGTTTCCTGGGGTTTGCTAATTATTACCGGAAATTCATTCGTAATTTCTCATCCATGGTTAAACCTCTCACAGACATGACAAAACAGGGGACGGATTTTTCTAGGTGGTCTGACAAGGCTTGTCAAGCATTCTCCTCCTTGAAAAAATGTTTTGCCTCGGCACCCATACTCATACAACCTGATGCGTCACAGCCGTTCATTGTAGAGGTAGACGCTTCTGAAGTAGGGGTGGGAGCAGTTTTATAACAAGGTTCGTCTCCTGTTAAGTGGCGTCCGTGCGCTTTTTTTCTCCAAAAAATTGTCGTCCGCTGAGAGGAATTACGATGTCGGCAATAGGGAACTCTTGGCCATAAAGTTAGCTTTTGAAGAGTGGCGCCATTTTTTGGAGGGGGCAGTCCATCCGGTCACCGTTATCACCGATCACAAGAACCTGCTATATCTGGAGTCCGCAAGACGTCTGAATCCCAGACAAGCCAGGTGGTCATTGTTTTTTAACAGGTTTAATTTTGTCGTTACATATCGTCCTGGGTCAAAAAATGTGAAGGCGGATGCCTTATCTCGTAGTTTCCCTGGGGCCGGGAATACGGATGATCCGGTTCCTATCCTTCAAGAGGGGGTGGTGGTGTCGGCAGTATGCTCTGAGCTTGAGGAGGAGGTATTGGAGGCTCAGGGGGACGCCCCTGTTGGACCTCCAGGGAGACTGTTTGTTCCAGATCAGCTACGACAAAAGGTGATCGAGGCACACCATAACTCAGCTTTGGCAGGACACCCAGGGAGTAAAGCAACTGTGGATCTCCTCTCGCGTCGGTTTTGGTGGCCTAACTTACATAAGGAGGTGGTAACTTTTGTTGCGTCCTGTGGGGTTTGTGCGCGCTCTAAGACTCCACATACCCGTCCGTCTGGGGCCCTCTTACCTTTGAAGATCCCGGAGCGTCCTTGGACTCATCTGTCTATGGACTTTATTACGGACCTCCCGCCGTCCTCGGGTAAAACGGTCATACTCGTTGTAGTAGACAGGTTCAGCAAGATGGCACATTTTATCGCTCTTCCTGCTCTTCCTAATGCTAAAACTCTTGCGCAGGTGTTCATTGGAGAGATTGTGAGGCTTCACGGGGTACCCTCCGATGTGGTGTCGGATCGGGGGTCTCAGTTTGTGTCCAAATTCTGGAAGGCTTTTTGTACTCGGCGGGGGATGCATTTATCGTTCTCATCGGCTTTTCATCCTCAGACCAATGGTCAGACGGAACGTATGAACCTGAGTTTGGAGACATATCTCCGGTGTTTTGTGTCAGAGAACCAGGAGGACTGGGCTTCTTTCTTACCTCTGGCGGAGTTTGCTCTTAATAATAGGCGGAGCGAATCCACTGGTAAGTCCCCGTTTTTTGGGGCATATGGTTTTCACCCCCAGTTTTGTACTTTCAGTAGAGGGGGCTCTTCGGGGGTTCCTGAGGAGGAACTATTTTCGTCATCACTCGCTTCAGTGTGGAGAGGGGTACTGAATAATCTGAGTACTATGGGGAACCGATACAAACGTATGGCTGATAGGAGGAGAGTGTCTGGTCCGGACCTAAGTGTGAACGATCGGGTATGGTTGTCTACTAAGAATATAAAACTCAAGGTTCCCTCCTGGAAACTGGGTCCCAGGTTCATCGGGCCGTACAGGATCAGTTCTATAATTAATCCGGTGGCATTCCATCTTGACCTCCCCCCTACGTTTAAAATTCATAACGTGTTCCACAGATCTTTGCTTAAGAGGTATGTGGCGCCAATGATACCGTCACCTTTACCTCCTCCTCCAGTGGTGGTCAATGGAAATTTGGAGTTTCAGGTATCGAAAGTCATCGATTCACGTTTTAGTCGCCGGTCCCTTCAGTACCTGGTTCATTGGAAAGGGTATGGTCCTGAGGAGAGAATGTGGGTTCCTGCGTCAGATATTAATGCAGACCGGTTAATTCGGGCCTTCCACATGACTCACCCAGATAAACCTGGCCCTGAGGGTCCAGAGGCCCCTCGTAGAAGGGGGTGTACTGTCACGGGTGTGTCGCCACGAAGATCGTCGCGACTACACAGCCTGACTTCTCGCAGCTGAGTTTTTGGTGCTTTGTGTTTTGGTAGTGAGGGAGTTAATTCTCTCCCTCTGTGCTTGACGAGGCTCTGCCTCGCCCAGCTGCAGTTTATGCTGCTGGATTGGGATTCCTTCAAATACCTGCTGGTCTGATAGGGAAGTTGTCGGTGAAAGCATTTCTTGCAGACCTACAGAGCGGATCGTTGTTTGGTGGAGTTTGGAGCGAAGAGTATACGGTGTGGTTTCTTCCCTTCCTCCCTTTATCATTTATCTCCTAACCTGTTGTTCCCTCAGTAATTGTGGTGTGAGTTTTTGTATGCAAGGTGGTTTTTGGTTTTCCCCTTTTTCTGTCTCGTTTGTTTAGTACTGTGTTTGGGCATTTTCTATCCTGTTCCCCATTGTTGTGATCGGGGTCCTTCTCAGGACTAGATTACAGAGGTTCAGGGATATTCAGGAGTTTAGGGTTACGCTGGCGGCCTGGACCTCTGTACCATTAACAGTACCTCCAGGTGGAGGGATTAGTCAGGGCCCCCGTTTAGGGTCAGCTCAGGCCCCTGACTTCCTGTACGTTGAGACAGCGTGACACCCTGTCAGGTTTAATAAGTGGGATTTCTTGCCATATAAATGGGGTTGGGACCATCAGTTATGTTGTGTAGAAGTCTGGTGGATACACAGCTGATAGTCCTACTAAATAGACTGTTAGAATTTTTATTATAGCAAGAAAAAAGCAGCTAAGTAAAGAAAAACGAGTGGCCATCATTACTTTAAGAAATGAAGGTCAGTCAGTCCGAAAAATTGGGAAAACTTTGAAAGTGTCCCCAAGTGCAGTTGCAAAAACCATCAAGCGCTACAAAGAAACTGGCTCACATGAGGACCGCCGCAGGAAAGGAAGACCAAGAGTCACCTCTGCTTCTGAGGATAAGTTTATCCAAGTCACCAGCCTCAGAAATTGCAGGTTAATAGCAGCTCAGATTAGAGACCATGTTAATGCCACACAAAGTTCTAGCAGCAGACACATCTCTTCAACATCTGTTAAGAGGAGACTTTGTACAGCAGGCCTTCATGGTAAAATAGCTGCTAGGAAACCACTGCTAAGGACAGGCAACTAGTAAAAGAGACTTGTTTAGGCTAAAGAATACAAGGAATGGACATTAGACCAGTGGAAATTTGTGCTTTGGTCTGATGAGTCCAAATTTGATATCTTTGGTTCCAACCATCGTGTCTTTGTGCGACCCAGAAAAGATGAACGAATGGACTCTACATGCCTGGTTCCCACCGTGAAGTATGGAGTAGGAGGTGTGATGGTGTGGGGGTGCTTTGCTGGTGACACTGTTAGGGATTTATTCAAAATTGAAGGCTTACTGATCCAGCATGGCTACCACAGAATCTTGCAGCGGCAAGCTATTCCATCTGGTTTGCGTTTAGTTGGACCATCATTTATTTTTCAACAGGACAATGACCCCAAACACACCTCCAGGCTGTGTAAGGGCTATTTGACGAAGAAGGAGAGTGATGGGGTGCTACGCCCGATGACCTGGCCTCCACAGTCACCAGACCTGAACCTAATCGAGATGGTTTTGGGTAAGCTGGACAGCAGAGTGAAGGCAAAAGGGCCAACAAGTGCTAAGCATCTCTGGGAACTCCTTCAAGATTGTTGGAAGACCATTTCCGGTGACTACCTCTTGAAGCTCATCAAGATAATGCCAAGAGTTTGCAAAGCAGTCATCAAAGCAAAAGGTGGCTACTTTGAAGAGCCTAGAATATAAGACATATTTTCAGTTGTTTCACACTTTTTTGTTAAGTATATAATTCCACATGTGTTAATTCTTAGTTTTATGCCTTCAGTGCGAATGTGCAATTTTCATAGTCATGAAAATACAGAAAAATCTTTAAATGAAAAGGTATGTCCAAACTTTTGGTCTGTTTCAACAAGTAAATTTCAACAAGTAAAATGCTCTATTTACCAATAAAAAACATGTTCTCATAAACTCATTATTCCCCGTAACATAAAGGAAGCTGACACATATAATATCTAGATTAGGAGGCAGCCTCATGCTTTTCACAGATCTCACTGAGATCGTTCATCTCACAATATTCAAGGTTCCAACCAGATAAAGAACTTTTTGAATAAACTCACATGGATACACCATTTTATTTTTTCTTGAGCATAAATTTACATATGTAATTTTATGCATCCACTATCTTTATTGACAAAATAAAATGATATGTATGTGTTCTTTTGATAAATTCCCTCCTGGTGTATGTTTTTTTTATCCCTGACTACATGTGTTTCTATATACCCCTTCCCCTTTCCTTGGTGCCTTTTTTAAATTTTTTTCATGTACTTAATCACTTGTATGTTATTCACTGCTTTCAATTATGGGTGTCCTGAAGAAGGAGTTAGAGTGACTCTGAAACACGTTGCCATTAAACAAAGTTATGTTTGCTTTTAATCCTTGTTATTCACCCTGAATAGCTTAGAGAATTCACATCACCGGGTTAACACATAATACAATTTTTAAAAATTATATATTTTCTGAAAAAATATATATACTTGTTTTATCTACCTATTCCTTAATCAACAGCATAAAGTACAAATTAAAAAATTTCCCAGGTATAAAACATACTTGAATGAGAATATCAAGGACTTACAAGTTATTGATGTCCCTTAGGTGGCCTTTGAGCCTCGGGCAACAAATAGGTTAATAGGCTGGATATGATGAGCATACAGAGTTAGACAGCCATGACAATAGGTCAAGCATCACCACAAACCAGAAATAGATCTTTTGTCATATGAAGTCTGATTATAGCTGCCTCCAGCAACAAACTAAAGGAAAAAATGTAAGTCAGCAATTTATTTTGAATACATGGGTAAGTGTGTAATGATACTAGGTACTTCAAATGCTCTAAATATTTCAAATGCTATAGTTACAGTATATATTAATTTCATCTAGAAATCAGATCTTAATGTTAGATACATAAAATTAATGTCATTCAACCCCATTGCAAATTGGGCTGAATAGCAAAAAGCAGAATCAAACTTGTAAATGAAACATGATTCATACACACAAAACAGATAATTTATGAAATTCATGCCATTTGGATATTTTGTGTCTAATGTCAGTATTCAAAAAGCCCCATAGTAAGATGTCTCTGCCTGTTACCTCCCCTCTTCGGGCATTTAACCTTTCCAATGCCTTTTCAAAAGTATTTAATGAATTTACTTGGGTTTACATGTTTTCTTTTTTTACTTGTCATGTTGTCAATTTGTATTCAAGTATTCCCCATCACTTTGCCATAGAATCGATACAATACCAATTGAATCAATTAACTTTTTGTACCATGCTGTTTAAACAAAGACTTTAATATTTTTACGGTGCTGGATCTCTACTTTTCTACCTGTTTATTCACCTGAGGATTCTGGCCCAGGTTCTTTCCGAGCTTCTGTTGTTTTTGAACATTAGAATTCCTCTAAAGAATGGGGAGCTGAACATTTTTTTATATATTTAAATTTTGTATGTATGACTGAACCTGGTTGTTAAGCTGGTGCCTCTGTTTGCTGAAGTGCCCCTTGTTGTTACAATAATGTAAAAAACATCTTGTCCATAATGTCAGATATACTGTAAGTGTTGCTGCCTTGACTACTTGTTGTTGGGAGTCAGCCAGTGAGCGGGTTACTATTTGATGCACAGCAGAAACTACTCCACCTTACAGCTATTCTACTCCAGGTATTAAAGCTGTAAAACTGCTTGGCAGTGCTTTTCCTTAGATAAGTAAAAATACATTTATGTCGAATCAATGATGTGTTATGGCTGTTAGGGATGAAGGTCAGGTCACTTTAACCTGATCCGGAGGAGAAGTAGGTGGAGACAGATAATCACCACCTGGTAGTGACAGCAGATGTAGTTCCCAGCCACAGAGGCCTCAATAAATGTCCCAGATGCAGTGGTTCATCACTGTTGCTGAACACATTTATCCAGTGAGCTGTAAAACTCATCTATTTTCTCTGACCATACTTGCTACTCCAGGTATCTAGAGTGAAGTGCACTTTGGAGCTTAACTTTATGTCCACAGAGTGGCCTATGTTATCCTGCATATAAGAACAGAGATGAAGCAATCCTTTGTGTGAGAAATAATAGTGGCTTGGCATCTTCCATGAGGCTGAGCGCATCCATAATGAACAGGTGATGTTGCTTTATGTGCTCATGGAGAGCCATAGTTCCTAGTCCACATACGTCAGGATGTCCACAACTTATTTTCCCATTTGATAGAGTGCCAAAGAAAAATGAAGGGGCAAACAAAATAATTCAATCAATTAATTAGAAGCAGTTTTTCTGATGCAGTATGTTCCTTAGAACCCAGGGTACTGTGGATTAAGACACTATGGTACAGAACAGAAACTGGTGTCATTGATGGATTGGAAATTACACTGCTTACAACATTAAGTGGTATGGAAGTGGAGTAGGTGGACTGAGCAGAAAACTGACTTTAGTTGAACATGTGCAGATTGACATCTCAAGCGTTTTTCCCGAAGCCTACACAGGGAAAGAAATGGGAATGAGGACTCCATTCAGCGCCAACATCTTAAGCACCAGGACACCCCCTCTTCCAAGCCCGAGGGATGCAGCATTGCTCCACTCCTGCCTGCTGCCAGCCTCATGAAGCAGCGACCCTGCCTCCTGAGATCCCGCTCCACCGACGCCGAGAGATTCCCGGGAAGCTTCCGTAAAATGGAACTATTATACGCACCACCATTTTATTTAAAACATTTTTTGCTCTCCAAATTTTGAGGTGCGTCTTATAGTCCACAAAATAAAGTAATTAGTGTTGAGCGAGTAAGTTCGGTTAACCGAGTATTTATAGAATGCTCGGGCTTTAAGTTTTCGTCTCTCCATGAACATGATTTGCAACTGTTTTTACAGATTTAATACATGTGAGGAATGCTGGAAAAACAGGCATTCCTCACATGTATTAAATCTGTCAAACAGTCGCAAATCATGTTCACGGAGCGACGAAAACTTAAAGCCTGAGCACGCTATAAATACTCGGTGCTCGGCTGAGTATACTCGGCGAAAGGGTTAACCAAACATACTCGCTCAACACTAACGGTAATCCATTATGCCGTCCACATTCTTCTCACTAATACGCATGTCAGTGGCAAAAATACAGATATTCTCTAGATCTTTCAGGTTTCGGGGCTGCCGCCGGGCAACATTGGGTTTCAGCTCCCTCCAAAGATTTTGTATTGAGTTCTGGTCTGGAGACTATTAATAGATTGCCTAAGGCAAATAATCCTTAACTAAAGACTATAAAATATAACTTTTAATAATACTAATAAAGTAATATAACCATTTAAAATTCTGCATGAGTCAGAATGTTCATGGACACGGAAAGACTAATCATTCACTGATTGGCGTAGAAGGGAGGAGGGGAGGGGAAATGTAGAAAGCTTACCACGTTGTCGATTTCAAAACCATATATCAGCCGGAATCCATCCTGAGGGTGCCGCACCCATTGGTGAACACAAGCAAATGGGTGCGGCACAAGCTTATAGCCACGACTCCGGGTTATTTGAAAGATACCTCCACAGTTTTGAAGGTTTTTGACAACTTTGCTTGGCATTCAGATTATTCCTTTGCAACATGTGATGTAATAAACTTGTATTCTTCTATTCCTCACACCACAGCCATGGTAGCCGTGAAATATCATTTGGACAATTATAGTGCCTATTCATTACCTCTCAAGCAGCTCATTTTATTGTCACTTGATTATTTAATTCAGCATAATTTTTTCATGTTTCAGTCAAAATTTTTTCTTCAGAAGTTGGGAGCCCCAATGCGTTTCAAATTCTCACCTTCATTAGCTATTCCCTTCATGGCTTGGTGGGAGGAAATATATATTTTTTCTGCTAGCAATCCTTTCATTTCATCTTTGGTATGGTTTTGTAGATATGTGGATGATGTACTCCTGGTCTGCAATGTGAGCGAGTCCACATATTCTAATTTTGTTCTATATTTGATTTCTAACAATTGCAATGTTTGGTTCACATGTAGTCATCTAACTACTAATACTCCTTTTTGGATATTATGTTACATGGCAACCTTACCACCTATAGAGTTGATTCATCTGTATATAGGAAAGACACTTCTGGAAATGCCATTCTTTTAGCCTCCAGTTCACACCCTAGGCATGTTACGAATGCTATCCCTAAGGAGCAATTTATTAGAGCTAGAAGGATTTGTTCTAGCGAAGAGGTTTTTTTTAAGGAAAGTAAAACTATTAAGAACAGGCTGAAAGATAGGGGATATAATAGGTCCAGAGTGAATAAAGCATTTGAAAAAGTGCCTAATATTTCACGTAATATTTTTTTATATGGTACAGGGAAAACACTAAAATCGGTTTCTCCCTCTACCACTATTTTTTCTACTGCCTTTAGCAGTCAGTTTCATACTATTAAGGGCATTATCCAGAAATATTTACCAGTGGTAAATCAAGACAACCGCCTTCGTACAATTCTAGATGGTGGTTGTCAGGTGGTAGCTAAAAGAGGCAGATCACTTGGTGACATGCTATCACCCAGCCTGACACGCAATGTAAAATCCCCCTCATCTTGGCTTTCAGCTACAGGTTTTTACAAATGTGCATTGAGCAGATGCAATGTATGTCAGTAAGCGGATAAAAAGAAACACACATTCAGTTCCTCTGAGGGTGTGTCATATTCTATTAAAACATTCATCAATTGTGAGACCAGTCATGTAATCTACTGCATACACTGCAAAATCTGCAATTTACAATATGTAAGTTACACCACATGTAAACTCAAAAAAGGATAGCTGAGCACATGGGTAACATCAGCAGTGGTAACTCTGGTTATTCTGGGGCAGCTAAACATTTTAGCACATTGCATAGAGGAGACCTTTCCTGTTTGTCTTTTTTTGGGATTGAAAAAGTTGATCATTCCATTCGGGGGGGGGGGGGGGGCAGCTGGCAGTAACAATTAGCTATAAGAGAAACTTACGGGATATTGACCTTGGACATTAAATATCCCCAGGGCATGAATTTCAAAAATGACCTACTTTCATTTATTAGTGATTGTGATGACCAATTTTTTTTTTTTTTTTTTTGATACTGCTTGTTTAGTAGTGATGTTGAGACACTGACTGCTAGGCTGTGTAATGCCGTTTGTTGATTTTTTGTACCTAATTCCTTTCTTAGTGTTACTGGTTGCCTGGCTGCATATCTGACATCATCTTGTGTGACACTAACTGCTGAATTGCGGCTTCCATTAGTTGCCATTATGTGAATTATTATTGCAATTATATTTGTCCATTCAGAATATTATTGTCATGTTGGGTATGCTTTATGAGTTATTTATTATTCTTTGCACTACATTTATTATCTTATGCTCCTCACCTGTAATGTTTGCAGCTTCCTCTGCAGCACTGATTTGAGCTCCACCTATTGTTTTTGCTCATTTATTGAAAGTTTGGTATAAAGTCTGGTCTGTTATATGTTGCCTGAGTCGTCCTATGAATAAGGGTGTTGTATACACCAGAAATGCGTCAGGTTTCTGAGGTTTCATTTTAGCATGTTTTAATTTTTGTTTTTTTCAATAAAGAACAATTTTTAATTATTTCCTGTTGGATGTGCCGGTGGATTTCCCTTTTCTTTTTCATTAACCATTCACTGAGATCACTCTCTGTCTGGTGTCCTTATTGTATAAATTATGTGGTTGGAAGATAGCTTAGGTGCGTCCGCTATCCGTACTATTCTATCATTAATTCTCCCTTATAAAGGTTTGGGTATGATGTCATCAGGGTCAACCAATCAAGTCATCCTACTTACTATCCAATCAAACGTTATAATGTCAGGCCAATAGTCACCTTTGTGATATTACACTCAGAGGTCAATACTTTATGCCACCAATAGTTGCATACTTTATAGACTCTTGCGTCAGTATGTTGTCACCAGGGGTCAACCGGTTAGGTCATTAAAATTACCAGGTCCTTCTATTATTGGGCTAATAGATATCCATGTTATGTTTTGCCTAAGGTCAACACCACATGTTCCCAATAGCTGAGTACGTTATAGGTCCCAGCACTGATGTCAGCAGTCCTTAATGCCAATCCATTGGTCTCTTACTGTTATGATCTGCAACATAAACTAAGGAAAGAATGGGAAAAGCTGTCCCTACAGTAAGACTAAGCTAAATCCATACGATGTAGCGGGCAGCCTGTTCCTTGTGAACAGACCCGCTTTCGTCCTCGGCTAGTCTGAACGGAGACCTATAGAATAAAGGGAGGGGTCCCTAAAAGAACTAAGGACTGAGACAAAAATGGGACACCTCCTAACAGAAGTTGTTGCAGAGCAAAAAGACAAACTGACAAAAAGTACTAGAGGTCCCAGAGGACCAAGCAAACTAGACAGAGATAGGCACGGAAGCACCTGGCTAGAGAGACAGGCAAAAAACGCTGAAGTCCAGCAAAGCCAGAAGGGCGGAGCTGGAATATATAGGCAGCAGGTAACGTGACCGCAAAACACAAGATAGCAAAACTAACAGGAGGGTTCTAACACGGGGTGGTGAATCCCATTGCGTTATATCCCTCCACCACTTCCGGGTCTCAGTGGTGATGTATTTCCACCTATACTTACCAGTCATCTGGTCAGCCTACAGGATGGGATTCTCTTCTGCACCCACGCTAACCAGTGCTTCTGGGTCTTGATGGCTTTGTACATCCACCCACCTGTATCCATCACAGACATAAGTGTGCATGTCAAAGCCTACATTACTCCTATGCAATTAAAGGAACCTACTCACACATTATTAATGCGCATGTCATATTCCACATACATATACTCTCTTTTAACATTCCTTCCATGTTCTAGGTGCAATAAAGAGCTCTTAGTAGCTTAATCGGACAATGATATACATTCCTCTTACAACTCATTTCTCCTTGAATTTTGAGATTATTAGACAATCATATAACAATAAATTATATTATACATATGTATATATCATAAAGGTAAGTATATAATCACCCCTGATATCCCATACGTATGAAAATTCTGTATACTAGTACAATCTATTGTTAATTCTGATATTATGGCCATATACTTCTTATTCCAAAATCATAATTATTGGCATAGTTATATTGTATTTATTTATCATAAAGTTAGATATTTAATCGCCACTGATATCCCATATATATATAAACATATATAAGACTTCTGTATACTAGTATAATCAATTATCAATTCTAATATGAAGTATGGATGGCTTTATCCGTGTTGGTTTTGGCAATCGCTCCTCATAGTTTAGAATAACCATGATTTTGGAATAATTGCAGAGTTCTTAAAAGCTGTATCAGAGAACCAGGTGGCGGCTCTGAGGCTAGGCAAGCTCACACACGTACCATGCCTGGCCCATGTGCTCAACTTAGTGATTCTGCAGTTTCGCAAAACCTACCTGGATCTGCCAAAGCTGCTTGTAAAAGTACACCGTGCGTGTCACCATTTCAGATAATGAGCTACAGCTTCCACTGCCCTGGCAGGGCTTCAGTAGCGTTTGCAGCTTCCCGCTCACTGATTGGTGTGCGATGTGACCACGCATTGGAAATCAACATTGCAGATGTTTGGAATGATTTTGAACAGCAGAGAGCAGTTGAGTACCAGCTTCAATACATCCATCGGCATTCAGGTCAGCCTCCTCACATAAGAGCTGATGAATGGGCATGGATGTCTAACATCTGTGCCGTCCTTCAAAACTTTGAGGACTCCACCAAGATGGTGAGCAGCGATGACGCCATAATTAGCGTTACCATCCCACTTCTTTGTCTACTGAAACGTTCGCTGCTCACAGTTAAAGAGGAGGCATTGTCGGCAGAGAAAGGAGGCAGAGGAAGAAGAGAACATGGACAGTCCTCTTGGTGAGAACTGGGAAGTCTTAGCTGTTGGCAGTCTGGCACACATGGCCGACTTTATGTTCCACTGCCTTTACCGTGACCATTGCGTTGTATCCATTTTGGGCATTACATAAAACTGGCACGGCACGAGAGAATTCTTGGAGACGGAAGTGTGAGGTTCTGATTAAGGAGGATGTCAGTCTTAGATCAGTTGCAGAATGGAGGGCTCGGGAGGGGTGATACACAGAACTGAGGGATGAGATATAGGGTGCAAAACTGTGGAGAGCGTGGTGGGTGAGAGAGGTGAGTTTGTAAGGTATTCTGTAGTGATTGATTGTTTAAGCTAACCAGTGCAATGACTGGCACAGGATAGAGGCGTCGGTGAAGCACCTTGATAGAAATATGACCCTGGCTGCTGCATTCAGAGGGGATTGGAGAGGAGACAACTTGTTTAGAGGGAGACCGATTAGAAGAGAGTTGCAGTAGTGAATAGCAGCGACAGTAAGAAGTTTTGCAGTATCAAAGGTGAGATAAGGTCTAATTCTGGAGATGTTTTTAAGGTGCAGGTGACATGAGCAAGTAAGTGATTTGAATAAAGGAAAGTTGCGTGTCAAATATTAAGACCGCAGGAGTCCCGAGTGGAAGTTATGGTGACACCATATAGTGGCACCACTTAAAGGAAATTGCAAAGTCAGGTATAGGTAGGTTAGTAGAGGGAGGAAAATGAAGGAGTTCATTTTTGGAGATATTAAGTTCAAGCTCTTGTTGAAGAATTCTAACAAAAAAAAAATTCCCATCTGACAACGCTGGCGGCAGAGGTCACAGTCAGGCAGTTCATTGGAGAACCAAGTAGTACAAGCAAGGGATACACAAATCAGATGCGGCAGAGGCAGGAGAATGCTGTCAAAGGTCTAGGACCGTTTTCTCAGACCCTCCCAGCACCCAGGCCCTGATACATGGGCTACTCTGACAAGGAGGACAAAGTGTTGGAAGATGCTGAAGGACTACATTAGCGACCATACCAGCGTCCTTCATGATTCCTCTGTCTCTGTGCCTTACAACTGTTGGTTTTCCAAGCTGGACACGTAGCATGAGCTGTCTCTCTATGCTTGGGAGGTCCTGGCCATTTGCGTTTTGTCAGAGATGTTTTTTAGTGCCTCCGGGGGGCAATATAACTGATAAAACTGATTGACGTATCCACTTGTCAACTGAAAATGCTGAAAGGTTGACTCTTCTAAAAATGAACAAGGGCTGGATTGGGCCAGACTTCTCACCACTACCTGATGGTAGCATCAAACATTTACTCAAATCCAGTGGTTATTTTTTTGGGGGTCTATTCCCATTCACTCCTTCACACCCAGACATGGGTATACACTTCAAAAAGTGTTCTATTTCATGTCTCCCTCCTCCTTCTCCTCATTCTCCACCACCATATTACCAAGGTGACCGTGATACAACACCCACATCATTTTTTTAAGGGTGTTTCTGATTTCAATATTCATTTTGGAATGCAATCACCATTTTTGCAATATTCGCCAATGTAATTGTCAAATATTCGTTCAACATTGCCAAATGCCATTGGATTCAATTGGGTGCCAAAACCAAACGCATACACAGCACCTTCAAACTGGACCAAAAGCTGCCAAAATACATCAATTTAGGGGCAGACACCAGGAAAGTGCTATCAATTGACCCAGAGTACAAGTAGTATAATTATTATTTATTATTATAGCACCATTTATTTCATTGTGCTTTATATGTGAAAAGAGGTCACTGACTGGTACAAGAGCAGAGAGGGCCCTGCCCGTGAGGGCGCACAAATAGTCTATAAAGGATGAGTGAGGATACAGTATATGAGGATACAGCTGGTCATGCAGCGGTATGGTGGAGCAAGGGTTACTGCAGGTTGTAAGTTGGTCGGAAGAGGTGGGACTTCAGCTTTCTTTTAAAGGTTTCAACAGTAGGCGAGAGTCTGATATGTAGGGGTACAGAGTTCAAGAGTAAAAGGGATGCACGGGAAAAATCTTGGTTGTGATTGTGGAAAGAGGAGATAAGACAGGAGTAGAGAAGGAGATCTTGTGAGGATCAGAGGTTGCGTGCAGGTATTTACCGGGAGACTAGGTCACAGATATATGGAGGAGACAGGTTGTGTATGGCTTTGCATGTCATGGTTATGGTTTTGAACTGAATCTCTGGCCAATGGGGAGCCAGTGAAGGGATCATATAGATTGCAATCTTATAGATTGCTGGAGCCAGTCCACAGTAAAAAAGCAGCCATAGAGAGTCCGGGAACCTTCCCACAGACTTTTCTTAGCCAGGGCTGCTTCTCAGCAGGGTTGGACGGGCACACCAGAGAACCCAAGACTCTACGGTGGGCCCTGGCTTCTCCTTCAGGAGAGTTCATAGTGCAAACTTTGCAGGTTGTGATGATGATAGAGGCCACCATCTCCTTAGCTTGCTGCTGGTACTTTTCTGTGGCAATCAGCTTGCCTAGAATGTTTCCAGTGGTTTGGTATTGGCACCCAGTACCAGAAGCAAAGCCATCCCCAATTTCCTTCTCAGGAATTTTATTTGGTAGACTGAGTGGCCGCCCAAATAAATTAATTTCTCACAAAGGAGCTGAAGATACTGAGTGGCAGTAGGTGCAAGTTTCTCCGGCATGTTAGATATCAGAGGGAGAACAGAGAGTGCAGAACAATGGCTTAGTGGTTAGCACTGAAGCCTTGCAGCACTGGGGTCCTGGGTTCAAATCCCTGCAAGGACAACATCTGAAAGAATTTTGTATGTTCTCCCCCTGTTTGCATAGGTTTCCTCCTCAGTAAAAAAAGCAGCTATCAATTGTCCAGGAACCTTCACACAGACTTTTCTTAGCCAGGACTACTTCTCGACAGGATTGGACAGGCCCACCAGAGAATCCTTGGGTGTGCCTTGGCTTCTCCAAGTTTGCTAGCGCAAACTTTGCAGCTGCTATGGGGCTTTTGAGAGGGTGGAGAAAGGTGGGCCCTCAGAATCAAATCCTCTGGTTGGCCCAATGTTCTTCAGTCTCACACTGCTTCTCGATGAGAGTTGTATTTCACCACAGCCATATTCTTTAGCTCGGTGAAGGGACTGACATAGAGGGAAACCATATTTACTTCGGCTGTCATTTCTCAGCCACCAGGTTTCGGCCATTGTCACACATGACCATGTCTGGCTGTATGTTCAGTGGTGAGAGCCACAGATCAGGCTGCTGTGTTACAGCTTTCAACAACTTTTCAGCGGTGGGCAGTTTGTCACCTAAGCATTAAGCATATTATCTAAAGCACAGCCTGTTGCCGCTTGGCCAAGGCAGTGCTTCACTGCTTCCAGCTTGTGACTGATATGGTCATTTCGGAGATGAAGGCCTAACAGGAAGAGGAGGTGCAGTAGCTGAACAATGTGATTATTATGTTGAGATTATATTGGTCAGTCTGGTTTTAATACTAAAGATCCGACTGTGTTTTGTTCTGGGTTTTTTTACGTTTCTTCAAATGTGCATTGGAGAGAGTCCTAATTTTTGGCAGCCCTTGAAATGGCTGTATATGCAATAACAGTATAGGAGAAACACTCCTTAATAATGGGAAGGACACTTCAAAAATATTTTATATTCTAGAATATTAACTGCCTTATCTGAAATTCACTGACAAAATTGTTCACAGATGTGCTATTTGTCAGCGGCCAACTGTGAATAGGTTTGAACCCACTACTGCAATACTTTAAATGGAGTGTAATATTTGATACGCTCACAAAAATTGCTGGATTATTACGGCAGTCATATGGGATAACTTCTGATGGCCACGGTTTCAGACAGTCGCCCAATATTATGTTATTTGTCAGCGACCAAGTGTCAATTGGTTCAACAAAACACAGGTGGCTGACTTTAAATGGAGTGGAATATTTGGCATGCTCCTCAAAATTTCTGTATTATTATGAAAGTCATCAGGATCATGTGCGTCTGACCATTGAAAAAAGTTCCTCTGCTTTCACAATACAGTAATGTGAATAAAAGTAAAAAAATCTGGCTGTATTCTGCGAACAAGCCGATGGAGCAGTAAAGTGGTGTACACTGACACATTGCTACAAACTGTAAATAAAGGACAATATTTACCATGTTCACTACAAATGGCTGGATTTGTACAGCAGTTATGTGATAGGTCTGACGGACAACCACAGCTTTAAATAGTGGGCCTGTAGTTTACTAATACTATTCTTCACAGCGACCTCGTGTGAATAGCTTCACTGACACACTGCAGCAAAATGTAAATAGAGGCCAGAAATGGCTGAATTTGGACCGCAGTTATGTGATATGTCTGACAGACAACCACAATTTTAAATAGTGGTCCTGTAGGTTACTATTCTTCAAAGCGACCTCGTGTGAATAGCTTCACTGACACACTGCAACAAACTGTAAATGGAGGCCAATATTTTCCACGTTCACTACAAATTTCTGGATTTTTATCGCTGTAATATGGAAAAGATCTGTCTGTATTCTGCAGTGCTAACAACCAAAAGGAGCAGAAAAATGGTGTACTATGGATTGCTTTTTAAGCAAATAGTTAGGATTAAGAATTAAGATAAAAAAAAAAACTGCCGTCTTCACCTCACAAATCCTTCCCAACATCTGCAATGTAGAGTTCCAACGTGTGGGGACATCACACACCAGTCGGTGAGCTGGAAGCTGCAAAAACTGCTGAAACACGGCAAGGGCGGCGAAAGCTGTAGGTGACTTTCTAAAATAGGCACACAGGCGGCGTACTTTGACAAACAGATCTGGCAGCTACAGATAGGTTTTGATAAACCGCTGAAACAAGAGGTTTAGCACATGGGCCAGGCACGGTACGTGTGTGAGCTCACCTCACCTCAGAGCCGCCACCAGGTTCCAGCCATTGTCACACACGACCATGCCTGGCTGTAGGTTCAGCTGTGTCAGACACAGATTTGCCTGCTCTTTCAGAGCTGTCCACAACTCTTCAGCATTGTGCGGTTTGTCACCTAAGCATATTAGCTTCAGCACAGTTGGTTGCTGCTTGTCCGAGGCAGTGTTGCATTGCTTCCAGCTTGCGATTGATGTGGTCATTTAAGAGATTGATGCTGAAGAGGAGGAGGAGGTGAAGGAGCTGTAGAATAAGGGGACAACCCTGATTGACCCAGGGCCCACAATCCTCACTGTCGGGAGTACGTGTTCCGCCCCAAGTTCCGACTGGGTCCCGGCTTTCACTATATTAACCTAATTTGTCATCAGCGAGATGTACCATCCCTGCCCACAAGCACTTGTCCACGTGTCTGTGCTTAGGTAGATTTTCCCAGTAACTGCATAGTTGAGGGCACGGCTAATATTGCGGGACACGTGCTCATGTAATGTGGGGATGGCACACCTGGAGAAATAGTTGCGGCTGGAGACTGAGTACCGAGGGACGGCCACCATCAGGTTGCGGAAAACTTCCGTCTCCACGAGCCTAAAAGGCAACTTTTTGAGCGCAAGCAGTCACAAAATCTGTGAATTTAGTAGTGAGGCTTGTGGGGCGTTGGCTGCGTATTTGCGCTTGCATTCCAAGGATAGGTAGGGACAACTGAACGCTGCGCTGGGACAAGGATGTGGACGTGCTTGCTGATGGTGCTAGTTGAGAGTATGCAGCGACAAGTGCAGGGCGGGAGGCATCTTTGCATACGCAATGGACACAGGATTGGCTTGCACATACAACAGCAGAAGAAGCAGTGGTGCCACCTGCAGACACTGTTCCTGGACCCTGGGGTTTGGCCCACTTAGTCGGGTGCTTTGCTGCCATGTCCCTGATCATGCTGGTGGTGGTCAGGCTGGTAGTTTTGCTACCCCTGCTGATGCTGGCCTGGCAGGCGGTGCAAATGGCCTTTTAGGGGTTATCAGCAGAGTCTTTAAAAAACAACCAGACTCGGGAAGACCTAACAGTTGTACTGGCAACTTCGTCGTGTTGATGTTATGGAGAATGGTTGCCCGCCTTCTGTCTGCAGCCACCACACTTCTTCTTGCCTCTTGTGGTGCTACGCCTCCCTCCCCCTGTGTGCTACTGTCCTCGCTCTGTATGTCCCCCTGCCAGGTTGGGCCAGTTACTATATCATCCACCACCTAGTCTTCTACTTCCACACCCTGGTCCTCCTCCTGACTTTCTGGCAATTGTGTCTCATCATCGTCTACCTCTTGTGACAGTTTCCCACCCTCTCCTTCATGTGACTGTGGCTGCTCAAATATTTGGGCATCACTACATGCGATCTCCTCTTGCCCCGCTTCAAGTGGACTGGGCGAGAGGCCCGAAACTATAAATGGAAAAGTGAACAGCTCTTCTGAGTATCCAGGTGTGGGATCAGTTGTCTCCGGGCACTCGGCATGGTGGGAGGAAGGAGTATCAGGGTGAGGAACATGCTGTCCAGACTCACAGCTACTGAGACTTGATCCTGTGGAAGACAGGGTGCTGGTGGTGGTGGTTAAGTGACTGGAAGCATTATCTGCTATCCAACCAATAACCTTTTCACACTGCTCTGTGTTCAATAGTGGTGTTCTGCGGTCCCCTATTAATTGGTACAGGAAGGTCGAGCTACACAATGTAGGTGTTTGTTGTGGCACACTTTCAGCTAGCCCACGGCCTCAGCCTCATCCTCTGTATGCACTATCATCACCATCACGTCCACTTACCCATCGCTTGCCACGTGCCTTGTCCATTTTAAATGGAAGACAATATTTTCCACGTTTAATACAAATGGCTGGAGTTGAACCGCAAAATTTTCAGCGCAATTATATGTGATCCGTGTGACGGACAAACCACAGTTTTAAATAGATGGATTTTAAGTGCTGTAATATGGAAAGGATCTGGCTGTATTCTGCAGTGCCAACAAGCAAATGGAGCAGAAAAGCAGAGTTCTCTGGATTGCTTTTTAAGCAAATAATCAGGATTAAGATCCAAAAACAAATTATTCCTGGCCCCTGATACCTGGGGCTATTTCTAGAAATGTCTGTAAAAGCACCAGCAAACAGAACTGTAATGGACCCTCTTGATATTTGCACTGCAGTCTGCCACATATACTGCCTGCCTGCCTAGCACTGATATCTATGCAGCTGGATTAGTCCTCAGAAGGACTGTTAGTTGAGATGGATATGTGTAGAATATGTTGTGGTATACCTACACTAACTATGAAAAAGCAAATCTTTCCCTGCCCAGCAGCACCTCTCCCTACACTGCTTGATTCCGGAGTAGACTGTGACGAGCATGGCGGCGCCAGGTCTGATATAGACCTGATGATGCTGTGCGGCCAGCCAATCACTGTAATGCCACAACCAACATGGCTGTGGCATTACAGTGTGTGGGAAACAATCCCTGCATGTTCATTGGTGCTATAAAGAGCACCAAACATGCAGAGAGGGGACCCGAGCTCCCGCCCAGCAACCCCAGATATACTCGGCGAGCGCCGAGCATCTCGAGAAGTGAGATGCTCAGGCGAGCACCGAGCAGTAGCGAGCATGTTCAATCTTCACTAATTGTTATTCAAAGAGTATTGCATGCTTTGTGGTACATTTTTGTGTTGTATAACACTCTATAAATTTCTGTGGCATATAACTCTCCAGAAAAGCTATCAAAAACTTTTCGATATTAAATTGCTCATCCATAGAGTATTACATGCTTTGTTATATTTCGGTGGTAAAAAAAAATTACTAATTTTTGTATATTCAATTACTCATCTATTATTATTATTATTATTACTTAATTATATAGCACCATGGTGCTCTACATGAGAAGGGGTTACATACAAAATACAGATATCGCTTACAGTAAGCAAAAAATGATAGACTTGTACAGTAGTAAGTCCTGTGGTACTTTGGTGGTAAATTGCCTTCCAAAAAAGGACAGCGGCGGAGATGGGGGTCCATAGAAGAGTTTGGGACCAGTCATCACATCTCATTCAACCAGCGGGTAGTAGAGATGGAACACTTGCCTTGAAGCCTGCAAGAACTGACTGCTGGAACCAAGATCACGTTTCTCAAAATAGAGGGTCAACATCACTGGTATGCGGTGAGCGTGATGCCAGAAGGAAGGGAGCGGGATGAACCCTTCTTGAGAAATTAACAGGCCTGGGAGAGGCTCCTCGAGGCGGTTTAAGACGGGGCTACCACCTCAAAAAAATTGGACGATCCTTGGGGTTCCTCACCTCCTTTGCAGGAACAGGAGATCATTCAGGTGACACAGGTTCCTCACCTCCTATGCAGGAGCAGGAGATTGTGCAGGTGACACAGGGGGCTCCGGCACTACCTGAAGTCGGGTCACTTACAGCCAAGGCACCTGGGAATCGAGCTCTAGGAAGCAGGTGGAGACAGTTCCCCCAGCCTCCTAAGGAAGGAGAAGAAGAAGCTGACACCTTAAGAGGATTACAGTATTACCCGCCTTGTAATTTTTTCCTTGCTTTGCACTTTTTGCAAAGTGTTTGCGTGTATGAGTACATCAACTACACTTTCAAAATATTTACGTTCAAAATTGTTTTCTGGTTTCAATTAGTCATCCATACAGTTTACCATACTTTGTTTAAAATTAAGATGGGTTAAAATTTTTAAATACCGCTTGGCTTGGTGCAGTTCACAAAATAGATTTGTTACAAAAACTATTGTCACATATACTGAAAACATGCTTTGTGTGAAAGTTAATTGGATTGAAACTTAGGCCAAAAAGGGCCTGCTACAGGTGTAGAAATTTGGTTATTCAAAAATTTGACTATTGTCATATACTGTATACTCTAAAACTTAATTTGTGTTAAATTTTTATGGTTTGAACTAAAAAACAAAAATTGTCCTGCTAAAGGTGTACAAATTTGGTCCCTCGGTACTAGGTCCCCAGCCACGACTATTTCTCCCGTTGTGGCATCCCCACCTTGTATCAGCACGTATCCAGGAACATCATCCATGTACTTACCAGCGCAGTTACTGGGATTGTCCACCTTATGACAGAAATGTGGACAAGTGCTTGTGTCCAGAGATGCTACATTTCTCTGACGGCACACTGGGTGAACACTGTGGAGGCAGGGGCCGAGTCTCACCTTGGCACGTCACATCATGTGCTAGTGACGCCGAGGATTGCTGGCCCTACTTCTATCAGGGTTTCCTCTTCTTCCTACACCAGTTCCTGCACCCCCTTTTGCTCCTCTTCATCCTCCATCTCCAATGTGCTATCTCAGAGCTCGTCATACAAATTAGCCAGAAGCTGGAAGAAGCTTAAAGGTCTGCAGCACTGCCTCAGAGAATCGGCAGCAGGCTCTCCTTAAGTTAAATTGTCTAGGAGACAAACCACACACCATGACAGAGTTATTGAAAGGAATAACAGACCAGACTGATCTGTACGTCTCGCCGCTGAACCTCCAATCAGGTATGGTCATGTGTGATAATTAGCGTAACCTGGTGATGGCTGTGAAGCTTGGCAAGCTCACACACGTACCATGCTTGGCCTACGTGCTCAATTTGGTAGTTCAGCGGTTTCTAAAAGCCTACCCAGATTGGCCAGAGCTTCTGGCCAAGGTGCGCCACATCAGTGCCAATTTTAGCAAGTCAGCTACAGCTGCCGCCGCTCTGGCAATACAGCAGCAGTGTATGCAAATGTTAGCTCACCGACTGGTGTGCGACTTGACCAGTTTCTGGAACTCCACACTGCACAACTAGCAAGGCTTTGGGAGCAACAGTGTCCAGTTGTGGAATACCAGCTCCAACACGCCCGTCGATATTCTTATCAGCCTTGACACACAACAACTGAAGAATGGTCATGGATGTCTGATATTTGTGTGGTTCACCAAGACTTTAAGAACTCCACAAAGATGGTGATTGGTGATAATGCCATTATCAGCGCAATGATCCCTCTTCTGTGCCTGCTTAAGCAGTCACTGCTGATAATTAAACATGAAGCTTTGCATACGGACCAGGTGGAGATGGAGGAAGACATAAGACGGGGAGATACTACGCAGCCAAGCCTCGTCTCCTCTAGTCAGCATGGATTGGGTAACAATGAGGAGGTGGAGGCTGAGGAGGAGGAACAAGAGCTGACTGATAGCACAATTGAGGGTAGTACCCAAACAAGCTTTGTCCCAAGTCTCCTACGTGGATGGGCTGGGGATGGGAATGAGGAGGAGATGGAGAGTAGGCATCATGTTGGAGACAGGGAAGTGTTGGCTGTAGGGACCTTGGCACAGATTTAATGTACCATTGCCTTTCACATGACCATCGCATTACATTCATCATGGCCAATAAAGAGTACTGGTTGTTCACCCTGCTAGACCCACCCTATAAGAAGAACTTATTATATCTTCTTCCTGAGGCAGAGAGTTTTACTAACATGGTGTTATACGAGAAGGCCATTGTGGAAATTATGTTGAAAACTTTCCCATCAGACAACACTAGCGGAAGGGGGCAAGCTTCCTTGTCCAAACAAGAAGGAGAGGGGAGGGAAACGCACAGCCGGAACAGCAGAGGCAGGGGTACACTGTCAAAGGCCTGGGCCAATTTTATGACACCCTCCCAGCATCCGTGCCCTGTTGACTCGGTATTTTTGACGAGAAGGGAGAAGTTTTTAAAGATCGTCATGCAATACCTGGCCGACCAAACCAGCATACTCCCTAATTCATCTGTGACTTTCAACTATTGGATCTCAAAGCTAGACACCTGGCATGAGCTGTCACTCTATGTCTTGGAGGTGTTGTGCTGTCCTGCCGCTAGCATCTTGTCTGAGAGAGTTTTTAGTTCTGCCGGAGGGGTCATAACAGACAGGCGCATTCGCCTATTAACAGAAAGTGCTAACAGGCTCACTCAAATGACAATGAACAAAGCCTGGATTAGAGATGACTTTTCCTCACCATCAGATGACAGCAGCACATAATGTTCATTATTTGAATGAGACTCACCTGTTGTTGCCTACTTGGGTCTATAAATGACCCTAATTTTTTCCTGGCATAGCACTTTGTGCAAAGCCTTTGAGTGTAGAAGTACCCCAACTACACTTTGTTTACAATATTTGATTGTGCCACTGCAGTTGGTGCCTTCAAGGGTGTATGGATGACCTTGCTTGTAATTTTTGGCAGGATTTGCACTTTGCATAGCTTTTGAGTCTAGGAGTACCACTACATTACAATTTGTACAGAATGTGTATGAGGCCCTCCTTTACTTCTAATTCAGGGTGTATCTGAGTGCCCCTGAGTCCCTAATTTTTGGCACTTCTTGCTTCCTTCAGAATTTACACTGAAATTTCCAATTTTTTAATAAAAATTTAAATTTGGGTTTACTTTAATTATTTTTTTAAATGATTTTAAAATTCTGCCTTACATACAAATTAATATACAGGAAAAAATGTTTCTTAACATTCTTTTTCTTCCTGTAAACTATAATTTATTGTCTATTTTTGAATGCTTTATTGTCAGTCCTTAAAGTGGAGTAAAAGTGTGACACCATTGTTCACAGCAGCGATCTGGGAGTAAAACATGTTTACAGGGGTCTTCCCCATGCTGTTCTCCTTCCACTCAGCACTTTTTTACATCCATTTCAACATTTTCACTGCCCCCCAAACCTCCTTGTCGGGTATGCTGGAAAAATACTCGGATTTCCAAATGACTCCCATTATTCTCGTTACTCAAAAAGAGCACCCGAGTATTAGAAAGTGCTCGGTTCGAGTAACGAGCATTTTATTGTGAGCTCATCTCTAGTAACTGCCAAATTTGAACAATTTACAATTTAATTTGCTCAAATTGCCCAAAAGTGCTTGTCAGGGATCCCAACACACACAGAGGGACGACACCGGGGAGGTCACGCAATATCTCGCCTTTGCCGTCACCCTGTCCGTATTTCATCTGTAGTCGCGAGCACGCGATCCAGACTACTCGCTACGTGGATATCGGCAAGCGACCAGTGAGCATATGGCGTCACACCTCGGGGATTCCAAAGCCTGAAACCCTTGTTTAACGACCTCCGTACGGTCACTGTCAGCTTCATGATTGCCCAATTATTATTAATATTCGCTGCCACCACCGGCCGAGTTTGAAATATAATACAGGCCTGGCTGGACGCCTGCGTTTTGGTAGCATATATGGCTTTGGGTGTGGGAATGATTACAGAACAAAAGAAACAGAACTATTATATTTTACGTTTAATCCAAAAGGGAGGCAGTGTTTAGGAAAAATATATACATAAGGATGTTACAGAGGAGACATTAAAATACATATGCAGTAACATAAAATAAACAGGATGAAAGAAGATAACTTACACTATACGATCGCGGAGACGATTCAATATAGGTGGAGGAGGGGCTCCCCAGTTGGATTATGCTGTTATTGAACAGGACCCATTGCTTATAATTCTTATTCCCCCCCTGGCAATGAGTGCATCTGTACTGTCCATGAGTTCTCTTATACCTAAGGGGAGATCTGGCCACAAAGCCCTTGTGGTGACATCATGTGGGCCGGTCTCCAGCCTGTACATTTTTTATTAAAAACGCTAACTTTGGCGATAACTCATCGCTCGTTGATCGCAGAAGCTTGCAAACTATGCCATTTTTTCCCTTATGATTTTATCTTTATTTAGAGACCACACATCACATAGCTGCAGTCTGCTATTCTGGTGTTTTTGCGCTACAGCTCCCTGATTTTGCCTACAGCCCAGGAAAAGGTTTGTCTACGCGTTTCAGAGTCCATCCTCTGAAACGCGTAGACAATAAACCTACATTTTTATCCATACTAATGGTTTGTCGTGACTTTAGAGAGCGCAGACACTACTTCCTTTCCCAGCATCTATCTCAAACATTTTATTCAGACTGTTAATCTCACAAAGTGTCTACCACAATCAATTTTTTGCATATCTATTTTACTAGTTATAGAAAAACAAAAATTAAAGCAGCACTAACAAACATCCAATTAGATTAAGCGGGTGCCGAGTCCACAGGTATATACCAGACCTTCAAATACTCCAAAAGAATTGAAGACAGCACTCCTTTTAGGCAAAAAATGAAGTTTTTCACAATGCATCTAGTAGTGGGGTGCTAGATAAAATAGGAGGCAGGTCAGTGAAGGCACAGTGAGCTGTCATAAGAGCATACAGATGAATATGTAAGCAGAGCACCGGATAGAGCCCACCCCACAGGCCGCCCGGAGCACGAGCATATCATTATCTCCAAACTGAAAGTAAAGATTACACAAGAACCACAGGACAGAGTTCATTAACCAAGGTATCATTTTAATCATAGTAATTGCGCCTACTTGACAGTGTATGTAGTTTACTGAGCACAATCCTGCTGACAGGTGCTCTTTAATTATATTGTGTCAATGGTAATGGATGGTGTAGTGTAAAAGAAAAAAAACATATTATTGCTAAGAATGTGAGGACAGCAAAAAGCAGCTTAACCAACACCACTACCATTTGCATCAGCTGTACAGGCAGTTCTACTACCAAACACAGGTCACAATTGTCCTCCTGCACCACTGGCAAGTGTATTAGTGAAAAAGAAGCAAAGGGTGATATGGAACTTAGCCTTTTTTTGCAATTTTGGGTTTCATCCTCATTTTGATGAATTTTCTACGATGAGTTATGGGTGTCCTGGAGTAAAGGTGGCCATACAGAAACTTGGGAATGTCTGGAGGGGGGTTTTAAAGAATATTGGGGTGGCTCATCTTCATCAAAAATGGAAGGTCGATAGGAAACGTTTGGCAGGTCACATCTTCAAAGTAAGGGATAAGGTTAGGTTATCTTTCAAAAATATTAAGCTGAAAACACATCCTCCAAAGTTAGGTCTTAAAGATGAGCTTCATTCAGTTGTTCCCTGTTCTAAGTGATTACCCAGCTACTTAGCTAAGCAGTCAGTCCCAGATCTCTGCCAGTCGTAGCATTTTCTTGTTGGTGCATGTTTGAATTGTGTTCCTGTGTGTATTCCCTGGGATGTTTGACTAAGGTGCCTCATGGCTTGTCCATGAGTAGTGACTAATGTCACACTACTTTTATTTCATATGCAAATGAGGGCTCTTCAGTGCATGTATGGCATGACTAGAAGTTCAGTGCTGTAATACACGCTAAAATTTGCATATCAAGCATTTTCCCTGATCTTGATTGACAGGGTCCACTTGCACATAATGAGCACTGCCTGAACTCAATCTCTATTCCAACTTATGCGAATGGACACTGAAGAAGCCCTGCAGACTGTGCAGAGTGTAGGTATGGGTGTGTTAAGATCCCTGGCTCTTCTTTGAAGTTACTCCCTTGCTATGCTTCAGAGTATATCAGTATAGTGAGCAGTGGCCACAGACAGGAGCCAGGGATCAGAGCCAATCTGCACTCTGACAGTATGCGTTCCACTGGTCTACTGCAGTGTCAATGCATATGCTTCAGAAAGGAGTAAGGCAACCAAGCACTTTCAATCAGGATGGATCAGCAAAAGAGCTTGATATACAAATGAGAGATCATAGGTGTCCACTGAACTCTCAGTCACACCAAAAGTACGCAAAGTGCCCTCATGTGCATATGAAATAAAAGTTAATTTCTCTACCAATAAAACACGAAACTACGTACTGTTTACATGACTTTTAGAGGTTCTAAGTCCACTATATAAATGGTTTAGCAGTTAATTAGCATTTTAGAGGTGACAGAAGCCCTTAAAGATAGTATAGAAATTTACCAGTCAATTGGTCAATCTATGACTTTTTTGGCATTTTTATTATTGGATAGAGCAAACCAAGTTAATACAGACCTAATAAAAATTGAATTTGTTTCAAATGTTTATCAATTCATTGAACCCTGAAAATTTGAACAATGTGACATTTGCTTCATACAAATTGCTTAAAATGGCTGCTGCCATTTTACACATTGGAGGAGATTACATTAGCAAGAGAAGGATAACATAACCTTGGGCAAGCTCTCCTTTTATAACTTGCAGCTATACTATCTCAAGGTATAACACAGCAAATCAGGAGGGACTGGCATAGCTTCTATAATAGAAGAAGCAAGAAATACAGTTACCATTTTGTGGTGAATCTGGATAGTGAGAAGTCTTTGCAGTTCACAGCTTAGTTATGGGAAAGGTGAGGCATAAAACACGATATTTGTTGGACCATAAAACGCACCTAGGTTTTAGAGGAGGAAAATAGAAAAACAATTGAAGCAAAAAGTGTGGTCAGGATGCACTGTTATGGGGGAGTGGGTCTGCTGCGGACACTATTATAGGGGTAATGTCCCCCAATTCTGAACTAATATCTCCCATCCTGATATATATCTATATATACCCCATCCTGATAAATATCCCCCCACCTTCCTGGTATACGTAGCCACCATCCACATCCTGGTTTACATGGTCGCCCATCCTGGTATGCATGGCACTTCCATCGCCATCCTGGTATGTATGGCACCCCTATCTCCATCCTGGTATGCATGGCACCATTTCCATCCTGGTATGCATGGCACTCCCATCACCATCCTGATATGCATGGCACCCCTATCTCCATCCTGGTATACATGGCACCATCTCCATCCTTGTATGTAAGGCACCCCCATCCTGGCATGCATGGCTAACAAGCAAATGGAGCATAAACATGGTGTATTCTGGATTAAGATAAAAAAAAAACTATTAGTCCTGGCCTGTGATATCTGCGGTTATTTCTCCAAATATCTGTAACCGCATCAGCAGACAGAATGTGCAATGGGCCCTCTTGTGCTCTATGCACTGCAGTCTACCTCATACCCTGCTTGCCTTGCTTTTTAAGCAAATAATCAGGATTAAGATAAAAAAAATTAGCCATGTCCCGTGATATCTGGAGCTATGTCTACAAATATCTGTAACAGCAGGATCAGTCAGAACTTGCAATGGAGCCTCTTGTGCTGTATGACTACAGTCTGCCACAAACCCTGCCTGCCTGCCTGCCTAACTCCAGCTATATATTGAATGTATGCAGCTGAATTAGTCCTCAGAAGGACTGTTAGTTCAGATGGATATATAGATAGGCTATGGAATACCTATACTAACTATAAACAATGAGAGACAGAAACTCAGATGTAAACAACACAGTGAAGATAAATCTAATCCCAATGGACCCATGTTATTGCATATAGGACTAATAAAGAGAACAGGCCATCATCTTGTAACAATAAAGATAAGGGGGGATTGTTCCTCTGTGAAGCAGAGAAACAAAAAGATGGCCACACAAGTTCAAAATTGTAAAGAAGTAAGAAAATTCCTTTATTAACACATGTAGTAAACACAAATTACAAAGATAAATGCGGACGACAGAGTAGACACAGAGTGCTGGATCCACATGAATAAAACAATGTTAAAAACTGTGACACAGCGCCCGAAAGGTCAGCCTATATAGCAAGTGGAAATATAAGGGGGGGGAGCGACAGGGTCACATGTATTAATAAATATATACCACCCATCATGAATACCTGTTATGCACACGCCCGGGCTAAGCGGCGTGTGCGTGTGATTGGTAGTGATTCCACTGGACCGTGCCGGAGAGTGAATGCCTGGAGGGGCGTGACTAGGTATTCACCCGATCCGACCAGGGTCGCACGACGGCATACGACGCCAGTGCACCAAGGAGGAACCGAGCAGAGGGACCAGGTGCTACTCCAGGACAGACCCCGGACACGGCTGTTGACCCACACAGGGGAATACAGGAACAGGCTGGTAGGCTGGCACACAGACTGGTGGGTATAGGCAGGCACGACTGGTATGCAGGCAGGCGGGTATGCAGGCAGGGGGGTAAAGACTAGCACAGCTAGAGTGCAGACAGGGAGGCACTAGCAGGTAGGAACACAGGCGGGATAGGACCCAGTACACACCGGGACTCAGGAACAATACAGGCAGAGGGTTACAGGCAAGCACAGCTAGAGTGCAGACAAGGCTGAGCAGGGAGGACAGGGCTCTGTTCACACGGAACAGACAGGAAGGGAAAGACAGAGCCAGATACTCACACAGTACTTGCAGAGACAACAAGCAGGAGTTAGGTACGAGTTCGGACTCTGCAGAAAAAGGAAGGGAACGGACATAGAGGCAAAACAGGTAAAGGACAGGAGAGAGTTCAGACTGGAACTGAGTGTACGGAGGAGACCGACACTGCAGAGGGATACAGGAGCGGGTCTGGGAATACGGCCCCCAGAGAGGCGGAACGAACAGGCAAGGAGCGTGTTCAGACAGGACAGACCAGACACAGGAGCGGGTCGAGGAAATCGGCCACTAAAAGGCGGAACGAACAGGCAAGGAGCGTGTTCAGACAGGACAGACCAGACACAGGAGCGGGTCTAGGAAATCGGCCACTAGAGGGCGAGAGGAACAGGCTAGGAGCGAGTTCAGACAGGTCAGACAAGATACAGGAACGGGTCTAGGTAATCGGCCCCTAGAAGGCAGGAGGAACAGGCTAGGAGCGTGTTCAGACAGGACAGACAAGAGAACACAGAAAGGACTCAGTTCAGACACGGGAGCTGATACCGCAAAGCAGGAGACATACAGGACTCAGTTCAGACACGGGAACTGATACAAAAAGCAGGAGACAAGAGACGGGACCTGGCACCTTCAGAGTGCAAGCACACACTGAAGGAAACACTATGCTCAGGCAGGGATAGAAGGGAGCTGCTGAGCTATATACCAAGTGACAGACAGCAATAGGCTGAGGACGCACAAGGGGTGTGACCCACAGCAGGTACAAAAGGCAGGAAGTGATCGGGCGCCGCCCTTAAGCAGCAGAAACAGACACAAACAGACAGCATGGAGGGAAGCCAGAGAGACATTCTGGACAGGAGATCAAGTGCGCCCTCTTGCACAGTGGGAGATGGACCACCATGCAAGGACGCCGCCAGGTATGTTACAATACCTTTTACAAATAGTACCCCCAAAGCAATAATATCCCATCACAATCAAAATACCCAGAAACAAAAGGGTTAAAACCCTTATACAGATGGAAGTAATACAACCAATTGGTCATAAATAAGCTAAAATAGCTATGTACCTGGGTAAGGCCACCAGACAGGCTCTGCTACCGTCACCCCGACGCACGTTTCGGTAGGAAAACCTTTTTGAAAAAGGTTTTCCTACCGAAACGTGCGTCGGGGTGACGGTAGCAGAGCCTGTCTGGTGGCCTTACCCAGGTACATAGCTATTTTAGCTTATTTATGACCAATTGGTTGTATTACTTCCATCTGTATAAGGGTTTTAACCCTTTTGTTTCTGGGTATTTTGATTGTGATGGGATATTATTGCTTTGGGGGTACTATTTGTAAAAGGTATTCATGATGGGTGGTATATATTTATTAATACATGTGACCCTGTCGCTCCCCCCCCTTATATTTCCACTTGCTATATAGGCTGACCTTTCGGGCGCTGTGTCACAGTTTTTAACATTGTTTTATTCATGTGGATCCAGCACTCTGTGTCTACTCTGTCGTCCGCATTTATCTTTGTAATTTGTGTTTACTACATGTGTTAATAAAGGAATTTTCTTACTTCTTTACAATTTTGAACTTGTGTGGCCATCTTTTTGTTTCTCTGCTTCACAGAGGAACAATCCCCCCTTAACTATAAACAAGCAAATCTCTCCCTGACTCAGCAGCAGCCTTCCCTACTCTGCCTGTTTCCGGGATAGACTGTGATGAGCATGGCACCACCGGGTCTTATGTAGACCCGATGACCCTATGCGGTCAGCCAATCACTGTAATGCCAACATGGCCACGGCATTACAGTGCCTGGCAAGCAATCCCTGCATGTTCATTGGGTTTCTAAAGAGCGCCAAACATGCAAGGCAGGGTCCTGAGCTTCTTCCCAAGCAAACAGTAAATACTAGCCGAGCGCCGAGCTTGTTGAGTACAGTGATGCTTAGGCTAGTACCGAATAGTGGCGAGCACGTTCGCTCGTCACTAGTGCTGTATGATGAACGGGGGATGATATGTTTCATGAGGAAAGGGGGTGGGAAGAGGTCAGAGTAGCAGCAGACTGTTAATGTTATTTTTTATCTATTTATTTTTTTCTTAAATAATTGTGTGGAGATTCTTCAAGCCAATCAGGGCACAGAAAGCATTCACAATTTTCAGACATAAAGGCTTGTGTCATTGGCTGCTTAAGACACATGTCCCCCTCCATATAAAGAGCAGACATGATGTTTTAGTGCCATTTTGTCAGTAAAGAAGCGCAGAGAGGCTGCTTCTTCTGTTGCTTCTGGATACTGAGAGCTCTTTACTCCTCTTTGGTCAGACCTCATCTGGAATACTGTGTCCAGTTTTGGGCACCACATTTTAAAAAAGACATCAACAAACTGGATAAAGTTCAGAGAAGAGCGACCAGAATGGTGACCGGTCGGCAAACCATTTCCTATGAGGAACGGTTACAGGATTTAGGAATATTTAGCTTGCAAAAAAGAAGACTGAGAGGAGACTTAATAGCTGTCTACAAATATCTCAAGGGCTGTCACATTGTTGGAGGATCATCTTTATTTTCATTTGCACAAGGAAAGACTAGAAGCAATGGGATGAAACTGAATGGGAGGAGACACAGATTAGATATTAGAAAAAACGTTTTGACAGTTAGGGTGATCAATGAGTGGAACAGGCTGCCACGAGAGGTGGTGAGTTCCCCTTCAATGGACATCTTCAAACAGAGGCTGGACAGTCATCTGTCTTAGATGATTTAGTGAATCCTGCTGTGAGCAGGGGGTTGGACCAGATGACCCAGGAGGTCCCTTCCAACTCTAACATACTATGATTCTATGAGATACTTAGCTAGGCGGTTGCTTGTAAGTCAGATAGTTTAGATAGGATCCTGTGTAGCTGTGAAATCGACCTTCCAGCAGATCAATCGTTTTTGATATTAGTGTGGTCCAGACAGACAGCAGGCCACATTTAACCATAGAACTCTTTTGTGCTGATATTGTGCTCCATGCATCCTACCGTGCTAGATAAATCAGACTACTTCTGAGCTTGTAATTCTTTTGCGCTGAGATTCAGCTGTCCACAGTAAAAAATCTAATTTCTTCTGTTATTACTATGATACATACAGCAGGCCACATCTCAGCTTGTAATTCTTTTGTGCTGAGATTCTACTGTATCCAGGTCTCCACAGTAGATAATCAAATTTTTGCTTGCTAATAGCATGCTCCAGCAACACTATCTGAGCAAATAAATACTGATTGGTAATTTACTGCCAGGTGATTAACAGGTCAGGGCATAGGTTTGTAAAACAGCTGGTTAAAAGAGGGGAGGGTACATCCAACATAAGCGGGAAAAAGCAAGGTTGTGGTAGAAGGGGGAATAAGCTTGGTGTTCAAGGTGTATGTGGGGTAGGTGGTAATGTTAGTGAAAGCTCTATCGAACAAACATAGTCACATCCTATTCAAAAACAACTGACAATTTCTGTTACTGGATGGGCTACTCCACTCCCTTTCATTGGCAGCCTCACAGCGGTATGCCTTGTAGATGAGGGCCAGAAAGAGCATGTGCTCCAGTGGATGGCAAGCACTACATCAAACTGCCTCTCCTTCTCTTCCTCCACATCAACATCACATAAAGTACAGTCCTCAGAGGTGGAACCCCAATTACCCTTGTTTCTCCCCGTGTCACAACTCTCCAACTTCCCAACTGACTGCAGGGAACCACAGATGGGTGAGTCTGTAGAGCTGTTAACACATTCTATGCCTAGTCATCACAAGTCTGCTCCAAAGATTCCCAGACTCAAGAGGAAAAAAGCATCTGCACCGCTGCCCAACATTTTTTTCTGTTGGATCCGGGATAGGAAAAAGTAGGTCTGAGCAGAATCCTGATCCTCAACACTAGATATTAACCCCCGGGGGGAGTTTATCCTGATGAGACTGAAATACCTGAGACGCACGCAAACTTTGTGCTGTCAGGGCAGGAATAGGAGGAGGGTGACTCTCAGGACAAGCAATGGGAAAACAGGATGATAAAGAGGTTGTAGATCCCTCTTAGTGTGAACCCAGAGGCACGCAGCTGAGTAGCTCAGATGAGGAGATAGAGGAGGAGGGAAAAAGGAGGTTACATTGCGGCCCACAGCACAGACATGAAGTGATGCAACCAAGACGAGCACTGCATCCTCAGCCACAACTGTGGCTGTGGCCAGCGGCAGTCGCTAGTCTGCAGCTCGCAGGGGTGGCAAGGGTTGCCTAGCCTTGACCTGCTTTGATACTGCAAAGGATGAGCCAACTCACGTTATCTGCCAACTTTGCAAAAAAATACTCATTAAAGGGAAAAATTGCAATAATTTGACTACTACATGCATAATTTGACTATTACTGTCACATGCATTATCAACATGCATTATTGTGGGAATCTCTCTGCGATAAAATGCGGACCACAAAGCCTCACCAACTATTGGCTGCCCCATCAATTGCATCTTCTGCTGCTTCCTCCTCTGTCACCGTGCCAATTGTTGTCACACCAGTCTCCGGGCGCAGAACCTCCACTTGTTTACCCGCTCCAGTCAGGCTGAGTGAGAGCCTGTCAGCTGTAATATAAGTAGACATGCCTGCTGTTTTCGCTTCACCGAGCACACATCATCTTTCTCAATCCACCATAACATCTCAGCCTGCACCTCACTCCAGCAGTTTGTCATGTTCACCCTACTCCACCCTCTCTCAGCACAGCAGCCAGCCCTCGGTTTCGTAGTTGTGGTCACGTAAAAGACTGTTTCATCCTACACATGCCAAAAGAAAGAGGTTGAACTCCACCATTTCCAATATGTTGGCCATGGAAATTCAGCCTTTCTGCCTGGTGGATACAGAGGGTTTCTGAAAGCTTATGGCCAACTCAGTACCCCAGTACCAGTTGCCCAGTCATCATTACTTCTATTAGAAAGCTGCGCCTGCGCTACACCAGTATGTCACAGACAACATCACCCGTTCCTCAACTAAATCTATGTCTGCCATGGTACATTTCACCACAGACACCTGGATGAGTAAGCATGGCCAGGGGCGTTACATTTCACTGACTGGGTACTGGGTAACTCTGGTGGCTGAGGGGGCAGGCGGGGAAGGGGCTGCTCCACAAGTCTTTAAATCCCCAAGGCTTGCCGGACAAACCTCTGTATCTAACACTTCCGCCACTGCTTCTGCCTTCTCCACCTCCTCTAGGGACTCCACCTGCACCCTCAACCTCTGCCTTAATGAGACAAGCGTTCCAACAGTGCAGAGCGAATTCCCCCCATCTCCGCCTCCGTACTGCGCTGCCATGGCTCACCGTAATCAGGCAGTCTTAAAATTAAGAGCTGTGGACAGCTATCCAGGCTGAGTTTGACCAATGGCTGTCTCCACCGAACCTGGAGCCAGGAAAGTCCATGTGCGATAACGGTGCAGACTTGGCGACCGCCCTACACTAGGGCAAACTCACACACGTGCCTTGCATGGTTCTCGTGCTCAACCTGGTGGTACAGCAATTTTATCCACCACTATCCCTGTAGGGATGTGCTGATGCAGAAAGTACGGTTGCTGTGTGCTCACTTCCACCCTTTGCACCCCACAGGTCATCGACTTGCATCGATACAGAGGTCTTTGGCCATACCGGTTAACCAGTTGATATGTGATGTGCCTACACTTTTTAATTCCACTCTGCACATGTTTCAGTAACTGTGGCAGCAGCGACGAGCCCAGCTACTGTTAGAACTCTCCTGTTAGGTATTTTCTATTATGCTGGTCACATGACCGTTTTTGCCTATTTAATCCTGCTCCGCCCTTCTGGCCTTGCTGGACTTCATTGTAATTTCTACTCTTAAGCTAGCCAGGTGCTTTGTTACCTTACTCAGTTAGTTTAGCTAGGTCTTTTGACCTCTATGTTCTATGTTGTTTGTTTGTCTTTTACTGCTACAATTTCTGCTAGGAGGTGTCCATCTTTCTCCCAGTCCCTAGTTCTTGTAGGGATCCCTCCCTCACATCTATAGGTCTTCGTTCAGACTAGCTTAGGACTTTAGCGGGTCTGATCGCAGGATCGGGTTCCCCGTTACATCGTAGGGTTCTAGCTTAGTTCTATCGTAGGGACAGATCTCCTGTCTTTCCTTAGTGCTTGTAGCAGATCATAACAGCTACATTATCTCATGTCATATTACCTGGGCCAATGTAGTACAGATGTGTTGCAAATCACGTTTGCTGAGTGGGCACAGATTAAGGACCTCTGCACCCTTCTGTACAGTTTTAAAATGGCAACTAAGATGGTTAGTGCTGATGATGCTGTCATCATCATCACTCTTCCTGTCATCTACATGCTGGAGCACACTTTGAATAGTCTGCGGGAGGAGGTGGTTGTCCCAGAGGAAGAGGAGGAAGCAGGGGAGGACGCAGAATGGATAACAGTATCTCTAAGTTCCACACTGCCATCACACAGGCGGGTGCCAAGGCAGGGTGTATTACAGCGATCCATGTGGGGCTCGTGTTACCAGACAAACTGTTATGGATGGTGCAGGAGCCCAGGAACAAATGGAGGAGGACAAGGAGGAAGAAGTGATGTGTGAGCAACAGTCTGGAGATGAAGAGAATAATCATCTCTCTGTTGTCTGTGGTTGGTGAGAGGAAACAAGCATCAGTGTTACCCAGCTGCAACACACCATGGGCTTGGACCTCATGGAAGAGCCCGACACATGAGTGCCTTCTTGCTGCACTATCAGCAACATGGTCCTCGTATAGTTAGGATTCGAAATAGTGCTGACTACTAGGTTGCCACTCTGTTTGATCCATGGTACAAGAGTAAAATTTGCCAGATGTTTCCTTCCCTGGCAGGCCTGCACTTACTTTCAGTAAACAACCTGTGTTACTATCCTTACATTTTTGTACCCTGTGAATGTCATGTTTATGCCACCTGAGTGTGGCTGATCAGAAAAGCAGCTTGAGCTGTTAAATGTGGTATCAGAACTCCCAGCACACCAGACCTACACCGATTCCTCACCCATCTTGTTTTAATTTGAACTTAAATTCAAAGTTGTAAATGCTGGCCCAGACCCTGATATCTCATGCATGGCCCATTGCTAACTGCTGCGCCATTATAAAATTGTGTACTGTGGGTCAATTGATGCCACTTTTCCCGGTGTCTACCCCTAATTTGCGCTGATTTGGCAGCTTTTGAGTCCCTTTGAATGTGTTGTCTATGTGTTTCGTTTTGTCTCCCATTGAACACAATGGGATTCGGATATGTTGGATGAAATTTTCGACAAATTGTTTGGCGAACAGTGGGAAGTTCGCCGAGCTGAAGCGAACCGAGCCTTGAAAGATTCACTCATCTCTACTTATCAGTCCCGGAGAAACTTTTGCCTTGGGCCCCCCAGAAAACAAGGTTGTTGTTTGAACCTGTGGGTGCCTGTGGATCAGCAAAGGTATATAAAATTACATGCTCCCCTTCCCTCAACAAAAAAAAAAATAAACAAAATTATACTAGATGGCCCAAATCTAGAGACAGTCGTGACCAAAAAGTGTTAGCACCCTTATAATAGTTCCAGAAAATAAAATATTTCTACCAGAAAATTATTACAATTTCACATGTTTTGTTAAACACATGTTTATTTCCTTTGTACGTATAGGAACAATACAAAACAACGGAGAACAAAAGGCAAATTAAACATACTTTCATACAAAACCTCAAAAATGGGCCTGCCAAAATCGTTGTCACCTTTACAAAATTGTCGGTGAACAAATTTATTTCAAACATGATGCTTGTTCATACTCACCTGTGGCAAGTAACAGGTGTGGACAATATGAAAATCACACCTGAAATCAGATAAAAAAGGAAGAAGTTGACTCAATCTTTGCATTGTGTCTGTGTGTGCCGCACTAACCACGGAGAACATGAAGGAGTAGAAAATCGGCTTGAGGACTTGAGAACCAAAATTATTGAAAAATGTCAAAAATCTCAAGGTTACAAGTCCATCTCCAGAGATCTTGATGTTCCTTTGTTCACGTTGCGCAATATAATCAAGAAGTTTACAACCCATGGCACTGCAGCTAAATCTCCCTTGACGTGGACAGCAGAGAAATATTGATGAAAGGTTGCAACGCAGGATAGTCAGGATGGTGGATAAGCAGCTCCAATCAAATTCCAAATAAATTCAAGCTGTCCTGCAGGTTCAGGATGCACCAATGTCAGCACAAACTATAGGTCAATATTTGAATGAAATGAAACGCTATGGCAGTAGACCCAGGAGGACTCTGCTGCTGATACACAGACAATAAAAAGCTAGACTGCAATTTGACAAAATGTACATAAGACAAAATCCTTCTGGGAAAGAATCTTGCAGACATATGAAACAAAGATGGAGCTTTTTGGTAAAGCATATTATTCTAATGTTTACCAAAAATGGAAAAAGGCCTACAAAGAAAACACAGTACTTACAATCAAATATAGTGGATGTTCAAATAAGTTTTGGTGGTTGTTTTGCTACTTTTGGCACTGGGTGCCTTGACTATGTGGAACGCATCATGAAATTTGAAGATTACCAACAGATTTTGGGTCGCAATATAGTGCCCAGTGTCAGAAACTGGGTTTGCGTTCTAGGTCATGGGACTTCCAGACCGACAATGACACCAAAAAAACTTAAAGAAGTACCTAGAAATAGATGGAAACAAACCTCTGGAGAGTTCTGAAGTGGCCAGCAGTGGGTCTGGATCAAAATCCTATTGAACACCTGTGGAGAGTTCTTAAATTGCTGTTGGGAGAAGGCATCCTTCAAATATGAGAGACCTGGAGCAGTTTTCAAAAGAAGAGTGGTCCTAAATTCCAGTTGAGAGCTGTAAGAAGCTTGTGGATGGTTATAGGAAGTCATTGATTGCAGTTATTTATTCCAAAGGGTGTGCAACCAAATATTAAGTTGAGGGTGGCAACAAATTTGTCTGGCCCATTTTTGAAGTTTTGTGTGAAATTATGTCTAATATTCTTTTTTATGTTGTTGTTTTTTTGTGTTGTTTCAATACACACAAAGGAAATAAACGTGTATAACAAAACATGTGGCATAGAAATAATTTTCTGGAAGAAATATTACATTTTCTGGCCATAACTGACTATATATAGTTGAACTAATGCAATTTATCATATCACTTTATAAGGCAAACCTACGCTCTTATTACATGGGTAATCATGCACACTTAGAGGGTTACTTGATTATTTTCTCTCGGAGTAAAATGGTCCGCTTAAGCTAATCAGACTCTGATCAGAGTTTGAGCAGAATGAGATCCAATTTTCTCAGGTAGAAGATGAGGAAGATAGCGTCTGCTATCGAAACGCGTCGTGGCGTTAGAGAGCGTACTAAACAATGAAAGGTTTGTGTGTTATAACCTAATCCACTGTCTAGTTGTTCTAGCGCTTCACTAACACCGCAGAATTCCTTCTTTCTTGATTGCTAATCTCCCCTGTGGAGAGCGGTGGAAGCTGCTCTGTTTACAACTAGCCTACTACAGGAACTGCCGTGATGTCATTGTGGAATGCCCACTTCGGTCACACGGTCCTGGTCATGTGACCGCTGAAGCAGACAGAAGCTCCCTACAACAGTTCCTGCCAAGTTGTGATCATCTTACAGACTCCCACCTGGAAGCGTTTTCCCTTGTTGTGCGGGGCTCCTTTGCACAACAGGACCAGGTGAGTGGTCACTACATCTCCCCCTTCATTCCCCCCCCCCAAACCTCAGGCTCTTCACCATTGGCGCTCCTACTGTTTTTGTTTTCCATGGTACAAGTAGGGACCAGAAGGGCGTGACTAAGGACCAACCTGGACCGACCCTGGCTACTCAGCGGCTCAGTTGACTCCATGAACCAAGGAAGGACCCAGAGGGTGGACCAGGTGCCACTCTGGGACCGACCTCGTGTGAGAGCAGGCGACTTCCACGGGACTGGCGACAGATGTAAACTGGCATGGCAGATAGACTCGGTAGTAGGCAGACCGACAAGCACGGCAGGTGAACAGGCTGGCGGGCACGGCTTATAGGCTGGCGAGCACAGCTGGTTAACAGGCTGGTGAGCAGCATGGTTACCTGAGAATTGACAGAAAGGTTAGGGGACCAAACTAACACGTTGCACAAGCACCTCCATATTGGGGGATGTGCCTTATATGTTATCTATCCTCCAGCCATTGGCCAGGGACATCTTAGGACGGTGTGCGCGGCCACTTTAAGAGACAGGGAGCATGCGCGCACCCTAAGCACAGTGCCCAGGGATCTGCGCGCAGTGCGCGCACCCCAGACACAGCCAGCATGGTAGACGAGTGGCGGCACCGGGGACACCTACAAGATAAACACACAATATGATAAAAAATATATGTGTGTATATTTTATATAATTTAAAAAAATAAGTGCATTTGGCCAACCCTATTTAAACATTGCATTATACAGAAAATACAATACAAGTAACAAATGCTACCATACTATTAGTGAACAAAACCAACTAAATTAAAACTGATACTACAAACAATATTGCTACAGAAAGTAAAATATATCACAACACCATGACCAGATATTACCACTATATTGTATCCAAATAATACCACCATACTGATCATTAACAATAACCACTATACTAACACCAGTATTAATTACCACCATAAAGTAACCATATAGTTGCAGATACCATTTGAACAAAGTTTTTCTGTATACTATTCTGCTCAAAAAAATAAAGGAAACACTCAAATAACACATCCTAGATCTGAATGAATGAAATATTCTCATTGAATGCTTTGTTCTGTACAAAGTTGGATGTGCTGACAACAAAATCACACAAAAATCATTAATGGAAATCAAATTTATTAACCAATGGAGGGCTGGATTTGGAGTCACCCCAAAAATTAAAGTGGAAAAACACAATACAGGCTGATCCAACTTTGATGTAATGTCCTTAAAACAAGTCAAAATGTGGCTCAGTATTATGTGTGGCCTCCACGTGCCTGTATGACCTCCCTATAACGCCTGGGCATTCTCCTGATGAGGTTGCGGATGGTCGCCTGTGGGATCTCCTCCCTGACCTGTACTAAAGCATCCGCCAACTCCTGGACAGTCTGTGGAGTTGGCGGATGTGAAAGAGTCTGGAGATGCCGTGGAGAGCGATCTGCTGCCTGCAACATCCTTCAGCATAACCGGTTTTGCAGTGGGTCAGTAATGGTGTGGGGTGGCATTTCTTTGGAGGGCCGCACAGCCCTCCATGTGCTCGCCAGAGGTAGCCTGACTGCCATTAGGTACCGAGATGAGATCCTCAGACCACTTGTGAGACCATATTCTGGTGCGGTTGGCCCTGGGTTCATTCTAATGCGGGACAATGCCAGACCTCATGTGGCTGGAGTGTGTCAGCAGTTCCTGCAAGATGAAGGCATTTAAGCTATGGACTGGCCCGTCCATTCCCCAGACCTGAATCCGATTGAGCACATCTGGGACATCATGTCTCAATCCATCTACCAACGTCACATTGCACCACAGACTGTCCAGGAGTTGGTGGATGTTTTAGTCCAGGTCTGGGAGGAGATCCCACAGGAGACCATCTGCAACCTCTTCAGGAGCATGCTCAGGCGTTGTAGGGAGGTCATACAGGCACGTGGAGGCCACACACAATATTGAGCCTCAATTTGACTTGTTTTAAGGACATTACATCAAAGTTGGATCAGCCTGTAGTGCTTTAGTCCACTTTAATTTTGGGGGTGACTCCAAATCCAGGCCTCCATTGGTTAATAAATTTGATTTCCATTGATGATTTTTGTGTGATTTTGTTGTCAGCACATTTGTACAGAACAAAGTATTCAATGAGAATATTTCATTCATTCAGATCTAGGATGTGTTATTTGAGTGTTCCCTTTATTTTTTTTTGAGCAGTGTATATATGTGTATTCTGTACAGCTAAATCCAAAGAAACAGTGGTGACATATCTCTGTGATCGAAATCATTAATTTCCAGTTTTTCTCTATCCAGCCCACTACGTCTTAACAACTTAATACTATTTACATCTTGTTACAGCAGAATGTGCATTTACCCATCTCTAAACAAATTAACAAATTAACTTGCACCTTACACGGTAATAATTCCATCCCTCATTGCCATACCCCAGTTTTGTTCTCCCTACAACTAACACCACACCTCATCTACCTTCAGACTGTTTTAGTTCTCCTTATATACGTTAAAATGGTAACAGTGCCCTCTTTGTGCCACCATGTAGAAGTCATGTCCCCTGCACAATGTACTGCTTTATGGCTTATACAATAATAGTGTACCGCTTTGTGCCTTAATACAATAAATAGCTTCCTCTTAGTGTCCCCGTACAATAATTATGTGAACCTTTGTCCCTCATACAATATTAATTCACACTTTGTGCTGATGTACAATAATAATTCCCTCTTTGCTTTCTCACACAATAGCATTGCCCCTTTTTGTGGTTCTATACAATAATATTGTCAGCTTTGTGCCCCTATATAATAATAATGCCACTTTTGTACATCCATACAATGATAACACTGGTATACAGTGATTTTGGTGCCAATTGTGTCTGAATGTTTTATGTTAAGTTCATGGTGCTGATTAAGAATATGACTTTGGTTTTGCCAGATTACCTCTAGTTTCTGAGATATATTTAATAGTTTATTTATTACAGTTGAATTCTGGCTTCACAAAGTCGCATTTATAGCATCGTAAGACTACAAATTATAATACAAAATAATTCTAAGGAATATTTCATTACCTAAGACACTGTTAAAGAGTCAAAAGAAAGACCAAAAGTTATTGCATTTGTTATCACACACATGTCGCATTGGGGGGAATGCATTATTTTTATGGATAAATCATCTCAAAAACCGCCAAGATATCAGGAAGAGAATTGTGGACTTGCACAAGTCTGGCTCATCCTTGGGTACAATTTCAAGATACCTGAAGGTGCCTCCTTCATCTGTACAAACAATTATACGCAATTACAAACAAGATGGGAATGGCCAGCCATCATACAGCTCAGGAAGGAGATGGGTTCTGTGTCCCAGAGATAAACATGCTTTGGTCCGACATGTGCATATCAACACAAAGACAAAAGCAAAAGACCTTGTGAAGATAATGTTGGAAGCTGTTAAGATTGTGTTAATATCCACAGTGAAACTGTACTGCATCTCCATGGGCTGGAAGGCCACTCTGCCAGGAAGATGCCATTACTCCAAAAGAAAAAGAAAAAAGTCAGATTAATGTTTGAAAATGCACACAGGAACAAAGACCTTAATTTTTGGAAACATTTCCTGTGGTCTGATGAAACTAAAATAGTTTTAGATAATATACCAGTCTGTCTAAAGAGTTTTTAATATTTTTTTTCTAAAATTGTTCTTCATAAGCAATAATAATGTCTAACATATTGAAGAAAAAATTATAGACAGTGGATAAAGCTGTCTTAATCCTCAGCTAGTGTCAATCTAAAAAAAAGTTAAGGGACACAAAGCAAGGTATGATAAGTCATGGATCTTTCAACTAAATTTTATCTTGCATTTCAAGAGAAAAATATGACAGGCTGTTGAGAGATTCACCTTTGAATTTAGTTCACATTTTCATTGCAACAGTTTGTGTGAACTCTTGATTTTTTGGGGGGGATTTTCCTAATTGAAGTGCCACAATACCACAAAAGTGGCTGTTTTTTCATGGCACGTACTGTTAGTGGTCAATGTGACGAATAAACCACTAACTTGAAATGAAAGATTATGACAAAAGTCAACTTATTTTCAAATATTGTTGAATACGTGTATATATTAAGAACAAAAATATTTTCTATCTCTTCTTCCTTTTATTTCTCTATACTTGTTTTAGCCATGCTATCATTGTTTACTTATTGTATACTTTGACTGTAATGTGTTATGACATATGTCAATATATTTAACCATTTAAAGAGGTTAAATCAGAGCCCCATAGGAAAAAAAATACATTGTATTCTCACTTCCCACAGCAACACCAGCAATATTGTCGCTGCCATTCTCGACAAGTGATATTATTTCACAGTTTTAAGGTTAAAAAAAAAAAGACACAAGTAAATCAAGTTTAACCTATAACCTAACATGTTGACCTAGAAGAAGGCAAAAAGCATATGAGGCAGATGCTAATTACAACATATTAGGGGAAAAATATCACTATTGATTATTATATTTGGAGTCAGGAAGGAGAGTGGATCGATTCACGGAGAATCAAGTTAAAGTCAAATTTCCTGAAATTCACAGTTTCACATGAATTCAAAGACTTTGAAATTTTATGCGCAGTTTGCAAAAAAAAAAAACTTGGCAAGAATAATTCCCCACACTGCTGAAGCTTGAGTAAGTGGTTAATTTTTGCATGGCTGCACTGGTTCCCCATAATTCCCTGTGGCTATAACATTTTACAGGTTAAATGTAAATCCAGATGTGGGGAACAGAGCACATAATAGGGTGATATCATATGGAGGGAGAGTAGGAGATTGCTGGTTACGCTCACCTGATGGAGTTATGACAGGCACAACTCCTATGAAGGCATGAAGAAAATCAGCTGCTGCTGCCCCGTAGCTGGAGGATAAATCCTCCAGGAGATATTGGATCCAGTTTGATGAACACGTGATTGGGCTATGCTGCTTGAGTAAATCAATTCTTCAGAGATGAAGATGAGGAAAAGTATTTTTAAAAAATACCCAATAAAAGTTAACTTTTAATAATTTTCCTTAAAAGTGTACTCAATTGTACAAATGGGACAAAACTACACATATCGACATAGAAACACCATATGAGGGAGGGATAGTATGGTACTATGTAATGCAGTCAGGCTTGCCCTAAATGGCCCTAATGGAATGGCTCTCCCTACCTGACAGCGGAGTGTTTTCACCCTACAGGTTCAGAATGGTGTCTCCGCTCCTCGGAGGCTGTCCCTCACCTTTCCCTAGGTATCCCTAAATGAACACACGAATAAATAACACACATATATAAAAACCAGTAAAAAACTAGTCATGTCATAATTGACATGCTACACAGCAGAAATCACACATTATTTATGTCAGTGGGGAGTGAACCAAAAATGTATATGTAAATACACAGAGGAATAAATCACCTAGATGTGAGAATAGCCCACTCACACATATAAAGATATCTACTGGTGAGAAATACCAAAAGAATAAAACAATGGACTTATCTTATCTCTAGTCCATCTGAGGTTCCAGCAGATGCCTTGAGCGATATTCCTTATAAGCCCCTCAATAGGTAGCTGTATAAACTCAGTCCAAGAAGAGAGCCACAATCCAGAACTTCACAGAGTGATTCCAAACACCCCAGGCACCCGTTTTCATAGTCCCTCAGGCTGGTGTAAAGCCATCAGCAATTAAATGTCCCTTCAAAATAGTCCCAACGCGTTTCACCCCCTCCTCAATGCGGGGCTCATCAGGGGACAAAAAGTATTAGAGGAGATAAGCCATAGTAGGTGCACGCATAGTAGGTGCTTCCATACCGGAATACGATTGGATTCCAGTATGGAAGCACCTACTATGGGTGCACCTACTATGGCTTATCTCCTCTAATACTTTTTGTCCCCTGATGAGCCCCACATTGAGGAGGGGGTGAAGCGTGTTGGGACTATTTTGAAAGGACATGTAATTGCTGATTGCTTTACACCAGCCTGAGGGACTATGAAAACGGGTGCCTGGGGTGTTTTGAATCACTCTGTGAAGTTCTGGATTGTGGCTTTCTTCTTGGACTGAGTTTATACAGCTACCTATTGAGGGGCTTATAAGGAATATCGCTCAAGGCATCTGCTGGAACCTAAGATGGACTAGAGATAAGATAAGTCCATTGTTTTATTCTTTTGGTATTTCTGACCAGAAGATATCTTTATCTGTGTGAGTGGGCTATTCTCACATCTTTGTGATTTATTCCTCTGTGTATTTACATATATATTTTTGGTTCACTCCCCACTGACATAAATACTGTGTGATTTCTGCTGTGTAGCATGTGAATTATGACATGACTAGTTTTTTACTGGTCTTTATATATGTGTGTTATTTATTCATGTGTTCGTTTAGGGATACCTAGGGAAAGGTGAGGGACAGCCTCCGACGAGCGGGAACACCAATTTGAACCTGTAAGGTAAAAACACTCCGCTGTTAGGTAGGGAGAGCCATTCCATTAGGGCCATTTAGGGCAAGCCTGACTGCATTACATAGTACCATACTATAACTCCCTCATATAGTGTTTCTATGTCGATATGTGTAGTTTTGTCCCATTTGTACTATTGAGTACACTTTTAAGGATAATTATTAAAAGTTAACTTTTATTCGGTATTTTTTCTTTCTCTGGTCTTTTTTGATATTATATACCCCTTTTTGCCAAATTATTTTGGTTTAATTCTTTCTGATTTTTGCTGAAAAGTATTTTTACTCAAAGCGTTTCATCCCCATACTGGCGTCTTTTTCCAGTGAAAAAAAACAAATGTCAAAGGTATGTAATCTTACAGATTATTATACCTTGTACAGTGGTGGTCAGTACCAGAGTCATCACAGATCAGCTGTTCCCAGTGTAGCACAGTTAATACCAGAGTCCTTTTCCATCTCCAGAGTCACTGGGTAAGTGCATTTCTTCTGTAGAGTGTAAACTCTTATGATCACTTGGATTCCTCTCTCTCCTTCTCATTTAGTGTATAAACTCTTAAGATCAGTTGGGTCCTCTCTCCTCTAAAGTGTGAGATCTTTTTATCAGCTGGATCATCTCTCTCACTCTCCTAATAGTGTTGTGGTCAGCAGGGTTCTCTCTCTCTTCTCCTCATCATGTATTTTTTAAATAAAAACAAGCTTTCCAATATTAATATTCACAGAAATTGATAATCCAATGTGAAGACCCGGGGTCTTCTGTCGCCTTAATGCTACTCAGACAACACAGTGTGAGGATAAAACAGCATGGCAATACTTTATTGAACCACAAAGAGGACAATAGACATGCAGAACAGTCCCAGCAAAATACCCCAGATGGTACAACATAACACAGTCTCACCCTTCCTTCTCCGACTGCCTGGGATAGAACAGCTGCAACTTTGGAGACTTCCAGGGCCAACTACCTTAACCAGTGGTCCCCCACTTCTGGCGGGCCCCCACAGAGAGAAGGTAGCGACAAGCTTGGGAAGCTAGCAGTCCATCGAGGTACAAAGCCAGGAGACCCGAGGGTCCCAACCTGGCCTCTCCGAGAGTTTCCATGGAGCCAGATGACCGGTGGATCCCAATTTGGCTTCTCGGAATGTCCCTGTGGGTTGCAGGTGACCTGTTGATCCCTCCTGACAACCCCAAACAACATATCCATGGGGCTAGGTGACTTCTTTGTTCCAACCTGGTCTCCCCAAAATGTATCCATGTCTCTCTGATGGTCAATGGAGCAGATCTGAATCTTTCCATTCAGGGCCACTACCCTTAGGCTAGAATCATATACAATTCAAATCTGTGTCTCTTTGGGTAATGCCATGCAATCCATCTGATGTCCTGAAGGATGTCTCTTATTCTCCTTATAAAGTCTTTCTGATGCTCCTTGATTCTCTGTTCCAAGTCTGACTGCTACAAAACCACATGTCCCTTCTGCTTCTCTGGGCTCAGCCCCCTGAATGGCAGAACTGCTCTCACCCTCCCCCACCCAAAGCTAAGTGTGCATTAGTGGAGTTATTTTTCTCATGTCGACCGCATCAACTGGGTCTACATTTGAGACTCCCTGTCGTGAAGGCTCCGCCGGATCTTATTTCAAAACTTACACAATGGGCCTAGACGATTTTTGAACAATGGTTAGAGGCTCCTGAGATACTAATGAGATTAGTGGAATGCTGGAAACTTTACACGTTCAATTAGTGTACATAAACTGACGAACAAGCAGAACATTAATAAAACACAGCCAACAATCTCTAATGAAACACAATAAGGTATTTCTCTTGGATTAGCAAATCTAATCGTATGGCTAACTAAGATTTTAGCTGTATCATCACAGCCACTAATATAAAATTTAAGTAAAATTAAGTGAAGCCAACAAATTTAAATTTGAAAATATCCTCTCATCCCTAGCAATCAGACTTATTCCCAGATTCAGACTAGTTCTCTATTGACATGTATTGTTTTATTTGACGGATGCAGTGAAATTCCCTTACAGTGGCCTGTGGAAGCATTCACCCCCTTGGCATTTTTTGTGGTTTGCTTCCTCACAATGTGGAATTTCACTGTGAAATATAAAAAGGGGGATGAGTCTCTGTTTCCAAAGACTCTATAGGACAGCAACCATGAAACCATGGCTCCAACCAGAGGAATTCAGATTTGATCCACTGCCCATTACTGAACCCATAGAGACATTTGGAGATCCCAGGTTGGGGCAATTAGGTCACCTGGCTACATACCTAAAATGGACTCTGTCAGCTTCCTAACATTGCCGCTACTTCCTCTCTGTGGGTGCCCAGCAAAGTGGGATACCACTGTTTGGGGTAGTTGTCCCTGAAGCCCCGAAGTCACAGATGTTCTAATTCCCGGGGAGCCTGCGGAAGATTGAGACTATAATTTGCACCATCATGTGTATTTGCTGTGACGTTACTATGTTATTGACTGTTGTTAATCCAATAAATTAATACCTTTGTGTGTTACCCTCACCCTGTGTTGCCTGAGTTGTATTCAGCTCACGGGAAAAGAGAGCTGGCATTCAGTAGGATGAACCCTGGTCCATACAGTCTTTCTAAAGACAGCCAGGAAAGCGGACGACAGCACCCACTGACCCTTGTGTCTCCACAGTGAGCTTTGACTAGGCTAGTGCAAAACATTTACACGTTTCCCCTTAAACCCCTCAAGTGTTGCTTTAGCAGTATGCTTTGGATCATTGCCTTGTTGGAAGGTTAGCCCCCATCCCAGTCTCAAATCAGTGACAAACAAACAGGTTTTTCACAAGAATAGCCCTGTATTTCGCACCATCCATCTTCCCTTCGACTTGGACCATTTTGCCCGTTCCTGCTGCTGAAAAGCATTCCCATGGCATGATGCTGCCTCCACCGTGTTTCACTGTGGGGATGGTGTTCTTGGGGTTATGAGCCATGTTGGTTTGGCGCCAGACATAATGTTTAACTTACCTTAGTGGCAAAAAAGTTAGATTTTGGTCTTATCTGACCACAGCAACTTCTTCCATACATTTGGGGAGTCTCCACATGTCTTTTGGCAAACTGAAAACAAGCTTTACAAATTTTGTGTGTAAGTAAAGGCTTTTTTCTGCCCACTCTAACATAAAGAATGAACGACAAAGACCATGGCCCCACTATCAGTATTTGGTCAGTATTTTTTCTCAGGAGTGGGAGCCAAAATCAGGAGAAGAACAATCAGAGAAAATGTAAAATAAAACAAGTGCAACAATTATGCATTTATCACCCACTCCTGGTTTGGGCTCCCACTCCTGAGAAAAAATACTGACCAAATACTGATAATGGGGCTGTGGCCTTATTGTGGTGGTATGAAAAAATACTCCAATCTCTGCTTGGGAACTCTGCAGCTCCTTCAGGGCTAATTTTGGTCTCTGTGCTGCCTCTCTGATTAATGCCCTCCTTGCCTGGGATGAGAGTTTTGATTGGCAGCCCTTTCTTGGCAGGTTTGTTGTGGTACCATGTTATTTCCATTTGATGATAATGGATTTTATGGTGCTCCAGGAGATAATCAGAGATTGGTATTTTTTTTTATAACCCAACCCTGACTTTTACTTCTCAACAACTTTGTCCCTGACTTGTTTGGAGATCTTCTTGGTCTTCACGGTGTTGGATGCTTAGTGGTGCCTCTTGTTTAATGGTGTTGCAGCCTATGTGGCTTTTCAGAAAAGGTGTGTGTACATACTGACAGACCATGTGACTAGTGATGAGAGAGCACTAAAATGCTCGGGTGCTCGTTGCTTGGGTCGAGCAAATTGGAATGCTCAAGTGCTCAACCCGAGCATCGAGCCCATTGTAAATCTGTGAGAAACTCGAGCATTTTTAAGGGGCCTAAAAATTGCCCAAATCGATGGGAACAGTGCTCAAATGACATGGGAATAGCATGGGGAAGATCCCTGGAAGCATCTCTGACTCTCAGGTCACTGCTGTGAACAATGTTGTCAGAGTATTATGTGCCACTTTTACGTGCTTACAATAAAACATACAAAAACGAAACCAAAATGGATTTTCCTGGGAAATCTGTTAAGGAACATCCTTTACAGGGTAATGACTTGTATATAATGCAAAATAAATAACTAAAAACAAAAATGCTCCTCCACACCTTGGGCTATGTTCACACATAGCATTTTTGATGCGTTTTTGCACTTTTACATTACTTTCAACAGTGAAAAAACATTTATTAGTAAATGTCATTTTAACATTTTATTACCTTATCTGCCCATGTGGTGTGTGAGACATAATCAGACACATCCTGTTTCATTTATGAAGGAGGGACTCTGAAAGTCACAAAGCCTTTTTGTATAGGGCCATCAAGCAGCCCTTACTATTCTTAAAGGGCCAGCATTCGGCCCACACTATTGTTAGAGGGCCATCAGCTGGCTATGCTTTGTTGTTGCCATTATTAAGGAGTGGGTCTCCTATAGTGTTAAAGCGTATGCAGTGACAGTCTAAATTTTTGACGCACTCCAATATGCCTTGGAAGAGATGTAGAAGAGGGCCTCATTAAAGAAAATGTTCTCATTGTAAAGAATCAGGTCTCTTATACTGTTCTTGCGTAAGCAGTGACTGCAAGGGCTGCCAAAAATTTGGACGCACTCCAATGCCCCTTGGAAAACACGTAGAGGAGGGCTTCAGTAACAAAATGTTCCCATTATAAAGGAGCGGTTCTGCTATAGAGTTATTGCGTATGCAGTGACTGCAATGGATGCCTAAATTTAGGAAAAACCCCAATACCAATTTAAAGACACATATAGGAGGGCCTCCATAACAACAGGTTTCCATTATAAAGGAGCGAGTCTCCTATACTGTTCTTGCGTATGCAAGGGCTGCCAAAAATTGGAATGCACTCTATAGCCCCTTGGAAGAGACATAGAGGAGGGTCTCATTAAAAAAATGTTCCCATTATAAAGGAGTCGGTCTCCTATACATGTAATGCCCATGCACTTAGTGCTCGGGCTGAAAAACATTTACCCCTGGGTGGTATACATGAACATACTGTAAAACAAACATTTCCTACGGGCATCATAAACACCCTTAAAAAAAATTATGTGGGTGTTGTATCATGGTCACCCTGGTGATATGGTGGTGGAGAATAAGGAGAAGGAGGAGGACAACACAAAATAGACAAAATCAGGAAGCATATACCAATGTCTGGGTGTGAAGAGGTGCATGGTGCACCTTCCAAAAAAAGACACTGTATTTGAGTTTGCTATCTTTGTTGAGGAGTCTTGCCCAATCAAGCTCTGTTAGTTTTTATAAGCGTCAACCTGTCAGCATTTTCAGTTGAAAGGCGGATGCACCTATCAGTTAAAATTTCCCCGGTGGCACTAAAACCCGCTCTGACAAAACGCTAGCAGCAGGGCAGGCTTGGACCTTCAAGGCATAGAGAGCCAGTCCATACCACATGTCCAGCTTGGATGCCGAATAATTATAAGGCACAGAGGAATCACGGAGGACGTTGGTACGGTTGGCAAGGTACTCCTTCAGCATGTTCGTAAAATTATCTCTCCTTGTGAGAGTACCCTGGCATCAGGGCCTGTGTGATTGGAGGGTCTGAGAAAACTCTCTCAGACCTTTGACAGTGTTCCCTTGCTTCTGATGAATTGGATTTGTGTCTCTCTGGCCTGTACTTCTTGGATTTCCAAGGAACTGTGACCTTTGCTGCCAGCGTTCTCAGATAGGAATTTTTTTAATTCTGCAAAAAGGACCTTCTGATACTGCTCCATTTTAGCAGACCTGTCCACTGTGGGAATGAGAGATAGGAGGTTCTCCTTGTAGCGTGGGTCTAGAAGTGTCACCAACCAGTAATGACTGTCACCCAAAATTTGGAGAACCTAAGGGTCACGGGAAAGGCAGCGTAACATAAAGTCAGCCATGTGTGCCAGACTGCTAACAGGCAAGACTTCCATGTCCTCACTAAGAGGACTACTGACCATGCTCTCCTCCTCCTCCTCCCTCTCCTCAGGCCATCCATGCTGAACAGACGGTATGACAGTTGTGTTGGTAGTACCGTCTATAGCGCAGGAAACTAGCTACTATTCTTCCTCCCCCTCCTCCTCCTCTTCCTCATTGTCACCCAACTTGGGTTGAGATAAGGCTGGGCTATGTGGAATCACCCTGTATAGTTCCTTGCTCCATCTCATCGTGCTCCGCATGCAATGCCCCCTCTTTAATTGAGCAGCGATCATTTCAGAAGACAAAGAAGCGGGATGGCGATGCTAATTATGGCATCATTGCTGCTCACCATTTTGGTGGAGTCCTTAAAGTTTTGGAAGACGGTACAGATGTCTGACATCCATGCCCACTCCTGAGCTCTTATGTGCAGAGATTGACCTGAATACCGATGGGAATTTTAAAGCTGGTACTCAACAACTGCCCTTCACTGCTCATAAATCCTTCCCAAAATATGCAACATTGAATTCCAACGTATGGGGACATCGCATATAAGTCATTGAGCTGGAAGCTGCAAACGCTGCTGAAGCACGGCAAGGGCGGCGGAAGCTGTAGCTGACTTTTTAAAATGGGCACACAAGCGGCGTACTCTGACAAGCAGATCCAGGTAGGTTTTGAGAAACCGCTGAACCACGAGGTTGAGCACGTGGGCCAGGCATGGTACGTGTGTGAGCTCGCCTTGCTTCAGAGCCGCCACCAGGTTCCTGTCACAGACGACCATGCCTGGCTGTAGATTGACAGCCACAGATCTGCCTGCTCTTTCAGAGCTGTCCACAACTCTTCAGCGGTATGCGGTTTGTCCCATAAGCATGTTAGCTTCAGCACAGCCTGTTGCCGCTTGGCCGAGGCAGTGCTGCAGTGTTTCCAGCTTTTCTTTTAACTCATGTGGTCATTTCGGAGATGGGGGCTGAAGAGGAGGAGGAGTTGCAGGAGCTGTAGAATGTGGGGGCAACCATTTAACCCAGGGCCCGCAATCCTCGGCATCGGTCGGACGTGTTCCACTATATTAACTCAGTGTGCCATCAGCGAGATGTACCGTCCTTGCCCACAAGCACTTGTCCACGTGTCTGTGGTTAGGTGGACCTTTCCAGTAACTGCGTTGTTGAGGGCACAGCTAATGTTCTGGGACACGTGCTTTTGTAATGCTGGGACGGCACATCAGGAGAAATAGTGGCGGCTTGGGACCGAGTACTAAGGGACGGCCGCTGCCATCAGGTTGCGTAAATCTTCCATCTCCACAAGTCTAAAAGGCAACATTTTGAGCTCAAGCATTCGCGAAATTTGTGAGTTTAATAGTGTGGCCTGTAGGGTGTTAGCTGCGTAATTGCTCTTGCATCCCAAGGACTGGGGAAGGGACAACTGAACACTGTGCTGGGACAATGACAAGGATGTGGTTGCTGATGGTGGTAGCTGCGAGTGTGCAATGACAGGTGCAGGGTTGGAGGCATCTTTGCATGAGTCATGAACAGGGGATTGGCTTGAACACACAACAGCGGAACAAGCAGTGGTGTCACCCACAGACACTGTTTCTGGACCGTGGCGTTCGGCCCACCAAGTCAGGTACATTGCTGTCATGTGCCTGACCATGCTGGTGGAGGTCAGGCTGCTATCCCTGCTGATGGTGGCCTGGCAGATGGTTAAAATGGCCTTTTTTGGGTTATCTGGACAGTCTTTAAAAAAATAACCAGACTTGGGAAGACCTAACAGTTGTACTGGCAACTTCCGTCATGATGGTGTTCCATGGAACGGTTGCCTGCCTTGTGTCTGTGGCCACCACACTGCTTGTTTCTGCCTGTTGTGGTGCTATGCCTCCCTTGCCCTGTGTGCTGCTGTCCTCGTTCTGCATGTCACCTTGCCAGGTTGGCTCAGTGACTTTATCGCCCACCACCTAGTCTTCCACTTCTGCACCCTGGTCCTCCTCCTCACTTTCTGGCAATTGTGTTTCATCATCATCCTCCTCTTGCGACAGTAATTGCACTTTCCTACTGCTGTCTTTGTGTGTCCGTGGCTGCTCAATATTTGGGCATCGCTATACGCGTTCTGCTCTTGCCCCGCTTGATGCTGGCCAGGCGAGAGGCCCGAATCTATAAATGGAAAAGTGAACAGCTCTTCGGAGTGTCCAAGTGTAGGATCAGTTGTCTACGGGCACTCGGCATGGTGGAAGGAAGGAGGATCAGGGTGAGGAATATGCGGTCCAGACTCACAGCTACTGAAACTGGTCGAGGTGACTGGAAGCATTATCTGCTATCCAACCAACAACCTTTTGACACTGCTCTGGGTTCAATAGTGTTGTGCTGCAGTCCCCTAGTAATTGGGACAGGAAGGTCGGGCAACAACATGTGGGTGTTTGCTGTGGCACAATTTCAGCTTGCCCACTTCCTCTGCATGCAACATCACGTTCACTTCCCGATCCCTTGGCACACGCCTTGCCTATTTTAAATAGAGGATAATATTTTGCACAGTCGGTACAAATGGCTGGATTTGTACCCCAGATATATGTGATACATCTGACGGATGCCCACGGTTTTAAATAGGGGGTCTGTAGTTTCCTATTATTGCCAGTGACCACGTGTGAATAGCTTAGTATTTTCCATATTCCCTACAAATTTCAGGATTTTTACGTAATATGGGATCACGTCTGATGATGGAAAAGATCTGGCTGCATTCTGCTGTGCTAAAAAGCAAATGGAGCAGTAAAAGAAAAGAAAATAAGAAAATAATCAGAATTAAGAGGAAAAAAACCTTGACATCTAAACCAATGGCTATCTGTAACAGGCTGCAGCAGCAGAAGCAGACAGAACTTGCAATGGACACTATTTCTCTGCCTGCCTAACTTCTGCTATCACCATTGAATATATGCAGCTAGATTAGTCGTCAGAAGGAATTTTAGTTCAGATGGATATGTATTCTGGTGTGGAATACCTATGCCTAACTATTACACCGCCAATTCTGTCCCTCACACAGCAGCAGCTCTCCCTACTTTTCCTGTCTGAAAATTAGACTGTGACGAGCATAGCGTCACCACGTCTTATATAGACATGATGACGCGATGTAGCCAGCCAATCACTGTAATGCCACAACCAACATGGCTATGACATTACAATGAGTGGCAGACAATCCCTGAATGTTCATTGACTCTCTAAAGAGCGCCAAACAGGCAGGGCGGGGGCCCAAGCTCCCGCCCGAGCATCTAGGAAATACTCGTCGATTGTCGAGCATCTCGAGCATTGAGATGCTCAGGCGAGTACCGAGCAGTAGTGAGCACGCTCGCTCATCACTACATGTGACACTCAGATTCCACACAAGTAGACTTCATTTCATTAAGCATGTGACTTATGAAGGTAATTTTTTTAACCAGAAATTTTTAAGGGCTTCATAGCAAAAAGGGTAAATACTAGTGTTGAGCGAGCACTAAAATGCTCGGGTGCTCGAAGCTCGGGCCGAGCTCGCCGTGATACTCGGGTGCTCGACCCGAGCAACGAGCCCAATGTTAGTCTATGGGAGACTCAAGCATTTTTGCTGTGGCACCCCCGGCAGTCTTTTAAAAGCCTAACAAGTGCCAAAAACGATAGTGACAGTGCTCAAATGACATGGGGACAGCATGGGGATCGCCCCAGGAAGCATTTCTGACCCCCAGGTCACTGCTGTCAACAACGTGGTCAGAGGTATTAAGCCACTTTTACGGGCGCACAATAAAACGTTCAAAAACGAAAGTGAAACTTTTTTCCTGTGAAATATGTTAAGGAACATCCTTTCCAGGGAAAAGACTTGTGTATAAGTTAAAATAAATGACCAAAAACAAAAATACTCCTCCACACCTTCGGTTATGTTCACAAGTAGCATTTTTTATGCATTTTTGCACTTTTGTATTGCTTTCAGCTATGACAAATGCATTCACCGGGAAATGTCATTTTAACATTTTACAACCTTATCTGGCCATGTGCTGTGTGACACATGCATAAAGTGCTGAAAAGACATGGGAACAGCATGGGGAAGACCCCTGGAAGCATCTCTGACTCCCAGGTCACTGTCTAAAAGTGTGCCCATCATAAGTGATCCTTGCCGCATCAGAAGATGCAGACTTGCAACTATCACCATGCAAGTTCTAGTCCCAGGGCAGTGTTCAATTGTACCTCCCCCATTCCTTGCAATACAAGCGCAAGTATGCAGCCTGCCACCCACCCACCCCCAGGCTGCATTACCATACTGCTTGCTTGAACTTGAAATTGGGCCTTTTAGGCATGTGGAGGCGGAATCTGGCCACCACGTCATGGCTGTGTCGGCGGCCTGGTATCCATACTCAGTCCCCAGCCGCCTGGTGGCCGGGTGTCCCCGCTTTCTCCCCAGCCTCCAGGGGGTGGCCGGTGTCCATACTCTGTCCCCAGCCACCCTTATTTGTCCCGGTAACCTTTCCCACACTTTTCATAGCCTGGCCTGCTTTAGGGCAGCATTGGCCGAGCCCACCGGACTATCAGACTCCTCTGGTGGGCCCTGGCTTCTCCATCAGGGGAGTTGAGAGTGCCAAGGTGAGGAGCATGATGAGGATGATAGAAGCTAGCATCTGCTTTGTTTTGTTGTAATACAAGCGCATGTATGTAGTAGCGGCTAGGCCTGAGGTGGTCAGCGTTTTGGCGCATATCCTACCTCCTCCGAGGATTGCTGGATGTTTTCCTGCTACTATCCAAGTTCTATCACTCCCGTTAAAACAAAGCTTCAGGTGATAAATGATGGATGAGGTAGTGGCAAAGGAGAAAGAGCAGGAGGAACAGGGACCATTCACATCAATATCAGACCAGTCAACCAGATATGTCTTGTAGGATATGTTTCTGTAACAAAAGGAGCGGTTCGGCTACACAGTTATAGGGCATACAGTGAGTGCAATGCCTACCAAAAATTTTGAGGCACTCCAATGCCCCTTGGAAATGACATGGAGGTCAGAGGGCATTAACTAAACCTTTTTTTCCATTTATAGCAACTGGGTCTCATGTGCACTGTTGGCCTAAGCAGTGAATGGAAGGCTTTCCAAAAATTATGAGGAACTGCAATGCCCCTTACAAGAGCCATGTGTGGCACCCCAGGGGTCTGGTCACCACAGTAATAGAGATATTACGTCGGAGAGTAAGTGGGAGGTTTCCTGGTCAGGATCCCTTAAACATGCAACATCCTCCTGCCCCAGTCCTGGGAGGGGAGAATTCTGCCCTTATAAACTGGATCTGGGGCGGGGTTGAGTGAGTCAGAGAACAGAGAACAGTCAGAGTCAGAGTGAGAGCAAGGGAAAGTAACAGCAAGGAGCTCTGTAGGAGCTAGGAGCTAAAGACCAGGGGCTGGAAGCTGAGCAGAGCTCGCCCTGGCCGAAGACAATAGGAACCGGACACAGGAGTCCGAGGCTGTGAGGACTTATATATCCAGCAGCAGAAACCAGCCGGCAGGGGATTTCAGGTCCTCTGGCCATAGAAGCCTGGAGGCTCAGTCACAAGCAAGGGACCAGCACCGCCATCGTGGAGCGGAGGCTAACAGAAGGCCCCAAGTCACCAGCCATATGGGTGAGCACTACACGGTACACTCAGGGACGTGGGCTACTTCTACCCGCTTACAGCAAGGTAGCCAGGAAGAGTGCAGACAGACGGGGAGGCCTACAACTCCACCTGGCCAGGGGAACTCCTGCTTGCTCACAGACTGACCAGGCCTCTTATGCTAGCCAGTACTCCCGGGAGGGTCAACCTTAAAACCATCAGTAAAGACCCTGAACTGCACTGCAAAGACTCTGAGTCGTTCCTGCTGCGCTCGTGCACCATCAACCCCATCATCCACACTCACTGCCCTGAGGCTATACTCCTCCCGTGGGGAGTTATCCCATTCTCTGCTGCGCACACAACACCAGCCTCAGCGGTCTGCCTCGCAGCGGTGGTACTCCCTGACCGCAATCCACGGGTGGCGCAGTCGGACAATTAACCTCAAAACCTAAGAAAGACTGCCACTGGTTTGACCAGCCTGAGCCACGAGACCGGGTCACCGCCACGGAGACTACAGACCCCAGAGACCCGGCACCGGGTATCCCACACACGTGTTCACATGGCCCAGGGGGCGCGTCACATGCAGTACAGCATATTACAAACATAAGTCCCATTATTGGGGAGTGGGTCTCCCATAGTATTTGCTTATGCTTTCCAAGCAAAAGCTGCCAAAAATTAGGATGGAGCAACTTGCAATGCCCCTTACAAGAGCCATGCAGTACAGCATATTACAAACATAAGTCCCATTATTGGGGAGTGGGTCTCCCATAGTATTTGCTTATGCTTTCCAAGCAAAAGCTGCCAAAAATTAGGACAGAGCAACTTGCAATGCCCCTTACAAGAGCCATGCAGTACAGCATATTACAAACATAAGTTCCATTATTGGGGAGTGGGTCTCCCATAGTATTTGCTTATGCCTTGCAAAGCAAAAGCTGCCAAAAATTATAACGGAGCAACTTGCAATGCCCCTTACAAGAGCCATGCAGTACAGCATATTACAAACATAAGTCCCATTATTGTGGAGTGGGTGTCCCATAGTATTTGCTTATGCCTTGAAAGCAAAAGCTGCCAAAAATAAGGACGGAGGAACTTTCAATGCTGGCACCCTGGTGGTATAGTGGTGGTGGAGGATGAGGATAAGGAGAAGATAAAACAGCCAAAACGAGGAAGCGTATACCCATGTGTGGGTGTGAAGCGGTGCATGTGAATCCACCTCCGAAAAAACACAGTGGATTTGACTTTATGTTACTCTGCTGTCATTTGGTGATGATGAGAAGTCTGGCCCAATCCAGCCCTTGTTCATTTTGATAAGGGTCAGCTTGCCAGCATTGTCAGTTGACAGGCGAGTGTGCTTATCAGTTATAATTCCCCCAGCGGCACTAAAAACACACTCCGATAACACGCTAGCAGCAGGGCAGAACAGGACCTCCAAGGCGTACAGAGCGAGTTCATTCCAAGTGTCCAGCTTGGATACCCAATAATTAAAAGGCACAGAGGAATCACGGAGGACGCTGGTACGGTCGACAAGGTACTCCCTCACCATCTTTTGAAACTTTCCACTCCTTGTGAGAGTACCCCGCGCCTCAGGGCATGTAAGCTGGGCGGGTGTCAGAAAACTGTCCCAGAACGTTGACAGTGTTCCCCTGCCTCTGCTAGATTGGAGTTGCATCTCTCTCGCCTGTACGCCTTGGTTGGGCAACGAACTGTGACATCTGCCACTAGCGTGTTCAGATGGGAATTTTTTAAGAGTTCTGCAGCAAGGGCCTTCTGGTACTGCCCCATTTTTGTAGACCTCTCCACCTCAGGAATAAGAGAGTGAAAGTTCTCCTTGTAGCGGGGGTCTACAAGTGTCACTAACCAGTAATGACTGTCACCCAACATTTTGACAACGCGAGGCTCACGGTTAAGGCAACGTAACATAAAGTCAGCCATGCGTGCCAGACTGGTAACGGGCAAGATTTCCGGGTCCTCACCAAGATGACGACTGACCATGCTCTCCTCCTCCTCCTCCTCCTCTTCCTCCTCCCCCCTGTCCTCAGGCCACCCACGCTGAACCGACGGTATGACACTTGTACAGGTACTACACTCTGCAACGCATGATAGCAGCTCCTGTTCTTCCTCCTCCTCCTCCTTCTCTCCCTCATTGTCCCCCAATGCACGTTGGGATGAGATTAGGCTGGGCTGTGTGTAATCGCCCGCTACGGCTTCTTGATCCATCTCATCATACTCTGGCTGCAATGCCTCCTCTTTAATTCTCTGCAGAGAGCGTTGCAAAAGACAGACAAGTGGGATTCTGACACTAATGATGGCGTCATCGCCACTCATCATATTGGTGGCCTCCTCAAAGTTTGTCAGGATGGTACATATGTCAGACATCCAGGTCCACTCCTGAGGTCTTATGTGTGGAGTCTGACCTGAATATCGACGGCCTTGTTGCAGCTGGTACTCCACAACTGCTCTCTTCTGCTCACAAATCCTTTGCAACATGTGGAGGGTAGAGTTCCAACGTGTGGGGACATCACACACCAGTCGGTGTGCCGGAAGCTGCAAACGCTGCTGCAACACAGCAAGGGCGGCGGAAGCTGGAGCCGACTTGCGAAAATGAGCTGACAGGCGGCGTACTTTCACGAGCAGATCTGGAAACTCGGGGTAAGATTTAAGAAACCGCTGAACCACAAGGTTAAGCACATGAGCCAGGCATGGTACGTGTGTGATCTCACCTCGCCTCAGAGCCGCCACCAGGTTACGGCCATTGTCACACACGACCATGCCGGGATGTAGGTTCAGCGGTCTCAGCCACAGATCTGCCTGCTCTTTCACAGCTGTCCACAACTCAAAAGCAGTGTGAGGTTTATCATCTAAGCTTATGAGTTTCAGCACAGCCTGTTGCCGCATGGCGGAGGCAGTACTGCAATGCTTCCAGCTTGTAACTGATGTGATATCTGAGATGGAGGCTGAACATGAGGAGGAGGAGGAGGAGGATGCGCAGGAGCTGTACACTGTGGGGGCAACTCTGACTGACATAGGGCCCGCAATCCTCGGTGTGGGGAGGATGTGTTCCGTCCCAAGTTCCGACTGGGTCCCGGCTTCCACTATGTTTACCCAGTGTGCCGTCAGAGAGATGTACCGTCCCTGGCCACAAGCACTTGTCCACGTGTCCGTTGTCAGGTGGACTCTCCCAGTAACTGCGTTGTTGAGGGCACGGCAGATGCTTTGGGACACGTGCTTGTGTAGTGCGGGGATGGCACACCGGGCAAAATAGTGTCGGCTGGGGACCGAGTACCGAGGGACGGCCACCACCATAAGATTGCGGAACGATTCCGTCTCCACCAGCCTAAAAGGCAGCATTTCCAACGCAAGCAGTCGTGAAATGTGCGAATTTAGGACTGTGGCATGTGGGGCGTTAGCTGCAAATTTCCGCTTTCGTTGAAAGGTCTGGGATATGGACAATTGAACGCTGCGGTGGGACGTGGACGTGGACGTTGATGCTGTTTCTTGAGAAACTGCTATAAAAAGTGAAGACTGAGAGGAGGGGGCATCTTTACATGCAGCATGGACAGGGGATTGCCTTGCACACACAACAAGGGGTTCTATTGCATGCACAACAGTGGAAGAAGCAGTGGTGACACCCGCTGACACTGGTCGTGGACCCTCGGATTCGCCCCACAAAGTCGGGTGCTTGCTGCCATGTGCCTGATCATGCTGTTGGTGGTCAGGCTGGTAGTTTTGTCACCACTGCTGATGCTGGCATGGCAGGTGGAACATATGGCCTTTTTGGGGTTATCAGCAGAGTCTTTTAAAAAATTCCAGACTCTGGAAGACCTACCGCTTGTACTGGCAACGTCCCTCATGTTTTTGTTACGGGGAACGGTTGCCAGCCTTCTGTCTGCGGCCACCACACTGCTTCTTCCTGTCTGTTCGGGTACTCTGCCTCTCTCCCCCTGCGTGCTGCCGGCCTCACTCTGCATGTCATCCTTCCACGTTGGGTCAGTTACTAGATCATCCACCACCTCCTCCTCTTCCACTTGCGCACCACGATCCTCCTCCCCACTTCCTGGCAATTGTGTCTCGTCATCGTCCACCTCTTGTGACAGATTGCCAACGTCGACTTCCTGTGGCCGTGGCTGTTGAAATATTTGGGCATCGCAACATGGGATCTCCTCTTCCACCACTTCAAGCGTATCAGGCGAGGGGCCCAAATATGGAAATGGACCAGTGAACAGCTCATCAGAGTGTCCAAGTGTGGGATCACTTGCTGTCTGACGACACTCGGCATGGTGGGAGGAAGGAGCATCAGGGTGAGGAGGAGTATGCGGTCGAGACTCACGGCTACTAAGAGTTGACCGTGTGGAAGACAGACCGGAGGTGGTGGTGCCAAGGTAACTGGAAGTATTATCTGCTATCCAATTAATAACCTGTTCACACTGATCAGTTCTCAATACTGGTGTTGTTCTATGCTTCCCTAGTAATTCGGTCAAGAAGTGGGAGCGAGAAGATGTGGCTGTTGGTTGTGGCACATTTTCACCTTGGCCACGGCCCCGTCCTCTGCACGAACCATCACCAGAACGTCCACCTCCATGTCCCTTGCCACGCGCCTTGCCCATTGTAAATGAAGTAAAATAGCTTACACTTGCACTATCAATGGAAAAAGGGTAATAAAGAGTAGATTAGAACAGTGGAAGAGGAAAACCACAGTTATTGTTTACTGGGGTATACCACACTTTTTTAAATAGAGATATTTGCGGCTGAACAGTGAGCGACACACTCAAACTGCTTTTTTTTAGATACCAAAGGCCCAAAACTGGATAGTACAGTGATTTGACCCATGGAACTGCGAAACCACACTGGGATGTCGGGCCTACACAAGACTATTTTCAACCGATATATTTTTGCGTCACAACAGTCAGGAGACACTACTGTTTTTCTTTACGGAAAAAACTACCAAAAGCTGAATAATAGAGATTTTTTACCGTGGGATGGCAAAACCACAGTTATTGTTTACTGGGGTATACCACACTTTTTTAAATAGAGATATTTGCGGCTGAACAGTGAGCAACACACTCAAACTACTTTTTTTTTAGATACCAAAGGCCCAAAACTGGATAGTACAGCGATTTGACCCGTGGAACTGCGAAACCACACTGGGATGTCGGGCCTACACAAGACTATTTTCAACCGATATATTTTTGCGTCACAACAGTCAGGAGACACTACTGTTTTTCTTTACTGAAAATATACCAAAACCTGAATAATAGAGATTTTTTACCGTGGGATGGCAAAACCACAGTTATTGTTTACTGGGGTATACCACACTTTTTTAAATAGAGATATTTGCGGCTGAACAGTGAGCGACACACTCAAACTGCTTTTTTTTTAGATACCAAAGACCCAAAACTGAATAGTACAGCGATTTGACCCGTGGAACTGCGAAACCACACTGGGATGTCGGGCCTACACAAGACTATTTTCAACAGATATATTTTTGTGTCACAACATTCAGGAGACACTACTGTTTTTCTTCACGGAAAATATACCAAAACCTGAATAATAGAGATTTTTTACTGTGGGATGGCAAAACCACAGTTATTGTTTACTGGGGTATACCACACTTTTTTAAATAGAGATAATTGCGGCTGAACAGTGAGCGACACACTCAAACTGCTTTTTTTTTAGATACCAAAGACCCAAAACTGGATAGTACAGCGATTTGACCCGTGGAACTGCGAAACCACACTGGGATGTCGGGCCTACACAAGACTATTTTCAACAGATATATTTTTGTGTCACAACATTCACGAGACACTACTGTTTTTCTTTACGGAAAATATACCAAAACCTGAATAATAGAGATTTTTTACCGTGGGATGGCAAAACCACAGTTATTGTTTACTGGGGTATACCACACTTTTTTAAATAGAGATATTTGCGGCTGAACAGTGAGCGACACACTCAAACTGCTTTTTTTTTAGATACCAAAGGCCCAAAACTGGATAGTACAGCGATTCGACCCATGGAACTGCGAAACCACACTGGGATGTCGGGCCTACACAAGACTATTTTCAACAGATATATTTTTGTGTCACAACAGTCAGGAGACACTACTGTTTTTCTTTACGGAAAATATACCAAAACCTGAATAATAGAGATTTTTTACCGTGGGATGGCAAAACCACAGTTATTGTTTACTGGGGTATACCAGACTTTTTTAAATACATAGATTTGCGGCTGAACAGTGAGCGACACACTCAAACTGTTTTTTTTTTAGATACAAATGGCCCAAAATGGATAATACAGAGGTTTGAACCGTTGAAGTGCAAAACAACACTTCTGTTTCTCTAGCCTACACCAGACTATTTTCAACAGTTATATTTGTGTCTGAAAAATCAGAGACACGCTTTTTTTTTGGGGGGGACGACACACCAAAAGGTTAATAAGACGGGTATTTGTACAGTGTGAAGGAGGAAAAAAAAGGAGGATTTAGATGAAAAAAAAAGGATTTTTCCTGGCCCCCTACATCTGGTGCTAAGTCCAGCAATTTCAGCAACAGGAGCACACAGGACTGTAATGCAGCGTTTGCTGGTATAACCACTGTGTCTCCTATACAGCCTGCCTGCCTGGTATCTGGGATGGATATTTGTCCTGAAAAGGACTGTTTGTTTGTTCTGGCAGCCTTTACAAACCCTACATTAACTATTTTGCAGTTTATATCTCTCCCTAAATCAGCAGCGCTGTCCCTACACTGTCTAATCCGGAGCAACTGTGTCCAAGATGGCGGCGCCCGGTTTTAAATACTCGAGGTGACGCTGTGCGGCCAGCCAATCACTGTAATGCCCACAACCAACATGGCTGCAGCATTACAGTGACTGGCTGGCAATCCCTGCATGTTCATTGGCTCTGTAAAGAGCGCCAAACATGCAGGGCAGAGACCCGAGCTCCCGCCCGAGTAACCCGGAAATGCTCGGTGCTCGCCGAACATCCCGAGTAGCGTGATGCTCGGGCGAGTACCGAGCAGTGTCGAGCATGTTCGCTCAACACTAGTAAATACATATACACATTCCATTTTTTAGTTATTTGATACTATAAATATAATTTATGCCTATATTTTCTTACTTCACCAACTTAGATTATTTAGTGCTGATGCAACACACACAAATCTGATTACAAAAATATTTATACACAGGTTGTAATGTAACAAAATAAATAAAAAGCCAAGGGAGGTGAATACTTTATTAAGCTACTATAGTTTTTGCACTTTTGTTTTTTGCTCCCCCTATTTTACATAATGTATCTCGAAGTGTGGGGCTAGGTAAAATTGGAGGCGGGTCGGTGAAGGCACAGTGAGCTGTCATAAGAGCATACAGATGAATACATAATCAAGGTACCAGATAGAGTCCACCTCACAGTCCCACCCCTAAGCACGAGCATATCATTATCTCCAAACTGAAAGTAAAGATTACACAAGAACCACAAGACGGATTTCATCCACCAAGGTATCATTTTAATCAGTCTAATGTCGCCCACCTGACACTGTATGTAGTTTACTAAGCACAATCCTGCTGACAGGGGTGCTTTAATAATAAAAATCTTCATTAAAAATCTTTTTGTTATCTTTGCCTTATATTTAAATTTGTTTTGTGATCTGAAACATTCAGGTGTGACAAACAAGCAAAAGAATAAGAAACCAGGAAGGGGCAAACACTTTTTCACACCACTGTGTGTGTGTGTGTGTGTGTGTGTGTATTCGTATATACACATACACATACATAGTGTGTGTATGTGTGTATCTATCTATCTATCTATCATCTATCTATATATATATATATACACATACTGTGTGTGTATCTGTGTTGTGGCAAGACGACTCACTTGGCTGCATTCGGAAGCAGACACAGGAACGGTTTCGTTTGCAGTTTTACTATGTCAGCATAAAGCACTGCAGATTTCAGCTGAATAAAACTTAGCCTTGCTGGCATAAAGGTAAAACAGAAAGACAAAGGATAACACAGTCCATGTGTGTACAGGTTCGCCTGCACCGCTTTGCAGCAAACTTAAGCTCCTCCTGAGCTGAGACTCCACAGGCTGAAGACTTCACTCTCCAGACACACCAACAGCAGAAAAAAAACAGGACTGAGTATTTAAACTTGCTCAGCTACACCCTGAGGGGAGGTAGTGTGAATGGCTTCCCACTCTCTTTGCCATTCCCAAAAAAAAACACCCTTTAAGTGAGTTAACCCCAGCATATAACATGCCGGTAGAAAGTTTGTAGGTTTCAATTCACACAGGCTAGCAGCCATAGTGACTAATGATAAGTGAGCATGTTCATTATTCGAGATTTACGAGCATACTCGGCTGTTTCCCGAGTATCTTCAGTGTGCTCGGGTGTTATGTTTTAGTTGCACTGTGTGCATGATTTGCGACTGTTTGTCAGCTTTAATACATGTGAGGAATGCCTAAGAAACAGGCATTCCTCACATGTATTAAAGCTGTCAAACAGTCGCAAATCATGCACACAGCTCGACTAAAACATAACACCCGAGCACGCTGAAGATACTCGGCAAGCACCCGAGCACGCTTGCCGAAAGGGTTAACAGAACAAAATCGCTCATCACTAGTAGCGACTCATACCTCCACTCATATATAACAGCAGTGAGTCTGTCACAATATGTATAAACAGTACAGACCAAAAGTTTGGACACACCTTCTCATTTAAAGATTTTTCTGTATTTTCATGACTAAGAAAATTGTACATTCACACAGATGGAATCAAACCTATGAATTAACACATGTGGAATTATATACTAAACAAAAAAGTGTGAAACTACTGAAAATATGTCTTATATTTTAGGTTCTTCAAAGTAGCCACCTTTTGCTTTGATGACTGCTTTGCACACTCTTGGCATTCTCTTGATGAGCTTCAAGAGGTAGTCACCGGAAATGATTTTCACTTCACAGGTGTGCCCTGTCAGGTTTAATAAGTGGGATTTCTTGCCTTATAAATGGGGTTGGGACCATCAGTTGTGTTGTGCAGAAGTCAGGTGGATACACAGATGATAGTCCTACTGAATAGACTGTTAGAATTTGTATTATGGCAAGGAAAAAGCAGCTAAGTAAAGAAAAACGAGTGGCCATCATTACTTCAAGAAATGAAGGTCAGTCAGTCCGAAAAATTGGGCAAACTTTGAAAGTGTCCCCAAGTGCAGTTGCAAAATCCATCAAGCGCTACAAAGAGCCTGGCTCACATCAGGACCGCCCCAGGAAAGGAAGACCAAGAGTCACCTCTACTTCTGAGGATAAGTTTATCTGAGTCACCAGCCTCAGAAATCGCAGGTTAACAGCAGCTCAGATTAGAGACCAGGTCAGTGCCACACAGAGATCTAGCCGCCTTCATGGTAAAATAGCTGCTAGGAAACTACTGCTAAGGACAGGCAACAAGCAGAAGAGGCTTGTTTGGGCTAAAGAACACAAGGAATGGACATTAGACCAGTGGAAATCTGTGCTTTGGTCTGATGAGTCCAAATTTGAGATCTTTGGTTCCAACTACCGTGTCTTTGTGCGACTCAGAAAAGGTGAACGGATGGACTCTACATGCCTGGTTCCCACCGTGAAGCATGGAGGAGGAGGTGTGATGGTGTGGGGGTGCTTTGCTGGTGACACTGTTGGGGATTTATTCAAAATTGAAGGCATACTGAACCAGCATGGCTACCGCAGCATCTTGCAGCGGCATACTATTCCATCCAGTTTGCGTTTAGTTGGACCATCATTTATTTTTAAACAGGACAATGACCCCAAACACACCTCCAGGCTGTGTAAGGGCTATTTGACCAAGAAGGAGAGTGATGGGGTGCTACGCCAGATGACCTGGCCTCCACAGTCTCCAGACCTGAACCCAATCGAGATGGTTTGGGGTGAGCTGGACCGCAGAGTTAAGGCAAAAGGGCCAACAAGTGCTAAGCATCTCTGGGAACTCCTTCAAGATTGTTGGAAGACCATTTCCGGTGACTACCTCTTGAAGCTCATCAAGAGAATACCAAGAGTGTGCAAAGCAGTCATCAAAGCAAAAGGTGGCTACTTTGAAGAAACTAGAATATAAGACATATTTTCAGTTTATTCACACTTTTTTGTTAAGTATATAATTCCACATGTGTTAATTCATAGTTTTGATGCCTTCAGTGTGAATGTACAATTTTCATAGTCATGAAAATACAGAAAAATCTTCAAATGAGAAGGTGTGTCCAAACTTTTGGTCTGTACTGTATATATATCTAAAATAACAAATATGAAATAAGAGCATTGTAATAAGTGATGAATGCACAAGAACACAATTGTACACATCTACTGAATTATTTATGAGACTATTACTTGATTTTCTCATAGCAGAATGCATAGAATAATTTAAAGGAAATGTATATATGTACAGAACAAGTCATAAACATGTTGGACGGATAAGTATTTTGGTAATATGCAAAATCTAAAAATTGCAAAGCTCAAAGTCGAACCATTCAAGAAACCTGCTGATCAAAGGTGCAAAAGCAGAAATAAAAACTAAAGTTTATTTACTTATTGTTTCCTTTTTTTTAATGACAATAAATAGCAATAACATCTTGTATTTCTACTGCTGATTGACTGAATAATGACCCAGCTGGGGCGTTTTATAACCTATTATAAGCTAATTGTTAGGCTTATTATTTCTTAAATGCTACACTTAGCATTAGAGGTGCTTTCAGTCAGATGTACACTGAAATGTAATTTATAAATTCTTATTGTCTTAAAATGTAATCATCATATTATTTTTCTGCTTTTCAATCTGTTTCATGGATCAATGTGAAAAGTTGTGCTGAATGGTTAAATTAAATATTTGAAATGTTAGATTCCTTGCAGAGTCATTGAAAAGAAGTATGGTCAAAGCTGACAACTTTTAAATATCAGAGTTTATCAGCTAATTATTTAATCTAAATTAATGGGTGGAGAAATTGAATCATTAATGATCAAAAACACAACCTCTTTTCTGACCAATATGTGATTGACTGTGACAAAAACATAAAATCTTTACCATTATTGCACAAATTAACATTTTCATCAAGAATAATGTTACAGCACTGTTCTTTTTATTTAACTGTTTTCCAAACCTAAATTGTGGTACCTATAAGCGCAGTACATTGAATCTATAGCTGACCCAACATGGGAGTATAATTGAAGAGAATTTAAAATATAAATAGTGTTCATTTATTCATTTATTCATTCATTCATTCATTCATTTATTCATGTTCCATACACACATGGACAAAATTGTTGATACCATTCTGTTAAAGTAAGAAACCCACATTGGTCACTGAAATAATTTGAAACTGACAAAAAATCATTTTAAATGTACAGTACATTTACTGAATATCAAATAATGAAAAAAAGGCATTCCTTTTGAATTAAGCTTCAAAAGAAAATTAAAAAATGAATGAAAATGGCCTGGACAAAAATGATGGTGCCATTGACATAATATTTTGTTGCCAAACCTTTTTAAGGCAATCACTGTAAACAAACAGTTTTTCCAACTTTCAGTAAGATTTGTACATCTGTCCACAGCTATTTTTGCCCACTCTTTGTGGGTAAATTGCTGCACCTGTCTCAGGTGTGAAGGTCCCTTCGCCAGACTACATGTTTCTCCTTCTAAAGCTGTTCAATAGAATTTAGTTTAGTTTTGGTTCCTGAAGGAAAATGCTCCAAACTAGACAATATCCCATGAAAAGGCTGCCAAAAAAACATCAAAAATGCTTTGAAGCTCGTCAAAACAGATTCAGGAATTTCTTATGGTGAAAAACTTCATGCACAAGGAGACCTTCCTGAATCCTTTTTTCTTACTTGAAAACCGATAGGGTTGTAAAACATCTTAATAAGTTGCAATATTTGTTGCAACTTAGAAGTTGCACAAAAATATTGTGACATTCAACGTTTACACGTCCGTCTCTTCTTGCTTCGCCAATATGGACATAGTATGGGTGGGACATGGGCAGGATGGGATGTGACTATGCCTGCCCATCAAATTCATAAGTCACGGCACCTTAGTGGCAGAACCTTCTTCAAAAATAAACTCCAGTTCCTGACTTGAGTACATCTCTGGCAGTGACGCACGCCAGTTAATAGATATGCCTAATTCATTAAGTGGCATGCACTTCCAATTAATGACGTAGGCACAATGTACTCCAATATCATTCATTAAAATTTGTGTGCACAACGCCAACCTTAATGAATCAGCACTAAAGTTTTTGATGATCTAAAAAAACACTGTGTGCACATACCCTAATAAGTAAAAGCATTCTAAAGCTGCTATCTCACAAAGTGACATATGTTAGATTAAAAAATGGGGCTGTGTCATGAAGTCCTAAATGGTAGAGATGAGTAAGCATTAAAATGCTCGCATGCTTATTACTCAAACTGAGCAATTCCTAATGTTTGCATTTTCTGGCCGACCATACAAGGAGGTATGGGGGGCAGTGAAAATTATCAAAGGGAAGGGAAAAGTGCTGAATGGAAAGAGAAGAGCATGGGGAAGACCACTGGAAGCATCTCTGACTCCCAGATCGCTGCTGAGAACAATTAGAAAAAAAAGGACATTTCAGTGTAATTTCTCATGGAAGTAAGAACTGCCAAAAATTAGACACTCAGAGGGACTCAGATACACCCTTTATTAGACATAAAGGAGGGCCTCATACATATTCCGTTTAAATTGACATGTAGTGGTACTCCTAGACTCATGAAGGCTATACACAAAGTGCAAATCCTGCCAAAAATTACAAGCAGGGTCATCCAGACACCCTTGAAGGCGCCAACTGTAGTGCCTCAATCAAATATTATGAACAAAGTGTAGGTTTGGTACTTCTACACTCATACACTACTTCTACACTCCAGAAAAAAAATTATATGTAGGGTTCTATATAGACCCTTGAAGGCACCAACTGGGGGCCTCATTCAAATTTAACATTAAAAACACTTTATGTGCTGCTGTCATCAGATGGTGTGTAAACATTGAGTCTAAGCCATACTTTGTTCATTGTTATCACAGTGAGCCAGTCAGCATTTTCTGTTGACAGGCGAAGGCACCTGCATTTTATAACCACCTTTGGCCCTCAAAATCTGCTCAGACAAAATGCTAGTGGCAGGTCAACACAATACCTCCAAGACATAGAGGGACAGCTCATGCAAGATGTCCAGCTTTGAGACCCAATAGCTGAAGATCACAGAGGAATTAGGGAGTATGCTGGTTTGGTCAGCCAGGTATTGCTTGACCATCTTTAAAAACTTTTCCCCCATTGTAAAAAGTACCTTGTCATGAGGGCATGGATGCTAAAAGAGTGTCATCCAATTGGCAGAGCCCTTTGACAGTGTACCTTGCCTCTGCTGTACCTAGTGTGTCTCCCTCACCTCTCCTCCTTGTTTCGGCAATGAAGCTTGCCCCCTGCTGCTAGCATTATCCGATGAGAATTTTTTCAGCAAATATTCCACAATGGCCTTCTGGTAAAGTATCATTTTAGAAGACCTCTCCGCCTCAGGAAGAAGAGATGCAAAATTCTTCTTGTAGCGTGGGTCTATCAGGGTAATCCACCAGTACTCCTTTTTTCAAAGATGAATGAAACGCTAGGGTCATGGGAAAGGCAGTGGTCCATAAAGTTGGCCTTATGTGCCAAGCTCCCTACACCCAACACTTCCCTGTCTCCAACATGATCAAGACTCTCCATCTCCTCCTCCTCCCTCTCTTCCTTCTCATTCACATACTCAGGCTATCCACGCTGGGGAGACAGGACTAGAGATGAGCGGTGTTCGAATCGAACTGTTCACCAATTTCAAATTCGAGCTGTTTTGGGCGGTGTTCGAGCCGTTCGACGAACCCGAACGATTTGAAAAAAATTTGGCTGTTCGAGGTTATGGTCAATAACTGTTTGTGCACCAAAATCGTAACTGGATTTTTTCACAGAAATGCTGATAATCAATGTTAATACACAGTTTGAGTGTACAGCGGGGCGGGGGGAGGGGCATGGGATGGATCTCTGCAGAAATAATGAAGATCTCCATTTTTTTTTCTCTTTCCCGCATTTACAGAGGGGAGGTGTAGTCTGTCAGCCTATCAGCAGCGCACACACGGAGCGAAGTGCTTTTTTTCACACAAGCAAGGGCATGTGTCATTGGCTGTGTATGTCACATGTCCTTGCCCTATAAGACCCAACCATTTTCCCCGTCGCCACCATTTTCTCACTGCTGCAGCTGAGTGTTAGACGGCACTGCTGCTGCTGTTAGCGCTATATTGTTTAACTGAATTGCAAGCGATTTTTGTCTTAAATAGACAGAAAGGTTTAGGGAGTAGGGACTAGTTTGTAATTGCAGCCCTTTTGAGGGCTTGGTTACAGCAGTTCCTAGCACTTTTAGCAGGCAGGTCTGTGCTCTTAAATAGACAGATAGGTTGGGAGTAGTGACTAGTTGTAATTCCAGCCCTTTTGAGGGCTAGGTTACATCAGTTCCTATCACTTTTTGCCAGGCAGGTCTGTTTTAGTGCTGTGCAAGTTTTTTCACAGCATTTGGCTAAATCTAGCTGAGCAAATCCTTTTGGGCGTCTTGCAGTGTGTGTTAGTCAGTGGAGTAGCGTATCTGTGTTGCAAGCTACACGACCTGTGTATGTAATTCAAATTTTTTACTGCACCTAGCCAAGTAAAACCTTTTGGGCATAGTAGCAGTGTGTGGTACTCATTGTATTAGGCCATCTATACCAAGCTCCACCAGCTTTGAAAATAATAATAATTTTTAGCTGCATCTAGCCCGGAAAATAATTTTGGGCTTAGTAGCAGTGTGTAGTACTCATTCTATTAGGCCATCTATACGAAGCTCCACCAGATTTGAAATTAATAATAACTTTTAGCTGCATCTAGCCCGGAAAATAATTTTGGACTTAGCAGCAGTGTGTGATAGTCATTGTATTAGGTCATCTATAGCAAGCTCCACCAGCTATGAAACTAATAATAATTTTTAGCTGCATCTAGCACAGAAAATAATTTTGGGCATAGTAGCAGTGTGTGGTACTCATTCTATTAGGCCATCTATACCAAGCTCCACCAGCTTTGAAATTAATAATAATTTTTAGCTGCATCTTGCCTGTACAATAATTTTGGGCATATTAGCAGTGTGTGGTTCTCATTCTATTAGGCCATCTATAATAAGCTCCACAAGCTTTCAAATTACTAATAATTTTTAGCTGCATCTTGCCTGGAAAATAATTTTGGGCATATTAGCAGTGTGTGGTATTCATTCTATTAGGCCATCTATACTAAGCTCCACCAGCTTTCAAATTCCTAATAATTTTTAGCTGCATCTTGCCTGGAAAATAATTTTTGGGCCTGTAGCAGTGTGTTGTACTCATTCTATTAGGCCATCTATACCAAACTCCACCAGCTTTGAAATTAATAATAATTTTTAGCTGCATCTTGCCTGTAAAATAATTTTGGGCATATTAGCAGTGTGTGGTACTCATTCTATTAGGCCATCTATACTAAGCTCCACCAGCTTTCAGCTTGCTAATAATTTTTAGCTGCATCTTGCCTGTAAAATAATTTTGGGCATATTAGCAGTGTGTGGTACTCATTCTATTAGGCCATCTATGCTAAGCTCCACCAGCTTTCAAATTACTAATAATTTTTAGCTGCATCTTGCCTGTAAAATAATTTTGGGCATATTAGCAGTGTGTGGTACTCATTCTATTAGGCCATCTATACTAAGCTCCACCAGCTTTCAAATTGCTAATAATTTTTAGCTGCATCTTGCCTGGAAAATAATTTTTGGGCCTGTAGCAGTGTGTGGTACTCATTCTATTAGGCCATTTATACCAAGCTCCACCAGCTTTGAAATTAAGTATAATTTTTAGCTGCATATTGCCTGTAAAATAATTTTGGGCATATTAGCAGTGTGTGGTACTCATTCTATTATGCCATCTATACTAAGCTCCACCAGCTTTCAAATTCCTAATAATTTTTAGCTGCATCTTGCCTGGAAAATAATTTTTGGGCCTGTAGCAGTGTGTGGTACACATTCTTTTAGGCCATCTATACCAAGCTTCACCAGCTTTGAAATTAATAATAATTTTTAGCTGCATCTTGACTGTAAAATAATTTTGGGCATATTAGCAGTGTGTGGTACTCATTCTATTAGGCCATCAATACTAAGCTCCACCAGCTTTCAAATTACTAATAATTTTTAGCTGCATCTTGCCTGTAAAATAATTTTGGGCATATTAGCAGTGTGTGGTACTCATTCTATTAGGCCATCTATACTAAGCTCCACCAGCTTTCAAATTACTAATAATTTTTAGCTGCATCTTGCCTGGAAAATAATTTTGGGCATATTAGCAGTGTGTGGTACTCATTCTATTAGGCCATCTATACCAAGCTCCACCAGCTTTGAAATTAATAATAATTTTTAGCTGCATCTTGCCTGTAAAATAATTTTGGGCATATTAGCAGTGTGTGGTACTCATTCTATTAGGCCATCTATACTAAGCTCCACCAGCTTTCAGATTCCTAATTATTTTTAGCTGCATCTTGCCTGTAAAATTATTTTGGGCATATTAGCAGTGTGTGGTACTCATTCTATTAGGCCATCTATGCTAAGCTCCACCAGCTTTCAAATTACAAATAATTTTTAGCTGCATCTTGGCTGTAAAATAATGTTGGGCCTCTAGCAGTGTGTGGTACTCATTCTATTAGGCCATTTAAACCAAGCTCCACCAGCTTTGAAATTAAGTATAATTTTTAGCTGCATATTGCCTGTAAAATAATTTTGGGCATATTAGCAGTGCGTGGTACTCATTCTATTAGGCCATCTATACTAAGCTCCACCAGCTTTCAAATTCCTAATAATTTTTAGCTGCATCTTGCCTGGAAAATAATTTTTGGGCCTGTAGCAGTGTGTGGTACTCATTCTATTAGGCCATCTATACCACCTCCACCAGCTTTGAAATGAATAATAATTTTTAGCTTGATCTTGCCAGTAAAATAATTTTGGGCATATTAGCAGTGTGTGGTACTCATTCTATTAGGCCATCTATACTAAGCTCCACCAGCTTTCAAATTACTAATAATTTTTAGCTGCATCTTGCCTGGAAAATCATTTTGGGCATATTAGCATTGTGTGGTACTCATTCTATTAGTCCATCTATACTAAGCTCCACCAGCTTTCAAATTAATAATAATTTTTAGCTGCATCTTGCCTGTAAAATAATTTTGGGCATATTAGCAGTGTGTGGTACTCATTCTATTAGGCCATCTATACTAAGCTCTACCAGCTTTCAGATTCCTAATAATTTTTAGCTGCATCTTGCCTGTAAAATAATTTTGGGCATATTAGCAGTGTGTGGTACTCATTCTATTAGGCCATCTATACTAAGCTCCACAAGCTTTCAAATTACAAATAATTTTTAGCTGCATCTTGGCTGAAAAATAATGTTGGGCCTCTAGCAGTGTGTGGTACTCATTCTATTAGGCCATTTAAACCAAGCTCCACCAGCTTTGAAATTAAGTATAATTTTTAGCTGCATATTGCCTGTAAAATAATTTTGGGCATATTAGCAGTGTGTGGTACTCATTCTATTAGGCCATCTATACTAAGCTCCACCAGCTTTCAAATTCCTAATAATTTTTAGCTGCATCTTGCCTGGAAAATAATTTTTGGGCCTGTAGCAGTATGTGGTACTCATTCTATTAGGCCATCTATACTAAGCTCCACCAGCTTTCAAATTACTAATAATTTTTAGCTGCATCTTGCCTGGAAAATAATTTTGGGCATATTAGCAGTGTGTGGTACTCATTCTATTAGGCCATCTATACCAAGCTCCACCAGCTATCAAATTAATAATAATTTTTAGCTGCATCTTGCCTGTAAAATAATTTTGGGCATATAAGCAGTGTGTGGTACTCATTCTATTAGGCCATCTATACTAAGCTCCACCAGCTTTCAGATTCCTAATAATTTTTAGCTGCATCTTGCCTGTAAAATAATTTTGGGCATATTAGCAGTGTGTGGTACTCATTCTATTAGGCCATCTATGCTAAGCTCCACCAGCTTTCAAATTACTAGTAATTTTTTGCTGCATCTTGCCTGTAAAATAATTTTGTGCATATTAGCAGTGTGTGGTACTCATTCTATTAGGCCATCTATACTAAGCTCCACAAGCTTTCAAATTACTAATAATTCTTAGCTGCATCTTGCCTGTAAAATAATTTTGGACATATTAGCAGTGTGTGGTACTCATTCTATTAGGCCATCTATACTAAGCTCCACCAGCTTTCAAATTACTAATAATTTTTAGCTGCATCTTGCCTGGAAAATAATTTTTGGGCCTGTAGCAGTGTGTGGTACACATTCTTTTAGGCCATCTATACCAAGCTCCACCAGCTTTGAAATTAATAATAATTTTTAGCTGCATCTTGACTGTAAAATAATTTTGGGCATATTAGCAGTGTGTGGTACTCATTCTATTAGGCCATCAATACTAAGCTCCACCAGCTTTCAAATTACTAATAATTTTTAGCTGCATCTTGCCTGTAAAATAATTTTGGGCATATTAGCAGTGTGTGGTACTCATTCTATTAGGCCATCTATACTAAGCTCCACCAGCTTTCAAATTCCTAATAATTTTTAGCTGCATCTTGCCTGGAAAATAATTTTGGGCATATTAGCAGTGTGTGGTACTCATTCTATTAGGCCATCTATACCAAGCTCCACCAGCTTTGAAATTAATAATAATTTTTAGCTGCATCTTGCCTGTAAAATAATTTTGGGCATATTAGCAGTGTGTGGTACTCATTCTATTAGGCCATCTATACTAAGCTCCACCAGCTTTCAGATTCCTAATTATTTTTAGCTGCATCTTGCCTGTAAAATTATTTTGGGCATATTAGCAGTGTGTGGTACTCATTCTATTAGGCCATCTATGCTAAGCTCCACCAGCTTTCAAATTACAAATAATTTTTAGCTGCATCTTGGCTGTAAAATAATGTTGGGCCTCTAGCAGTGTGTGGTACTCATTCTATTAGGCCATTTAAACCAAGCTCCACCAGCTTTGAAATTAAGTATAATTTTTAGCTGCATATTGCCTGTAAAATAATTTTGGGCATATTAGCAGTGCGTGGTACTCATTCTATTAGGCCATCTATACTAAGCTCCACCAGCTTTCAAATTCCTAATAATTTTTAGCTGCATCTTGCCTGGAAAATAATTTTTGGGCCTGTAGCAGTGTGTGGTACTCATTCTATTAGGCCATCTATACCACCTCCACCAGCTTTGAAATGAATAATAATTTTTAGCTTGATCTTGCCAGTAAAATAATTTTGGGCATATTAGCAGTGTGTGGTACTCATTCTATTAGGCCATCTATACTAAGCTCCACCAGCTTTCAAATTACTAATAATTTTTAGCTGCATCTTGCCTGGAAAATCATTTTGGGCATATTAGCATTGTGTGGTACTCATTCTATTAGTCCATCTATACTAAGCTCCACCAGCTTTCAAATTCCTAATAATTTTTAGCTGAATCTTGCCTGTAAAATAATTTTGGGCATATTAGCAGTGTGTGGTACTCATTCTATTAGGCCATCTATACCAAGCTCCACCAGTTTTCAAATTAATAATAATTTTTAGCTGCATCTTGCCTGTAAAATAATTTTGGGCATATTAGCAGTGTGTGGTACTCATTCTATTAGGCCATCTATACTAAGCTCTACCAGCTTTCAGATTCCTAATAATTTTTAGCTGCATCTTGCCTGTAAAATAATTTTGGGCATATTAGCAGTGTGTGGTACTCATTCTATTAGGCCATCTATACTAAGCTCCACAAGCTTTCAAATTACAAATAATTTTTAGCTGCATCTTGGCTGTAAAATAATGTTGGGCCTCTAGCAGTGTGTGGTACTCATTCTATTAGGCCATTTAAACCAAGCTCCACCAGCTTTGAAATTAAGTATAATTTTTAGCTGCAAATTGCCTGTAAAATAATTTTGGGCATATTAGCAGTGTGTGGTACTCATTCTATTAGGCCATCTATACTAAGCTCCACCAGCTTTCAAATTCCTAATAATTTTTAGCTGCATCTTGCCTGGAAAATAATTTTTGGGCCTGTAGCAGTATGTGGTACTCATTCTATTAGGCCATCTATACTAAGCTCCACCAGCTTTCAAATTACTAATAATTTTTAGCTGCATCTTGCCTGGAAAATAATTTTGGGCATATTAGCAGTGTGTGGTACTCATTCTATTAGGCCATCTATACCAAGCTCCACCAGCTATCAAATTAATAATAATTTTTAGCTGCATCTTGCCTGTAAAATAATTTTGGGCATATTAGCAGTGTGTGGTACTCATTCTATTAGGCCATCTATACTAAGCTCCACCAGCTTTCAGATTCCTAATAATTTTTAGCTGCATCTTGCCTGTAAAATAATTTTGGGCATATTAGCAGTGTGTGGTACTCATTCTATTAGGCCATCTATGCTAAGCTCCACCAGCTTTCAAATTACTAGTAATTTTTTGCTGCATCTTGCCTGTAAAATAATTTTGTGCATATTAGCAGTGTGTGGTACTCATTCTATTAGGCCATCTATACTAAGCTCCACAAGCTTTCAAATTACTAATAATTCTTAGCTGCATCTTGCCTGTAAAATAATTTTGGGCATATTAGCAGTGTGTGGTACTCATTCTATTAGGCCATCTATACTAAGCTCCACCAGCTTTCAAATTACTAATAATTTTTAGCTGCATCTTGCCTGGAAAATAATTTTGGGCATATTAGCAGTGTGTGGTACTCATTCTATTAGGCCATCTATACTAAGCTCCACCAGCTTTCAAATTGCTAATAATTTTTAGCTGCATCTTGCCTGTAAAATAATTTTGGGCATATTAGCAGTGTGTGGTACTCATTCTATTAGGCCATCTATACTAAGCTCCACCAGCTTTCAAATTACTAATAATTTTTAGCTGCATCTTGCCTGTAAAATAATTTTGGGCATATTAGCAGTGTGTGGTACCCATTCTATTAGGCCATCTATACTAAGCTTCACCAGCTTTCAAATTACTAATAATTTTTAGCTGCATCTTGTCTGTAAAATAATTTTGGGCATATTAGCAGTGTGTGGTACTCATTCTATTATACCATCTATACTTAGCTCCACAAGCTTTCAAATTACTAATAATTTTTAGCTGCATCTTGCCTGTAAAATAATTTTGGGCATATTAGCAGTGTGTGGTACTCATTCTATTAGGCCATCTATACTAAGCTCCACCAGCTTTCAAATTACTAATATTTTTTAGCTGCATCTTGCCTGTAAAATAATTTTGGGCATATTAGCAGTGTGTGGTACTCATTCTATTAGGCCATCTATACTAAGCTCCACCAGCTTTCAAATTACTAATAATTTTTAGCTGCATCTTGTCTGGAAAATAATTTTGGGCATAGTAGCAGTGTGTGGTACTCATTCTATTAGGACATCTATTCTAAGCTCCACCAGCTTTCAAATGAATATAATTTTTGTTCTCTCTGAACGTGTGTTCAGCGCTGCTGGTGGTGGGCTGACAGATAAGCGCACGCGGCTGTCCACTGACAATGTAGATAGACTCACGTTCATAAAGATTAACAAATCATCTATCCGCAAGGACTTTTCTACCCCTGTGTCATCCTGGTGAGAGTAAGAGCTTGAGGATTTGTTAAAATCACCTCACCAACCGTTTTAAGCAACTCTGGGGCAATTGATTCCACTTAAGTGGTGTCTGTGCCCCAAATTTTTGGAAAAAATGGAGACTTTTTTTGGAGTCTCCTTGCTGTGTTTTACATGATGTTGCCATCGTCAATTCCAGGTGGGTTGGGTCTCTCTCCCCCCCTTTTAACCATAAGAAACTACATACACTATGGCTTGGGGTAACACAGATGGTTGAGTCTGAAAAGCTGTTTACTCATACTATAGCCTGGGAATCAGAGGTCTGCTCCAAAGCTTCAGTGTCTGCTAGTCAGCGGAGTAGCCACCGCCTGTAGATCTAATTACAATTTTTTTTTTCAAATTCAAGGTTTTTTTAATTTTTGTGTTGAAAAAGTACAAGAAAATACAATATACATAGTAAAAGGGGTAGTATAACTATAAATCTATGCATAATGACAGTACATTGGGGGATACAGGTAGGGTTTTCCATCAATATCCAGATCAAGCATGTATTTTTCCATATGAAAGATAGAGAGAAAGGGAGCGGACCACGGCAGACCACCAATCAATAGAGTGCGATTATGATCATTGTTGTGCCGACATCACGGATAACTTTAGTTGGGGGCTAGATGGTAGGCGTCAGAGTTTTACAAATCAATCCAATCCCTCCAAATCACACAGTATCTATCAGCATCAGCCGGTGAGATGGCAATCAGATGCTCCATCCTATTAAGGAGGGAGCATCTCCGCAAACCATTCCTCCACAGTGGGTGGGTCTCTGCTTTTCCAGTGTCGTGGAATGACATTCTTAGCTGCCTGTATTAGGTAGCCTATTGATGACCTTTTATAACTACGTTTACTTATTAGTAACATTGATAAAAGGAGGGCTTCTGGCGTATTAGGGATAGTCAAACCAGTTATTTTCTCAATCATGGGAACCACCTTTGCCCAAAATGCATTTATTATAGTGCATGCCCACCATATGTGTGACATTGTCCCTGCCCCTCCCCACATCTCCAACATCTATCTGAGACCACTGGATACCATCTATGAAGGACTGCTGGTACCCGATACCATCTAGAGATAATTTTGAAGGAGGTTTCCTGAGCTTTGGACCCTATTGAGGTTTTATGTGTTAGGAAGAAACATTTATCCCATTGTGAGTCAGAGAAGGACTTCCCCAGTTCCCTTTCCCATGCACCGCAGAATCCTGGCCTATTGTCAGTTACCTGGGCAATGAGGAGATTATACAGCAGGGAGATGGAGTGTGTAGGGGGTGACAATGATAGGCTCAATTTTTCAAAGTTTGTGAGATCTCTATGAAGATGTGTGCGCTTCTTCACAGTTGAATAGAAGTGTTGTAACTGGCTATATTCAAAATTAGCCTTCGGGGAAGTGGCTCTTCCCTGTAACAAGTCATTGAGGGGGAGCAGCGAAGTATTGGAGATGACATGAGAAAATAATATCGGATGGGATTTATTTGAACCAAGAAATCTATTTGCAGATAGTCCTGGTGGGAAATCTGGATTATCTGAAATCATGAGCAAGGGGCCCTGAGGGACGATTGAGGATAAGCTTTTTTTTGGGGATCACAAAGCCAAAGCAGTGGCATAAGTACTATATGACTTGAGGCCAAGAGAGGGGACAATTAAATGGGCGCACCATGGGAGAGTGGTAAGAGCTTTAGGACCAATGGATTGAGCTATTTTGACCCACAATTTCCCCTCCGAATGATGGAAGAAGTCCAGGATTCTAGCGTGTACTGCTGCTATGTAGTACCTTCTACAATCCGGAAGGCTAAGGCCCCCCTTTTGTTTGTGTCTGATCAGAACGTCCCCCCGAATGCGTGGACGCCCACTTGCCCAGATAAGTCTGCAAAAGCTACTGCGTAGTCTTTTTCAAAAATTTGAGGGAATTACCATGGGAATGGTTTGGGAGAGGTATAAGAGTTTAGGTAGGACGTTCATTTTTAGTATATTTATTCTGCCGAACCAGGAAAAATCCTTCACCGGCCAAGAAGTAAGATCTCTATGGAGTTGTTCAATAAAGGGCACAAAATTAAGATAAAATAGAGGGGAGAGGTCTCTATTGTAACATACATGGCGGCGTCCTTGCATGGTGGTCCATCTGAACTGAGTCCTGTCTATGTCTCCTGCCTTGCGGTATCAGTTCCCATGTCTGAACTGAGTCCTGTCTATGTCTCCTGCCTTGCGGTATCAGTTCCCGTGTCTGAACTGAGTCCTGTCTATGTCTCCTGCCTTGCGGTATCAGTTCCCGTGTCTGAACTGAGTCCTGTCTATGTCTCCTGCCTTGCGGTATCAGTTCCCGTGTCTGAACTGAGTCCTGTCTGTGTTCTCTTGTCTGCCTATCCTGGAGGCTGTATTTCCAGGCCTGTCTGAACTTGCTCCTAGCCTGTTCCTCCCGCCTTCTAGGGGCTGATTACCTAGACCTGTTCCTGTATCTTGTCTGTCCTGTCTGAACACGCTCCTTGCCTGTTCGTCCCGCCTCTCTGGGGGCCGTATCCCGCTGGAGTGTCGGTCTCCTCCGTACACTCAGTTCCAGTCTGAACTCTTTCCTATCCTTTACCTGTTTTGCCTCTATGTCCGTTCCCTTCCTTTTTCTGCAGAGTCTGAACTCGTACCTAACTCCTGCTTGTTGTCTCTGTACTCCCGTTTGTGAGTTTGTGGTCCACTCGCTACTTCACCCGTCTATTTCTTCCTGTGAGCTTGACAAGATGTACCTCGAAGCAGAGATTACCCCCAAGTCTCTGTCCCCCTCCAACCCGGTGAAGGACTTCCAGTTGTCTCCTGTACCCTCTGGGGTGCCACCTGAAAATATGTGGAGAGAGACTTCCTTGTGTGCTGTTCCTGGTACTCCACCCATTTCGTCTGTTGCTGAGGATGGCTGGATAGGAGGTAGCATCCTAGCTAACCAGATGAGATCAGTTTTTCCTGTGGACAGTGGAAGTGATCTCCTTGAAGTGAACGACTGGTCCTCGAATTCCCTGCGGAAGATTCTGGCAGGCCTGAAGAAGACGGGGCGTAAGGGGGGGGGGGTACTGTAACATACCTGGCGGCGTCCTTGCATGGTGGTCCATCTCCCACTGTGCAAGAGCGCGCACTTGATCTCCAGTCCAGAATGTCTCTCTGGCTTCCCTCCATGCTATCTGTTTGTGTCTGTTTCTGCTGCTTAAGGGCGGCGCCCGATCACTTCCTGCTTTTTGTACCTGCTGTGGGTCACACCCCTTGTGCGTCCTCAGCCTATTGCTGTCTGTCACCTGGTATATAGCTCTGCTGCTCCCATCTATCCCTGCCTGAGCATAGTGCTTCATTCAGTGTGTGCTTGGACTCTGAAGGTGCCAGGTCCCGTTCTTTGTCTCCTGCTTTGCGGTATCAGTTCCCGTGCCTGAACTGAGTCCTGTCTATGTCTCCTGCCTTGCGGTATCAGTTCCCATGTCTGAACTGAGTCCTGTCTATGTCTCCTGCCTTGCGGTATCAGTTCCCGTGTCTGAACTGAGTCCTGTCTATGTCTCCTGCCTTGCGGTATCAGTTCCCGTGTCTGAACTGAGTCCTGTCTATGTCTCCTGCCTTGCGGTATCAGTTCCCGTGTCTGAACTGAGTCCTGTCTGTGTTCTCTTGTCTGTCTATCCTGGAGGCTGTATTTCCAGGCCTGTCTGAACTCGCTCCTAGCCTGTTCCTCCCGCCTTCTAGGGGCCGATTACCTAGACCTGTTCCTGTATCTTGTCTGTCCTGTCTGAACACGCTCCTTGCCTGTTCGTCCCGCCTCTCTGGGGGCCGTATCCCGCTGCAGTGTCGGTCTCCTCCGTATACTCAGTTCCAGTCTGAACTCTTTCCTATCCTTTACCTGTTTTGCCTCTATGTCCGTTCCCTTCCTTTTTCTGCAGAGTCTGAACTCGTACCTAACTCCTGCTTGTTGTCTCTGTACTCCCGTTTGTGAGTTTGTGGTCCACTCGCTACTTCACTGCAAGTATCCTGTGGGTATCTGGCTCTGCCTTTCTCTTCCTGTCTGTTCCGTGTGAACAGAGCCTTGTCCCCCCTGCTCTGCCTTGCTTACCGCTCCGGCGGTTCTAGCCTGCTCCTACTCCTTTGTTCACTGCTCCGGCGGTTCTAGCCTGCTCTGACTCCTTTGCTCACCGCTCCGGCGGTTCTAGCCTGCTCTGACTCCTTTGCTCACCGCTCCGGTGGTTCTAGCCTGCTCTGACTCCTTTGCTCGCTGCTCCGGCAGCCTTGCTCCGCTCGGACCCTTTTGCTCGCTGCTCCGGCAGTCTCGCTCCGCTCTTATCCTTTTGCTCACTGCTCCGGCAGTCTTGCTCCACTCTTGCTCACCGCTCCAGGCAGCCTCGTCCTGCTTTACTCTTGCTCACTGCTCCGGCAGTCTCGCTCAGCTCTGACCCTTTGTTCACCGCTCCTGGCAGCCTTGTCCTGCTCTACTCTTGCTCACCTCTCCAGGCGGCCTTGTCCTGCCCTGTTCTCGCTCACCTCTCTCGGCGGCCTCACTCTGCTGTGTTTGTCCGCCACATCTGTGGTTCTGTTCCTGAGTCCCAGTGTGTACTGGGTCCTATCCCGCCAGTGTCCCTACCTGCTAGTGCCTCCCTGTCTGCACTCTAGCTGTGCTTGCCTGTACCCCTCTGCCTGTATTGTTCCTGAGTCCCAGTGTGTACTGGGTCCTATCCCGCCTGTGTTCCTACCTGCTAGTGCCTCCCTGTCTGCACTCTAGCTGTGCTTGCCTGTACCCCCCTGCCTGCATACCTGCCTGCCTGCATACCAGTCGTGCCTGCCTATACCCACCAGTCTGTGTGCCAGCCTACCAGTCTGTTCCTGTATTCCCCTGTGTGGGTCAACAGCCGTGTCCGGGGTCTGTCCTGGAGTAGCACCTGGTCCCTCTGCTCGGTTCCTCCTTGGTGCACTGGCGTCGTATGCCGTCGTGCGACCCTGGTCGGATCGGGTGAATACCTAGTTACGCCCCTCCAGGCATTCACTCTCCGGCACGGTCCAGCGGAATCACTACAATCACACGCACACGCCGCTCAACCCGGGCGTGTGCATTACATCTATGAATACGAATTTCTAAGTATTTGATACCCTGTGAGGGCCAGGCAAAGGGAGAGTTGGACTGGATGGAATCCTGTATTAATTTGGGGAGGGAGACATCGAGGGCCTCAGACTTCGCTGCATTGATTTTAAAATTTGACCATGTACCAAAGTGATCTATTTCAGCTATAACAGCAGTGATGGATATATGTGGTTGAGTGATATATACTAGGACATCATCAGCAAATGCAGAGCACTTGTACTCGGTGCCTTCCACCTCAATCCCCCTAATATTGGGGTTATCGTGAATTGATGAGAGCAGGTGCTCCATCACTAGGATGTATAAGAGAGGGGACAGAGAACATCCCTGCCTTGTCCCATTGGTGATTATGAAAGGTGATGATAATGTTCCATTTATCTTCAGCCTAGCTGACGGATTGCGATACAGGGCCATGATTTTGACTATAAAAGGGTCCCCTACCCCAAGCTTTTTAAGAGAATAATATATGGCGTTCCAGGAGACTCTATGGAATGCTTTCTCAGCATCCAATGAGAGTATCTAATTACAAATTTTTAACTGCATCTAGCCCAAGCAATACTTTGGGCCTAGTAGCAGTGTCTGCTAGTCAGCGAATTACCCCAGCTGTTAAGCAAGCTACACCACCTGTAGTTTGGACACTTAATTTTTTCAAAGGAAATGGTTCGGGCCCCGGGACACTCAGTGAAGAGCATCGGGGAGGCACCCCAAGGCACAGGGGCTGGGACTGGCGGTAGGACGCCTTCCGGTGGACCGCCAAGCTCGATCCTTATAAAAGCATATTAACTGCAGCAGCTTTAGTGGACGCTACTGGAGCTGGAATTACCGCAGCTGCTGGCACGAGGCTTGCCCTCCAATAGATCCTTGTAAAAGGATTTAAAGTGTACTGATTCAGATTAGAGAGGCAATTTAAATTAAAATGATTAGACCTGCCTCCACCGCAGGGGGGCATGCACGACCCACCAGCGGACAGGCACCAGTATTGGGAGAGGGGGGCTGGCCATCAGGGTCCACCGCAGCTCTGGCACAAACCCGGCGACACGGAGGTTGCACGGGCAGGAACGGACTGGCCGTGTCGGCTTTGCACTTTTTTGGTTTTAGAAGGGCATGACATGCCTATATCTGTGTCTCCCCCTCCTTTTTCTCCTCCACCTCTTTTCTTTTCGCATGACTATATGTACTTGTCACTTTTCCATGTGTTAGTTGTGTCTTCTGAGCAGTTTGTCAGCTTTTGGACACCTTTGTAGTGTTCTATGTGTTTTCTATGTGTTTCTATGTGTTTTTGTTTGCCTGCCATTGGTTTTAACGGTGTTCGAAGGTGTTCGACGAACAGTTCGACGAACAGTTCGGCGTACATACGGGTGTTCGACGAACCGAACCGAACTCGAACACTACGGGGGTGGCTCAACACTAGACAGGACGAAGCTTGTGTGGGTACTATCCTCTTTTGAGCCAGCTCCTGTTCCTCCTCAGCTTCCACCTCCTCATTGTTAACCAATCCATGTTGAACAGATGAGATGAGTCTGGGCTAGGTATTATCTCCCTGTCGTGTCTTTCTCTTTATCTCCACCTGGTCCGCATGCAAAGGTTCATGTTTAATTGTCACCAGTGACTGTTTAAATAATCAGAGAAGCGGGATTGTTGCACTGATGATGCCTTCATCGCCGCTTATGATCTGTGTAGAGTCCTCAAAGTCTTGGAGAACCACAAAAATGTCAAACATCCATGCTCTTACTCTACAGTTGCTACACGCTGAGGCTGACCAGAATACCATTGGGTGTGTTGGAGCTGGTATTCCACAACTGACCTCTTGCTGCTCCCAAAGCCTTGCTAGCATGTGCAATATAGAGTTCCAGCATGTGGTCACATAGCACAATAGTCAGTAAGCTGGCACTTGCGCGCACCACTGCATCAATGCCAGAGCGGCGGCAGCTGTAGCTGACTTGCGTAAATGGGCGCTGACGCAGCGTACCTTTACCAGAGTCTCTGAAAAATCTGGGTAGGTTTTCAGAAAATGCTGAACTACCAATTTGAGCACATGTGCCAAGCATGGTACGTGTGTGAGCTTGCCAAGCTTCAAAGCCGCAACTAGGTTACGCCCATTATCACACACGACCATGCCGGGTTGGAGATTCAGCGGCAAAAACCGCAGATCTATGTGGTTTTTTATTCCTTTAAGTAACTCTGCCGCGCTGTGCGGTTTGTCTCCTTGACAAATTGGCTTCAGCAGAGCCAGTTGCCGCTTCGCTGAGGCAGTGCTGATGAGCTTCCAGATGATGTGGATGATGTGCTATGAGATAGGACTTTGGAGATGGCAAATATGGAGAATGAGGAGGAACAGGAGGCGGTCTAGAAACTGGTGGAGGAAACTCTGATAGAAGTGGGGTCAGCTATCGGGTCGGCATCGGGATATGCTTTGCCAGGGTGTCACTCGGCCCCAGCCTCCACAATGTTCACCAAGTGTGCCGTCAAGGAAATGTATTACAGAGTACTGAGGGACCAAATTTTTACACCTTTATCAGGACAAGTTTTTTGTTTTATTTCAATGCAATGAAATTTCACATAAGCCAATTTGTACAGTATATATGACAATAGTACATTTTTGAACAACCAAATTTTTATACCTGTACCAGCCGTTTAAAACCAATAAAGTTTCACACCAACCAAGTTTTAGAGTATATGTGACAATATTACATTTTTGGCACAAAAATATTCAAACTCTTCCAGGACAAGTGTTTTTTAAAAAACTTAAGCCACTATCATTTTTCACAAAGCGTGATAAACTGTAGGGATGACTAAATTAAGCCATAAAAACATTTTGAACATAAATATTTTGAAAGTCTTCTTCATGTGCTCCTACACTCATAAAGGCTTTGCTCAAACTACAAAGCCAGTAAGAAATTCTAAGGAGGATAATACAGTAATCTTTTTCAGGTGTACGCTTCTTCTTCTCCTTCCTCGTAAGGCTGAGGGGACTGCCTCCACCTACTTCCTGGAGCCCGATTCCCAGGTGCCTGGGCTGTAAGTGACCCAGATTTAGGTAGTGCTGGAGCCCGCGACATGTAGAAATAGGTAACAGCTCTGTATGTCAGCTGCACCATTTCCTGCTCCCACATAGGAGGTGGGTAACCCCAAGGACAATACGATCTCTCGGGGGTGGTAGTCCCCTCTCGATCTGCCTCGAGGAGTCTCTCCCAAGTCTGTTTATTTTTCAACCTGTTCCCTTCCTTCCGGCATCACACACTGCATACCAGCTATGTGGACTCTCCATTTTGAGGAACATGACCCTGGTTCTAGCCATCAGCTCTTGCAGCCTTCAAGACAAGTTCTTCTTCTCTACTGCCCTTTGGTTGAAAGAGATGTGATGATGGGTCCCAAACTGTTCGATGGACCTCCTTCTCTGCTGCAAGCAGTATGTAACGACCTTCCTCCAGGATGCCATTTGTAGTACCTTGCTTGTGACTAGAGGGCCAGCTAGCATTTCTCCAGCCCTATCTGGTCCTGGCTCACCTAAGTCTGTCACGGATGTGTCAGACATGACAGTCGCCCTGCAGTTTTAGTCGCTTCCTCGGGAATCTCGCACTATTCGGACATCTTTGTTGCCTTGGCACCCAGTAAGCACCTTACACTATATGGCTTACAAGACTAATTCAATCCCTAACATTTTTAGAACGCTTTTTTGAAATGTTATATACCAATGAAACATACCCCAGAACACGTTATACTGTATGGATGAGCAATATAATATCGATAAAATTTTGAAAAAGTTTTTTGGGGGTTATATACCACTGAAATGTACCCAAGAACATGTAATAAGTGTATGGGTGAGAAATGTAATTCAGCCAATTTTGTAACGCTTTTTTGGAGTGTCTTATAACATTAAAATGTGACAGCACATAATACTCTATGGATGAGTAATATAATCCTGAAAAAATTGTCAATATTTTTTGTAAGTTTTACATACCACTTGTGACAGTGTCACTGGTTTTATATGTAAGGGGAGGTATGTGTCACTCAGGATGCTCTCCTGTGTGAACTAAGACCTTATCACGTCTGGGAGTAAATATGGCAGTGAGTGCCCAACGAGCTTATCACTGCGCGTATGCTAGCGACAAACCCCCTCGCTCGCAGATGTTTGACCTCCTCCATCTTGTTCAAAAGTGGCTACAACTGGAGTCCTCCACTCTGGCCCAGATGGTTGAGCGGGAGGTGATTGACAGATTCATGCATTCCCTTCCCTAGCCAGTACAGACCTGGGTTGCCCAGGGTGATCCCCAGAACGCAGATGACTTCATCGGCCTGGTAGAGAGGTACCAGGTAGTTGAGAGATCCCTTGGGAAACCGGATGCAGTCACTTCTCCCTACTGGGATACCCAAAAGGGGGCGGGTTCAGCACGGAAGGGGTCTAGAGCCACCACTGGGGGACGTCCCACTCCCACTGAAGGTGCCATTAGACCTGTTGGTAAAGATATAGTTTGTTGGCTGTGTCACAACCCTGGACATGTAGCCGCCAGGTGTCAAATATCCCCTGAGCCCATGGACTGCAGCCTAGGCAGACGGGTCTCCTATTATGCCTATCCAGCCTGTAGCGTGGACTGTCGACCCGGCGAGGGGTCGCAGGCGTGTGCAGTGTCCATTAATGGAGTAAAAGTGCTTGGGCTGTTGGACTCCGGGAGTCTGGTGACCTTGATCAGAGCAACCATTCCCCACCAGTTCCAAAACCGTGGGCATTCGGTGCATCCATGGTGATGCCATGGACTATCCCATAGCCACAGTGACAGTGGGGACAGACTGTGGTGCCCAGTCCCATAAAGTCGGGGTAGTGAAGGACCTGATACACCCCGTTATATTGGGCCGTGATTTTTCCTTATTTTGGGACTTGTGGGGGAAGGGAACTGGACTAAGTAGCATGGGGAAAAGCCAGGTCCTTGAAGAAGAACCCCCGACGAAGTCTCAGATGGAGAAGTTCCCACTGTGAGTCCTTGTCAGTGACGTGCGTGAGACGGTGACCGAGGAGGCCGACCTCTCTGATATGTCCGGAGAGAACTTTGGGACTGCTCAAGTTCGAGACCTGACCTTGAAAGGGGCGTTCGACCAGGTTACATTATGTAATGGGGTTGCCCAAGAGCCGGGGGCCGACACCAGATTCCCCCACTTTTCAGTGCAGGGGGAGTTGCTATATCAGATGGCCAAACTGAGGGGCGGTGAGATAGTGGAACAGCTGTTAGTGCCGGGGCCCTACAGATGGCGGGTGCTAGATATGGCCCATTCACATGTTCTGGGGGGACACCGAGGGGTCGAGAAAACTCAGGAGAGGATACTGAGAAGGTTTTATTGGCCAGGGTGTTATTGAGAAGTTCAAAACTATGGTAGGTCCTGCCCCACCTGCCAAATAACCGCTCCCTCCTCCCACTTCCATAGCCCATTAGTCCCACTACCTGTGATAGAGGTTCCCTTTGAGAGGATAGCCATGGACCTCGTGGGCCCCTTAGTTAAATCAGCTCGGGGCCAACAATATATCCTAGTCGTCATGGACTATGCGACCCGGTACCCTGAAGCGGTTCCCCTAAGGAACTCGTCCAGTAAAAGTATAGCCCGAGAGCTGGTCCATAATTTTGCTTGGACAGGTCTGCCGAAAGAGATTCTGACAGACCAAGGAACCCCCTTCATGAGCGAGGTGATGAAGGAGCTTTGGAGGGTCCTTCAGATAACTCAGATTCGGACCTCAGTTTATCATCCACAGACGGAGGGCCTAGTGGAACGCTTCAACGAGACCTTAAAAGCGATGCTCAAGAAGGTCGTTGAAAAGGATGGGCGAGACTGGGACTACCTGTTCCCATTTCTGCTTTTTTCGGTCAGAGAAGTTCCTCAAGCCTCCACTGGCTTCTCTCCATTTGAGCTCCAATAAGGGCGGCATCCAAGAGGTCTCCTAGACATTGCCAAGGAAACTTGGGAGGCTGAAGTCACGCCACACCGGAGTATCATCGAACATATTTCCCAGGTACAGTAGAGAATGTCAAAGGTGATGCCCATCATGAATGAACATCTCCTCCAAGCACAGGAAGCCCAGGCAAGGGTCTATAACCGGTCGGCGAGACTAAGACAGTTCCAGCCCGGGGACCGTGTTTTGGTGCTGATCCCTACCATCGAGAGCAAGTTCCTCGCCAAATGGCAAGGTCCATACGAGGTGGTGGAGAAAGTCAGTGAGGTTAATTATAAAGTCCACCAGCCTGGCCGAAGAAAGTTGCATCAAATATATCACGTAAATATGCTCAAGCCGTGGCGGGACCGTGAACCTGTGGAAACTCCTTGCCTGGGAGCCGCACCAGAAGGCAAGGTGGAGGAGGTCACTATTGCTGAGACTCTACCACCGGCCCAGAAGTAACAGTGTCGAGAATTACTACAGCGGATAGGGAGCTGTTCTCGGAGTTGCCGGGGCATACTCAAGTGGTAGAGCATGACGCGCTGACAGAGCCGCACGTACGAGTGAATCTGAAGCCGTATCGAATTCCATAAGCATGCCGGGAGGTGATCTCGGCTGAGTTGAAGAGGATGTTAGACCTCGGGGTAATAGAGGAGTCAAAAAGTGGGTGGTCGAGCCCAATCGTCCTCGTGCCGAAACCCAATGGAGAGTGGAGGTTTTGTAATAACTACCGCCGGCTGAATGAGGTATCCAAGTGTGATGCGTACCCGATGCCTAACGTTGACGAACTCATCAAGAGGCTTGGACCGGTGAGTTACATCACCACTCTGACCTGACGAAGGGCTACTGGCAGATCCCCATGTCCCAGATGGATAAGGAGAAGACAGCTTTCTCAACACCTGATGGATGTTTTCAATACACGCGGATGCCGTTCGGACTACTGGGGGCCCCAGCCACTTTCCAGAGGGCTATGGATTGGATCCTAGCCCCACATAAGAAGAATGCCGCAGCCTACCTCAACGACATTGTGGTCTTTAGCCCAGACTGGGCTAGTCACCTACCTAAACTACAGGCCGTTCTGGAGGCGCTAAGGAAGGCAGTATTTACCATAAATCCGAGAAAGTGTGCCATCGGAAAAGAGGAGGCCAAGTACCTGGGCTATGTTGTTGGGAGAGGTGAAATAAAGCCGCAAATCAAGAAAGTGGAGGCAATTCAAACCTGGCTGCAACCGCTCTCGAAGAAGCAGGTGAGAGCATTCCTGTGAATGGTGGGATACTACTGGCGGTTTATCCCGAATTTCGCCATGATTGCTGAGCCACTAATGGATCTTCTAAAAGGCACCAAATCAACCATGGTGAAATCGATGGAAGAAACGGAGACCGCGTTTCATCAGTTGAAGCTAACACTTCGCAAGCAGCCGGTACTGGTCGCGCCAGACTTCAAGAAAGAATTTGTGGTCCAGACGGATGCTTCAGAGGTTGGTATAGGGGCTGTACTCTCCCAAGAGATAAATGGGGAAGAACATCCCATTCTCTATCTAAGCCGAAAGCTGTCCTTCTGCGAGAAAAACTACGCCACAGTAGAGAAAGAGTGTTTAGCCATAAAATGGGCCGTGGATACACTGAAATATTACCTACTAGGCCGGAAGTTTAAATTAGTATCAGACCATGCCCTGTTGAGATGGTTGAGGGAGAAGAGGGGTCAAAATGCCAGAGTAACTAGATTGTTCCTAGGGCTTCAAGATTTTAACTTTCACTTGGAGCATAGGCCCGGGAAGTTACATGGGAATGCAGATGCCCTCTCTAGGATTCCCTGCCAGGTGTCAGAAGGTGCCAAAACCCCCGGCTTCGGGCAGAGGGGGGGAATATGTGACAGTGTCACTGGTTTTATATGTGAGGGGAGGTATGTGTCACTCAGGATGCTCTCCTGGGTGTGGCTGAGCAATGTGTAAAAGCTCAGTCCTTTTTTTTCTCTGGAGTGTGGTCTGGAGGGGGAAGTCTCCAGACAGTGTTGTGGAAGCTGCAGAGCTTGTTACCTGGACTTTACCAGTGCAGTTTATGCTGACGAGAGCGTGCGGAACCCGCTAACCTATGGACTGAGCTACACTTTGTTTTGTTCTCCCGTTTAGCCCAGGGGGGTCTTGTTTATTTTTCCTGCGGAACCCTGCATGAGTTTATACCAGATAATAAACCAGCAGAAAGGTAAACCTGAGAACGTGTGTCCTGAGTCTGCCTCTGGGAGAGCCGAACGAGTCGTCTTGACACACACTATAATGCAATAATAACCATGTTAAACTATATGGACGAGTCATTGAATCCATAAAAAATTTTGAATGTAAATATTTTGAAAGTGTACTTGATGTACTTATATAGTCAGAAAGGCTTTGTAGAAAGTGCAAAGCTAGACAAAAATTATAAGCAGGGTCATCCATACACTTGTGAAAAGTAACAATTGGGCAGGCCTCATTGAAATATTCAATATTAAAATCACTTTATGTGCTGTTGTCATCTGGTGGTGTGGAAAAGTGTGCATTAATCCAGGTTTTGTTAATTTTTAAGAGAGTGACCCTGTCAGCATTCTTTGGTTGCCTGTGTTTTGACCCTCCTGCTCTAAAAACACGCTCAGACAAGATGCTAGTGGCGGGGCAGCACAACACCTCCAAGGCATAGAGGGACAGCTCATGCCAGATGCACAGCTTTGAGACCCAATAGTTGAAAGTCGCAGATGAATTGGGGAGTTTGCTGGTTTGGTCAGCCAGGTATTGCTTGACCATCTTTAAAAACTTTTCCCTCCTTGTCAAAAATATCCAGTCATCAGGAGCTGGGCGCTGGGCTGTTATCATGAAATTGGCCCACACCTTTGACAGTGTACCCCTGCCTCTGCTGTGTGTATCCCTGTCCTCTCCTCCTTGGTTGGACAACGAAGCTTGCCCCCTGCCACAAATATTGTCTGATCGGAATTTTTTCTATGTAATTTCTACAATGGTCTTCTGGTAAAATACCATTTTAGAGGACCTCGCCACCTCAGGAAGAAGAGATGCAAAATTCTCATTGTAGTGTGGATCTAGCAGGATGAACAGCCGGTACTCTTTTTGGGCCAAAATGAATGTAACACCAGGGTCACTGGAAATAAGACTACCTTGAAGTCTAAATATCTTTGTCTCATGCTCAAGTTCAATTTTGGTCTCATCTGACTATATAACCTTCTCCTGTGCCTCTTGCCTCTTTTGGATCATACAAAACCCAAGACAGAAACAAAAGAAATAAAGCAAATAAATACCCTGCTGTAAGTAAATAAGTAAAAGTAATATTGCATATAGATAACATTGGGTACTTGGTAAACACTGTTATAGATCAAAAAAAGCATAAAATCCATCCTACCAACTTCAAGGTGTACCCAAGTTTGGGATGGTCCTAATCTCTAATATTAAAACCTTTCCCTTTGTCATAGTGACGTCCTGTGTGAATAAGTGATAAGTAAGACAGGGTCATAAATATGGACACACAGCTAGTGAGGAGCTTTTTAAATGTGATATCCAGCTCAAAGGAAGGGAGGTCACACCTTATCTGCACTCAATGCAGAAACCTTAAGCTAAACAGAAAGAAATGAACTGGAGTCAAGTTATGTGCACGAAAAATTAAAGAATGTTTACAATGGCAGAAAAGCTGACAAAAGCAAAGCTAGAAACAAAATAAATACAGTAAATAAATACTTTGCTGTAAATAAATAAAAGCTAGAGTGCATACAAATCACATTGGGTACTTAGTAAACACTGTCTTTGATAAAAGCCATCCCACAAACGTTAAATTTTACCCAAGTTTCTTTTGCTGTAGCTTCTCTGGATCATCCAGAAGGTCATTGGTGAACTTCAAACGGGTCTGGACATGTGCTGACGTGAGCAGCGTGCCCTGCAGGATTTGAATCCATGATGGTGTAGTGTGTTACTAACTGTAATGTTTGAGACTGTGGTACCAGCTCTCTTCAGGTCATTAGCCAGGTCCTCCCATGTAGTTCTGAGCTGATTCCTTACCTTTATCATAATCATCCTTACCCTATGAGGTGAGATCTTGCATGGAGCCCCAGACCTAGGAAGATTGTTAGTCATGTTGTGTTTCTTCTATTTTCTAATAATTGCGCTAACAGTTGTGGCTTTCTCACCAAGCTGCTGGCCTAGTGTCCTGTAGCCCATCCCAGCTTAGTGCAGATCTACAATTTTGTCCCTGGTGTCCTTAGCAGCTCTTTGATCTTGGCCATGGTGGAGAGATTGGAGTGTGATTGAGTGTGTGGACTGGTGTCTTTTATACCGGTAACTAGTTCAAATAGGTAAAATTAATATAGGTAATTACTAATTAGTGAAGAGTAGGAGGGCTTCTTAAAGAAAAACTAACAGGTCTGTGAGAGCCAGAATTCTTGCTGGCTGGTTGGTGATCAAATACTTATTTCATGCAAAAAAAAGCTATTTCATTATTTAAAAATCATACAATGTGATTTTCTGTTGTTTTCTTTTTAGATTTTCTCTCACAGTTAAAGTGTGCCTACGATAAAAATTACAGACCTCTTCATTCTATATAGTTGGGAAAAATTGCAAAATCGGCAGTGTATCAGATACTTAATTTCCCCACTGTATTTAGTTTCTAGAAGTGTAGGACTGCTCCACTTTTGTAATTGTTGCAAATTGTTTTAGGAATAGTTGTTCCCTCTGAAGTTTTATATACAGTACTGTAGTTAAATGTCAAGTCATGCACTTGGGCATAGGAATTAAAATGTACAATTATGTATTAAATGGTAAAACATTAGATAAAGCTATCACTGAAAAAGACTTGGGTGTATGAGTGGACAGCAAACTCAAATGTAGTGACTTGTGCCAGGCAGCTGCTGCCAAGGCAAAAAAAATCATGGGATGCATTTGGAGAAGCAAAGGTTCTCATGACAAGAACATAGTTTTGCTTCTATACAAGTCACTAGTGCAGCCACTGTTAATTACTATGTACTATTTTGGACTCCATCATATAAGAAGGACACAGCTGAACTACAGCAGGCGCAGAGAAGAGCGACCAATGTTAAGACAATGGGTAAATTGCAGTACCAAAACAGCATATCAAGCTTCGGCTTATTATTTTTGGAAAAGTGAAGGCTTAGGGGTGATCATATAGCAATGTACAAATATATGAATGGGCAGTACTGAGATCTGAATTTTGATATTTTTAGACCTAGGCCTGAAATTATGACAAGGAGGCATCTTCTATGTTTAGAAAGATTTAATTATCATCATCATGATTAACACAGATGCGCATTGTTTACAATTTGGGCAGTGAGATTATGGAACATTCTGCCATAAGATGAACTGGTTGTTTGACTAAAAAAAGTTCAAGGAGGACCTGGATGCCTTTCTTGAAAAATATAATATTACAGGTCATTGGTACGAAATTCTGTGATGGGAAGTTGATCCATGGAACTCGTTTATTGACATATGTGAAGTCAAGAAAGTCTTTTTACTCTAATATGGGGCAATTAGCATGCACCTTATGGGGTTTTTGCTTTTTTCAGGATTAACATGGTCAGTTAACTTATTTATTTTACTCACATATACTGTATAGCGCCATTAATTACACAGTGCTTTATAGACCTCATCGGCACTGTCAGTTCACAATCTACATTCCCTATCAGTATGTCTCTGGAGTGTGGGAGGAAACCAGAGAACCCAGAGGAAACCCATGCAAACATGGGGAGAACATATAAACTCCTTGCAGATATTGTCCTTGGTGGGATTTGAACCCATGACCCCAGCACTGCAAGGCTGCAGTGCTAACCAGGATCCACCGTCAGTTCAGGTTCTGCTTGCACGATGAGCAGAATTATAATTGCCATTATCTGCTGTCAGGAGAAATATTGTAGAATAAGAAACTGGAACTGACTGCTTTCTTTTTTATTCTTCCCAAGGAGACAGAGTGTTCCTAAATTTGTTCAGGGGTAATTACCATTGATAAAATCACAAAAAGCAATAGAATGTGGTGTAAGATATTATCATCCAAGGAGAAAGCAAATTCCATATCTGTCATGTTTAGCATTGGCTATTGCCTCCCACAATATTTAATGTTACCCAAAAACTCTAAATCACTTTTTGAAAAAATGTGACACTTTTTTTTGCTTTAAGAATAACTGCACATTCACAAAGTATTCATAGAGACATATCAGATGTTTTGATTGATGCTGAGAATGAAGAGACAGCTGAAGATGACAGAGTTGTTGAACCCATCTTCAGTCTCTGAGAAAAGTAGTTATCAGCGAAGCACTTCTGCCCCCTCATTTTAGCAATCAGTGGTGGTCACCCCAAATCAAAATTTCTTACATGTCTCTATGACAGTTAAACATTTTAAACATTGTTTTTACATATCAAATACTTCTATTCACCGGTACTTTTAAATGTGTATCCCATTCCTAATGTATTTTTGTAATAGTTTGGATGGGATATTAAGTATTTTCATTCACAGGTTTCTGTTATTTCTAAAGATTTATTAAACCTCTATAGCATAAAACAGCCAGCTTGCTGGCATATCATTATGAGTCAGCCATGGGGCCAGCAGATGGTACTTCAACTAGAAAATAAACGTGAAGCTAAAATATCAACTTTAAATACACGTAAATAATATCCATTTTCTTAAAATAAAATATTTTAAATAAACTAAAGGCAACATATCTATGTTCACATTGATCTATTTTATTCTTCATGAAAAGAAAACAAATTATGTAGTTCGCAAACCTATTAGGTGAAAAAGTCATTGCCTGTATCTGAATAGAATAAAATAATTTAAACAGGTAGTAGTAACTCTTATTGTACACTTTAAAGCATAACATTTTATTTAAAGGGTAGTTACAACTGAAAATATTTATTTTTATATTATAGGGTCTGTTGTATGCAGCTTAATCAGTGGGGGTTAGGGTTCTGAGAGGCCCACCAATTGATCAAAACACCACTTTGATGTGACAAGCTCCTGCATGAGTTGTGCATACAGAGCTTTGCACTGGAGTCTACATATAGGTCTATATACTGCTCAGGAGCTATGCATTTAGGGACCAATTGGTGGGGGTCTCATTACTTGGACCCTCATTGATCAACAACACATAGCAAACACTTTGATATATAAAAAAAATGTATGAACATTTTAGAATTTTGTAATGCTCTTTTAGACTTCACATGGATAATTTTTTGCCGCAATGTAAGTATATAGTTCATACTTTGTGTTGTGTCTTTCTGTAATGCACACATGCAATTTTCCACCTTTAGATAAATCTATGGGAAAGCACGTGAAAAAATGCCATACCCAGAGAATGCCACATTTGAAAGGAAAAAAATGTCAAGAGCTCAAAAAATAATAACTTAAAACCTCTTTCTTTATATTAGTCAAGCTTGCGGGTGGCGAACGTGGATCGTGGACATATTGTGCAACGGAGCCAGGCTTGCCTAGTAGGAGCGTAGCTAAGCAGCTATCTGGTTTTCACTGGAGCTCCTAATGGTGCACTGCCCCTTTAAGAACGGCGAGCACACGTATGCACTAGTCACGCTGCCGGGAAGCCTGTACAGCATGCACAGTAAGCAAGAGACAGGAGATTGGGAGATTATTGCGTGTCCAGGTCAGTTAGTATGTTGGCGTCCTTGCATGGAGGAGGAATGGGAAACCTGCAGGAGTGCCGGCATTGGTGTAACATTGCAGCCAACCACTGGATATGTTATAAGTTTAGAATAGTGATGTATTGATTTAATTAAAAAGATAGATTGTAATTTTTTAGCTACAATTATTAAATATATTACAAATTTAAACTATGCATAATCCCTTCTTAGGGTTAACTATGGTAATATTGATTATAGGGAGAATAGGGATAAATGAATGTATCATAAATTTTTACACACATACTTAAAAAGATGATACATATATAGATATATATTTGTAACGCTCGAGCCCAAACTGTTTAGCACGAGCGTGGATTGTGGTCCCACTGGACCATGGACCGAGGAGTGTCTAGAGGGGCGTGACTGAGGGCCTCACCAAATCCAATCTCGGATGTGCGGTGGCTTGATGATGCCGTGATCCAAGGAGGGACGAGGGAGGTAGATCAGGTGCTACAACAGGGCAGACCTCGGTCACACGGCTGCTTACCCAAAATGAGGTATGCAGGTACTGTCAGGTTTGGCTGATATGCAGATAAGCACTGGCAGATGCGGGCAGGTCCGGCAGGTGTACAAACAGGCAGACAAAAATGGAAAGGGCAAAGTACAAACTGGAAAGCAAGAGCGATACCCCAGGCGCGGTAAGGCAAGGTATAGCGCAGCCGCAGTCAGGCACAGGGTACTTTCTATGAAGTAGCGAGTGGAAACACAACTCACAAACTGTACAGAGACGACAGATAAGAGATAGGTTCTGGTAGTAATAAGGTAACACCAGCTCACCTGAGCAATGACGTCCTGAAGCAAGGTGCGATGAACCATTCGCAGTAGTTCCACAGCATAAAGAGAAATGATTACCAGCTTCATGAATAGTTCAAAAAATAGGTTTCTTTATTGTGAAAATAGCTCTTAAAAACAGATTCCATAGTCACATAGGTTCTGGTACAGACACAGGAGGTAAACCGAAAGATCTGACATACAGTACAGACCCAAAGTTTGGACACACCTTCACATTTAAAGATTTTTCTGTATTTTCATGACTTTGAAAATTGTACATTCACACTGAAGACATCAAAACTATGAATTAACACATGTGGAATTATATACTTAACAAAAAAGTGTGTAACAACTGAAAATGTCTTATATTCTAGGTTCTTCAAAGTAGCCACCTTTTGCTTTGATGGCTGCTTTGCACACTATTGGCATTCTCTTGATGAGCTTCAAGTGGTAGTCACCAGAAATGGTTTTCACTTCACAGGTGTGCCCTGTCAGGTTTAATAAGTGGGATTTCTTTCCTTATAAATGGGGTTGGGACCATCAGTTGTGTTGTGCAGAAGTCTGGTGGATACACAGCTTATAGTCCTACTGCATAGACTGTTAGAATTTGTATTATGGCAAGAAAAACGCAACTAAGCAAAGAAAAACGAGTGGCCATCATTACATCAAGAAATTAAGGTCAGTCAGTCTGAAAAATTGGGGAAACTTTGAAAGTGTCCCCAAGTGCAGTTGCAAAAACCATCAAGCGCTACAAAGATACTGGTTCATAAGAGGACCGCCCCAGGAAAGGAAGACCAAGAGTCACCTCTGCTTCTGAGGATAAGTTTATCTGAGTCACCAGCCTTAGAAATCGCAGGTTAACAGCAGCTCAGATTAGAGACCAGGTCAATGCCACACAGAGTTCTAGCAGCAGACACATCTCTTCAACAACTGTTAAGAGGAGACTTTGTGCAACAGGCCTTCATGGTAAAATAGTTGCTAGGAAACCACTGCTAAGGACAGGCAACAAGCAGAAGAGACTTGTTTGGGCTAAAGAACACAAGGAATGAACATTAGACCAGTGGAAATCTGTGCTTTGGTCTGATGAGTCCAAATTTGAGATCTTTGGTTCCAACCACCGTGTCTTTGTGCGACACAGAAAAGGTGAAATGATGGACTCTACATGCCTGGTTCCCACCGTGAAGCATGGAGGAGGAGGTGTGATGGTGTGGGGATGCTTTGCTGTTGACACTGTTGGGGATTTATTCAAAATTGAAGGCATACTGAACCAGCATGGCTACCACAGCATCTTGCAGCAGCATGCTATTCCATCAGGTTTGCGTTTAGTTGGACCATCATTTATTTTTCAACAGGACAATGACCCCAAACACACCTCCAGGCTGTGTAAGGGCTATTTGACCAAGAAGGAAAGTGATGGGGTGCTACGCTAGATGACCTGGCCTCCACAGTCGCCAGACCTGAACCCAATAGAGATGGTTTGGGGTGAGCTGGACCGCAGAGTGAAGGCAAAAGGGCCAACAAGTGCTAAGCATCTCTGGGAACTCCTTCAAGATTGTTGGAAGACCATTTCCGGTGACTACCTTGTGAAGCTCATCAAGAGAATGCCAAGAGTGTGCAAAGCAGTCATCAAAGCAAAAGGTGGCTACTTTGAAGAACCTAGAATATAAAACATATTTTCAGTAGTTTCACACTTTTTTGCTAAGTATATAATTCCACATGTGTTAATTCATAGTTTTGATGCATTCAGTGTGAATGTACAATTTTCATAGTCATGAAATTACAGAAAAATCTTTAAATGAGAAGGTGTATCCAAACTTTTGGTCTGTACTATAGATGCAAACAGGTTCTGGGAAAGGACACAGTTCAGACAGGAACTGACACAAGAACACTATAAAGGTACAGGCCTGTGTATACATCCCCCAGGGAGGGAGAAACAGACAAGATAAGTCACAGGTAAAAGTTCAGGGTAAAATCCTGAGTACTCAGCCACCTGGGTGGCGGATAAAAGACTAGAAACAGGACGTAACTTGGCAACTCACCAGTTGCACAAAACACACTGAAAGATAGTGTTTCTCAGGCACTTCCCACAGGGTGAATGTGCTTGAAGTACCCAGTGCCTCTCAGCAATAGGCAGGGGACACATTAGGAATGTGCGCACTGTTCCTTTAAGAATCAGGAAGTGCTCGCTCCGACTCACTAAGCATGCAACCAAGACACATTCACACAGCAAGCAGAGGAACACACTGCGAAGCCTGGACTGGTGAGTAAGTTGGCGGCCTTGCATGTTGGGAAATGGGAAACCATGCTGGCACGCCACCAGGGATGCTACTACTATATTACTATAAGTAAGATGAAGAGATATTAATTAAATGGCCTCCATGCATGACTTCAATCCCACTAATCACTAGATTAAAATGAAATGCAGAATATGAACTTTACGTTCTCATCCAGCTTCAGTGTCTGCTCCCACTACTGAAAAGGCAATATATCCGTACAGATACACAGACTACAAAATCTTACAGAAGCAAAAGAATGTCTCAAAGCCATGTTTTCACCTATGGTGTTGGAATTGAAATTACAATCAACCCATATTGGTATTATGGTTATTTGTCTAAAAACTTTTTTAGCTATTATATAATTTTTAGGGAGTATTAACGCGTTCACCTCCCAGTCTGTTTTCACCTTTCTGACCAGGCCAAATTTTGCAATCTGACCTGCATCAATTTATGAGGTAATAACTCTGGAATGCTTCAACGAATCCCATTGATTCTTTGTTCATAATTAGAGATGAGCGTTGTTCTACTCGAACTGTTCGCCAATCTCAAATTCGAGCTGTTTTGGGCGGTGTTCGAGCCGTTCGGCGAACACGAACAATTTGAGAAAAATTCGGCTGTTCGAGGTTATGTTCGATAACTGTTCGTGCACCAAAATCATAACTGGATTTTTTCTCAGTAATGATGAAAATTAATGTTAATACGCAGTTTGAGTGTACAGCGGGGTGGGGGGAGGGGCAGGGGATGGATCTCTGCAGGAACAATGAAGATCTCCATTTTTTTTTCTCTTTCCCGCATTTACAGTGGGGAGGTGCAATCTGTCAGCCTATCAGCAGCGCACACACGGAGCGAAGTGCTTTTTTTCACACAAGCAAGGGCATGTGTCATTGGCAGTGTATGTCACATGTCCTTGCCCTATAAGACCAAGCCATTTTCCCCGTCGCCACCATTTTCTCACTGCTGCAGCTGCGTGTTAGACGGCACCGCTGTTGCTGTGTGCGCTATACCTTGTTAATTTCAAGCCAATTTTCGCACAAATATACAGATAGCTTGGGAGTAGGGAATAGTTGTGATTGCAGTCCTTTTAAGGACTAGGTTACAGCATTTCCTACGACTTTTATCAGGCAGGTCTGTGCTCTTAAATGGATAGGTTGTGGGAGTAAAGATTAATTGTAATTGGAGTCCTTTTCAGGACTAGGTTACATCAGTTCCTATCAGTTTTTGCCAGGCAGGTCTGTGCCAGTGCTGTGCAAGTTTTTTTCACAGCATTTGGCTGAATCTAGCAAAGCTAATCCTTTTTGGCCTATTGCAGAGTGTGTTAGTCAGTGGAGTAGCCTATCTGTGTTGCAAAATATACCACCTGTGTATAGAATACCAATTTTTTTACTGCACCTAGTGAAGTAAAATCTTTTGGGCATAGCATCATTCTATTAGTCCATCTATACTGACCTCCATCAGGTTGCAAACTGAATCTAATTTTTTTCTGCATCTAGCTCTGAAAAAATATTTGGCCTTCTAGTAGTGTGTCGGACTTTCTCTATTAGTCCATCTATACTGACCTCCATCAGGTTGCAAATTCAAAATAATTTTTATCTGCATCTACAGTACCTCTGAAAAAATATTTGGGCTTCTAGCTGTGTGTGGGACTTGTTGTATTAGTCCATCTATACTGACCTCCATCAGGTTGCAAACTGAATATATTTTTTTCTGCATCTACCTCTGAAAAAATATTGGGCTTCTAGCTGTGTGTGGGACTTGTATTAGTCCATCTATACTGACCTCCATCAGGTTGCAAACTGAATATATTTTTTTCTGCATCTATCTCTGAAAAAATATTGGGCTTCTAGCTGTGTGTGGGACTTGTTGTATTAGTCCATCTATACTGACCTCCATCAGGTTGCAAACTGAATATAATTTTTTTCTGCATCTAGCTCTGAAAAAATATTTGGCCTTCTAGTAGTGTGTCGGACTTTCTCTATTAGTCCATCTATACTGACCTCCATCAGGTTGCAAATTAAAAATAATTTTTATCTGCATCTACAGTACCTCTGAAAAAATATTTGGCCTTCTAGCAGTGTGTCGGACTTTCTCTATTAGTCCATCTATACTGACCTCCATCAGGTTGCAAATTAAAAATAATTTTTATCTGCATCTACAGTACCTCTGAAAAAATATTTGGGCTTCTAGCTGTGTGTGGGACTTGTTGTATTAGTCCATCTATACTGACCTCCATCAGGTTGCAAACTGAATATATTTTTTTCTGCATCTACCTCTGAAAAAATATTGGGCTTCTAGCTGTGTGTGGGACTTGTTGTATTAGTCCATCTATACTGACCTCCATCAGGTTGCAAACTGAATATATTTTTTTCTGCATCTACCTCTGAAAAAATATTGGGCTTCTAGCTGTGTGTGGGACTTGTTGTATTAGTCCATCTATACTGACCTCCATCAGGTTGCAAACTGAATATATTTTTTTTCTGCATCTAGCTCTGAAAAAATATTTGGCCTTCTAGTAGTGTGTGGGACTTTCTCTGTTAGTCCATCTATACTGACCTCCATCAGGTTACAAATTAAAAATAATTTTTATCTGCATCTACAGTACCTCTGAAAAAATATTTGGCCTTCTAGCTGTGTGTGGGACTTGTTATATTAGTCCATCTATACTGACCTCCATCAGGTTGCAAACTGAATATATTTTTTTCTGCATCTACCTCTGAAAAAATATTGGGCTTCTAGCTGTGTGTGGGTCTTGTTCTATTAATCCATCTATACAGACCTCCATCAGGTTGAAAACTGAATATAATTTTTTTCTGCATCTAGCTATGAAAAAAAATTTGGCCTTCTAGTAGTGTGTGGGACTTTCTCTGTTAGTCCATCTATACTGACCTCCATCAGGTTGCAAACTGAATATATTTTTTTCTGCATCTACCTCTGAAAAAATATTGGGCTTCTAGCTGTGTGTGGGTCTTGTTCTATTAATCCATCTATACTGACCTCCATCAGGTTGCAAACTGAATATAATTTTTTTCTGCATCTAGCTCTGAAAAAATATTTGGCCTTCTAGTAGTGTGTCGGACTTTCTCTATTAGTCCATCTATACTGACCTCCATCAGGTTGCAAATTAAAAATAATTTTTATCTGCATCTACAGTACCTCTGAAAAAATATTTGGCCTTCTAGCAGTGTGTCGGACTTTCTCTATTAGTCCATCTATACTGACCTCCATCAGGTTGCAAATTAAAAATAATTTTTATCTGCATCTACAGTACCTCTGAAAAAATATTTGGGCTTCTAGCTGTGTGTGGGACTTGTTGTATTAGTCCATCTATACTGACCTCCATCAGGTTGCAAACTGAATATATTTTTTTCTGCATCTACCTCTGAAAAAATATTGGGCTTCTAGCTGTGTGTGGGACTTGTTGTATTAGTCCATCTATACTGACCTCCATCAGGTTGCAAACTGAATATATTTTTTTCTGCATCTACCTCTGAAAAAATATTGGGCTTCTAGCTGTGTGTGGGACTTGTTGCATTAGTCCATCTATACTGACCTCCATCAGGTTGCAAACTGAATATAATTTTTTTCTGCATCTAGCTCTGAAAAAATATTTGGCCTTCTAGTAGTGTGTCGGACTTTCTCTATTAGTCCATCTATACTGACCTCCATCAGGTTGCAAATTAAAAATAATTTTTATCTGCATCTACAGTACCTCTGAAAAAATATTTGGCCTTCTAGCAGTGTGTCGGACTTTCTCTATTAGTCCATCTATACTGACCTCCATCAGGTTGCAAATTAAAAATAATTTTTATCTGCATCTACAGTACCTCTGAAAAAATATTTGGGCTTCTAGCTGTGTGTGGGACTTGTTGTATTAGTCCATCTATACTGACCTCCATCAGGTTGCAAACTGAATATATTTTTTTCTGCATCTACCTCTGAAAAAATATTGGGCTTCTAGCTGTGTGTGGGACTTGTTGTATTAGTCCATCTATACTGACCTCCATCAGGTTGCAAACTGAATATATTTTTTTCTGCATCTACCTCTGAAAAAATATTGGGCTTCTAGCTGTGTGTGGGACTTGTTGAATTAGTCCATCTATACTGACCTCCATCAGGTTGCAAACTGAATATAATTTTTTTCTGCATCTAGCTCTGAAAAAATATTTGGCCTTCTAGTAGTGTGTCGGACTTTCTCTATTAGTCCATCTATACTGACCTCCATCAGGTTACAAATTAAAAATAATTTTTATCTGCATCTACAGTACCTCTGAAAAAATATTTGGCCTTCTAGCTGTGTGTGGGACTTGTTGTATTAGTCCATCTATACTGACCTCCATCAGGTTGCAAACTGAATATATTTTTTTCTGCATCTACCTCTGAAAAAATATTGGGCTTCTAGCTGTGTGTGGGTCTTGTTCTATTAATCCATCTATACAGACCTCCATCAGGTTGCAAACTGAATATAATTTTTTTCTGCATCTAGCTCTGAAAAAAAATTTGGCCTTTTAGTAGTGTGTGGGACTTTCTCTGTTAGTCCATCTATACTGACCTCCATCAGGTTGCAAACTGAATATATTTTTTTCTGCATCTACCTCTGAAAAAATATTGGGCTTCTAGCTGTGTGTGGGTCTTGTTCTATTAATCCATCTATACTGACCTCCATCAGGTTGCAAACTGAATATAATTTTTTTCTGCATCTAGCTCTGAAAAAATATTTGGCCTTCTAGTAGTGTGTCGGACTTTCTCTATTAGTCCATCTATACTGACCTCCATCAGGTTGCAAATTCAAAATAATTTTTATCTGCATCTACAGTACCTCTGAAAAAATATTTGGGCTTCTAGCTGTGTGTGGGACTTGTTGTATTAGTCCATCTATACTGACCTCCATCAGGTTGCAAACTGAATATATTTTTTTCTGCATCTACCTCTGAAAAAATATTGGGCTTCTAGCTGTGTGTGGGACTTGTTGTATTAGTCCATCTATACTGACCTCCATCAGGTTGCAAATTGAATATAATTTTTTTCTGCATCTAACCCAGCCAATAGTTTTGGCCTAATACGACAGTTTGGCCACTCAGCTCTGCTCAGTTACCATCCATTGTTTTTTTGTGCAAACAACTCTAGAGTTGTGAATTAGTTAACCACCAAAATGAGTGGAAAAAGGCCTGCTGCTGGTGGAAAGGGGAATAGGCGTGTTGGGAAGGGGAAAAAAGGTTGTGTCCGTGGGGTAGGTGTTAATGCAACAGTAACATCTGCAGAAGAAAGACCATCTTCCAGCCAAACTAAAATGTCTACTTCTTTTAGCGGACAATGTGATAAGATCCCTTTCTTACGGCCACGCCAATCGCTACAAATTCCAGATGAGGCACAAAAACAGCAGGTGCTTCAACGGATATCAAGTGCTCCTTTAAGTGGGCTCTCCTCCACATCAACTTCAACATCACAAATACTCCAGTCCTCAAAGGTGTCACCCAAATCGCACTTGCTTCCTCACAGCTCCCAAATCTCCAGCTGCCCGTCTGAGTATGAGGTAGAACAGATGGTTGAGTCTGCAGAGCTGTTTACTCATACTATAGCCTGGGAATCAGAGGTCGACTCCAGCGCTTCTGTGAATCCAGACGAGGAAATTATCTGCACTGATGCCCAGAATCTTTATGAGTCGGATCCAGGACCAGACGCAGAAGGTTCTGACCATAATGTAGACCCTCATTCCCAAACTGTAACTCCTGTTGGTGGAGACAATGAGGAAGACGATGATAAGACTCAAATACCTGATTGGAGCGACAACTTTAGTTTTTTGTCAGGGCAGGAACAGGTTGGCTCTGAGGACGACGGGTGTGATAACACACAGGGTGATGATGATGAGGTTGGAGATCCCACTTACTGTCAACCCACAGTCAGCCAAGAGATAAGGTCAGCAGAGGAGGTGGAGGAAGATGCTAGTGACGACGAGGTCAGGTTGCGCCTTCCTGGACAGAGACGTAGTACTGGAAGCACGTCAACAACTGCATCCTCAAACACAACTCTGCCTCTCACCACAAGTCGTGGTGGCTCTTCAGGTCGCATGGGTGCTAAGCCTTGCATAGCCTGGGCATTTTTTCAGATCGATAAAGATGACCCAACTCGTGTTATCTGTAACATTTGTCAGCAAAAGCTAAGTAGAGGCCAAAAAATACATAGTTTGAGTACTTCATGCATGAACCGGCACATGGACATGAAGCATAAGTTGCAGTGGGAAGCTCAGTGTGCTACAATGCGGCCTAGCCGGCCGGGCCAACCACCGTCTGCCATATCTTGTGCATCCGTGGCCTCTTCATCCTCTGTGACTCGGGGGACAGCAGTCACACCTGTTTTGGGGCGCACACCTGCCACCTCTTTACCCGCAACAGCCAGCGTGATTGGCAGGTCATCATTTTCTTTGGAGGTGGTAACACCAGCTGGTGTTGAGCGCTGTCCGACATCGATAGCACCACCTTTGGATCAAGGCAACCTAACATGTCCGCCTGCATCTTCCTCACAGACCGGCAGTTTGCCGGGGACACCCTTATCAACCCCGTCTAAGCACAATAGCCAGCCCTCGGTCCCTCAGATGTGGACAAGTAAAAGACCATTTCCTCCTAGCCATGAGAAAGCTAAGAGGTTGAATTTCACCATCTGCAAGCTCTTGGCTACAGAAATGCTGCCTTTCCGCCTGGTGGACACAGAGGATTTTCGAGACCTTATGTCCGTCGCAGTGCCCCAGTACCAGATGCCCAGTCGGCACTACTTCTCAAAGAAAGGTGTGCCTGCGCTCCACCAGCATGTCGCACACAACATCACCGCTTCTTTGAGAAACTCTGTGTGTGACAGGGTGCATTTCACCACAGACACTTGGACGAGTAGGCATGGACAGGGGCGTTACATGTCGCTGACTGGGCACTGGGTAACTATGGTGACAGCAGGACAAGGGGCTGCTGTCCAAGTCTTGCCGTCCCCACGAGTTGTGCGTCAATCCTCTTTATGTCAAAGTTCCTCCACTGCTTCTGCCTCCTCAACCTCCTCTCGGTCTTCCACCTGCACCCAAAGCCTGTCTGGTCATGCCACAAGCTTTCTAACTGCGCAGAAGGGATCCTGCACACCTCCTTACTATGCTGGCAGTAGGGCTCAACGTCATCAGGCGGTTTTTACTTTGAAATGTCTGGGAAATGTGAGTCACACAGCTGAGGAGTTGTGGTCAGCTCTGGAGAACCAATTTCATGAATGGTTGTCTCCACTGGACCTGAAACCAGGGAAGGCCGTGTGCGACAATGCTGCAAACCTGGGTGCGGCCCTTCGCCGGGGCAATGTCACACACGTGCCTTGTATGGCTCACGTGTTGAACCTGGTTGTCCAGCAATTTTTAGCCCACTATCCCAGACTAGATGGCCTTCTGCAGAGGGCACGGTCGCTGTGTGCTCACTTCCGCCCTTCGCATCCCGCAGTTCAGCGACTTACATCTCTACAGAAGTCGTTGGGCCTGCCACTTCACCGGCTAAAATGCGATGTGCCTACCCGGTGGAATTCAACTCTGCACATGTTGCAGCGACTGTGGCAGCACCGACAAGCCCTGGTGCAATACGTTCTGACGTATAGCCTGGGCCAACGAGATCCAGAGGTGGGGCAAATCACGCTGGAGGAGTGGTCTCAGATCAGGGATCTATGCACCCTTCTGCACAGTTTTGAAATGGCGACGAAGATGTTTAGTGCTGACGATGCCATTATCAGCATGACTATTCCGGTGATTTACATGCTGGAGCACATGTTAAACAGAATTCGGAGTCAGGTGGTGGCACAAGAGGAGGTGGAGGAAGTAGAGGAGGAGGAGTTGTATGCGGAAGGGCTAACATCTGCAAGGTCCAGACGGTCGGCAGCACCAAGGCGGCAGGCATGTGAGGGTGGGGGAGATGGTTTTACCAGGGCGCATGGTAGCAGCCAAACTAGTGAGGAAGGTGCAGGAGCCCAGGAAGAAGTGGAGGACGAACTGATGGAAGACTAATCAGATGAGGGAGACCTTGATCACATTTCTGTTGTGCGAGGTTGGGGGGAGAGGACAGAGGAAGGAAGCATGATTGTTACCTCGCCACCAACACAACAGGGACTTGGTGCTCCTGGATGCGCAACACACATGAGTGCCTTCTTGCTGCACTACCTGCAACATGACCCTCGAATTGTGAGAATTAGAAATAATCCTGACTACTGGGTTGCCACACTGTTAGATCCCCGGTACAAAAGTAAATTTGCAGAAATTATTCCTGCCATAGAAAGGGATGCACGCATGCAGGAGTATCAGCAGAGACTGTTGCAGAATCTTACATGTGCTTTTCCACAAAATACCAGTGGTGCACGTAGTGAATCTCACAGTTCCAACTTGCCAACCGTGGGACCGTCAAGTGTTCAGCACTCAAACCGTAACAGAACCACAGTATCTGGTGGTAACATCAATTTTGCGGAATCATTTCACCACTTTTTTAGCCCATCCTTTGCAAGGCCACAGGAGACAAGAAGTCTGACACATAGTCAACGCCTAGAGACGATGGTACAGGAGTATCTCCAAGTAAACATTGAAGCCACGACTGTGTCACTGGACCCTTGCTCTTTTTGGGCTTCCAATCTGGATAAATGGCCTGAGCTAGCCACTTACGCCTTGGAGATCTTGTCATGCCCCGCAGCCAGCGTTCTGTCTGAACGTGTGTTCAGCGCTGCTGGTGGTGTGCTGACAGATAAGCGCACGCGGCTCTCCACTGATAATGTAGACAGACTCACGTTCATAAAGATGAACAAATCATGGATCCGAAACGACTTTTCTACCCCTGTGTCATCCTGGGGAGAGTTAAAGCTTGATGATTGGTTAAAATCACCCTACCAACCGTTTTAAGCTTTCAAATTACTAATCATGTTTATCTGTATCTTGACTGGAAAATAATTTGGGCTTTGTAGCAGTGTGCAGCACTGATCCTATTAGGCCATCTATAATAAGCTCCACCAGATTTAAAATTAAAAATAATTTTTAGCTGCATCTAGCCCGGAAAATAATTTTGGGGCTCCGAGATGCGCAAGACACATAAGTGCCTTCTTGCTGCACTACCTGCAGCATGACCCTCATATTGTCAGAATTCGAAGTAATCATGACTACTGGGTTGCCACACTCTTAGATCCCCCAAACTTTTCGATCAACCTTTTCATTTTAATAAAGACCAAAAAAATGGTCATTTTTGAAATTATAAGCATTAGCAGGTTGTTAGAAACTGAAATCAAACAGTTTTCAACTCAAAACTTTATTGTAGGTGATGTTGCATTTTCACATAGGACCCCTTGTTCGAAAGGAGCTTCTGAAATCTCTCGTCCATTGAATTTGTCAGGTTTTGGATGGTTTCTGCTTCAATTGTTTTGCATGAGGACAGAATACCCTCCCAGAGCTGTTGCTTAGATGTGAACTGCCTCCCGCCATCATAGACACTCCTTTTAATGATGCTCCAAAGGTTCTGAATGGGGTAGAGGTCAGGGGAGCATTGGGGTCACACCATAAGTTTGTCCCCTTTTATGCCCATATCAGCCAGAGATGCAGATGTTTTATGTGAAGCATGAGATGGTGCATTATCATGCAGAAAAATGATCTTGCTGTGAAATACACGGTTCTTCTTCTTGAACCATGGCAGGAAGTGCTGTTTGAGAAAATCCACATACATTATGGAGTTCATCTTTAGCGCCTTCAGGGATCCTAAAGGGGACGACAATCTCTCTCCCCATGATTCCAGCCCAAAACATTACTCCACCTCCTCCTTGTTGGCGCTGTAGCCGTGTTTGCGTGGGGTGTCCATCAACCAGCCATCCTCCACTCCATCCATCTGGACCATCGAGCGCTGCACAGCACTCATCCGTGAACAAAACAGTTTTGAAATCAGTCTTCATGTAATGTTTGGCCCACTGGAGCCGTTTCTGCTTGTGTGAAGTGGATAGAGGAGGTCGACAGGATGGCGTATGCACAGCTGCAAACCTCTGAAGGACCCTGCATCTTGTTGTTCGGGGGACGTTGGAGGCACCAGCAGCTTCAAAAACTTGTCTGCTGCTATGACAAGGCTTTCTTGCCGCTGCTCTTTTAACCTGACGTAATTGCCTGTAGGAAAGAGTCCTCAATTTGCCCTTATCAGCACGCACACGTGTGTACTGTGAATCAGCTAGATACTTCTTGATTGCCAAGACACTTCATCCTGATCATCGCACAATGTTGATTGTAGTCATGCCTTGACCTAAACACTCCACAATTTGTTGCTTCTCAGCAGCCGACACATCCTTTTTCTTTCCCATTTTGGCAGAAAATGTAGGCTGCTTAATAATGTGAGAGAGCCTTCTTAAGTAGTCTTGCCTTTCATTGGACACACCTGCCAAACTAATTAGCACAGGTGTCTGCAATTGCTTACAGTGATATAAAGAGCCCTGACACACATCACCATCAATGAGTTTAACTGACAAACAAATTCTTCCCTTATCACTCCTAAACACTTTTTGCATAATAATTTGGAACGCAGTGTACATGTGCTTTTCCACAAAACACCAGTGGTTCACGTAGTGAATCTTACAGTTCTAACTTGCCAACCGTGGTCTGTATGGAATTGTTCAATAAAGGGCCCAAAATTAAGATAACATAGATGGGAGAGGTCTCTATGAATAGGAATTCCTAAGTATTTGATACCCTGTGAGGGCCAGGCAAAGGGAAAGTTGGACTGGATGGAATCCTATATGGATTTGGGGAGGGAGACATCGAGGGCCTCAGACTTCGCTGCATTGATTTTAAAATTTTACCATGTAACAAAGTGATCTATTTCAGCCATAACAGCAGGGAGGGATATATGTGATTGAGTGATATACACTAGGACATCATCAGCAAATAGAGAGCACTTGTACTCGGTGCCTCCCACCTCAATCCACCTAATATTGGGGTTATGGCGAATTGATGAGAGCAGGTACTCCGTCACTAGGATGTATAAGAGAGGGGACAGAGGACATCCCTGCCTTGTCCCATTGGTGATTGTGAAAGGTGATGAAAATGTTCTGACGCACCCCCTGGGCCTTAGGACACCCGGAGCCGGACCCTTTTTGGTGGATGCTGGTGGTTGTAGTCTTCGTGGCGGCGACCCGGTTCCGTGGCTCAGGGCGGTCAAACCAGTGGCGGAACTATTTATGTGGTTTTGATGTTTAAATGTCCGACTACGCCACCCGTGGATTGCGGTCAGAGTGAACCGCCGCTACAGGGCAGACCGCTGAGGCTGGTGTTGTGGGTGCAGCAGAGCGTAGCATAACTCCCCACGGGAGGAGTATAGCCTCAGGGCAGTGTATGCGGAGGATGGGGGTGATGGTGCAGGGCAGCAGCAGTAACGACACGGAGTCAGTGATGCAGTCCAGGGCCTTTACTCACAGTTCTTATTATCCAGACCACGTCTGCAGGTAACGGCTGCCCACGTCGTACTGTGCTCACCAGGTGAGGGGCTCAGACAACTCCCAGATAACTTTGGAGCACTTCACAGGACCCCCTTTGTGTGTCCTTTGTCTGGCCTTTCTTACCAACACTTCTGTCCGGCTGCCTCGGGCCTCCTCTTGGTAAACTTGGCGCCAGTTTCCCTGACCCTATGTGGTGCCTTCCTAGCGGGTGTAGCGAGGGGCTGCGCCACATAAAATGTCAGAACCTCCGGCTTCTAGCTGAGGGTCGTTTCCTGCCTCCACTAGTTCGGGGACCGGTCTCCCCCTTTGGCCTGACCCCTCCACGCAGGTGGATTCGGGCGTGCGGTGGCGACTCGCCCATCCGCACCCCTGGGATCCCTTCATTCCTCGTTCCTGGAGCCTTCTCCGCTCCTCTTCCTTCCTTCTCCCTCTTCCAGGCCTGGGCCTCTGCTACTAGGCCCGCCTCCAGAGCAGAGCTCATGCAGAGCCCCTGCTCCCTGCCACTTCTTCTCAGACTTCTCTGCACTGAACTAAGATGGTGCCCACCTTTTATACTCCCTTCTCAATGCACCCAGGAACGGCTTCCTCCCTGCTCCTGCACTACAGGGTTCCCCTTCCTCAGTGTTCCCTCCCCCCACTCCAGCCAGGGACAGGGACTGTCGTGCCCATCTCAGGGGCATATTGGTCGCCCTGCCCCACGGCAATGTGGTGTAATGCATGCAGGTGTCGGGTCCTGATCCACACTCCATCCTTACCTGAGAGTGAGATATCACACCTCTGGGTGAGGTGCAATACGTCTGTAGCAACCGAGCCCTCAGGGTGCTACAGTTCCATTTATCTTCAGCCTAGGTGACGTATTGCGATACAGGGCCGTGATTTTGGCTATAAAAGGGTCCCCTAGACCCCTACCCCAAGTTTTTTAAGAGAATCATATATGGCGTGCCAGGAGACTCTATGGAATGCTTTCTCAGCATCCAACGAGAGTATCTAATTACAAATTTTTAACTGCATCTAGCCCAGGAAATACTTTGTGCCTAGTAGCAGTGTCTGCTAGTCAGCGGATTATCCCGGCTGTTAAGCAAGCTACACCACCTGTAGTTTAGACACTTAATTTTTTCAAAGGAAATGCTTCGGGACCATGGGATACTTAGTGAAGAGCATCAGGAGGCACCCCAAGGCATAGGGGCTGGGACTGGCAGTAGGATGCCTTGCGGTGGACAGCCGAGCTCGATCCTTATAAAAGCTTTTTAACTGCAGCAGCTTTAGTGGACGCTACTGGAGCTGGAATTACCGCGGCTGCTGGCATGAGACTTGCCCTCCAATAGATCCTTGTAAATGGATTTAAAGTGTATTCATTCAAATTAGAGAGACAATTTAAATTAAAAAGCTTAGAGCTGCCTCCACCACAGGGTGGCTCGCTCGACCCACCAGCGGACAGGCACCAGTATTGGGAGAGGGGGGCTGGCCGTCAGGGTTCACCGCGGCTCTGGCACAAACCCGGCGACACGGAGGTGGCACGGGCAGGAGCGGACTGGCCGTGTCGGCTTCTCACTTTTTGGATTTTAGAAGGGCATGACATGCCTATATCTGTGTCTCCCCCTCCTTTTACTCCTCCACCTCTTTTATTTTCGCATGACTATATGTACTTGTCACTTTTCCATGTGTTAGTTATGTCTTCTGAGCAGTTTGTCAGCTTTTGGACACCTTTGAAGGTGTTTTCTATGTGTTTCTATGTGTTTTTGTTTGCCTGCCATTGGTTTTAACGGTGTTCGAAGGTGTTCGACGAACAGTTCGACGAGCAGTTCGGCGAACACACGGGTGTTCGACGAACCGAACCGAACTCGAACACTACGGGGGTGGCTCAACACTATTCATAATACATTTTACTTTTTGATAGTGGTAAATATAGACTGATATTTTTTTGTTTATTTGTGAAAATATCTGAATTTTGGTAAAAAATTTGCAATTTTTAAACTTAATTTTTATGTCCTTTAACCAGGTAGTTATATCACACAAAATAGTTAATAAATAACATTTACCACCTGTCTGCTTTACATCACCATCATTTTTCAAACATCATTTTTTTTTGTTAGGTAGTTAGAAGGCTTAAAATGTTATTAACTACTTCTCAATTTTCCCCCAAAAAATGACAAAACCATTTTTTAAGGAACCACATTACTAATGAAGTAACTTTGGGGGGCCTACGTGATAGAAAATATGCAAAAGTGACACCATGCTAAAAAACTGCACTCCTTGATGGGCTCAAAACCACATTTAAGAAATGTATTAACCCTTCAAGTGCTTTACAGGAATTAAAGAAATGTGGAAGGAAAAAAATTTAAATTTTACTTTTTCCCACAAAAATGTTCCTTTAGCCCCAAATGTTCATTTTCACAACGGTAACAGGAGAAAATGGACCATACAATGTGTTGTGAAACTTCTCCTGAGTACACTGATACCCAATATGTGGTAGAAAACTATTGTTTAGGCACATGGCATGGCTCGGAAGGGAAGGAGAACCATTTGATTTTTGGAGCTCAAAATAGGCAGAATTAGATAGCGTCATCCGCATTTGCAGAGCCCACAATGTGCCTAAACAGTGGAAACCCCCCACAAGTGACAAAATTTTGTAAACTACACCTCTTAAGGAATTTATTTAACCCACAGGTTCATTACAGAATTTTATTAAGTTGAACCATGAAAATAAATAAATATATTTTTCCCACAAAAAAGTTAATTTTCCCAAAAAATGGTTCATTTTCACAAAGGTAACAAATGAAAATGGCCTGTACATTTTATTGTAAAATTTCTCTTGAGCATAGCGATACCCCACATGTGATGGAAAACTACTGCTTGGGCGCATGGCAGGGTTTCGGAGGGAGCGCTATTCGAGTGCATATTTGGCAGGAATAGAGTACTGCAGGCACCATGTCACACCTGTAGAGCCGGGGCCTGTGGCTGGGGCTGAGGCAGGGGCCTGTGGCTAGGGCCGGGGCCTGTGGCTGGGGCCGAGGCCTGTACCGGGCTGGGGCCTGTACCGGGCTGTGAGCGGCGCAGAGTGGCCTGCGCATCGACCCTAGCACCAGTACCCACCAGGCACAGGTCTCGGCCTCAGCCGCTCTCCCTCACCTCTGCTGCCGCTGCCACTGCCGCTACCACTACCGCTTTCCTGAAGGAGGGAGGGCCCTGCGATCCCGCTTCACCACCACTGCAGGTAATGTTCAGACCATGAGACGCACCCCCTATTTTCCTCCCAAATTTGGGGGGAGCAAAGTGCGCCTTATGGTTCAAAAAATTAGGTATGTATACTTTTTTTGTTTTACTTAAATATACCTATTTATTGGTATATTTTTTTTCTTTTTTTTTCCTTTATTTTGTGTGTTTTTTAATATTTTTTACAATTTTTTTATTTAACCTTTTTAATTAGTCACTGTATGGGACTTTAATAGTGATATGCATTTTGGGCGTGCTCGAATAATATGTTCGAGTCTCTGCGACTGCATGTTTTGTGGCTGTTAGACAGCCGCAACATATGCGGGGATTGCCTAGTTAAATTTTCTCACTCTGATTTCTGGTATAATGCATTGCAATGCACCAGCACGGCAATGTGTTATACCTGTCAGTGCTGCACTGACAGAAGCCGCTTATACCATACTCCTTCTCATGACTATCTTGAGTTTCCAATGCAATGATCGGGCCCGCTCACAATGACATTGCGGGGGGCGCCAATCAAATGGGAGGGGGAGCTCCCTCTTAAATAAGTTAGTTTCTCATCAAGATTCCTGAAATAGCTGACAATTCATATCTATCCCACAAAGTCCAAATGTACTTCATTCACCACTGCAATTATTACACAGAAACCCTACTGTTCAAAAGAGAGATGAACACAAAGTGCAATCAACTCCCAACTGATTAAAAGGCATAACATTAGCGTTCATTCATGCTCAAACATAAATGTTAAGTACACAAGTAGAAGACACTAAATGTCCAGGGTGGCCTGACTTAAATGAAATGAAATTGAGTCTATTGGGGATAGAATTGAATTGTCTGATATCCCTGGAATCATAAGGTTAAAGTGAATTCTTTTTGGTGCATTTGGTCATTGGTAAATGGCAACAATTTCTGTATGGCATTGTGGTAACTGAATAAATAGGTTTTGATGAGAGGGCATTGAGGAACCCCGGATTCATCAAGAGGCTTGACCTTGTAATAAATGAGCAGTGTATGTCAAGCGGTGTGCATCTCTGTGCGCCGTCCCACAAATCGTACTACTGGAGTAAAATTTCTGGCATGCGGTACACCACTGCTCATTATGAATTTGGTACAAGGGGGCCTAATGCCACAGTTCATCCCTGTCCCCAGGTTGTCATGCCTACCTATCGGCGACCCGTGGTCATATGACACTGGGGCTGATGGGCGGGACTTATGACATCCTTCCTCCAAGGCCATGCTAAATGCCGCTGTCAGAGTTTGACAGCTGATTATTACTAGAGATGAGCGTTGTTCGACTCGAACTGTTCGCCAATCTCAAATTCGAGCTGTTTTGGGCGGTGTTCGAGCCGTTCGGCGAACATGAACGATTTGAAAAAAATTCGGCTGTTCAAGGTTATGTTCGATAATTGTTCGTGCACCAAAATCATAACTGGATTTTTTCTCAGTAATGATGAAAATTAATGTTAATACGCAGTTTGAGTGTACAGCGGGGTGGGGGGAGGAGCAGGGGTTGGATCTCTCCAGGAATAATGAAGATCTCCATTTTTTTTTCTCTTTTCCGCATTTACAGTGGGGTGTTGCAATCTGACAGCCTATCAGCAGCGCACACACGGAGCGAAGTGCTTTTTTTCACACAAGCAAGGGCATGTGTCATTGGCAGTGTATGTCACATGTCCTTGCCCTATAAGACCCAGCCATTTTCCCCGTCGCCACCATTTTCTCACTGCTGCAGCTGCGTGTTAGACGGCACCGCTGTTGCTGTGTGCGCTATACCTTCTTAATTTAAAGCCAGTTTTCGCACAAATCTACAGATAGCTTGGGAGTAGGGAAGAGTTGTGATTGCAGTCCTTTTAAGGACTAGGTTACAGCATTTCCTACGACTTTTATCAGGCAGGTCTGTGGTCTTAAATAGATAGGTTGTGAGTAAAGACTAATTGTAATTGCAGTCCTTTTCAGGAATAAGTTACATCAGTTCCTATCAGTTTTTGCCAGGCAGGTCTGTGCCAGTGCTGTGCAAGTTTTTTTCACAGCATTTGGCTAAATCTAGCAAAGCTAATCCTTTTTGGCCTATTGCAGAGTGTGTTAGTCAGTGGAGTAGCCTATCTGTGTTGCAAGCTACACCACCTGTGTATAGAATATCAATTGTTTTACTGCAAGTAGTGAAGTAAAACCTTTTGGGCATAGCAACATTCTATTAGTCCATCTATACTGACCTCCATAAGGTTGCAAATTGAATATAATTTTTTTCTGCATCTTGCTCTGAAAAACTATTTGGGCTTCGAACAGTGTGTGGGACTTGTTCTATTAGTCGATCTAAACTGACCTCCATCAGGTTGCAAATTAAAAACAATTTTTACCTGCATCTAGCTCTGAAAAAATATTTGGGCTTCTAGCAGTGTGTGGGACTTGGTCTATTAGTCCATCTATACTGACCTCCATCGGGTTGCAAATTAAAAATAATTTTTATCTGCATCTAGCTCTGAAAAAAAATTTGGGCATCTAGCAGTGTGTGGGACTTGTTCTATTTGTCCATCTATACTGACCTCCATAAGGTTGCAAATTGAATATAATTTTTTTCTGCATCTAGCTCTGAAAAAAATATTTGGGCTTCTAGCAGTGAGTGGGACTTGTTCTATTAGTCCATCTATACTGACCTCCACCAGGTTGCAAATTCTATATAATTTTTTTCTGCATCTAGCTCTGAAAAAATATTTGGACTTCTAGCAGTGTGTGGGACTTGGTCTATTAGTCCATCTATACTGACCTCCATCAGGTTGCAAATTGAATATAATTTTTTTCTGCATCTAGCTCTGTAAAAATATTTGGGCTTCTAGCAGTGTGTGGGACTTGGTCTATTAGTCCATCTATACTGACCTCCATCAGGTTGCAAATTGAAAATAATTTTTTTCTTCATCTAGCTCTGAAAAAATATTTGGGCTTCTAGCAGTGTGTGGGATTTGTTCTATTTGTCCATCTATACTGACCTCGATCAGTTTGCAAATTGAATATAATTTTTTTCTGCATCTAGCTCTGAAAAAATATTTGGGCTTCTAGCAGTGTGTGGGACTTGGTCTATTAGTCGATCTAAACTGACCTCCATCAGGTTGCAAATTAAAAACAATTTTTACCTGCATCTAGCTCTGAAAAAATATTTGGGCTTCTAGCAGTGTGTGGGACTTGGCCTATTAGTCGATCTATACTGACCTCCATCGGGTTGCAAATTAAAAATAATTTTTATCTGCATCTAGCTCTGAAAAAAAATTTGGGCTTCTAGCAGTGTGTGGGACTTGTTCTATTTGTCCATCTATACTGACCTCCATAAGGTTGCAAATTGAATATAATTTTTTTCTGCATCTAGCTCTGAAAAAATATTTGGGCTTCTAGCAGTGTGTGGGACTTGTTCTATTAGTCCATCTATACTGACCTCCACCGGGTTGCAAATTCTATATAATTTTTTCTGCATCTAGCTCTGAAAAAATATTTGGGCTTCTAGCAGTGTGTGGGACTTGGTCTATTAGTCCATCTATACTGACCTCCATCAGGTTGCAAATTGAATATAATTTTTTTCTGCATCTAGCTCTGTAAAAATATTTGGGCTTCTAGCAGTGTGTGGGACTTGGTCTATTAGTCCATCTATACTGACCTCCATCAGGTTGCAAATTGAAAATAATTTTTTTCTGCATCTAGCTCTGAAAAAATATTTGGGCTTCTAGCAGTGTGTGGGACTTGGTCTATTAGTCCATCTATACTGACCTCCATCAGGTTGCAAATTAAAAATAATTTTTTTCTTCATCTAGCTCTGAAAAAATATTTGGGCTTCTAGCAGTGTGTGGGATTTGTTCTATTTGTCCATCTATACTGACCTCGATCAGTTTGCAAATTGAATATAATTTTTTTCTGCATCTAGCTCTGAAAAAATATTTGGGCTTCTAGCAGTGTGTGGGACTTGGTCTATTAGTCCATCTATACTGACCTCCATCAGGTTGCAAATTAAAAATAGTTTTTTTCTGCATCAAGCTCTGAAAAAATATTTGGGCTTCTAGCAGTGTGTGGGAATTGGTCTATCAGTCCATCTATACTGACCTCCATCAGGTTGCAAATTGAATATAATTTTTTTCTGCATCTAGCTCTCAAAAAATATTTGGGCTTCTAGCAGTGTGTGGGACTTGGTCTATTAGTCCATCTATACTGACCTCCATCAGGTTGCAAATTGAATATAATTTTTTTCTTCATCTAGCACTGAAAAAATATTTGTGCTTCTAGCAGTGTGTGGGACTTGGACTATTAGTCCATCTATACTGACCTCCATCAGGTTGCAAATTGAATATAATTTTTTTCTGCATCTAGCTCTGAAAAAATATTTGGGCTTCTAGCAGTGTGTGGGACTTGTTCTATTAGTCCATCTATACTGACCTCCATCAGGTTGCAAATTGAATATAATTTTTTTCTGCATCTAGCTCTGAAGAAATATTTGGGCTTCTAGCAGTGTGTGGGACTTGGTCTATTAGTCCATCTATACTGACCTCCATCAGGTTGCAAACTCAATATAATTTTTTTCTGCATCTAGCTCTGAAAAAATATTTGGGCTTCTAGCAGTGTGTGGGACTTGGTCTATTAGTCCATCTATACTGACCTCCATCAGGTTGCAAATTAAATTTAATTTTTTTCTTCATCTAGCTCTGAAAAAGTATTTGGGCTTCTAGCAGTGTGTGGGACTTTTTCTAATAGTCCATCTATACTGACCTCCATCAGGTTGCAAATTGAATATAATTTTTTTCTGCATCTAGCTCTGAAAAAATATTTGGGCTTCTAGCAGTGTGTGGGACTTGGTCTATTAGTCCATCTATACTGACCTCCATCAGGTTGCAAATTGAATATAATTTTTTTCTGCATCAAGCTCTGAAAAAATATTTGGGCTTCTAGCAGTGTGTGGGAATTGGTCTATTAGTCCATCTATACTGACCTCCATCAGGTTGCAAATTGAATATAATTTTTTTCTGCATCTAGCTCTGAAAAAATATTTGGGCTTCTAGCAGTGTGTGGGACTTGGTCTATTAGTCCATCTATACTGACCTCCATCAGGTTGCAAATTCAATATAATTTTTTTCTGCATCTAGCTCTGAAAAAATATTTGGGCATCTAGCATTGTGTGGGACTTGGTCTATTAGTCCATCTATACTGACCTCCATCAGGTTGCAAATTAAAAATAATTTTTTTCTTCATCTAGCTCTGAAAAAATATTTGGGCTTCTAGCAGTGTGTGGGACTTGTTCTATTAGTCCATCTATATTGACCTCCATCAGGTTGCAAATTGAATATAATTTTTTTCTGCATGTAGCTCTGAAAAAATATTTGGGCTTCTAGCAGTGTGTGGGACTTGGTCTATTAGTCCATCTATACTGACCTCCATCAGGTTGCAAATTAAAAACAATTTTTTTATGCATCTAGCTCTGTAAAAATATTTGGGCTTCTAGCAGTGCGTGGGAATTGGTCTATTAGTCCATCTATACTGACCTCCATCAGGTTGCAAATTGAATATCATTTTTTTCTGCATCTAGCTCTGAAAAAATATTTGGGCTTCTAGCAGTGTGTGGGACTTGGTCTATTAGTCCATCTATACTGACCTCCATCAGGTTGCAAATTGAATAATTTTTTTCTGCATCTAGCACTGAAAAAATATTTGTGCTTCTAGCAGTGTGTGGGACTTGGACTATTAGTCCATCTATACTGACCTCCATCAGGTTACAAATTGAATATATTTTTTTTCTGCATCTAGCTCTGAAAAAATATTTGGGCTTCTAGCAGTGTGTGGGACTTGTTCTATTAGTCCATCTATACTGACCTCCATCAGGTTGCAAATTGAATATAATTTTTTTCTGCATCTAGCTCTGAAGAAATATTTGGGCTTCTAGCAGTGTGTGGGACTTGGTCTATTAGTCCATCTATACTGACCTCCATCAGGTTGCAAATTAAAAATAATTTTTTTCTGCATCTAGCTCTGAAAAAATATTTGGGGTTCTTGCAGTGTGTGGGACTTGGTCTATTAGTCCATCTATACTGACCTCCATCAGGTTGCAAATTGAATATAATTTTTTTCTACATCTAGCTCTGAAAAAATATTTGGGCTTCTAGCAGTGTGTGGGACGTGGTCTATTAGTCCATCTATACTGACCTCCATCAGGTTGCAAATTAAAAATAATTTTTTTCTGCATCTAGGTCTGAAAAAATGTTTGGACTACTAGCAGTGTGTGCGACTTGTTCTATTAGTCCATCTATACTGACCTCCATCAGGTTGCAAATTGAATATAATTTTTTTCTGCATATAGCTCTGAAAAAATATTTGGGCTTCTAGCAGTGTGTGGGACTTGGTCTATTAATCCATCTATACTGACCTCCATCAGATTGCAAATTTAAAATAATTTTTTTCTGCATCTAGCTCTGAAAAAATATTTGGGCTTCTAGCAGTGTGTGGGACTTGGTCTATTAGTCCATCTATACTGACCTCCATCAGGTTGCAAATTCAATATAATTTTTTTCTGCATCTAGCTCTGAAAAAATATTTGGGCTTCTAGCAGTGTGTGGGACATGGTCTATTAGACCATCTATACTGACCTCCATCAGGTTGCAAATTAAATTTAATTTTTTTCTGCATCTAGCTCTGAAAAAATATTTGGGCTTCTAGCAGTGTGTGGGACTTTTTCTATTAGTCCATCTATACTGACCTCCATCAGGTTGCAAATTGAATATAATTTTTTTCTGCATCTAGCTCTGAAAAAATATTTGGGCTTCTAGCAGTGTGTGGGACTTGGTCTATTAGTCCATCTATACTGACCTCCATCAGGTTGCAAATTAAAAATATTTTTTTTCTGCATCTAGCTCTGAAAAAATATTTGGGCTTCTAGCAGTGTGTAGGACTTGTTCTATTAGTCCATCTATACTGACCTCCATCAGGTTGCAAATTAAAAATAATTTTTTTCTTCATCTAGCTCTGAAAAAATATTTGGGCTTCTAGCAGTGTGTGGGACTTGTTCTATTAGTCCATCTATACTGACCTCCATCAGGTTGAAAATTGAATATAATTTTTTTCTGCATCTAGCTCTGAAGAAATATTTGGGCTTCTAGCAGTGTGTGGGACTTGGTCTATTAGTCCATCTATACTGACCTCCATCAGGTTGCAAATTAAAAATAATTTTTTTCTGCATCTAGCTCTGAAAAAATATTTGGGGTTCTAGCAGTGTGTGGGACTTGGTCTATTAGTCCATCTATACTGACCTCCATCAGGTTGCAAATTGAATATAATTTTTTTCTACATCTAGCTCTGAAAAAATATTTGGGCTTCTAGCAGTGTGTGGGACGTGGTCTATTAGTCCATCTATACTGACCTCCATCAGGTTGCAAATTAAAAATAATTTTTTTCTGCATCTAGGTCTGAAAAAATGTTTGGGCTACTAGCAGTGTGTGCGACTTGTTCTATTAGTCCATCTATACTGACCTCCATCAGGTTGCAAATTGAATATAATTTTTTTCTGCATATAGCTCTGAAAAAATATTTGGGCTTCTAGCAGTGTGTGGGACTTGGTCTATTAATCCATCTATACTGACCTCCATCAGATTGCAAATTTAAAATAATTTTTTTCTGCATCTAGCTCTGAAAAAATATTTGGGCTTCTAGCAGTGTGTGGGACTTGGTCTATTAGTCCATCTATACTGACCTCCATCAGGTTGCAAATTCAATATAATTTTTTTCTGCATCTAGCTCTGAAAAAATATTTGGGCTTCTAGCAGTGTGTGGGACATGGTCTATTAGTCCATCTATACTGACCTCCATCAGGTTGCAAATTAAATTTAATTTTTTTCTTCATCTAGCTCTGAAAAAATATTTGGGCTTCTAGCAGTGTGTGGGACTTTTTCTATTAGTCCATCTATACTGACCTCCATCAGGTTGCAAATTGAATATAATTTTTTTCTGCATCTAGCTCTGAAAAAATATTTGGGCTTCTAGCAGTGTGTGGGACTTGGTCTATTAGTCCATCTATACTGACCTCCATCAGGTTGCAAATTAAAAATATTTTTTTTCTGCATCTAGCTCTGAAAAAATATTTGGGCTTCTAGCAGTGTGTAGGACTTGTTCTATTAGTCCATCTATACTGACCTCCATCAGGTTGCAAATTCAATATATTTTTTTCTGCATCTAGCTCTGAAAAAATATTTGGGCTTCTAGCAGTGTGTGGGACTTGGTCTATTAGTCCATCTATACTGACCTCCATCAGGTTGCAAATTAAAAATAATTTTTTTCTTCATCTAGCTCTGAAAAAATATTTGGGCTTCTAGCAGTGTGTGGGACTTGTTCTATTAGTCCATCTATACTGACCTCCATCAGGTTGAAAATTGAATATAATTTTTTTCTGCATCTAGCTCTGAAGAAATATTTGGGCTTCTAGCAGTGTGTGGGACTTGGTCTATTAGTCCATCTATACTGACCTCCATCAGGTTGCAAATTAAAAATAATTTTTTTCTGCATCTAGCTCTGAAAAAATATTTGGGGTTCTAGCAGTGTGTGGGACTTGGTCTATTAGTCCATCTATACTGACCTCCATCAGGTTGCAAATTGAATATAATTTTTTTCTACACCTAGCTCTGAAAAAATATTTGGGCTTCTAGCAGTGTGTGGGACGTGGTCTATTAGTCCATCTATACTGACCTCCATCAGGTTGCAAATTAAAAATAATTTTTTTCTGCATCTAGGTCTTAAAAAATGTTTGGGCTACTAGCAGTGTGTGCGACTTGTTCTATTAGTCCATCTATACTGACCTCCATCAGGTTGCAAATTGAATATAATTTTTTTCTGCATATAGCTCTGAAAAAATATTTGGGCTTCTAGCAGTGTGTGGGACTTGGTCTATTAATCCATCTATACTGACCTCCATCAGATTGCAAATTTAAAATAATTTTTTTCTGCATCTAGCTCTGAAAAAATATTTGGGCTTCTAGCAGTGTGTGGGACTTGGTCTATTAGTCCATCTATACTGACCTCCATCAGGTTGCAAACTCAATATAATTTTTTTCTGCATCTAGCTCTGAAAAAATATTTGGGCTTCTAGCAGTGTGTGGACATGGTCTATTAGTCCAACTATACTGACCTCCATCAGGTTGCAAATTAAATTTAATTTTTTTCTTCATCTAGCTCTGAAAAAATATTTGGGCTTCTAGCAGTGTGTGGGACTTTTTCTATTAGTCCATCTATACTGACCTCCATCAGGTTGCAAATTGAATATAATTTTTTTCTGCATCTAGCTCTGAAAAAATATTTGGGCTTCTAGCAGTGTGTGGGACTTGGTCTATTAGTCCATCTATACTGACCTCCATCAGGTTGCAAATTAAAAATATTTTTTTTCTGCATCTAGCTCTGAAAAAATATTTGGGCTTCTAGCAGTGTGTAGGACTTGTTCTATTAGTCCATCTATACTGACCTCCATCAGGTTGCAAATTCAATATATTTTTTTCTGCATCTAGCTCTGAAAAAATATTTGGGCTTCCAGCAGTGTGTGGGACTTGGTCTATTAGTCCATCTATACTGACCTCCATCAGGTTGCAAATTAAAAATAATTTTTTTCTTCATCTAGCTCTGAAAAAATATTTGGGCTTCTAGCAGTGTGTGGGACTTGTTCTATTAGTCCATCTATACTGACCTCCATCAGGTTGCAAATTGAATATAATTTTTTTCTGCATCTAGCTCTGAAAAAATATTTGGGCTTCTAGCAGTGTGTGGGAATTGGTCTATTAGTCCATCTATACTGACCTCCATCAGGTTGCAAATTGAATATAATTTTTTTCTGCATCAAGCTCTGAAAAAATATTTGGGCTTCTAGCAGTGTGTGGGAATTGGTCTATTAGTCCATCTATACTGACCTCCATCAGGTTGCAAATTGAATATAATTTTTTTCTGCATCTAGCTCTGAAAAAATATTTGGGCTTCTAGCAGTGTGTGTGACTTGGTCTATTAGTCCATCTATACTGACCTCCATCAGGTTGCAAATTGAATATAATTTTTTTCTGCATCTAGCTCTGAAAAAATATTTGGGCTTCTAGCTGTGTGTGGGACTAGGTCTATTAGTCCATCTACACTGACCTCCATCAGGTTGCAAATTGAATATAATTTTTTTCTGCATCTAGCTCTGAAAAAATATTTGGGCTTCTAGCAGTGTGTGGGTCTTGGTCTATTAGTTCATCTATACTGACCTCCATCAGGTTGCAAATTAAATTTAATTTTTTCTTCATCTAGCTCTGTAAAAATATTTGGGCTTCTAGCAGTGCGTGGGAATTGGTCTATTAGTCCATCTATACTGACCTCCATCAGGTTGCAAATTGAATATCATTTTTTTCTGCATCTAGCTCTGAAAAAATATTTGGGCTTCTAGCAGTGTGTGGGACTTGGTCTATTAGTCCATCTATACTGACCTCCATCAGGTTGCAAATTGAATAATTTTTTTCTGCATCTAGCACTGAAAAAATATTTGTGCTTCTAGCAGTGTGTGGGACTTGGACTATTAGTCCATCTATACTGACCTCCATCAGGTTGCAAATTAAAAATAATTTTTTTCTGCATCTAGCTCTGAAAAAATATTTGGGGTTCTTGCAGTGTGTGGGACTTGGTCTATTAGTCCATCTATACTGACCTCCATCAGGTTGCAAATTGAATATAATTTTTTTCTACATCTAGCTCTGAAAAAATATTTGGGCTTCTAGCAGTGTGTGGGACGTGGTCTATTAGTCCATCTATACTGACCTCCATCAGGTTGCAAATTAAAAATAATTTTTTTCTGCATCTAGGTCTGAAAAAATGTTTGGGCTACTAGCAGTGTGTGCGACTTGTTCTATTAGTCCATCTATACTGACCTCCATCAGGTTGCAAATTGAATATAATTTTTTTCTGCATATAGCTCTGAAAAAATATTTGGGCTTCTAGCAGTGTGTGGGACTTGGTCTATTAATCCATCTATACTGACCTCCATCAGATTGCAAATTTAAAATAATTTTTTTCTGCATCTAGCTCTGAAAAAATATTTGGGCTTCTAGCAGTGTGTGGGACTTGGTCTATTAGTCCATCTATACTGACCTCCATCAGGTTGCAAATTCAATATAATTTTTTTCTGCATCTAGCTCTGAAAAAATATTTGGGCTTCTAGCAGTGTGTGGGACATGGTCTATTAGTCCATCTATAATGACCTCCATCAGGTTGCAAATTAAATTTAATTTTTTTCTTCATCTAGCTCTGAAAAAATATTTGGGCTTCTAGCAGTGTGTGGGACTTTTTCTATTAGTCCATCTATACTGACCTCCATCAGGTTGCAAATTGAATATAATTTTTTTCTGCATCTAGCTCTGAAAAAATATTTGGGCTTCTAGCAGTGTGTGGGACTTGGTCTATTAGTCCATCTATACTGACCTCCATCAGGTTGCAAATTAAAAATATTTTTTTTCTGCATCTAGCTCTGAAAAAATATTTGGGCTTCTAGCAGTGTGTAGGACTTGTTCTATTAGTCCATCTATACTGACCTCCATCAGGTTGCAAATTCAATATATTTTTTTCTGCATCTAGCTCTGAAAAAATATTTGGGCTTCTAGCAGTGTGTGGGACTTGGTCTATTAGTCCATCTATACTGACCTCCATCAGGTTGCAAATTAAAAATAATTTTTTTCTTCATCTAGCTCTGAAAAAATATTTGGGCTTCTAGCAGTGTGTGGGACTTGTTCTATTAGTCCATCTATACTGACCTCCATCAGGTTGAAAATTGAATATAATTTTTTTCTGCATCTAGCTCTGAAGAAATATTTGGGCTTCTAGCAGTGTGTGGGACTTGGTCTATTAGTCCATCTATACTGACCTCCATCAGGTTGCAAATTAAAAATAATTTTTTTCTGCATCTAGCTCTGAAAAAATATTTGGGGTTCTAGCAGTGTGTGGGACTTGGTCTATTAGTCCATCTATACTGACCTCCATCAGGTTGCAAATTGAATATAATTTTTTTCTACACCTAGCTCTGAAAAAATATTTGGGCTTCTAGCAGTGTGTGGGACGTGGTCTATTAGTCCATCTATACTGACCTCCATCAGGTTGCAAATTAAAAATAATTTTTTTCTGCATCTAGGTCTTAAAAAATGTTTGGGCTACTAGCAGTGTGTGCGACTTGTTCTATTAGTCCATCTATACTGACCTCCATCAGGTTGCAAATTGAATATAATTTTTTTCTGCATATAGCTCTGAAAAAATATTTGGGCTTCTAGCAGTGTGTGGGACTTGGTCTATTAATCCATCTATACTGACCTCCATCAGATTGCAAATTTAAAATAATTTTTTTCTGCATCTAGCTCTGAAAAAATATTTGGGCTTCTAGCAGTGTGTGGGACTTGGTCTATTAGTCCATCTATACTGACCTCCATCAGGTTGCAAACTCAATATAATTTTTTTCTGCATCTAGCTCTGAAAAAATATTTGGGCTTCTAGCAGTGTGTGGACATGGTCTATTAGTCCAACTATACTGACCTCCATCAGGTTGCAAATTAAATTTAATTTTTTTCTTCATCTAGCTCTGAAAAAATATTTGGGCTTCTAGCAGTGTGTGGGACTTTTTCTATTAGTCCATCTATACTGACCTCCATCAGGTTGCAAATTGAATATAATTTTTTTCTGCATCTAGCTCTGAAAAATATTTGGGCTTCTAGCAGTGTGTGGGACTTGGTCTATTAGTCCATCTATACTGACCTCCATCAGGTTGCAAATTAAAAATATTTTTTTTCTGCATCTAGCTCTGAAAAAATATTTGGGCTTCTAGCAGTGTGTAGGACTTGTTCTATTAGTCCATCTATACTGACCTCCATCAGGTTGCAAATTCAATATATTTTTTTCTGCATCTAGCTCTGAAAAAATATTTGGGCTTCCAGCAGTGTGTGGGACTTGGTCTATTAGTCCATCTATACTGACCTCCATCAGGTTGCAAATTAAAAATAATTTTTTTCTTCATCTAGCTCTGAAAAAATATTTGGGCTTCTAGCAGTGTGTGGGACTTGTTCTATTAGTCCATCTATACTGACCTCCATCAGGTTGCAAATTGAATATAATTTTTTTCTGCATCTAGCTCTGAAAAAATATTTGGGCTTCTAGCAGTGTGTGGGAATTGGTCTATTAGTCCATCTATACTGACCTCCATCAGGTTGCAAATTGAATATAATTTTTTTCTGCATCAAGCTCTGAAAAAATATTTGGGCTTCTAGCAGTGTGTGGGAATTGGTCTATTAGTCCATCTATACTGACCTCCATCAGGTTGCAAATTGAATATAATTTTTTTCTGCATCTAGCTCTGAAAAAATATTTGGGCTTCTAGCAGTGTGTGTGACTTGGTCTATTAGTCCATCTATACTGACCTCCATCAGGTTGCAAATTGAATATAATTTTTTTCTGCATCTAGCTCTGAAAAAATATTTGGGCTTCTAGCTGTGTGTGGGACTAGGTCTATTAGTCCATCTACACTGACCTCCATCAGGTTGCAAATTGAATATAATTTTTTTCTGCATCTAGCTCTGAAAAAATATTTGGGCTTCTAGCAGTGTGTGGGTCTTGGTCTATTAGTTCATCTATACTGACCTCCATCAGGTTGCAAATTAAATTTAATTTTTTTCTTCATCTAGCTCTGAAAAAATATTTGGGCTTCTAGCAGTGTGTGGGACTTGTTCTATTAGTCCATCTATACTGACCTCCATCAGGTTGCAAATTGAATATAATTTTTTTCTGCATCTAGCTCTGAAAAAATATTTGGGCTTCTAGCAGTGTGTGGGACTTGGTCTATTAGTCCATCTATACTGACCTCCATCAGGTTGCAAATTAAAAATATTTTTTTTCTGCATCTAGCTCTGAAAAAATATTTGGGCTTCTAGCAGTGTGTGGGAATTTTTCTATTCGTCCATCTATACGGACCTGCATCAGGTTGCAAATTGAATATAATTTTTTTCTGCATCTAGCTCTGAAAAAATATTTGGGCTTCTAGCAGTGTGTGGGACTTGGTCTATTAGTCCATCTATACTGACCTCCATCAGGTTGCAAATTAAAAATATTTTTTTTCTGCATCTAGCTCTGAAAAAATATTTGGGCTTCTAGCAGTGTGTGGGAATTGGTCTATTCGTCCATCTATACTGACCTGCATCAGGTTGCAAATTGAATATAATTTTTATATGCATCTAGCTCTGAAAAAATATTTGGGCTTCTAGCAGTGTGTGGGACTTGGACTATTAGTCCATCTATACTGACCTCCATCAGGTTGCAAATTGAATATAATTTTTTTCTGCATCTAGCTCTGAAATAATATTTGGGCTTCTAGCAGTGTGTGGGACTTGTTCTATTAGTCCATCTATACTGACCTCCATCAGGTTGCAAATTGAATATAATTTTTTTCTGCATCTAGCTATGAAAAAATATTTGGACTTCTAGCAGTGTGTGGGACTTGGTCTATTAGTCCATCTATACTGACCTCCATCAGGTTGCAAATTAAAAATAATTTTTTTCTGCATCTAGCTCTGAAAAAATATTTGGGCTTCTAGCAGTGTGTGGGAATTGGTCTATAAGTCCATCTATACTGACCTCCATCAGGTTGCAAATTGAATATAATTTTTTTCTGCATGTAGCTCTGAAAAAATATTTGGGCTTCTAGCAGTGTGTGGCACTTGGTCTATTAGTCCATCTATACTGACCTCAATCAGGTTGCAAATTGAATATAATTTTTTTCTGCATCTAGCTCGGAAAAAATATTTGTGCTTCTAGCAGTGTGTGGGACTTGGTCTATTAGTCCATCTATACTGACCTCCATCAGATTGCAAATTGAATATAATTTTTTTCTGCATCTAGCTCTGAAAAAATATTTGGGCTTCTAGCAGTGTGTGGGACTTGTTCTATTAGTCCATCTATACTGACCTCCATCAGGTTGCAAATTAAAAATATTTTTTTTCTGCATCTAGCTGTGAAAAAATATTTGGGGTTCTAGCAGTGTGAGGGACATGGTCTATTAGTCAATCTATACTGACCTCCATCAGGTTGCAAATTCAATATAATTTTTTTCTGCATCTAGCTCTGAAAAAATATTTGGGCTTCTAGCAGTGTGTGGGACTTGTTCTATTAGTCCATCTATACTGACCTCCATCAGGTTGCAAATTAAAAATAATTTTTTTCTGCATCTAGCTCTGAAAAAATATGTGGGCTTCTAGCAGTGTTTGCGACTTGTTCTATTAGTCCTTCTATAATGACCTCCATCAGGTTGCAAATTGAATATAATTTTTTTCTGCATCTAGCTCTGAAAAAATATTTGGGCTTCTAGCAGTGTGTGGGACTTGGTCTATTAGTCCATCTTTACTGACCTCCATCAGGTTGCAAATTAAAAATAATTTTTTTCTTCATCTAGCTCTGAAAAACTATTTGGGCTTCTAGCAGTGTGTGGGACTTGTTCTATTAGTCCATCTATACTGACCTCCATCAGGTTGCAAATTGAATATAATTTTTTCCTGCATCTAGCTCTGAAAAAATATTTGGGCTTCTAGCAGTGTGTGGGACTTGGTCTATGAGTCCATCTATACTGACCTCCATCAGGTTGCAAATTAAAAATATTTTTTTTCTACATCTAGCTCTGAAAAAATATTTGGGCTTCTAGCAGTGTGTGGGACTTGGTCTATTAGTCCATCTATACTGACCTCCATCAGGTTGCAAATTGAATATAATTTTTTCCTGCATCTAGCTCTGAAAAAATATTTGGGCTTCTAGCAGTGTGTGGGACTTGGTCTATGAGTCCATCTATACTGACCTCCATCAGGTTGCAAATTAAAAATATTTTTTTTCTACATCTAGCTCTGAAAAAATATTTGGGCTTCTAGCAGTGTGTGGGACTTGGTCTATTAGTCCATCTATACTGACCTCCATCAGGTTGCAAATTGAATATAATTTTTTTCTGCATCTAGCTCTGAAAAGATATTTGGGCTTCTAGCAGTGTGTGGGACTTGGTCTATTAGTCCATCTATACTGACCTCCATCAGGTTGCAAATTGAATATAATTTTTTTCTGCATCTAACCCAGCCAATAGTTTTTACCTAATACCACAGTTTGGCCACTCAGCTCTGCTCGGTTCCCATCCATTGTTTTTTTGTGCAAACAACTCCAGAGTTGTGAATTAGTTATCCACCAAAATGAGTGGAAAAAGGCCTGCTGCTGGTGGAAAGGGGAATAGGCGTGTTGGGAAGGGGAAAAAAGGTTGTGTCCGTGGGGTAGGTGTTAAAGCAACAGTAACATCTGCAGAAGAAAGACCATCTTCCAGCCAAACTAAAATGTCTACTTCTTTTAGGGATAATGTGATAAGATCCCTTTCTTATGGCCACGCCAATCGCTACAAATTCCAGATGAGGCACAAAAATTGCAGGTGCTTCAACGGATATCAAGTGCTCCTTTATGTGGGCTCTCCTCAACATCAACTTCAACATCACAAATACTCCAATCCTCAAAGGTGTTACCCCAATCGCACTTGCTTCCTCACAGCTCCCAAATCTCCAGATGCCCGTCTGAGTATGAGGTAGAACAGATGGTTGAGTCTGCAGAGCTGTTTACTCATACTATAGCCTGGGAATCAGAGATCGGCTCCAGCGCTTCTGTGAATCCAGACGAGGAAATGATTTGCACTGATGCCCAGAATCTTTATGAGTTGGATCCAGGACCAGGCGCTGAAGGTTCTGACCATAATGTAGACCCTCATTCCCAAACTGTAACTCCTGTTGGTGGAGACAATGAGGAAGACGATGATGAGACTCAAATACCTGATTAGAGCGACAACTTTAGTTTTTTGTCAGGGCAGGAACAGGTTGGCTCTGAGGACGACGGGTGTGATAACGCACAGGGTGATGATGATGAGGTTGGAGATCCCACTTACTGTCAACCCACAGTCAGCCAAGAGATGAGGTCAGCAGAGGAGGTGGAGGAGAATGCTAGTGATGACGAGGTCAGGTTGCGCCTTCCTGGACAGAGACGTAGTACTGGAAGCACGTCAACAACTGCATCCTCAAACACAACTCTGCCTCTCACCACAAGTCGTGGTGGCTCTTCAGGTCGCATGGGTGCTAAGCCTTGCATAGCCTGGGGATTTTTTCAGATCGATAAAGATGACCCAACTCGTGTTATCTGTAACATTTGTCAGCAAAAGCTAAGTAGAGGCCAAAAAATACATAGTTTGAGTACTTCATGCATGAACCGGCACATGGACATGAAGCATAAGTTGCAGTGGGAAGCTCACTGTGCTACAATGCGGCCTAGCCGGCCGGGCCAACCACCGTCTGCCATATCTTGTGCATCCGCGGCCTCTTCATCCTCTGTGACTGGGGGGACAGCAGTCACACCTGTTTTGGGACGCAGACCTGCCACCTCTTTACCCGCAACATCCAGCGTGATTGGCAGGTCATCATTTTCTTTGGAGGTGTTAACACCAGCTGGTGTTGAGCGCTGTCCGACATCGATAGCACCACCTTTGGGTCAAGGCATCCTAACATGTCCGCCTGCATCTTCCTCACAGACCGGCAGTTTGCCGGGGACACCTTTATCAACCCCGTCTAAGCACAATAGCCAGCCCTCGGTCCCTCAGATGTGGACAAGTAAAAGACCATTTCCTCCTAGCCATGAGAAAGCTAAGAGGTTGAATTTCACCATCTGCAAGCTCTTGGCTACAGAAATGTTGCCTTTCCGCCTGGTGGACACAGAGGATTTTCGAGACCTTATGTCCGTCGCAGTGCCCCAGTACCAGATGTCCAGTCAGCACTACTTCTCAAAGAAAGGTGTGCCTGCGCTCCACCAGCATGTCGCACACAACATCACCGCTTCTTTGAGAAACTCTGTGTGTGACACTCACCTGTTGAACCTAGTTGTCCAGCAATTTTTAGCCCACTATTCCTGACTAGATGGCCTTCTGCAGAGGGCACGGTCGCTGTGTGCTCACTTCCGCCGTTCGCATCCCGCAGCTCAGCGACTTACATCTCTACAGAAGTCGTTGTGCCTGCCACTTCACCGGCTAAAATGCGATGTGCCTACCCGGTGCAATTCAACTCTGCACATGTTGCAGCGACTGTGGCAGCACCGACAAGCCCTTGTGCAATACGTTGTGACGTATAGCTGGGCAAACGAGATCCAGAGGTGGGGCAAATCACGCTGGAGGAGTGGTCTCAGATCAGGGATCTATGCACCCTTCTGCACAGTTTTGAAATGGCGACGAAGATGTTTAGTGCTGACGATGCCATTATCAGCATGACTATTCCAGTGATTTACATGCTGGAGCACATGTCAAACAGAATTCGGAGTCAGGTGGTGGCACAAGAGGAGGTGGAGGAAGTAGAGGAGGAGGAGTTGTATGCGAAAGGGCTAACATCTGCAAGGTCCAGACGGTCGGCACCACCAAGGCGGCAGGCATGTGAGGGTGGGGGAGATGGTTTTACCAGGGCGCATGGTAGCAGTCAAACTAGTGAGGAAGGTGCAGGAGCCCAGGAAGAAGTGGAGGACGAACTGATGGAATACTCATCAGATGAGGGAGACCTTGATCACATTTCTGTTGTGCGAGGTTGGGGGGAGAGGACAGAGGAAGGAAGCATGATTGTTACCTCGTCACCAACACAACAGGGACTTGGTGCTCCTGGATGCACAAGACACATGAGTGCCTTCTTGCTGCACTACCTGCAACATGACCCTCGAATTGTGAGAGTTAGAAATAATCCTGACTACTGGGTTGCCACACTGTTAGATCCCCGGTACAAAAGTAAATTTGCAGAAATTATTCCTGCCATAGAAAGGGATGCACGCATGCAGGAGTATCAGCAGAGACTGTTGCAGAATCTTACATGTGATTTTCCACAAAACACCAGTGGTGCACATAGTGAATTTCACAGTTCCAACTTGCCAACCGTGGGACCGTTGAGTGTTCAGCACTCAAACCGTAACAGAAACACAGTATCTGCTGGTAACATCAATTTTGCGGAATCATTTCACCACTTTTTTAGCCCATCCTTTGCAAGGCCACAGGAGACAAGAAGTCTGACACATAGTCAACGCCTAGAGACGATGGTACAGGAGTATCTCCAAGTAAACATTGAAGCCATGACTGTGTCACTGGACCCTTGCTCTTTTTGGGCTTCCAATCTAGATAAATGGCCGGAGCTAGCCACTTACGCCTTGGAGATCTTGTCATGCCCCGCAGCCAGCGTTCTGTCAGAACGTGTGTTCAGCGCTGCTGGTGGTGTGCTGACAGATAAGCGCACGCGGCTCTCCACTGATAATGTAGACAGACTCACGTTCATAAAGATGAACAAATCATGGATCCGAAATGACTTTTCTACCCCTGTGTCATCCTGGGGAGAGTAAAAGCTTGATGATTGGTTAAAATCACCTCACCAACCATTTTAAGCTAATCATGTTTATCTGTATCTTGGCTGGAAAATAATTTGGGCTTTGTAGCAGTGTGCAGCACTGATTCTAATAGGCCATCTATACTAAGCTCCATCAGATTTAAAATTACTAATCATGTTTATCTGTATCTTGGCTGGAAAATAATTTGGGCTTTGTAGCAGTGTGCAGTACTGATTCTATTAGGCCATCTATACTAAGCTCCACCAGATTTAAAATTAATAATAATTTTTAGCTGCATCTAGCCCGGAAAATAATTTTGGGGCTCCGAGATGCGCAAGACACATAAGTGCCTTCTTGCTGCACTGCCTGCAACATGACCCTCAGATTGTCAGAATTCAAAGTAATCCTGACTACTGGGTTGCCACACTCTTAGATCCCCCACACTCTTCGATCAACCTTTTCATTTTAATAAAGACCAAAAAAATGGTCATTTTTTAAATTATAAGCATTAGCAGGTTGTTAGAAACTGAAATCAAACAGTTTTCAACTCAAAACTTTATTCTAGGTGATGTTACATATGCACATAGGACCCCTTGTTCGAAAGGAGCTTCTGAACTCTCTCGTCCACTGAATTTTGTCAGGTTTTGGATGGTTTCTGCTTCAATTGTTTTGCATGAGGACAGAATACCCTCCCAGAGCTGTTGCTTAGATGTGAACTGCCTCCCGCCATCATAGACACTCCTTTTGATGATGCTCCAGAGGTTCTGAATGGGGTAGAGGTCAGGGGAGCATGGGGGTCACAGCATAAGTTTGTCCCCTTTTATGCCCATATCAGCCAGAGATGTTGATGTGTTATGTGCAGCATGAGACGGTGCATTATCATGCAGAAAAATGATCTTGCTGTGGAATACATGGTTCTTCTTCTTGAACCATGGCAGGAAGTGCTGTTTTAGAAACTCCACATACATTATGGAGTTCATCTTTACCCCTTCAGGGATCCTAAAGGGGCCGACAATCTCTCTCCCCATGACTCCAGCCCAAAACATTACTCCACCTCCTCCTTGTTGGCGCTGTAGCCGTGTTTGCGTGGGGTGTCCTTAAACCCGCCATCCTCCACTCCATCCATCTGGACCATCGAGCGTTGCGCGGCACTCATCCGTGAACAAAACAGTTTTGAAATCAGTCTTCATGTAATGTTTGACCCACTGGAGCCGTTTCTGCTTGTGTGCAGTGGATAGAGGAGGTCGACAGGATGGCGTACGCAAAGCTGCAAACCTCTGAAGGACCCTGCATCTTGTTGTTCGGGGGACGTTGGAGGCACCAGCAGCTTCAAAAACTTGTCTGCTGCTATGACAAGGCTTTTTTGCCGCTGCTCTTTTAACCTGACGTAATTGCCTGTAGGAAAGAGTCCTCAATTTGCCCTTATCAGCACGCACATGTGTGTACTGTGAATCAGCTACATACTTCTTGATTGCCAAGACACTTCATCCTGATCATCGCACAATGTTGATTGTAGTCATGCCTTGACCTAAACACTCCACAATTTGTTGCTTCTCAGCAGCCGACACATCCTTTTTCTTTCCCATTTTGGCAGAAAATGTAGGCTGCTTAATAATGTGGGACAGCTTTCTTAAGTAGTCTTGCCTTTCATTGGACACACCTGCCAAACTAATTAGCACAGGTGTCTACAATTGCTTACAGTGATATAAAGAGCCCTGACACACATCACCATCAATGAGTTTAACTGACAAACAAACAAATTCTTCCCTTATCACTCCTAAACACTTTTTGCATAATAATTCGGAACACAGTGTACATGTGCTTTTCCACAAAACACCAGTGGTTCACGTAGTGAATATTACAGTTCTAACTTGCCATCCGTGGTCTGTATGGAGTTGTTCAATAAAGGGCCCAAAATTAAGATAAAATAGACGGGAGAGGTCTCTATGAATAGGAATTCCTACGTATTTGATACCCTGTGAGGGCCAGGCAAAGGGAAGGTTGGACTGGATGGAATCCTGTATGGATTTTGGGAGGGAGACATCGAGGGCCTCAGACTTCGCTGCATTGATTTTAAAATTTGACCATGTAACAAAGTGATCTATTTCAGCCATAACAGCAGGGTGTAACGGGTCTGGGAGTTGGAACCTCTGTGCAACTATACAAGGGGGCAGTCCTTGTAAGGAAGCGGGTGGCTCCCAGGGAAGATGGGCAGGTAGTCACGGCAAGTGACAGGGACAGTCTCTGGGTAGAGGGGCAGGTAGACACGGCAAGTGACAGGGACTGTCACTGGGTAGAAGGGCAGGTAGTCACGGCAAGTGACAGGGACAGTCTCTGGGTAGAAGGGCAGCGGGCTGGTGGCTGGTGTGCGCTCCCAGGTGAGCGGGCGAGAGTCTCTGGACAGGCAGGTGGTCACGGCAAGTGACAGCAGAACCTCCAGGTAGACTAGCAGACAGATAGCGGGTGGACGCTCCCAGGTGAGCGGGCAAGAGTCTCTGGACAGGCAGGTGGTCATGGCAAGTGACGGCAGAGCCTCCAGGTAGGCTAGCAGGCAGGTAGCAGGTGAGCGCTCCCAGGTGAGCGGGCAGGCTGGTCCATAGACAGACTGACAGGTGTCGGAGAACAGACCGTCGGACCGCAGGCTTGCAAGCTGGTAAGCGGATATCAGGCAGGTATCAAGCAGGAATCTGGCAGATGACTGGCAGGTAACAGGCAGGAATCAGGCAGGTGACTGGCAGGTCACTGGCAACGGGACCTGAGGGCTGAAGCAGAGTGAAGGCTTTGCAACAACATTGCTCAGGCGCCTCCATTTTGGAGGAGGTGCCTTATATATGGGAGGTCCTCCGGCAATTGGCCGGGGACTCCTTAGGACGGCGCGCGCGGTCCCTTTAAGAGAGGGGGAGCACGCGCGCCCTAAGCACACTGCCGGGGAAGGAGCGCTTGCCGGAAGCAGCGGGCAGAGAAGCACTGGAGGACGCCGCGCCAGGAGCGGGGAGGTGAGAGGGACGGCGTCTCTGCCTAGTATGGGGCAGAGACGCCGATGCTACAGTACCCCCCCCTTTAGGCCCCCTCTTTTTTTTGGCCAGAAAGAAATTTTTCAAGGAGAAGCGGGGCGTTGATGTTCTCCCTGGGTTCCCAAGTTCTCTCCTCAGGACCAAACCCCCTCCAATCTACCAGAAAAAAGGTCTTTCCTCTTACCCTATTGGAGGCCAGAATACTCTCTACCTCAAAGATGTCATCAGCGGAAACCGGAGCAGGAGGGGCACCTGGATTATTGGAAAAAGAGTTAAAGACAACGGGTTTGAGGAGAGATACGTGGAAGGAGTTGGGAATCCGTAGTGTGGCCGGGTGTTTAATTTGTAGGCCACAGGGTTAATTTGCCTGAGGACTTCGAAGGGACCGATGAATCGAGGGCCCAACTTGAAGGAGGGTACTTTGAGCCGCACATGTATGGACGAGAGCCAAACCTTGTCTCCCGGATGGAATTGAGGCAGATCCAGACGTCTCTTATCAGCATATCTCTTCATCCGCTCAGAGGACAGAAGAAGAGCGGACCTGGTACTCTCCCAAATAGTAGAAAATTCGCTGACAAGAGACTCCGCAGCAGGGTTGTCCACAGAAACGGAGACAGGAAGCGGAATCCGGGGGTGCTGGCCATAGACAATAAAGAACGGGGACTTGGAAGAGGATTCGCTCTCGTGGTTATTATAAGAGAACTCGACCCAAGGAAGGAGGTCCACCCAATCAGAATGGTGGGCATTAACAAAGTGTCAGAGATAGCTGGTAAGGATCTGATTGATCCGCTCCACTTGACCATTGGACTGAGGGTGGTAAGCGGAGGAGAAGTCCAGGGTGACGTCCAGCAGTTTACATGTGGCTCTCCAGATGAATGAGGTAAACTGAACCCCTCGATCCGACACGATGTGGAGGGGTAGGCCATGGAGACGGAAGATATGGCGAATAAAGTCCTTAGCCAGCTCAGGTGCAGACGGAAGACCAGGCAGGGGAGTGAAGTGGGCCATTTTAGAGAAGCGGTCCGCGACCACCCAAATGACAGTACACCTGGCAGAGACAGGAAGATTGGTAATGAAGTCCATAGCGATGTGTTGCCACGGGGCAACAGGTATGGGAAGCGGCAGGAGATGACCAGCTGGTAAGTGTCTGGGAATTTTGTTGCTTCCACAAGATGAACAGGCAGAGACGAAGTCTACCACATCCTTACGCAAGGTAGACCACCAGTAATGCCGGGAAATGAGTAGGAAAGTCTTCTTTTGGCCGGCATGGCCAGCTAGTTTAGAAGAATGACCCCAGCGAAGAACACTCTCACGGTCTGGAGGCGCTACGAACGTCTTGCCGGGTGGAAGACGAGTCAAATCCAAGGGGGCCACATTCATCACCTTGGAGGGGTCGATAATGTGCATAGGCTCCTCCTCTTGGTCGGAGGACAGGAAGGATCGGGACAAGGCATCAGCTTTGATATTTTTGTCCGCCGGGCGGAAATGAAGGATGAAATCGAAGCGGGCAAAGAACAAAGACCACCGGGCCTGACGTGGATTAAGTCTCTGGGCATTTTGGAGATATGCCAGGTTCTTGTGATCCGTATAGATGATCACCGGGTATATAGCCCCTTCAAGCAAGTAACGCCACTCCTCCAGCGCCAATTTAATGGCAAGCAGTTCTCGGTCTCCTATGGAGTAATTGCGCTCAGAGGAGGAGAAGATTTTAGAGAAAAAGCCGCAGGTTACCATTCTCCCGGAGGAAGACTTCTGGGTGAGCACCGCTCCGGCTTCAGAGGAGGAGGCATCAACCTCCAGGTAGAACTGTTTGTTGCAGTCCGGATGGTGCAGCACAGGGGCAGAGGAGAAGGCTTGTTTCAGGGAAAGGAAGGCCTCCTCAGCTTCGGATGACCATACCTTGGGATTTGCTCCCTTACGGGTGAGCGCAGATATGGGCGCAGTCCGTGACGAGAAGTGAGGAATGAAGAGACGATAGTAATTAGCGAAGCCCAGGAATTGCTGTATCGCCTTCAAGCCCTCCGGACGGGGCCACTTTAGGACAGCAGAGAGCTTCTCGGGATCCATTCACAAGCCTGTCTGGGAGATAACATAGCCCAGGAAAGGAAGAGAGGTCTGCTCAAAAAGGCACTTCTCGTATTTAGCATAGAGGTGGTTCTGCCTGAGCCTAAGCAGGACCTGACGAACATCCCTCCGGTGTGTGGGAAGATCCGGAGAGAAGACCAAGATGTCGTCCAGGTATACCACCACGCAGGAGTAAAGAAGGTCACGGAAGATGTCGTTGACCAGTTCTTGGAAGACGGCGGGAGCATTGCAGAGACCGAAGGGCATCACACGGTACTCATAGTGTCCGTCCCGGGTATTAAATGCTGTTTTCCACTCGTCTCCCTGACGGATACGGACCAGGTTATACGCTCCACGTAGATCCAGCTTGGAGAAGATCCTGGCGCCTTTAAGACGATCAAATAACTCAGAGATGAGCGGAAGGGGGTATTTATTTTTAACCGTGATCTGATTGAGTCCTCTATAGTCAATACAGGGGCGTAGCGAGCCGTCTTTCTTTTTGACAAAGAAGAATCCTGCTCCAGCCGGGGAGGTAGATTTCCGGATAAATCCCCTAGCCAGATTCATTTCAATGTACTCAGACATGGCCCGGGTCTCGGCTGCAGACAACGGGTAGATACGCCCACGGGAAGGAGTGGTGCCAGGTACCAGGTCGATCGGGCAGTCATATGGCCTATGGGGTGGCAACGTCTCTGCTTCCTTCTTACCGAAGACGTCCGCATAGGGCCAATAAGGAGCCGGGAGACCTGGTAAATTAGCTGGAGTTGGCGGAGGGCGAGCTGGGCGGACCGGAACCAGGCAGGTCCTATGGCAGTCTGGACCCCATCGGAGTACTTCACCGGATCGTCAGTTCAATACGGGTTCGTGTGTCTGGAGCCAAGGTAGACCTAGCAACAGGGAGTGAGAAAGTCCGGACAACACATGGAATGAGATTTCCTCAGAGTGCAGCATTCCCACCTGAAGGGTTATGGGTTCAGTGACGAGCAGGATGGTCTCCGAGAGAAGTCTTCCATCCACGGAGGCGACTGATAATGGTTCAGCCAGGGACTTGGTGGGAATACGGTATCTCTCTACCAGAGACTGGGAGATGAGGTTTCTAGCAGCTCCAGAATCCAGGTGGGCGAGTTCAAAAAGACGGTTTTCTCCCCAAGCAATAGAGACCGGTAAAGTCAAAGACGGAGAGGGCTTACTTTTGTCTAGGATGACCTCTCCGAGCGGTCCTAGACACTGGCGTTTCCCGGCTTCTCCGGGCAGGAACGGATGAAGTGCTCCATACTGCCACAATAGAAACAGCTTCCCCCGGCTCGGCGAGATTCTTGGCGAGATCTGACCATCTTGGTCTGGTCGATCTGCATAGGTTCAGGCGAGAGCGCCCGCGGAGTGACTGATTGAGAGGCAGGTCTCAGGGAAGTAGGAGCAGAGCAAGAAAAGTCTTTCTCCCAGGTAGTCTCTTTGGCACGTTCTTGGAACCGAATGCCAATCCGGGTAGCTAGTGACACCAGGTCATCCAGAGTGGTAGGAATGTCCCGACCAGCTAACTCGTCCTTAATCCAACCGGAAAGACCCTCCCAGAAGATGGACACCAGAGTCTCATTTTCCCAGGCAAGCTCAGAAGCGAGGGTGCGGAACCGTATGGCATATTGGCCCACGGTGAGACTCCCTTGGCGGAGACGTAGCAGAGAGGAAGCAGAAGAGGTTTTCCGTCCAGGTTCATCGAAGACTTTCCGGAAAGCAGCGAGGAAAGACGGCAGGTCGGACACCAGGGGATCCCCTTTCTCCCACAGGGGATTTAGCCATGCCAGTGCCTCTCCAGTGAGATGGGACATGATGAAGGCCACCTTGGCCCGGTCGGAGATTAACTGGTATGCCAATAGCTCAAAGTGCAGGGTGCACTGGTTTATGAAACCCCGAGCTAAAGTAGGTTCGCCGGCAAAGTGTGGAGGTGCCAGAAGCCGAGGTCCATAGTCGGGTACCAGGAAGGGACTGGATTGCGGTACCGCAGGAATGGGCACGGCTGGACCAGAGGTAGACATAGACAAGTCCACACAATGCGCCTAGACGAGAGTTAACGGACCGTAGATAGGACAGTACCACCTCCTGCTGAGTTTTCTGCTGTAAGACTTCCTGGTTCAGATCGGAGATCTGGGGGCCACCGGGTTCCATGGCCCGAGCAAACTGTAACGGGTCTGGGAGGTGGAACCTCTGTGCAACTATACCAGGGGGCAGTCCTTGTAAGGAAGCGGGTGGCTCCCAGGGAAGACGGGCAGGTAGGCACGGCAAGTGACAGGGACAGTCTCTTCGTAGAGGGGCAGGTAGACACGGCAAGTGACAGGGACAGTCTCTGGGTAGAAGGGCAGGTAGTCACGGCAAGTGACAGGGACAGTCTCTGGGTAGAAGGGCAGCGGGCCGGTGGCTGGTGTGCGCTCCCAGGTGAGCGGGCGAGAGTCTCTGGACAGGCAGGTGGTCACGGCAAGAGACGGCAGAACCTCCAGGTAGACTAGCAGACAGGTAGCGGGTGGACGCTCCCAGGTGAGCGGGCAAAAGTCTCTGGACAGGCAGGTGGTCACGGCAAGTGACGGCAGAGCCTCCAGGTAGGCTAGCAGACAGGTAGCAGGTGAGCGGGCAGGCTGGTCCATAGACAGACTGACAGGTGTCGGAGAGCATACCGTCGGACCGCAGGCTTGCAAGCTGGTAAGTGGATATCAGGCAGGTATCAAGCAGGAATCTGGCAGATGACTGGCAGGTAACACGCAGGAATCAGGCAGGTGACTGACAGGTCACTGGCAACGGGACCTGAGGGCTGAAGCAGAGTGAAGGCTTTGCAACAACATTGCTCGGGCGCCTCCGTTTTGGAGGAGATGCCTTATATATGGGAGGTCCTCCGGCAATTGGCCGGGGACTCCTTAGGACGGCGCGCGCGGTCCCTTTAAGAGAGGGGGAGCACGCGCGCCCTAAGCACACTGCCGGGGAAGGAGCGCGTGCCGGAAGCAGCGGAGAGAGAAGCGCTGGAGGACGCCGCGCCAGGAGCGGGGAGGTGAGAGGGACGGAGTCTCTGCCTAGTACGGGGCAGAGACGCCGATGCTACACAGGGATGGATATATGTGATTGAGTGATATATACTAGGACATCATCAGCAAATAGAGAGCACTTGTACTCAGTGCCTCCCACCTCAATCCACCTAATATTGGGGTTATGGCGAATTGATGAGAGCAGGTGCTCCGTCACTAGGATGTATAAGAGAGGGGACAGAGGACATCCCTGCCTTGTCCCATTGGTGATTATGAAAGGTGATGAAAATGTTCTGACGCGCCCCCTGGGCATTGGGACACCCGGAGCCAGACCCTTTTTGGTGGATGCTGGTGGTTGTAGTCTCCATGGCGGCGACCCGGTTCCGTGGCTCAGGGCAGTCCAACCAGTGGCGGAACTATTTATGCGGTTTTGATGTTTAAATGTCCGACTACGCCACCCGTGGATGGCGGTCAGAGTGAACGGCCGCTTCAGGGCAGACCGCTGAGGCTGGTGTTGTGGGTGCAGCAGAGCGTAGCATAACTCCCCACGGGAGGAGTATAGCCTCAGGGCAGTGTATGCGGAGGATGGGGGTGATGGTGCAGGGCAGCAGCAGTAACGACACGGAGTCAGTGATGCAGTCCAGGGCCTTTACTCACAGTTCTTATTATCCAGACCACTTCTGCAGGTAACGGCTGCCCACGTCGTACTGTGCTTACCAGGTGAGGGGCTCAGACAACTCCCAGATAACTTTGGAGCGCTTCACAGGACCCCCTTTGTGTGTCCTTTGTCTGGCCTTTCTTATCAACCCTTCTGTCCGGCTGCCTCGGGCCTCCTCTTGGTAAACTTGGCGCCAGTTTCCCTGACCCTATGTGGTGCCTTGCTAGCGGGTGTAGCGAGTGGCTGCGCCACATAAAATGTCACAGCCTCCGGTTTCTAGCTGAGGGTCGTTTCTCGCCTCCACTAGTTTCGGGGACCGGTCTCCCCCTTTGGCCTGACCCCTCCACGCAGGTAGATTCGGGCGTGCGGTGGCGACTCACCCGTCCGCACCCCTGGGATCCCTTCGTTCCTCGTTCCTGTAGCCTTCTCCGCTCATCTTCCTTCCTTCTCCCTCTTCCAGGCCTGGGCCTCTGTTAATAGGCCCACCTCCGTGTCACTTCTGCTCAGACTTCTCTGCACTGAACTAAGATGGTGCCCACCTTTTATACTTCCTTCTCAATGCATCCAGGAACTGCTTCCTCCCTGCTCCTGCACTACAGGGTTCCCCTTCCTCAGTGTTCCCTCCCCCCACTCCAGCCAGGGACAGGGACTGTCGTGCCCATCTCAGAGGCATATTGGTCACCCTGCCCCACGGCAATGTGGTGTAATGCATGCAGGTGTCGGGTCCTGATCCACACTACATCCTTACCTGAGAGTGAGATATCACACCTCTGGGTGAGGTGCAATACCTCTGTAGCAACCAAGCCCTCGGGGTGCTACAGTTCCATTTATCTTCAGCCTAGGTGACGTATTGCGATACAGGGCCGTGATTTTGGCTATAAAAGGGTCCCCTATACCCCTACCCCAAGCTTTTTAAGAGAATATTATATGGCGTGCCAGGAGACTCTATGGAATGCTTTCTCAGCATCCAACGAGAGTATCTAATTACAAATTTTTAACTGCATCTAGCCCAGGAAATACTTTGTGCCTAGTAGCAGTGTCTGCTAGTCAGCGGATTTTCCCAGCTGTTAAGCAAGCTACACCACCTGTAGTTTGGACACTTAATTTTTTCAAAGGAAATGCTTCGGGACCCCGGGATACTCAGTGAAGAGCATCAGGAGGCACTCCAAAGCATAGGCGCTGGGACTGACGGTAGGACGCCTTGCGGTGGACCGCCGAGCTCGATCCTTATAAAAGCTTTTTAACTGCAGCAGCTTTAGTGGACGCTACTGGAGCTGGAATTACGCGGCTGCTGGCATGAGACTTGCCCTCCAATAGATCTTTTAAAAAGGATTTAAAGTGTATTCATTCAAATTAGAGAGACAATTTAAATTAAAAAGCTTAGACCTGCCTCCACCACAGGGGGCTCGCTCGACCCACCAGCGGACAGGCACCAGTATTGGGAGAGGGGGGCTGGCCGTCAGGGTCCACCGCGGCTCTGGCACAAACCCGGCGACACGGAGGTGGCACGGGCAGGAACAGACTGGCCATGTCGGCTTCTCACTTTTTGGATTTTAGAAGGGCATGACATGCCTATATCTGTGTCTCCCCCACCTTTTACTCCTCCACCTCTTTTCTTTTCGCATGACTATATGCACTTTTCCATGTGTTAGTTATGTCTTTTGAGCAGTTTGTCAGCTTTTGGACACCTTTGAAGGTGTTTTCTATGTGTTTCTATGTGTTTTTGTTTGCCTGCCATTGGTTTTAACGGTGTTCGAAGGTGTTCGACGAACAGTTCGGCGAACACAAGGGTGTTCGACGAACCGAACCGAACTCGAACACTACGGGGGTGGCTCAACACTAATTATTACAGCTGACATGTGCCCGGTTCAGTGTGGGCTCAGCGCCGGTCTGGCCACAGGCTGTAAAGGGGTTATAGATGAAACTGCATCTGCATTGCATCAGTTTATAACATGTTATGCTAACACACAATGATCTATGTATACTATAATGCAGAAAAAATATCTTGCTGCAAAAAAATGGTACTTGAAAAAGCATAAGCCATTGATTGTGTCAATCAGCTACTAGTTCTGCATCACAATATCTTGATGCATTTTATGTTCTCTATCAAGTTAGAAAATACATCTGTGCATGAGGCAGCCCATTTGAAAATTTGATGGAATAGGGATGCATTAATAACATACTGGTAAAGTGTGGACATTGTATGGATCATTTATAGATATGTTCTTAATTTGAACAATGTCCTTAAATAGAGGCATTTAAGTGCATTATATGTTTAATATGTCACAGCAAATAAGGAAATAAACAGCTTTCTTTGGAAAATACGTGATCAATAAAAAGATATGATACCCATGTAAATTGTAGGGTTATTTATAAAGCACAGTAAAAAATGTGTAAAAAAGATATGCAAAAAACAACTGAATAAATATTTTGTGCATTTTCTTTAAACGATATAAAATTATAGCACTAAGGTATATTCACCTAAAACTTGAATGGAGTTGTATGAAATATTATAACTTGTCAATACTGAAACTTTTTCTTATTACAACTTGTTAGGAGACAGAATATGTCACAGATTATGTAAATAAATATGTGTGAAGCAGAGAACAACTTGAGCAAATTACTTGATATGGGTCAAATTATGATGGTTAAGGAATCTCTAATAGGTAGGCCTTATGAGTTCTTTCCAATAAGCAGTATTTTGTACGAAAAAAAAGTAGGAACAACTAGAAACGCTGCTACAGAGGCATAAACTTCTACAACCTATTGTTGCTAATAGGGAACCAACTTTGGTCCATCTGTTTTGATCCTTTAAATGAGCGAATGTAGCACTAAATGTTCAAAGAGTTAATGCTGGCTAGGAGAGAAAATTGTCATCATATACTGTGCATCACAGCTCACAGTGTATGAACCAAAAATCTACAGACAAGAGGGCTAAATCTGCCCCTGGGAAATGTTAAAAATTTCTTACATGTCAGCATTGAGCATCACAACTGCAACATCGAACAATGGGAGAAGATGGCCAGCTATGAATAAACAGTTTTTATTTTTCCTTGGGAAGAGATGGCACTAGGATGCATAAGAAATACATAAGAATTTAGAGTAATGATCTGGGCAATTTTCTACAGTGAAACTTTTTTTCCTGATATTAATTATAAGTATATCTGAATATCTAGCATATTCCTCCATAAAAAAAGTTATTTCCTAACGGTTTCATGACCTCTTCTGCCAAGTTAATTTACTCAGCCACAATGTAATCATTTTTTTATTAAAGGTTTGAGGGACATGATAAAGAGCTCAGGGTGTTGACTTGGTCTCCAAATTCCTCAGATCAAGCATATGTGGGATGTCTTGGAAATAACTGTGAACCATGAAGGACCCACCAAACAACTTACAGGGACTAAGGGATTTGCTACTAATACTTTGGTGTTAAATAGCACCCTTAGCTATCTTGTATCTTAAGGGTTCAGTGGTGTTTTGGTGGACAAGGAAGACTTACACGGTATTAGTAAAATAAGAGTGCTCAACAAAGAAACAATTAATCAAAACAGACTGGAAAAAATCTGTGGATACCAACATAATATGTATCAGTTCTAAAATGTGTATCCATAGAAACTATTATTAACATATGGTGCCTATGTAAAGCACCACAATGGAGGCTGAAATAATCTAGAAATAATCCTTAAATTAAAAGAGTTTTCCACTTTCAAATTGTCCTCCAAATGATTGCAATCAAGTTATATTACAAAGCACAGATAGTGTACACCCTTCTCATGTCCAACTCCAGCTCTTCAGTGCTGCTTATGTCTCTGGTGAAGTCACGGTGCACGTCATCACTGCAGCCAATTACTGAACTCAACGGCTCTGTTAATATAGATGGAATGAGCTGCTGTGCTGGGCAAGAGCTGGACTTTGGGTGGGTGAGTAATATCTAGCTATGTTAATGTAATTACAATCTTTTGGGGTCCACTTTATTGAAAGTGGAAAACCCTTTTAACTCTGTAAATAGCAAGCTAAAACATTTCCGGTGTTAAGTCATAAGTTAGTCCCTATTCCCTAATCTATCAATTGATCTATGCTATTAAAAAATCTATATACTGTATAAATCAATATGCCATACAAAAGTACATTGCAATGGACCAAATAACATGTTACTAAAGTTTTACTAAAATGTTTAGTTCTTATTCATTTTATTGTAACTGAATTCTAATTCTGATTAAAGTTTTGGGGTCAACCAATTTCTAAGGCCTCAATCAAATATCCATGTTTATTCACGTATGTAGAACAATGATTTGTGTTTCATCAGTGATTTTCATGTATGGATAAATAAATTACAGGGTGTTTCCCAGCCATCACAATGTGAATCATGGACAGCACACGGAGTGCACACTGATGGCATATGTGCGCTGTCCCATAGACTTGTATTGGTACTTTTTATCCAGGATTCTGGAAAAAAATGGTCATGTTTCCATGACATCTGCACGGCCACAACGTCTGCAAAAAAAAAAAAGGCCCAAAATGGCCCGGAAATTTTGTAGTACGAATGGAAAACACGACATCTGTATGAGGCCTAATTTGAAATTAAACTATTGGAAGGATAACTTTATTGACATAGTTAAGGAAAAAAAAAATCAAGTCAATGATTGGCAATAAAATTAAAGAGTTCAGTTTCCCAGAAAAATATCTCAAGAAAGCAATTACAGTTCTGTGCTGCTCTATGTCTGAATATAACAGACAATGATTTGCAGTGAACAAGTTTCAGTGTGTTTGTTGATTACAGTAATTTCTACTACACTGTAGACCAGTTTTTTGAGTGCAATATATTGGGCAATAAACTAGCACAAAAGAATTGTCTAAGGAATGTGAAATTGTGAATCAGAATTCTGGCATTATCTTCCTTCTCTTTCTTCTGATGCTATCTGTATTCTGCTATCCTATGATTATCCATTATGTATGAATGACTTATTGAACCTTTTACGCCTGATAATGTCCTCAGACATTATTTAATAATAGATTTGTATCTCTTTTTTTGGCAATAACACTAATAAATAACAGATAATAGATGAAGGTGTCATCCTTTACAGTTGAAATTACCTATTTAAAAAGATCATAGTCTCAGAGATTCTCATTAAATTCTTAAAAGTGTAAGAAAACCCCTCTTTGTTATATCTTCGCACTTTACAATTTGTCTTTAAAGTATACTGAAGAATGATCAAAGGATGAATTAAAACCAAAGAAATACACTGGGAAACTAAGGGACATTTTTAGAGAAAAATCTACCAAATTCATATGGAATGTATGGATCTCAGATTTACATTTAATTTTAAAAACAGTTGCTGATCTAATGAATGACTTCTAGGTAGATATCACCTTCCGCACTGATACCTTGTGAACAAAAGGATTTTTTTCTCAATTATTCTTAAGCATTCTGTTATTTCAGGATCTTATTTAACATTGTGAAAGATGCATTAAACTATATATAAAATTGTGTACACCCTCATTAAAGCTTGAGGTTTTGCATGTGAGAATATTATTGACTCATTCACTGCTCATTAAATCCTAAAATTAGATTAATTTAATCTCATATGAAAAATAACACATAACAGATTATTTGTCATCACTTATTCAATAAATATAAACCAGTTTGAAGATGCAATGTTTGAAAAATTAAGTGCACCTTGTCTGCCATATTGATGAAGAAGTTAATTAGAGGCAGGTGCAAATAATCAAAGATACTTGATTATTAGATCATCAAGAGATGTTATTTATTTTAAATAGAAGTAAAATCTTTGGCATTTGCTTCTAGGATGCTGAGTTTAATGTTAAAGAAGACTGCATATAAAGTAATCTACAGAGATATTAGAGGAAAAATTGTCACTAGAGATGAACGGATCTGACGAGTTTTGAATTCACCAAAACACACAGATGTTATCAAAAAAATTCTATTTGGATCAAATTTATTCTACACACATTGAGTGCCCCCAGGGCATGATGATCCCAGAGCATTATAAATATAAAATGTAGAAGGTAAAAAACAAAAATACCTCACCGCTCACCTCTACGCCCCCCACACCCACTGCTTGCTGTCACCAATACAGTCCTCAGCGCATCTAATTATCACCACCATTCCTTGAAATCACAGGGCTTCAGCCATCACTAAAACCGGGACTTCTTTGTAGATGAATGTCATAAAGTCACCACACAGGTTTTAGGCTCAACTCTGTTAGAAAAGGTGTCAAGGACCATATGGATAGGTGGGAGAGCGACCAATGGAGGTGGCCAGAGACAATGGTGAGGTTTTAAGGTTTTGTTTAAACCTCTTGCTGGCCCTCTATCGCTGAGCTGAGAAAAATGGTAATTACTAAAAATCCGTATTCTGTAAAATGCAGATTTCTACATAGAGCTTAGCAGGATTCAACAAGTCATTTTTTAATCATGTGCTGTCATAGACCTAATGGAAAAGAGAAGAATTAGCTTGGTAGAAGTGCAAAATGAGCAATTGTAAGTACAAAGTACTATATAATATGATGATTGCAATATATTCAAAGGATAAAAACTTTGATGGGAGGGCTTCTTTAAGGCAGCTATGACTGCAATTCAGCTACAGTGTAGAATAGGGAAACTAAGAAAGTCTGAGACATATTCACTGCTTTCTCATTAGTTTTGGTTGCTGCTCTCACTCCTCCAGGCAAATCCGCCTTTTTCCTTTAGCTGTTGCATATAAATCAGTGCATGGAGAGCTGTTTTTCAGTAAAACAAGAGCAGAATAGTTATAAATGAAAGACTACTAACCACTATATCTACATACAGTGGGGAAAATAAGTATTTGATGCACTGCCGATTTTGCAGGTTTTCCTACCTACAAAGACTGAAGAGATCTGTCATTTTTATCGTAGGTACAATTCAGCTGTGAGAGACAGAATCGTAAAAGAAATACATAAAATCACATTGTATGATTTTTACATAATTCATTTGCATTTTATTGCATGTAAAAAATATTTTATACAATAGAAATACAGAACCTAATATTTGGTACAGAAACCTTTGTTTGCAAATACAGAGGTCAGACATTTCCTTTAGTTCTTGACCAAGATTTCTCTCACTGCAGCAGGGATTTTGGCCCACTCCTCCATACAGATCTTCTGCAGATCTTTCAGGTTTCCGGGCTGTCACTGGGCAATATTGAGTTTCAGCTCCCTTCAAAGATTTTGAATTGGGTTCAGATCTGGAGACTGGCTAGGCCACTCTAGGACCTTGAAATGCTTCTTATGGAGCCACTCCATATCTGCCCTGGCTGTGTGTTCCTGGTCACTGTCATGATAGAAGACCCAGCCATGACCCATCTTTAATGCTCTTACTGAGGGAAGGAGGTTGTTGTCCAAAATCTCGCGATACATGACCCCATCGATCCTCCCTTCAATACGGTACAGTCGTCCTGCCCCAAATAATGCGAGTGGAGTTGATACCAATAAGTTCTACTTTGGTCTCAACTGACCACATGACCTTCTCCCATGCCTCCTCTGGATCATTCAGATGGTCATTGGTGAACTTTAAATGGGCCTGGACATGTGCTGGTGTGAGTAGGGGGACCTTGCATGCCCTGAAGGATTTTAATCCTTGACAGCTTACTGGTTACTAACTGTAATGTATGAGACTGTGGTCCCAACTTTCTTCAGATCATTGACCAGGTCCTCCTGTGTAGTTCTGGACTGATTCCTGACCTTTCTCAGAATCATCCTTAACCCACAAAGCGAGATCTTGCACAGAGCCACAAACTGAAAAAGATTGACAGTCATCTTGTGTTTCTTCCATTTTCTAATAATTGTGCCAACAGTTGTCTCCTCACCAAGTTGCTTGCCTATTGTCTTGTAGCCCATCCCCGCCTTGTGCAGGTCTACAATGTTGTCCCTGGTGTCCTTAGACAGCGTTTTGGTCTTGGCTATGGTGGAGAGGTTGGAGTGTGATTAAGTGTGTGGACAGGTATATTAGATACAGGTAATGGGTAAACACTTATTTCATGCAATAAAAAACGCATTTATTTAAAAATCATGCTATGTGATTTTCTTTTTTACAGAAAGCTTCATTCTTTGCAGGTGGGAAAACTAGCAAAATTGGCAGTGTATCAAATACTTATTTTCCCCACTGTAGGTAATTGCACCCCAAATTGAGCCATAGTAAGGCCTAGATGCTCACCTTGAATGATTTGTCGGTGCAATAAATCACAATTTCATAAAAGGATTTCCACTGTATTCTTACAAGAGATTTCAATCAGCAAGAGCATGAGTTTTATGGCTGTACTTTTATTTCAATTAGACCCCATGTAATATTTTACTGTCAACAATGGCTTATTTCATAACCTTTCAGCCCATCATAGGCAATGAGGGTTTTTCTTGCACCTGGGGGCACGACACCAACCTGAAACAGAGGCATTTGTTTTCTTGCATTTTCACCACGTTAGAAAGCTATATTGATGTATGCATGTGAATCTATGGTATTAAAATTATATAGGACGCTGTCCATAGATATTTGAAACAAGTATTGTTTGCATGGAATAAAAACAACTCATTCTCAAAAAGAAAAGCTGAATGCAAATACATCTCTTTATTATTAAATATTAATATTGGGGTTGGTGTCATGCCAAAAGTAGGAAAAAAATGAGTATGTGTAAACTATGAGGCCAATTAATTAAGACTGGTATTGCTTATGCAAGCTATAATGAATTGGATTGCTGGAGTATGATGCACCTAATTCATTAAAAGAAGTATGCTTTGCCCAAAGTTGGGTGTCTTCTGAAGGACATATAATCTTACAGTGAAAAAATAAAATGTTTGACTGTCTTCTGAAAATAGGGAATATAGGACAAAATAGGCTAACAAAATGTTCTAAATCATTATGAGCGAGTATGTTCTGTTAACCCTTTTGCAGAGTGTGCTCGGGCGAGCACAGATTAGTTACAGCTGCTCTGTGTTATGTTTGAATCACTCCCGTGTGCATGATTTGCGACTATTTGACAGCTTTATTACATGTGTGGAATGCAAAAGAAACAATCATTCCTCACATGTATTAAAGCTGTCAAACAGTCGCAAATCATGTACACGGGAGTGATTCAACCATATTACCGAGCAGCTGTTAATACTCGGAGCTCGGCCCGAGCATACTCGCCGAAAGGGTTAACAGAACATACTCGATCATCACTAGTTCTAAATTATGATCCCCTTGACTAGGAATATGTAAGTCTTCAGAGAAGCTGTATTGGGTGTATGGGGGTGTTAGTCGACTTTTTACTGTATCTATAATTGTTTTTGTACTAAATAAAGTTTCATTTATTCATGTGAAGTACATTTCCAGCTAAAGTTAGTGGCATAGATTTCCATGAATTAGATGGGCAGATGAAGCCACATCCTATCCCGTCCATGATCTGACAACTTTGGCAAAGCTGGCCAGAACTGGCATGAAAACATCAAAAGTTGTGAAATCTTTGGTCAACTTCTGAGTTTCTCAGAAAATTTGCAGCTTATTAAGGAGTTTTACATCAGAAAATATCCAAAAACAACTTAAAGGGAATCTGTCAGAAAGGTCCGCATTCATAAATAATCTATATAGGCATGTAGGTCATGGAAAGTTGATTAAAATGATGCCTTGATATTTGTATTATGGTGTTTTATTCCAGAGAAATTCACATTTTTCTTCATATATGAATGAGCTGTTAAGATCTAAGGGTCAGATCCAAAGTTAATTGAAAATCTGCTTCGAGGGCTTATATTAAATGAAGCAGTGTGAGGCATATAATGACAGAGAGCCCACTCTCCTTGACTCACACAGGTAACTCCCTTTTTCATTTAAAATAAGCTCTGAAGCAAGATTATCATGCAGGTCAGTGTCCAGCCCATAAATATTAACAGCTCATGTCCATATTTAAAAAATGTGGATTTCTCTGGAATAAGAAATCAAATCGCAGATATCTTGTTATAATTTTATTCAACTTTCTGTGACCTACATGCCCATATAGACTGATTAGGAGGGCTGATCCTACTTACAGATTCCTGTTCAAATTTGATTGCACTATTGAGCTTTTCAAATACACAGCTATCTGGGAAGTCTGGACCCTTATATATTTATACATGTACTGTGGTACCTCTTGCTATCCACTGGGTAACTCTTCTTTTTTTTTCATTTGTGCTTTACGTAATTCCTGTAACTTAATAAAAAAATTATTTTTCCACATTCTGGCTCCTTTTGCACTTATTCCTTGTAGGATCTGTAGTTATTTTTCATTCTGAGCTACAGTTACTTGCCATATAAACAAACAATGGCCCACCTCATATTAATAATCAGGCAGTGGTGCTTGGTTCGAGTCACCCGACCATAGCCTGAACATTGCCTACTCAAAAATATATAGAAAAACTGGAGAAAGCATGAGTATACAGGCTTAAAAACCAATTTTATTAATAGAAAAATAGCACATATGAATACATTAAAGTAGTCAATTACAATATATGAGCAGGGATGTAAGGTGCAAAGAGCCGGATTCTGTGATGCCACATAGAAAAGTAAGGTGAAAAATATACATATTTTAAGTGAGGATGGTGAGTATACAAAATGCATACAGTACAAACCAAAAGTTTGGACACACCTTCTCATTTAAAGATTTTTCTGTATTTTCGTAACTATGAAAATTGTACATTCACACTGAAGGCATCAAAACTATGAATTAACACATGTGGAATAATATACTTAACAAAAAAGTGTGAAACAGCTGAAAATATGTCTTATATTCTAGGTTCCTCAAAGTAACCACCTTTTGCTTTGATGCCTGCTTTGCACACTCTTGGCATTCTCTTGATGAGCTTCAAGAGGTAGTCACCGGAAATGGTTTTCACTTCACATGTGTGCCCTGTCAGGTTTAATAAGTGGGCTTTCTTATAAATGGGGTTGGGACCATCAGTTGTATTGTGCAGATGTCTGGTGGATACACAGCTGATAGTCCTACTGAATAGACTGTTAGAATTTGTATTATGGCAAGAAAAAAGCAGCTAAGGAATGGACATTAGACCAATGTAAATCTGTGCTTTGGTCTGATGAGTCCAAATTTGAGATCTTTGGTTCCAACCACCGTGTCTTTATGCAACGCAGAAAAGGTGAACGGATGGACTCTACATGCCTGGTTCCAACCGTGAAGTATGGAGGAGGGGGTGTGATGATGTGGGGGTGCTTTGCTGGTGACACTGTTGGGGATTTATTCAAAAGTGAAGGCATACTGAACCAGCATGGCTACCCCAGCATCTTACTGCGGCATGCTATTCCATCCGGTTTGCGTTTAGTTGGACGATCATTTATTTTTCAACAGGACAATGACCCCAAACACACCTCCAGGCTGTGTAAGGGCTATTTGACCAAGAAGGAGAGTGATGAGGTGCTACGACAGATGACCTGGCCTCCACAGTCACCAGACCTGAACCCAATCGAGATGGTTTGGGGTTTGCTGGACCGCAGAGTGAAGGAAAAAGGGCCAACAAGTGCTAAGCATCTCTGGGAACTCCTTCAAGATTGTTGGAAGACCATTTCCGGTGACTACTAGAGATGAGCGTTGTTCTACTCGAACTGTTCGCCAATCTCAAATTCGAGCTGTTTTGGGCGGTGTTCGAGCCGTTCGGCGAACACGAACAATTTGATAAAAATTCGGCTGTTCGAGGTTATGTTCGATAACTGTTCGCGCACCAAAATCATAACTGGATTTTTTCTCAGTAATGATGAAAATTAATGTTAATACGCAGTTTGAGTGTACAGCGGGGTGGGGGGAGGGGCAGGGGATGGATCTCTGCAGGAACAATGAAGATCTCCATTTTTTTTTCTCTTTCCCGCATTTGCAGTGGGGAGGTGCAATCTGTCAGCCTATCAGCAGCGCACACACGGAGCGAAGTGCTTTTTTTCACACAAGCAAGGGCATGTGTCATTGGCAGTGTATGTCACATGTCCTTGCCCTATAAGACCAAGCCATTTTCCCCGTCGCCACCATTTTCTCACTGCTGCAGCTGCGTGTTAGACGGCACCGCTGTTGCTGTGTGCGCTATACCTTGTTAATTTCAAGCCAATTTTCGCACAAATAAACAAATAGCTTGGGAGTAGGGAATAGTTGTGATTGCAGTCCTTTTAAGGACTAGGTTACAGCATTTCCTACGACTTTTATCAGGGAGGTCTGTGCTCTTAAATAGATAGGTTGTGGGAGTAAAGACTAATTGTAATTGGAGTCCTTTTAAGGACTAGGTTACATCAGTTCCTATCAGTTTTTGCCAGGCAGGTCTGTGCCAGTGCTGTGCAAGTTTTTTTCACAGCATTTGGCTGAATCTAGCAAAGCTAATCCTTTTTGGCCTATTGCAGAGTGTGTTAGTCAGTGGAGTAGCCTATCTGTGCTGCAACATATACCACCTGTGTATAGAATACCAATTTGTTTACTGCACCTAGTGAAGTAAAATCTTTTGGGCATAGCATCATTCTATTAGTCCATCTATACTGACCTCCATCAGGTTGCAAATTAAAACTAATTTTTATCTGCATCTACAGTACCTCTGAAAAAATATTTGGGCTTCTAGCTGTGTGTGGGACTTGTTGTATTAGTCCATCTATACTGACCTCCATCAGGTTGCAAACTGAATATATTTTTTTCTGCATCTACCTCTGAAAAAATATTGGGCTTCTAGCTGTGTGTGGGTCTTGTTCTATTAATCCATCTATACTGACCTCCATCAGGTTGCAAACTGAATATAATTTTTTTCTGCATCTAGCTCTGAAAAAATATTTGGCCTTCTAGCAGTGTGTCGGACTTTCTCTATTAGTCCATCTATACTGACCTCCATCAGGTTGCAAATTAAAAATTATTTTTATCTGCATCTACAGTACCTCTGAAAAAATATTTGGGTTTCTAGCTGTGTGTGGGACTTGTTGTATTAGTCCATCTATACTGACCTCCATCAGGTTGCAAATTAAAAATAATTTGTATCTGCATCTACAGTACCTCTGAAAAAATATTTGGGCTTCTAGCTGTGTGTGGGACTTGTTGTATTAGTCCATCTATACTGACCTCTATCAGGTTGCAAACTGAATATATTTTTCTCTGCATCTACCTCTGAAAAAATATTTGGGCTTCTAGCTGTGTGTGGGACTTGTTGTATTAGTCCATCTATACTGACCTCCATCAGGTTGCAAATTAAAAATAATTTGTATCTGCATCTACAGTACCTCTGAAAAAATATTTGGGCTTCTAGCTGTGTGTGGGACTTGTTGTATTAGTCCATCTATACTGACCTCCATCAGGTTGCAAATTAAAAATAATTTTTATCTGCATCTACAGTACCTCTGAAAAAATATTTGGGCTTCTAGCTGTGTGTGGGACTTGTTGTATTAGTCCATCTATACTGACCTCCATCAGGTTGCAAACTGAATACATTTTTTTCTGCATCTACCTCTGAAAAAATATTGGGCTTCTAGCTGTGTGTGGGTCTTGTTGTATTAATCCATCTATACTGACCTCCATCAGGTTGCAAACTGAATATAATTTTTTTCTGCATCTAGCTCTGAAAAAATATTTGGCCTTCTAGCAGTGTGCCGGACTTTCTCTATTAGTCCATCTATACTGACCTCCATCAGGTTGCAAATTAAAAATAATTTTTATCTGCATCTACAGTACCTCTGAAAAAATATTTGGGCTTCTAGCTGTGTGTGGGACTTGTTGTATTAGTCCATCTATACTGACCTCCATCAGGTTGCAAATTAAAAATAATTTGTATCTGCATCTACAGTACCTCTGAAAAAATATTTGGGCTTCTAGCTGTGTGTGGGACTTGTTGCATTAGTCCATCTATACTGACCTCCATCAGGTTGCAAATTAAAAATAATTTTTATCTGCATTTACAGTACCTCTGAAAAAATATTTAGGGTTCTAGCTGTGTGTGGGACTTGTTGTATTAGTCCATCTATACTGACCTCCATCAGGTTGCAAACTGAATATATTTTTTTCTGCATCTACCTCTGAAAAAATATTGGGCTTCTAGTAGTGTGTCGGACTTTCTCTATTAGTCCATCTATACTGACCTCCATCAGGTTGCAAATTAAAAATAATTTTTATCTGCATCTACAGTACCTCTGAAAAAATATTTGGGCTTCTAGCTGTGTGTGGGACTTGTTGTATTAGTCCATCTATACTGACCTCCATCAGGTTGCAAATTAAAAATAATTTGTATCTGCATCTACAGTACCTCTGAAAAAATATTTGGGCTTCTAGCTGTGTGTGGGACTTGTTGTATTAGTCCATCTATACTGACCTCCATCAGGTTGCAAACTGAATATATTTTTCTCTGCATCTACCTCTGAAAAAATATTTGGGCTTCTAGCTGTGTGTGGGACTTGTTGTATTAGTCCATCTATACTGACCTCCATCAGGTTGCAAATTAAAAATAATTTGTATCTGCATCTACAGTACCTCTGAAAAAATATTTGGGCTTCTAGCTGTGTGTGGGACTTGTTGTATTAGTCCATCTATACTGACCTCCATCAGGTTGCAAATTAAAACTAATTTTTATCTGCATCTACCTCTGAAAAAATATTGGGCTTCTAGCTGTGTGTGGGTCTTGTTCTATTAATCCATCTATACTGACCTCCATCAGGTTGCAAACTGAATATAATTTTTTTCTGCATCTAGCTCGGAAAAAATATTTGGCCTTCTAGCAGTGTGTCGGACTTTCTCTATTAGTCCATCTATACTGACCTCCATCAGGTTGCAAATTAAAAATAATTTTTATCTGCATCTACAGTACCTCTGAAAAAATATTTGGGCTTCTAGCTGTGTGTGGGACTTGTTGTATTAGTCCATCTATACTGACCTCCATCAGGTTGCAAATAAAAAATAATTTGTATCTGCATCTACAGTACCTCTGAAAAAATATTTGGGCTTCTAGCTGTGTGTGGGACTTGTTGTATTAGTCCATCTATACTGACCTCCATCAGGTTGCAAACTGAATATATTTTTTTCTGCATCTACCTCTGAAAAAATATTGGGCTTCTAGCTGTGTGTGGGTCTTGTTCTATTAATCCATCTATACTGACCTCCATCAGGTTGCAAACTGAATATATTTTTTTCTGCATCTACCTCTGAAAAAATATTGGGCTTCTAGCTGTGTGTGGGTCTTGTTCTATTAATCCATCTATACTTACCTCCATCAGGTTGCAAACTGAATATAATTTTTTTTTGCATCTAGCTCTGAAAAAATATTTGGCCTTCTAGCAGTGTGTCGGACTTTCTCTATTAGTCCATCTATACTGACCTCCATCAGGTTGCAAATTAAAAATAATTTTTATCTGCATCTACAGTACCTCTGAAAAAATATTTGGGCTTCTAGCTGTGTGTGGGACTTGTTGTATTAGTCCATCTATACTGACCTCCATCAGGTTGCAAATTAAAAATAATTTGTATCTGCATCTACAGTACCTCTGAAAAAATATTTGGGCTTCTAGCTGTGTGTGGGACTTGTTGTATTAATCCATCTATACTGACCTCCATCAGGTTGCAAATTAAAAATAATTTTTATCTGCATCTACAGTACCTCTGAAAAAATATTTGGGCTTCTAACTGTGTGTGGGACTTGTTGTATTAGTCCATCTATACTGACCTCCATCAGGTTGCAAACTGAATATATTTTTTTCTGCATCTACCTCTGAAAAAATATTGGGCTTCTAGCTGTGTGTGGGTCTTGTTCTATTAATCCATCTATACTGACCTCCATCAGGTTGCAAACTGAATATAATTTTTTTCTGCATCTAGCTCTGAAAAAATATTTGGCCTTCTAGCAGTGTGTCGGACTTTCTCTATTAGTCCATCTATACTGACCTCCATCAGGTTGCAATTTAAAAATAATTTCTATCTGCATCTACAGTACCTCTGAAAAAATATTTGGGCTTCTAGCTGTGTGTGGGACTTGTTGTATTAGTCCATCTATACTGACCTCCATCAGATTGCAAATTAAAAATAATTTGTATCTGCATCTACAGTACCTCTGAAAAAATATTTGGGCTTCTAGCTGTCTGTGGGACTTGTTGTATTAGTCCATCTATACTGACCTCCATCAGGTTGCAAACTGAATATATTTTTTTCTGCATCTACCTCTGAAAAAATATTTGGGCTTCTAGCTGTGTGTGGGACTTGTTGTATTAGTCCATCTATACTGACCTCCATCAGGTTGCAAATTAAAAATAATTTATATCTGCATCTACAGTACCTCTGAAAAAATATTTGGGCTTCTAGCTGTGTGTGGGACTTGTTGTATTAGTCCATCTATACTGACCTCCATCAGGTTGCAAATTAAAAATAATTTTTATCTGCATCTACAGTACCTCTGAAAAAATATTTGGGCTTCTAGCTGTGTGTGGGACTTGTAGTATTAGTCCATCTATACTGACCTCCATCAGGTTGCAAACTGAATATATTTTTTTCTGCATCTACCTCTGAAAAAATATTGAGATTCTAGCTGTGTGTGGGTCTTGTTCTATTAATCCATCTATACTGACCTCCATCAGGTTGCAAACTGAATATAATTTTTTTCTGCATCTAGCTCTGAAAAAATATTTGGCCTTCTAGCAGTGTGTCGGACTTTCTCTATTAGTCCATCTATACTGACCTCCATCAGGTTGCAAACTGAATATATTTTTTTCTGCATCTAACCCAGCCAATAATTTTGGCCTAATACCACAGTATGGCCACTCAGCTCTGCTCGGTTACCATCCATTGTTTTTTTGTGCAAACAACTCCAGAGTTGTGAATTAGTTAACCACCAAAATGAGTGGAAAAAGGCCTGCTGCTGGTGGAAAGGGGAATAGGCGTGTTGGGAAGGGGAAAAAAGGTTGTGTCCGTGGGGTAGGTGTTAAAGCAACAGTAACATCTGCAGAAGAAAGACCATCTTCCAGCCAAACTAAAATGTCTACTTCTTTTAGCAGACAATGTGATAAGATCCCTTTCTTACGGCCACGCCAATCGCTACAAATTCCAGATGAGGCACAAAAACAGCAGGTGCTTCAACGGATATCAAGTGCTCCTTTAAGTGGGCTCTCCTCCACATCAACTTCAACATCACAAATACTCCAGTCCTCAAAGGTGTCACCCAAATCGCACTTGCTTCCTCACAGCTCCCAAATCTCCAGCTGCCCGTCTGAGTATGAGGTAGAACAGATGGTTGAGTCTGCAGAGCTGTTTACTCATACTATAGCCTGGGAATCAGAGGTCGACTCCAGTGCTTCTGTGAATCCAGACGAGGAAATGATCTGCACTGATGCCCAGAATCTTTATGAGTCGGATCCAGGACCAGACGCAGAAGGTTCTGACCATAATGTAGACCCTCATTCCCAAACTGTAACTCCTGTTGGTGGAGACAATGAGGAAGACGATGATAAGACTCAAATACCTGATTGGAGCGACAACTTTAGTTTTTTGTCAGGGCAGGAACAGGTTGGCTCTGAGGACGACGGGTGTGATAACACACAGGGTGATGATGATGAGGTTGGAGATCCCACCTACTGTCAACCCACAGTCAGCCAAGAGATGAGGTCAGCAAAGGAGGTGGAGGAAGATGCTAGTGACGACGAGGTCAGGTTGCGCCTTCCTGGACAGAGACGTAGTACTGGAAGCACGTCAACAACTGCATCCTCAAACACAACTCTGGCTCTCACCACAAGTCGTGGTGGCTCTTCAGGTCGCATGGGTGCTAAGCCTTGCATAGCCTGGGCATTTTTTCAGATCGATAAAGATGACCCAACTCGTGTTATCTGTAACATTTGTCAGCAAAAGCTAAGTAGAGGCCAAAAAATACATAGTTTGAGTACTTCATGCATGAACCGGCACATGGACATGAAGCATAAGTTGCAGTGGGAAGCTCAGTGTGCTACAATGCGGCCTAGCCGGCCGGGCCAACCACCGTCTGCCATATCTTGTGCATCCGCGGCCTCTTCATCCTCTGTGACTGGGGGGACAGCAGTCACACCTGTTTTGGGGCGCAGACCTGCCACCTCTTTACCCGCAACAGCCAGCGTGATTGGCAGGTCATCATTTTCTTTGGAGGTGGTAACAGCAGCTGGTGTTGAGCGCTGTCCGACATCGATAGCACCACCTTTGGATCAAGGCAACCTAACATGTCCGCCTGCATCTTCCTCACAGACCGGCAGTTTGCCGGGGACACCCTTATCAACCCCGTCTAAGCACAATAGCCAGCCCTCGGTCCCTCAGATGTGGACAAGTAAAAGACCATTTCCTCCTAGCCATGAGAAAGCTAAGAGGTTGAATTTCACCATCTGCAAGCTCTTGGCTACAGAAATGCTGGCCTTCCGCCTGGTGGACACAGAGCATTTTCGAGACCTTATGTCCGTCGCAGTGCCCCAGTACCAGATGCCCAGTCGGCACTACTTCTCAAAGAAAGGTGTGCCTGCGCTCCACCAGCATGTCGCACACAACATCACCGCTTCTTTGAGAAACTCTGTGTGTGACAGGGTGCATTTCACCACAGACACTTGGACGAGTAGGCATGGACAGGGGCGTTACATGTCGCTGACTGGGCACTGGGTAACTATGGTGACAGCAGGACAAGGGGCTGCTGTCCAAGTCTTGCCGTCCCCACGAGTTGTGCATCAATCCTCTTTATGTCAAAGTTCCTCCACTGCTTCTGCCTCCTCAACCTCCTCTCGGTCTTCCACCTGCACCCAAAGCCTGTCTGGTCATGCCACAAGCTTTCTAACTGCGCAGAAGGGATCCTGCACACCTCCTTACTATGCTGGCAGTAGGGCTCAACGTCATCAGGCGGTTATTACATTGAAATGTCTGGGAAATGTGAGTCACACAGCTGAGGAGTTGTGGTCAGCTCTGGAGAACCAATTTCATGAATGGTTGTCTCCACTGGACCTGAAACCAGGGAAGGCCGTGTGCGACAATGCTGCAAACCTGGGTGCGGCCCTTCGCCGGGGCAATGTCACACACGTGCCTTGTATGGCTCACGTGTTGAACCTCGTTGTCCAGCAATTTTTAGCCCACTATCCCAGACTAGATGGCCTTCTGCAGAGGGCACGGTCGCTGTGTGCTCACTTCCGCCGTTCGCATCCCGCAGCTCAGCGACTTACATCTCTACAGAAGTCGTTGGGCCTGCCACTTCACCGGCTAAAATGCGATGTGCCTACCCGGTGGAATTCAACTCTGCACATGTTGCAGCGACTGTGGCAGCACCGACAAGCCCTGGTGCAATACGTTCTGACGTATAGCCTGGGCCAACGAGATTCAGAGGTGGGGCAAATCACGCTGGAGGAGTGGTCTCAGATCAGGGACCTATGCACCCTTCTGCACAGTTTTGAAATGGCGACGAAGATGTTTAGTGCTGACGATGCCATTATCAGCATGACTATTCCGGTGATTTACATGCTGGAGCACATGTTAAACAGAATTCGGAGTCAGGTGGTGGCACAAGAGGAGGTGGAGGAAGTAGAGGAGGAGGAGTTGTATGCGGAAGGGCTAACATCTGCAAGGTCCAGACGGTCGGCAGCACCAAGGCGGCAGGCATGTGAGGGTGGGGGAGATGGTTTTACCAGGGTGCATGGTAGCAGCCAAACTAGTGAAGAAGGTGCAGGAGCCCAGGAAGAAGTGGAGGATGAACTGATGGAAGACTCATCAGATGAGGGAGACCTTGATCACATTTCTGTTGTGCGAGGTTGGGGGGAGAGGACAGAGGAAGGAAGCATGATTGTTACCTCGCCACCAACACAACAGGGACTTGGTGCTCCTGGATGCGCAACACACATGAGTGCCTTCTTGCTGCACTACCTGCAACATGACCCTCGAATTGTGAGAATTAGAAATAATCCTGACTACTGGGTTGCCACACTGTTAGATCCCCGGTACAAAAGTAAATTTGCAGAAATTATTCCTGCCATAGAAAGGGATGCACGCATGCAGGAGTATCAGCAGAGACTGTTGCAGAATCTTACATGTGCTTTTCCACAAAATACCAGTGGTGCACGTAGTGAATCTCACAGTTCCAACTTGCCAACCGTGAGACCGTCAAGTGTTCAGCACTCAAACCGTAACAGAACCACAGTATCTGGTGGTAACATCAATTTTGCGGAATCATTTCACCACTTTTTTAGCCCATCCTTTGCAAGGCCACAGGAGACAAGAAGTCTGACACATAGTCAACGCCTAGAGACGATGGTACAGGAGTATCTCCAAGTAAACATTGAAGTCACGACTGTGTCACTGGACCCTTGCTCTTTTTTGGGCTTCCAATCTGGATAAATGGCCGGAGCTAGCCACTTACGCCTTGGAGATCTTGTCATGCCCCGCAGCCAGCGTTCTGTCTGAACGTGTGTTCAGCGCTGCTGGTGGTGTGCTGACAGATAAGCGCACGCGGCTCTCCACTGATAATGTTGACAGACTCACGTTCATAATGATGAACAAATCATGGATCCGAAACGACTTTTCTACCCCTGTGTCATCCTGGGGAGAGTAAAAGCTTGATGATTGGTTAAAATCACCCTACCAACCGTTTTAAGCTTTCAAATTACTAATCATGTTTATCTGTATCTTGACTGGAAAATAATTTGGGCTTTGTAGCAGTGTGCAGCACTGATCCTATTAGGCCATCTATAATAAGCTCCACCAGATTTAAAATTAAAAATAATTTTTAGCTGCATCTAGCCCGGAAAATAATTTTGGGGCTCCGAGATGCGCAAGACACATAAGTGCCTTCTTGCTGCACTACCTGCAGCATGACCCTCATATTGTCAGAATTCAAAGTAATCATGACTACTGGGTTGCCACACTCTTAGATCCCCCAAACTTTTCGATCAACCTTTTCATTTTAATAAAGACCAAAAAAATGGTCATTTTTGAAATTATAAGCATTAGCAGGTTGTTAGAAACTGAAATCAAACAGTTTTCAACTCAAAACTTTATTCTAGGTGATGTTACATTTTCACATAGGACCCCTTGTTCGAAAGGAGCTTCTGAACTCTCTCGTCCATTGAATTTGTCAGGTTTCTGCTTCAATTGTTTTGCATGAGGACAGAATACCCTCCCAGAGCTGTTGCTTAGATGTGAACTGCCATCATAGACACTCCTTTTAATGATGCTCCAAAGGTTCTGAATGGGGTAGAGGTCAGGGGAGCATGGGGGTCACACCATAAGTTTGTCCCCTTTTATGCCCATATCAGCCAGAGATGCAGATGTTTTATGTGCAGCATGAGATGGTGCATTATCATGCAGAAAAATGATCTTGCTGTGAAATACACGGTTCTTCTTCTTGAACCATGGCAGGAAGTGCTGTTTGAGAAAATCCACATACATTATGGAGTTCATCTTTAGCGCCTTCAGGGATCCTAAAGGGGCCGACAATCTCTCTCCCCATGATTCCAGCCCAAAACATTACTCCACCTCCTCCTTGTTGGCGCTGTAGCCGTGTTTGCGTGGGGTGTCCATCAACCAGCCATCCTCCACTCCATCCATCTGGACCATCGAGCGCTGCACGGCAATCATCCGTGAACAAAACAGTTTTGAAATCAGTCTTCATGTAATGTTTGGCCCACTGGAGCCGTTTCTGCTTGTGTGAAGTGGATAGAGGAGGTCGACAGGATGGCGTATGCACAGCTGCAAACCTCTGAAGGACCCTGCATCTTGTTGTTCGGGGGACGTTGGAGGCACAAGCAGCTTCAAAAACTTGTCTGCTGCTATGACAAGGCTTTTTTGCCGCTGCTCTTTCAACCTGACGTAATTGCCTGTAGGAAAGAGTCCTCAATTTGCCCTTATCAGCACGCACACGTGTGTACTGTGAATCAGCTACATACTTCTTGATTGCCAAGACACTTCATCCTGATCATCGCACAATGTTGATTGTAGTCATGCCTTGACCTAAACACTCCACAATTTGTTGCTTCTCAGCAGCCGACACATCCTTTTTCTTTCCCATTTTGGCAGAAAATGTAGGCTGCTGAATAATGTGAGAGAGCCTTCTTAAGTAGTCTTGCCTTTCATTGGACACACCTGACAAACTAATTAGCACTGGTGTCTGCAATTGCTTACAGTGATATAAAGAGCCCTGACACACATCACCATCAATGAGTTTAACTGACAAACAAACAAATTCTTCCCTTATCACTCCTAAACACTTTTTGCATAATAATTTGGAACACAGTGTACATGTGCTTTTCCACAAAACACCAGTGGTTCACGTAGTGAATCTTACAGTTCTAACTTGCCAACCGTGGTCTGTATGGAGTTGTTCAATAAAGGGCCCAAAATTAAGATAACATAGATGGGAGAGGTCTCTATGAATAGGAATTCCTAAGTATTTGATACCCTGTGAGGGCCAGGCAAAGGGAAAGTTGGACTGGATGGAATCCTATATGGATTTGGGGAGGGAGACATCGAGGGCCTCAGACTTCGCTGCATTGATTTTAAAATTTGACCATGTAACAAAGTGATCTATTTCAGCCATAACAGCATGGATGGATATATGTGATTGAGTGATATATACTAGGACATCATCAGCAAATAGAGAGCACTTGTACTCGGTGCCTCCCACCTCAATCCATCTAATATTGGGGTTATGGCGAATTGATGAGAGCAGGTGCTCCGTCACTAGGATGTATAAGAGAGGGGACAGAGAACATCCCTGCCTTGTCCCATTGGTGATTGTGAAAGGTGATGAAAATGTTCTGACGCACCCCCTGGGCCTTGGGACACCCGGAGCCGGACCATTTTTGGTGGATGCTGGTGGTTGTAGTCTCCGTGGCGGCAACCCGCTTCCGTGGCTCAGGGCGGTCAAACCAGTGGCGGAACTATTTATGTGGTTTTGATGTTTAAATGTCCGACTACGCCACCCGTGGATTGCGGTCAGAGTGAACCGCCGCTCCAGGGCAGACCGCTGAGGCTGGTGTTGTGGGTGCAGCAGAGCGTAGCATAACTCCCCACGGGAGGAGTATAGCCTCAGGGCAGTGTATGCGGAGGATGGGGGTGATGGTGCAGGGCAGCAGCAGTAATGACACGGAGTCAGTGATGCAGTCCAGGGCCTTTACTCACAGTTCTTATTATCCAGACCACGTCTGCAGGTAACGGCTGCCCACGTCGTACTGTGCTCACCAGGTGAGGGGCTCAGACAACTCCCAGATAACTTTGGAGCGCTTCACAGGACCCCCTTTGTGTGTCCTTTGTCTGGCCTTTCTTACCAACCCTTCTGTCCGGCTGCCTCGGGCCTCCTCTTGGTAAAGTTGGCGCCAGTTTCCCTGACCCTATGTGGTGCCTTCCTAGCGGGTGTAGCGAGGGGCTGCGCCACATAAAATGTCACAGCCTCCTGTTTCTAGCTGAGGGTCGTTTCCTGCCTCCACTAGTTTCGGGGACCGGTCTCCCCCTTTGGCCTGACCCCTCCACGCAGGTGGATTCTGGCGTGCGGTGGCGACTCGCCCGTCCGCACCCCTGAGATCCCTTCGTTCCTCGTTCCTGGAGCCTTCTCCGCTCCTCTTCCTTCCTTCTCCCTCTTCCAGGCCTGGGCCTCTGTTACTAGGCCCGCCTCCGGAGCAGAGCTCATGCAGAGCCCCTGCTCCCTGCCACTTCTGCTCAGACTTCTCTGCACTGAACTAAGATGGTGCCCACCTTTTATACTCCCTTCTCAATGCACCCAGGAACTGCTTCCTCCCTGCTCCTGCACAACAGGGTTCCCCTTCCTCAGTGTTCCCTCCCCCCACTCCAGCCAGGGACAGGGACTGTCGTGCCCATCTCAGGGGCATATTGGTCGCCCTGCCCCACGGCAATGTGGTGTAATGCATGCAGGTGTCGGGTCCTGATCCACACTACATCCTTACCTGAGAGTGAGATATCACACCTCTGGGTGAGGTGCAATACCTCTGTAGCAACCGAGCGCTCAGGGTGCTACAGTTCCATTTATCTTCAGCCTAGGTGACGTATTGCGATACAGGGCCGTGATTTTGGCTATAAAAGGGTCCCCTAGACCCCTACCCCAAGCTTTTTAAGAGAATCATATATGGCGTGCCAGGAGACTCTATGGAATGCTTTCTCAGCATCCAATGAGAGTATCTAATTACAAATTTTTAACTGCATCTAGCCCATGTGCCAAATACTATGTGCCTAGTAGCAGGGTCTGCTAGTCAGCGGATTATCCCGGCTGTTAAGCAAGCTACACCACCTGTAGTTTGGACACTTCATTTTTTCAAAGGAAATGCTTCGGGACCACGGGATACTCAGTGAAGAGCATCAGGAGGCACCCCAAGGCATAGGAGCTGGGACTGGCAGTAGGATGCCTTGCGGTGGACAGCCGAGCTCGATCCTTATAAAAGCTTTTTAACTGCAGCAGCTTTAGTGGACGCTACTGGAGCTGGAATTACGCGGCTGCTGGCATGAGACTTGCCCTCCAATAGATCCTTGTAAATGGATTTAAAGTGTATTCATTCAAATTAGAGAGACAATTTAAATTAAAAAGCTTAGAGCTGCCTCCACCACAGGGGGGCTCGCTCGACCCACCAGCGGACAGGCACCAGTATTGGGAGAGGGGGGCTGGCCGTCAGGGTCCACCGCGGCTCTGGCACAAACCCGGCGACACGGAGGTGGCACGGGCAGGAACGGACTGGCCGTGTCGGCTTCTCACTTTTTGGATTTTAGAAGGGCATGACATGCCTATATCTGTGTCTCCCCCTCCTTTTACTCCTCCACCTCTTTTCTTTTCGCATGACTATATGTACTTGTCACTTTTCCATGTGTTAGTTATGTCTTCTGAGCAGTTTGTCAGCTTCTGGACACCTTTGAAGGTGTTTTCTATGTGTTTCTATGTGTTTTTGTTTGCCTGCCATTGGTTTTAACGGTGTTCGAAGGTGTTCGACGAACAGTTCGACGAACAGTTCGGCGAACATACGGGTGTTCGACGAACCAAACCGAACTCGAACACTACGGGGGTGGCTCAACACTAGTGACTACCTCTTGAAGCTCATCAAGAGAATGCCAAGAGTGTGCAAAGCAGTCATCAAAGCAAAAGGTGGCTACTTTGAAGAACCTAGAATATAAGACATATTTTCAGTAGTTTCACACTTTTTTGTTAAGTATATAATTCCACATGTGTTAATTCATAGTCTTGATGCCTTCAGTGTGAATGTACAATTTACATAGTCATGAAAATACAGAAAAATCTTTAAATGAGATGGTGTGTCCAAACTTTTGGTCTGTACTGTACATTGTTTGTCATTCATTATGGGCTAGAATGTCTCAGAGGCCATCATAGGCTATATCATTGGGACATCCCTATATTCCTAGCCACAGAAGACTCACCAAAAAGAAAAGAAAAGGCCTTCAGACAGCTAAGGGCATCACAGGGATGGAGTGGTGGTTGGAGCATGCCTCGACGTGCATTTTCCCAGTGTTTCTCAAGAGGAGCTGTCTGAAAGCCTTGATGATCTCTGCTTAGTAGATGCGACAAGAGCTTTTGAAAGCGAGAGAGGGGCTCTTTTATTTCAGGCACTCAAATTTTTTGGATTTGAAATTACTTCATTGAGTGGATTATCATTCTATATTAGGTTCCGAGTGCTTGTTTGAAGCTCAATAATTTTATTTAAGAATTTACCTTGGGGAGTGGGTGATCGCTGATCGCCTATCTTCCCTCCTATTTGCATTAAGTTTTGCATTAACACAATTGGTTCAAAGTTACATTGAAATACAGGGCTTCCAACATGCAAACCATAGTGAAAAACCTTCTCTTTTTTTATGAGGAAATATTATTACTAAAGAAAAATCTGTACAGCTCTTTCTGAATTCATTGGTCCACTGACACCGTTTTTATGGTCACAAGTGTCAGCTTTAGGTATTTGGGGAACAAAATCTCAGTGAATGTTAGGAGAATGTTAAAGGGGTTGTCCACTACTTTTACATTAATGCCTTATCCGTAGGATAGGACATCACTGTATGATTGGCTGGCGTCCCACACGCGGCAACTCCGCCGATCAGCTGCTATCGGTGCCGGCGGCGGCCGCCGGCCGGAAGTGCTCGCCTGCGGGGCTCCGCCGTCAAGTGGTAGTGGCCGCTTTGGTGTACTGCACATTTGCTTCCCATTCAATTGAATGGGAGGCGGATGTGCAGTACACCGCTGTGGCCTCTACCACTTGATGGCAGAGCCCCGCAGGTGAGCACTTCCGGCTGGCAGCCGCCTCTGCCGGCACGGATAACAGCCGATCGGCGGGGGAGGTTTGTTGGTTTTAATTATTATGGTTTGGCTTTATCTCTTGCACATAATGTTAATTTTTTATGATCAACATGTCAGTGTTAAGGTCTCTACGTAGAAGGCCTATTTAGTGATCTAATATGGGGAAATAAGAGACTCAGAAGCAGTTTGTCAGCCTTAGGTTACATTCCCACAATGAGCTTTTTTAAAACGCAGCATAAACTGACCCGTAGAGAGTGTTTCAAATCTACAGCATGTCAACTGCAGTTTTCTGTGCAGAATTTTCCCATAGACTTGCATTAGGTGCACAAATTCCTGAGGTAAAATACACATTTTCGAGGCAGAAGGTCATCAAAAACTCATGTAATCCACACCTTAATATATGAATAAAATTTAGTCAAAGCTAAAAACCAGGAAGTATAAAAAACAGTGTAGCTTTATTTAAAACATGACACACCAACCAGAGACAAAGACTGCAGCATCAAAAAATTATTAAAACGCATATAAAAAAACGCACACAATAACCCAATAAAAACCGTAAGCAACCAAATTAAAATAATAGGTGCATAATTTTTGAAACATCAAACATGCACCAGAAGCTCATAGAGAGAATGTAGCCTTACAAGACAGTAAGAGACAAGGAGGTTAAGGTCTGTCCTCAGCCTACAGATTTACACACGTGGTCAAAATTGTTGGTATCCCTCGTTTAATGAATGAAAACCCCACAATGGTCACAGAAATAGCTTGAATCTGAAAAAAGTAATACTAAATAAAAAATATATGAAAATGAACAAATTAAAGTCAGACATTGCTTGTCAACCCTGCTTCCACAGAATTTTAAAAAAATTAAACTCTTGAAATAGTCCTGGACAGAAATGATGGTACCCTTAACTTAATATTTTGTTGAACAACCTTTTTGTTATGCACACGCCCGGGCTGACTGGCGTGTGCGTGATTTAGTGATTCCACTGTGCCATGAACCGGAGAGTGCCTGGAGGGGCGTAACTATGTATCTACCCGATCCGACCAAGGTCGCACGACGGCTACGACGCCATGCACCGGGGATGAACCGAGCAGAGGGACCAGGTGCTACTCCAGGCCAGACCCCGGACACGGCTGTTGACCCACACCGGGGAATACAGGAACAGGCAGGTTAGGCTGGCACACAGACAGGTGGGTATTGGCAGGCACGGCTGGCATGCAGACAGGTGGGCACTGGCAGGCATGGCTGGAGTGCAGACAGGAGTATACTGGCAGGCACGGCTGGTATGCAGACAGGAGGGTACTGACAAGTATGGCTGGCGTGCAGACGGAGAGGTACTAGTAGGTTGGAGCACAGGCTGGATAGGGTCCAGTACAGACTGGGATTCAGGAGCAGAACCGCAGATGCGGTAGACAAGCAGAGCGGAGAGGAACCGCCGGAGCGGTGGGCAAGGCAGAGCAGAGAGGTACTGCCAGAGCGGTGAGCAAGCAGAGTAGGGAGAAACCACAGGAGCGGTGAGCATGACAAAGCAGGCAGGAACCGCCGGAGCGGTGAGCAAGGGAGAGCAGGGAGGAACCGCCGGAGCGGTGAGCAAGGCAGAGCAGGCAGGAGCCGCCGGAGCAGTGAGCAAGGCAGAGCAGGCAGGAACCGCCGGAGCGGTGAGCAAGGCAGAGCAGGCAGGAACCGCCGGAGCGGTGAGCAAGGCAGAGCAGGCAGGACCCGCCGGAGCGGTCAGCAAGGCAGAGCAGAGAGAAACTGCCGGAGCGGTGAGCAAGGCAGAGCGGGCAGAAGCCGCCGGAGCGGTGAGCAAGGCAGAGCGGGCAGAAATCGCCGGAGTGGTGAGCAAGGCAGAGCGGGCAGAAACCGCCAGAGCTGTGAGCAAGGCAGAGCGGGCAGAAACTGCCGGAGCGGTGAGCAAGGCAGAGCAGAGATAAACCGCCGGAGCGGTGAGAAAGGCAGAGCGGGCAGAAACCGCCGGAGCGGTGAGCAAGGCAGAGCAGAGGGGACAGGGCTCTGTTCACACGGAACAGACTGGAAGGGAAAGGCAGAACCAGATACACACAAGATACTTGCAATGAAGTAGCGAGTGGACTCTAAACTCACAAACGGAAGTACAGCGACAACGAGTAGGAGTTAGGTGCAGGTTCAGACTCTGCAGAAAAAGGGAAGGTACGGACATGCAGAAAAACAGGTAACAGACTAGGAGAGTGTTCAGACGCCCCCTTGAGGAAGCTAGTGCGAAATGCGCATTGGGGCCAGGGGTCACGTGGTAAGTGGGTCCTAACAGCTTTCCTGACTGGTAATAGCATGTAACACATGATTTGACACTGCTAACACCACAAAATGAGATATTCTTGCTTGATTCAGTGAGGTGACACTAACTGGGGTTTGAGATTTCAGCACAGGGTAACTGTGCACTGGGTACATGAGCACTGATAGTTTGCAGCCTGCATTTATGATTGCACTTGAGGCATAGACTGAGATATACATATATATATAATGGTGTGCTGTTAAACTGTGACTTGTGTTTTTTTTTTTTTTGTTTGTTTGTTTTTTTTCTCTGCCTGCTGTTTGCTACCTCCTGTGGAGAGGGGAAGATAAAGCCCTTCTGATTACTAAAAAGACTGGTGTTAAACTGTTTACTGCAATGTGATTTGATTGATGTTAATGCCACTCAAGATATATACTTGTAAACCAACAAACCACCCCAATTGATCAGTACATCATTTACTATGGCTCACTGTCTGCTAAATAACTGTTTTTAATTGTTTGTCAGCATATATGTAAAATAAATGGATTTATACTTTTTCACAAAAATTGCTGCATGTGTAATTACTCTGTTTTTCTAAGTAAAATGCTTAATAATGGAGTTAGCATGATTTATGTCAAAGTCTGGTTCTTTTTGTGGTATACGACAACGAGTAGGAGTTAGGTGTAGGTTCAGACTCTGCAGAAAAAGGGAAGGTACGGACATAGAGAAAAACAGGTAACAGACTAGGAGAGTGTTCAGACAGGAACTGTGTGTTCAGACAGGAACTGACACTGCAGCGAGATAGAGAGGCGAGTCTGGGTATGCGGCCCCCAGAAGGTGGGACGAACAGGCTAGGAGCGTGTTCAGACTGGCCTGGAAATACAGCCTCCAGGAAGGCGGACAGACAGCAGGTTAGGAGATAGTTCAGACAGGCCTGGGAATACAGACCCCAGATTGGCCGACAGGCAAGAACAGAACAGGACCTGGCACATTCAGAGTCAAGGAGCACACTGAATGTTAGAGTTGCTCAGGCCTCAGCTCTAAGGTGGAGCTGGTTTAAATATCAAGTGACAGACAGCAATAGGCTGGGGACGCATTAGGGGTGTGCCCACAGCAGCTACAAGGAACAGGATGTGACCGGGCCGCCACCCTAAGAAGTGAGAACAGAGACAAGCAGACAGCATGAATAGAAGCCAGGCTAGCAGACTGGACTGAAGATCATGTTTGCGATCTTGCATAGTGGGAGATGGTGCACTATGCAAGCCCACAACCAGGTATGTTACAGTACACCCCCCTTTACGCCCCCTCTTCTTCAAGCCTGCAAGAGTGTTCGACAGAGAATTTGGAGGCCAATCCTTCTCTTCAAGAAGATTACCTCTTCTGTCCACTAGAGGAAACGAAACTAGTCTCATCATCTAGGTAACTAGCATGCTTCCTCCCATCAAGCCATCCTCAACAACGGATGAAGTGGGTGAAGTACCAGGTACAGGGTGTAAGAAAGTCTCTATCCATTTGTTATCAGGTAGCACCCTGGAGGGTTCAGGAGACAACTGGAGGTCCTCCGCCTGGTTGGAGGGGTGCAGAGACTCGGGGGTAACCACAGCTTGGGAGTACACTTGGTCAAGCTCACTGGATGAAGCGGGCGAGGTATCAGGTACAGGGTGTAGGTAAGTCTCTCTCCATTTGTTATCAGGTAGCACCCCAGAGTATTCAGGAGGCAACTGGAGGTCCTCCGCCTGGTTGGAGGGGTGCAGAGACTTGGGGGTATTCACCACCTCGATGGACGCAAGGCCAGATTTATGAGAGATGGAGGGTCCATGCTTTGGGACCATCCTCAAACTGGCTTCAGAGATGACACGTCTGTGAGGCGGGACGGTACCTGAAGCCAGATCATTGGTACAATCGTCGAGACTGTGTGGGGACATTGCCTCCGTTTCTCTTCCTTCGGAGACTTCAGCACACAGCGAGTCAGCGACTAGCAGATTTGGTGAAGAAGAAGAAGACATTGCTGACTGTCCTGAAGATATGGGGACTGGACACCCCTTGTACCTTAACAGTCCCCCAAGATACACCATGCAAGGTCTCCAGACCTGAGCGGGCACTAGATCTCTCGGCTCTGGACGACTTGTGGGTAAACCTGTCAGCACCTGAAAGGAAAGCTTCTTCAAGTGTAATGCTCCAATCTGGAGCTTAATTTGTACAGACATCTTTTGACTGTTTCTGAGTAGGGCTCGTCCTTCTGCTGACAATGCCCAAACCGGCTTCTGGAGTTTTCGGACGGGAATCAGACACTGACTCTTCAAGGCTTTAAGCCTGAAACTTCCGATTAATCCAAGGCTTTTACTTGCCACGGAGACAGTCTTGGTCATCTGTGGAGAGGAAACACTAACGCCCAGGGCAGCCTCTCCTACATGCCAAATGTCTTGGGATTCTCCAGCCTTCACTGGACAAAGACCGTCAGGGGGTCCCAAACAACCGCAGTGGGGCCGCAATCTGATTTCGTGACTGAGTTCCGGCATCTGCTCTGCCTGCCGAACATGGTCAACATTAATGGATTCCATGCGGGTAGCTGCTTCTACAGGCTGGGGAACAGGAGGTCTTTGGGAGGACAAAACCTGGCGTGATGGCTTGGCTCTACGCCTAGCACGTCTGGACTGCCTCTTGAGGTTGGGAAGAGAAGTATTCTGTGGAGCATAGTCATCCTGTGAGGATTTTGGGTGGGCAGCAGTCTCTTCAGGCTGGAGAACTGGTGAGTTACCCACACACATTACCCATCGGGACTGCTCCGGGATATTGGGAAGGGAAGCTTTAGCAGAGGCTTCAGGATTGGGGTCATCGAAGACCATTAGAAAGGCCACCAGGAAGGCCTGCAGGTCAAGGACGATGGGATCCCTTGCTTCCCATAGGGGGGTTATCCATTTCAAGGCATCACCCACTAGGTAGAATATCATAAATGCCACTTTAGCCCAATCGGTAGGAAAATAGAGAGGGTAGAACTTGAAATGCAACATGAATTGCTCCACAAATGCACAGCTTTGTTTAGGATCCCCATAGTACCGTGGCGGATCCGCAGGAACAAGTGCTGATAGATCCATTTGGGCTGGTGCATAAATCGCCTGGGCCATAGATAGAGAAAAAAAAAATTATCTTTTTTTTTATATTTTTATTTTTTATTTTTATTGCACGTATTCACTGGACACGGATTCAAAATGTCTCTGAGAGCGAAGGGCCGTGGGGCTCAACGGGAAACATGGGCTGAGCTAACTGTTATGCACACGCTCGGGCTGACTGACGTGTGCGTGATTTAGTGATTCCACTGTGCCATGAACCGGAGAGTGCCTGGAGCGGCGTAACTAAGTATTTACCTGATCCAAACAAGGTCGCACGACGGCTACGACGCCGTGCACCAGGGAGGAACCGAGCAGAGGGACCAGGTGCTACTCCAGGCCAGACCCCGGACACGGCTGTTGACCCACATCGGGGAATACAGGAACAGGCAGATTAGGCTGGCACACAGACAGGTAGGTATTGGCAGGCACGGCTGGCATGCAGACTGGTGGGCACTGGCAGGCACGGCTGGAGTGCAGACAGGAGTATACTGGCAGGCACGGCTGGTATGCAGACAGGAGGGTACTGACAAGTACGGCTGGCGTGCAGACGGAGAGGTACTAGCAGGTTGGATCACGGGCTGGATAGGGTCCAGTACAGACTGGGATTCAGGAGCAGAACCGCAGATGCAGTCGACAAGCAGAGCAGAGAGGAACCTCCGGAGCGGTGGGCAAGGCAGAGCAGAGAGGTACCGCCAGAGCGGTGAGCAAGCAGAGCAGGGAGAAACCGCCGGAGCGGTGAGCAAGGCAGAGCAGGCAGGAACCGCCGGAGTGGTGAGCAAGGCAGAGCAGGCAGGAACCGCCGGAGTGGTGAGCAAGGCAGAGCAGGCAGGAACCGCCGGAGCGGTCAGCAAGGCAGAGCAGGCAGGAACCGCCGGAGCGGTGAGCAAGGCAGAGCAGGCTGGAACCGCTGGAGCGGTGAGCAAGGCAGAGCAGAGAGAAACCGCCGGAGCGGTGAGCAAGGCAGAGCGGGCAGAAGCCGGAGCAGTGAGCAAGGCAGAGTGGGCAGAAACCGCCAGAGCGGTGAGCAAGGCAGAGCAGGCAGAAACCGCCGGAGCGGTGAGCAAGGCGGAGCGGGCAGAAACCGCCGGAGCCGTGAGCAAGGCAGAGTGGGCAGAAACTGCCGATGCGGTGAGCAAGGCAGAGCAGGCAGGAACCGCTGGAGCGGTGAGCAAGGCAGAGCAGGCAGGAACCGCCGGAGCGGTCAGCAAGGCAGAGCAGGCAGGAACCGCCGGAGCGGTGAACAAGGCAGAGCAGGCTGGAACCGCTGGAGTGGTGAGCAAGGCAGAACAGAGAGAAACCGCCAGAGCAGTGAGCAAGGCAGAGCAGGCAGAAGCCGCCGGAGCGGTGAGCAAGGCAGAGCGGGCAGAAACCGCCAGAGCGGTGAGCAAGGCAGAGCAGGCAGAAACCGCCGGAGCGGTGAGCAAGGCGGAGCGGGCAGAAACCGCCGGAGCGGTGAGCAAGGCAGAGCGGGCAGAAACCGCCGGAGCCGTGAGCAAGGCAGAGTGGGCAGAAACTGCCGATGCGGTGAGCAAGGCAGAGCAGAGAGGACAGGGCTCTGTTCACACGGAACAGACTGGATCCATGACCTGCGAGTGAGACCAAGCTTTCTGACACTGGGCAGCACATTTCTCTCTAGAATCCCTTGATAGTCTTGAGATTTCATTGTACCCTGCACAGATTCAAGACACCCTTTGCCAGATGCAGCAAAGCAGCCCCACAACATAACAGAGCCTCCTCCATGTTTCACAGTGTTCTTTTCTTGAAATGCTTCATTTTTCCATCTGTGAACAAAGAGCCGATGTGACTTGCCAAAAACTTCCATTTTTGTCTCATTTGTCCATAGGAAATTCTCCCAGAAGTTTTGTGGCTTGTCAACATGTAGTTTGGCAAATTCCAGTCTGGCTTTTTTATGTTTTTTTTTTCAACAATGGTGTTCTCCTTGGCCGTCTCCCATGAAGTCCACTTTGGATCAAACAACAACAGATGGTGCGATCTGACACTGATGTGTCTTGAGCTTGAAGTTCACCTTTAATCTCTTTAGAAGTTTTCCTGGGCTTTTTCGTTACCATTCTTATTATCCATCTCTTTGATTTGTCATCAGTTTTCCTCCTGCGGCCACGCTCAGGGAGGTTGGCTACAGTCCCATGGATCATATATTTCTGAATAATATCTGCAACTGTAGTCACAGGCACATCAAGCTGCCTGGAGATGATCTTATAACCTTTAACATGCTTGTCTATTATTTTCTTTCTAACCTCGTGAGACAACTCTTTCCTTTGCTTCCTCTGATCAATGTTGAGTGTGGTACACACCATGTCACCAAACAGCACATTGAGTTTCAGTATCCCTATATACAGGTCCACTGACTGATTACAAGATTGTAGACACCTGTGATGCTAATTAGTGGACACAACTTGAGTTAACATGTCCCTTTTGTCACATTATTTTCAGGGGTACCATCATTTCTGTCCAGGCCTATTTCTTGAGTTTAATTTTTTTTTAAATTCTGTGGAAGCAGGATTGAAAAGTAATGTCTGACTTTCATTTGTTCATTTTCATAGATTTTTAATTTATTATTACTTTTGTCAGATTCAAGTTATTTCTGTGACCATTGTAGGTTTTTCTTTCATTAAATGAGGGGTACCAACAATTTTGACCACGTGTGTATAAGGCTGCGTGCACACGATGCGTTTTTCATGCGTTTATGCTGCGGAATCTCCGCAGCGGAAACGCATCAAAAACGCATGGTAATCCGCACCCCATGGTCCCCAATGGCATTCCCCAATGTCAATGCACATGCTGCGGATTTTTCCGCAGTGTTTCTGCAGCACAAATAAATCCGCAGCATGTTCATTAATTGGAAGCGCAGCGGAAGCGCCGCCATTGACTTGCATTGAGACGCATAGAATCCGTGTCTGTACATTTGTACAAGCGGATTTTATGCGTCTCTATGTGCGGATGGTACCCAGTTCTGGAGGAGAGAAGACTCTCATCCAGACCTGGGTACCATTGTACCTGTAAAAAAAAGAATAAAATAATAAATAAAGTTATATTCACCTGTCCGGCGGCGCCAGCAGCGCTTCTCCTTCCAGGACCTGAGATGACGTCGCGGTCATTTGACCAGTGGCTGTCTCGCGAGATGCCGGCAACCCGGAAGAAGCCAGGATGAGCACGACCGCACACGCGGCGGGGGATCGGGGGTAAGTATAGCTTTATTTTTTTATTTTTACGGTCACACTATATAAATCCATGCCTTTTGCATGGATTTATACAGTGTGACCTAGTTGTCAAGCACTTTCCAAGTGATGCTATCGCTTGGAAAGTGCTTGTCAGTCCGCATGCGGAAACACATGCGTTAACGCATGTGGGTACGCATGTGAATCCGCATGTATTCCGCATGTATTCTGCAGGAAAAATGCATGCACAATCTGCATGTGTTTTTTCTGCCAGGGAGATGCAGAAATGCTGCAGAAATTTTCTGCTTCATTTCTGCATCGTGGGCACATAGCCTAATAGTGACACACATTAATCACTTGAGACATTGGACATTGCAACCACTTTGTGATAACAAATTTAATTTCTCAAATTCTATTTAATAATAAGAATATTTAGCATCTCTTAGAATAATTCAAAATACAGAATAATAAAATGCTGCTCCTTGCCAACACATCGGTGATTGTTAAGGAGTGTAAGCTGTTATGGGCAGCGGGGTCCTCTCTTTATCTTGTAGAGTATAAGTTCTTATGGTCATTAGGGTCCTGTCTTTCTCTTTCCTGTAAAGTGTAAGTTCTTATGGTCAGTGGGGCTCTATCTATCTCTCTCTCCACTCCCACTTATGTATTTTACAAGCCTTCCAATAATGACAAGTTGCATATCTGGCATTTTATTTTTCAACTTTCATTGTATGTTTTAAATAAATTTTATATTTTGTAAGATTAGATGGATGTGGCGATACCATTTATGTTAAGTATATTTATTTTCTTTATTTTAAGGAAACTATCTTTTAAAACATATATTTTTTTTATTTATTTTTAGTTTCCTTAGGACAGTTTAATCTGCAATTGTTTTGTCAATTGTACCATAGTATAGCAGTAGATAATAAAACAGACTTCTTCCCAGAAACCCCAGCCTCATAGCCGGCTTCATAGGAGGACCAACATGGCAATGATGGGGTATTTCAGCAGCCAACTGGCTGCCACAGTTACCCATCAGTACTCCAAAATCCAGTTGCAATCCTGTTGTGGCCAATTAAAGTCAGTGAGTGCATGTTTCGGCCATCAAATTAGTTAAATGCCACTGTCAGTGATTGACAGCAGCATTTAAATAGTTTAAAAGAAGTAATTAAGGCTAGCACTGGCCACTGAAATTAGACACAAATGCTGGCATATTAGTTCCTTACCCCATATACATGCAATATGAAATACAGTTACGTCATGGTGTGCAAAGGGAGTAAATTCCTCTTCACTGTCATTAAAATAGAAAAGTCAAATGAAATTCCCATGCACAAAGGTAAAAGAGCCCCTTCATCTGGTCTGATGAGTCAAAATTTGAAATATTTGGCTATAACAAAAGGCAATTTGTTTGCATAAAGGGAATCTGTCTTCAGGTTTTTGCTATGTAATCTGAAGACACTAGGACATAGAGGCTGAAACGTAGAGTTTATGGATGTATCACTTGTCAAAGTGCATACTGTTAAGCACCTCACTGTCCATGACCTTTGCACATGATAGTGTGGGCAAGGGAAGCATTTTCAGCTCTGCTTCATTCTAAATCTAAAGCTCTGATTGTGTCAGAATGGCTGCACCTAGTAAACATTGTGCTCTCAGTAGAGGTAACAAAAACTCTCTGACAGATTCCCTTTAATGGCTGGAGAGTAAGATAATTATGCATATTTGCAAACAGTACAGCATGCTGGAGACTCCTTGCAAGTTTGGGGCTTTAATTCATCAAATGAAGTGCTGAGATATACTGGCAAATACTTAGCCATCATGCAATTCCATTAGAGACGTGACTGTCCTGATGCAGAAAAAAATTGGAACCAGATACTAAACGTACTGGCAATATTAAAAGTTATATTAAGTGTCAACATCTCATGCTTGGGTGGAACTTCTGGCATTTATGTGACCAATCACAGTTCTGCACATGCAAATGCTAAGACCTTTTACATGCTTGCTTATCCAAATCTCTCCCGGGGTTTTCAACAGGAGCGGCGGCAATCTGTAGATTCAGCAAGGACAGAAAGAGTAACTGTAAGGAGTGGAGGGGCTGGAGAGGAGAGCTGTAAGGAAGTAAATAAATAATAAAAATAAAAACCATAAAATCACATTGTATGATTTTTAAATAATTACATTGCAATTTATTCCATGAAATAAGTATTTGAACACGTACCAACCAGCAAGAATTCTGGCTCTCACATACCTGTTAGTTTCTCTTTAAGAAGCCCTCCTACTCTGCACTCATTACCTGTATTAATTGCATCTGTTTGAACTTGTTACCTGTATGAAAGACACCTGTGCACACACTCAATCAATCACATTTCAACCTCTTCATTGCCAAGACCAAAGTGATGTCTAAGGACAACAGGGGCAAAATTGTATACATGTACAAGGCTAGGATGGGCTACAGGACAATAGTCAGGCAGCTTGGTGAGAAGTCAACAACTGTTTGCACAATTATTAGAAAATTAAAGAAACACAAGATGACTGTCAATCTTGCTTGGTCTGGGGCTCCTTGCAGGATCTTGCCTCGTGGGGTAAGGATGATTCTGAGAAAGGTCTGGAATCAGTTCAGAACTACAAGGGAGGACCTGGTCAAATTACCTAAAGAGAGCTGGGACCACAGTTTCAAACATTACCATTGGTAGCACACTACGCTGGCATGTATTAAAATCCTTCAGTGCACGCATGGTCCCCCTGCTCAAACCAGCACCTGTCCAGGCTCATTTGAAGTTCACCAATGACCATCTGGATGATCCAGAGGAGGCATGGGAGAAGGTCATGTGGTCAGATGAGACCAAAATAAAACTTTTTGCTATCAACTCCACTTGCCATGTTTGGAGGGAGATGAACGATGAGTAGAACCCCAAGAACACTGTCCCAACCATGAAGCATGATGGGAGAAACATCATACTTTGAGGGAACTTTTCTGGAAAGGGGACAGGACGACTGCAACGTATTGAAGGGAGGATGGATGGGGTCATGTATTGCAAGATCTTGACCAACAACCTCCTTTTCTGAGAGCATTGAAGATAGGTCATGGATGAGCCTTCCAGCATAAAAATGACCTGAAACACACAGCCAGGGCAACTAAGGAGTGGCTCTGTAAGAAGCATTTCAAGGTTCTGGAGTGGCCTAGCCAATCTCCAGACCTGAACTCAATAGAAAATCTTTGGAGGGAGCAGAAACTCAGTGTTAACCAGTGATAGCCCGGAAACCTGAAAGACCTGGAGAAGATCTATATATAGGAGTAGGCCAAAATCCCTGCTGCAGTGTGTGCAAACTTGGTCAAGAATTACAGGAAACGTCTGACCTCTGTAAATGCAAACAAAAGTTTCTGTACAAAATTCTGAAGTTCTGCTTTTCTATTGTATCAAATACATAGTTCATGCAACAAAATGCAAATGAATTATATAAAAATCATACAATATGATTCTCTGTTGTTTATTTTTGGATTCTGTCTCTCACAGTTGAAGTATACCTACGATAAAAATTAAAGACCTCTCCATTCTTTGTAGGAGGGAAAACTTTCAAAATAGATATTTTCCCCACTGTATATATACACACACATACATATATACAATATATACAGTACAGACCAAAAGTTTGGACACACATTCTCATTTAAAGATTTTTCTGTATTTTCATGACTATGAAAATTGTACATTCACACTGAAGGCATCAAAACTATGAATTAACACATGTGGAATTATATACTTAACAAAAAAGTGCGAAACAACTGAAAATATGTCTTATATTCTAGGTTCTTCAAAGTACCCACCTTTTGCTTTGATAACTGCTTTGCACACTCTTGGCATTCTCTTGATGAGCTTCAAGAGGAAGTCACCGGAAATGGTTTTCACTTCACAGGTGTGCCCTGTCAGGTTTAATAAGTGGGACTTCTTGCCTTATAAATGGGGTTGGGACCATCAGTTGTGCTGTGCAGAAGTCTGGTGGATACACAGCTGATAGTCCTATGGAATAGACTGTTAGAATTTGTATTATGGCAAGAAAAAAGCAGCTAAGTAAAGAAAAACAAGTGACCATCATTACTTTAAGAAATGAAGGTCAGTCAGTCTGAAAAATTGGGAGACCTTGGTGGCCATTCAACTGGCCCACAACTACCAATCCACTTTCCAGGAAACTGTTCATGTTGGAATGCTCGAACCTGGCACCCATTAATTGGAGGTGCACCATCTTGTTGGAAAAACTCAGGGAACGTGCCTTCTTCAGTGCATAAAGAGGGCAATACATCATCATGTAGCAATTTCATGGCCACCAAGGTCTCCCGATCTGACCCCCTTAGACTTTTATCTTTGGGGTCATTTGGAGGCTATTGTCTATGCTGTGAAGAAACGAGATGTGCAGCATCTGAAACAACGGATACTGGAAGCCAGTGCTAGCATTTCTTCTGCGGTGTTGCTATCAGTGTGTCAAGAATGGGAGAAGAGGGTTGCATTGACAATCCAACACAATGGGCAGCACTTTGAACACATTTTATAAGTGGTCAAAAATAGTGTTGAGCGAGCATGCTCGACACTGCTCGGTACTCGCCCGAGCATCACGCTACTCGGGATGTTCGGAGAGCACCGAGCATTTCCGGGTTACTCGGGCGGGAGCTCGGGTCTCCGCCCTGCATGTTTGGCGCTATTTACAGAGCCAATGAACATGCAGGGATTGCCAGCCAGTCACTGTAATGCTGCAGCCATGTTGGTTGTGGGCATTACAGTGATTGTCTGGCCGCACAGCGTCACCTCGAGCATTTAAAACCGGGCGCCGCCATCTTGGACACAGTCGCTCCGGATTAGACAGTGTAGGGACAGCGCTGCTGATTTAGGGAGAGATATAAACTGCGAAATAGTTAGTGTAGGGTCTGTAAAGGCTGCCAGAACAAACAAACAGTCCTTTTCAGGACTAATATCCATCCCAGATACCAGGCAGGCAGGCTGTATAGGAGACACAGTGGTTATACCAGCAAACGCTGCATTACAGTCCTGTGTGCTCCTGTGTCACGGGTGTGTCGCCACGAAGATCGTCACGATTACACAGCCTGACTTCTCCCAGCTGAGGTTTTGGTGCTTTGTGTTTTTCGGCAGTGAGGGAGTTAACTCTCTCTCTCTGTGTGCTAGACGAGGTCCAGCCTCGCCCAGCTGCAATCAATGCTGCTGTAGTGAGACTCCTTCAAATGGCTGCCGGTCTGTTAGGGAAGTGTCGGTGAAAGCATTTCATGCAGACTAACAGAGCGGATCGTGGTATTTGGAGTTTCAGAGCTAAGTGTATTTGGAGTGTTTTTTCCCTTCCTCGCTTTATCATTTATCTCCTTTCCCGTTGGTGTTCCCTCTGTTGTAGTTGTGTAGTTTTTGTATGCAAGGTGGTTTTGGTTTTACCCTTGTACTGTCTCGTTCGTCTAAGTACTGAGTGTGGGCATATTATTACCTGTCCCCTTTTGTTGTGATCAGGGGTCCTTCTCAGGACTAGATTACTTAGGTGCAGGGATCCTCAGGAGGTAGGGGTTAAGCTGGCGGCCTGGACCTCTGTACCTTTAACAGTACCTCCAGGTAGAGGGATTAGTCAGGGCCCCAGCTTAGGGTCAGCTTAGGCCCCCTACCTCCAGTACACAGAGACAGCGTGACATTTTCACCGACCACTTAGATTTTCTCCAGCTACCATGGATCCAGTAGCCGGTCTAGCTCGGCAGTTGCAGAGTTTGTCCATGGAGTTGGCGGACGTTAGGTCCAAGGTTTTGTATCCTCAGGAGCAAGCCGGACCAGAACCTAAAGTAGCTCTCCCTGACAGGTTCACTGGGGGGCGGGACAAGTTTTTTGTTTTCCGGGAGGCATGTAAGTTGTACTTTCGGCTGCGGCCTCGGTCATCGGGGAGTGAAGAACAAAGGGTGGGAATTGTCATCTCGCTCCTACAAGGGGACCCACAATCTTGGGCGTTCTCTCTTCCCCCAGGCTCCCCGGCTCTCCAGTCAGTGGATAGGTTTTTTGCTGCTCTGGGTCTTGTATATGATGACCCGGATCGGATCTCCCTTGCTGAATCTAAGTTACGTAGGATCCAGCAGGGAGATCGTCCGGCGGAGGAATTCTGTTCAGAGTTCCGTAGGTGGGCCACTGACACCCAGTGGAATGACCCGGCTCTTAGGAGCCAGTTTTGTCAAGGTTTATCCGACAAATTACAGGATGTGTTGGCACAGTATGACTCTCCCGCGTCACTGGAAGCCGCTGTGGCCCTTGCTATTCGCATTGACAGACGGCTTCGGGAGAGGTGCGGGATAACTCCACCCCCTGTGATGACTCCACCTCCTACAAGGTCCCCTCATATGGTGGTTCCCCTGGTCAGTCCAGAGGAGCCTATGCAATTAGGAGGGACATCATTTCGGGGGAGGGGACCGGTGGTGCGACATAAGACAGGAAGGTGTTTCTTCTGCGGGAGAAAGGGACATTTTATTGGGGGGTGTCCATCCCGTCCCTTGCAGAGTGAAGAGTCGTCGGAAAACTGTTGATCCCAGGTTGTGTGGTGGACGGCAATCTGGGAGTAGGTAATTCGTCCCTAGGTTCGTCTCAGTTTCTCGTACCGGCGGAGGTGGTGGTGGGTACGAGAACTGAGAGGATATCTGTTCTTCTGGATAGTGGGGCCGGGGCTAATCTGGTGGACGCTCGGTTTGCCCGGGTTCAAGGTATGCGATTGAGTGAGTTGGCTAAACCCATCCCCATATTCTCGATCGATGCCAGGCCTCTCGGTCAGGGAAGTTTTTTGCAAGCTGTGCATAACGTAAAACTTCAAGTGGGGGCGATACATAAAGAACTGTTGTCTTGCTACGTGTTGGAGGGTCTTCCCACTCCTATAGTGTTGGGCCTTCCTTGGTTAACTAAGCATAACCCGGTTATTAATTGGCAATCCAGAGAGATAAGCCAATGGAGTAAATTCTGTAATAAAAACTGCATGAATATGGTCATCGGTGCGGTTACTCCTAGGATCTTACCTCCATTTCTGGCGGACTTTGAGGATGTATTTTTGGAGAAAGGGTGTCAGGAACTACCTCCTCATCGCGAGTATGACTGTTCTGTAAAACTGCTCCCTGAGGCCAAGTTACCTAAAGCTAGGTTGTATAACCTTTCTGGTCCTGAGAGGCAGGCCATGAAGGATTATAGTTCAGAAAGTCTGGCTAAGGGGCATATTAGACCTTCATCTTCACCGGTGGCTGCGGGGTTCTTCTTTGTTAAGAAGAAAGATGGAGGCCTACGCCCTTGCCTGGATTTCCGTGAACTTAATCGGATTACGGTCAGAGATCCGTATCCGCTCCCACTTATTCCCGATCTCTTTAATCAGATCGTGGGCGCCAAATGGTTCTCTAAGTTGGATCTCAGGGGGGCGTACAATCTGATTAGGATGAAGGAGGGGGATGAGTTGAAGACAGCGTTTAACACTCCGGAGGGGCATTATGAGAACTTTGTCATGCCATTCGGTCTGACTAATGCCCCGGCGGTGTTCCAACACTTTGTTAATGACATTTTTCGCCGCCTGGTGGGACAGTTTGTTGTCATATATCTGGATGATATCTTAATTTACTCGCCGGATCTGGTGTCTCATCAGGAGCACGTTAGGCAGGTGTTACAGATCTTGCGGGATAATAAACTGTATGCCAAATAGGAAAAGTGTGTGTTCGCCGTACAGGAACTCCAGTTTTTAGGCTTCCTGGTTTCAGCGTCCGGTTTTCGTATGGACCCTGGGAAAGTGCGGGCAGTTCTTGAGTGGGATCGGCCAGAGAATCTTAAGGCACTACAACGTTTCCTGGGGTTTGCTAATTATTACCGGAAGTTCATTCGTAATTTCTCGTCCATGGTTAAGCCTCTCACAGACATGACTAAAAAGGGGACGGATTTTTCTAGGTGGTCTGACAAGGCTTGTCAAGCATTCTCCTCCTTGAAAAAATGTTTTGCCTTGGCACCCATACTCATTCAACCTGATGCGTCACAGCCATTCATTGTAGAGGTAGACGCTTCCGAGGTAGGGGTGGGAGCAGTATTGTCACAAGGTTCGTCCCCTGGTAAGTGGCATCCGTGCGCCTTTTTCTCTAAAAAACTGTCGTCTGCTGAGAGGAATTACGATGTCGGCAATAGGGAACTCTTGGCCATTAAGTTAGCTTTTGAGGAGTGGCGCCATTTTTTAGAGGGGGCAGTCCATCCGGTCACCGTCATCACCGATCACAAGAACCTGCTATATCTGGAGTCCGCGAAACGTCTGAATCCCAGACAAGCTAGGTGGTCATTGTTTTTTACCAGGTTTAATTTTGTCGTTACATATCGTCCTGGGTCAAAAAATGTAAAGGCGGATGCCTTATCTCGTAGTTTCCCTGGGGCCGGGAATACAGACGACCCGATTCCTATCCTTCAGGAGGGGGTGGTGGTTTCGGCAGTATGCTCTGAGCTTGAGGAGGAGGTATTGGAGGCTCAGGGGGACGCCCCTGTTGGACCTCTGGGGAGACTGTTTGTTCCAGATCAGTTGCGACAAAAGGTGATCGAGGCACACCATAACTCAGTTTTTGCAGGACACCCGGGGAGTAAAGCAACTGTGGATCTCCTCTCGCATCAGTTTTGGTGGCCTAACTTACATAAGGAGGTGGTAACTTTTGTCGCGTCCTGTGGGGTTTGTGCACGCTCTAAGACCTCACATACCCGTCCGTCTGGGGCCCTCTTACCTTTGAAGATCCCGGAGCGTCCTTGGACTCATCTGTCTATGGACTTTATTACGGACCTCCCTCCGTCTTCGGGTAAAACGGTCATACTCGTTGTAGTGGACAGGTTCAGCAAGATGGCACATTTTATCTCTCTTCCTGCTCTTCCTAATGCTAAAACTCTTGCGCAGGTGTTCATTGGGGAGATTGTGAGGCTTCACGGGGTACCCTCCGAGGTGGTGTCAGATCGGGGGTCTCAGTTTGTGTCCAAATTCTGGAAGGCGTTTTGTACATGGCGGGGGATGCATTTATCGTTCTCATTGGCTTTTCATCCTCAGACCAATGGTCAGACGGAACGTATGAACCAGAGCTTGGAGACATATCTCCGGTGTTTTGTGTCAGAGAACCAGGAGGACTGGGCTTCTTTCTTACCTCTGGCAGAGTTTGCTCTTAATAATAGGCGGAGCGAGTCCACTGGTAAGTTCCCGTTTTTTGGGGCATATGGTTTTCACCCCCAGTTTTGTACTTTCAGTAGGGGGGGCTCTTCGGGGGTTCCTGAGGAGGAACGATTTTCCTCATCACTCGCTTCAGTACGGAGAGGGGTGCTGAAGAATCTGAATACTATGGGGAACCGATACAAACATATGGCTGATAGGAGGAGAGTGTCTGGTCCGGACCTAAGTGTGAAAGATCGGGTATGGTTGTCTACCAGGAATATAAAACTTAAGGTTCCCTCCTGGAAACTGGGTCTCAGGTTCATCGGGCCGTACAAGATCAGTTCTATAATTAATCCGGTGGCATTCCGTCTTGACCTCCCCCCTACGTTTAAAATTCACAACGTGTTCCACAGATCATTGCTTAAGAGGTATGTGGCGCCGGTGGTACCGTCACCTTTACGTCCCCCTCCAGTGGTGGTCAATGGTAACTTGGAGTTCCAGGTATCGAGGGTCATCGATTCACGCTTTAATCGCCGGTCCCTTCAGTACCTGGTTCATTGGAAGGGGTATGGTCCTGAGGAGAGGATGTGGGTTCCTGCGTCGGATATTAACGCAGACCGATTAGTTCGGGCCTTCCACACGACTCACCCGGATAAACCTGGCCCTGAGGGTCCGGAGGCCCCTCGTAGAAGGGGGGGTACTGTCACGGGTGTGTCGCCACGAAGATCGTCACGATTACACAGCCTGACTTCTCGCAGCTGAGGTTTTGGTGCTTTGTGTTTTTCGGCAGTGAGGGAGTTAACTCTCTCTCTCTCTCTGTGCTAGACGAGGTCCAGCCTCGCCCAGCTGCAATCAATGCTGCTGTAGTGAGACTCCTTCAAATGCCTGCCGGTCTGTTAGGGAAGTGTCGGTGAAAGCATTTCATGCAGACTAACAGAGCGGATCGTGGTATTTGGAGTTCCAGAGCTAAGTGTATTTGGAGTGTTTTTTCCCTTCCTCGCTTTATCATTTATCTCCTTTCCCGTTGGTGTTCCCTCTGTTGTAGTTTTTGTATGCAAGGTGGTTTTGGTTTTACCCTTGTACTGTCTCGTTCGTCTAAGTACTGAGTGTGGGCATATTATTACCTGTCCCCTTTTGTTGTGATCAGGGGTCCTTCTCAGGACTAGATTACTTAGGTGCAGGGATCCTCAGGAGGTAGGGGTTACGCTGGCGGCCTGGACCTCTGTACCTTTAACAGTACCTCCAGGTAGAGGGATTAGTCAGGGCCCCAGCTTAGGGTCAGCTTAGGCCCCCTACCTCCAGTACACAGAGACAGCGTGACATCCTGTTCCTGAAATTCCTGGACTTAGCACCAGGTGTCGGGGGCCAGGAAAAATCCTTTTTTTATCATCTAAATCCTCCTTTTTTTTTCCTCCTTCACACTGTACAAATACCCATCTTATTAACCTTTTGGTGTCCCCCCCCCAAAAAAAAAAGCGTGTCTCTGATTGATTTTTCAGACAGAAATATAACTGTTGAAAATAGTCTGATGTAGTCTAGAGAAACAGAAGTGTTGTTTTGCACTTCCACGGTTCAAATCTCTGTATTATCCATTTTGGGCCATTTGTATCTAAAAAAAAAAACAGTTTGAGTGTGTCGCTCACTGTTCAGCCACAAATATCTCTATTTAAAAAAGTGTGGTATACCCCAGTAAACAATAACTGTGGTTTTGCCATCCCACGGCAAAAAATCTCTATTACTCAGCTTTTGGTAGTTTTTTCCGTAAAGAAAAACAGTATTGTCTCCTGACTGTTGTGACACAAAAATATATCTGTTGAAAATAGTCTTGTGTAGGCCCGACATCCCAGTGTGGTTTCGCAGTTCCACGGGTCAAATCGCTGTACTATCCAGTTTTGGGCCTTTGGAATCTAAAAAAAAAAAAAGCAGTTTGAGTATGTCGCTCACTGTTCAGCCGCAAATATCTCTATTTAAAAAAGTGTGGTATACCCCAGTAAACAATAACTGTGGTTTTCCTCTTCCACGGTTCTAATCTACTCTTTATTACCCTTTTTCCATTGATAGTGCAAGTGTAAGCTATTTTACTTCATTTACAATGGGCAAGGCGCGTGGCAAGGGACGTGGAAGTGGACGTTCTGGTGATGGTTCGTGCAGAGGACGGGGCCGTGGCCAAGGTGAAAATGTGCCACAACCAACAGCCACATCTTCTCGCTCCCACTTTTTGACCAAATTACTAGGGAAGCACAGAACAACACCAGTATTGAGAACTGATCAGAGTGAACAGGTTATTAATTGGATAGCAGATAATACTTCCAGTTACCTGGGCACCACCACCTCCGGTCTGTCTTCCACACGGTCAACTCTTAGTAGCCGTGAGTCTCGACCACATACTCCTCCTCACCCTGATGCTCCTTCCTCCCACCATGCCGTGTGTCGTCAGACAGCAAATGATCCCACACTTGGACACTCTGAAGAGCTGTTCACTGGTCCATTTCCATATTTGGGCCCCTCGTCTGATACGCTTGAAGTGGTGGAAGAGGAGATCCTATGTAGCGATGCCCAAATATTTGAACAGCCACGGCCACAGGAAGTCGACGTTGGCAATCTGTCACAAGAGGTAGATGATGACGAGACACAATTGCCAGGAAGTGAGGAGGAGGATCGTGGTGCGCAAATGGAAGAGGAGGAGGTGGTGGATGATCTAGTAACTGACCCAATGTGGAAGGAGGACATGCAGAGTGAGGCCAGCAGCACACAGGGGGAGGGAGGCAGAGTACCCCAACAGGCAAGGAAGAAGCAGTGTGGTGGCCGCAGACAGAAGGCAGGCAACCGTTCCCCGTAACACCAACACGAGGGATGTTGCCAGTGCAAGCGGTAGGTCTTCCAGAGTCTGGAATTTTTTTAAAGACTCTGCTGATAAACCCAAAAAGGCCATATGTTCCACCTGCCATGCCAACATCAGCAGGGATGACAAAACTACCAGCCTGACCACCACCAGCATGATCAGGCACATGGCAGCAAAGCACCCGACTTTGTGGGGCGAAACCCAGGGTCCACGACCAGTGTCAGCGGGTGTCACCACTGCTTCTTCCACTGTTGTGCGTGCAATAGAACCCCCTGTTGTGTGTGCAAGGCAATCCCCTGTCCATACTGCATGTAAAGATGCCCCCTCCTCTCAGTCTTCACTTGTTATGGCAGTTTCTCAAGAAACAGCATCAACGTCCACGTCCACGTCCCACCATAGCGTTCAATTGTTCATATCCCAGACCTTTGAACGAAAGCGGAAATTCGCAGCTAACGCCCCACAGGCCACAGTCCTAAATTCGCACATTTCACGACTGCTTGCGTTGCAAATGCTGCCTTTTAGGCTGCTGGAGACGGAATCCTTCCGCAATCTTATGGCGGTGGCCGTCCCTCTGTACTCGGTCCCCAGCCGACACTATTTTGGCTGGTGTGCCATCCCCGCACTACACAAGCACGTGTCCCAAAGCATCTGCCGTGCCCTCAACAACGCAGTTACTGGGAGAGTCCACCTGACAACGGACACGTGGACAAGTGCTTGTGGCCAGGGACGGTACATCTCTCTGATGGCACACTGGGTAAACATAGTGGATGCCGGGACCCAGTCGGACCTTGGGACGGAACACATCCTCCCCACACCGAGTATTGCGGGCCCTATGTCAGTCAGAGTTGCCCCCACAGTGTACAGCTCCTGCGCATCCTCCTCCTCCTTCTCCTCATGTTCTGCCTCCATCTCAGATATCACCACATCAGTTACATGCTGGAAGCATTGCAGTACTGCCTCCCCCAAGAGGAAACAGGCTGTGCTGAAACTCATAAGCTTAGGTGATAAACCTCACACTGCTTGTGAGTTGTGGACAGCTGTGAAAGAGCAGGCAGATCTGTGGCTGAGACCGCTGAACCTACATCTCGGCATGGTCGTGTGTGACAATGGCCGTAACCTGGTGGCGGCTCTGAGGCGAGGTGAGATCACACACGTACCATGCCTGGCTCATGTGCTTAACCTCGTGGTTCAGCGGTTTCTTAAATCGTACCCCGAGTTGCCAGATCTGCTCGTGAAAGTACGCCGCCTGTCAGCTCATTTTCGCAAGTCGGCTACAGCTTCCGCCGCCCTTGCTGTGTTGCAGCAGCGTTTGCAGCTTCCGGCACACCGACTGGTGTGTGATGTCCCCACACATTGGAACTCTACCCTCCACATGTTGCATAGTATTTGTGAGCAGAAGAGAGCAGTTGTGGAGTACCAGCTGCAACAAGGCCGTCGATATTCAGGTCAGACTCCACACATAAGACCTCAGGAGTGGACCTGGATGTCTGACATATGTAAGATCCTGGCAAACTTTGAGGAGGCCACCAAGATGGTGAGTGGCGATGACGCCATCATTAGTGTCGGCATCCCACTTGTCTGTCTTTTGCAATGCTCTCTGCAGAGAATTAAAGAGGAGGCATTGCAGCCAGAGTATGATGAGATGGATCAAGAAGCCGTAGCGGGCGATTACACACAGCCCAGCCTCATCTCTTCCCAACGTGCATTGGGGGACAATGAGGGAGAGGAGGAGGAGGAGGAAGAACAGGAGCTGCTATCATGCGTTGTAGACGGTAGTACCTGTACAAGTGTCATACCGTCGGTTCAGCGTGGGTGGCCTGAGGACAGGAGGAGGAGGAAGAGGAGGAGGAGGAGGAGAGCATGGTCAGTCGTCATCTTGGTGAGGACCCGGAAATCTTGCCCGTTACCAGTCTGGCACGCATGGCTGACTTTATGTTACGCTGCCTTAACCGTGACCCTCGCGTTGACAAAATGTTGGGTGACAGTCATTACTGGTTGGTGACACTTGTAGACCCCCGCTACAAGGAGAACTTTCACTCTCTTATTCCTGAGGTGGAGAGGTCTACAAAAATGGGGTAGTACCAGAAGGCCCTTGCTGCAGAACTCTTAAAAAAATTCCCATCTGAACACGCTAGCGGCAGAGGTCACAGTTTGTTGCCCAACCAAGGCGTACAGGCGAGAGAGATGCAACTCCAATCCAGCAGAGGCAGGGGAACACTGTCAACGTTCTTGGACAGTTTTCTGACACACGCCCAGCTTACAGGACCTGAGGCGCGGGGTACTCTCACAAGGAGTGGAAAGTTTCAAAAGATGGTGAGGGAGTACCTTGCCGACCGTACCAGCGTCCTCTGTGATTCCTCTGTGCCTTTTAATTATTGGGTATCCAAGCTGGACACTTGGAATGAACTCGCTCTGTATGCCTTGGAGGTCCTGGCCTGCCCAGCCGCTAGCGTGTTATCGGAGCGTGTTTTTAGTGCCGCTGGGGGAATTATAACTGATAAGCGCACTCGCCTGTCAACTGACAATGCTGACAAGCTGACCCTTATCAAAATGAACAAGGGCTGGATTGGGCCAGACTTCTCATCACCACCAAATGACAGCAGAGTAACATAAAGTCAAATCCACTGTGTTATTTCGGGAGGTGTATTCACATGCACCGCTTCACACCCACACATGGGTATATGCTTCCTCGTTTCGGCTGTTTTATCTTCTTCTCCTTATCCTCAGCCTCCACCACCACTATACCACCAGGGTGCCAGCATTGCAAGTTCCTCCGTCCTTATTTTTGGCAGCTTTTGCTTGCAAGGCATAAGCAAATACTATGGGACACCCACTCCCCAATAATGGGGCTTATGTTTGTAATATGCTGTACTGCATGGCTCTTGTAAGGGGCATTGCAAGTTGCTCCGTCCTAATTTTTGGCAGCTTTTGCTTGGAAGGCATAAGCAAATGCTATGGGAGACCGACTCCCCAATAATGGGACTTATGTTTGTAATATGCTGTACTGCATGGCTCTTGTAAGGGGCATTGCAAGTTGCTCCGTCCTAATTTTTGGCAGCTTTTGCTTGGAAAGCATAAGAAAATACTATGGGAGACCCACTCCTCAATAATGGGACATATGTTTGTAATATGCTGTACTGCATGGCTCTTGTAAGGGGCATTGCAAGTAGTGTTGAGCCACCCCCGTAGTGTTCGAGTTCGGTTCGGTTCATCGAACACCCGTGTGTTCGCCGAAATGTTCGTCGAACTGTTCGTCGAACACCTTCGAACACCGTTAAAACCAATGGCAGGCAAACAAAAACACATAGAAACACATAGAAAACACCTTCAAAGGTGTCCAAAAGCTGACAAACTGCTCAGAAGACAAAACTAACACATGGAAAAGTGACAAGTACATATAGTCATGCGAAAATAAAAGAGGTGGAGGAGTAAAAGGAGGGGGAGACACAGATATAGGCATGTCATGCCCTTCTAAAATCCAAAAAGTGAGAAGCCGACACGGCCAGTCCGCTCCTGCCCGTGCCACCTCCGTGTCGCCTGGTTTGTGCCAGAGCCATGGTGAACCCTGATGGCCAGCCCCCCTCTCCCAATACTGGTGCCTGTCCGCTGGTGGGTCGAGCGAGCCCCCCTGTGTTGGAGGCAGCTCTAAGCTTTTTAATTTAAATTGTCTCTCTAATTTGAATAAATACACTTTAAATCCATTTACAAGGATCTATTGGAGGGCAAGTCTCATGCCAGCAGCCGCGTAATTCTAGCTCCAGTAGCGTCCACTAAAGCTGCTGCAGTTAAAAAGCTTTTATAAGGATCGAGCTCGGCTGTCCACCGCAAGGCATCCTACTGCCAGTCCCAGCCCCTATGCCTTGGGGTGCCTCCTGATGCTCTTCACTGAGTATCCCGTGGTCCCGAAGCATTTCCTTTGAAAAAATTAAGTGTCCAAACTACAGGTGGTGTAGCTTGCTTAACAGCCGGGATAATCCGCTGACTAGCAGACACTGCTACTAGGCACAAAGTATTTCCTGGGCTAGATGCAGTTAAAAATTTGTAATTAGATACTCTCGTTGGATGCTGAGAAAGCATTCCATAGAGTCTCCTGGCACGCCATATATGATTCTCTTAAAAAGCTTGGGGTAGGGGTCTAGGGGACCCTTTTAAAGCCAAAATCACGGCCCTGTATCGCAATACGTCACCTAGGCTGAAGATAAATGGAACTGTAGCACCCTGAGGGCTCGGTTGCTACAGAGGTATTGCACCTCACCCAGAGGTGTGATATCTCACTCTCAGGTAAGGATGTAGTGTGGATCAGGACCCGACACCTGCATGCATTACACCACATTGCCGTGGGGCAGGGCGACCAATATGCCCCTGAGATGGGCACGACAGTCCCTGTCCCTGGCTGGAGTGGGGGGAGGGAACACTGAGGAAGGGGAACCCTGTAGTGCAGGAGCAGGGAGGAAGCAGTTCCTGGGTGCATTGAGAAGGGAGTATAAAAGGTGGGCACCATCTTAGTTCAGTGCAGAGAAGTCTGAGCAGAAGTGGCAGGGAGCAGGGGCTCTGCATGAGCTCTGCTCCGGAGGCGGGCCTAGTAACAGAGGCCCAGGCCTGGAAGAGGGAGAAGGAAGGAAGAGGAGCGGAGAAGGCTCCAGGAATGAGGAATGAAGGGATCCCAGGGGTGCGGACGGGCGAGTCGCCACCGCACACCCGAATCCACCTGCGTGGAGGGGTCAGGCCAAAGGGGGAGACCGGTCCCCGAACTAGTGGAGGCAGGAAACGACCCTCAGCTAGAAACCGGAGGCTCTGACATTTTATGTGGCGCAGACCCTCGCTACACCCGCTAGGAAGGCACCACATAGGGTCAGGGAAACTGGCGCCAAGTTTACCAAGAGGAGGCCCGAGGCAGCCGGACAGAAGTGTTGGTAAGAAAGGCCATACAAAGGACACACAAAGGGGGTCCTGTGAAGTGCTTCAAAGTTATCTGGGAGTTGTCTGAGCCCCTCACCTGGTGAGCACAGTACGACGTGGGCAGCCGTTACCTGCAGACGTGGTCTGGATAATAAGAACTGTGAGTAAAGGCCCTGAACTGCATCACTGACTCCGTGTCGTTACTGCTGCTGCCCTGCACCATCACCCCCATCCTCCGCATACACTGCCCTGAGGCTATACTCCTCCCGTGGGGAGTTATGCTACGCTCTGCTGCACCCACAACACCAGCCTCAGCGGTCTGCCCTGTAGCGGCGGTTCACTCTGACCGCAATCCACGGGTGGCGTAGTCGTACATTTAAACATCAAAACCACATAAATAGTTCCGCCACTGGTTTGACCGCCCTGAGCCACGGAACCGGGTCGCCGCCACGAAGACTACAACCACCAGCATCCACCAAAAAGGGTCCGGCTCCGGGTGTCCCAAGGCCCAGGGGGTGCGTCAGAACATTTTCATCACCTTTCACAATCACCAATGGGACAAGGCAGGGATGTCCTCTGTCCCCTCTCTTATACATCCTAGTGACGGAGCACCTGCTCTCATCAATTCGCCATAACCCCAATATTAGGTGGATTGAGGTGGGAGGCACCGAGTACAAGTGCTCTCTATTTGCTGATGATGTCCTAGTATATATCACTCAATCACATATATCCATCCATGCTGTTATGGCTGAAATAGATCACTTTGTTACATGGTCAAATTTTAAAATCAATGCAGCGAAGTCTGAGGCCCTCGATGTCTCCCTCCCCAAATCCATATAGGATTCCATCCAGTCCAACTTTCCCTTTGCCTGGCCCTCACAGGGTATCAAATACTTAGGAATTCCTATTCATAGAGACCTCTCCCATCTATGTTATCTTAATTTTGGGCCCTTTATTGAACAACTCCATACAGACCACGGTTGGAAAGTTAGAACTGTAAGATTCACTACGTGAACCGCTGGTGTTTTGTGGAAAAGCACATGTACACTGCGTTCCAAATTATTATGCAAAAAGTGTTTAGGAGTGATAAGGGAAGAATTTGTTTGTTTGTCAGTTAAACTCATTGATGGTGATGTGTGTCAGGGCTCTTTATATCACTGTTATCAATTGCAGACACCTGTGCTAATTAGTTTGGCAGGTGTGTCCAATGAAAGGCAAGACTACTTAAGAAGGCTCTCTCACATTATTAAGCAGCCTACATTTTCTGCCAAAATGGGAAAGAAAAAGGATGTGTCGGCTGCTGAGAAGCAACAAATTGTGGAGTGTTTAGGTCAAGGCATGACTACAATCAACATTGTGCGATGATCAGGATGAAGTGTCTTGGCAATCAAGAAGTATGTAGCTGATTCACAGTACACACGTGTGCGTGCTGATAAGGGCAAATTGAGGACTCTTTCCTACATGCAATTACGTCAGGTTGAAAGAGCAGCGGCAAAAAAGCCTTGTCATAGAGGCAGACAAGTTTTTGAAGATGCTTGTGCCTCCAACGTCCCCGAACAACAAGATGCAGGGTCCTTCAGAGGTTTGCAGCTGTGCATACGCCATCCTGTCGACCTCCTCTATCCACTTCACACAAGCAGAAACGGCTCCAGTGGGCCAAACATTACATGAAGACTGATTTCAAAACAGTTTTGTTCACGGATGAGTGCCGTGCAGCGCTCGATGGTCCAGATGGATGGAGTGGAGGATGGCTGGTTGATGGACACCCCACGCAAACACGGCTACAGCGCCAACAAGAAGGAGGTGAAGTAATGTTTTGGGCTGGAATCATGGGGAGAGAGATTGTCGGCCCCTTTAGGATCCCTGAAGGCGCTAAAGATGAACTCCATAATGTATGTGGATTTTCTCAAACAGCACTTCCTGCCATGGTTCAAGAAGAACCGTGTATTTCACAGCAAGATCATTTTTCTGCATGATAATGCACCATCTCATGCTGCACATAAAACATCTGCATCTCTGGCTGATATGGGCATAAAAGGGGACAAACTTATGGTGTGACCCCCATGCTCCCCTGACCTCTACCCCATTCAGAACCTTTGGAGCATCATTAAAAGGAGTGTCTATGATGGCGGGAGGCTGTTCACATCTAAGCAACAGCTCTGGGAGGGTATTCTGTCCTCATGCAAAACAATTGAAGCAGAAACCATCCAAAACCTGACAAATTCAATGGACGAGAGAGTTCAGAAGCTCCTTTCGAACAAGGGGTCCTATGTGAAAATGTAACATCACCTAGAATAAAGTTTTGAGTTTAAAACTGTTTGATTTCAGTTTCTAACAACCTGCTAATGCTTATAATTTCAAAAATGACCATTTTTTTGGTCTTTATTAAAATGAAAAGGTTGATCGAAAAGTTTGGGGGATCTAAGATGGTGGCAACTCAGTAGTCATGATTACTTCGAATTCTGACAATATGAGGGTCATGCTGCAGGTAGTGCAGCAAGAAGGCACTTATGTGTCTTGCGCATCTCGGAGCCCCAAAATTATTTTCCGGGCTAGATGCAGCTAAAAATTATTTTTAATTTTAAATCTGGTGAAGCTTTAGTATAGATGGCCTAATAGGATCAGTGCTGCACACTGCTACAAAGCCCAAATTATTTTCCAGCCAAGATACAGATAAACATGATTAGTAATTTGAAAGCTTAAAACGGTTGGTAGGGTGATTTTAACCAATCATCAAGCTTTTACTCTCCCCAGGATGACACAGGGGTAGAAAAGTCGTTTCGGATCCATGATTTGTTCATCTTTATGAACGTGAGTCTGTCTACATTATCAGTGCAGAGCCGCGTGCGCTTATCTGTCAGCACACCACCAGCAGCGCTGAACACACGTTCAGACAGAACGCTGGCTGCGGGGCATGACAAGATCTCCAAGGCGTAAGTGGCTAGCTCCAGCCATTTATCCAAATTGGAAGCCCAAAAAGAGCAAGGGTCCAGTGACACAGTCGTGGCTTCAATGTTTACTTGGAGATACTCCTGTACCATCGTCTCTAGGCGTTGACTATGTGTCAGACTTCTTGTCTCCTGTGGCCTTGCAAAGGATGGGCTAAAAAAGTGGTGAAATGATTCCGCAAAATTGATGTTACCAGCAGATACTGTGGTTCTGTTACGGTTTGAGTGCTGAACACTTGACGGTCCCACGGTTGGCAAGTTGGAACTGTGAGATTCACTACGTGCACCACTGGTATTTTGTGGAAAAGCACATGTAAGATTCTGCAACAGTCTCTGCTGATACTCCTGCATGCGTGCATCCCTTTCTATGGCAGGAATAATTTCTGCAAATTTACTTTTGTACCGGGGATCTAACAGTGTGGCAACCCAGTAGTCAGGATTATTTCTAATTCTCACAATTCGAGGGTCATGTTGCAGGTAGTGCAGCAAGAAGGCACTCATGTGTGTTGCGCATCCAGGAGCACCAAGTCCCTGTTGTGTTGGTGGCGAGGTAACAATCATGCTTCCTTCCTCTGTCCTCTCCCCCCAACCTCGCACAACAGAAATGTGATCAAGGTCTCCCTCATCTGATGAGTCTTCCATCAGTTAGTCCTCCACTTCTTCCTGGGCTCCTGCACCTTCCTCACTAGTTTGGCTGCTACCATGCGCCCTGGTAAAACCATCTCCCCCACCCTCACATGCCTGCCGCCTTGGTGCTGCCGACCGTCTGGACCTTGCAGATGTTAGCCCTTCCGCATACAACTCCTCCTCCTCTACTTCCTCCACCTCCTCTTGTGCCACCACCTGACTCCGAATTCTGTTTAACATGTGCTCCAGCATGTAAATCACCGGAATAGTCATGCTGATAATGGCATCGTCAGCACTAAACATCTTCGTCGCCATTTCAAAACTGTGCAGAAGGGTGCATAGGTCCCTGATCTGAGACCACTCCTCCAGCGTGATTTGCCCCACCTCTGAATCTCGTTGGCCCAGGCTATACGTCAGAACGTATTGCACCAGGGCTTGTCGGTGCTGCCACAGTCGCTGCAACATGTGCAGAGTTGAATTCCACCGGGTAGGCACATCGCATTTTAGCCGGTGAAGTGGCAGGCCCAACGACTTCTGTAGAGATGTAAGTCGCTGAGCTGCGGGATGCGAACGGCGGAAGTGAGCACACAGCGACCGTGCCCTCTGCAGAAGGCCATCTAGTCTGGGATAGTGGGCTAAAAATTGCTGGACAACCAGGTTCAACACGTGAGCCATACAAGGCACGTGTGTGACATTGCCCCGGCGAAGGGCCGCACCCAGGTTTGCAGCATTGTCGCACACGGCCTTCCCTGGTTTCAGGTCCAGTGGAGACAACCATCCATGAAATTGGTTCTCCAGAGCTGACCACAACTCCTCAGCTGTGTGACTCACATTTCCCAGACATTTCAATGTAAAAACCGCCTGATGACGTTGAGACCTACTGCCAGCATAGTAAGGAGGTGTGCAGGATCACTTCTGCGCAGTTAGAAAGTTTGTGGCATGACCAGACAGGCTTTGGGTGCAGGTGGAAGACCGAGAGGAGGTTGAGGAGGCAGAAGCAGTGGAGGAACTTTGACATAAAGAGGATTGACGCACAACTCGTGGGGACGGCAAGACTTGGACAGCAGCCCCTTGGCCTGCTGTCACCATAGTTACCCAGTGCCCAGTCAGCGACATGTAACGCCCCTGTCCATGCCTACTCGTCCAAGTGTCTGTGGTGAAATGCACCCTGTCACACACAGAGTTTCTCAAAGAAGCGGTGATGTTGTGTGCGACATGCTGGTGGAGCGCAGGCACACCTTTCTTTGAGAAGTAGTGCCGACTGGGCATCTGGTACTGGGGCACTGCGACGGACATAATGTCTCGAAAATCCTCTGTGTCCACCAGGCGGAAAGGCAGCATTTCTGTAGCCAAGAGCTTGCAGATGGTGAAATTCAACCTCTTAGCTTTCTCATGGCTAGGAGGAAATGGTCTTTTACTTGTCCACATCTAAGGGACCGAGGGCTGGCTATTGTGCTTAGACGGGGTTGATAAGGGTGTCCCCGGCAAACTGCCGGTCTGTGAGGAAGATGCAGGCGGACATGTTAGGTTGCCTTGATCCAAAGGTGGTGCTATCGATGTCGGACAGCGCTCAACACCAGCTGGTGTTCCCACCTCCAAAGAAAATGATGACCTGCCAATCACGCTGGCTGTTGCGGGTAAAGAGGTGGCAGGTCTGCGCCCCAAAACAGGTGTGACTGCTGTCCCCCCAGTCACAGAAGATGAAGAGGGCGCGGATGCACAAGATATGGCAGACGGTGGTTGGCCCGGCCGGCTAGGCCGCATTGTAGCACACTGAGCTTCCCACTGCAACTTATGCTTCATGTCCATGTGCCGGTTCATGCATGAAGTACTCAAACTATGTATTTTTTGGCCTCTACTTAGCTTTTGCTGACAAATGTTACAGATAACACGAGTTGGGTCATCTTTATCGATCTGAAAAAATGCCCAGGCTATGCAAGGCTTAGCACCCATGCGACCTGAAGAGCCACCACGACTTGTGGTGAGAGGCAGAGTTGTGTTTGAGGATGCAGTTGTTGACGTGCTTCCAGTACTATGTCTCTGTCCAGGAAGCGCAACCTGACCTCGTCGTCACTACCATCTTCCTCCACCTCCTCTGCTGACCTCATCTCTTGGCTGACTGTGGGTTGACAGTAAGTGGGATCTCCAACCTCATCATCATCACCCTGTGCGTTATCACACCCGTCGTCCTCAGAGCCAACCTGTTCCTGCCCTGACAAAAAACTAAAGTTGTCGCTCCAATCAGGTATTTGAGTCTTATCATCGTCTTCCTCATTGTCTCCACCAACAGGAGTTACAGTTTGGGAATGAGGGTCTACATTATGGTCAGAACCTTCTGCGTCTGGTCCTGGATCCGACTCATAAAGATTCTGGGCATCAGTGCAGATCATTTCCTCGTCTGGATTCACAGAAGCGCTGGAGTCGACCTCTGATTCCCAGGCTATAGTATGAGTAAACAGCTCTGCAGACTCAACCATCTGTTCTACCTCATACTCAGACGGGCAGCTGGAGATTTGGGAGCTGTGAGGAAGCAAGTGCGATTGGGGTGACACCTTTGAGGACTGGAGTATTTGTGATGTTGAAGTTGATGTGGAGGAGAGCCCACTTAAAGGAGCACTTGATATCCGTTGAAGCACCTGCTGTTTTTGTGCCTCATCTGGAATTTGTAGCGATTGGCGTGGCCGTAAGAAAGGGATCTTATCACATTGTCCGCTAAAAGAAGTAGACATTTTAGTTTGGCTGGAAGATGGTCTTTCTTCTACAGATGTTACTGTTGCTTTAACACCTACCCCACGGACACAACCTTTTTTCCCCTTCCCAACACGCCTATTCCCCTTTCCACCAGCAGCAGGCCTTTTTCCACTCATTTTGGTGGTTAACTAATTCACAACTCTGGAGTTGTTTGCACAAAAAAAACAATGGACGGTAACCGAGCAGAGCTGAGTGGCCAAACTGTGGTATTAGGCCAAAACTATTGGCTGGGTTAGATGCAGAAAAAAATATATTCAATTTGCAACCTGATGGAGGTCAGTATAGATGGACTAATACAACAAGTCCCACACACAGCTAGAAGCCCAATATTTTTTCAGAGGTAGATGCAGAAAAAAATATATTCAGTTTGCAACCTGATGGAGGTCAGTATAGATGGAATAATACAACAAGTCCCACACACAGCTAGAAGCCCAATATTTTTTCAGAGGTAGATGCAGAAAAAAATATATTCAGTTTGCAACCTGATGGAGGTCAGTATAGATTGACTAATACAACAAGTCCCACACACAGCTAGAAGCCCAATATTATTTCAGAGGTAGATGCAGAAAAAAATATATTCAGTTTGCAACCTGATGGAGGTCAGTATAGATGGACTAATACAACAAGTCCCACACACAGCTAGAAGCCCAAATATTTTTTCAGAGGTACTGTAGATGCAGATAAAAATTATTTTTAATTTGCAACCTGATGGAGGTCAGTATAGATGGACTAATAGAGAAAGTCCGACACACTGCTAGAAGGCCAAATATTTTTTCAGAGCTAGATGCAGAAAAAAATTATATTCAGTTTGCAACCTGATGGAGGTCAGTATAGATGGACTAACAGAGAAAGTCCCACACACTGCTTTAAGGCCAAATATTTTTTCAGAGCTAGATGCAGAAAAAAATTATATTCAGTCTGCAACCTGATGGAGGTCTGTATAGATGGATTAATAGAACAAGACCCACACACAGCTAGAAGCCCAATATTTTTTCAGAGGTAGATGCAGAAAAAAATATATTCAGTTTGCAACCTGATGGAGGTCAGTATAGATGGACTAATACAACAAGTCCCACACACAGCTAGAAGCCCAATATTTTTTCAGAGGTAGATGCAGAAAAAAATATATTCAGTTTGCAACCTGATGGAGGTCAGTATAGATGGACTAATACAACAAGTCCCACACACAGCTAGAAGCCCAAATATTTTTTCAGAGGTACTGTAGATGCAGATAAAAATTATTTTTAATTTGCAACCTGATGTAGGTCAGTATAGATGGACTAATAGAGAAAGTCCGACACACTGCTAGAAGGCCAAATATTTTTTCAGAGCTAGATGCAGAAAAAAATTATATTCAGTTTGCAACCTGATGGAGGTCAGTATAGATGGACTAACAGAGAAAGTCCCACACACTGCTAGAAGGCCAAATATTTTTTCAGAGCTAGATGCAGAAAAAAATTATATTCAGTTTGCAACCTGATGGAGGTCAGTATAGATGGACTAACAGAGAATGTCCCACACACAGCTAGAAGCCCAATATTTTTTCAGAAATAGATGCAGAAAAAAATATATTCAGTTTGCAACCTGATGGAGGTCAGTATAGATGGACTAATACAACAAGTCCCACACACAGCTAGAAGCCCAATATTTTTTCAGAGGTAGATGCAGAAAAAAATATATTCAGTTTGCAACCTGATGGAGGTCAGTATAGATGGACAAATACAACAAGTCCCACACACAGCTAGAAGCCCAATATTTTTTCAGAGGTAGATGCAGAAAAAAATATATTCAGTTTGCAACCTGATGGAGGTCAGTATACATGGACTAATACAACATGTCCCACACACAGCTAGAAGCCCAATATTTTTTCAGAGGTAGATGCAGAAAAAAATATATTCAGTTTGCAACCTGATGGAGGTCAGTATAGATGGACTAATACAACAAGTCCCACACACAGCTAGAAGCCCAATATTTTTTCAGAGGTAGATGCAGAAAAAAATATATTCAGTTTGCAACCTGATGGAGGTCAGTATAGATGGACTAATACAACAAGTCCCACACACAGCTAGAAGCCCAATATTTTTTCAGAGGTAGATGCAGAAAAAAATATATTCAGTTTGCAACCTGATGGAGGTCAGTATAGATGGACTAATACAACAAGTCCCACACACAGCTAGAAGCCCAAATATTTTTTCAGAGGTACTGTAGATGCAGATAAAAATTATTTTTAATTTGCAACCTGATGGAGGTCAGTATAGATGGACTAATAGAGAAAGTCCGACACACTGCTAGAAGGCCAAATATTTTTTCAGAGCTAGATGCAGAAAAAAATTATATTCAGTTTGCAACCTGATGGAGGTCTGTATAGATGGATTAATAGAACAAGACCCACACACAGCTAGAAGCCCAATATTTTTTCAGAGGTAGATGCAGAAAAAAATATATTCAGTTTGCAACCTGATGGAGATCGGTATAGATGGACTAATACAACAAGTCCCACACACAGCTAGAAGCCCAATATTTTTTCAGAGGTAGATGCAGAAAAAAATATATTCAGTTTGCAACCTGATGGAGGTCAGTATAGATGGACTAATACAACAAGTCCCACACACAGCTAGAAGCCCAAATATTTTTTCAGAGGTACTGTAGATGCAGATAAAAATTATTTTTAATTTGCAACCTGATGGAGGTCAGTATAGATGGACTAATAGAGAAAGTCCGACACACTGCTAGAAGGCCAAATATTTTTTCAGAGCTAGATGCAGAAAAAAATTATATTCAGTTTGCAACCTGATGGAGGTCAGTATAGATGGACTAACAGAGAAAGTCCCACACACTGCTAGAAGGCCAAATATTTTTTCAGAGCTAGATGCAGAAAAAAATTATATTCAGTTTGCAACCTGATGGAGGTCAGTATAGATGGACTAACAGAGAAAGTCCCACACACTGCTAGAAGGCCAAATATTTTTTCAGAGCTAGATGCAGAAAAAAATTATATTCAGTTTGCAACCTGATGGAGGTCTGTATAGATGGATTAATAGAACAAGACCCACACATAGCTAGAAGCCCAATATTTTTTCAGAGGTAGATGCAGAAAAAAATATATTCAGTTTGCAACCTGATGGAGGTCAGTATAGATGGACTAATACAACAAGTCCCACACACAGCTAGAAGCCCAATATTTTTTCAGAGGTAGATGCAGAAAAAAATATATTCAGTTTGCAACCTGATGGAGGTCAGTATAGATGGACTAATACAACAAGTCCCACACACAGCTAGAAGCCCAAATATTTTTTCAGAGGTACTGTAGATGCAGATAAAAATTATTTTTAATTTGCAACCTGATGGAGGTCAGTATAGATGGACTAATAGAGAAAGTCCGACACACTGCTAGAAGGCCAAATATTTTTTCAGAGCTAGATGCAGAAAAAAATTATATTCAGTTTGCAACCTGATGGAGGTCAGTATAGATGGACTAATAGAATGATGCTATGCCCAAAAGATTTTACTTCACTAGGTGCAGTAAAAAATTGGTATTCTATACACAGGTGGTATATTTTGCAACACAGATAGGCTACTCCACTGACTAACACACTCTGCAATAGGCCAAAAAGGATTAGCTTTGCTAGATTCAGCCAAATGCTGTGAAAAAAACTGGCACAGCACTGGCACAGACCTGCCTGGCAAAAACTGATAGGAACTGATGTAACCTAGTCCTGAAAAGGACTCCAATTACAATTAGTCTTTACTCCCACAATCTATCTATTTAAGAGCACAGACCTCCCTGATAAAAGTCGTAGGAAATGCTGTAACCTAGTCCTTAAAAGGACTGCAATCACAACTATTCCCTACTCCCAAGCTATCTGTATATTTGTGCGAAAATTGGCTTGAAATTAACAAGGTATAGCGCACACAGCAACTGCGGTGCCGTCTAACACGCAGCTGCAGCAGTGAGAAAATGGTGGCGACGGGGAAAATGGCTTGGTCTTATATGGCAAGGACATGTGACATACACTGCCAATGACACATGCCCTTGCTTGTGTGAAAAAAAGCACTTCGCTCCGTGTGTGCGCTGCTGATAGGCTGACAGATTGCACCTCCCCACTGCAAATGCGGGAAAGAGAAAAAAAAATGGAGATCTTCATTGTTCCTGCAGAGATCCATCCCCTGCCCCTCCCCCCATCCCGCTGTACACTCAAACTGCGTATTAACATTAATTTTCATCATTACTGAGAAAAAATCCAGTTATGATTTTGGTGCACGAACAGTTATCGAACATAACCTCGAACAGCCGAATTTTTCTCAAATTGTTCGTGTTCGCCGAACGGCTCGAACACCGCCAAAAACAGCTCGAATATGAGATTGGCGAACAGTTCGAGTAGAACAATGCTCATCTCTAATTGCAAGTTGCTCCATCCTAATTTTTGGCAGCTTTTGCTTGCAAGGCATAAGCAAATTCTATGGGACACCCACTCCCCAATAATGGGACTTATGTTTGTAATATGCTGTACTGCATGGCTCTTGTAAGGGGCACTGCAAGTTGCTCCGTCCTAATTTTTGGCAGTTTTTGCTGGGAAAGCATAAGCAAATACTATGGGACACCCACTCCCCAATAATGGGACTTATGTTTGTAATATGCTGCACTGCATGGCTCTTGTAAGGGGCACTGCAAGTTGCTCTGTCCTAATTTTTGGCAGCTTTTGCTTGGAAAGCATAAGCAAATACTATGGGAGACCCACTCCCCAATAATGGGACTTATGTTTGTAATATGCTGTACTGCATGGCTCTTGTAAGGGGCATTGCAAGTTGCTCCGTCCTAATTTTTGGCAACTTTTGCTTGCAAGGCATAAGCAAATACTATGGGACACCCACTCCCCAATAATGGGACTTATGTTTGTAATATGCTGTACTGCATGGCTCTTGTAAGGGGCATTGCAAGTTGCTCCGTCCTAATTTTTGGCAGCTTTTGCTTGCAAGGCATAAGCAAATACTATGAGACACCCACTCCCCAATAATGGGACTTATGCTTGTAATATGCTGTACTGCATGTGACGCGCCCCCTGGGCCGTGTGTACACGTGTGTGGGATACCCGGTGCCGGGTCTCTGGGGTCTGTAGTCTCCGTGGCGGTGACCCGGTCCCGTGGCTCAGGCTGGTCAAACCAGTGGCAGTCTTTCTTAGGTTTTGAGGTTAATTGTCCGACTGCACCACCCGTGGATTGCGGTCAGGGAGTACCACCGCTGCGAGGCAGACCGCTGAGGCTGGTGTTGTGTGCGCAGCAGAGAATGGGATAACTCCCCACGGGAGGAGTATAGCCTCAGGGCAGTGAGTGTGGATGAGGGGGGTGATGGTGCACGAGTGCAGCAGGAACGACTCAGAGTCTTTGCAGTGCAGTTCAGGGTCTTTACTGATGATTATAAGGTAGACCCTCCCGGGAATACTGGCTAGCATAAGAGGCCTGGTCAGTCTGTGAGCAAGCAGGAGTTCCCCTGGCCAGGTGGAGTTGTAGGCCTCCCTGTCTGTCTGCACTCTTCCTGACTACCTTGCTGTAAGCGGGTAGAAGTAGCCCACGTCCCTGAGTGTACCGTGTAGTGCTCACCCGTATGGCTGGTGACTTGGGGCCTTCTGTTAGCCTCCGCTCCATGACGGCGGTGCTGGTCCCTTGCTTGTGACTGAGCCTCCGGGCTTCTATGGCCAGAGGACCTGAAATCCCCTGCCGGCTGGTTTCTGCTGCTGGATATATAAGTCCTCACAGCCTCGGACTCCTGTGTCCGGTTCCTATTGTCTTCTGCCAGGGCGAGCTCTGCTCAGCTTCCAGCCCCTGGTCTTTAGCTCCTACAGAGCTCCTTGCTGTTACTTTCCCTTGCTCTCACTCTGACTCTGACTGTTCTCTGTTCTCTGACTCACTCAACCCCGCCCCAGATCCAGTTTATAAGGGCAGAATTCTCCCCTCCCAGGACTGGGGCAGGAGGATGTTGCTGTTATATTCTGCTACCAGAGCTAAGGAAAGAGAGGAGATCTGTCCCTACGATAGAACTCAGCTTTATCCCTACGATGTAACAGGGGACCTGATCCTGCGATCAGACCTGCTAAAGTCCTAAGCTAGTCTGTACGGAGACCTATAGATGTGGGGAAGGAATCCCTACAAGTACTAAGGACTGGGAGGAAAATGGGACACCTCCTAACAGAAATAGTAGCAGACAGACAAACAAACAAAATATATAGAACACTGAGATCCGTAGACCAAGCAAACTAACAGAGTTAGATACAGAGCACAGGCTAGATAGAAAGTAGTTATACAATGAAGTCCAGCAAAGCCAGAAGGGCGGAGCAGGATTAAATAGGCCAACAAGGTCATGTGACCAGCAAAGGAAAAAACCTAAGAGCAAGGTTCTAACAGTACCCCCCCTTCTAAGAGGATCCTCCGGATCCCCTAGGACCAGGCTTATCAGGAAATCTCCTGTGAAACGCTCTGATAAGTCTGGACGCGGAAACATCATCTGACCTCATCCAAGAGTTATCCCCGGGTCCGAAACCTTTCCAGGCCACAAGATACTGCAAACTACCTCTATACCGTCTAGAGTTAAGGATGCGAGAAATTTCATATTCCCCGTCCTCCACCACCGGAGGAACAGAGGCAGAGGCGTCACCATCCGACACAACAGCTTTTTTTAACAGAGAGACATGAAATACCGGATTAATTCTCCAGGAGGTAGGAACCTCCAACCTAACAGCAGATTGGTTGACAACCTGAAGCACCTTAAAGGGCCCTACAAACTTGGGACCCAATTTCTTAGAAGGAATCCTCAACCGCAGATTCCTAGAGGACAACCAAACCATGTCACCAACAGCGAACAAAACCTCCTGTCGTTTCCTATCAAAGTAGTCTTTAGATTTTCTGTTGGCCTCCTGAAGATTACCACGCACATCCGTCCAAACTCTCTCCAAATCACCGGAAAAATTCTCCTCCTCAGGCACGGCAGATCCCAACTTGGAGAACGACCCAAACGACGGATGTCTCCCAGAACAACAAAAAAAAGGCGAACAACCAGCAGAAGAAGATGTATGATTGTTCAGAGCAAATTCAGCAAGTGGCAGAAACTCAGACCACCCCTCTTGATTGTCTGCCACAAAACAACGCAAGAACTGCTCAACATCCTGGTTTTTCCTTTCTGTCTGGCCATTAGATTCAGGATGATATCCGGACGAGAACGATAAATGAACTCCCAACCTGTCACAAAAGGCACGCCAAAAACGAGCCACGAACTGAGGACCCCTATCAGAAACAATGTCAGTAGGAACGCCATGAAGTCTGACAATTTCCTTGACAAAGGCCTTAGCGAGAGTTTTAGCGCATGGCAGTTTGACGAAGGGAACCAAGTGACACATCTTGCTAAAACGGTCCACGACCACCCAGATGACAGTAAAACCCTCAGAGGGGGGAAGGTCAGTTATAAAGTCCATAGCCAAATGTGTCCAAGGAGCACTGGGAACCTCCAAAGGACAAAACAACCCCGCAGCAGGAGTATGTGAGGACTTAGATCTAGCACATATAGTACATTGACGCACCCACTTAATGACTTCCTTCTGCCATCCAGGCCACCAAAAACTGCGACCCACCAGTCTCTTGGTCTCAGAGATTCCGGGATGACCTGCCAACCGAGATTCGTGACACTCAACAAACAAATCTCTCCTAAAGGTCCCAGGCACAAACAACCTCCCATGAGGAGTGTTAGATGGGGCATTCTCCTGTGCTTTAAGAATCTCATCTTCCAAAACGGAGTCCAAAGCAGCTATCACAACACCTTCTTGTAAAATGTTCTCCTCTTTCTCAGCACCGACTATGGGAGAAAAACTGCGAGACAAGGCATCCGCCTTAACATTCTTAGTACCAGGGATGTAAGTAACGGAGAAATTAAACCGCGAGAAAAACAGTGCCCACCTAGCCTGACGGGCATTCAGGCGCTTGGCAGCATCAAGATATATCAGATTTTTATGATCCGTAAGAACCTGAACGGGAAATTCCGCACCTTCCAAGAAGTGGCGCCAGTGTTCAAATGCGAGTTTAATAGCCAATAATTCCCGATTACCAATATCGTAATTCAGTTCAGTCTCCGAAAAATTTTTTGAAAAAAAGGCACAGGGATGTAATCCATCCCCGTTATCCTGAGACAATACTGCGCCAACCCCCACAGAGGAAGCATCAACTTCAACCAAAAACGGCTTAGTCACATCAGGCTGCATAAGGATGGGAGCAGAGGTGAACCTCTCCTTGAGATACACAAAAGCTTCAATAGCCTCAGAAGACCACTGAACCGCATCAGCACCTTTCCTGGTGAGATCGGTCAGAGGTTTGACAATACTAGAAATTTTTTTTATGAATTTTCTGTAATAATTGGCGAAACCTAAAAACCTCTGTATCGATTTCAAACCAATAGGCCTAGGCCATTCCTGTACAGCTTGAACTTTAACCGGGTCCATCTCAAAACCTTCGCTGGAGATAATGTAACCCAAAAAACTAATTCTCTGTACAGCGATCTCACATTTCTCCAGCTTAGCAAAAAGCGAATTGTCCATTAACAACTGTAATACCTCACGTACGCTCCGCCAATGAGACTCCAGATCCGGCGAATAAATCAAAATGTCATCCAAATACACAACCACATTTTTGCCGATCAAAGGTCTAAGGATGTCATTAATAAGATTATGAAAAAATGCAGGAGCATTAGTAAGACCAAAAGGCATAACCAGATTCTCAAAATGACCCACAGGAGTGTTAAAAGCAGTCTTCCATTCGTCACCCTCCTTCATGCGCAACAGATTGTATGCCCCCTTAAGGTCAATTTTAGAGAACCACTTGGCCCCCATTAACTGGTTAAATAAATCAGGAATCAATGGCAGTGGGTAAGGATTGCGTACAGTAATTTTGTTAATCTCACGAAAATCCAGACAAGGACGTAAACCGCCGTCCTTTTTTTTTTACAAAAAAAAATCCAACCGCCACAGGAGACTTAGAAGGCCTAATGTGACCAGCGGCCAAACTTGTCTGTATGTATTCCTCCAAAGCCTTCCTCTCAGGAATAGTAAGGTTAAATAAACGACTTTTAGGAAGAGTCGCTCCAGGGACAAATTCAATAGAATAATCATAGTCTCTATGGGGAGGAAAAACCTGCGATTCCTTCTCAGAAAAAACTCTCCAAAAATCCTGAATAGGAACAGGCAATTCTCCCCTATCCAAAGCTGCAATACGCCCGTTACAACACTTGTCATAACATTTATGGCTCCAGGATTTAATTTCACTGGTAGACCAATCCAGTACAGGATTGTGAAATTTTAACCAGGGCAATCCCAATATTACTGGAGAAGGCAAGTTATTCAAACCTACCAAATCCAATTTCTCATGGTGAACACCATTAATAGTGAGAGGAAATTCACAGACCTTGAGAGTAATATTCTTCAAAGGGGAACCATCCACAGAAACCACAGCAATGGGGGATGATAAAGGTTCGGGTTTTAAATTGAGTCTTTCCAAGAATCCCCCATCAATTACATTCAGAGTAGACCCATAATCGACAAACACCCGAAATTCCATTCATTTTTCCTGAGCAATCGTGGAAGCAGCTAAAAATACACCCTTGGAATTTAAACAGGCAATACGGGCATGACTGACCATTTTTTTTTCTTTCTTCATACGAAGCTCACAGCCTTTAATCAAATGACCAGATTTTCCGCAATAGAAACACAAGCCTTCAAAAAATCTACGGTCTTTTTCTTGAGAGCGAGGTGCCACCGATCCAATCTCCATCGGTTCACCACTGTTAGTACACACATTCTCATAACCAGAAACTGACATAGCAGAGGATTTGCTCTCATTAACCCTTGCACGCAGTCTCCTATCAACCCGTATAGCTAATTGCATAGCCTGTTGCAAATCTTCAGGTGTAGGATAAGCAATTAGCAGGTCTTTAACCCTTTCATTGAGCCCAGCAAGAAATAGACTTTTCAGAGCAGAATCGTTCCACCCTGTTTGAGTAGACCATCGACGGAAATGAGTACAATATTTTTCCACATTACCTGATCCCTGTCTCAAACGTCTTAACTCAGTCTCAGCTGATGCGACACGGTCAGGATCATCATATAATAGCCCCAAAGCAGAAAAAAAACTATCCACTGATCTGAAGCATGTATCACTAGGTTGCAAAGAAAAGGCCCACTCCTGAGGCTCTTTGCGCAAAAGTGACATTATGAACCCTATGCGCTGGGATTCATCCCCAGAGGACTTGGGTCTCAAACGAAAATACAATAAGCAAGCATTTTTAAATGAAAAAAATTCTCGGTGTTCACCAAAAAATAAATCCGGCAAACATACCTTAGGCTCCAAGAAATGTGCTCCAGGACAGTTACTCACGTGCTGACGGAGCTCGGCCACCTCCAGAGAGAGTCCCTGCAGGCGATGAGCCAAATCCTGAACCGACACCATGATGGAACAGAAAAATCTTTCCTTAGAGAATTTGCAGGCTGGACTTACTGTTATGTTCTGCTACCAGAGCTAAGGAAAGAGAGGAGATCTGTCCCTACGATAGAACTCAGCTTTATCCCTACGATGTAACAGGGGACCTGATCCTGCGATCAGACCTGCTAAAGTCCTAAGCTAGTCTGTACGGAGACCTATAGATGTGGGGAAGGAATCCCTACAAGTACTAAGGACTGGGAGGAAAATGGGACACCTCCTAACAGAAATAGTAGCAGACAGACAAACAAACAAAATATATAGAACACTGAGATCCGTAGACCAAGCAAACTAACAGAGTTAGATACAGAGCACAGGCTAGATAGAAAGTAGTTATACAATGAAGTCCAGCAAAGCCAGAAGGGCGGAGCAGGATTAAATAGGCCAACAAGGTCATGTGACCAGCAAAGGAAAAAACCTAAGAGCAAGGTTCTAACAGTTGCATGTTTAAGGGATCCTGACCAGGAAACCTCCCACTTGCTCTCCGACGTAATATCTCTATTACTGTGGTGACCAGACCCCTGGGGTGCCACACATGGCTCTTGTAAGTTCTTGTAAGTTGCAGTTCCTCATAATTTTTGGAAAGCCTTCCATTCACTGCTTAGGCCAACAGTGCACAGGAGACCCAGTTGCTATAAATGGAAAAAAAGGTTTAGTTAACGCCTCTGACCTCCATGTCATTTCCAAGGGGCATTGGAGTGCCTCGAAATTTTTGGTAGGCATTGTACCCACTGTATGCCCTATAACTGTGTAGCCGAACCGCTCCTTTTGTTACAGAAACATATCCTACAAGACATATCTGGTTGACTGGCCTGATATTGATGTGAATGGTCCCTGTTCCTCCTGCTCTTTCTCCTTTGCCACTACCTCATCCATCATTTATCACCTGAAGCTTTGTTTTAACGGGAGTCATAGAACTTGGATAGTAGCAGGAAAACATCCAGCAATCCTCGGAGGAGGTAGGATATGCGCCAAAACGCTGACCACCTCAGGCCTAGCCGCTACTACATACATGCGCTTGCATTACAACAAAACAAAGCAGATTCTAACTTCTATCATCCTCATCATGCTCCTCACCTTGGCACTCTCAACTCCCCTGATGGAGAAGCCAGGGCCCACCGGAGGAGTCTGATAGTTCGGTGGGCTCGGCCAATGCTGCCCTAAAGCAGGCCAGGCTAAGAAAAGTGTGGGAAAGGTTACCGGGACAAATAGGGGTGGCTTGGGACCGAGTATGTACACCTGGCCACCCCCTGGAGGCTGGGGAGCAAGCGGGGACACCAGGCCACCAGGCGGCTGGGGACTGAGTATGGATACCAGGCCGCCGACACAGCCATGGCGTGGTGGCCAGATTCCGCCTCCACATGCCTAAAAGGCCCAATTTAAAGTGCAAGCAAGCAAGCAGTATGGTACTGCAGCCTGGGGGTGGGTGGGTGGCAGACTTGCACTTGCGCTTGCATTGCAAGGAATGGGAGAGGTACAATTGAACACTGCCCTGGGACAAGGACTTGAATGGGGATAGTTGCAAGTCTGCAATGACAGGTGCAAGGTGGGAGGCATCTTCGCATGTACCATGAACAGGGGTTTGGCATGCACACACTACAGCGGAATAGGCTCTCCTTCCCACTAAATGCACTGGGGAGGGCACAGGTATTGTTTTGGTATACGTGCTTAATCTTATGTATAAGGCACACCAGGACAAATAGGGGCGGCTGGGGACTGAGTATGGATACCTTGCTGCCGGAGCAGCCATGAGGTATTGGCCAGCTTCGGCCTCCTCCAAACTAAAAGGCCCCATTTCAAGTGCAAGCTAGCAGTAAGGAATTGCAGTCTGGGGGTGGGTGGGTGGCAGGCTGCACACTTACACTTGCATTAAAAGAAAACATAGCAGATGCTAACTTCTGTCATCATCATCATGCTCCTCAGCTTGGCACTCTTAACTCCACTGATGGAGAGTCAGGGCCCACCGGAGGAGTCTGGTTCTCTGGTGGGCTCGTCCAATGCTGCCTAAAGCAGGCCGGGATAAGAAAAGTGTGTGGGAGGATGTTCCAAGGAGAAATAGGGGCGGCTGGGGACCGTTTGTGGACACCCGGCTGCCCACAGGCGGCTGGGGACCGTGTGTGGACACCCGGCCGCGGGGCGGCTGGGGAGCGAGTATGGACACCTGGCCGCCGGGCGGCTGGGGACTGAGTATGGATTCCAGGCCGCCAACACAGCCTTGACGTGGTGGCCAGATTCCGCCTCCACATGCCTAAAAGGCCCAATTTCAAGTTCAAGCAAGCAAGCAGTATGGTATTGCAGCCTGGGCGTGGGTGGGTGGCAGGCTGCATACTTGCGCTTGTATTGCAAGGAATGGGGGAGGTACAATTGAACACTGCCGTGGGACTAGAACTTGCATGGGGATAGTTGCAAGTCTGCATCTTCTGATGCGGCAAGGATCACTTATGATGGGCACACTTTTATGCAGTGACCTGGGTGTCAGAGATGCTTCCAGGGGTCTGCAACATGCTGTTCCCATGTCTTTTCTGCACTGTATGCATGTGTCACATAGCACATGGCCAGATAAGGTTGTAAAATGTTAAAATGACATTTCCCGGTGAATGCATTTGTCACGGTTGAAAGCAATGCAAAAGTGCAAAAATGCATAAAAAATGCTACTTGTGAACATAGCCCAAGGTGTGGAGGAGTATTTTTGTTTTTGGTTATTTTTTTTACCTTATACACAAGTCTTTACCCTGGAAAGGATGTTCCTTAACATATTTCACAGGAAAACAGGTTCAGTTTCGTTTTTGAACATTTTATTGTGAGCCAGTAAAAGTGGCCTAATACCTCTGACCACGTTGTTGACAGCAGTGACCTGGGGGTCAGAAATGCTTCCTGGGGCGATCCCCATGCTGTCCCCATGTCATTTGAGCACTGTCACTATCGTTTTGGGCACTTGTTAGGCTTTTAAAAGACTGCCGGGGGTGCCACCGCAAAGATGCTCAAGTCTCCCATAGACTAACATTGGGCTCGTTGCTCGGGTCGAGCACCCAAGTATCACGGCGAGCTCGGCCCGAGCTTCGAGCACCCGAGCATTTTAGTGCTCGCTCAACACTAGTCATAAACTTGTAAATAGCTCATGAAAGAATAAAGTTACGTTAAAACCAAGCACACCATTGTTTTTCTTATGAAATTTTCAATGCGTTTGATGTGCCACATGACCCTCAAACCATAGAAAAAAATAAAGTTGGATTCAAAATGGCCGCCATGGCCGCCACCTATCTGGAAACTTTTTCCCCCTCCCATATACTAATGTGCCACAAACAGGAAGTTGATATTACCAACAATTCCCATTTTATTTAGGTGTATCCATATAAATGGCCCACCCTGTACTTTAAAGGGGTATTCCCATCACCAAGATTCTATCCAATATGTAGTAATAATAATATTATTATTATTATTATTATTATTATTATTATTAGCAAATACCTCCAATTTGAAATGTAGTAAAGTTTTTCTTATTCGCTATGCCTCTTTCCTCATGTGCAGGCATTACAGGACGTTAGGCATCCATGGTTGTGACCACTGTTATCGTGACAGTTAGCTAGTTGCTAGTGGTTATACCATGGATATCTAAGGTCCTGCAATGCTTGCACATGAGGAAAGAGACATAGCAAATTAGAAAAACTATACTACATTTCTAATTGGAGGTATTTGCTAATATTATTATTATTACACCTACTACATATTGGGATAGGATCTTGGAGATGGGAATACCCCTTTTAAGCAAGAAATTTGTGAGAAAAATCCCACCAAACCTAAAACAGAGTCACATAGTTATATAATTATGTACAGTAGGTTTAAAGAAGACATAAGTCCATCAATTTCAACCTTTCTCCACCACTTACACATTCTCTATCGATAGATTATTTATAACGCACAATGCCATTTGTTGTGAGAAACACATCTAACCCTTTTTAAAAGCTGTTAAGGTAATTGCCATTGCTACCTCTTGTAGATCTTTTTTATTTTTTCCAATTTTCACTCCAGCACATTATTGCCTTTATGAATTCATAATATTTATTATATTTTTTGTGATTTTATTTAGAATAATTGATTTGCATTTTCTTTGCTTGGTTAGTAACTTCACCATTTGCATATATTGATTTTGTATATCTTGACTGGAAATTGATACATTGTCTACTGTGATCCATCTTATGGTCATTCTATCTTCTGATTCTGTCCTCTGGATGCAAACTTAAAGCTGATCTTGTTTTTACTCTAATTGTCAGTCTAATTGATGTGAACATTCACTCCTTTCCTATATAACAGCATTCTCAAACCTCTTTTAGATATCCTATGATTAAGGGTTCACTGTTCTAGCGCCAGAAACGCTTCAGGTTTACTTGTTTTTAATGAATTTTATATGATTTTCCAATAAATTGTCATATTTTTTATTTTCTGGTTGGAAGTGCCGTATACATCCTTTCCTTGTTTTTTCTAGTCCAAAGAGAATGCGTAGCATAGATCTTTAAGGCTTATAATTTAGGATTAAATCATTCTTTTCTATGTTTGAGTTTATTTAACTTTCAGAATGCGGACTATGCTCATTTCAATATTGGGATATTGGGCAAAGTGAGAGTACATTTGAATCACAGCCTTCCTTTTCTTTCTTCACGCTCTAAAAAAATTTTAGTGCTAAATTGCCAAATCAGGATATTTTAAACCGGTCTTTGAGTCTGTAGAGATTACACAGCAGCATCGTTAATGACTAAAGAGGTCAGTTTTTCTCCTACTCTAATGTGAGCTGGGCGAATAGATACAGTGGAGGGCTACTATGTTAAAACTGAAAGAGTCACTTGCTGTCAACTTCTAAAATATGGCATTTGTAATTCATGAAACTCACTAGCTCATTCTCTTACATGAAATCTTTTAAACCGGAAAAAACTATTTTAACGTGGCAATGTGCCATCTAGACTACTAGGCCGATGTGTAGCTTCACAGATCACATACAGGTGCTTCTCACAAAATCAGAATATCCTCAAAAAGTTAATTTATTTCAGTTCTTCAATACAAAAAGTGAAACTCCTTATATTATATAGAGTCATTACAAACAGAGTGATCTATTTCAAGTGTTTATTTCTGTTAATGTTGATGATTATGGCTTACAGCCAAGGAAAACAGAAAAGTACTTATCAATGGTAAGTGCACAGGCATCTAGACATGGAGTTTTGAGTTCAAGTCCCATCAGCGAACAGTGACTTTTTTTAAAATTATTATTATCAGTTGTAAAAGTCACTTGTCAAAGTCGGGTATCAAAGTCACTTAACAAAATCACTTAACAAAATCAGTTCCCAGACAGGGTATTTAGCCTCAAACTGACATAATTCTGATGTTTTACTTTGATGGACACGGTACATTGGGCTGAAATCACACATACAGTTTGTAATGCAACTTTTGAAGCATGTACAAGAGGGGATCTAAAAGGTAAAAGATATTTCCTTTCTTTACACTTTTTCTTCCGTTAAGATTTGCTTCTAACATTTTTTCATAAAGAACAAAACTGCATCAAAAACTGCAATCAAAGTTAATCAAAGTGCATTAGGCTCAATTCCCACTATGAATATTTGGTGTGTTGTCAAGTCAACTTCCTGTTACATAGCTTTGATAAAACTTAATTGATAAGGTCATATGTGGATTACATGCATTTTTATTGCAATTCCTTTGTGGAAACATGCTAAAAATGCATATGCCGTTTTTTTCTGCAGTGTCTATGGGGAAAATCCACTAATGAAATGCATATTTATCGTAAGAGAAATTAACATGTTATGGGTTTCAAAATCACACCTTAGGTTCTAGGTTTCTGTAGGGTAAAATAGAGCACAGTAAACATGATATTTATATATATTGCAAACACTTTGGCTGAAACTGTAATACACTGTGTTCTTTTGCCCACGGAAATCTGCAGTACAAAAAAACGCAACAAATTCACATCATGGGAATGCTGCATTAAGTTGGGAACAGACCTTCCTTCATTGAACCCTTGCAAGATGTTCAGAACAGGTTAAAAGTGGATTTAACACTACAAACTGCATACATTATTAACAAGATTTATGAGGCTTTTGTACTTAGTTTGAAAATTCTGTACAATCCTTTTTTTTATTCATGTATGAATTGAGCATTTCATAAGACCAGCGACAGCTAACACAATGTGTTTGACTAAAACACAAGTAATATGACAACAGTGCATGGTGTTAAACAGGTTTAAAAGTTAGAAATTACATTTAAACTCATTACAAAAGAATTAAATGTGCTAAATAAATAACAATAATAATAATAATAAATAGTAATAAATAACATTTTTACAGAGTTGCATACTGTAATTTAAAATGCTTGGGATAAGAATTTGATAATCCTGGAAAAAATCAGTATACGCTGTATTCTTGTACAAATAAAGCATTGTGCATGCTAGATGTTTGATTATTCACTGGCATATCTCAGTCTTAGTTCAATTAGTTATTTGGAGAGTTATAAAAGGGCGCTTTACAATTTCCTCTGGTCAATTTTGACCAACTGATTCTACTGTTATCAGACCAGAAAGTTTGTGTCCATATGACATTTGTTTTTGCACATCTAGTAAGACATGTTTTTTGTTATTCCTGTGCTGTATATAAACAGAATATTAGCTTGTCTTTCTACAGAACAGATAATGGTATTTATGGTTTCTATTTCCAATTTTCTGTAAATGTGTTTTATATCTTTTTTTCCTACAGATACTTTGAATTGCTTATAAAAGAAGTTTCTTCAGAAAATGCTATTCCTCCAGTAAGGTGAATAAAATACTCTCTTGCTGGAATTACGGTAGATACCAGTGCTGGATATTCAGTAAGACTTTCAAAATTTTCTTTATGGCTCTTTTAATAAGTATGTAATGCTTATATTTATTTTTAATTTTCCACTATGATAATGCTGTGGATTTTGTCACCTGCAATTTGAGTTGTGCATCAAGTCATGGCTGATAAATCTGGAGAAAAATACTTGAATTTATATTGATGTGTGTTGTAGTGCAGTTGACAGTAGAGATGAGCGTATTGATCCATGGAGGGTTGACTTTAATTTGAATTTTCTCAAATTGGCAGGTCCCCGTTAATTCAAACAGTTTGTGATTCGATTTGCGAACATTGGAAAAAAAATTACCTAGTTCTTTTTCACACACTACTGAAGCCTCAGAAAGCAGACTATTTACTTAAATTATGGCAGATAGGGTGCCCCCATAATGCTTTGCAGTTATCACATCACATGATCTAGCTCTGCCAATTAGGGGGGACTATTACAGCTAGTATAATATATGAGGGCCAAGCAGCGCCAATTTATGATTTTACAGCTTAGGAGGTCAACGCACACAGCTCATTCCACATAGAGATAGAGAAATACCTAAACTGATTTTGGTGTACTAGCGGTATAAGTGTTGATTGGGCACTAAAATGCCTGGGTGCTCGAAGCTCTGGCCGAGCACATCGTGATACTCGGGTGCTCGACCCGAGCAACGAGCCCAATGTAAGTCTATGGTAGACTTGAGCATTTTTCTGGCTGTCCCACCCCGGCGGTCTGCAGAAGGTCAAAAATTGCCCAAATCGATGGGAACAGTGCTCAATGAAACATGTCAGGCAGGCAGAATATATAGGCAAACATGCAGGCAGGGTATATAATCAAAAAGGAGGAACAAAGGAGCTAAATGGTAGAAGACAATAGAAAATCTTTATTATATTAAATAAATTAGCATCACATAATAAATAGTTTAGTCATAGCATAGACAAGCAGGGGTACATGATGTCAGGAAAATGCAGCACTCTATAGCTTACAACCCTATACCCACTACATAAAAGTATAACCAGTAGAGTGGGGAAACCAAGGCAAGGAAGATAAATGGACAATGACTGAGGGCAATAGCAATATACACTTGTAGGCAACAATCTGCCACAACATCAAGATGCGCCCATAGTCAGTAGGTAACCAAAAGCCTTACTGAGGGATGGAAGGAGAGCTAAGGGTACTGGAAAAGGATAGTCCGTGGAGAGAGATGCCTCATGCGCGTTTCGCCTGGATATTGTTGGCTTTCTCAAGAAGCAGGGTATATAGTAGGGTGCATGAAAAACATAGCAGGGCACTCGGAACACACTAGTGCCCTCCGATTTTCATGCACCCGTCTCTTTAAAAAAGCCGACAATTCAGCAGCAGCATAGAGTTATAACATTGGTACCTGACAATTTAGAACAGAAAGAATAGAGCATCATACATAGATTAGATAGATAGAAACATGTCAGTCACATATATAATAAGTACAGTGACAGTGTTGGTTACTGTACTTGTCATTTAGTGTTAAAATAAAGGATTTATTAAAAAAAAAATTGGCGTGGGGTTCCCCATAATTTTAGTCTCTAGTGGAGGTTAAGCAGATGGCTGGGGCAGATGTTTGAAGCATGGGAAGTGGGTAATACCCATGGAGCTTCCCAGGCTACCAATATCAGCCCCCAGCTGAATACCTAGCCTTTGCTAGCTATTAAAATGAAGGACCCCAAAAAATATGACGTGGGGCCCCCTTATTTTAATAGCTAGCAAAGGCTAGGCAAACATCTGGGGCTGATATTAATAGCCCTGGAATGGTGCCATGAATATTGGCCCCCTCCCAGGCTAGAAACACCAGCCCTCATCCGCTCCAGAAATGGCACATCCATAGGATGTGCCAATTCTGGCACGTAGACTCGCTCTTCCCACTGCCCTGTAGCGGTGGCAGTGGGGTAATAGGGCTGGGGTTGATGTCAGCTTATAATGCCAGCTGACTTCAAGCCCAGGTTAGTAATGGGGAGGCGTCAATACAATGCCCCCATTACTAACCCCATAGTGAAAGTGAAAGAAAACACCAACACCCAGAATAAAATCTTTTAATTGAAATAAACACACAATACTTTAAAATTTTAAATTAAACTCTACTTACCATTACGCCCATTAAAGCTGAAGCCAATGTCTCCTGCAATAAAAGTAAAATAATTAACCAACCTCATCCATACCTTTCCATGGTTCCCACGACTGCTCCAGCTCTGCTACATTTAGAAGGCAGGCTGAATCGTAGCAAAACGCTGCCATCCAGCTTGCCATGCCGCAGAGACACTGAGAAGCACAACCCCAACCCTAATACAACTCCAACCCCAACCCTAATACAACCCCAACCCCAACCCTAATACAACCCCAGCCCTAACCCTACAGTTTATTTTTTACGCCATTCCTCGTGCGGTATAAGTGATTAGACTTTATTCTTCGGGTCGGTGTGATTACAGCGATACCAGAATCATATCAGGTTGTTATGATTGACAGCTGTCACACACTAAAAGACAAATTTTTTTGTAAAATCTAGTTTTTGCATCGCCATATTTTGAGAGCTATAATTTTTCCATATTTTGGCTGACAGAGTCATGTGATGGCTTGTTTTTTGCGGGATGAGTTGATTTTTTTATTGGTGCCAACTTCAGGCACATGACATTTTTTGATCGCTTTCTATTCCGATTTTTGTGAGCCATAATAAGCAAAAACCAACAATTCAGGAAATGTTTTTTTTTAATTTTTTTATTCTGCTCCGCATGTGGTAAAATTTATAAGGTATCTCTATTCTTCGGGTTAGTACGTTTACAGCAGTACCACATTTTTCTATGTTTTGGCGCTTTTACACAATAAAAGGTATTTTATAGAAAAAAATTTTTTTTTGCATCGCTTTATTCTGACAGCTATAACTTTTTTATTTTTCAGCTGATGGAGCAATATGGCAGCTTGTTTTTTGTGGGACAAGCTGACGTTTTCAGCTGTACCATTTTTATTTATATTCGTGCTTTTGATTGTGTGTTATTCTATTTTTTGTGTGGCGGTATGATGATAAAGCATTGTTTTTTCTTCTTTTTTTTTTTTTTTACTGTGTTCACTAAAGGGGTTAACTAGTACTAGTACTTTTATTGTTTTGCTTTGTTTTTTTTCATAATAATATTTATTGATGGGTACATTAGATTTTTATTTTTGATGGATTATTTTTTTTTTTTATATATTTTTACAATTTTTTTTTTTCATTTTTTAACACTTTTTTTACTTTTATTCTTTTTCCCACTTTCACTTTTTTTTATTCTGATCGCCTGTATAGCATAGGGATGGAGCACCATCCCTGTGCTATACAGGCTGTCAGCGCTGCAGATGCAGAAGATACTTTGGTCATGCACTGCGCATGACCAAAATATCTTCCTGCTGTCTGGTGACCCGGATGTTGTCATGATGACATCGGGTCATCATGGCAACATCCGGAAAGCCGCGGCAGACCGCGTTGGATGCCGGCAGGAGAGATGAATATCGCGATCACCTCCCTGTGCCACCGCAATGCTGTGATCGACTTCGATCTCAGCATTGCGGTGGTTAATGTGCCGAGAGTGGTGCGAGACCGCTCCCAGCACATAGCACCGGGTGTCAGCTGTGACAATCATGATGTACTATTCCGTACCTGGCTCTTAAGTCACAGGGCGCAGGTACGTATTGGGCTTTTAATGGGTTAAACACTGCCTATATGCCTGCTCTAATCTAAGCTCTCCCTACTGGATCAGCTCTCTCTAAACTGCTTCCAAAGGAGATTGAACAGAGCATTGCGTCACTGGGTCTTATAATAGACCCAATGACGCAATGCAGGCTGCTAATCACAATAATGACAGTAGCCAACATGGCTACGGCATTACAGTGTTTTGCAGGCAATGCCTGCATTTTTATTGGCTAACAGCCAAGAAACATGTGGGACAGGGACTTGAGCATAGCGTTCGAGCACCCGCGATACTCGATCAAGTAACAAGAGTACACTAGCACCCCAATGCTCCATCGAGTATTGAGCAGTGGTGAGTACGCTCGCTCATGACTAGCCGGAACGATAGATACCTAAGCTACGACAATGCCCTGCACATAGTAAATCAGAAGAACTATACTACATTTCGAATTGGAAGTATTTGCTATTATTATTATTATTATTATTATTACACCTACTACATATTGGGTTAAGATCTTGGAGATAAGAATAACCCTTTAAGCCTCACTCAGAAGTCTATGAAACACAGTCTGAATACATGTTGCAATGCATAGACTAACTGTGGGTTTCCTAACTGGTCTAAAGATGTATGTAATGCTGCTAAGTTCAAGCCAAGAGACCTACAGTGAATCCATGCATCATAATCTGTATTCAGAATGCCTTTCACAGATGTCAGAATGAGCCTTTACAGTTATCTGGGATAATCTCCTTTTCTAGTCCCAACAAGTGCACCTCCTACAGTAAAAAAATCATTTTAAAAATAATCACATACTTAAAAAGCATGCACTTGTTTAAAAGCAGGCACTTGTTTAACCTTGTTTAAACGCATGTACTTGCTGAGACAGTATGCATGTGCAGAAACATCCAATTTCAATGGAAAGAAACACTAATCCAATGAGTTTATTTAAAATCTCACATCTCATAGTCTATTGGACAGCAAGGGTAAAATATTTTCTCAGCCCAGAAAATTGGCTTAATTGTGTGCATTAATGAATTTTCTATTATGTGACTGTTGTGTTTATTATATTGTAAAGAATAAACTTCATGAAAGTATTAGACTGTATGCGATGAATACCACAATCCAGTGTATGTATCTTATCCATTAAGACAAAACTAGTAAAAATGCTTTCAGTGCTCTGGTTTGTTAATTTCCTGCATTGTTGCATAAAACAAGGATTTTCTACGATGTCAATGACACCTTGAAGAGATTGTTTTATTTAAAAATGATGAATTGTTTCAAAGAAAATATTTAAGGATAGCTCTAATGGAAATCCTGAATTGTTGTCACTACAAAGCTTTCTTAACTGAATGCGCAAAGTTCCCAAAATGAGAACAATGAGAAATTGGTGCGTGTTTAATGCTGTAAGCTTTCTGCAGCATTTTTGTACCAATTATCAAAATTACAGTGGTGGCCAAAAATATTGGCACCCCTGCATTTCTGTCAGATAATACTCAGTTTCTTCCTGAAAATGATTGCAATCACAAATTCTTTGGTATTATTATCTTCATTTAATTTGTCTTCAATGAAAAAACACAAAAAGAATTGTCCTAAAGCCAAATTGGATATAATTCCACACCAAACCTTAAAAAGGGGGTGGACAAAAGTATTGGCACTGTTTGAAAAATCATGTGATGCTTCTCTAATTCGTTTAATTAACAGCACCTGTAACTTACCTGTGGCACCTAACAGGTGATGGCAATAACTAAATGCCACTTGCAGCCAGTTAACATGGATTAAAGTTGACTCAACCTCTGTCCTGTGTCCTTGTGTGTACCACATTGAGCATGGAGAAAAGAAAGAAGACCAAAGGACTGTCTGAGGACATGAGAAACCAAATTGTGAGGAAGCATGAGCAATCTCAAGGCTACAAGTCCATCTCCAAAGACCTGAATGTTCCTGTGTCTTCCGTGCGCAGTGTCATCAAGAAGTTTAAAGCCCATGGCACTGTGGCTAACCTCCCTAAATGTGGACGGAAAAGAAAAATTGACGAGAGATTTCAACGCAAGACTGTGCGGATGGTGGATAAAGAACCTCGACTAACATCCAAACAAGTTCAAGCTGCCCTGCAGTCCGAGGGTACAACAGTGTCAACCCGTACTATCCGTCGGCATCTGAATGAAAAGGGTCTGTATGGTAGGATGCCTAGGAAGACCCCACTTCTTACCTTGAGACATAAAAAAGCCAGGCTGGAGTTTGCCAAAACTTACCTGAGAAAGCCTAAAACGTTTTGGAAGAATATTCTCTGGTCAGATGAGACAAAAGTAGAGCTTTTTGGGAAAAAGCATCAACATAGAGTGTACAGGAAAAAAAAAGAGCCATTCAAAGAAAAGAACACTGTCCCTACAGTCAAACATGGCGGAGGTTCCCTGATATTTCGGGGTTGCTTTGCTGCCTCCATCACTGGACTGCTTGACCGTGTGCATTGCATTATGAAGTCTGAAGACTACCAACAAATTTTGCAGCATAATGTAGGGCCCAGTGTGAGAAAGCTGGGTCTCCCTCAGAGGTCATGGGTCTTCCAGCAGGACAATGACCCAAAGCACACTTCCAAAAGCATTATAAAATGGTTTGAGAGAAAGCACTGGAGACTTTGAAGGTGGCCAGCAATGAGTCCAGACCTGAATCCCATAGAACACCTGTGGAGAGATCTCAAAATGGCAGTTTGGAGAAGGCACCCATCAAATATCAGGGACCTGGAGCAGTTTGCCAAAGAAGAATGGTCTACAATTCCAGTAGAGCATTGTAAGAAACTCATTGATGGTTACCGGAAGCGGTTGTTCGCAGTTATTTTGGCTAAAGATTGTGCAACCAAGTATTAGGCTGAGGGTGCCAATACTTTTGTCTGGCCCATTTTTGGAGTTTTGTGTGAAATGATCAATGATTTGATTTTTGCTTCATTCTCTTTTGTGTTTTTTCCTTGCAAGCAAATTAAATGAAGATAATAGTACCAAAGAATTTGTGATTGCAATCATTTTCAGGAAGAAACTGGGTATTATCTGACAGAATTGCAGGGGTGCCAATACTTTTGGCAACAACTGTAGGTTACTTGCACTGTGAAAATTAATGGCGCTGTACAAGCTAGTAAAAGGAATAAATAAATGGAGCTGTGCCTTGCAGCTCTGTTTAAAGTGCTTATGCCCAGTAACCACCAGAGCAAATAACAGGTGATTGGTAAGGGTGCCAGGTGTTAGCCCCACACCAATATAATAATAATGAGCTCTTACACTATTTAAATAAATATTCAGAATACTGTGCATTACCTTCTTCACGATTTAAGCAATAGTCATCCTTGGCAGGTGAAGATAGAAGGAGGAAAAAGAACAGAGAGCACGGCCTGAGCGCAGTAATTAATTCTAACACTGTGGAGAGGTGAAGTGTATGTAATGAACTCAACCAAAATGGTTGTGCTGGACAGGCACAACACTGGCAGAAAATTTAGTAGAGGACTGGAGTTTCTCCTTCGGTATGCTGCTCATCCAATGCCATGGTAGTGTGCTTTTCCTGACCCTGAAGCCGCTCCACGAGGAGGTATACAAGGAGAGAAGAACTTGGGATGGCGCTTCCGTTTGGATTTGGAGATCAGACAGTCCATATATCCATATAAGATTTATTGATTTTAAAAACAGATTTTACTGTCAAACCACGTTTACCATAAAAATACTTTTAAAAACACAATGTGTTTCAACTTCTATGAGTCTTCATCAGGTGTAAAATAAATAGTGGCATATAGAAACATTTAAACCTTATACTTAATTAGTTGTGGGTGGATTGTTCTCTCTCACAGATCCCAATTATTAGTATCTAGAATGATGTCAGACATAGGGAACCAGGTATATATACTCCCCAGACAATGTTATTAATCCAGAATGATTCTGGTACAAATATAATATGCATAAATAGTAGTGTTAAGCGAGCTCGCTCGACACTGCTCAGTACTCGCCCGAGCATCTCACTACTCTGGATGTTCGGCGGGAGCTCGGGTCTCCGCCCTGCACGTTTGGCGCTCTTTACAGAGCCAATGAACATGCAGGGATTGCCAGCCAGTCACTGTAATTCCGCAGTCATGTTGTTTGTGGGAGTTACAGTGATTGGCTGGCTGCACAACGTCACCTCGAGTATTTAAAACCGGGCGCCGCCATCTTGGACACAGTCACCCGGGATCAGACAGCGCAGGGTCAGTGCTGCGGAGTTAGGGAGAGATATACATAGTGCAAAATAATTAGTGTAGGGTCTCTAAAGCATACCAAATCAAACGAACAGTTCTTCTCAGGACTAATATCCATCCCAGATATCAGGCAGGCAGGCTGTATAGGAGACGCAGTGGTTATACCAACAAGCAGTGCATTACAGCGCTGTGTGCTCCTGCTGGTCAAATTGCTAGACTTATCACCCGGTCTCAGGGGCAAGGAAAAATCTTTTTTTTTTCATCTAAATCCTGTATTTATTTTTTCCTCAGTCAGACTGTACAAATACGCGTCTTATTAACCATTTGGTAATTTCCCCCCCAAAAAAATTTAGTGTGTCTGTGACTGTTCAGACACCAATATATCTATTTAAAAGTGTCTGGTGTAGGCCACATAACTAGAACTTTGGTTTTGAAGATTCACGGTTCAAATCTCTGTATTATCCAGCTTTTGGACTTATTCCATAAAAAAAACAGTAATAGTGTCTCGCTGACTGTTCAGACACAAATATATCTGTTTAAAAGATTCTGGTGTAGGCCAGATAACTAGAACTGTGGTTTTGCAGTTCCACGAGTCAAACCTCTGTATTATCCAGCTTTTGGCCTTTTTTCCGTAAAAAAAAACAGTAATAGTGTCTCGCTGACTGTTCAGACACAAATATATCTGTTTAAAAGATTCTGGTGTAGGCCACATAACTAGAACTGTGGTTTTGCAGTTCCACGGTTCAAATCTCTGTATTATCCAGATTTTGGCCTTTTATCCGAAAAAAAAACAGTAATAGTGTCTCGCTGACTGTTCAGACACAAATATATCTGTTTAAAAGATTCTGGTGTAGGCCAGATAACTAGAACTGTGGTTTTGCAGTTCCACTGTTCAAATCTCAGTATTATCCAGCTTTTTGCCTTTTTTCCGTAAAAAAAAACAGTAATAGTTGTAATGCAGCGGCTTGTGGCATTGCGGTAATGGTCCAGGATGTGTTTTGGCTGACCATGTACCTCCCCCTCAGGTGACTGGTCACATGACTGACATAGCACAGGTCCTGTGCACACAGAATGTCTGTCTGATCACATGATTGTGACATCAGCACAGGCCCTGTGTGCGTTGGAAGATATATAAACCCTGGTAGTTTTGAGACGGGGTGGGTAAGGCGTGAGGCCTGTTCCCATGTGGGACACTGCTAGAGTGTGAGGCCTGGTGATGCCTATTGAAGCCTGGTGGAGTCTGAAAGGCAGAGGCTGAATCCTAAGGTGTAAGCGATTCCAGTAGCCTTGGAGGGCCAGAGGCTTGGAAGGCAAGAGTCCTGGAAAACAAAGGCTGGATGTGAGGTGAGACCACACACCAGTAGCCTTTGAAGGCACAAGGGCTGGAGACCCCCATCTGGGAAGCCGTAAAGCCACAGTGGTGGCAGAACAAGTCAGAGCAGCTAAAACCCGGCAAAGGTAAAACACTGCTTGATGTGGACATTTCTATAAGTGACTTTGCTGGGGGCTGCAACTGGAGCCAAGTGGGCCTGTCTGCCACTTGAAAGGCTCCTGGACATTATATGTAATAAGTCGGCGAGTCACTGAGTTGGACTCGGTTATAGCAGTTATGATGTATAATAAACTGCTGGAGTGTGAAAACTGGAAAAACGTGACTGGTGTGCTTTAATTGACCCGGTGCAGCGAGTATCCCCCAATATGATGACTAGCGCTGCCTTACATAGTGTCTCACTGACTGTTCAGACACAAATATATCTGTTTAAAATATTCTGGTGTAGGCCAGATAACTAGAACTGCGGTTTTGCAGTTCCATGTTCAAATCTCTGTATTATCCAGCTTTTGGCCTTTTTTCCGTAAAAAAAACAGTAATAGTGTCTCCCTGACTGTTAAGACACAAATATATCTGTTCAAAAGATTCTGGTGTAGGCCAGATAACTAGAACTGTGGTTTTCCTCTTCCACAGTTCTAATCTCCATTTTATTACCGTTTTTCCATTGAGTGTAAGCTATTTTACTTCATTTACAATGGGCAAGGCGCGGTAAGGGACGTGGAACTGGACGTTCTGGTGATGGTGCGTGTAGAGGATGGGGCCGTGGCCAAGGTGAAAATGTGCCACAACCAACAGCCACATCTTCTCGCTCCCTGCTCTTGACCGAATTACTAGGGAAGCACACTACAACACCAGTATTGCGAACTGATCAGTGTGAACAGGTTATTAATTGGATAGCAGATAATACTTCCAGTTACCTGGGCACCACCACCTCCAGTCTGTCTTCCACACGGTCAAGTTTTAGTAGCTGTGAGTCTCGACCGCATACTCCTCCTCACCCTGATGCTCCTTTCTCCCACCATGCCGAGTGTTGTCAGACAGCAACTGATCCCACAATTGGACACTCTGAAGAGCTGTTCACTGGTCCATTTCCATATTTGTGCCCCTCGCCTGCTCCGCTTGAAGTGGTGGAAGAGGAGATCCCAAGTAGCGATGCCCAAATATTTGAACAGCCACGGCCAGAGGGCAAGAGGAAGTCGACGCTGGCAATTTGTCACAAGAGATGGACAATGACGAGACACAATTATTACGAAGTGAGAAGGAGGATTGTGGTGCACAAGTGGAAGAGGAGGAGGTGGTGGATGATCTAGTAACTGACCCAATGTGGCAGAAGGACACGCAGAGCGAGACCAGCAGCACAAAGGGGGAGGGAGGCAGAGTACCCCAACAGGCAGGAAGAAGCAGTGTGGTGGCTGCACACAGAAGGAGGGCAACAGTTCCCCGCTACACCAACACGAGGGACGTTGCAGGAACAACCGGTAGGTCTTCCAGAGTCTGGAATTTTTTTAAAGACTCTGCTGATAACCCCAAAAAGGCCATTTGTACCACTTGCCATGCCAGCATCAGCAGGGTTGACAAAACTACCAGCCTGAGCACCACCAGCATGATTAGGCACATGGCAGGAATGCACCCAACTTTGTGGGACGAACCCCAGGGTCCACGACCAGTGTCAGCGGGTGTCACCACTGCTTCTTCCGCTGTTGTGCACGTAATAGAACCCCCTGTTGTGCGTGCAAGGCAATCCCCAGTCCATACTGCATGCAAAGATTCCCCCTCCTCTCAGTCTTCACTTGTTATGGCAGTTTCTCAAGAAACAGCATCAATGTCCACGTCCACGTCCCACTGCAGCGTTCAATTGTCCATATCCCAGACCTTTGAACGAAAGTGCAAATTCGCAGCCAACGCCCCACAGGCCAAAGTCCTAAATAAGCACATTTCATGACTGCTTGCATTGGAAATGCTGCCTTTTAGGCTGGTGGAGACGGAGTCCTAACGCAACCTTATGGCGGTGGCCGTCCCTCGGTGCTCGGTCCCCAACCGACACTATTTTGCCCGGTGTGCCATCCCCGCACTACAGAAGCACGTGTCCCAAAACATCTGCCGTGCCCTCAACAACGCAGTTACTGGGAGAGTCCACCTGACAACGGAGACGTGGACAAGTGCTTGTGGCCAGGGACGGAACATCTCCCTGACGGCACACTGGGTAAACATAGTGGAAGCAGGGACCCAGTCGGAACTTGGGACAGAACACATCCTCCCCACACCGAGGATTGCGGGCCCTATGTTAGTCAGAGTTGTCCCCACAGTGTACAGCTCCTGCTCATCATCCTCCTCCTCCTCATGTTCAGCCTCCATCTCAGATATCACCACATCAGTTGCAAGCTGGAAGCACTGCAGTACTGCCTCAGCCAAGCGGCAACAGGCTGTGCTGAAACTCATAAGCTTAGGTGATAAACCTCACACTGCTTGTGAGTTGTGGATGTGGACACGTACCATGCCTGGCTCATGTGCTTAACCTCGTGGTTCAGCGGTTTCATAAATCGTACCCCGAGTTGCCAGATCTGCTGTCAGCTCATTTTCGGAAGTCGGGTACAGCTTCCGCCGCCCTTGCTGTGTTGCAGCAGCGTTTGCAACTTCCGGCACACTGAATGGAGTGTGATGTCCCCACATGTTGGAACTCTACCCTCCACATGTTGCAAAGGATTTGTGAGCAGAAGAGAGCAGTTGTGGAGTACCAGCTGCAACAAGGCCGTCGATATTCAGGTCTGAATCCACACATAAGACGTCAGGAGTGGACCTGGATGTCTGACATATGGACCATCCTGACAAACTTTGAGGAGTCCACCAAGATGGTGAGTGGCGATGAGGCCATCATTAGCGTCAGCATCCCACTTGTCTGTCTTTTGCAACGCTTTCGGCAGAGAATTAAAGAGGAGGCATTGCAGCCAGAGTATGATGAGATGGATCAAGAAGCCGTAACGGGCGATTACACACAGCCCGGCCTCATCTCATCTCAACATGCACTGGGGGACAATGAGGGAGAGGAGGAGGTAGAACAGGATCTGGTATCATGTCCTGTAGACCGTAGTACCTGTACAACTGTCATACCGTCAGTTCAGCGTGGGTGGCCGGAGGACAGGGGGTAACAGGAGGAGGAGGAGGAGGAGAGCATGGTCAGTCATCATCTTGGTGAGGACACGGAAGTCTTGCCCGTTACCAGACTTTATGTTACGCTGCCTTAATCGTGACCCTCGCGTTGTCAAAATGTTGGGTGACAGTCATTACTGGTTGGTGACACTTTTAGACCCCCGCTGCAAGGAGAACTTTCACTCTCTTATTCCTGAGGTGGAGAGGTCTACAAAAATGTGGCAGTACCAGAAGGCCCTTGCTGCAGAACTGTTAAAAAAATTCCCATCAGAACACTCTAGCGGCAGAGGTCACAGTTCGTTGCCCAACCAAGACGTACAGGCGAGAGAGACGCAACTCCAATCCAGCAAAGGCAGGGGAACACTGTCAACATTCTGGGACAGTTTTCTGAGTACCCGCCCAGCTTACAGGCCTTGAGGCGCAGGGTAATCCCACAAGGAGTGGAAAGTTTCAAAAAATAGTGAGGGAGTACCTTGCCGACCGTACCCGCGTCCTCCGTGATTCCTCTGCGCATTTTAATTATTGGGTATCCAAGCTTTACACTTGGAATGAAGTCGCTCTGTGCGCCTTGGAGGTCCTGGCCTGCCCTGCCGCTAACGTGTTATCGGAGCGTGGTTTTAGTGCCGCTGGGGCAATTATAGCTGATAAGCGCACTCGCCTGTCAACTGACAATGCTGACAAGCTTACCCTTATCAAAATGATCAAGGGCTGGATTGGTCCAGACTTCTCATCACCACCAAATGACAGCAGAGTAACTTAAAGTCAAATCCACTGTGTTATTTAGGGAGGTGTATTCCCATGCAACGCTTCACACCCACACATGGGTATACGCTTACTCATTTCGGCTGTATTTTGCTCTCCTTATCCTCAACCTCCAACACCACTGTACGACCAGGGTGACCGTGGTCCATGTTGCCAGCATTTCAAGTTCCTCCATCCTAATTTTTGACAGCTTTTGCTTGGAAGGCATAGGCAAAGACTGTGGGAGACCCACTCCCCAATAATGGGAATAAAGTTCTTAATATGCTGTACTGCATGGCTCTTGTTTGCCAGCATTGCAAGTTCCGCCGTCTTAATTTTTGGCAGCTTTTGCTTGGAAGGCATAGGCAAAGACTATGGGAGACCCACTCCCCAATAATGGGAATAATGTTTTTAATATTCTGTACTGCATGGCTCTTGTAAGGGGCATGAAAACCATCTTGTTAAACCACTCTGAACTCCACAGCTCTTCCAAAGGGCATTAAAACCATCTAGCTAAGCCACTATGACCTCCACCACTCTTCCAAAGGGCATTAAAACCGTCTTGTTAAGCTACTGTGACCTCCACCACTCTTCCAAGGGGCATTAAAACCGTCTTGTTAAACTACTGTGATCTCCACCACTCATCCAAGGGGCATTAAAACTGTCTTGTTAAGCTACTGGGACCTACACATCTCTTCCAAGGGGCATTAAAACCGTCTTGTTAAGCTACTGTGACCTCCACCACTCATGCAAGGGGCATTAAAACTGTCTTGTTAAGCTACTGTGACCTCCACGTCTCTTCCAAGGGGCATTAAAACCGTCTTGTTAAGCTACTGTGACCACCACGTCTCTACCAAGGGGCATTAAAACCATCTTGTTAAGCTACTGTGACCTCCACCACTCTTCCAAGAGGCATTAAAACCGTCTTCTTAAACCACTCTGAACTCCACAGCTCTTCCAAGGGGAATTAAAACTGTCTTGTTAAGCTACTGTGACCTCCACCACTCTTCCAAGGGGCATTGATATTGTCTTTTTATTCGACTGCGACCTCCACCACTCTTCCAATGGGCATTACAACTGTCTTGTTAAGCTACTGTGACCTCCACGTCTCTTCCAAGGGGTATTAAAACCATCTTCTTAAGCTACTCTGACCTCCACGTCTCTTCCAAGGGGCATTAAAACCATCTTGTTAAGCTACTGTGACCTCCACCACTCTGCCAAGAGGCATTAAAACTGTCTTATTAAACCACTCTGAACTCCACAGCTATTCCAAGGGGCATTAAAACCATCTTGATAAGCTACTGTAACCTCCACCACTCTTCCAAGGGGCATTGATATTGCCTTTTTATTCCACTGTGACCTCCACGTCTCTTCCAAGGGGCATTAAAACCATCCTGTTAAGCTACAGTGACCTCCACGGTGGAAAGCAATACAAAAGTGCAAAAACGCATAAAAAATGCTACTTGTAATCATAGTCCAAGGTGTGGAAGAGTATTTTTGTTTTTGGTTATTTGTTTTACCTTATACACAAGTTTTTACCCTGGAAAGGAAGTTCCTTAACATATTTCACAGGAAAACCGTTTCAGTTTCGTTTTTGAACATTTTATTGTGAGCCCGTAAAAGTGGTTTAATACCTCTGACCACGTTGTTGAGAGCAGTGACCTGGGCGTCAGAAATGCTTCCTGGAGCGATCTGCATGCTGTCCCCATGTCATTTGAACACTGTCACTATCGTTTTGGGCACTTGCTAGGCTTTCTACAGACTGCCGGGGGTGCCGCCGCAAAAATGCTCGGGTCTCCCATAGACTAACATTGGGCTCATTGATCGGGTCGAGCACCCGAGTATCACGATGAGCTCGGCCTGAGCTTCGAGCACCCGAGCATTATAGTGCTTGCTCAACACTAATAAATACATGAATAAAAAAATCACACATTTAAAAAAAAAAAATAATCACTTAAAAAACTACTTATGTTGGATTCTCCATTTGAGTATTAAAATATATACAGCATATCATGAACATTTCACAATGACAACATGGACATGCGGTGACCTAACTCAATTATTAAATATGGTACCTCTTATTAATTTTTTTATAAAAGTAAAAACAAATTTTTTTCCTCTCTCCTTTCTTTTTCTACTATTCATTACATCCTATCCCTAGGTAAGGTGTATCGTCTGTCAATGGATTTCCCTGAGTATTCGTATTGTGTATGAACATTTGCAAGGAGACCCTCTCAAATTCCATCTCACATCGGGTGTGGCTCAGGGGAAAAAAAAGTCGCATCAAACCAAGATGAATGTGAACAGAGGGTAATTAAGTGCAAAGTGTTCTCAGATGGATTCTAATACTTCATTGAGTCCCTCTGGATGAAAACTGCCCAAACAATAGATCCAATAGGACTCTATGGTATTAAGAGTGATCTCCTATTGAGTGCAGTCATAGGAATTTGCTCCAAAGGGGTAACCCTAATAGAATTAAAATTTTTATTATGACTCAAAGTGATATGCTTGGACAAGCTCTGTGTTAAAAAATCTACTTTCACCTTGTGTCTGTGACCATTCATGCGGCTACATAATGTTTGTGTGGTACGTCCCACATAATTGAGTCCACAATCACAGGTAACAACATAAACTATATAGTCTAAGTTAAATGTGAGTTCTTGAGTAGGATTTTATATTTTACCCGTATTTCAGATTTTTACTGTTTTTTTTCCATGATTAATAATTTGACCACACTGACAACGTGAGTTTCCACAGCTATGTGATCCCACTCTTTTGGTTTTAATACTATTGGGGGTATTCAGGGTAGATTTTAGTTTGCTCTTTAATAAACTGGGTTCTATATTTCTTTTTAATAGTTTTTCCTCTATGAAACACAATATTGGGTTTCAGAGGAATTAGTTCTTGCAATATCAAATCTTTCTTTAACAGATACCAGTATTTATTAAGTATATTATGGATCGCTTTATTTCTCTTATTAAATGTGGTGATAAAACTATAACCCCACTTGGATGCATATTAGATTTCCTGTTGGTTTTTTTAGAATTTTTTGAATGTAAATAGTCATTTTGACTCAAAATAAGATTGCGCTCAAACGCAGATTGTACAAGTTTCCTGGGGTACCCCTTCTCATTAAATCATTATAGCAGTATTTCAGATTGTTCTATTTAGTCTGTCTTAGATGTACAATTTTGCCTAACTCGTCAAAATTGGCTGGGCGGAATATTCTTTTTCCATTTAGGGTAGTGAGCACTTTTATAATCCGAATAACCATTTGTATCTACCAGTTTGAAGTGTGTTTTACTTACTATAGAGTGTTGCTCCATAAAAATTTCTAGATCGAGAAACACTATTTTTTCTGCTGAGCTATTTGCCATAAATGTTATTCCCCAGTCATTTTTATTTAATTCATTTACAAATAGCATTGCCCCGTTTTTTGAACCCTTCCATATAATGAATAAGTCGTCTATATAACGTCGCTAATAAACCACTTGATGAGCATATTTGGCGGACAGGATTGGCAACAGGAACTCGAATCGCCCCATGAACAAATTTGCGAAACTTGGGGCAACCCAAATCCTAATTTCTTTATAAGCCGACAGAGAAGTGTATTATTCAAGTTCCTCTATACATTGATCACATATTGAAGTAGCAACTTTAGGCAGTTCTATACATTTATGTATCAGAAGCCTAATAAAAACCCATAGAACATGGGTGTAAGTATTCTCTCCATTAGGTATTTGTTTTTTTGAAACACAAAGTTCCAAATATTAATGTGTGTTTGTTTTGTTTTTTTATTCATGTATTTATGCATTTTATATTTGTACCAGTATCGTTCTGCTTTAATAACATTGTCTGGGGAGTATATATACCTGGTTCCCTATAACTGACACCATTCTAGTTACTGATGACTGGGATCTGTGAGAAGGAGCACTCCACCCACAACTCATTAAGTATATGGTATAAAAGTATAAGGTATAACATTTTCTATATGTCACTATTTCTTTTACACCTGATGAAGACTCATAGAAGTTGAAACACGTTGTGTTTTTAATTTTTTTTATGGTAAACGTGGTTTGACAGTAAAATCTGTTTTTAAAACCAATAACTCCATCTGATCTCCACATCCAAACGAATCCCAAGTTCTTCTTTCTTTCATAACGATTTGTAATGGTATGATGTATTATACAATAAAAAACAGACATTGATGTCATAATCAGGTTAAGATTGATGCCAGAAGAAGAAACATTTCATGTCTGATTAACCTGTACATATCTGGATAACTGTTGTGAAGTAAATTCTGATGGATTTATTGGCTGTACTTGGTCATTCCTCCACCCTACTATGCTGCAGAAATTTTTCAAAAGGTGCTAGAGCTGGCATTAAAGCACAAAAAGTGTCTACATTTTTGCACAACTACATAATTTGAAACACCTCTGAGCCAAAATTCTGAACTTTTGAATTATTTAAAGAGTAACTATTTATTTTTATTTAATAAATCAATAGTACTAATAAAAATAAGCAAATATATAATATATATCTTATCAGACAAATTTGCTTCTTTCTCCTCATGGATTGATCTTTCACACTTAAATCATGGGTAAAATCTGTAGTCAGTGAGGATAGATTTTCCCATTACTGAAATAGAAAATGAGATTGGTGCTTTTAAAATTCTATGAATAGAGGATAGAATGAGGAAGGAGGCGCAGAGACATTCTGCAGGAAGCTCTATTTAAACAACAGTTGGAGATCTTATTAGAACATTGGGCACTAACTGTCATTCCCTATCTTAAAAATGGAAAAATCTGTACTCACTTTTAACAGATTTTATCTATGAATCGAGAATTTTTGAGACTTATAGATAAATCCAAGAGGAGAATGAACAGATTTTTCTAATAAGATACATTACAAAGTTTCTAACTTTCTCATATACTATTAATTTAGGGAAAAAAATAAAATGACAGTTCCTCTTTAATTATACCACAGCTAAAAATGTTTATTTTTATTAATGAAAATGTATTGTTATATGTACACTTTACGTAACAAAATCAGAATCAAAACTTTACTTTATGGCAGAGAACCTTGTGAAAAGCTGTTCAGTGTTTTTATGAGGAAATTATTTTTCAGTTTCATTTAGTTTATAGATTGTATTAATTATTAGATGTTGTAATTATATTGCTTTCTGTGCTACTGTTATCTCTTGTATGACTTGTGCTAATTATAATTCAAGTCTATGGGTCTATACAACCAGATAGGTCAAAATGTGTTTTTACAAAATCGTAACATTAGCCCATGGTTGTTTCTTGATTCAATATTTTTTTTTAATATACAGAAAATTCCTCAGTAGTTGTTAATGCATTTGTTTAAGATAAATATAGAAGCAGATTCAAAAGGAATAGGAAAAAATAATCTATTACCTTCCCTGCTCCTATAAGCTTAGAGCTGCTCTCTATGTGGGTCATGTAGTCTTCTGTTGTGAATCTGGATCTGCTAATTCCCTCTCCTCCTCTGTCTGGATCCTGCAGATGCTTTGAAGTGCTATGCCATCAGCTGACAAGCCCTGCAATGTGCTGCTGATCATTAGAAAGCATATCATAGCGCTTCTCAGCTGAAGGAATGGCATTTTAAAGCACCGTCAGGATACAAGAAAAGAGGAGAGTAAAGACTTATCTGAGCTCGGTCATGTGGTACAGACTTACTCTGCCGATTCTTTAAAGTGCAGTCCCTTCAGCTCAGAAGTTATGTGATATGCTTTCTAATGATCAGCAGCACATTGCAGTGCTTGTCAGCTGAAGGCAAGACACTCCAAAGTATCTGCAGGATCCAGGCAGAAGAGAAGAGTGAAGTTTGATCTGAGTATGCGTGCTCAGACTGCTGTCACTCAAAGAGGCAGCTCAGCCCCCACCAAATGTGTGTGCTATTCAGTTCGTTTGATTCCTGCTTCCAGACCAGAAGGAGCAGAGCCAGAATCACAACAGAATACTAGATGACCCACATAGAGATGAGCCTATAGGAGCAGGGAAGTATATCATAAAAGTGAGTTAGGACATATGAAAGGGGGTTAAATTACTAGTGGAAAAACTTTGAGGTAAATTAACTTGTCACTAGTGTTGAGCGAGCATGCTCGACACTGCTCGGTACTCGCTCGAGCATCTCACTACTCGGGATGTTCGGCGAGCACCGAGCATTTCCGGGTTACTTGGGCGGGAGCTCGGGTCTCCGCCCTTCACATTTTGAGCTCTTTATAGAGCCAATGAACATGCAGGGATTGCCACCAAGTCACTGGATTGCCGCAGCCATGTTGTTTGTGGGCATTACAGTGATTGGCTGGCCGCACAGCGTCACCTCGAGTATTTAAAACCGGGCGCCGCCATCTTGGACACAGTCGCTCCGGATCAGACAGTGTAGGGAGAGTGCTGCTGAGTTAGGGAGAGATATATAGTACGAAATAGGTAGTGTAGGGTCTCTAAAGCCTGCCAAATCAAACAAACAGTCCTTCTCAGGACTAATATCCATCCCAGATATCAGGAGACGCAGTGGTTATACCAGCAAAAGCTGCATTACAGTCCTGTGTGCTTCTGTTGGTCAAATTGCTAGACTTATCCCCCGGTCTCAGGGGTCAGGAAAAATCCTTTTTTTTTTTTATCTAAATCCTGTAATTTTTTTTTTTCCTCAGCCAGACCATTCAAATACGCGCCTTATTAATCTTTTGGTATTCCCACCCCCCCCCCCAAAAAAAAAAAAAATTGATTGTGTCTGTGACTGTTCAGACACCAATATATCTGTTTAAAAGAGTCTGGTGTAGGCCAGAGAAATAGAACTGTGGTTTTGCAGTTCCACGGGTCAAATCTCTGTATTATCCTGCTTTTGGCATTTTTTGCCGTAAAAAAACTGTAATAGTGTCTCCCTCACTGGTCAGACACTAATATAAATCTGTTTAAAAGAGTCTGGTGTAGGCCAGAGAAATAGTACTGTGGTTTTGCAGTTCCATGGGTCAAATCTCTGTATTATCCTGCTTTTGGCATTTTTTGCCGTAAAAAAAAGACTGTAATAGTGTCTCCCTGACTGGTCAGACACCAATATATCTGTTTAAAAGAGTATCGTGTAGGCCAGAGAAATAGAACTGTGGTTTTGCAGTTCCACGGTTCAAATCTCTGTATTATCCTGCCTTTGGCATTTTTTGCCGTAAAAAGAAACTGTAATAGTGTCTCCTGACTGGTCAGACACCAATATATTTGTTTAATAGAGTCTCCTCTCTCTCTTTTTTTCTCCCCCTCCTTTTCCTCCCCTTTACATCGACATGCATATCACTGATCCTCTTTGGTGTTGTTTTATTACTTGATTTTAATTTATTTATTTTTAATATTTAGGTATGCCGCCTTCTTGTCTGCTTTGGTTTATTGCTTTACACGTATATGATGCCTGTTCTCATACAAGAATGAACCCAGCTAATGATTCCTTCTATCATGTGCAATCAAGATTGATCTATACCTGCAATTAGCAGCATGGCCCATGCTCTACGTGTTATCATTTTGTTCATCATTAATATGTTATCTGTGATATATGTGGTGTTGGAATAACATATAATCTGGCATATGATGATCATATATGTATATGATTATGTGTGTTTTTTAAAGCATGCATATTTGATGTCTGATTACTATGCAATATATTAATATATGTTTTATATATGTTTAACTATATGCTTTATATGTTCATCTGGAGCCAATGATACATGGGTGATACTCCATATAATTATATGATATAGTCTCTATTATCGACACCCTATTGTGCGTGGTTCCCTATGAATACGTATACATCCATTGTTGGTCTTCTTTATATACTTGGTTGTCATGATCGTTACAGTCATTTCACATATCATCTGTTTGCTAGTCAATATAACAATGCTTCCCCTACCTGTACGCATGAGTCCCATGGTCCCGGCACTCGCTTCTGCCTGTGACATCTCTTGAGATGTCGCCGCTGTTGTGCGTCCCGGTTACCTTGGGAACGGATGCGTCACTTCTGGTGGGCGCACTGCATCTTTGGGTGCATGGGCGGTACCTTTTTGACATACATACTGGTGACCATGGTGATCGATTACATCATTTCCGGTTCACGCAATGCATCCCTGGGAATTCCTTGGCGCCAGCATGAAATCTAAATGCCGGTATTATACACAGGTGAAGGAGTTGAGAGATGTGCAATATAAGCCAATACATGATTGGTCGGCGTTACCTTTTTAAACTTAGCACTCAGGTGGGTGATATATTACGATGGAATATAATATATATAATAAGTGTATTACATATTTACTGCCCAAATCTGGCAGATTTCTTCCTCTAGAGTCTGGTGTAGGCCAGAGAAATAGAACTGTGGTTTTGCAGTTCCATGGGTCAAATCTCTGTATTATCCTGCTTTTGGCATTTTTTGCAGTAAAAAAAGCTGTAACAGTGTCTCCCTGACTGGTCAGACACCAATATATCTGTTTAAAATATTCTGGTGTAGGCCAGAGAAATAGAACTGTGGTTTTCCTCTTCAACGGTTCTAATCTCCTTTTTATTACCCTTTTTCCATTGATAGTGCGAGTGTAAGCTATTTTACTTCATTTACAATGAGCAAGGCGCGTGGCAAGGGACATGAAACTGGACGTTCTGGTGATGGTGCGTGAAGAGGACGGAGCCGTGGCCAAGGTGAAAATGTGCCACAACCAACAGCCACATCTTCTCGCTTCCACTTCTTGGCCGAATTACTAGGGAACCACACTACAACACCAGTATTGCGAACTGATCAGTGTGAACCGGTTATTAATTGGATAGCAGATAATACTTCCAGTTACCTGGGCACCACCAACTCCGGTCTGTCTTCCACACGGTCAAGTTTTAGTAGCCGTGAGTCTTGACCGCATACTCCTCCTCACCCTGATGCTCCTTCCTCCCACCATGCAGAGTGTCGTCAGACAGCAACTGATCCCACACTTGGACACTCTGAAGAGCTGTTCACTGGTCCATTGCCATATTTGTGCCCCTCGACTGCTCCGCTTGAAGTGGTGGAAAAGGAGATCCCATGTAGCGATGCCCAAATATTTGAACAGCCACGGCTAGAGGAAGTCGACGCTGGCAATTTGTCGCAAGAGGTGGACGATGACGAGACACAATTGCCACGAAGTGAGGAGGAGGACCGTGGTGCGCAAGTGGAAGAGGAGGAGGTGGTGGATGATCTAGTAGCTGACCCAACGTGGCAGGAGGACACGCAGAGTGAGGCCAGCAGCACACAGGGGGAGGGAGGCAGAGTACCCCAACAGGCAGGAAGAAGCAGTGTGGTGGCCGCACACAGAAGGCGGGCAACAGTTCCCCGTAACACCAACACGAGGGACGTTGCCAGTACAACCGGTAGGTCTTCCAGAGTCTGGAATTTTTTTAAAGACTCTGCTGATAACCCCAAAAAGGCCATTTGTACCATTATATTATAAATATTAAAATGTGATGAACAAAACCACCGTACTAAATGCAGTCTATACTCTATGTCCCCTCTTTTATCACATGGGTCATACTCAGGATATTAATATTCCCTAAAACCAATCACCCAATGTCTAATAACTGATGTCTAGACTACTCTCAATATATCTCTATCCTAAATTGCCAACCCTTAGACGAATATAAGTTATTTCCACAGGGGGAACATGGGATTATTATTGCACTCTGCCCTCTGCAGGATATCAGAAGGCGGGCAACAGTTTCCCGTAACACCAACACGGGGGACGTTGCCAGTACAACCAGTAGGTCTTCCAGAGTCTGGAATTTTCTTAAAGACTCTGCTGATAACTTCAAAAAGGCCATTTGTACCATCTTCCATTCCAGTATCAGCAGGGGTGACAAAACTACCAGCCTGAGCACCACCAGCATAATCAGGCACATGGCAGCAAAGCACCCAACTTTGTGGGGTGAACCTCAGGGTCCACGACCAGTGTCAGCGGGTGTCACCACTGCTTCTTCCGCTGTTGTGCATGTAATAGAACCCCCTGTTGTGCGTGCAAGGCAATCCCCTGTCCATACTGCATGCAAAGATGCCCCCTCCTCTCAGTCTTCACTTGTTATGGCAGTTTCTCAAGAAACAGCATCAACGTCCACGTCCCACCGCAGCGTTCAATTGTCCATATCCCATAGCTTTGAACGAAAGCGAAAATTCGCAGCCAACGCCCCACAGGCCACAGTCCTAAATTCGCACATTTCACAACTGCTTGCATTGGAAGTGCTGCCTTTTAGGCTGGTAGAGATGGATTCTTCCGCAACCTTATGGCGGTGGCCATCCCTCGGTACTCGGTCCCCAGCCGACACTATTTTGCCTGGTGTGCCAACCCCGCACTACACACGCACGTGTCCCAAAACATCTGCCGTGCCCTCAACAACGCAGTTACTGGGAGAGTCCACCTGACGACGGAGACGTGGACAAGTGCTTGTGGCCAGGGACGGTACATCTCCCTGACGGCACACTGGGTAAACATAGTGGAAGCCGGGACCCAGTCAGACCTTGGGACAGAAAACATCCTCCCCACACCGAGTATTGCGGGCACTATGTCAGTCAGAGTTGCCCCCACAGTGTACAGCTCCTGCGCATCATCCTCCTCCTCATGTTCAGCCTCCATCTCAGATATCACCACATCAGTTACAAGCTGGAAGCACTGCAGTACTGCCTCAGCCAAGCGGCAACAGGCTGTGCTGAAACTCATAAGCTTAGGTGATAAACCTCACACTGCTTGTGAGTTGTGGACAGCTGTGAAAGAGCAGGCAGATCTGTGGCTGAGACCGCTGTACCAGGCATGGTCGTGTGTGACAATAGCCGTAACCTGGTAGGGGCTCTGAGGCGAGGCAAGATCACACACGTACCATGCCTGGCTCATGAGCTTAACCTCGTGGTTCAGCGGTTTCTTAAATTGTACCCCGAGTTGCCAGATCTGCTCATCAAAGTAGGCCACCTGTCAGCTCATTTTCAGAAGTCGGCTACAGATTCTGCTGCCCTTGCTGTGCTGAAGCAGCGTTTGCAGCTTTCGGCACATCGACTGGTATGTGATGTCCCCACACGTTGGAACTCTACCCTCCACATGTTGCAAAGGATTTGTGAGCAGAAGAGAGCAGTTGTGAAGTACCAGCTGCAACAAGTCCGTCGATATTCAGGTCAGACTCCACACATAAGACCTCAGGAGTGGGCCTGGAAGTCTGACATATGTACCATCCTGACAAACTTTGAGGAGTCCACCAAGATGGTGAGTGGCGATGACGCCATCATTAGCATCAGCATTCCACTTGTCTGTCCTTTGAAATGCTCTCTGCAGAGAATTAAAGAGCCGTAATGGGCGATTACACACAGCCCAGCCTCATCTCATCCCAACGTGCATTGGGGGTCAATGAGGGAGAGGAGTAGGAGGAGGAGGAAGAACAGGAGCTGGTATCATGCACTGTAGATGGTAGTACCTGTACAACTGTCATACAGTCGATTCAGCGTGGGTGGCCTGAGGACAGGGGGCAAGAGGAGGAGTAGGAGGAGAGCATGGTCAGTCATCATCTTGGTGAGGACACAGAAATCTTGCCCGTTACCAGTCTGGCACGCATGGCTGACTTTATGTTCCGCTGCCTTACCCGTGACCCTCACGTTGTCAAAATGTTGGGTGACAGTCTTTACTGGTTGGAGACACTTTTAGACCCCCACTCCAAGGAGATATTTCACTCTCTTATTCCTGAGGTGGAGAGGTCTACAAAAATGTGGCAGTACCAGAAGGCCCTTGCTGCAGAACTGTTAAAAAAATTCCCATCTGAACACGCTAGTGGCAGAGGTCACAGTTTATTGACCAACCAAGGCATACAGGCGAGAGAGACAGAACTCCAATCCAGCAGAGGCAGGGGAACACTGTCAACATTCTGGGACAGTTTTCTGAGACCCGTCCAGCTTACAGGCCCTGAGGCGTGGGGTACTCCCACAAGGAGTGGAAAGTTTCAAAAAATGGTGAGGGAGTACCTTGCCGACCGTACCAGCGTCCTCCGTGATTCCTCTGTGCCTTTTAAATATTGGGTATCTAAGCTGGACACTTGGAATGAACTCCCTTTGTATGCCTTGGAGGTCCTGGCCTGCCCTGCCGCTAGCGTGTTATCAAAGCCTGTTTTTAGTGCCGCTGGGGGAATTATAACTGATAAACGCACTCGCCTGTCAACTGACAATGCTGACAAGCTGACCCTTATCAAAATGAACAAGGGCTGGATTGGGCCAGACTTCTCATCACCACCAAGTGACAGCAGAGTAACAAAGTCAAATCCATTGTGTTATTTTGGGAGGTGTATTCCCATGCTGTATTTTGCTCTTCTCCTTATCCTCAGCCTCCACCACCACTATACCACCAGGGTGACCGTGGTCCGTGTAGACAGCATTTCAAGTTCCTCCGTCCTAATTTTTGGCAGCTTTTGCTTGGAAGGCATAGGCTAAGACTATGGGAGACCCACTGCCCAATAATGGGAATAATGATTTTAATATGCTGTACTGCATGGCTCTCTTTTGCCAGCATTGTAAGTACCTCCGTCCTAATTTTTGGCATCTTTTCCTTGGAAGGCATAGGCTAAGACTATGGGAGACCCACTCCCCAATAATGGGAATAATGTTTTTAATATTCTGTACTGCATGGCTCTTGTAAGGGGCATGAAAACCGTCTTGTTAAGCTACTCTGAATTTTGCGTCTCTTCCAAGTGGCATTAAACAGTCTTGTTAAGCTACTGCAACCTCCACCACTTTTCCAAGGGGCATTAAAACAGTCTTGTTAAGCTACTGCGACCTCCACCACTTTTCCAAGGGGCATTAAAACCGTCTTGTTAAGCCACTGCAACCTCCACCACTTTTCAAAGGGGGATTAAACCATCTTGATAAGCTACTGCAACCTCCACGTCTTTTCCAGGGGGCATGAAAATCATCTTGTTTAGCTACTTTGACCTCCACCTCTTCTCCAAGGGGCATTAAAACCATCTTGTTAAGCTACTGCGACCTCCACCACTTTTCCAAGGGCATTAAAACCGTCTTGTTAAGCTACTGCGACCTCCACGTCTTTTCCAAGGGGCATTAAAACCGTCTCTTTAAGCTACTGCGACCTACACCACTTTTCCATGGGGCATTAAAACCGTCTTCTTAAGCTACTGTGACCTCCGCCACTTTTCCAAGGGGTATTGATATTGTCTTTTTATTCCACTGCGACCTCCACCATTCTTCCAAGGGGCATTAAAGCCATCTTGTTAAGCTACTGTGACCTCCACGTCTCTTCCAAAGGGCATTAAAACCATCTTGTTAAGCTACTGCGACCTCCACCACTTCTCCACGGTTCATTAAAACCGTCTTGTTTATCTACTGCGACCTCCACGTCTCTTCCAAGGGGCATTAAAACCGTCTTGTTAAGCTACTGCGACCTCCACCTCTTTTCCAAAGGGGCATTAAAACAGTCTTTTTAAGCTACTGCGACCTCCACCTCTTTTCCATGGGGCATTGAAACCGTCTTGTTAAGCTACTGCGACCTCCACCACTTTTCCAAGGGGCATTAAAACCGTCTTGTTAAGCTACTGCGACCTCCATGTCTCTTCCAAGGGGCATTAAAACCGTCTTTTTAAGCTACTGCGACCTCCACCACTTTTCCATGGGGCATTAAAACCATCTTGTTAAGCTACTGCGACCTCCTCCACTTATCCAAGGGGCATTGATATTGTATTTTTATTCCACTGTGACCTCCAGCATTCTTCCAAGGGGCATTAAAACCGTCTTGTTAAGCTACTGCGACCTCCACGTCTCTACCAAGGGGCATTAAAACTGTCTTTTTAAACCACTCTTAACTCCACAGCTCTTCCAAGGGGCATTGAAATGTTGTTTTTAATTAACTCTAACCTCCACGACTCTTCGAACAGGCATTGCATTTCCTCCTAATTTTAGTCAGCTTTTGCTTTTCAATGCATAGGCGAACACTAAGGGAGACCCACTCCCCAATAATGGGTAGAAGGTTTTTAGTATGCTGTAATCCACGTCTGTTTCAAGGGGCATTGCAGTTCCTCATAATTTTTGTAACGCCTTCCATTCACTGCTTAGGCCAACAGTGTACAGGAGACCCAGTTGCTATAAATGGAAAAAATGGTTTAGTTAAGGCCCTCTGACCTCCATGTCACTTCCAAGGGGCATTGGAGTGCCTCGAAATTTTTGGTAGGCATTGCACTCACTGTATGCCCTATAACTGTGTAGCCGAACCGCTCCTTTTGGTACAGAAACATATCCTACAAGACTTGTGTGGTTGACTGGCCTGATATTGATGTGAATTGTCCCTGTTCCTCCTCTTTCTCCTTTGCCACCACCTCATCCATCATTCATCACCTAAAGTTTTGTTTTAACGGGAGTCACAGAACTTGGATAGTAGCAGGAAAACATCCAGCAATCCTCGGAGGAGGTAGGATATACGCCAAAATGCTGACCACCTCAGGCTTAGCCGCTACTACATACATGCGTTTTCATTCCAAGAAATCAAAGCAGATGCTAACTTCTATCATTATCATCATGCTCCTCACCTTGGCACTCTCAACTCCCCTGATGGAGAAGCCAGGGCCCACCGGAGGAGTCTGGTTCTCTGGTGGGTTCGTCCAATGCTGCCCTAAAGCAGGCCAGGCTAAGAAAAGTGTGAGGGAAGTTTCAAGGAGAAATAGGGGCGGCTGGGGACCATTTATGGACACCCGGCCGCCCCCAGGCAGCTAGGGACCGTGTGTGGACACCCGGCCACGGGGCGGGTGGGGACCGAGTATGGACACCTGACCGCCCCCTGGCGGCTGGGGTCGGAGCGTGGACACCCGGCCACCGGGCGGCTAAGGACTGAGTATGAATACCTTGCTGCCGAAGCAGCCATGAGGTAGTGGCCAGCTTCGGCCTCCTCCAAACTAAAAGGCCCCATTTCAAGTGCAATGTAACAGTATGGTATTGCAGCCTGAGGGTGGGTGGGTGGCAGACTTCATACTTGAGCTTGCATTGCAAGGAATGGGGGAGGTACATTTGAACACTGCCATGGGACGTGGACTTGCACGGGGATAGTTGCAAGTCTGCATCTAATGATGCGGCTAGGATCACTTCTGATGGGCACACTTTTAGGCAGTGACCTGGGTGTCAGAGATGCTTCCAGGGGTCTCCCCCATGCTGTACCCATGTCTTTTCAGCACTGTATGCATGTGTCACACAGCACATGGCCAGATAAGATTGTAAAATGTTAAAATTACATTTCCCGGTGAATGCATTTGTCACGGTTGAAAGCATTACAAAAGTGCAAAAACGCATAAAAAATGCTACTTGTGAACATAGCCCAAGGTGTGGAGGAGTATTTTTGTCTTTGGTTATTTATTTTACCTTATACACAAGTCTTTACCCTGGAAAGGAAGTTCCCTAACATATTTCACAGGAAAGCAGTTTCAGTTTAGTTTTTGAACGTCTTATTGTGAGCCCGTAAAAGTGGCTTAATACCTCGGACCATGTTGTTGAGAGCTGTGACCTGGGGGTCAGAAATGCTTCTTGTGGCAATCCCCATGCTGTCCCCATGTCATTTTAACACTGTCAATTTCGTTTTGGGCACTTTTTAGGCTTTCTACAGACTGCCGGGGGTGCCGCCGCAAAAATGCTCGGGTCTCCCCTAGAGTAACATTGGGCTCGTTGCTCGGGTCGAGCACCCGAGTATCACGGTGAGCTCGGCCCAAGTTTTGAGCACCCGAGCATTTTAGTGCTTGCTCAACACTACTTGTCACATATGTTTTATAATACATACAGTTCATGGAAACGGTAGTAGTTTTTATCCCATAAGGGAATCATCTATATTATGATCATTAAATATTTTCATATCCAGAACTACCAAAATGTGGACATATAGTAGGCCAAATCGTAAACAGAACATACGTTAATAACAAGAAGCAAGCATACGATCAAAATAGCAATCACATATGGAGCCATTAGAGGTCCCGCTATACATACCAATATAATAATTGCAGGGGAGACCTATAGACAAACAGTCAGGGCACAGGGGCAAACGACAGGCTACACACGTGGAGCGGGAGCCCCGACGCACGTTTCGGATGTCCCTTCGTCAGGGGGTCGAGCACCCGAGTATCACGGTGAGCTCGGCCCAAGTTTTGAGCACCCGAGCATTTTAGTGCTTGCTCAACACTACTTGTCACATATGTTTTATAATACATACAGTTCATGGAAACGGTAGTAGTTTTTATCCCATAAGGGAATCATCTATATTATGATCATTAAATATTTTCATATCCGGAACTACCAAAATGTGGACATATAGTAGGCCAAATCGTAAACAGAACATACGTTAATAACAAGAAGCAAGCAAACGATCAAAATAGCAATCACATATGGAGCCATTAGAGGTCCCGCTATACATACCAATATAATAATTGCAGGGGAGACCTATAGACAAACAGTCAGGGCACAGGGGCAAACGACAGGCTACACACGTGGAGCGGGAGCCCCGACGCGCGTTTCGGATGTCCCTTCGTCAGGGGGTCGAGCACCCGAGTATCACGGTGAGCTCGGCCCAAGTTTTGAGCACCCGAGCATTTTAGTGCTTGCTCAACACTACTTGTCACATATGTTTTATAATACATACAGTTCATGGAAACGGTAGTAGTTTTTATCCCATAAGGGAATCATCTATATTATGATCATTAAATATTTTCTTATCCGGAACTACCAAAATGTGGACATATAGTAGGCTAAATCGTAAACAGAACATACGTTAATAACAAGAAGCAAGCAAACGATCAAAATAGCAATCACATATGGAGCCATTAGAGGTCCCGCTATACATACCAATATAATAATTGCAGGGGAGACCTATAGACAAACAGTCAGGGCACAGGGGCAAGCGACAGGCTACACACGTGGAGCGGGAGCCCCGACGCGCGTTTCGGATGTCCCTTCGTCAGGGGGTCGAGCACCCGAGTATCACGGTGAGCTCGGCCCAAGTTTTGAGCACCCGAGCATTTTAGTGCTTGCTCAACACTACTTGTCACATATGTTTTGCAGAAATCTTTGTGAATGTCCTATTTACAGTATCTAAACAGGGTTTGCAGATCAATGTGATTGCTGCAAAAGTCCCTATTAGATAAAATAAAGTAGACATGAGCAGATCTTTGGAAATCCGAATTTACTGTAATTTCCCCTTAAAAATTTGATTTGAGGCAAATAAATATGCATGAATCTCATAATTAAAAAGCTTCTAATTGCACGGAAAATGTGTACATTCTGACTTTCTACAGGATTCAATTGAACATATTTTGTGTTCTGTAATAAAAACACAGCTTTTTTATTGTCCAAATGACTTCAACCTATCTGGTTAGGGGAAAATAGATGGTAAACAGGGGCATAACGACACTGGTCACAGAAATCGCAACAGTTAATGGGTCCATGTGGGTGAGGGGCCCACTGACGCAAGTATAAACTTCAAATGGATGTGCATCCTCGGACACGCATTCAGCTGAAGTGTATTGCGGTACAAAGACCTGTCGGGTCCGTGCGCGTCGTTACATGCTTTCGGCCAATCAGAAGCCAGCAGCTGATGACTGGGAGCATTTATTTTTTTCTATGCATTAAAGAACAGCGACAGAATGGGGGATATATATACTAGGATGATGCCCAGGATAAGAGACATATATACCAGGATGGTGCCTAGGATAAGGGTTATATATACCAGGATGGGACCCAGGATAAGGGACATATATACCAGGATGGGGAATATATATACCAGGATGGGACCAAGGATAGGGGACATATATACAAGGATGGAGGACATGTATATACAGTTTATCACAAAAGAGAATACACCCCTCACAATTTTTTAAATATTTTATTCTATCTTTTCATGGGACAACACTAAAGATATGACACTTTGATACACTGTAAAGTAGTCAGTGTACAGCTTGTGTAACAGTAGAAATTTGGTGTGTCCTCTAAATAATACAGGCATTATTGTCTAAACCACTGGCAACAAAAGTGAGTACACCCCTAAGAGAAACTGGCCCAATTGTTCCCAAAGTATACATTTTTTATGTGGCCACCATTATTTTCAAGCACTGCCTTAACTTTCTTGGGGATGGAGTTCAAAGGATGCCACTGGAATCCTCTTCCACTCCTCTATAACGACATCATGGAGCTTGGTGGATGCTAAAGACCTTGTGCTCCTCCACCTTCTGTTTCAGGATGCCTCACAGATGTTCTATAGGGTTTAGGTCTGGAGACATGCTTGGCCAGTCCAGCAACTTTACCCTAAGTTTTTTTTTTAGCAAGGCAGTGGTCGTCTAGGAAGTGTATTTGGGGTCGTTATGCTGTTGCAATACTGCCCTGCAGCCCAACTTCCAAAGGGACGGATCATACTCTGCTTCAGTATGTTACAGTACATGTTGGCATTTATGGATCCCTCAATTACCTGTAGCTCCCCACAGCCAGAAGCATTCATGCGGCCCCAAACCATGACACTCCCACAACCATGCTTGACTGTAGGAAAGACACACTTGTCTTTGTACTCATCACCTAGTTGCTGCCTTTCATGCTTGACACCATCTGAACCAAATAAGTTTATCTCGGTCTCATCAGACCACAGGACATAGTTCCAGTAATCCATGTCCTTAGTCTGCTTGCCTTCAGCAAAGTGTTTGTGGGCTTTCTTGTTCATAATCTTTAGAAGAGGCTTCATTCTGGGATTAAAGTTATGCAAACCAATTTGATGTAGTGTGCAGTGTATGGTCTGAGCACGGACAAGTGGACCCCTGACCCCTGTCACCTCTGCACCTATGTAGCAAGGCTGTCTGCACTCATACATCTCTTTTGAAAAGACAACCCTGGAAATGATGCTGAGAATGTGCCCACAACTTCTTCGATCAACTGTTGCTTTGCATTGTTAAAAAGCTCTATTTTTGTTTCGTCTGTCCACAGAACATTATCCCAGAAGGATTGTGGTTTGTCAAGGTACTCTTTGGAAAAGATCAGTTGTTCCTTTTTATGTCTTTTCTAAAGAAATGGCTTTTTCCTTGGCTTTTGCCCATAAAGCTCTGCTTGATTTAGTGGCCGCGTATTGTACTCATTGAAACCATGAACCCATACTGTTCCAGGTTGGCCTACAGGTCTTTGGATGTTTAATGTGGTGATTTTTCCACCATTCATACCAACCTTCGAAGACATCTCTTGTAAATTTTCCTCTTTCCTCCACGTCCAGGGAGGTTCTTGTCGGTTCCATGCTTGGCAAACGTAATAGTATTGCGCACTTTTGAAACTTGGATACCAAGGTCTTTGAAGATGGCCTTATACCCTTTGGAAGCCTTGTGTTTGCTAATAATAACAGTTCTGATGTCCTCAGATAGCACCTTTGTCTTCACCATTGTGACAAAGGAACAGGGCCTACCTTGTGGCTTTTTAAAACACTGAAGCCATCATTTATTGACTAATTGATGTCATATGGGCACCGACAATTAATCACAGGTGAATCTCTTTTGTGATTTACCACAGGCGACTCAAAATGTGTTTCCATACTAAATTAATGTAAAGGGTGCCAATACCAGTGACACAACAAGCTTTAGGTTTTTCTATTTTTCCCTCTCATTGTTTTTTCTTTTAAATTTTTGTTTATCATTTGCTCTTTTGTATTTAACTCGAGTGCTCTATACAAAAAAACTTTCACTTGATTCATTTTTTTCAGGAGATTTTCTACATTATGTACTTAAACTTCATGGCAGCTAATAATGCTGAGCAGGACTGTATATAGTAGCAACCAAAAGTTTTGCATTTTTTAAAAGTATCTTTTAATTAAAGAAATCTGACTGCCAAAGTGTGCCAAAGAACACAGCCAATGGAAAGAGACAGATTGGTCTAATGTGTTGGGGTCGGATGAATCCAAGTTCAATCTGTTTGGTAGTGATGGCAAGCACTATATATAATACCCAATTAGAAAACGTAATGATGTAAGGTACAAAACACCTACAGTGAAACATGGTGGTAGCAATTTCATGGTTTGTGGCTAATTTTCTGCATCTGACATTGGTCCTCTGCATAGAATTTATGGAAATATGAATGCTATCATGTACAAGGATAAACTGGGGAATGTAATGCTGCCACGTGGTAAAACCAAAGTAAGCAGGGGATGGAAATTCCAGCAAGACAATGATCCTAAGCACACATCCAATTTAGTCAAAAATTTGATAGCAAAGAAAAATATTCACCTGTTGCAATGGCCAAGCCATTCACCTGATTTAAACATTATAGAGCACCTATGGAATAAGTTAGGGCAATGAGTTGGGGCCCGTACCCATAGCAATAAAGATGAATTGTTTGCAGATTTGCAAATGGAATAGAGCAAGAGCCCTCAAGATGTCGAGTGGCTTCAATGCCCCATCGGTGTGGTTCAGTAATTAAAGCAAGAGGTTATGCTACAAAATACTAAGTTATGACATGGTAAACAATGAATAACTCTGTATGCTGTGATTAGTGATGAGCGAGTATGTTTTGTTAACCCTTTCGCTGATTATGCTCGGCCGAGCACCGAGTATTTATAGTATGGTCGGGCTTTAAGTTTTCGCCGCTCCGTGAACATGATTAGTAACTGTTTGACAGATTTAATACATGTGAGGAATGCTGGAAAAACAGGCCATGGCAAGGAGGAACAGGAAGAGCACTGCCAGAGCCCTGCAAAATGACCTCCATCAGGCCACAAATGTGCATGTGTCTGCACAAAAGGTTAGAAACCGACACCATGAGGGTGGTATGAGGGCCCGACGTCCACAGATGGGGGTTGTGCTCACAACCCAACACCTTGCAGGACACTTGGCATTTGCCACAGAACACCAGGATTGGCAAAGTCGCCACTGGCGCCCTGTGCTCTTCACAGATGAAAGCACATGTGACAGACGTGATAGAGTCTGGAGACACAGTGGAGAGCGATCTGCTGCTTGCAACATCCTTCAGCATGACCAGTTTGGCAATGGGTCAGTAATGCTGTGGGGTGGCATTTCTTTGGGGGGCTGCACAGCCCTCCATGTGCTCGCCAGAGGTAGCCTGACTGCAATTAGGTACCGAGATGAGATCCTCAGACCTCTTGTGAGACCATATGCTGGTGTGGTTGGCCCTGGGTTCCCCCTAATGCAGGATAATGCCAGACCTCATGTGGCTGGAGTGTGTCAGTAGTTCCAGCAAGATGAAGGCATTGAAGCTATGGACTGACCCGCCCATTCCCCAGACCTGAATACGATTGAGCACATCTGGGACATCATGTCTCGCTCCATCCACCAACATCATGTTGCAACACAGACTGTCCAGGAGTTGGCGGATGCTTTAGTCCAGGTCTGGTAGGAGATCCCACAGGAGACCATCCGCAACCTCATCAGTAGCATGCCCAGGCATTGTAGGGAGGTCATACAGGCACGTGGAGGCCATACACAATGCTGAGCCTCATTTTGACTTGTTTTAAGGACATTACATCAAAGTTGGATCAGCCTGTAGTGTGTTTTTCCACTTTACTTTTGGGGGTGACTCCAAGTCCAGGCCTCCATTGGTTAATAAATTTGATTTCCGTTGATGATTTTTGTGTGATTTTGTTGTCAGCACATTCAACTTTGTAAAGAACAAAGTATTCAATGAGAATATTTCATTCATTCAGATCTAGGTCGTGTTATTTGAGTGTTCCCTTTATTTTTTTGAGCATTTTACTCACCTATATAGTGCCCTTAATTCCACGGCACAGATATTATCGGCATTGTCCCGATTGGGGCTCACAACCTAAATCCCTATCAGTATGTCTTTGTTGTGTGGGAGGAAACCAGCGGAAAACCCGAAGGAAACCCACTCAAACATGGGGAGAACATACAAACTCTTTGCAGATTTTGTCATTGCAAGGCTGAAGTGCTAACCACTGAGCCACCATACTACCCTGCATATATATATATATATATATATATATATATATATATATATATATATATATATATTGTAAGGTGACTGCCGGACAGGTCGTGGACGGGAGGTATGTGTCCCCGATGTGCCAAGCTTCGGTGATGTAGGACCGGGAAAAGAAGGCTCCAGCACACATAGTGCTGAGAGGAATTTAATTAGCCCTGATTACAGGGCCGGGTTTTACGAGCAGCTGAAAGAGCTGGGGGGGAACAGCTGCTCACTTACCTCCAGTCCAAGTCTTGGAAGGCTGATTTAAGACAGCTGCACCTGTCTCAGCCTGTCTGTTTTTGTTTGCCAAGGTGAGCAGACCTTGCATGTGGTCTTTAGACTCTGCAGGGGGCAGAGATAAGCACCTTGTTTAAATGGCTGGAGCCGTGCTGCATGGACTTGCTATTTTGAGCTTTGTTCTGTTATTCCTTTTGGTGCCAGGGAAAGGCTGTTACTTTTGTTTTTTAACTGGTGTATGGACACTAAATAAACCACCAATTTGTTTGAACCCGTGGACTGCATCACTGTGTGAACCCGTGCCTACCTCCAACGCGAATCAGTGAGTACAAATCCCTACAAATGGTGGAGAATGCGGGCACAGATCCCAAGCGGCAGTGTGACTGCTACAAGAAGACTTATATGTCCTGGGTGAAGTTGGCCATAAGCCAGCAAGTGTCACCTGACAAAATGGAAGACCTGCTTAAACATATGTTGCAGGCACAGCAGGCACAACAAGTGCAGCACCAGTAACAGCAGGCTCAGCAGGCGCAGTTCCAGCAGCAGTACCTGCAGAGCCAGCAGAACATACAGCAGCAGCAATGGGAGCAGCAGCAGGAAACAAATAAACTTCTGATGCAGCAGATCTAACAGCAGCAAAGGCAAATGGACATCTTGGCAGAGCAGATCCATGGCAGGACGACCGCCACATCCTCAGATCCAGGTGATGACTCACACATCAGGAAGACGGTAAGAAGAGCATTACAAAAGATGACCCCGGGTGATGACGTTGTGGCGTTCCTGACGGTCTTTGAGAGGGTGGCAGAGTGGGAGAAATTGCCTTCAGAGCAGTGGGCGGAGATACTGGTGCCATATTTGACAGGCGAGCAGCAGAAGGCCTATTATGACTTGGCCTTGCAGGACGCAAAAGAGTACGCTAAGTTGAAAACTGAGATTTTGGCACGCTTGGGAGTAACTCTGACTGTCAGGGTGCAACGGGTGCACCACTGGGCCTATTGCAGTAACAAACCTCCCCGGTCCCAGATGTTCGACCTCCTACACCTGGTCCAAAAGAGGTTGCAACCTGAATCTTCCTCCCCAGCACAGATGGTGGAGAAGGTCGTTATGGACTGGTTTATACACTCTCTCCCGAAGTCGGTGAAATCCTGGGTTGCCCAGGGAGATCCCCATAATGCCGATGACTTGGTGGGGTTGGTGGAAAGATACCAGGCGGTTGAGAGTCCGTTGGGAAAACAAGGGGTCATAGCCTCTCAATATTGGGGTTCCCAAAAGGCGGCAGACATCTAAACGAAGGCAGTTATCGCCACACCTGGGGGGCGTCCTAGAGTTCGGGAGGGGTCTGAGTTGCTGCCCAAGGTCCCACCCCATAATATAGTATGTTGGAGATGTCATACCCCTGGCCATATTGCCGCCCGGTGTCCCATAAACTCTGAGCCAATGGACTGCAACATGGGCCGGCGTTGCTCTTATTTTGCCCACCCCACCTGCAGCGCGGTTCCTCAAAATGGCGAGGGCCCTCAGGCATGCTCAGTGTCAGTAAACGGGGTACAAGTCTCTGGACTATTGGACTCAGGAAGTTTGGTGACCCTGATAAGGGCCACTCTCCCTCATCGGCTGGTTCCTGGGAAAGTGGTGGGTGTCCGGTATATCCATGGGGATGCTAAGAACTATCCTGTGGCCCAGGTGGATGTAAACACGGAGTATGGCACCACATCTCATGAAGTGGTGGTCGTTAAGGACCTATTGCATCCCATAATAATTGGACGTGACTTTGCATTATTCTGGAAAATGTGGAGGAAAGTGGGGACCTTTGATTGCTCGGACGACAGCCAGATCACCCCTAAGGAAACTGACCTGCAGAACATGATAGATGAGTTTCCCATGTGTGTGTTTGTGGGCGATGAGGATGAGGTAGCATCCCCTGAGGCCAATATCCCTGAGCTGGAGGTGTCCAAGGGAAACTTTGGAACTGCCCAACTCAGGGATTTAACTCTGAAATGGGCATTTGAAAATGTTACTGTGTTAAATGGAGTGCCTCAGGAACCGGGGGCTGACACTCGGTTCCCTCATTTTGCTGTGAATGGGGATTTGCTGTACAGAGTAACCAAGCCAAGGGGTGAGGTAATAGAACAGTTACTGGTGCCAGGGCCCTATAGACGCGGGGTGTTAGACATGGCTCATTCTCATGTGTTGGGTGGTCACCTGGGTGCAGACAAGACTCAAGAACGGATCCTCCAGAGATTCTTCTGGTCAGATTGCTATAGAGAAATAAAGAGTTATTGTCGTTCCTGCCCCACATGCCAGATAACCTCCCCAGTAGCCTTCTTCCGCAGTCCCCTAGTGCCCCTACCAGTCATCGAGGTTCCATTTGAACGCATAGCAATGGATCTAGTGGGGCCTCTGGTCAAGTCCGCCCGAGGGCATCAGTATATCCTGGTGGTATTAGATTATGCTACACGGTATCCGGAGGCCGTACCACTACGAAACTCCTCCACCAGGTGTATAGCCCGGGAGTTAGTCCACATGTTTTCAAGAATGGGGTTTCCTAAGGAGATCCTAACTGACCAAGGAACTCCATTTATGTCAAAGGTCATGAGGGAATTGTGCAAGACATTGCAGATTGCACAACTGAGAACCTCTGTGTACCACCCCCAGATGGACGGACTGGTCGAGAGGTTTAACAAAATCTTGAAAGCAATGTTGAGGAAAGCAGTGGAAAAGGATGGCCGAGACTGGGACTGTCTGCTTCCTTATCTGTTGTTCGCCATCAGGGAAGTTCTCCAAGCTTCCACAGGTTTCTCCCCGTTTGAACTACTCTATGGACGACACCCTCGAGGACTTCTGGATGTGGCGAAAGAGTCCTGGGAAGCTGAGATCACTCCCTATAGGAGCATGGTGGAGCATGTTACCCAGATGCAAGAGAGGATTGCCCACGTGATGCCCATTGTGAAGGAGCATCTCATCAAGGCACAAGAGGCACAGTCCAGGGTGTATAATAGGTCAGCCAGGGTGAGATCGTTCAACCCAGGAGATCGGGTGCTTGTGCTAGTGCCCACAGTGGAGAGCAAGTTCATGGCCAAGTGGCAGGATCCCTATGAGATGGTAGAGAAAGTGGGGGAAGTCAACTATAAAATCCACCAACCAGGGAAGAGTAAGCCCTACCAAATTTACCATGTAAACTTGATTAAGCCACGGCAAGATAGAGAACCCGCGGAAGTTCCCTGTTTAGTGGCTGAGGCTAAGGCCGATGTGAAAGAGGTCCAGGTGGCAGAGTCACTGTCACGTGCCCAAAAGCAACAGTGCAAAGAGTTGTTACAGCGAAATAAAGACCTGTTTTCAGAGTTGCCATGACTCACCCAGGTCATAGAGCATGAGGTTCTCACAGAGCCTCATGTTCGCGTCAATCTAAAACCATACCGGATCCCCGAGGCCCGCAGAGAGGTGATCTCAAAAGAAGTGAGGCGGATGCTTAACCTGGGAGTCACTGAAGAGTCCAAAAGTGGATGGTCCAGTCCTATAGTCTTAATGCCAAAACCAGATGGGGAATGGCGGTTTTGCAACGACTATAGGAAGCTGAACGAGGTCTCAAAGTTTGACGCCTACCCAATGCCTAGGGTAGATGAGCTTATCGAAAGGCTAGGACCCGCTCGGTACATCACCACTCTGGACCTCACCAAAGGATATTGGCAAATTCCCCTGTCCGAAGAGGCAAAGGAGAAGACAGCCTTCTCGACGCCAGACGGATGTTATCAATACGTCAGGATGCCGTTTGGGTTGCAGGGAGCTCCGGCCACCTTCCAGAGAGCCATGGACCGGATCTTAGCACCCCACAAAAAGTATGCAGCGGCCTACCTAGATGACATCGTCAAATTCAGCCAGGACTAGGAAAGTCATCTGGACAAAGTTCAAGCAATACTTGATGCACTAAGGAAGGCGGGCTTTACTATCAACCCAAAGAAATGTGCCATGGGGATGGAGGAAGCCAAGTACCTAGGGTACGTCGTTGGTAGAGGGGAAATAAAAGCACAAATAAATAAGGTCGAGGCGATCTTGAACTGCTCACAACCCCTCTCGAAGAAGCAGGTCGGGGCATTTCTAGGCATTGTGGGCTACTATCGAAGATTTGTCCCTAACTTTGCCCTGATAGCAGCCCCGCTGACGGATCTTCTGAAAGGGACGAAGTCAGCTATGGCCAAGTGGTCCCCGGAAGCAGAAGCGGCCTTCCAGGAATTGAAACTGGTCCTCTGTAAACAGCCAGTCTTGGTGGCGCCCAACTTCTCCAAGGAGTTTGTGGTCCAGACGGATGCATCGGATGTCGGGCTGGGAGCAGTCTTGTCCCAGGAGATTAACGGAGAAGAACACCCTAAAATATACCTCAGTCGGAAGCTCTCCACTTGTGAGAAGAACTACTCCATTGTAGAAAAAGAATGTTTGGCCATTAAGTGGGCGTTAGACACTCTGAGGTATTACCTGTTAGGTAGAAGGTTCAGGTTAGTGTCAGACCATGCCCCACTGAGGTGGATGCAAGAAAAGAAGGGGAACAATGCCAGAGTAACTAGGTGGTTCCTGGCTCTACAAGATTTTAGTTTCTGGGTAGAGCATAGGCCTGGGAAACAACATGGGAATGCTGATGCCTTGTCAAGGGTTTATTGTATGGTGACAGAAGGTGCCAAGCCGGCTTTGGGCAGAGGGGGGGTATGTAAGGTGACTGCCAGACAGGTCGTGGACCGGAGGTATGTGTCCCCGATGTGCCAAGCTTTGGTGATGTAGGACCCGGAGAAGAAGGCTCCAGCACACATAGTGCTGAGAGGAATTTAATTAGCCCGGATTACAGGGCCGGGTTTTTACGAGCAGCTGAAAGAGCTGGGGGGGAACAGCTGCTCACTTACCTCCAGTCCAGGTCTTGGAAGGATGATTTAAGACAGCTGCGCCTGTCTCAGCCTGTCTGATTTTGTTTGGCAAGGTGAGCAGACCTTGCACGTGGTCTTTAGACTCTGCAGGAGGCAGAGATAAGCACCTTGTTTAAACGGCTGGAGCCAAGCTGCATGGACTTGTTATTTTGAGCTTTGTTCTGTTATTCCTTTTGGTGCCAGGAAAAGGCTGTTACTTTTGTTTTTTAACTGGTGTATGGACACTAAATAAACCACCAGTTTGTTTGAACCCGTGGACTGCATCACTATGTGAACCCGTGCCTACCTCCAACGCGGCTCAGTGAGTACAAATCCCTACAATATATATAAATAACGCTCACACCAGAATTGGGGGCCCTGTCCAAATTTTGCATCGGGGCCCATGAGACTCTAGTGTCGCTACTGATGGTAACCTTAGGTAACCAATAGCAGATTTAACAATAGGCTGCAGTATCAGACTTTTTAGGCTACCTAAATTGTATAAACAATCATAAAATATTCTATTTTGTGGGGAAAGATGCATGGCTTGCTGTTTTTTATAGTTAGGTGGTGCAAATAGAAGAAGCCGTGGCATTTTTACATGGTTAGTTGTAAAACTCCTGTTTTTGGAGTATAAAGAGTAGAGATGAGCGTTGTTTGACTCGAACTGTTCGCCAATCTCAAATTCGAGCTGTTTTGGGCGGTGTTCGAGCCCTTCGGCGAACACGAACGATTTGAGAAAAATTCGGCGGTTCGAGGTTATGTTCGATAACTGTTCGTGCACCAAAATCATAACTGGATTTTTTCTCAGTAATGATGAAAATTAATGTTAATACGCAGTTTGAGTGTACAGCGGGGTGGGGGGAGGGGCAGGGGATGGATCTCTGCAGGAATAATGAAGATCTCCATTTTTTTTTCTCTTTCCCGCATTTACAGTGGGGAGGTGCAATCTGTCAGCCTATCAGCAGCGCACACACGGAGCGAAGTGCTTTTTTTCACACAAGCAAGGGCATGTGTCATTGGCAGCATATGTCACATGTCCTTGCCCTATAAGACCAAGCCATTTTCCCCGTCGCCACCATTTTCTCACTGCTGCAGCTGCGTGTTAGACGGCACCGCTGTTGCTGTGTGCGCTATACCTTGTTAATTTCAAGCCAATTTTCGCACAAATCTACAGATAGCTTGGGAGTAGGGAATAATTGAGATTGCAGTCCTTTTAAGGACTAGGTTACAGCATTTCCTACGACTTTTATCAGGCAGGTCTGTGCTCTTAAATAGATAGATTGTGGGAGTAAAGACTAATTGTAATTGCAGTCCTTTTCAGGACTAGGTTACATCAGTTCCTATCAATTTTTGCCAGGCCGGTCTGTGCCAGTGCTGTGCAAGTTTTTTTCACAGCATTTGGCTGAATCTAGCAAAGCTAATCCTTTTTGGCCTATTGCAGAGTGTGTTAGTCAGTGGACTAGCCTATCTGTGTTACAAGATATACAACCTGTGTATAGAATACCAATTTTTTTACTGCACCTAGTCAAGTAAAATCTTTTGGGCATAGCATCATTCTATTAGTCCATCTATACTGACCTCCATCAGGTTGCAAATTGAATATAATTTTTTTCTGTATCTAGCTCTGAAAAAATATTTGGCCTTCTAGCAGTGTGTGGGACTTTCTCTATTAGTCCATCTATACTGACCTCCATCAGGTTGCAAATTAAAAATAATTTTTTGTCTGCATCTAGCTCTGAAAAAATATTTGGCCTTCTAGCAGTGTGTGGGACTTTCTCTATTAGTCCATCTATACTGACCTCCATCAGGTTGCAAATTAAAAATAATTTTTTGTCTGCATCTAGCTCTGAAAAAATATTTGGCCTTCTAGCAGTGTGTGGGACTTTCTCTATTAGTCCATCTATACTGACCTCCATCAGGTTGCAAACTGAATATATTTTTTTTCTGCATCTACCTCTGAAAAAATATTGGGCTTCTAGCTGTGTGTGGGACTTGTTCTATTAATCCATCTATACAGACCTCCATCAGGTTGCAAACTGAATATAATTTTTTTCTGCATCTACCTCTGAAAAAATATTTGGGCTTCTAGCTGTGTGTGGGACTTGTTCTATTAATCCATCTATACAGACCTCCATCAGGTTGCAAACTGAATATAATTTTTTTCTGCATCTACCTCTGAAAAAATATTTGGGCTTCTAGCTGTGTGTGGGACTTGTTCTATTAGTCCATCTATACTGACCTCCATCAGGTTGCAAACTGAATATAATTTTTTTCTGCATCTAGCTCTGAAAAAATATTTGGCCTTCTAGCAGTGTGTGGGACTTTCTCTATTAGTCCATCTATACTGACCTCCATCAGGTTGCAAATTAAAAATAATAATTTTTATCTGCATCTAGCTCTGAAAAAATATTTGGCCTTCTAGCAGTGTGTGGGACTTTCTCTATTAGTCCATCTATACTGACCTCCATCAGGTTGCAAATTCAAAATAATTTTTTGTCTGCATCTAGCTCTGAAAAAATATTTGGCCTTCTAGCAGTGTGTGGGACTTTCTCTATTAGTCCATCTATACTGACCTCCATCAGGTTGCAAATTAAAAATAATCTATATCTGCATCTAGCTCTGAAAAAATATTTGGCCTTCTAGCAGTTTGTGGGACTTTCTCTATTAGTCCATCTATACTGACCTCCATCAGGTTGCAAATTAAAAATAATTTTTTGTCTGCATCTAGCTCTGAAAAAATATTTGGCCTTCTAGCAGTGTGTGGGACTTTCTCTATTAGTCCATCTATACTGACCTCCATCAGGTTGCAAACTGAATATATTTTTTTTCTGCATCTACCTCTGAAAAAATATTGGGCTTCTAGCTGTGTGTGGGACTTGTTCTATTAATCCATCTATACAGACCTCCATCAGGTTGCAAACTGAATATAATTTTTTTCTGCATCTACCTCTGAAAAAATATTTGGGCTTCTAGCTGTGTGTGGGACTTGTTCTATTAATCCATCTATACAGACCTCCATCAGGTTGCAAACTGAATATAATTTTTTTCTGCATCTACCTCTGAAAAAATATTTGGGCTTCTAGCTGTGTGTGGGACTTGTTCTATTAGTCCATCTATACTGACCTCCATCAGGTTGCAAATTGAATATAATTTTTTTCTGCATCTAACCCAGCCAATAGTTTTGGCCTAATACCACAGTTTGGCCACTCTGCTCTGCTCGGTTCCCATCCATTGTTTTTTTGTGCAAACAACTCCAGAGTCGTGAATTAGTTAACCACCAAAATGAGTGGAAAAAGGCCTGCTGCTGGTGGAAAGGGGAATAGGCGTGTTTGGAAGGGGAAAAAAGGTTGTGTCCGTGGGGTAGGTGTTAAAGCAACAGTAACATCTGCAGAAGAAAGACCATCTTCCAGCCAAACTAAAATGTCTACTTCTTTTAGCGGACAATGTGATAAGATCCCTTTCTTACGGCCACGCCAATCGCTACAAATTCCAGATGAGGCACAAAAACAGCAGGTGCTTCAACGGATATCAAGTGCTCCTTTAAGTGGGCTCTCCTCCACATCAACTTTAACATCACAAATACTCCAGTCCTCAAAGGTGTCACCCCAATCGCACTTACTTCCTCACAGCTCCCAAATCTCCAGCTGCCCGTCTGAGTATGAGGTAGAACAGATGGTTGAGTCTGCAGAGCTGTTTACTCCTACTATAGCCTGGGAATCAGAGGTCGACTTCAGCGCTTCTGTGAATCCAGATGAGGAAATGATCTGCACTGATGCCCAGAATCTTTATGAGTCGGATCCAGGACCAGACGCTGAAGGTTCTGACCATAATGTAGACCCTCATTCCCAAACTGTAACTCCTGTTGGTGGAGACAATGAGGAAGACGATGATGAGACTCAAATACCTGATTGGAGCGACAACTTTAGTTTTTTGTCAGGGCAGGAACAGGTTGGCTCTGAGGACGACGGGTGTGATAACGCACAGGGTGATGATGATGAGGTTGGAGATCCCACTTACTGTCAACCCACAGTCAGCCAAGAGATGAGGTCAGCAGAGGAGATGGAGGAAGATGCTAGTGACGACGAGGTCAGATTGCGCCTTCCTGGACAGAGACGTAGTACTGGAAGCACGTAAACAACTGCATCCTCAAACACAACTCTGCCTCTCACCACAAGTCGTGGTGGCTCTTCAGGTCGCATGGGTGCTAAGCCTTGCATAGCCTGGGCATTTTTTCAGATCGATAAAGATGACCCAACTCGTGTTATCTGTAACATTTGTCAGCAAAAGCTAAGTAGAGGCCAAAAAATACATAGTTTGAGTACTTTATGCATGAAGCGGCACATGGACATGAAGCATAAGTTGCAGTGGGAAGCTCAGTGTGCTACAATGCGGCCTAGCCAGCCGGGCCAACCACCGTCCGCCATATCTTGTGCATCCGCGGCCTCTTCATCCTCTGTGACTGGGGGGACAGCAGTCACACCTGTTTTGGGGCGCAGACCTGCCACCTCTTTACCCGCAACAGCCAGCGTGATTGGCAGGTCATCATTTTCTTTGGAGGTGGTAACACCAGCTGGTATTGAGCGCTGTCCGACATCGATAGCACCACCTTTGGATCAAGGCAACCTAACATGTCCGCCTGCATCTTCCTCACAGACCGGCAGTTTGCCGGGGACACCTTTATCAACCCCGTCTAAGCACAATAGCCAGCCCTCAGATGTGGACAAGTAAAAGACCATTTCCTCCTAGTCATGAGAAAGCTAAGAGGTTGAATTTCACCATCTGCAAGCTCTTGGCTACAGAAATGCTGCCTTTCCGCCTGGTGGACACAGAGGATTTTCGAGACCTTATGTCCGTCGCAGTGCCCCAGTACCAGATGCCCAGTCAGCACTACTTCTCAAAGAAAGGTGTGCCTGCGCTCCACCAGCATGTCGCACACAACATCACCGCTTCTTTGAGAAACTCTGTGTGTGACAGGGTGCATTTCACCACAGACACTTGGACGAGTAGGCATGGAGAGGGGCGTTACATGTCGCTGACTGGGCACTGGGTAACTATGGTGACAGCAGGACAAGGGGCTGCTGTCCAAGTCTTGCCGTCCCCACGAGTTGTGCGTCAATCCTCTTTATGTCAAAGTTCCTCCACTGCTTCTGCCTCCTCAACCTCCTCTCGGTCTTCCACCTGCACCCAAAGCCTGTCTGGTCATGCCACAAGCTTTCTAACTGCGCAGAAGGGATCCTTCACACCTCCTTACTATGCTGGCAGTAGGGCTCAACGTCATCAGGTGGTTTTTACTTTGAAATGTCTGGGAAATGTGAGTCACACAGCTGAGGAGTTGTGGTCAGCTCTGGAGAACCAATTTCATGGATGGTTGTCTCTACTGGACCTGAAACCAGGGAAGGCCATGTGCAACAATGCTACAAACCTGGGTGCGGCCTTTCGCCGGGGCAATGTCACACACGTGCCTTGTATGGCTCACGTGTTGAACCTGGTTGTCCAGCAATTTTTAGCCCACTATCCCAGACTAGATGGCCTTCTGCAGAGGGCACGGTCGCTTTGTGCTCACTTCCGCCGTTCGCATCCCGCAGCTCAGCGACTTACATCTCTACAGAAGTCGTTGGGCCTGCCACTTCACCGGCTAAAATGCGATGTGCCTACCCGGTGGAATTCAACTCTGCACATGTTGCAGCGACTGTGGCAGCACCGACAAGCCCTGGTGCAATACGTTCTGACGTATAGTCTGGGCCAACGAGATCCAGAGGTGGGGCAAATCACGCTGGAGGAGTGGTCTCAGATCAGGGACCTATGCACCCTTCTGCACAGTTTTGAAATGGCAACGAAGATGTTTAGTGCTGACGATGCCATTATCAGCATGACTATTCCAGTGATTTACATGCTGGAGCACATGTTAAACAGAATTCGGAGTCAGGTGGTGGCACAAGAGGAGCTGGAAGAAGTAGAGGAGGAGGAGTTGTATGCGGAAGGGCTAACATCTGCAAGGTCCAGACGGTCGGCAGCACCAAGGCGGCAGGCATGTGAGGGTGGGGGAGATGGTTTTACCGGGGCACATGGTAGCAGCCAAACTAGTGAGGAAGGTGCAGGAGCCCAGGAAGAAGTGGAGGACGAACTGATGGAAGACTCATCAGATGAGGTAGACCTTGATCACATTTCTGTTGTGCGAGGTTGGGGGGAGAGGACAGAGGAAGGAAGCATGATTGTTACCTCGCCATTAACACAACAGGGACTTGGATGCGCAACACACATGAGTGCCTTCTTGCTGCACTACCTGCAACATGACCCTCGAATTGTGAGAATTAGAAATAATCCTGACTACTGGGTTGCCACACTGTTAGATCCCCGGCACAAAAGTAAATTTGCAGAAATTATTCCTGCCATAGAAAGGGATGCACGCATGCAGGAGTATCAGCAGAGACTGTTGCAGAATCTTACATGTGCTTTTCTACAAAACACCAGTGGTGCACGTAGTGAATCTCACAGTTCCAACTTGCCAACCGTGGGACCGTCAAGTATTCAGCACTCAAACCGTAACAGAACCACAGTATCTGCTGGTAACATCAATTTTGCGGAATCATTTCACCACTTTTTTAGCCCATCCTTTGCAAGGCCACAGGAGACAAGAAGTCTAACACATAGTCAACGCCTAGAGACGATGGTACAGGAGTATCTCCAAGTAAACATTGAAGCCATGACTGTGTCACTGGACCCTTGTTCTTTTTGGGCTTCCAATCTGGATAAATGGCCGGAGCTAGCCACTTACGCCTTGGAGATCTTGTCATGCCCCGCAGCCAGCGTTCTGTCTGAACGTGTGTTCAGCGCTGCTGGTGGTGTGCTGACAGATAAGCGCACGCGGCTCTCCACTGATAATGTAGACAGACTCACGTTCATAAAGATGAACAAATCATGGATCCGAAACGACTTTTCTACCCCTGTGTCATCCTGGGGAGAGTAAAAGCTTGATGATTGGTTAAAATCACCCTACCAACCATTTTAAGCTTTCAAATTACTAATCATGTTTATCTGTATCTTGGCTGGAAAATAATTTGGGCTTTGTAGCAGTGTGCAGCACTGATTCTATTAGGCCATCTATAATAAGCTCCACCAGATTTAAAATTACTAATCATGTTTATCTGTATCTTGACTGGAAAATAATTTGGGCTTTGCAGCAGTGTGCAGCACTGATCCTATTAGGCCATCTATACTAAGCTCCACCAGATTTAAAATTAATAATAATTTTTAGCTGCATCTAGCCCGGAAAATAATTTTGGGGCTCCGAGATGCGCAAGACACATAAGTGCCTTCTTGCTGCACTACCTGCAATATGACCCTCATATTGTCAGAATTCGAAGTAATCATGACTACTGGGTTGCCACACTCTTAGATCCCCCAAACTTTTCGATCAACCTTTTCATTTTAATAAAGACCAAAAAAATGGTCATTTTTGAAATTATAAGCATTAGCAGGTTATTAGAAACTGAAATCAAACAGTTTTCAACTCAAAACTTTATTCTAGGTGATGTTATATTTTCACATAGGACTCCTTGTTCGAAAGGAGCTTCTGAACTCTCTTGTCCATTGAATTTGTCAGGTTTTGGATGGTTTCTGCTGTTGCTTAGATGTGAACTGCCTCCCGCCATCATAGACACTCCTTTTGATGATGCTCCAGAGGTTCTGAATGGGGTAGAGGTCAGGGGAGCATGGGGGTCACACCATAAGTTTGTCCCCTTTTATGCCCATATCAGCCAGAGATGCAGATGTTTTATGTGCAGCATGAGATGGTGCATTATCATGCAAAAAAATGATCTTGCTGTGAAATACACGGTTCTTCTTCTTGAACCATGGCAGAAAGTGTTGTTTGAGAAAATCCACATACATTAGGGAGTTCATCTTTAGCGCCTTCAGGGATCCTAAAGGGGCCGACAATCTCTCTCCCCATGATTCCAGCCCAAAACATTACTCCACCTCCTCCTTGTTGGCGCTGTAGCCGTGTTTGCGTGGGGTGTCCATCAACCAGCCATCCTCCACTTTATCCATCTGGACCATCGAGGGCTGCACGGCACTCATCCGTGAACAAAACAGTTTTGAAATCAGTCTTCATGTAATGTTTGGCCCACTGGAGCCGTTTCTGCTTGTGTGAAGTGGATAGAGGAGGTCGACAGGATGGCGTATGCACAGCTGCAAACCTCTGAAGGACCCTGCATCTCGTTGTTCGGGGGACGTTGGAGGCACCAGCAGCTTCAAAAACTTGTCTGCTGCTATGACAAGGCGTTTTTGCCGCTGCTCTTTTAACCTCACGTAATTGCCTGTAGGAAAGAGTCCTAAATTTGCCCTTATCAGCACGCACACGTGTGTACTGTGAATCAGCTACATACTTCTTGATTACCAAGACACTTCATCCTGATCATCGCACAATGTTGATTGTAGTCATGCCTTGACCTAAACACTCCACAATTTGTTGCTTCTCAGCAGCCGACACATCCTTTTTCTTTCCCATTTTGGCAGAAAATGTAGGCTGCTTAATAATGTGAGACAGCCTTCTTAAGTAGTCTTGCCTTTCATTGGACACACCTGCCAAACTAATTAGCACAGGTGTCTGCAATTGCTTACAGTGATATAAAGAGCCCTGACACACATCACCATCAATGAGTTTAACTGACAAACAAACAAATTCTTCCCTTATCACTCCTAAACACTTTTTGCATAATAATTTGGAACACAGTGTACATGTGCTTTTCCACAAAACACCAGTGGTTCACGTAGTGAATCTTACAGTTCTAACTTGCCAACCGTGGTCTGTATGGAGTTGTTCAATAAAGGGCCCAAAATTAAGATAACATAGATGGGAGAGGTTTCAATGAATAGGAATTCCTAAGTATTTGATACCCTGTGAGGGCCAGGCAAAGGGAAAGTTGGACTGGATGGAATCCTATATGGATTTGGGGAGGGAGACATCGAGGGCCTCAGACTTCGCTGCATTGATTTTAAAATTTTACCATGTAACAAAGTGATCTATTTCAGCCATAACAGCATGGATGGATATATGTGATTGAGTGATATATACTAGGACATCATCAGCAAATAGAGAGCACTTGTACTCGGTGCCTCCCACCTCAATCCACCTAATATTGGGGTTATGGCGAATTGATGAGAGCAGGTGCTCCGTCACTAGGATGTATAAGAGAGGGGACAGAGGACATCCCTGCCTTGTCCCATTGGTGATTGTGAAAGGTGATGAAAATGTTCTGACGCACCCCCTGGGCCTTGGGACACCCGGAGCCAGACCCTTTTTGGTGGATGCTGGTGGTTCTAGTCTTCGTTGCGGCGACCCGGTTCCGTGGCTCAGGGTGGTCAAACCAGTGGCGGAACTATTTATGTGGTTTTGATGTTTAAATATCCGACTACGCCACCCGTGGATTGCGGTCAGAGTGAACCGCCGCTGCAGGGCAGACCGCTGAGGCTGGTGTTGTGGGTGCAGCAGAGCGTAGCATAACTCCCCAGGGGAGGAGTATAGCCTCAGGGCAGTGTATGCGGAGGATGGGGGTGATGGTGCAGGGCAGCAGCAGTAACGACACGGAGTCAGTGATGCAGTCCAGGGCCTTTACTCACAGTTCTTATTATCCAGACCACGTCTGCAGGTAACGGCTGCCCACGTCGTACTGTGCTCACCAGGTGAGGGGCTCAGACAACTCCCAGATAACTTTGGAGCGCTTCACAGGACCTTCTTTGTGTGTCCTTTGTCTGGCCTTTCTTACCAACGCTTCTGTCCGGCTGCCTCGGGCCTCCTCTTGGTAAACTTGGCACCAGTTTCCCTGATCCTATGTGGTGTCTTCCTAGCGGGTGTAGCGAGGGGCTGCGCCACATAAAATGTCACAGCCTCCGGTTTCTAGCTGAGGGTTGTTTCCCGCCTCCACTAGTTTCAGGGACCGGTCTCCCCCTTTGGCCTGACCCCTCTACGCAGGTGGATTCGGGCGTGCGGTGGCGACTCGCCCGTCCACACCCCTGGGATCCCTTCGTTCCTCGTTCCTGGAGCCTTCTCCGCTCCTCTTCCTTCCTTCTCCCTCTTCCAGGCCTGGGCCTGTGTTACTAGGCACGCCTCCGGAGCAGAGCTCATGCAGAGCCCCTGCTCCCTGTCACTTCTGCTCAGACTTCTCTGCACTGAACTAATATGGTGCCCACCTTTTATACTCCCTTATCAATGCACCCAGGAACTGCTTCCTCCCTGCTCCTGCACTACAGGGTTCCCCTTCCTCAGTGTTCCCCCCTCCCACTCCAGCCAGGGTCAGTGACTGTCGTGCCCATCTCAGGGGCATATTGGTCGCCCTGCCCCACGGCAATGTGGTGTAATGCATGCAGGTGTTGGGGTCCTGATCCACACTCCATCCTTACCTGAGAGTGAGATATCACACCTCTGGGTGAGGTGCAATACCTCTGTAGCAACCGAGCCCTCAGGGTGCTACAGTTCCATTCATCTTCAGCCTAGGTGACATATTGTGATACAGGGCCGTGATTTTGGCTATAAAAGGGTCCCCTAGACCCCTACCCCAAGCTTTTTTAGAGAATCATATATGGCGTGCCAGGAGACTCTATGGAATGCTTTCTCATCATCCAACGAGAGTATCTAATTACAAATTTTTAACTGCATCTAGCCCAGGAAATACTTTGTGCCTAGTAGCAGTATCTGCTAGTCAGCGGATTATCCCGGCTGTTAAGCAAGCTACACCACCTGTAGTTTGGACACTTAATTTTTTCAAAGGAAATGCTTCGGGACCACGGGATACTCAGTGAAGAGCATCAGGAGGCACCCCAAGGCATAGGGGCTGGGACTGGCAGTAGGATGCCTTGCGGTGGACAGCCGAGCTCGATCCTTATAAAAGCTTTTTAACTGCAGCAGCTTTAGTGGACGCTACTGGAGCTGGAATTACGCGGCTGCTGGCATGAGACTTGCCCTCCAATAGATCCTTGTAAATGGATTTAAAGTGTATTCATTCAAATTAGAGAGACAATTTAAATTAAAAAGCTTAGAGCTGCCTCCACCACAGGGGGGCTCGCTCGACCCACCAGCGGACAGGCACCAGTATTGGGAGAGGGGGGCTGGCCGTCAGGGTTCACCGCGGCTCTGGCACAAACCCGGCGACACGGAGGTGGCACGGGCAGGAGCGGACTGAACGTGTCGGTTTCTCACTTTTTGGATTTTAGAAGGGCATGACATGCCTATATCTGTGTCTCCCCCTCCTTTTACTCCTCCACCTCTTTTCTTTTCGCATGACTATATGTACTTGTCACTTTTCCATGTGTTAGTTGTGTCTTCTGAGCAGTTTGTCAGCTTTTGGACACCTTTGAAGGTGTTTTCTATGTGTTTCTATGTGTTTTTGTTTGCCTGCCATTGGTTTTAACGGTGTTCGAAGGTGTTCGACGAACAGTTCGGCGAACACACGGGTGTTCGACGAACCGAACCGAACTCGAACACTACGGGGGTGGCTCAACACTAATAAAGAGATTGATCTTTCTTAAATGAAGAAACAATAGCTTTTTCATAAGCCATCCAAAAATGATCTCTTTAAATAGGGAGATAAAATAGGTCTACTGTACGTTTTTGAATGTGAAAAAGTAATGGCATCTTAACTAGAAGTAAAAAAAAGTATCGCTAATTTGGAGTCCACAACTGATTTGCAAATAACCGAGAGATTCAGAAAATACAAAAGCATTTAGTCAAGCTTTCCAAAAATTATCTCCTTTTTTCTGGAGACAAAACAATTTCTCTGTTTTGAACGAGAGGATACAAAAACATGAGTACATTTCCCAGCATAAGTAGTACTATGTAGCACTATAAAACACAGTAGGCAGAAAGAGGTGTGTGACTGGAGTGGCTGTAGCAGGATCAGCATGGTAAAGAGTTAAGATGGTGCAAACTGTAGCATGGGCATCTCTGCCCCCTGCCAGGCAGAGACGCTGTCCCTCTCACCGCCGCGCTCCCCGCCCGGCGTTCTCCTGCGCTCCTCTTCCTGCTGCTGCCGGCACGCGTAGCTTCCCGGGCACTGTGCTTAGGGCGTGCGCATGCGCGCTCCCTCCCTCTTTAAGGGGCCCGCTGCGCCGCCGTAAGGAGTCCCCGACCAATTGCCGGAGGTCCTCACATATATAAGGCACCTCCTCCAAAATGGATGTGCCCGAGCAATAGTTGATGCACAGTGTACTTACCTCTGCTTCAGCCCTCCGGTCCCGCTGCTAGCCTGACTACTAGTCCTGCCCACCAGCCTGACTAAGAGTCCAGTCCGCCAGCCTGACTACTCTTCAGCCCGACAGTCTGTCCTCCGTTCAGTTAGCCAGTCTGTCTATGGGCTCGGCCCGCCTGCTTACCTGGAAGCACCTGCCCGCCACTTGCTGTGACCACCTGTCAGCCTACCTGGAGGCTCTTGACCGTCACTTGCTGTGACCACCTGGCAGCCTTCCTAGAGGCTCCTGCCCGTCACTTGCCGTGACCACCTGTCAGCCTACCTGGAGGCTCCAGCCTGTCACTTGCCGTGACCACCTGTCAGCCTACCTGGAGGCTCCTGCCCGTCACTTGCCGTGACCACCTGACAGCCTTCCTAGAGGCTCCTGCCCGTCACTTGCCGTGACCACCTGTCAGCCTACCTGGAGGCTCCTGCCCGTCACTTGCCGTGACCACCTGACAACCTTCCTAGAGGCTCCTGCCCGTCACTTGCCGTGACCACCTGTCAGCCTACCTGGAGGCTCCTGCCCGTCACTTGCCGTGACCACCTGACAGCCTAGCTAGAGGCTTCTGCCTGTCACCTGCCGTGTCTGCCAGTCCATCCACCCGGATCACTCGTCAGCCTGCCTGCTGTGCCCATCTGCAATATCGGTCAGTCCCTGCCATCTGTACCGTGGGAGTCACCTGCTCCCTTACAAGGTCGTGCCCAGAGTAGCACCTGGTCCCTCTGCTCGGATCCACCCTGGTCACGGAGTCGTTAGCCGCCGTATGACCTAGGTCGCTTTGAGCTGATACCTAGTTACGCCCCTCTGGGTCCCTCCTAGCACTGCAGCACAGAGGTTCCTCCATCCATATCCGTAACACAGACAAGGAGATGCTTGGCAGTTTAGCGCAAGCAGTGCAAGTCCCAGCAGCAGCAATACAGTTTATCAATATAAAACTCTGTGAACAGCCAAGAGGAGTGTAGCTGACATTGCTGTACTGTGTCTGCAGCAAGATCAGCAGGGTAGAGATGTTAGAGACTGCAGGCAAGAAAATGCTTGGAAGTTTTGGGCCAGCAATGGTAGCACCAGCAGCAGCATTACTACAGTAGAGATAACAAAATTATCAGGGAGAAGATAGCCGGAAGAGTGTGGTCTATCAGCACTGTCAGACACTGAATGGTGTAAAAAAATGTTAGCCAGGCAGGCAAATGGTATGACCAATTTATTCATTGGTATCAGCCATCAGTGCATGAAAGTCTGCACTGATCTATGCCTAATTCAGTTTGACAAATATTTAACTGTCCACACTTGTGGCAACCCGTGTTCTCTATGGCTTGACACATCTAACAACAGCATTGAATACCATCTTTAACATGACACTGGAGGCTGGAAATTACAGTACTTCCATAGCAAGTTCAGCCAGTTCTTGCAATTTGTTGACCCACAAATCCATGGGGATAGTGGACCATGGTATCTTCATGATAAAGGACACAGTTGATGTATGACTGAACCTGGCTGTTCAGACTCGTCGTCTATGTTTGTTGAAGTGCATTAGGTTGTGGCAATGGCAAAAGAATCTTTTGGTCCATAATGTCAAATATTCTGTAAGTGTTGCTGTAGTGTTTTTGTGGATAGCAGAGGAGTCTGTTAGACATTCATGTGCGCAGCAAGCATTTACTTGGCAAAAGCTTTACAGAGAATGGAATTTGGACTTCCTTAAGGAAGCTGGAAATTTTTTTTGCCATTATTCTCTTATTGAAAGGGTCTAAAAGTGTGGCTACCCAAAAGTTATCACTCTGCTTCATTTTAATAATACATGTGTATTCCCAGGAGCATTGCAGCACACATCTTGTCATGCCCGCCAACATACCCACGGGCTCTGTTATCTCATTGTCACAACACTGCCCTCTTTGGTTGGCAATGCCAGGAGCATTATTATCACCATTTTCACTCTGTCTGCCTTTCTCATCCCCTGCACCTGTTTATGTCCTCCTCCACTTCCACCTGCTCTGTCTCCTCTTTCAAATTCTGCAGCATGAGGCTTGGACCTTGAGTGTGTTGAGTGTTTTCCCCAAGATAAGTAATAGCAAAATTACAGCGCTGATTCCACACTTGTCCCTAATGACATATTTTGTTGCCTTTTCAAAGAGATTCAGTAGATGACATGCATCCCTTACTTGCTGCCAATGTTGTATAGCGAATTCTTCCGTTTGACTGCTATATGATGTAGTCTGTCACAGCTGTTAATAAAAACGTTGCAACATATACGTTAAATTCCATCGGGTTGTAACATTGTAAATCAGTAGGTGCTCTGAATGCCCTTTTTATTGCAAAGTGTTGTAGAGAAAAATATGGGGCATCATCGCGTTTGGGAGAAATAGCATAACAAACTATGGGGTTTTCTTCAATTATCCATTGCAAAAATTACAAATTTGGGGCTAAAACTACATTTTTGTGAAACAAATGAAAATTTTCAGTATGATGACCTAATGTTATCTGATTCTGTGTAGTACCTGTGGGTTAAAAATGCTCACTATACCCCTGGATAAAATCCTTGAGGGGTTTAGTTTCCAAAATGGAGTAATTTGTCTAGGTTTTCTACTGTTTTAGGCACATCAGGGGCACTCCAAACACAACATGACACCCGCAGACCATTGCATCAAAGTCTGCGTTCCAAACGTCACTCCTTCCTTTTCAAGCCCTGCTGTGCGCCCAAACAATAGTTTTCCCCTACTTATAAGGTATGTCCATTCTCAGGAGCAAATGCACAATAAATTTTGGGGTCCATTTTCTCCTGTTACCCTTGTGAAAATAAAAAAATTGGGGTTAAAAGTACATTTTTGTGGAAAAATACTGAATTCCTTAATTTCATGGCTCTACGTTATAAACTTTTGTGAAGCACCTGGTGATTCAAGGTGTTCACCACACAAGATATGTTCCCTAAGGGGTCTGGTGGCCAAAATGGTGTCACTTGTGGGGGGTTTCTACAGTTTAGGCACATCAGGGGCCTCCAAAACACGACATGGTGTCCGCTAATTATTCAAGCAAATTTTACATTCAAAAAGCCAAATGGCACTCCTTCCCCTCCGACGCCTGCCGTGCGCCCAAACAGTGTTTTTTCCCCACATATGGGGCATCGGCTTACTCAGGAGAAATTGCACAACAAATGGTGTGGGGCAATTTCTCCTGTTACCCTTATGAAAATGCAAAATTGGGGACTGAAAAACATTTTTGAGGGAAAAATATGGGGTATCGGCTTACTCAGAAGGAATTGCAGAACAAAGTTTGTGGTCCATTTTCTTTCGTTACCCTTGTGAAAATAGAAAAATTGGGTCTGAAGTAAAAATTTTGTGAAAAAAAGTTAAATGTTCATTTTTTCCTTCCAGGTTATTTCAGTTCCTGTGAAGCACGTGAAGGGTTAATAAACTTCTTGAATGTGGTTTTGAGCACCTTGAAGAGTGCAGTTTTTAGAATGTTGTCAATTTTGGGTATTTTCTGTCATAAAGGCTCCTCAAAGTCATTACAATTGTGATGTGGTGCCTAAAAAAAATGGTTTTGTAAATTTTGTTGGAAAAATTAGAAATCGCTGGTCAACTTTTAACCCTTATAACTTCATAACAAAAAAAAATTTGGTTCCAAAATTGTTTTGATGTAAAGTAGACATGTGGGAAATGTTATTTATTACCTATTTTGTGTGATGTATCTCTCTGATTCAAGTGCATGAAAATTCAAAGTTTGAAAATTGCTAAATTTTCTAAATTTTAGCCAAATTTCCTTTTTTTCACAAGTAAACGCAAGTCTTATCGACTATCACTATCATGAAGTACAATATGCCACGAAAAAACAAATTCAGAATCAGGGGAATCCGTTGAAGCGTTCCAGAGTAATTACCTCATAAAGTGACAGTGGTCAGAATTGTAAAAATTGGCCTGGTCATTAAGGATATGATTGGCTCTGCCCTTAAGGCGTTAATGAGGAAAAAGCAGGGTGATTTGAACGTTTAGATTTTTTTAATGTTTTAATTTTTTTTTAACCTACTACTGTATTCATTAGTCCTCTTAGGGGACCTGAATCTGCGATCACCTGATCTCTTGTACTATACACAGCAGTGCTACAGCATGGTCTCACAGTCTCCTATGAATGCTAGCTGCCGGCTGACTTTCACAAGAGGACCATCATAACAGGCATGGGGGTCTTCAGCAGGCCCCTAGCTGTCATAGCAACCCATTGGCACCCCGCGATCACGGGCACTCCTATGGGCACATAGAATGACCTTGCCGAGATTGACAGCAGTATGTAACAGGTTGACAGTGGCTGGCAGAGCTCTGCTCCATCTGCGACTGTTAGTCAGATGATGGCTGAATAATACAGCCATCATCTTCGGGCAATAAAGCGGGCTCTGCTTTTACGGTCGCATCAAAGTCATGGAACTGACATATGATGTCAGCGAGTACATCATATGTCAGTAAGAGGTTAATAGTTCTGAAGATGTTAGCTTCTCTACAATGTATACTAAGCATTTAAGGTTGCCAGTAAGGTTGATATCAACTATAGATGCAAGATGGGACTCGTTGTAACCTACCCCCATTTTGCAACATTTTTTACACATTTACCGAAAGCAGTGGCATAGACCGAAAAGCATTAAAAGCTGGTAATATCATGAATGATCAGTAAAGACATAGGATATTTGAACAAATCTTTTCGTCACTAATGAACATAAAATTAGTTTTTATCACATTAGGAGGTATTAAAGGAACAAAAAGCTCAGAATGTGGCTAAGTGTCATAGCTGTAATAATGGAAGCATAATTTAATTTAGCCCTGTAAAAAAAAATGGAATACGCTTGTTAAAAAAATGCAAAGTAATGAGGGCATCTAAATAAAACTGTTAACTCAGTCATACCATAATGAAGGTCATCACAGCTTTGCAAATCAGTGATAAGGAATAATTTGGCAATTAAGGTACATATACGATTCATCTTGGTAATTAGTATATCTTGTAACAGTTGCAGACAGAGATAAGTGCAATAATGTGCCAAATATAGCTGTTCCATAAAGCAGATGCAAAAAGAAATTGTATATCATGTTATTAGTAATAAGAAATATGAAACATAAAGGCAAAAATATATAGAATTTTGTGAACACAAATATTATTGGGGCCCATTAGGTGGACTTTCTGAGGAAAAATGAAAAGAAATAGGTGCGGGGAAAATGAGTAGCCTTAGTCTGCAGTTTACTTATGTGATTCCTGAGAGCTTTTGAATTGAGGGAGTTTATTGCCCCATTGTCTGATGAGAGCCTGTATATCTGATTCATCTTTTGCCGAAGGCTGGCCACTGGAGGTTAAAGGTGAACTAGACTTACTTGTGTAGATTCACAATATATAAGGACAGAGAAATATTACTGAGATAGAAGCCATAGATGTACCTGCACAGATGTGTAGGGTTGTAATACCTACCCATGAGGTTTTGGGATATTTCCAGGGGTTCTCTGTCTTGGGGATTTCTTCTCTGATATTCCAGATGGATGGTGTTTAAAAGCTCCTTGGTGATGACGTGAGTATATGTACTTAACCTTTGTATGTTAGCATATACAAAAGTGTATGCATTATCATAATATCATACAATTCCTTTAGTTGTGTATTTTATCTTTTAAATCAACTATTATAAATAAAATTGCATTATATCGTACATATTTTACAGTCCAAAAAATACTAAGCTGAAGGCGGGACCTTCAAAGTTTGGCTCCCCATGAGTCAGGCAGCGTAAGCGTACACCTCGTGGTTCCAGGCATTTTCTGGCTCTCCGGCGGGTTGCCTCTCGCCTTTCTGGTTGCAAGGGTTGGGGTGTTGCCTTCGGGGGATGGGGCTGAGCAGGGTACCACCATGCGCATGTACTCCATTCCAGGGGACCTGCCACAGGACGTGGTGATGCTGGGAGGTGGAATGTTGTCACTCCTAGCACTGATGCTATTCAGGGATGCCGGGTACCTTATGGTCAGTTGTTCCCAGGAGACATGGGACGCTATGTTTCCTGGTTCAGGTTTGTGATCGGAAGTTCCTTTCTCTCCGCCCTCCTTGCCCCCTTCTGTGCCAATCTGGGCAGAGTGTGGAGATTGGGCGTAACCTCAGCGGCGTCAGGTGATCCATGAAAAGGATATTTAAACCCGCCATATCCTCTACTTCACAACTGATTATTCAGTTGTATGGTTGCTAGCTCTTTGGTGAGTGTTTCTTTGGGTTGTCTCTGGTGTTTATTGTCATCTAGTTCCTGCATCACTGTTTATGCTCCCTGATCTTCTAAGTTTCCGGTATAGTTTATTGCAGTGTCAAAAAATGAGCTCCAAGTCTCATAGGGTCCATAAATTTATTTTCCAAACAGTCCCTATAAACTGCCAAACAACTCTATGGCAGAATCAAGCTTTTCTCTGCTACTGAGATCAAGGGGTTAATAAGTTTGAAATAACTTAGTGGTCTAGTAAAGTGAAGGGGTTATTAGTATGGATGAGCGAACATGCTTGGTGATACTCGGTTATGACTCAAGTATCACGGTGCACAGATGTGCTCGTTACTCAGCGACCAATGGGCGGTGTTCGAACTCCAACTTGAATCCCCGCCGTATCTTTGGTGCCTGTTACACAGCCAATGAGCTGGTGCTAAAGCTGAACCATCATACTAAAAGAACTTCTCAGGGCTAATCCTGTTCTTTGCTGTTTGCATCACATACATTCTGCATTACGTGTAATGAGGGAGAGAGAGTTGCAGGAGCAGGAAGAGTGGCAGAATGCAGTTTGTAGCCAGGGATTAGTTCTGTGTAGCCCGTTGTCAAATATATAGCAGCAGGTTTTTTTGTGGGGCTGAAAAAGATAATATATTTTGATCCATCAAGTATTACGTGCTTTGAGGTACTTTTTTGAGCTATATAACACTCCCAAAATTCATTGAAGCATTTTCCTGCTTTGCATTTTTTAGCCATACAGAATAACTTGGTCTGTGAACGTTTCTGTGATCTGTAAAACTGATTAAAAGCTGGGGTTTCATTTCTCAACCATACAATGTAACATGGTCTGTGAACATTTTTAAGATCTGTAAAACTGATCCAAAGCAAAATTTTTCTAGATTGAATTTGATTGTCATGCAAACACTTTTGCGTTCCCTCTGTTACATTAAGGTTGAGTAAACTCTCAAAAACTGTTTTGATTGCTGCAGGTGACTAATATTTTTCTTTTATTAAAAAATACTTGGTTTTAAGAGACCAAACAATTACAAAATGTAAGGCGTGCATTAAGGGGACAGTTAAGTAGAAATGCTGAAGATGGTGCAAGCAGATGCCGAGGACATGGGGCAGATGCGACAACGCCTGTTGCTGGAGTACTAAAACACACTTATCAACAACACATAGGTTCCTGTCACACTTTTCAGGGAGGCACGGTGCACCACTTCTAAACCAGAGCAGTGCGAACAGGTGGTCAGAAGGATAACAGATAATTCTTCCAACAGGCTTGGCAGCACCACCCAATCTTTTACACGGTCCAGTCTCACCAGCGTAAAGTCTGGATCACTTAATCTCCACCCTGATCCTCGTTCCTTCCACCATGTTGAGTCACAGGAGACCAATGATCCTACATAAGGACACTCAGAGGAGCTCTTAACAGCATAATTTCTTGATTGTGGCCTCTCAATCTGCATGCTCCAAGATGGACAGGTGGAAATGCTGTTTAATGATGTGTAAACCTTAGAGCAGCCACAGCCACAAGAACATGACAGTAGGGAATGGCAAATTTTGGATAAAGAGGAAGATGATGATGAGACACAATTGCCGCAAAGTCTTGTTGGTGTTAAGTCAAAAAGTGGCCGTGGTGGTGCTGGTATAGCTGCTAATGATGGTGGTGGTGTAGCTGAAGCAGGTAGATAATGTGGTCAATTCTATACCTGCTACATGCTTAAATACAGCACCTTATAAACGTTATACATCGCTTCGTAGGTCCGAATACCGCTGCACGAATGGTGAGGCCACAAAATGTTGAAAAGGTGTGAGATTGGATGGCTGAGAGTGGCTTCAGTTCCTTTGCATTATATTCCACCCAGTCCACTGCAGAAAGTGCACATGTGGCACCTGAGGACCATGGTCACCTCACCCCCTTGCAAATCAGCCAAACAGTCTGAGCCCCAAGACATGCAGGAGTCTCTAATGCTTTTTGCTGTCTCCTCTGGCTGGGGTTTTGTAGCACAGTCACCTGGCCCTGCCCCAGAAGTGGAAGAGACTGAGTGCACTGATGCTCAACTACTTGTTATGTTGGAGGATAAGTGAGTGGGAGGGCTAGTGCACACGGTTAGTGGACCACCGCAGGACATGTCAAATGATGATGAAACTCAGTTGCCAACTGCAGCGTCTTTCTGCATTGTGCAGACCTGCAAGGAGGTCAGGGTTGAGGAGTTGGTGGAAGATGATGCAGGGGATGATGAGGTCCTAGATCTCACTTTAAGCGGAGGTCATCCTAGTGATGGGCACAATTCAGAGGAAGAATAGGTGGCCACACTGCCACAGCAGCAAGCCAAAAGAGGGAGCAGGGTGCAAAGGCACAACAGACTGCCCCTAGCCAGTATGTTGTCGGCTACTGCCCACTCTGCCGCTAAAATCTGCACACCAAAGCCAGCAAGAGCTCCCTGGTGTGGCATTTCTTCAGGTAATGTGCTGACGACAAGCGCCGGGTGGTTTGCACGCTGTGCCGTCAGAGCCTGAAGCGAGATATAAACCTTCTGAACCTGAGCACCACCTGTATGAGGCATCTTAATTCCAAGCACAAAGTGCAGTAGAGTGCACACCTTAAAAAGCATTACATATTTGAGCCTCATCCTTCTCCCTCTTCTGCTGTTGTCGGCCGCTTCTTCCCTCTCACGATCAACAGGGCCACCTGCCTCCCCGCAAAGAGGATGTGATGACATCACCATCTCCACACCGTCCTATGGAAGTGTTCAGTTTTCCATCCCACAAATCCTTGAGAGAAAGAGATACCCCCCTAGTCACCCACGAGCCATGTTCCTGAATGACAGCATATCCAAATTACTAGTTTTTGAAATGGTGCCATTCCAGATGGCGAAGACAAATAGTTAAAAAAAAAAAAAAAAAAAACTGATGGTGATGGCTGTCCCGCAGTACGTTCTTTCCAGTCACCACTACTTTTCCAGGCATTCTATCCCTGCCTGAACCCACTTGTGGTGGACAAAATAAGATATGCACTGCACAATGCCATCAATGGCAAGGTCCACATAACCACCAATACGTGCCCCAGTAAGCAGGCCAGGGATGTTACATCTCTCTAACTGCTGGATAAATGTAGTGGTGGCTGGGACAGAGGCAAGAGCAGATCTAGCTCATGTTCTACCTCCACCTAGTATTGCTGGACATTTATCTGTCTATGTTGCCTCCTCCTCCTACTCCGCTTTCCCCACCATTTCCACATCTGATCACAGGAAGACCTGCATCTCCAAATTCAGCACAGCCAGGAAGAAATGACAGCAGGCTGTTCTTAAATTCCTCTGTTTGAGGACAAATCCCACAATGCAAAGGTGCTGTGGACTAGGATCAAGACAGCAGACAGATGAGTGGTTGGTGCTGGTGAACCTCAAGCGCAGCCTGGTGGTGTGCGATACCAGATGAAATCTCGTAGCAGCTCTGAGTCTAGCTGGTTTGACACATATCCCTTGCCAGGCGCATGTGCTGAATTTGGTGGAGCAAAGATTTCTGAAAAACTACCCACACATGTGGGAGCTGCTGCTGAAAATGTGGCCAGTGTGTGCACACTTTTGGTGCTCTCACCCTGCTTTCTCGCCTACATGAGCCTCAGCATTACTTTTGCCTTCCCACTCACCACCTCATATGTGAACTCCACCTTTCATATGCTGGAGAGACTGTGAGAGAAGCAGCAGGCAATAGTGGAGTTTAAGCTGCAGCACGTACGGGTGAGTCGCTGTGCAGAACAACACCACTTCACCATCAATGAGTGGGCCTCCATGCGGAATATGTGTGCGGTGTTGTACTGCTTTGAATATTGCACCAATTTGGCCTGTGCTGATGATGCCATCATCAGCATTACCATACCAATTATATGTCTGCTGAAAAAAACAATTCAGGCCATGATGAATGAGGTGGTGGCACAGGAGGAAGTGGAGCAGGAGGCATCGTTACAACAACATGGACACATGGCCTGAGCTTGCCATTTATGCCTTGGAGGTGCTGGCCTGCCCTGCGTTGTGTACTGTCAGAACATGTGTTTAGCACGGGGGGGGGGGGGGTGTCATCACAGACAGGCACATACTTCTGTCCACATCCAATGTGGGGAAGCCAACATTCCTTAAAATGAACCAGGCGTGGATCCCATAGGACTTGTCCATACCTTTTGGATGTCTAGACAACTATAACAGCCACACTCAGCCAGTCTTCAACTCTATTTGCCATTCATTTCATTTGGGTGCCTCATCCCCAAATAAAAAGTCCCAAATAACAAAAAGAAAAAAAAACAGTGCTGGAATACTCCTCCCTTGACTCTTTATTTTATTTCTTTTACTCACTTATATAGCGCCATTAATTCCACAGTGCTTTACAGACATTATCAGCAGTGTCCCCATTGGGTCTCACAATCTAAATTCCCTATCATTATGTCTTTAGAGTGTGGGAGGAAACCGGAGTACCTGGAGATAGCCAATCAAACACAGGGAGAACATATAAACTCCTTGCAGATGTCTTTGGTTGGATTTGAACCCAGGACCACAGCACTGCATGGCTGCAGTACTAACAACTGAGCCACCATTCTGTCCTGCCTCTTCCGCCTATACCGATACGTCCACCTCCTTCTCTACTTGGTCCTGTTCCTTCTGGTTCAAGATTCTTATTTTTTATTTCTGCTCTGGTTAGTGTAGGAACAGGATGCAGCTGCTGTCAGTGACAGTATTAGGTTTTGCGTGTGTACAGTTTTCCAAAAACACTGTTTGTGTACTTTGCACCCATGTCTGTGACAATACCATGCATACCCAAAAGTTTTTATAATTTTCAACTGTCAGTGGAAGTGATGTGCATCCAAACATCTTTTTCTACTCATATGCAATCATGTCTGTGATAGTACTGTGCCTTTAAGCCGCTGTGTGCATTCTTTAACCCATATCTGTGGAAGTACTGTGCCTTTAAGTCGCTGTGTGTACTCTGCAACCCTGCCTGTGGGGGTACTGTGCCCCATTGTCTGGGTGTGAAATTTTTAATCAGCTTCTCTGGGCAAAATGTGAAAACATGCTATGTGGGTGAGCTGGTAGTGTTACCCATGCTCTGTGGGTGAAACTTGTTATCAGCTTTTGTGAGGGAAATGTGAAAACATGCTTTGTGGGTAAAATTTTTAATCGGCTTCTGTGGAGTTACTCTGCCTCATGGTAATATTGTGGACAAAATGTATGTGTGCAATGTTTACGTTCTATGTAATTTTCTAGGCCCAAGTACAATTGTACTAATGGTGGAAACAAGTACAGGTGGTTTGAGAGTGGCTCCAGTTTCTTTGCGTTACACCAGGTCCCCTTTTAATCATGGCCACAGTTCCAACAAACAAGAAAATAGAAACTGAGTACATTTCCATTATCCCTAGCTGAAGTAGGGAGGCATCCGAAGGCAAAGGGGCTTGCCCTTCAGGAAGCAAGCCTCACAGCAGAATGCCAATTGTATCCAAAATCAAACTACCAGCTTTTTATCTGGGGCTGCTATACTGTATGCTACTGAAGGTAAAACTTTGGCTCTGTGTGCCCATTTTTTTACCAGTTTCTGTGGGGGAAATTTGAAAACATGCTCTGAGGGGGAAATTTTTATCGGAAGTGCCGGTAGCAAGCCTCGCGACGGACCGTCAGCTCAATCTAAGATCATACTAACAGCTTTTCATCGGCAGCATTTGTAACGTATGCTACTGGAGCTGACATTTTGGAGCTGTGGGGGTACCCTACCCCATGCTCTGTTGGTAAAATTTGTAAGCTACTTCTGTAGGGGTACTGTGCCCCATGCTCTGTGGGTGAGCAGTTTTTAACTGGACTGGCAGTAGCAAGCGTCAGCCTCTGTGAGAGGATACTGTTAAAATGTTTATGTTATTCATTTACTTGCTATTTTACCATGATTGCTATGATGAAAGAACCCCCTAAAGTCATTTTCCTAACCACATTTGTTTGCAGGACAATTGTTCTGCTCTTAACCCCATTTTTCTTCCTTTTGCAGCCTCTAGCCCATATTCCGACCATTTTACAGCACTAAAGTTTGGGTCCCCATTGACTTATATGGGGTTTGGGTCAAGTTCGGGTCCCAAACCAGACTTTTTAAAAAGTCCCATGAACCTGGCAATTCTGAAAATCTACGGGTTCGCTCATCACTACTAAAGACATTTATGGTTTTGCTATTTGATTAAACTTTGTTTTTTATGCTCTTTGTCATACTGTTTTATTACCAGAGCCTATAAATTGTATTGCTAGACACTTTGCATTATATTTGTACTGCTCATGTGCTGAATAACTGTATTTCACAAAATCTGGTACAGAAGAAAATTTTAAAAATATTAACAATTGTAAAACCATTTCCAAAAATGAATGACAAAAACAGTGTAGTAGTAATGATAATGGGCTAAGAGTTAGAATCATAGAATGGTAGAGTTGGAAGGGACCTCCTGAGTCATCTGGTCCAACCCCCTGCTCAAAGCAGGGTTCACTAAATCATCCCAGACTGATATCTGTCCAGCCTCCGTTAGAAGACGTCCATTGAAGGGGAACTCACCACCTATCATGGCAGCCTGTTCCACTCATTGATCACCCTAACTGTCAAAAAGTTTTTTTATAATATCTAATCTGTGTCTCCTCCCATTCAGTTTCATCCCATTGCTTCTAGTCTTTCCTTGTGCAAATGAGAATAAAGATGATCCTTCTACAATGTGACAGCCCTTGAGATATTTGTAGACAGCTATTAAGTCTCCTCTCAGTCTTCTTTTTTGCAGCTAAACATTCCCAAATCCTGTAACCGTTCCTCATAGGACATGATTTGCAGACCGGTCACCATTCTGGTCGCTCTTCTCTGAACTTTCTCCAGTTTGTGGATGTGTTTTTTAAAATGTGGTGCCCAAAACTGGACACAGTATTCCAGATGACGTCTGACCAAAGAGGAGTAAAGTGCGATAGTGACTTGACGTGATCTGGACTGTATGCTTCTGTTAATACATCCCAGAATTGTATTTGCCTTTTTTGCTGCTGCATCACACTATTGACTCATGTTCAGTCTATGATCTATTAGTATACCCAAGTCTTTTTCACATGTACTGTTGCTTAGCTCTATTCCTCACATTCTGTATATGTTTTTTTCATTTTTATTGCCCAGATCTAGTACTTTGCATTTTCCCTGTTAAAAACCATTCTGTTAGTTGCTGCCCACTGCTCCAGTTTATTTAGGTCTTTTTGAATCCTCTCTCTCTTCTCTAGTAATAGCTATCCCTCCTAGCTTTGTGTCATCAGCAAATTTAATCAGTTTACCCTCAATTCCTTCATCTAAATCATTGATAAAGATGTTGAACAATACAGGTCCCAGGACAGAGCCCTGTGGTACCCCACTTGAGACATTCATCCAGCTGGATGTGAAGCCATTTACGACCACTCTTTGAGTCCGATCACTAAGACAGTTATGAATCCACCTAACAGTTGCCTTGTCCATTCCACACTTGGTCATTTTTTTCAATAAGGATAGTGTGATATACTTTGTCAAATGCTTTGATGAAGTCAATATATACAGTACTATATCTACAGCATTTCCCTGATCCACCCAGTCAGTGATTCTGTCATAGAAGGAAATTAAGTTAGTCTGACATGACTTGTTAGTTACAAACCCATGCTGACTCTGGTTAATCGCTTCATTCTTATCCAGGTACTTACATACATGTTGTTTAATAATTTGTTCAAAGATCTTTCCTGGTATAGAAGTCAGACTCACCGGCCAATAGTTCCCTGGGTCCACCTTCTTCCCCTATTTGAAGATAGGAACAACATTTGCTCTTCTCCAGTCTTCTGGGACTTCTCCTGTTCTCTGAGAATTTTCAAAGATTATGGAGAGTGGTTCTAAAATTTCTTCTACGATCTCCTTCAGTACTCTGGGGTGTAATTCATCTGGACCTGGAGACTTGAACTCATTTATGTTAGCTAAATATTCCCTCACAATCTTTCTCTTTACAGATAACGTGGATTCTTCAATTCCTTTAATAAGACAGTGAAGATCAGTTGATGTTACATTTTCTTTCTGAGAGAAAACAGATGCAAAATTGGAATTAAAAAGTTCGGCCTTCTCAACATCTTTTCTTACCATTTCACCATTTTCATCCTGTAAAAATCCTATAGCATCTTTGACTTTTCTTTTACTTTTGACTTACCCCCAAAATCCTTTTTTATTGCTTTTGACATCTCTTGCAAGCCTTAATTCATTGTCAGCTTTAGCTAACCTGATACGTGCCCAACAGGTTCTGCATACTGCATTATTTGTTACTTATTTGTTCATATTTATTCAAGTGCAGATGTTCAGTGTAGCATGAAGTCACTTGGGATGAGAGAATATCTGAAGTTGGCATTTAATACTATGCTTTATGGAGACTTAATTTGTACAAACTGTGGTTAGTGGCCAGTAAGTTGTCTTGAAATCCATGTCTTGTAAATTATGATTGATATTTACACTTGGAAGATGATCTAATATATACCAATAATTCTTTGCAAGCAATTGGGGGAGAAGAGATTAAGATAAATGGCTTCTACAATGAAGAACAAAAGCATTCATATTTCATAACAAAGATATATTCAAATATGCAGTGGAGTAACCAATATAAGTACATCATATGGCAGTTCTTTATTTTAGACTGGAAAAAGAAGAAAAGACAGCTTTAGCAATGCTTGTTACAGACATTATTTTATGCATTGTAATATACATGAGGAGCTTTATGATGTCAAAGAGAAAACAATATTGGAGCATGGAGATGATCTGCCTGTAACATGCAAAACGTTTTTAGGTATTGTGTTTTATGTCTGTGTTGCCAGTGAAATATGCTTTAGTAATTGCAGATTTATGCTTTTTTAAAGAAATGGCTGGGTTTGGACAACAAAACATCCACAGAAACTGTTTTATTTCTAATTGTTTTGGAAATAGCAGCAAAAGAAAATAATAACGTATTTTTTAGTAACCTAGATGGGAACATTTTAAAGCAGTGATACAACTTATCATGTCAGTATATAGTTTAAAATCATACTTAGATGTGTAAGAAGATATTTTAGGCAAAAATACAAGTATTGTTGCATTTGATATCAGATCATAGTGGTTTGTGCTACCAAGTAGATTGATCCTTCTCTACAAAAAGGAGGAAGTGAGAAGAATAGGAATAAGTACATGATAAAAAACCATGAATCATTGGATTTTGTTTCTTCTTTATTGTGCATAAACTGCACCTAATAGTGTACTAATTTTGTCCAGACTGTAGTACAATGTTTTTTTCTTTCTGCCAACCTATTATATGTAATTTTTGCAACGGTTTTATATTTAGTCACTGCAGGAAAGTCTTATTTACTCACTGTATGGAGCTATTTTTCAGTTTCTACATACAGAAAAGAGTTAAGATGCAGTCACTGTGTTGTCATTATTAATCTTAGACTTACATACTGAGGACTTATCTTTAGGATGTCCTCAAGATGAGATCAGTTGGAGTGTGACAATCAGCCCCCCAATCGGTCAGCTCAACTCCATAAATTGTTTACATCCGACCATTGCCAGAGCAAATACCAGCTGCTTTGTGCAAGTGTGAGGTGTCGAAGAGTAATCAATCTCATATTGATTGCTCTCAGACTACCACTTTAAGCCCTGAATTATCATTTGCATTTTTTAAAACTTTAGTTTTTTACCTTGTTTTATTTGCTGTCATTTTATGCATCAAATTATTCAATCTGGTGCATGCGGGTTTAACATAGTTTAACATAGTTTTTAAGGTTGAAGGAAGACTAAGTCCATCTAGTTCAACCGATAACCTAACATGTTGATCCAGAGGAAGGCAAAAATTCCTATGTGGCAAACACTAAGCTCCACATTGGGGAAAAAAATTCCTTCCCGACTCCATGTGACAATCAGAATAGTTCCCTGGATCAACGCCCTATCAAGGAATCTAGTATATATAACCTGTAATATTATACTTTTCAAGAAAGGCATCCATGCCCTTCTGAAATTTTAATAGTGAATCACTCATTACAACATCATGCGGCAGAGAGTTCCATAGTGTCACTGCTCTTACAGGAAAGAATCCACGTCTATGATTATGATTAAACCTTCTTTCCTCCAGACGTAGAAGAAGCCCCCTTGTCCCCGTCTCTGGCCTCAGAGTAAAAAGATCAGTAGAAAGGTCTTTATACTGTCCCCTCATATACTTGTATATAGTAATAAGATCACCCCAAAGCTTTCGTTTTTCCACAGTAAATAACCTCAAGTGTAATAACCTGTCTTGGTATTGCCGACCCCCCTGTCCTCTAATAACCTTGGTCACTCTTCTCTGCACCCGCTCTAGTTCAGCTATGTCTTTCTTATACACCGGAGACCAGAACTGTACACAGTATTCTAAGTGTGGTCGCACTAATGACTTGTATAGAGGTAAAATTATGTTCTCCTCATGAGCATCTATGCCTCTTTTAATGCATCCCATTATTTTATTTGCCTTTGCAGCAGCTGCCTGAGACTGGCCACTAAACGTGACCTTGTCGTCCACCAATACACCCAGGTCTTTTTCAGTTACAGTTTTGCCCAGTGTTTTACAATTAAGCATATGATTATACATTTTGTTTCCTCTGCCCAAGTGCATTACCTTAAATTTATCGCCATTAAAGCTCATTTGCCATTTATCAGCCCAAGCTTCTAGTTTACATAGATCCTCCTGTAATATAAAATTGTTCTCCTCTGTATTGATTACCCTGCTGAGTTTAGTGTCATCTGCAAATATTGAAATAGTAGTCTGTATGCCCCCTACAAGGTCATTAATAAATATGTTAAAAAGAAGCAGGCCCAAAACTGACCCCAGTGGTATCCCACTGTTAACGGAGACCCAGTCTGAGTGTGTTCCATTAATAACCACCCTTTGTTTCCTATCACTGAGCCAATTCTTAACCCACATACATATATTTTCCCCTATCCCCATTGTTCTCATTTTATGTATCAACCTTTTGTGTGGAACCGTATCAAAAGCTTTTGAAAAGTCCATATACACAACATCCACTGCATTTCCTTGGTCCAGTCCAGAACTTGCCTTCTCATAAAAGCTGATCAGATTAGTTTGACAGGAACGGTCCCTCGTAAACCCATGTTGATATTGGGTCATGAGCTTATTCTTCTTCAGATACTCTAGTATAGCATCTCTTAGGAAACCTTCCAGGATTTTACCCACAGTAGAGGTTAAGCTTACTGGCCTATAATTTCCAAGTTCAGTTTTTGTCCCCTTTTTGAATATTGGCACCACATTTGCTATATGCCAGTCCTGTGGTACAGACCCTGTTATTATGGAATCTTTAAAGATTAAAAATAATGGTCTATCTATGACGTTACTTAATTCCTGCAGTACTCGCGGGTGTATCTAATCCAGGCCCGGGGATTTGTCACCTTTAGTGATTTTTAGACGCCGCTGTACTTCCTGCTGGGTTAAGCAAGTGACATTTAATGGTGAATTTTTTTTATCACTAATCTTGTTTTCGGTGTAAATACGGTTGAAAAAAAAATTATTTAGAATATTGGCTTTTTCCTCATCCTCATCCACCATTTCACCCAGACTATTTTTAAGGGAGCCAACACTATCATTTTTTAGTTTTTTTACTATTTATGTAGTTAAAGACTATTTTGGGATTATTTTTACTTTCTCTGGCAATGATTCTCTCTGTCTCAATCTTTGCTGCCTTGATTTGGTTTTTACAGAATTTATTTAATTTTCTATATTTATTCAATGCCTCATCATTACCTACTTGCTTTAGTTCTTTAAATGCTTTCTTTTTGTCACTTATTGTGCCCCTTACAGCTCTATTTAGCCATAGTGGTTTCCTCCTATTTCTAGCATGTTTGTTCCCATAGGGTATATATTGTGCACAGGTCCTATTCAAGATGCTAATAAATGTCTCCCATTTGCTTTGTGTAGCTTTATGTCTCAGGATATCATCCCAGTTTATTGCACTATGATCATCTCTCAACCATTGGAAATTTGCCTTCCTGAAGTTTAATGTCCTTGTAACCCCTCTACTGCACATCTTATTAAAGGTTACATGAAAACTTATTATTTTGTGATCACTATTAAGAGACCCCCAACTCGTATATTTGATATGCGGTCTGGCCTGTTGGTTAATATTAGGTCTAGCAGTGCCCCCCTTCTTGTTGGGTCCTGAACCAGTTGTGAAAGGTAATTGTCTCTCAAAGTTGTCAAAAACCTATTAACTTTGCTTAAACTATAGGTTTCTGTCCCCCAATGTATTTCAGGGTAGTTGAAGTCCCCCATAATAATGACTTCTCCTTGAGTCGCTGCTTCATCTATTTGCTTTACAAGGATATTCTCCGCTGCTTCCATTATATTTGGAGACATATAACAAACACCTATCAGTAATTTATTATTTTTCCCTCTCCCCTTATCTCCACCCACAGGGACTCTACATTTTCATTAGATTCACATATATCCTCCCGCAAGATGGGTTTTAAGGATGATTTTACATATAGACACACACCCCCCCTTGCTTGTTTGTACAGTCATTTCTGAACAGACTATTGCCCTGTAAATTAACTGCCCAGTCATGGCTCTAGTTCAGCCATATCTCAGATATCCCCACCATGTCATAATTATTTTCCAACAAAATTAAATCTAATTCCTCCATTTTGTTGGTGAGGCTTCTGGCATTAGTGTACATGCATTGTATGTATCTCTCTGTACTTCTATTCCTTCTTACTTTATTGACAGTTCTAACCCCACCCCCAAATTCTTTATTTGTGCCCAGTTCACTATCTGCACTATCTTCCCCTCCTATAAAATGAATACCCTCCCCCCACATCCCTAGTTTAAACACTCCTCCAACCTTCTAGCTATTTTCTCCCCCAGCACAGCTGCACCCTCCCCATTGAGGTGCAGCAGGTCCCTAGGGTAGAGTCTGGAACCCAAATCCCTGCTTCCTACACCAGTTCTTGAGCCACTTATTTATCTCCCTAATCTCCCATTGCCTCTCTGGCGTGGCACGTGGTACAGGTAGTATTTCAGAGAATACCACCTTGGAGGTCCTTTCTTTAAGCTTGCAGCCTAATTCCCTAAAATCATCTTTAAGGACCTTCCACCTACTTCTCACTTTGTCATTTGTGCCAATGTGCACCATGACCGCTGGGTTCTCACCAGCCCCTCTCAGTAATCTTTCAACCTGATCAGTGATGTGCCGGATTCAAGTGCCAGGCAGGCAGCACACTGTTCGATGATCCCTGTCTTTGTGACAGATTACCCTATTTGTTCCCCTAATAATTGAGTCCCCCACTACCAGCACCTGCCTGGCCTGCCCTGCTCTCTTATTTTCCCCCTTACTGGAGCTGACACTCCTCCGGCTTTAAGGGGACATGCCTTGCTGCAGCAGTGCTACCCCTGTACCGACACCCCCCTCATCTGCCAACTTTGCAAACTTATTGGGGAGTGCCAGATCAGGACTAGCCTCCCTGGCACTCTTCCCTCTACCCCCCCTTCTAACTGTCACCCAGTTAGCTGCCTCACTTTTCTGCAGCTCCCTACTAACACCCTCCCCCACATCTACCTCAGTGAGCAGCAGACTCCTTTCCATATTGTCAATGGATCTCAGTGTTGCCAGCTGCTCATTTAGATCCAGTACCTGGGCTTCCAAACGCACAACATGCACACATCTCGCACAGCAGTATGCAACCCCGACCGGCTGTTCAAGGATTGCATGCATGTGGCAAAATGTACACTGGATAACATTGCCAATAATGGAGCTCATTTCCTAATGGGGCTTGCACTAGACATTAATGTTAGGCAAAAAGAAATGTAAAGAATTAATAAAATACAGACAGCAATTCAGTCCAAATTCCTCCCTTCCAAACTCCCTGACTCCAAGTCACTGAACAACAAGTCACACACTTACTTCTGTTTGCACTTACACTCCGTTCATACTCGCTAAGGAAGAAGATTTAAAGAGTTGTTTTTTTTTTCCCTTTTAGCAGCAATCAACCCTACAGCTCAATACACTTCCAAAGGACTGGATGCCCCAACGAGCTGCCCCTTATAAAACCTTAATTATGACCCCTCACCCTTAATTAACCCCTTGTGAGTATAGCTACACCTCAGGATTTAAGTGCAATGTAGTTAACCGTTAAATACACAGGTAGTAAACTAAGAGACTGTAAAACTGTAGTGAGAAAATAGGTTTTAGAAAGCACAGTAAAACTAAACAGGTAGAAAGCACTCAGCAGTTCACAATTCAGCAACTCACAGCAATTCACAGGTATTTTCTGCAGGGTTCCCAAATACCTGTTCACTGAACAACAAGTCACACACTTACTTCCGTTTGCACTTACGCTTCAGTCACACTCAGCTCGTTCACACTCGCTAAGGAAGAAGATTTAAAGAGGTTTTTTTTTTTTTTCCCCTTTTGCAGCAAAGCACCCTACAGCTCAATGCACTTCTAAAGGGTGAATGCATTTTACTCTTAAAAGGCAAAATAGGTTAAAAGAAAAGAGAATATCAAACATATTTTATTCTTTTTTAACTTTTTTTTCCCATTTTAGAGCAAAAAGTTACATGATCCATTAATTATTTGCACATTAGTCCTCAACTGTACAAAAAAAAATACAAAAATTAATCTAAATCATCTGGATAAGAAAAACCACACCCACATTCTCAAAAAAAAATAGACAATGCAAAGCAAAGTTAACTTAAAAAATGCGCAAGTTAAATAAGAAAAGGTTCAAACATAAAAGTCACTAATAGAACCATTTGTACTCCAGAAAAAAGCTCAAAGGCAATGATGATTCGGAGTCATAGTATATTGGTGCTTGGTTATTTTAGGTTAAAGCATATGCTATTATCTATAGATCAAAGTGTCTTTGATGAAGCTAAAAGAAATAAAATTACAAATAAAAATAAAAAAATTGCAAACCACTAACCAAACCGTATAATCTTAACATTTTGAGGTTATAACAATGTATTCTGTAGGCATAACATAACTTCCAAACTACCAATTTCTGCGTTGATGCTATAAGATCTCTCTCTCCCTAAAGACTAGGAGGAATCCCACTGTTTTTCTTTCTGGACTGAAAATATAACATTATTTACAAATGGGTGCAAACATTACAGAAATGTGGAATGGATTTTTCCTCTGGGGTATCAGAGACTGGCTAATGTGACATATTTATTTATTTTACTCACTTATATAGCACTATTTATTTAACAGTGCTTTACAGGCATCATCACTGTCCCCAATGGAACTCACAATCTAGATTCCCTATCAGTATGTTTTTTAGAGTCTGGGAGGAAACCATAGTACCTGGAGGAAACCCACGCAAACACAGGGAGAACATATAAACTCCTTGCAGATGTTGTCCTTGTTGGGATTTGAACCCAGGACCGCAGCGCTGCAAGTATGCAGTGCTAACCACTCACCCACCATGCTGTCTCTTTATTACTAGTTATACTACACTTAATATTTAATGTTGTTTGTTGTATGAGTATAAATAAACTAATTTTATTTGGTAATGTATGTGGATTAACAGTGACCATAATCACATTTAGAAGCAGATAAGCAACATCAATATTAATGCTTATAGCAGAAAATAATCCTCTGCCTTGTGCATCAACAGAGCAGCATTTGCAGTTTTACATCACTAATATCTTATCAACTAGTCAACAAACACATCTCAGCTCTGCCTTGAAAAGCCAGAGTAGTATAGGAGCAGAACATGCACAGTTGCTTTGAGTACATAATATACAGTATATAGTATACACTAATGTCAGAGGCGGGGACAGAGCAAAGTTTACTTTACTCTAACTATATATCAATCTTTTCAGCTTCTCATATTTCATATCATGTTGCATTCCAACTGAACTGCATTTTCAATGAGAAAGATTTGTCTCTTTAACCCCCTCAAGGCATATGACGTACATTTATGTCACATGTCGTGTCCATTGCTTTGTTGTTGGCTCGCACATTGAGCCTGCATCTTTTCCAGAAGATAATGGCTCATTTAATCAGCCATCATGTACCTTTGACAGCCACGGGTGGAGCACAGCTACAATCTATGACAGCCAGCAAGGGGTGCATCATTCCACACTCCCATCAACACACCGTTGGGTTGTGATGTCAGTCTGGGGTCTGCTGAAAACCTTTGTACTTCTCTTGATGATTCTGCTGTGAACGCCAGCCTCTATCTGGCGTTCATAGGAGACCGTGATTTTCACTATTCAAAGCCGTGTTAATGCACTGCTATGTATAGTACAAGCAATCAGATGATCGCAAGCTTCATGTCCTCTAAAGGGACTATTAATTACAGTAAAAGGTAAAACAAATGATTTTGAAATAAAAATACAAAGCTTCATATCACCCCCCTTTTGCCCCATTAACAATAAATCAATAAAAAATACATATATTTGGTATCGCTGCATGTGGAACAAGTCTGATCTAACAAAATATTAAATAAATTAATCTGATTGGTAAATGGCATAAGGAAAAAAAAATTGAAATGCCAGAATTAAGTTTTTTTGTCCATGCAACACTGCAATGAAATGCTATAAGAGGTGATCTACCCAAAAATGGTATCAATAAAAATGTAAGATCAGGGCACAAAAAAAAAAGCCATAGCACAGCCCCATATTCCCAAAAATTGAAAATGGTCTTGGAAAATGGTGACACAAGCTAAAGGTTTTACAAATTTCCATTTATTTTTCACCACTTACATAAAAAAAAGCTATACATGTTTGGTATCTGCGTAATCATACTGACCTGGACAATCATATTGCCAGGTCAGTTTTACTATATAGTGAACATGGTAAATATAAAACCAAAAAAACTATTGGAGATTTGCACTTTTTTGCAATTGCAATGCATCAGCTGGTCAGGAAGGGATTAAAAAAATATGGGCCTGTTTTTGCAGATTAGGTTAGTAAATATGACGCTATTAGATGCATTAGGCTTTTTAGTAATATTACTTATGTAGTCAACACATGTTAAAGTTTGGATCTTTAAAATACATTTTCAATGCTTTTTTTAAATTGTAATGAAGTGCAATACAGAAAAATGAAATTATTTGAAAACAGACATTAGATTTCTATTACCTTATGATTATGACTTAAATGTTTTCAACTGTGAATGAGCGGAAAGTTCGATTGTCACATGATTATTGTATTCAGATTAGGATATCAATGAGTTGAACTGCAGTGTGCATTATTTTTTATTAATAATAAAATTAGGCTGTGAGGCAGTGACCGGGATCGTATACGAGGGAATTTATATATCCCCCAGAATGTGTACAGAGTTCTATTAAATCCATTGGAGTGCATTGCAGTCACAAACTCACCTGCTGCTGCAATACAGGAATGAAGGTGAGCATTGACCTGGTCAGGCTATCTGGCTAAGGGAGATTAGTAAAACCCGGCAGGGCATTCATTTCTTGGAGGAGGTTACAGGAGGCAGTGGGGCGGCCTCCTCCCTCCAACCCGGGTTTTCCAGTGGCTCTTGCCACAGGTCCTTTAAAAAACCCTGCATTAAGAATTAGTTGGAATATGTTGGAACCTGCTAGGAGCATAGCAGGAAAGCTCAGCAGAACTGAGTGTGGCTGAACCCACGCCTGGGAAGGCTCTGCACCCGTCAGGCTTTGAGCGGCCGGCGCGGCTGTTGTCCACGGCAACCGTTGCCTAAGGACTCGTGTTAACACAGCTGCAAACCGGAGTACTTTTCTGTTTACCCGTGAGTTGTTGAATAAAAGCTTTTTATGTTGGACTTGCTTGGGTCACTGCCTCAGTTACTGCACGGTGTGAACATCGTCGCCTTACATAAGCCTTAATAAAATTTCTAGGCAGCAGCTTGTTGACAGTTTTCACCAAGTATTAAAATGCAAATTGTCTCTTCAGAAACTCAATTTGCAGGCACTGTGTTTCGGGGTACTGCCCCTCGTCATAGCAAAGTGTGAGTTCTGGTTTGGCTGATTGAGAGGTATCTAGGGGTAATATTTCTCCTTGTGGAGAGTGACGTGTTAAGCACGTCAAGTGAGGAGACTTTTAAAGCAGCAATGCTCCTCTGGAAAATATGAAAATTGTCTCTTCAGAGAGGAAGAGGACTAGAACTCTAGTGCCACCTATATTCCTTTCTATATTTTTAAGGGGTATTCCAGGAATAATATGTTAGCTACCGATATAGAGGATACGTTATAAATACTAGGTAAGTCCAACCTCTGGGACCCCACCAGGGAGCATCTGTGAAGCAGGTACACCATTCCTCCAAGCTTTGTTTATGACATTGATGGAGGCAGCCGTTCAATGTATTAGGCTTTCATCAGCAGTTCAGTAGACAATGAATGGAATTCTGCTTTTCTCTGATTGGGCACTGAAGAGCTACATTCTCAGGCTTAATGAGGGTCCCTGTGGTGGGGTTCCTAGTGATCGGCAAGTTTTTATCTTTTCTAGTGATAGATAATAACCATTTCATACTAAAATACCTATTCAAACATCAAAAATGCTTTACTGACACTATTGTGCAATCTACAGCTGTATCAGGAAAGGCATAAATACTTTCATAAAGCAATGTATGAACTAGAAGAAATAGAATGCCAAACCAATATGGATCTTGACATTATCTCCAGTTTATGTCCCATCTATTGAATGACTATCACACTTTAGTGAATTGACCCATCAAGATAAAGCTCAGTGAAAGCAGTGTCGATGAAATGCTAAGGCAGGGATGGGGAAGGTTTTTTTCTGCCGGGGCCATTTGGATATTAACACCATCACTTAGGGGCCGTACAAAATTATCAACTTGAAAATGATCCTCCTATATTTATTAAAACATTTAATTAACTCACCCTAATGTGACGGCTGGAGCTGCTTCTCTTTGGTGCGGTTGTGATGTTAGGTGGTAAGGATGATGTTGCTACTCATAACTGCTTTTCCAGATTTGCGTATGTAAGTCTGGAACTCAGGCAATTCTTTGCACTGATGAGTTTTGTAAAAACCTTGCAGCACTAAGTCGTACCGAAAACAGATGTATATTACACTGCAGGTTTCCTCACAGTGCAAAATTCAACACTGCTCACATAACATTTATAGAACTCAATCAGTGGGAGATCTGCAGTATATATTACATAGGATACTCTGTTGTATATACGTCACATAGGAGACACCGAGACTGTTGTATATACATCACAGAAGACATGGGGCTGTGCTATATACATAACAGGAAACATGGGGCTGCGATATATACATCACAGAAGACATAGGGCTGTGGCAAATACATCACAGGAGACAAGGGGCAGGAGCATAGACAGTAGAGGAGACATGGGGACAGGGCCGTCTTCCGGTTTTCGTGGGCCCTGGGTGACAGAGTTTCAGTGGGCCCCTTTGACACATACCATGATTCATGATGCACAGATACCGCAGAGAAATAACAATGCCAAAGATTTCACTTACTTCTTACATTACAAGAGTGATATCTATTTTAAATTCTACAATAGCTCAGAAAGCAGAAAATCCTCACAGCTCACAGTGCGTGCCCTGGGGGGATTCGAAAGTTTTCATTTCAGACTGGACAGTATAGTCCTCCATACAGCATTATTGGCACCATATAGTCCTCCATACAGTATAATGTGCCCCATATATTGTTCCATTCAAAATAATTGGCCCCATATCTTGATCCATACAGTATAATGAGCCCCATATATTGCTCCATACTGTATAATGGGCCATATATATTGCTCCATACAGTGTAAAGAGCCCTATATATTGCTCCATACAGTGTAAAGAGCCCTGTATATTGCTGTATACAGTATAATGAGCCCCATATATTGCTCCACACAGTATAAGCCTCATATAATGCTCTATACAGAATAATGGGCCTAATATTATGCTCTGTACAGAATAATGGACCCCATATAATGCTACATACAGAATAACGGACCCCATATAATGCTCCATACAGAATAATGGGCTCCATACAATGCTTCATACTGAATAATGGACCCCATATAATGCACCATACAGAATGGGCCCCATGTAATGCTACATACAGTGCAGACCAAAAGGAGGAGAGTGATGGAGTGCTATGCCGGATGACCTGGCCTCCACAGTCACCAGACCTGAACCCAATCGAGTTGGTTTGGGGTGAGCTGGACCGCAGAGTGAAGGCAAAAGGGCCAACAAGTGCTAAGCATCTCTGGGAACTCCTTCAAGATTTTTGGAAGACCATTTCCGGTGACTACCTCTTGAAGCTCATCAAGAGAATGCCAAGAGTGTGCAAAGCAGTCATCAAAGCAAAAGGTGGCTACTTGACGAACCTAGAATATAAGACATATTTTCAGTTGTTTCACACTTTTTTGTTAAGTATGTTTTCCTCTGCCCCAGCATTACAGAGGGAAACATACCGTATCTGCTTTAGGTCGTACATCCAGTGTCTGATACATGCTGCCCGTGCATCAGGCATAATGTATCAGCTATCACATTCCCTTGTTCAGTGCTGCTTATGGTACTTCTGCATTGGGTGGAGAGCAGTGTTGAGGGCATCACGTCTACAGATACCTGACAGGACAGATGCATTATTGGTAGCTATCATGCTGGTGTCTTGGTAGGATTGCTGGCATCATATCAGCACCATTCACTTCCCAATCTGGAAGCAAACGGTGGCAGAAAAACCTTTTCACTCATCAAAAATATTTTACTACATTTTTTTGCTTCAAAAGTTCTTTTCCCCTATTTTCCACCTCTAAAACCTGCGTATGTCTTATGGTCTGGTGCGTCTTACAGTCCAAAAAATACGGTATATTATTTTAGGAGCTAACTGCCCTTATTGACTGGGTGGGCCTAGATAATTCTTATTTTATCTTTCTATAGTGAACAAATTGTGATTACAGCACAAATTTCTTGTCACATAAAATTGTGCATTTTTATGAAGCAGTAATGTCTTATATTGGATGGAGTAATTTAACAAATCCTTCATTAGATCTTTGGTAATTTTTCTTTGGTCTCTGTGATAATTTTTCAGTACGTTGGTATTTCAACAATAAAAGCCTTGTTTGAAGATGCTACATCATACATTTTTCAGTGATTACTTTTTGAAGACTTTATTTATTCTTCTTTGCTTTCCTTAGTTTTTAATTACCCATGTCAAATTACCTCTTGATTTAAGATTCTTCTTTGTGATAACAATTTAATAACCTTTACAGTAATCGCTGTAACTAAATTGTGCACAACTTTATAGACCTCTCAAGCTTTGAAGAGGTTAATGAGTGTTTTTACATGTTATTTTAAGTCATTTTAAATGTTAAATATATTAATCAAAGGCAGCAAGTGCTCTTAAACCGTGTTTTGACAAAATGTTAAGTTTTCTGCTGGTATTTACATTGTCATTTTTATTCTTTTATACATTTTATCCCCTATGTTCATCAAATAAAGTTAGAAATCTGAATATTTAAAACACCGCTATCTAGGCACAAAACACATGCACATTTAAATCATACGTAAGTTATCTTTCAAGGCTCGTTTTAGCTGACAACATAAAGTGTATGAAAAATGCTTCAATAATTGTGATCAGAGCAGTATTTAAAAATCTGAAAAATTGTGGAGATTTCATATTCTCTTTATGGACAAAGAAATGCAAGCATCTTCTAGACAGAATTTCTACTATGGTAATCAATTGAATTTACGCTGAAACTTTGATTTTTCTATGTATCATATATCCCGTGTGACGTTAGTCACTATTCATTGACAAGCCGCAAGGCTGGTTAGTCAAGAGGCCCAAGGCCAAAAGCCAGGTGGTTACATCATAGACAGAGGGGTGAGATAAAGGTGCAGTCAGATCATAGTCTAGGGTCATAATTCCAATAATGTAGTGGATCACAACAAAAAGGCTAGGCAAATGCAAGATCAACCGCAAATCCAAGTTCAAGCAACAAAGATGAGAATACAAAACTAGGAGCACAGAACACATACACCTTTTGAGTAAAACTACAATTGGCAGTAATCTAAGACAGAGAGCTGGCTAAATAACCAGGTAATTACTCCGAAAGGAGACACATGGATGAAGCCCCGGTGTGCCATGGCCTTGATTTGATGGCTACACTGTCACTCAAGACCCATTGAACAGCTGAGCTGTCCATCACCATATTGACAGCTCAGCATGTCCCTTTTCTAGATTGGACCACAGAACTGTCATTCACTGCATGCAGACACACTGATAGGAGGAGTTGTGACATTACCCCCTCTTCTAGGTGGAGGCCACTGGATTCCCAGGTTTCCCAGGAAGTCTACGATAAAAGGCCTCGACCAGACGATCAGTCTTTACTGAACGTGCCGGAACCCAGAGTCTCTTCTCAGGTCCATATCCCCTTCAATGAACGAGATATTGGAGAGAATTTTGGACCCTCCAAGAATCCACGATCCTCTGCACCTTCTACTTCACACCTCCATCGAGAAACTGGGACAAACTCCTTTAACATGAATTTGTAAAAAACATTTGGGATGTGAAGCGTCAGAGGAAGTCTTAATATAAAGGCCATTGGATTAACTACCTCCAGAATTTCATATGGGACAATAAATTTAGGACTCAACTTCACTGATGGTACTTTTAGCTTAATGTTTTTGGATGATAACCAAAACTTATCCCCTACTTGGAAGAGACAACCTGTTGGAAGTTTCCTATCAGCCTTCTGCTTTTGATGAAGTTGAGCCATCACAATGTTCTTCTGAACCTCCCTCCACACATCCACAAGTTTTCGTATGGAAACCTCTACTCCAGGACACCCAGAACTCATCCTAGAAAATTAACCAAAGTGGGGAAGAAAACCATAATTGCAAAAGAAGGTGAGGTTCAACTGGACTGATTGACCCGACTGTTAAAGGCAAATTCACCATGACATAAAAATGAGGATCAGTCATCCTGCTGAGCTGCCACGAAACATCTTAAAATTTGTTCCAACAAGTGATTTGTCCTTTCTCTCTGAATGTTGGTTTCAGTGTGGTAAGCAGAAGAAAATTACAAATCAATCCTCAATTTCCTACAAAACGCTTTCCAGAATTTGGACACAAATAGCACCCCCCTTTCAGATCAAATGTTCAGAGGGATTCCATGCAATGTCACCCCATGATTGATAGATAAAATAGAAAGTGTTTCAGTATTTGGAAAACACGATAACTGAACAAAATGAGTCTGTTTTCCTGAATCGGTCAACTACCACCCAGATAGCAGTTTTTCATCCAGACAAAGGTAAATCCGTCATGAAATACATGGAGAAATGAGTCCACTGTCTTTCTGGAATTGGCAATAGAGTCAATTCCCCGGCTGGCCCGTTATGACAAACTTTAGTGCATGCACAGACTTCACAAGCAGATACAAAATCTTTAATATCATTAAGCAAGGATGGCCACCAAGAAAGTCTAGCAATAGCTTTCTGTGTAGCTGTGACCTACAGGATGACCACTCAAGATTACATCTGTTGCAGGACTTTCATGATTCTGTCTTAAGTACACAGGCACAAATAATTTTGGCCCTGGAGTAGTGGAAGGAGCCAACGACTGTATTGTTCTAATCTCTTCTTCCACCTCAGAGGATACCATAGAAACCACATACCCTGAGGAAGAATGAAGTGTGGAGGTTCTGGAGGAAAAACTGAACCATGGCTGCACGATACAGCGTCAGCCCTCACATTCTTGGACCTCGACCGGAACGTGATAGTCCTTTTTTTTTTTATTTAATTTTTCTATCTGGCCTGTCTTGGGGTTAACCATTTAGCTGATTCAATATAAGCTAAATTTTTACTATCAGTCACCACAGTAACCTGATGAATAGCTCCATTTAAAAAGTGTCTCTATTCTTCAAAAGCTAAATTGACAGCGAGCAGCTCGTGGTTCCAACATCATTATTTCTCTCAGAGGACAAAACCTTCCTAGAGAAAATTGCACATGGCCGCAAGATGGTCAATGTTGTTGAACCTTGAGATAACACAGCATCTACCTCGACCTCTGAAGCATCCACCTCCACAAAGTATTGCTTTATGGAAATCTGGTTGGATGTAAACTGAAGTGGACATGGAACACACTTTCAATTTATTAAAGGCCACAATAACATCCAACAACCAAAGCTTAAGATCTTCCCCCTTAGATCTGCAGGAAAACCCATAATAAACTTTCTATAGTAATTGGTGAATCCTTGAAATTGTTGCAATGCTATAAGGTCACTCGGTTGAACCCAATCAATTATGGCCTGCACCTTCCCAGCATCCATCTTAAACTTTTCAACTGATATATTGAGACTTAGGAATGATATTTCTTGAACAGAAAAAGTACATTTCTCCAACTTAGCATACAAAGAATTTTCCCTAAGCTTTTGTAAAACAAAACGGGCATGTTCATAGTGCAAATTCAAATCAGGGTAAATAATTAGAATATCATCAATGTATACCACAATAGACCTGTCAATACAATAAAAAAATACATCATTCATAAAGTTTAGAAAAACTGCTGGAGCATTGGTTAACCCAAAAGGCATGACAAGATTTTCAAATAGACCCTCAGAAGAATGTAGTTTTTCACTCATCACCATTCCAGATGCATATCGAATTATACCTAGTGGATTTACTAAAATTTGTACTTGATGACAATTACTTTATTTTGTAAATTCTACCTCTAGTTCAAGGGCACAGTAATAGGGAGCCCATGAGCCTCCACGTATGCCAACTTGCTCCTGGGCTGGTGGGAATGTCACATGGTGCCCCTACATACAATTTTGGGGTCGATACACTGATGATGTTCTCGTCCTGTAGTCGGGGGATAAAAATTCCTTTGAACTATTTGTGAGACATCTGAATGTCAATAAACTCGGTCTAAGTTTTACATTGGAGGTGGGTAGTTACAGGATTGCATTCCTGAACATCTTGATCATAAAGGGTGTGGAGGGCTATCTCAAGACTTCTATTTTTCGAAAGCCCATGGCATCCAATAGCTTGCTAAGGTGGGAAAGTCACCATCCCCCATGCCTTAAGAAAGGGATTCCTAAGGGATAATTCTTGAGGCTTAGACAAAATTGCTCTTCCTAGAGGGACTGTGAAACACAAGCGAAGGATCTAAAGAGGACATTTTATTAATAGGGGTTATCCATCTCAAATAATTGATGCAGGCTACAAACATGCTCTGAGGAGTAATCAGGCAGAACTTATTACTTCTGGAATGAAAGATACATAAAAATAAATCACACAACCAATTGGTACTTATGATAACCAAAATAATAAAATCATAAATATTTTGAAGAAACATTGGAATATCTTATGGGCAGCCCCGGATATCTCTGATTTCACCTCTTCTACACCATCAGTCACTTTCAGGAGAGGCAGGTCTGTCTGGGACCATGTAGTACACAGTCATTATAGTGCGGGAACTTTTTAAATATGGTGCCTGCAGTTTCATTGCATCAATCTTTCCAAAACTTTTTTGAGCATGGTGATAGGAAGGACATATAACAACAGGGACTTTGCTAATTGTAGAACTGCAGAGGTCATATATTTATGTACAGTATGTGCACTTGTCCTATGAACTACATAGGAAAAACAAAAAGACCACTTTCACAAGTGTGTCAGAAGTGACAGACAGTCGCCCTGCAGTTGGTTGCAAGAGATCTCTTTGTTTGGCATTACAGACACCTTAAAAGCTGTCTCTCTAGGATCCAGCAGCTACCTTCCTCTTGATAATTAACACCCTGGTCTGGGTGTATAAATACCTGCTGTTTGCTAGAGGGAGGTGCCGATGATCCTCACATGACCCCTTGTGAAGGCTTGGAGCTAGTGCAGTACTTCTTCCTCTCTGGTGCTAAGAGGATGTGTATTCATCTCTCTGAAGTCGACTAAAGCTAATCTATCTTCCCTGGTTTGTTCCCTCTTGTTGTCTTTAGTTGTCAGTGGGGATCTAATAGCGTTCATCCCCTACCTTCCCTAGCCATGGGCCAAATGCTAGGGAAGACGGTACGAGGTTCCTGTACGGCGATTGGTACGGAACCAATATACGGACGTTAGGGGAGACAGGGTGATATAGGTCAGTCTAGGAGGTCTCCACTACCCGCTTTCCCTAGAGTCTGGGCCCTCTTTTCCCCCTTCCCTTTGTGTTGCATTTAGTCTTTCCTACACCTTGCGTGACAACCACCTAGGTAAGAATAGGCGAACATTTTGGTGACATTAATCATAAAAGGGATACTCCACTAGCACGTCATATAGTAACCGAACATCAAGGGAACATGAAGTGGTTTTCATTCATATTCATTCAAGTCATATCACAATCTAAGAGACTGGTTAATTAAAGCAAAAGTATCATTCAAAGAGAAACCATATGTTTTTTTTGGCTCGAATGTGAGTCCAGGAGAGCTAAACAAACAATTCAGTTTTGCTAGCTACATTTAAAATACGTTTACCTTAAGATCCCATTTCATAGTTAACAATGCCAGGGTGCAGCATCAGTCTTTATAGACTTTGCCATTGAATCTTATTTAAGATCATTTTTTGCTAGGATCTTGTGTGTTTTTATTGTTCGTATATTTTAATGGACCTTCTGGTCATTATCATGTGTTTAGCCATGCTCTCATTGGTGGTACAGTGGCATAGGTTCCTTAATTTTGAATTTACATTATTTTAGTATGATTTAACAGTAGATCTTTACATCTAGTCTAGGCTTACCATTGGGGAAACGCATTTGTGTTCCTGGACGGATGTCCTTTCCGGCATGTGGACTAAGCCTCTATGATGGAGCGCATTTGCATTCCCCCTTGCTCTAGACGTCACATTCGGTGATGTGGGCACGACAGTGGAGCGCATTATGCATTCCACTTGCGATGAGAGACTATTTCTGGTAAGAGGCCGGCAGTATCATTCAAAAAAGGGACTGTGCTATGGTGTAATGCATGCAGCGTTACACTATGACACACATGGTGTCATGCCAGGTGAGAGTGCAACACAGAGGGGAAAGGGAAAGGGAGCCCAGACACTAAGGAAAGGAAGAAGAGGTGACCTCCTAATCTGGACTAGCGTTACCCTGTTTCCCCCTAACGTCTCTATACTGCCTCCGCAGCTGTCACCAATCATGTGCCTTGCCCTATTATCCCTGGCGTAAGGCTATAGCTGGGGGTGGAAGGAGATGAGCACTAGTCAACCTCCGCTAGCACTCTAAAGACAAGAGTAGAAGACAACACAGGGGAATAATAACTTAGCTTTAGAAGAATTCCAACAGGGCACATGGCCTCAAGACTCCAGAGAGGACATGATGCTACTTCAGCCAAGTTCCAAGTAGAAATGAGTATAACCGGCAACGTCCACCTAGATACACCCAGACTGAAGGGAGGTAGTCGCTGGGTCCTAAGCACAGCCTCCTATCTAGGCAGCTTTCTGCATTGCCAAATGTGGAGACCTCCTGCAAACCACTGCAAGGCGATTGTCTGTCACCTCTGACACACCCGTGACAGTACCTCCCCTCTACGAGTGGCCTCCGGACACTCAGGGCCAAGTTTCTCAGGAAAAGAGGTGTGAAAAGAGCGAACCAATCTGGGAGCATTCACCTCTAACGCTGACACCCACGTCCTCTTCTCCAGACCATATCCTTTCCAGTGCACCAAGTATTGCAGAGAACGACGTTTGAGATGAGAATCTACTATCCTCGAAATCTCGAACTCAAAATTACCATGAACCATTACTGCAGGCAGTGGTAGAGGTGAGGGCTCAAGAGGTTCTATGTACCTTTTGATTAAGGACCTGTGGAACACATTCTGAACCTTAAGGGCCCGAGGAAGTTCAAAACGAGATGCTGCTGGGTTAATGACGGCAGTAATTTTGTAGGGACCAATAAACTTAGGTCCCAGCTTCCAAGAAGGAACTTTCAACCTTATATTTTTGGTAGACAACCACACAAAGTCATTCACATTCAGATCCAGACCTGGCAAGCGTTTTCTGTCAGCCATAAGTTTATACCTGTCACCCATGGTCTTCAAATTACACAGAACACCCTGCCACACTGAGGAGAGCGATGAAGCAAACCATTCCTCTTCAGGAACTCCTTAAGCTCTTCCCCCACTGAAAGTATCAAACCATGAATGATAACCGTATGCACTGAAAAACGGTGACCTGCCAGTGGATTCTTGATGATGATTCTACCAGCGGTAAGTAGGATGTCCAATCCTCCTGATTTTCAGAGAGGAAACACCTGAGGTATGTCTCCAAGTTCTGATTGACCCGCTCAGTCTGACCATTTGACTGAGGGTGGAAGGCAGAGGAAAAGGACAGCTGCACCCCCAGTCGAGAACAGAATGCCTTCCAGAACTTGGAAACAAACTGGGTCCCCCGATCAGACACCACATTGGAGGGAACTGCGTGAAGCTTCACAATCTCATTTATGAACACTTGAGCAAGTGTCTTAGCATTGGGAAGTACAGGTAAAGCGACAAAATGAACCATTTTACTGACCCTATCTACTCCTACCTAAACCACAGTTTTGCCTGCAGAAACCGGTAGGTCAGTAATAAAATCCATGGACAAGTGTGTCCATAGCCTGCTAGAGATAGGTAGCGGAAGAAGTGTACCAGATGGATGGGTGTGTGAAACCTTAGAACGCACACAAATACTATAAGCAGCTATGTGTTCAATTACATCCCGATGCAACCCCGGCAACCAGAAATGACAAAAGAGGAGGTCCGCGGTTGCCTTACCACCTTGATGCCCAGCAAGCACAGAGTTATGATGTTCCTTGATTACTTTACAGCGCAGATCAGGTGGTACAAATAACTTTCCTGAAGGACAGGAGGCAGGGGCGTCTTCCTGAGCCTCCACCACCTTGCCCTCCAGTTCAGGAGAAAGAGCCGAAATAACTACCCCTTTCTGTAATATTGGGGCAGGGTTCTCATGGTCACCACCACCAGGGAAGCTCCGGGACAAAGCATCAGCCTTGACATTTTTGACCCCTGGACGAAAAGTGACAACAAAATTGAACCTAGTAAAAAACAGGGACCATCTGGCTTGCCTAGGGTTGAGATGTTTAGCTGACTGGAGATATGACAGGTTCTTATGGTCAGTAATAACAGTAATAGGATGGACAGCCCCCTCCAACCAGTGTCACCATTACTTAAACGCCAATTTGATCGCCAAAAGTTCCCTATTAACCACATCATAATTTTTCTCAGCCGAAGACAACTTTTTAGAAAAGAAGGCACATGGACGCCATTTACCAGGGGACGAACCCTGAGACAACACGGCCCCAACCTCGACATCCGAAGCATCGACCTCCACAATAAAGGGTTGAGAAACATCGGGTTGACTGAGAATAGGTGCAGTGGCAAAATGCTTCTTTCAGGAAGAAAAAGCCTGAAGGGAAGCCTCCGACCAGTTGGAAAAATCAGACCCCTTCTTAGTCATGTCAGTAAGGGTTTCACTACCACCGAGTAATTTTGGATGAATTTCCTGTAAAAATTAGTAAAGCCCAAAAGACGTTGTAGGGCCTTCAGGTTCTCAGGACGTTCCCAGTCAAGGACTGCACAGATCTTCTCCGGATCCATCCGAAAACCTGAAGATGACAATAAGTACCCCAAAAACTGCACCTCCTGAACAACAAAAAACACATTTTTCTAGTTTGGCATAAAGTTTGTTATCCCTTAATATCTGAAGCACCTGCTTAACATGCCCCTGATGGGTCTCAAAATCTGGTGAATAAACCAAAATATCGTCCAGATAGACCACCACAAACCTCCCCACCAAATTATGAAAAATATAATTTATGAAATGCTGGAATACCACAGGTGCATTGGTCAAACCAAAAGGCATAACCAGACTCTCGAAATGACCTTCCAGGGTATTGAACACTGTCTTGCATTCGCCCACCTCTCTGATTCTAGCCAGATTGTAGGCTCCGCTTAAATCCAACTTGGAGAATACCTTAGCTCCCACAACCTGGCTGAACAAATCAGGAATCAGAGGATTTAATTCCCAGAAATCTAAACAGGGACGTAGACCGCCATCTTTTTTCTTCACAAAGAAGAACCCTGCCGCCACGGGCGAAGATGAGGGTCTGATTTGTCCCTTCTCCAGACTTTCCGCAATGAAAACTTTCATGGCTTGTCTCTCAGGGCCAGAAAGATTATATAGTCGGGACTTTGGTAGTTTAGCTCCGGGGGTCAGGTTAATAGGACAGTCATAAGCACGATGAGGAGGCAAATCCTGACACCCCTTTTCAGAAAAAATGTCCCCAAAACCAGACAGTTCTCATGGCAGTAATCTCCCCATTCAGTAATCTCCCCGGCTTGCCAATCCACCAACGGATTATGTTTAACAAGCCAGGGGATACCTAAAACAATCGGAGTAGGGAGATTTTCAAAAACATAGCAAGGGATGATTTCACAATGAACTGACCGCACCCTCAGTTTTACATTATGTACCATCTGAGTAAATGCTTTCTGTGCAAGTGGCGCTGAGTCAATGGCAAAGATGGGAATAGGTTCAGCTAAAGCACAGCAAGCAAGACCATGAGTTTTCACAAACTCAGCATGAACCATGCTGACCCCTGCACCACTATTAACAAACACAGAAATGTTTTTGGTTTTGCTCTCTAGCACCACCTCTGCTGTCAGGACAAAGTAGGAACTGCAGTTTGGCCACAAATGCACCCTTTGTTTATCCAACTCCAGACTACCAAGAGTTAAACTAGTCTCCTTTTGTTTAGAAATTGAAGGACAGGTCCCAACAAAGTGTCCCTTTTTCCCACAAAAAACATACGCCTCTTTTCTTGTGAATCTCCGGGGAGATGTGTGATGTATAGACACCCCCTAACTGCATAGGTTCCTCCACCTCTTTCAGTACTGGTTCACCCCCAGATCGCTCCCTTGGCAAAGGTACACAACCCCGACAAAAAAGCCCCGGAGAAGAAAGTTGCACCCATCTATCCCAAAGGTGCCTATCCAGAAGTATGGCCAAAGACCTGGCAGCCTCTAAGGACTGAGGGGTATCATATACAGCCAAGGCATCTTTCAACCTTTCAGTAAGCCCCTCACAAAATTGACTTTTAAGGGCCGAGTCATTCCATTTGGAATCCGTTGCCCATCTACGGAATTCCAAACTGTACGTTTCCACTGACCAAATCACCTGCTGAAGGCAACGTAGCTTAGACTCAACCAAGGCAACTCGGTCAGGGTCATCATAGATGAGGGCAGGATCTCCAAAAAACCCCTCCACAGACTGGAGACAAACTGATTACTGCGGTAACGGAAACGCCCATGACTGAGGATCGCCCTGCAGTAGAGAGATCACAATACCAACCTGTTGCTCCTCATTACCGGAGGAGTAGGGACGAAGTTTGAAGTACAATTTGCATGCCTCCTTAAACACATAAAACATGTCCCTATCTCCTGAAAACCTGTCCGGAATGGCAACCTTGGGTTCCGACTGGACAGGCCTACCAGCAGGAAACCCTACATTGGCGGCCTGTAACCGGTAATACTGCTGCTGAACCTCACAGCGGAGGTCATTAACCTCCAGAGACAGACAGCGTAACTGCTCTGCGAGCTCTGCAACTGATCCCATAATAAAGGGAGTAAGGAAATAAAAAAAGTTGCACACCCAAAAACACACAAAGAAAAAACAAACAAAATGTCAATCTTGTGTCATTTTTTTTCAAAACGTGCTCGGCCGGTTATAATGTCACACCAGGTGTAAGTGCAACATAGAGAGTCATGCCAGGTGTGAGTGAAACACAGAGGGAAAATGGAGCCCAGACACTAGGAAAACGGGGAAGAAGTGACCTCCTGATCTGGACTAGCGTCACCCTGTCTCTCCCTAATGTCCCTATGCAGCCTCCGCATCTGTCGCCGATCACTTGCCTTGCCCTACTATCCCAGGCGTAAGGCTATATCTGGGGGTGGAAGGAGATGAGCACTAGTCAACCTCCGCTAGCACTCTAAAGACAAAAGTGTTAGACAACACAGGGGAATAATAACTTAGCTTTAGAAGAACTCCAACAGGGCAGACGGCCTCAAGACTCCAGAGAGGACGTGATGCTTCTTCAGCCAAGTTCCAAGTAGAAATGAGTATAACCGGCAACGCCCACCTAGACACACTACATATATATACACCCAGACTAAAGGTAGGTACATGCTGGGTCTTAAACACAGCCTCCTATCTAGACAGCTGGCTGCATTGCCAAATGTGGAGACCTCCTGCAATCCACTGCAAGGCGACAGTCACCTCTTACACACCTGTGACACATGGGGTCCGAATGGCAGTAGTTCTATTTTTGCACTGCTTTCCACCCTGAATCTATCCCCTGATGAACCCCTTGTCCTTCATAAAAGGGGGGGAAACACATCGGGATGGGGTACTCTACTTAAAGACAAGTGTATCATCTTTATATATATCCATGGTTATAGACTATTGGTCTGTTGATCTGTACTATATACTAACCCTATTATAAATATGTTGATGGTTCATGGCTGATGTCTGACATTGATGATACTTTGACAAGCACTCTAGTTTAGAAAACTATTTAGCCCCATAAGCTGGCTATATAGGTCGGGGATGAGTAGAAGTGGGTATATTTTTAACAGTAATTTTGTTTAACTCATGGAAATCGAGGCAAGGACAGAGACCCCCATCTTTCTTTTTAGCAAAGAAAAACCCAGGTGCTACAGGTGAGGAGGAAGGACTGATATGACCCTTTCAGAAACTTTTGTTTACATATTGTTTCATGGAGGTACATTCAGGACCCAATAAATTATACAGGCAAGCTTTAGGTAATTTGGCATTAGGGATAAGATTAATAGCACAGTCATAAGGACTATGGGGAAGTAATATCTCTGCCTCTTTTTCTGAATTCTTTCAAGTACCTTGGTCATCCCTCCATACTTGCAGAGAAAATTTGTACAGAACTAAGACATTTCATATGACAGTTGAGGCTCCACTTAACAATATCTTTCTGACAACAATCAATAACAGGACTGTGAATCTGCAGCCATGGAAACACCTTTACCAACCCAGCAGGCAAATTATTCAAAACATCAGGAGATGGACTCAGAGTGAAGTTATCCCACTTTAAGTGTTAATGCCACCTTTACCTGCTGGACAAGTTCCTTGAGTAACAGTTTCCTGTCAATGGCAACAATTTAAATGAGTCTTTCCAACCTAACCTTCCCTAATCCTAATCTCAGGACCAGTCCTGAATCAATGAAGTTGGCACCAGACCCACAATCAATTAAAACTGACTCTGATCATGACTAATTTTGGTAAAGTAGTTCTATATTCAACAGTACTTTATCTGAGCAGTAAAGAGGTACCTGGAAGTCTGGGGTGACCTCTTCGACAATCCCCCAGATTTAGGCATTTTCCCATTGGCTTGCTTGCTTCAGGGCTTATCGAGCAGTCCTTGAGAAAATGCCCAGTGCGACTACAGTAGAGGCAGAGTCCAAGATCGTGCTGACATCTCCTCTCAATGGCCTGAGAGCTGGTAGCTTCAACTTCCACCAGTTCTGCCTCAGATAGGTGGACAGATTTGAGGGAAACCACCAGTCTCTCATCACGTCTCTCTCGAATACTATGATCCAAGCAATTGGCCTGAGTCATGGCCTCCCCCAAGAAATAGGGAGGAGTATGCATAGCCAGAGCATCAGTAAGTGTATCTGAGATGCCTTGGCAAAACTGACACTTGAGAGCTGCATCACTCCAAAGAAATTAACTGGACCTCAGTACAATAGTCCTCAGTGGTGCAGCCCCCTATATCAGGTTCATGATCTTTGACTCCTCGACCTGGAATATGTAAAGTTTGTCGTAGATTAACCCTAAAGCATCAAAAAAGTGTCAACAGATGACAGTTCAGGAGTTTGGGGGGACAAAGAAAATGCCGAAGTCTGAGGACCCCTTGGCAGTAAGGACATGATTATTCCCACTCCCTGGGACGTATTCCCTGATGACCGGGGTCGCAGGGTAAAAATTTGCCTACAGCTCTTCCTGAACACCCTAAACAGGTCTTTCTCCACTGAAACTGGTCCATTACTGGTTCGGGAGACACAGACTGCACATCAGAGAATACTAATGCCACAGCTACTGCCGGCAGTGGAGCGCTATGGTAAGTTTTCATCAAACGAATCATCTGACCCTGCAACTGATATTGTGACGATTCAAGATTCTGATATTCCTTGGCCAGATTCTGAATCATCTGCATCAGATGTGCCAACTGAGCAACTGTAAGGCATCAAGACTTTAATATCTATAAAGCATATCATTGGTTCAGTTTTCTGACAGAAAATATATTCTTATTACGAATTTTTTAATGCAAGATAAAAAAGAAATGTGCATGATGCTTTGTCAAAGACCAGTTAAACAATATTTGTAAGTCACCTGTCTGTTTCTGTGTTACTGAGCAATCAGCATTTCAATTGATATGCAAATGAAGCTGTAATATGAAGCCTCAGTCACTCTAGCTCTATTCCATACCCAGTGCCGTCTCATCCTAATTGACTGTCTACATCTGTATTGTATGACTTCAAGCAAAGGAACCATCAATCAAGCAGTAGGAGGTGGCCCTGAGCAGAGAATAGAGCTGAAGTGACAGTGACAGAAGCTTCAGATCTACAGTTTAATTTGCATATAAATTCAAACACTGATTTCTTAGGAACTGAATGAATGTCTGGGTAAAGGTATTGCTGGACTAGCCTTTGAAACAGCTATATGAGCATTTCAATAGTTTGGGTGGTAAGATTCTACTGGTGATGAATCTGTCAGTAGGACCAACCCTCCTAAGCTGTCATTATGGGCATGTAGATCATGGAAAGTTGAAAAAAAAATCATACCTTGATATCTGCAATCCGATGTCTTATTCCAAAGAAATCCATATAATTTTTCATGTAAATGAGCTGTAAAGAGCTATGAGCCATCTCCCAGGGAATCTGCCTCCAGAGGATATTTTAAAAGAAAGGGGGCATTACCAGTGTGAGACATGTAATAACTGACAGCCTGCTCTCCTTATATATACATATCTCACACTACTAATGCCTCTTTTCATTTAAATTAAGGTCTGCAGACAGATTCTCAGGGTGATCTACTTCTGGCCCATATAGCTTAAAAGCTTATTTACAAATTAATAAAAACATGAAATTCTCTGAAATAAAATATTGGATTGCAGATATTAAGGTTTAACTTTATTGAACTTTCTATCACCTACATGTCCATATAGACAGCTTAGAAGGTTTGATTCGGTTGATCCCACTGACAGATTTGCCACCGGCAGGATTTCACCACCCAAACTATTGATACTGACAGATTCCCTTTAAAGATTGTGACATTGAAGATAGAATTAAACATTATATATCATTAAGTAGGCACCGACATACAATATATTTATCTAATTAAATAAAAATATATACAAGATTTGAGTTGCCAAAACAATAAATCAATGTAAGCTGCTATAGGTTGAACTTATTAGAGTTTTATTGTATCAGTCAGCCTCAATATAGATAAGGGCAGAGCAGGACCCAAGCCCGAATGTACAAACACCTATACGTTGATATACAGTATGTGCAATGTGCAGAAACACTTTCACACGCATTAAGAAACCAGTAAGAAGAAATAAAATACTGATCAGTGTAGTACTTTAGTTCAGTTCATGTAGAGAGAAGAACACAGTGGATATTGTAATTCCATTCACAAAATGCAGTTCAAATACATTTATTTTTCCTCTTTCATATATGAAATATCCAAGTGAACTCTGCTTCGATGATCATTTCATCATTCCCTTCAGTGACTGATGTGATTAAACTATCTTCTCTTTTCACAATTTTTTAATGATTGTAGTACAATACTCATATAGGATAATGAGAGAAAGGCTAAAGGTACGATATATTCTAAATCACAAAAGATTAAACTTCATTCATGGAAAAACTGAGATCTGTCAACTCAGTTTATGCATAAAATGTGTCATTTTGACTTTTCTATCAATTAGTCATATCACTTTATCTCAAAATGTCTTGAATCTTGACTGGTAAAAAAAGAACAAGAGCCCAGTCCTTATAATCTGCAGCAATACCGACAAAGCAACAAAGATGCCATATCTGTAGATGAGATTGTAAAGTGGAAGTGTCTAACACTTTGGTTGGTGGTTAATATGTATAGATGAGACAATGCCAAGCTCTCTGGTTAGTGTTTTATATATGTAGATGAGACTATGTTGGCTGTTTTGCAAGGAAAGCAGAAGTCTATCTGTGATGCATTCACCAGATTCTGGGTAGGTTTTTAGTTACACAGCTAGAATATTAAAATTAGTGTAAAAATACAATTATTTCCAGTCTGGTTGACTAAGATCTATAACCATCATCTAGTTGTCAATTATAATATGATTTTCAAAAGATTAAAAAATGTATTTTCTTTGGTGGAAAATAGAGGATATGAATATTCAATCAGTCTACATTTTATAGATGACTGTGGATGGCTTGACAGAGTATGTATTTTTCTGTATCAAAACATATCAAAATCGAGTGTATGAACTGGGCCTTTCAAAGCTCAAATAAATAATAGTATGCAAGTCAACAGTACAGTAGTATCAACATAAATATTGATGCAAAAATTGCATGCAGCAGGAAAAAGCAAATCAGCTTGTACATATTATCTTTATAAAAGAAGATTATACATTCCTTATTCATATTGTTTCCCTGGTTTGGTTTTAGTATCCATTTCAGGATGCACATTCTCAATCTCTTAGTAATTTAGGTTTATCTGACTGCTTGGCTTTTTACTTATTTATAATCTTAAAAGCCTGTTTTAAAGTCATAGTCAATTCTCAATTTTATATCTTGTGTTTTAGCCTTTGTATGTGTTTGGAATTAATGATGATGATGATGATGATTTATTTATCAAGTGGCTAAATGTTCTATAAAAATCTTTATCACATATATTACATTTTTGATCTGCTAAAGAAATATGATAATATTTTTTTTTCTAATATAAAGCTATTGATAAAATGTTTTGTAATCTTTATAAATGTAAAAAAATATATATACTGTATATATAGACACATAGATACAGTATATGTATGTAATTTAATATATTAATATGAGAGCCCGCATAACATTGCTGTATGTATGAATTGTGAACAGTGTCACACAGAATACCACCAAGTCCTTTTTACATACCCTTAGGCTCTTCATGTTCTGCTGGTTCCCTGTGATACTATACTCTCAACGAACAACAAAACACATAATATTGCTGGTGACAAATCTTTTTCCTGTGGCTATTCAGCAAATGGCTTGTGAAAAAATGATCTTTATATAAAATAGGAGGTACAGGATGATAGATTATGGGTCCTTAATATGCTGTATAAAATTGTATGATTCCTCGTTCCCATGATCTGGGTGGGAGCTGAATTGCTTCAGTTAATGTAACTGCACGAGGCCTGGAGGCCACACCTGGTGAGCCTTAAACCACAACTTTGGCAGAACAGAGCTGATGGAAGCAGCTAGACCAGGCAAAGGTAAATACGGTGCATGATATGGACATTGATGTTGTTACCTTGCTGAAGACTGTATCTGAAGCCAAGTGGGCATAGCTGCCACTGAAAAGGCTCTAGGGTATTGAATGTGTAACATTCCTGTGAGCCACTGAGATGGACTATGTTATAAGCAGTTTATGATGTGTAATAAACTGCTGGACTTCAGATTACCAGAAAACGTTGGATGTGTGCTTTAATTGACCCAGTGAAGTGAGTGCCCCTCAACATGATCAATAGCGCTACCTCACAAGTGGTTTGAGAATGTGGGCAACTGCAGCCTGGTTGCAAAGGGTAACGGCACAGCATCTGGCTGTAACTCGGCGAGGTTACGAAAATTGTCATCGCACTCAAACCTGGTTTGCTGTGGCTTGGCAGGGCCACGAAGATTAAAGAATCTGGCTGTAACTCAGTGGGGTTACGAAAATTGTCGTCGCACTCAAAACTGGTTTGCTTTGGCTTGGTGGGGCCACGAAAATTTTTCCGGGGAGACCGGTGTGAGCAGCGTACCGTGATTGGCTATGAATGGAGCAGTATCCCCAGATGGAATGGAGAAGGGGTTAGATGACCGGCTGCAAATGCTCTTCAGCAAAATAGTGTCCTGAAGAAATGCAGGAGCTGATAAAGATGGCTGTGAAGGGAGCAGCAAATGATACTGAAGCTATTGAGCGATTAAAGTGCCTGTTAAAATCGCAGCAGCAGGTGTCTGAGAAACAACAGCAGGTATTTAAGAAACGACAACAGGACATGGTACAGGAATGGCAGGAGCTGTTGGCCCCTTATAGAATAGCAGCAGCGGACCATTCCTTGAGTTCTCCTGTGGCGCCGGTACTATCCCAGAGTGCCCAGGAAGGTAGTAAGAGATGTTGTGAACTGGGTCCTAAGACTATTAAGTTTTTTTTTTACAGTCCCCCTACAGGTGTGGTTTTCCAAAAGGGGACAGAGTCTCAAAAGGGGACGGAGTCTCAAAAAGGGGTGGAGCATACAAAACCAGAATTGGTTACTGGTCGTGTGTTGGTACCGCCTAAAAATGACAATTCGACCATTGATAACAGGGTAGCTCCAGTAGAAGGGGTTGACGTCAAAGTGGGAGGTGACTTGTTGGTCCACAACACCATGGGGAGTGACACAGACCCCACAGCTGACGGTGACACTATGAAAGTAGAAAGAGAGTTCAGTCAGGAGCAGTTAAACAAGGTGAGAAAGTCCCCCTCTTATCGTCAAAGGCGCAAGGGCCACAAAAAAGTTGCTGCTGTAGCCTTTGCTGAAAGGGTAAATAAAGAAAATGCAATGTTGTGTGCCTTTATTCCGAGTGTGGATCCTCCTTTAGAAGCAGAGGAGATCAGGATGGAAGAGGAGGTGATGTTGCCAGTGGCCAATCATGACCAAGAGCTGAAACCTGTCAGGCGGCAGTATCAGAGTGACGTGCAGCAACTAAGGAAAAACATGAAGAAAGTGTCCCAGGATCAACTGAGTCTAGAGTCTGAATGGCAGAAAATAAACCAGGTTGTGAAGAACTTGTAGTGAGATATAGACGAAAGCAGTGAGGAAATTAATCAATGGAAGGAAATGTTCCAGAAAAGTAAAGAGGACCTCTTCAAAACCAAGAAGGAGGTTTTGCAGTTGAAGCTTGAGAAAGAGGAGTCTTAAGATGAGCTGAATGAGATGAAAAATCGATTCTCCCTGGTACAATCAGAGCTGAACCAAGTGAAGAAACGCTCTGTGGATGCAGAGGAAGCAGAGGTCACAAGAAAGAACGTGCAGAGATTCCAGGAGCAGGTGAAGCAGCTGGTGCAGGAGAAGCAAAGGCTGGATGAGGGACTACACCAGCGGGATAGGGCGCTCTCTGCCTTAAAAGGGGCGCTGAAGGACGAAGTTTCTGGACGCGATCAAGACATAGAACAACTGCACGAACAGTTCAACCGGTAGCTGCGTGAATCCAAGAAGGAGTATGATGAACACAATAGGGACCTGCAACAAACCAAGAGGGACTATGAGGATCTCCTCAAGGTTAAGAAAAAACTAGAGGCTGATAAGGCGGATGCAGAGCACATGCGCCAAGTGATTGAGACCACCCTGCAGGACATCCGTGATGAGAATGATGATCTCCGCAGAAAGATCCTAGGAATGGAAGCTCAGGTGAAGGAGCTGAGGACATTCTGTGATGATCTCCAGAGGGCAGAGACGTGCCTTAAGGATAGAATCGGCAGGATGGAAGCTGAGCAGAAAAAGATGGAGGAGTCTATCGAAGAAGACACAGACCAGGGCCAGGAGTTTGCCACTGGAGAAGGGAGGTATGAAGCAAATACCTCCTCGAATAATGCGAGCTTGTATGATTCGGTGGATGTAAGAGCCGAGATCAAGGAGCTCAAGGAGACGCTACAAGCCCATTTGAAGCAAGAGAAGCTTGAGAGACTGGCTGTCGAGAGCCGTATGGGCGCATTGGAGTCAGAGAGGTGAGTAGCTGAGCTAGAGGAAAAAGTTTTCGAGCTCAAAGGTCACCTGGTAAAGTACCAATCAGTGAACGAGGTCAACTTGGAGAAGGATGAGGGCAAACAAGATGCGCTTAATCCTCTATACTATGAGAAGGTGGACCTGAAGAGAGCTGAGGAAGTGTTAAAAGAAGATCAGTATGGGATGGAAAATGTCAAGAGGAGAATTTTTGACTTCACAGCTGTGAGTCAGCTCAGGGGAAGCATACAGGGTGAAGAATTTGAAAGTCAGTTGTCCCTGAAACCTGAGCCAGATGATCGTTTGGAGACCACTGGTGAGACAGAAACTTCTCAGTACAAGTGCCTCATAGATGTACCCAAAGATTTGAGAGAAGAATGCACCAGAGAGTCAGTGCATGAAGAGTTTAAGAAGGCCTTGGGAGCCTGTAAGGTGTACTTGACCTCAAAAGCTAAACAGCTGGTAGTCCTGTCCACAACCAAAGTCACAGTGAAGAGGGTGGCTGACCTAAGTGACATGCACTGGCGATGTGTTCACACAAAGCGGATTGTCCAGTTGAAGATGGAACAAGCCATTAGACAACTGTAGCTTATGAGAAAAGCTCAAAGTCTGCGGGAAGAAGTCATCTGGGTGCCTCATGATCAGGTAAGAATGCTCATTGGGAAAAATGGCCAAGCCATGCAAATGATGGTAAAGAAGTCTGGTGTGATGAAAGTAAGCAGTCCACGTGATCATCAGGACTGGATACCGGATGAAGATGGCATGGCGTCATTCTCCGCTGTAGGAACGGAAGAAAATCTTGCATATATACGAATGCTGATGGAGTACTGAGTGACCTACCTGCGAGAGGTTGAATAGTTGAATCTCGCCAGACTGCGAATGGAAAGACAGCGTCACCTGAGCAGCAGAATATGGCAGCCGTCTATAAATTGTGAGACCAGACAGAGAAAGGGCCCTCCAAATAATAGAACTGCTACAGCAGAAGTTAGAGACCTTTTAAGATGTCCTGAGGATAGTGGGCATGGGTTTAGAGGTAGTGAGTCCTCCATTAACTCAGGTCTGAGAGGCCCATACAAACGACCCAATAGAGTACGATACAGTACGGAGTCGGACCTGACCTTAGATGCAAGGGCAAGTGAGTCGCACTGTTTTATTGACCACTGGGAGCGGGGGAGGTCTGACAAGGTTACGACTCGAAAATGTGACTTGATGAAGTTAGTGACAATGACAGATGGTAGGTCCCTAAGGAATGGGCTAATGTTGATGACTAATGTTTCAGGAGCTGAGCAGTGTAAACGTCAAGTACATGGACTCTGTGTGAACCCTGGGTTATAAAGTGATTGTATATATCATGTGTTCAATACCATGGGCTTGAACAAGAGGGGGGGGTATGTAATGCAATGGCTTGCTGCATTGTCAAAATGTCTGAGGGGGTGTGTTCTGGCTGACCACGTACATCCCCTTCAGGTGACTGATCACATGACTGTGACATCATCACAGGTTCTGTGCACACAGAGGGATATATATATCCGGGTGGTTTTGAAACACAGGCAGGCAAGAGACATGATCCCTGTGTCTGGGACACCATTAGCCCTGGAAGGCACGAGGCCTGGAGACCACACCTGGTGAGCCTTAAACCACAGCTTTGGCAGAACAGAGCTGATGGAAGCAGCTAGACCAGGCAAAGGTAAATACGGTGCATGATATGGACATTGATGTTGTTACCTTGCTGAAGACTGTATCTGAAGCCAAGCGGGCATAGCTGCCACTGAAGAGGCTCTAGGATATTGCATGTGTAACATTCCTGCGAGCCACTGAGATAGACTATGTTATAAGCAGTTTATGATGTGTAATAAACTGCTAGACTACAGATTACCGGAAAACGTTGCATGTGTGCTTTAATTGACCCAGTGAAGTGAGTGCCCCTCAACATGATCAATAGCGCTACCTCACATTACATAGAGGCAAGGTGCTTGTTAATGGCATCAAGGACAGAAGAACATGGTTCTTGTTTGCCCCCATCCAATTTCTATTGTAGAATTCTTGTGCCATTTGTATTATTTTTTCTTTGTTAAAATTACAGGGTCAAAGGAGACAAGACTCTTAAGGCTCATTTAGACAAACCAATATTAGAGAAAGTGCATTTGCCAGAACGCTCATTTGCTGATTATTGGCATGTGTAAACATGCCGCCACGCACCCAACAAATGAACAAAATATTTATTTGTCAAGTGATTGGATCATCCCGACCCTCAGAAATTAAAATAATCATCATTGGCAGCACATCATCTTTTTAAACCTATCTAAAATGATAATATTCTATGCTCATTGAAAACATATGATGATCTATGCTCAAAACTCAGAACAAACATATTATTGATTAATCTCTGTAAATAGAATTCTAGTCAGTCTGTCTAAACAGGCCATTAAATATCAGCTAATCGGCTTGTATGTAACTCATCAGCAATCGTTTATCATCCACAGTCTGCAATTATAAATAGGTTTTTATTAGAAATAAGAGAATTTATTCTAGCCAGGGTTGCGGCGGTGATAAGAAAATGTGACAAGGACCGGACGGGAGATGGTGAAGAGCAGAGGGGTCAGACAGATAAGTAGTAAGCTGAGTAAAAGTTTTTTTTTAGTGTTTACACAATAAGTTTTTTATGCTCTGGGATCTAAAGAGAACCCAGAGCATAATAACGAACATTTCATTCATAGAGAATAACATTCGTTGTGAAACTAATTTCCCAGGGAAATCCATGCGGCCTGACAAATAAAAAATTTTCCAGATCCGCGCATTTCTAGTTTTTAAATCAATTCTCAAAACTTGACAGCAAATTATGTTGATTCAGTATTAAATGGGTCCTCTTCTAATACAGGCAACTTCTGTAGTAGGTGTTCTATTTCCTGGTAGGGTAATGGCTCAAGTAGCAAACAGTTGTTTCCTTTCCTAAGTTTTTAAAATGTCTATAAGATAATAAAATTTTGTTTTTCAGGACATTTACTATAAAAAAAAAGCACAATTCTTTTTACTTTTCTCATTAAATCAGTTATGTTGTTGATATAATAGTTTGACATTTGGAAACTCTTTTAACTTTTTTTAACTGAAAGAGTTAATGGCTGCAATATTTGATACGTTCAGATAAAAATATCAGAATGATGGAATCACTTGTGTATTATCCTGATTAGCATATCATGTAAGCTATTTCGTTCCAAGAAAGTACAGTAGAATTTGATTGGTACAACACCTCCTGGTGACTTTACTGAAAAAGAAAACAATATTTGTAATCATGCTATGATGATTATGCTTGGAAATAAAGATTGTAGTAAGCAGGGTTCCTACTAATTATATAGATAAGATTTTTGCACATCTTTCTCTATCATTAATGAGTTGTGACTTCATCTATCATTTGAACATGACAAGATCTCCCACAGCTCTGACATTGAAATCTACGGTACAAGGCAGGTAAAAGAGGTTACTAGTTATTAAAACACACACCATTTTTGTACAAACTTCAAGTCTAATTCAAGTCTAAACCTAAAATGATATTTGTGGGATGTAAACAAAACAGGAAATGTTGTTCCTTTTGGGGACTGTCTTTTAGGTTTGTGTTCACTATAAGATTACATTTTAACAAGTTTGGTGTGGTTCTATACAATTTTCTATGGTTTACCTAGTTTTTGTATTTTTTTTTACTTTAACAAAATATAAAACATAGCTTTGTGTCACCAGATCCTGGTAGACCTAACTTTTTTAAATTTTCATCAATGGAGCTGGGCGTGGACTATTTTTTGTTGGAGTAGTAGTACTATTATTGGTACAATTTGGGGTACATACAATCTTTTGAGCACTTTTCATTCTATTTTTCTGAAAGACAAGTTGACTGGCATGCATTGTTAATTTATTGCATGTTATTATGACATTTACTGGCAATAAAATGTTCTTTAACGTGCGTGAATTCATAGAGAAACAGCAACATCAAATTTTTTTACGGTTTATTTTTTAAGTAATAAATCAGAAAAGAGTAGTCTTTAATTTTTATTTTTTTCTTAGTTAACATAGATATACAGTGGTGTGAAAAAGTGTTTGCCCCCTTTCTGATTTCTTATTCTTTTGCATGTTTGTCATACTTAAATGTTTCAGATCACAAAACAAATGACAATTTTAGACAAAGATAATACAAGTAAACACAAAATGCAGTTTTTAAATGAATGTCTTTATTATTAAGGGAAAAAGAAATCCAAATCTGTGCCCTGTGTGAAAAAAGTGATTTTAACCTCCCCTTTAAAACATAAATTAACTGTAGTTTATCACATCTTTGGGAAGCTAAGTTCAGTTTCCCTAGCCACACACAGGCCTGATTACTGAATCATTTAAATAGGACATGCCAGAGAAAGTGAAGTAGACCAAAAGATCCTCAAAAGCTAGACATCATGCTGCGATCCAATGAAATTCAGGAACAAATGAGAAACAAAGTAATTGAGATCTATCAGTCTGGAAAAGGTTCTAAAGCCATTTCTAAAGCTTTGGGATTCCAGCAAACCACAGTGAGAGCCATTATCCACAAATGGTGAAAACATGGAACAGTGGTGAACCTTCCCAGGAGCAGCCGGCAGACCAAAACAAAAGACCCCACAACAAAATCTAAAGAACTGCAGGCCTCACTTACCTCAGTTAAGGTCAGTGTTCATGGCTCCACCATAAGAGAGAGACTGGGCAAAAATGGCATGCATGGCAGAGTTCCAAGACGAAAACCACTGCTGAGCAAAAAGAACATAAAGGTTCATCTGCGTTTTGCCAGAAAACATCTTGATGATTGCCAAGACTTTTAGGAGAATACTCTTTAGACTGACAAGACAAAAGAAGAACTTTCTGGAAGGTGTATGTCCCATTAAATCTGAAGTAGAAATAACACAGCATTTCAGAAAACGAACATCATACCAGCAGTAAAATATGGTGGTGATAGTGTAATGGTCTGGGACTGTTTTGTTGCTTCAGGTCCTTGTAGGCTTGCTGTCGTAAAAGGAACCATGAATTCAGCTATCTACCAAATAATCCTGAAGGAGAATGTACGGCCATCTGTTTGTGACCTCAAGCGGAAGCGCACTTGGGTTATGCATCAGGACAATGATCCTAAATGCACCATCAAGTCTACCTCTGGCTTAATTAAAACAAAATTAAGACTTTGGAGTGGCCTAGTTAAAGTCCTGACCTCAATACAATTGAGATGCTGTGGCATGACCTTAAATTACGGTTCATGATCGGAAACCCTCCAATGTAGCTGAAATACAACAATTTTGCAGAGATGAGTGGGCCAACATTCCTCCAGTATTGTAAAAGACCCATTTCCAGTTAACGCAAATGCTTGATTGCAGTTGTTTCTGCTAAGGGTGGCCCCACCAGTTATTAGGTTTAGGGGTCAATCAGTTTTTCACACAGAGTCCTGTAGGTTTGGATTTCTTTTTCCCTTAATAACAAAAACCTTCATTTAAAAACTGCATTTTGTGTTTACTTGTGTTATCTTTGACAAATATTTAAATTTGTTTTGTATTCTGTAACATATAAGTGTGACAAACATGCAAAAGAATAAAAAATCAGGAAGGGGGCAAACATTTTATCACACCACTGTAGGTTGAAAATAGACATTGGTCAATGAAGTTTAAACTTTCTCAATCAACTACACAGCATTTGTCGCTAGAGAATGTATGACCAATAACCCCTTCCCAACATTGGACAAACTGGTATGTGCTATATTGAAGTGTGTTCCTGCAAATGGACGTTCTGGTACGTCCTGGCTATTATTCGGGCACAGAAACTGTGCCAGCACTATCGTGGCTGGGAGCTCAGATTAAGTGAGAGCAAGCTTCGGCTTTCACAATCAGGGCAAGTGCCCACACTGCCTCTGGCTGTTTAACTTTCTAAATATTACAATCATTAGCTATTGTATCAATTAGAAGACTAGGACCCCCGCAACGTGATCTCTGTGGTCCGATGGTTGCCATGATAACAGAAGGTCAAATGATGATCTCCTACTCTGTCAGCTAGGATGCCAGGAGCATGATTACCCGACTTCTTCCCTCTGTCAATCCCTGCACTGGCTTCCTGTTACTCAGAGACTCCAGTTGAAAACCCTACCTTTGGAATACAAAGCCATCCAAAACCTGTTTCCTCCATACATCTGTGATCTAGTCTCCCAGTACTTTTCTGCGCGCAACCTCCGATCCTCACAAGATCTCATTCTCTACTTCCCTCTTATCTCCTCTTCCCACAATCGCATACAAGATTTGTACTGTGCATCTTCCCTACTCAGGAACTCTCTAATCCAACACCTCAGACTCTCCCCTACTGTGGAAACCTTCAAAATGAACCAGAATACCCATCTCTTCTGAAAAACGTAGAAACCTGCAGTAACGCTCGCTCCACCATACTGCTGCACGACCAGCTCTACCATCACCTACTGGTATCCTCACTAATCCCTTGTAGATTGTTTGTAAGCAATCACGGGCAGAGTCCTCTTTCCTTCTGTACAAGTCTGTGGCCCCTTTTCACATGGAAAGCGCTATGGTATAAATGGCACTATAATAATAAATAATAATACTTATACGATATGTACTGTGGGTCTATTGATGCTCCTTTTCCTGGTGTCTGCCCTCAATTTGAGCTGTTTTGGCAGCTTTTGGGCTCCTTTAAAGGTGTTGTGTATGAGTTTGGTTTTGCCTCCCATTGAATGCAATGGGATTCGGATATGTTCAATGAACTGTTTGACGAATTGTTCAGAGAACATCGGGAAGTTCGCCGATCTGAAACAAATCGAACCTTGAGAGGTTTTCTCATCTCTTGTCATGAAGGGGTTAATTGTATTGACAGAATAAAATTCTCATCCGTATGTTACAACAGAAAAGACCAAATTATGTATGAATTTTGTCTTTGTCGCCAATGAAATGTTCCTCGATTTGAAGACCTTGTCCAGTGACTTCTTTGTTGATTTGCCCATAGCTATTCTCCTATTGACTAACAGTGTTATCGCTGCATCTTGAGTGATCATTGATCGGAGTAGGTTGAAATGCATTACAACTTCCAATTCATTGCCCTCCATCTCAAATGTGTCCTACTCATACCTGGCAGTGGTTTTTATGTTTGTCTTCTTTGTGTTGAAGAGCAGTCCCATGCTTGAGCTTTCTATTTTGACACTCCATAATAAGTTCATTCATTCCATCTATGCTTATTACTATCAATGTTGTATCGTCTGCGTATTTAACACTGTTGATTCCTCCAGCTATTTTGATTCCTTCTTCTTTTTTGGCAAGTCCAACCTTCCTGAAAATAGCATTTGCATATAAATTGATAGGAATTGAAGGGAAATGGTGACAGGATGCACCCTTATCTGACACCTCGCTCTATTTTAACCACGCTGTGTCACCGTGTTATATTCGGACTGTTGCTTCTTGGTCAATGTAAAGGTTCCTAATGAGGCTGATCAGATGGTTAGGCACACCCATATCCTACATGGAAAACCAAAGTTTTTTTTAATTAACACAGTCGAAGGCTTTGCTATAGTCGATGATGCAATAGATCTCCTTGTTGTATTCTTTGGCCTTTACCATTATCCATTTAAGGCCATATTCACGTGTTCAGTATTCAGTCAGTATTTTACATCAGTATTTGTAAGCCAAAATCAGGAGTGAAACAATCACAGGAAAAGTATAATAGAAACACGTCACCACTTTTTCATTTTTCACCTACACCTGGTTTTGGCTTACAAATACTGATGTAATATATTGACCAAATACTGAACATGTGAACATGGCCTTATGTTAGCAATCACTTCTCTTGTTCCTCTGCTTTTTCTGAATCGTGCTTCTTTTTCTGGTAGTTTTTTGTCAAAGTATGGGTACGCTCACACATGTGCAATCTGTTTTTTTACTCAGCAGCTATTAAACTTTTACAGGATCATTTACAGTTTCCTATGCTACAGAATTGTAATGTATCTGTAAAAATCATATGCCATACTGATGGTTCCTGTGGCATGTGATTTTTTTCTTGCACTGTACGTATTTCACAGTGAAATTGCAGCATGCCGCATTTTTTTTCTCATGTCAAATACTGCTGAGAAAAAATATACAGATCTGCACTGCCTCACTGAATAATATTGGTCTGCATGGAATCTGATGTTTTTTATCAGAGTTCACTCATCTGATTAATACGCTAGTGTGAGCGAGATCTAAGGCTGTAAAAGTCTATGTAGGATCTTCAGTAGTATTTTGATGGCATGAGATATGAGTGCAATTGTCAGATAGTTTCCACAGTCTGTAGCCTCTCCCATATTCGGAATAGGAATAAAATTGATCTTGACCAGTCCTTAGGCCATTTACCAGTTGTCCATATCTGTTGACAAACGTGTGATGACATCAACTGCTGCTTCAGAAGACTTGGTTAGCTCTATTGGAATATTGTCCCATCTTAGAACTTTGAGAGTTACATTTCCAAAAATTGTGCCAATTCTGGGATTTTCATCTGTACTAATACATCAGGTGTTCTGTAAATGCTATATGGTGACAAGAAACACTTGCAATAAAATTTATGCTCTAAGTAATCATAATTATATATATTTAAAAAATGTATATAGAACTAATATATTCCACAGCACTTTATAATTAGATTTTGCTTCTTTCCTTCTGAGCTATGCCATGCACCCAAACCTTAATAATAATAATTATAATAATTAATCTTTTTATTTATATAGCGTCAACATATTCTGCAGCGCTTTACAATTCAGACAATTTACAGACATTATTGGCACTGTCCCCATTGGGGCTCACAATCTACATTCCCTATCAGTATGTCTTTGGAGTGTGTAATAAACAAGAATATATTTGATATTACCATACTCAGGAGAATTAAATAAACATATGTGGAGTGTTTTTTGTTCTCCTATTTATGCCTTTCTGAAAATGAAAAAATGGAGCTAAAACTACATTTTAATAGAAATAAATTGAATTTTTTATTTACTCTTTCCAAAAAGAAAGCATGTGAGGGATTTTCATATATAAACCCTTGAAAGCCACATGAGAATTTAATTAATTTTAAAAATTGTTCCTAAACTTATTGCTGTCTAAAGTTGACAACATTGTTGTTTGACATTCACCATATTTTTGCTCTATTTTGTGTGATAAGACTATCTGTTTTAAGGGCAGACCCATACAATTTTGAAAAGTGCATAATTTTTAAAATTTTTATAAAAAAAATTGTTTATTTAATAATTTCAAAATAGATCAACCTAAACTTAAATTTACTATCAATTTAGAGCACAGTGTGTCTAAAAAACAATCTTAAAGCCAAAGGAATACATAAATTCCAAATATGTTGCTATGTAATATGTCACATTCCAGATTTGAATTTTCCAGCATTAAATTATTCGCTTTAGTTTTTCTGCTCTAATGATTATCTATATTTTATAAATGTTTAGAAATTGGTCTAAGTGTTACGTATGGATTCTGCACATCTTAAACTTTAATTTTAAGTAGCTGTAGTGTTTGTAATTTTTTGCACGGAGGTGCCATCATGTATAAAATGCACAACGGCATTTTCACAATGTGCCAGGTGTCTACTTTCATAAAATATATGTGTATTTGGGGTTAGTATCAATTTATTATTTAATATTTTATTTAATTTCTGAACTTTAAATGTGTGAAAAGTGTCCTGGCTACCAGACGCACAAAATGTCAAGAAAGGGTTAATTTGGTTGTCTGCCTTCCAAACTACTCTTGCTTTCAAATATAATTTTAAGAAATGTGGAGCCCTAAACTGGATCCCAATATTGATAATGTGGCCTTTACGAAAGATTACAAGAAGGGGTACTATTATATTGTGATCTTGTTCTGTTAAGTCAATTTAACATATACTGTATTCTTTAATACTATTAATGTGACCTAGGTATATGACTTTACATTTATCAACATTAAAATGTATTTGGCATGTTTTGTACCTATGCAGCCAGCCTATCAGGTATTTTTGTAATATTATACAGTCTAGCTCAGTTTTTTATTATCCTACAAAGTTTTGTGTCATCAGCAAAAACTGATATTTTTCTTTCAGTCCCAATAACAAGTTAATTAATGAAAAGATTTCTAAGAATTAGGTCTAACACTGATCCATGTTGCTCTCTACTAATGTTGAGCGAATTTGTTCGGCATTTCAAATTCGTGTTCGGGGTTCCTGCTTGTTTGCGCCAAAAAATCGGCTCCGCCCACGAACATCCCTGATTTGCCACGCTGTCAGATAACATCTGAGACCTTTGTGAACTTAAAAGTCTTTGTTAACCGTCATCATTCCAAGTTTTGAATGTCTTTGCTAGGTGGATTCATGAAGCCGCAGATCAGTGTGGACACACGGACTCGGCTATAGCAGGCTAGAAGGCACGTGAAACTATGAGAACTTGAATGATAGGCTGAATTGGCTAGTAGACAATTGAGGCAGGATACACCAGAAGCCACAGAACCAGAAGGGCAGCTGTTGATGAGGTATCAGGATCCACAGCAAATCATAGCTTAATTAGAAAAATGTTGAAAAACAGTTTATTATGTTTACTGCAAATTATGGGTTCACCAGCAGTCAGCAAGAGGAGGGTTTTCCAGCAGGTCTGAGGGTTTGTAGCAATCACATGAGTTGGCAAAGATAGATGAGCAGCGTAATGTATAGGGTCTCTAAGAAGCAGTTTATGAAATTTACAGCAGATAGGTTAACCAGAAAGTCCCGAGGAGTATGATATGCAGATTGTAAAAATCATGGGAGTCTAGGGTGATGCTGTCAACAGAAGAAACAGGATGGTGGCAAACTCCAAACAGCAACTGAACACATTACAGTGTCAATACTTAAACATGTGTCTAATTTGTTTTTAAAAATGATTGTGATATGATGTGACTGAGTAACAATGGCAACTTGTAAGACCCTACATAAACACAGGAAAGGATAGCAGCCATAGGAGAAGGGAGCAGAGCCCAGCACTTAAGACAAGATAGGTGCATAACAGTACCACCTACCATCATCTTTTAGCGCCTCTCCAGGAAGAGTAAGTAACAGCAGATAGAGTATGCTTTGAATTAAATCTCTTGACGAAGATTACATTAATGTCTTTTTTGGGGACCCAGCATTTTTCCTCGGGCCATATTCCTACCAGTATGTTAAGTAGAACAGATGTTGGGGACAGGTTAACATTGTTTATCATCACTCTTATTTGCTTTAGCCATAGCTGCAGCCAAATTGGATTATACCTGAATCCAAATGTTATGTATGTTCTGAGAAACACTGTTTAATGCAGGAAGAAGACTTTCTGGTGTATTTGGCAGAGGACGACAAGGTTCTTGACCATGCACTCTAATAAATGCAGGTTTACTAGAAGACTCTAAAACTGAATTATTGATGCATTCAGTCCAAGGAAGAAAATATGGCCAATTAGTGTCGCAAACCCCTGTGCCTCAGGAAGATCTGTAACAAAGGCCATATAATTTTTTTTCACAAGGTTCTTATAGTATATAGGCTTAAGGAGATAGAAATGAGCTTTATATTAAAGTATAAACTGCGTATACTAAGGGCACGATGCTCCACATTCTTTGACGTCTTACCTCCATTTGTGCTACCAATAGAAAAAAGAAAGGAGTTCAGCAGTTCAATTGGCTCCTGGGTGACTGGAGAGAAGGGAAGAACGGGCCCAAGATAATACTTTCAAGTTGAATGCATTTGAAATTAGATAATGTCTTACAAGATGAGAATTGGAAAAATAAGAGATGGAAGCAAGGATATGTACAGGTTTAATTAGATGAAAGGGCGCATCTTTAGAGGCATCACAAAGATCAGCCTATGAGCTAACTGAAGTGGCTCCTTCAAGTAGACACTGCCATTCCTCAAGAGCTAATTTTATTGCTTAGAGTTCACAGTCACAAATAGAATAAATTTGTTCTGCTCGAAAAATTTTTAGAGATGAGACCACAGGGATTATTTTTTGCTCTAGAGAAATTTTCTGAGAGAACTGCTCCTACACTGATAGCAGAAAAATCCATCACTAGCTAGAATGACCTGTTGACATCATGATGTTGCAGTACAGGAGCAATTGAAAAACAAGATTTAATATCTTGGAATGCTTGAAAAAGTGCAATATAACAAGTTCCAAAAGTTAGTCCTCTTCTGAGCCACGGGTATAAGAGGAGCAACCACTTGAAAGTAATATTTAATGAACTGGCAGGACTAACTTGCAAAGTCAAGAAATCTATGGATAAGACCAACAGATTGTTTAGACCTTCAGATGAGTTGATGTAGTCGAGGAATGTTAGTTCATGATGCTCAAAGAGACATTTTTCCAACTTGGAAAGAAGATGGTTTTGTCGCAGTCTCTTCAAAACAGATTGGACATGAAGACAGTGAGAGTCTTTGGAAAAGATTAGGATATAATCCATATAGACTAGGATGTACTAGTAGCACAGGACACCACTTTAACAATGTGTAGGAACACAGTATGTTATTTAATCCGAAAAGGCATAACTACAACCCATGGCAAAAATTATGGAATGACTGGGCTCGGAGGATGTTCATTCAGTTGTTTAATGTTGTTGAAAAAAAGCAGATCACAGACATGGCACAAAACTAAAGTCATTTCAAATGGCAACTTTAGGGCTTTAAATAACACTAAAAGAAAACTAAATGACTTTAGTTTTGTGCCATGTCTGTGATGGGCTTTTTTTCATCAACATTAAACAACTGAATGAACATTCTCCGAGCCCGGTGATTCCATAATTTTTGTAGATATTAATGATGACTAGAATGGCTATTAAACACTGTCTTGCATGCATAGCCCTATTTAATGCAGATTTAATGCAGATTAGATTATAAGATCAATGCAGGTCTAATTTGGTGAAGATAATATAACCTTTAATCCTATCAAATAACTCAGAGATGAGGCAATGGATATTGGTGTTTCTACATGATTTGATTCAGACTCTGATAGTCTAGGAAGTTTTTCTTCTCTTTGTAGAAGAAGCATGTACTGGTAAAGATGAAGATTTTTGGATGAACTACCTTTCCCAATTTTCTTTAATATAGGCAGACATCACCTCAGACCTGAGAAACATAGAGAATAGACTCTCCTCCTTTGTGGCTCAGCACATGCAAGAAGGAGAATGAAGAGTGAAATGGCCAATGAGGAGTTAGTGTCTCGTTCCACTGCTTAAAGATATCTGTGAAGTCCTGCTAGCTAGATGAGAAATAGGAGGCCAAACAGAGTTTCAGAGAAGGTGGTTGAGGTAGAGCTCTGAAGCAGTTATGAATACTGTGTGATCTGTGTTGGCTGTGCAAGGCCTTTCAGCCCATAAGGTTGCATTGCTTCAAACTCCGGCAGTTTCATCATCCGCTCTTCAACACTTATCACAGTCTAATATTATCCATAACATTCTGCTTGGGGAACATCTCTAAATTTGCCTTGCCTTTGGATGCCGAAGATTTTATTGAAGTGGTTTTGCAACTTGCTGTGAGCCAACACGAAATCATGATGTACTGATATGTATAGGACAAGCGATTAAACAATTGCAACTTCAAGTCGCCAAAGGGACTTGAATATAAAAATTACAGACTTCTCTATTCTTTGTAGGTGGGAACACTTGAAAAATCGACAGTGCATCAAATACTTATTTTCCCCACTGTAAAAAAAAAAAAAAAAACTATTTGTTTGACATCTACGTATTAGTAATGACCTGGAGAATCAAATTATCAGGTCATTTTTACCATATATTGAACACGGTAAATGAAAAAAATATATATTTTTTGAAATTTCAAACTACTTGGAATCTTTTTTACACTTTCTAGTGCATCACTTGAAAAAATTAATGGTGTAATTCAAAAGTACAACTTGTTCCACAAAAATCAAGTCATCAATAATATACTTTAATCATTACAGGTGCTTAATAGTGATGAGCGAGCACTAAAATGCTCGGATGCTCTTTGCTTGGGTCGAGCAAATCGTAATGCTCGGGTGCTCGCCCCGAGCAACAAGCCCAATGTAAGTCAATGGGAAACTCGAGTATTTTTCCGTCGACCCCTCCCCCCCAGAGGTCTGGAGGGGGCCTAAAAATTGGCTAAATCAATGGGAACAATGCTAAAATTATATGGGAACAGCATAGGAAAGACTCCTGGAAACATCTCTGACTCCCAGATCACTGCTGTGAACAATGTTGTCAGAGTATTACGCCACTTTTACGGACTCACAATAAAACATAGAAAAACAAAGTCAAAATTGGTTTTCCTGGAAAAAAATGTTAAGGAACATTTTTTCCACGCTTATGACAATAATACAAGGCAAAATAAATGAACCAAAACAAAAATGCTCCTCCACACCTTGGGCTATGTTCACACGTAGCGTTTTTGATGCGTTTTTGCACTTTTTCATTCCTCTCAACGGTGAAAAATTAATTCACCGGTAAATGTAATTTTAACATTTTACTACCTTATCTGGCCATGTTGTGTGGGAGAAATGATCAGACACATCTATACAGTGCTGAAATGACATGGGAACAGCATGGGGAAGACCAATGGAAGCATTTCTGCATTCCAAGTCACTGCCTAAAACCGTGGTCATCAGACGTGTTCCTAAATTACTGTGATAAATAATACAGACATTTTTGGCAACATGACAAATATTAAACTCCATTCAAAAAGGACAAGGCGCATGGCAAGAGACGGGGAAGTGGACGTAATGGTGATGGTGATGGTGCACGCAGAGACCGAGGCCGTGGGCAAGATTACACTTGGCCTGCTGAGGGAGCACAACACGCACCCACATCATGTCAACCTAGCTTCCTGTCCCACTTTCTAGGAGGCCGCTGAGTACCACTCTTGAAGCCAGACCAGTCTGAAAAGGTTGTTGTTTGTATAGCAGATAAATAGATAATGCTTCCAGTCTGTTTGCAACCACCGCCACCCTGTATTCCACATGGTCCAGTCTCCGTAGTCGTGAGTCTGGAGCACATTATTATTTATTATTACAGTGCCTTACATGTGAAAAATGGGTATACATAGCAAAAACACTTACAATAATCTTGACATGACGGCGACTGGTACAGGAGGAGAGAGGAACCTGCTTGCGAGGACTCACAGTCTACAAGCGATGGGTGAGGATACAGTAGGTGAAGGTAGAGCTGGTCATGCAGCGGTATGGTGTAGCGTGGGTTACTGCAGGTCGTAGGCTTGTCGGAAGAGGTAGGTCTTCAGGTTCCTTTTGAAGGTTTCCCCGGTAGGCGAAACCCTGATATGTTGGGTTGGAGAGTTCCAGAGTAAGGGAGATGCACGAGAGAAATCTTGTATGTGATTGTGGGAAGTGAAAATAAAAGGAGAGTAGAAAAGGAGATCTTGTGAGGATCGGAGGTTGCGTGCAGGTAAGTACCGGGAGACTAGGTCACAGATATATGGAGGAGACAGGTTGTGCATGGCTTTGCATGCCAAGGTTAGGGCTTTTGAACTGGAGTCTCTGGGCAATGGGGAGCCAGAGAGGGGATTGACAGAGAAGAGAGGCCAGGGAATAGCAGGGGGGACAGGTGGATTAGTCGGGCAGCAGAGTTTAGGATAGGTTGGAGTGGTGCGAAAGTGTTAGAAGGGAGGCCACAGAACAGAAGGTTTCAGTAGTCGAGGTGGGGGATGATGAGGGCATGCACAATTGTTTTTGCAGATTATTGTTTGTGGAATGTGTGGATCCGGGAATTTTTTTTTTACTTGCAGTTGACATATTCCTCACCCTGATCCTTCTTCCTCTCACCATGCCGAGTGCCCAGAGATAATTTATCCCACACTTGGACACTCTGAAGAGCTGTTTTGTTCATCTTTACATTTAGAGATTCTGGCCTCTTGCTCGGTCTGCTTCAACCGGGGCAACAGGAGATCGCATGTAGCGATGCCCAAATATTTCAGCAGCCATGGTCACAAGAGGGTGACAGTGGGAAAGTGCAATTACTGTCACAAGAGGTGGATGATGATGAGACACAATAGACAGAAAGTCAGGAGGAGGATCAGGGTGCAGAAGTGTAAGACAAGGTGGAGAACATTGAAGTCATTGACCCAACCTGGTAAGGGGACATGCATAGTGAGGACAGCAGCACAGATGGGGAAGAATGTGTAGCACCACAACAGGCAGGAAGAAGCAGTGGGGTAAAGCAGTGGGGTGGCCACAGACACAAGGCGGGAAACTGTTCCCCAAAACACCAACAACAGGAAAGTTGCCAGTTCAACTGCTAGATCTTTTTTAAAAACTATCCAGTAAATACAAAAAAGGCCATATGCAACATCTGCCATTCAAGCATGAGCAGGGGCATTAAAACTACTAGCCTGACCACCACCAGCATGCTCAGGCACATGATAGAAAAGCACCTGACTAGTTGGACTGAACACCAGGGTCTTGAAACAGTGTCTGCGGGAGACACCACTGCCTGTTGCGCTGCTGTACGTGCACGCCAAGCCTCCGTCCATGATTCAGGCAAAGATGCCTCCCATCCTGCACCTGTCGTTGCACACTTGCAACCATCATCGTCAGCAACCACATCCACGTCCTTGTTCCAGTGCAGAGTTTAGTTGTCCCTACCCCAGTCCTTGGAATGCAAGTGCAAATTTGCAGCCACCCACTCATCCACAGGCCACAATACTTAATTGCCACATTTCTCAACTGCTTGCACTAGAAATTTTGCCTTTTAGGCTCATGGAGGTGGAAGCTTTCCCCAACTTCATGGCGGAAGCTGTCCCTAGGTCCCCAGCCACCACCATTTATCCCGGTGTGCCATCCCCACCTTATACAAGCATGGGTCCCAGAACATTACCCATACCCTCACCAATGCAGTTACTGGAACGGAACACCTAACCACGGACACGTGGACAAGTGCTTGTGGCCAGGGATGGTACATCTCACTGATGGCTCACAGGGTTAATATTGTGGAAGCCAGGACCCATTCATACTCTGGGATGGAATACGTCCTCCCGACACAGAGGATTGCGGGCCCTGGGTCAATCAGGGTTGCCCTTACATTCTACAGCTTCTGCACCTCATCTTCCTCGGCCTCCTCCTCCTCTTCAGCCTCCATCTCCAAAATGACCACATCAGTCACAAGCTGGAAGGACTGCAGCACTGCCTCAGCCAAGTGGCAACAGGCTGTTATGAAAATAATATGCTTAAGTGACAAACCGCACACAGCTGCAGAGTTGTTGAAAGCTGTTACAGAGCAGGCAGATCTGTGGCTCTCACTGCTGAACCTACAGCCAGACATGGTCATGTGTGACAATGGCTGGAATGTGGTGGCGGCTCTGAGGCTTGGCAACCTTGCACACATGCCATGCCTGGCCCATGTGCTCAACTTAGTGGTTCAGCGGTTTCTGAAAACCTACCCAGATCTGCCTGAGCTGCTTGTGAAAGTACACCGCGCATGTGCCCATTTCAGATGGTCAGCTGTTGGAAAGGATTTGTGAGCAGTAGAGGGCAGTTGTTGAGTACCAGCTTCAACACGCCCGTCGAAATTCAGGTGAGCCTCCACACATAAGAGCTGATGAGTGGGCATGAATGTTTGACATATGTGTTGTCCTCCAAAACTTTGAGGACTCCACCAAGATGGTGAGCAGCGATGATGCCATAATTAGTGTCACCATCCCACTTTTCTGTCTACTGAAATGCTCCCTGCTCAGAATTAAAGAGGAGGCATTGCGGGCGGAGCAAGGAACTATACAGGGTGATGCTACCCTGTCCAGCCTCATCTCATCTCAATGTGGATAGGGTGATAATAAGGAGGAGGAGGAACAGGAGCTAGTTTCCTGCGCTACAGACTGTACTACCCACACCACATTCATACCGTCTGTTCAGCGTGGATGGCCTGAGGAGAGGGCGAACGTAGAGGAAAACAAGAGAGAATGAGGAGAGAATGGTGTCCTTGAGGCCTATAGAGCCGAGCATAGTGAGGAGGAGCTAGTGATTCACAGTGTCAAATGTGGCAGAGAGATTCAGTTGAAACAGCAGGGAGTAGTGCCAATTGGATTTAGCTGCTAGTAGATCATTAGAGACTTTAGTGAGGGCAGTTTCAGTAGAGTGTGAAGAGTGGAAATCAGATTGTAAAGGGTTGAGAATAGTGTTATCTGAGAAATTGCAGATGAGACGGGAGTGGACCCGGCATTCCAGGACTTTACAGATGAAAGGAAGATTAGAGACCGGTCAGTAGTAAACAGCGCAGTTCTGTTCCAGGGATGGCTTTTTAAGAAAAGGGGTTATGATTTCATGCTTGAATGAAGAGGGAAAGATACCTGAAGAAAGAGAGAGGTTAAAAATTTTAGTTATGTGGGTAGTGACAACTGGGGAAAGGGACTGAAGGAGATGTGAGGGAATAGGGCCACTGTTGTAGGTTGAAGGGCAAGAAGAAGTGAAGAGTCTAGTCACTTCTTTTTCTGTGACAGGCTCGAAGAGGGAAAATGACCATGAGGTGCAGGAGGGAAGGGAATCCAGACTCTTAGGGGATTGTGCAAAAATATCTTGACGGATATGAATGATTTTTTGTAGGAAATAAGTGGCCAGATCATCAGCGCTTAGGTTGGTGATGACGGGGGTCTGTACTTTAGGGCTCAGGAGCGAGTGGAAGGTTTGAAAGAGTCATTTAGAATTGTTGGCTAGAGATGTAGTGATGGTGGTAAAGTATACTTGTTTAGCCAGATGGAGAATAGAGTTATAAGTTTTGAGCTTGAACTTATAGTGGATGAAGTCTTCTTCTGAAAGTTATTTTCTCCACAGACGCTCAGCGCACCTTGAGCAGCGCTGGATAATATGTGTTTGCATCGTGTGCCAGGGCTGCCATCTATGCCAGGTCATTCTGCGTGTAGTAGGTGCTGCTTCATCCATGGCACTCTGCAATGTGTTGTTATAGTTTCACAATGTTGAGTCTGGACAGGAAAGAGAGAGGATGAGAGCTAAAGATGACTATAGATTATTCATAAGCTGCTGGGTAATGATGGCACGTAGATTTCTGTGTGTATGGTTCTAGACTCACGCTTCAAGGAAAACTTTATATCTCGCCTTCCCATGGAGGAGAGGTCTAATAAAACGTTGCAGTACCAGAAGGCCCTTGTTGAAGAAGTATTAAAAAAATTCCCATCTGACAATGCTGTGGCAGAGGTCACAGTTCCTTGGACAACCAAAGAGTACAGGCAAGGGAGTCACAAGCCAGATGCGGCAGAGATAGGGGAACACTGGCAAAGGTCTGGGACAGTTTTCTCAGACCCTCTCAGCACCCAGGCCCTGATATGCAGGGTACTCTGATAAGGAGGAAAACATTTTGGAAGATTAGGAAGGACAACCTTGGTGACCGTACCAGCGTCCTCCGTGATTACTCTGTACCTTACAACTATTGGGTCTCCAAGCTGGACACCTGTCATGATCTGTCTCTCTAAGCCTTGGAGGTCCTGGTCACTAGCGTTTTGTCAGAGCTGGTTTTTAGTGCCGCCGGGGGCATTATAAATGATAGGCGCATCCGCCTGTCAACTGAAAATGCTGACAGGCTGACTCTTATCCAAATGAATAAGGGCTGGATTGGGCCAGACTTCTCAACACCACTGAATGATAGCATTGGAACATAAACTCAAACCTATTGTTTTCTTTGGGGGTGGGTCTATTGCCATGCAGTTCTTCACACCCAGACATGAGTATACACTTCAGGATTTCTTCTATTTTATGCTGCCTTCCTCCTTCTCCTCATCCTCCACCACCATATCACCAGGGTGATTATCATGCAACGCCCATATAATTTTTTTTTTAGGGTGTTGTTTATGATGCGCATAGGAACTATTTTTAGAGGCCTACCTATAACTTCATATATAATATATATCTATACCCCCAGGGGTCAATGTTTTTCAGCCCTTGCACTTAGTGCATGGACATTACGAGTCTAGGAGACCCACTCCTTAGAAAATAAATTTTTAACTGAGGCCCTCCACTACGTCTCTTCATATGTGTATTAGAGTGCATCCTAATTTATTGAAGCCCTTGAACTTGCTGCATATGCAATAACAATATAGGAGACCCACTCCTTAATAATGGGAAGGCCAATTCAAATCAATTCTATATTCTACAATATTACCTCTCTTATCTGAAAATTGTTTACAGGTGAGCTATTGCAGTATGGATAGTGTATTACACCGATCCAGCCAGGTATTATTACCTTATACTGAGTGCTGCTGCAGAAAAATAATACAAATCTATTCTATTCCCTATTGAGACCGCTGTTATGTGAATTTACAATAGGAACAGGTGCTAGGTGGTATCATCAGCTCAAGATGAGTGTTCATTCTGGTCGCATACATCTCCTTCACAATCCATAACTTTATTTTCTTTTCCATGCACTCATTGACCGATTCAGAATTTTTACAGTGCTCTGTACTCAGAAATTAATCAAGGTTGACAGAAATGTATCATAGTTGACAGAAATTAATTGAAGTTGGCAGACATTTTTCATATTTGACAGAAATTAATCAAAGTTAACAAAATGTAATGATTTAATGTGTCATTGCCAGTTTCTCTACAGCTTCTGAATGTAAATAGTAGTGGTGGCAGTGTTGACGCTACTGGGGCTGGAATAACCACTTCAGAACTCTCCAGTGCTTTTTTTCCATCCATTTCTGGGTGCTTCTTGAAGTATGTTTGGGGTCATTGTCCTGCTGGAAGACCCATGACCTAGATTGCAAACCCACTACACTACATTGTGACCCAAAATCCTTTGGGAATCTTCAAATTTCATGATGCCTTGTACATAGTCAAGGCACCCTGTGCCAGAGGCAGCACGACAACCCCTAAATATCTTTGAACCTCCACTATATTAGACTGTAAGTACTGTGTTCTTTTATTTGTAGGCCTCATTCCAACTACAGTAAACAGTTGAATGATGTGCTGCTTTACCAAAAAGCTGTATCTTGGTCTCATCTGTCCCCAAGATGCCTGTTGGCCCTCTAAAAATAGTGGCGGCCGCCTGCTGTCACTCTATAAATTGTGAGGGCGGCCTGCTGGACATCCATAAATTGTGATGGCCACCTGATTGATATCAAAATTTCAAACTTGACAGAATAATTGCGAAAAAGAAAATGTGAACACCTCAGATGGATACGTTATATTTCAGTAGAAATGTGCGGTAATGAAAAGCATAGCTGATTGATGACCCTCTAACAATAGTGAGGGCAGACTGCTGGCCCTTTAACAATAGTAAGGGCCATCTGATGGCTCTGTAAAAATAGGCTTTGTGACTTTGAGTCCCTCCTTCATAAATGAAACAGGATGCGTCTGATCATGTCTCACACATCACATGGCCAGATAAGGCAGTAAAATGTTAAAATTGCATTAACTGGTGAATGTATTTTTCACCATTGAAAGCAATGCGAAAATGCATAAACACATCAAAAATGCTACGTGAGAACATAGCTCAAGATGTGGAGGAGCTTTTTGGTTGTTTTAGCTATTTATTTGGCCTTATATACAAGTAATAACCCTGTAAAGAATGTTTCTTAACATTTCTTCCAGGAAAATCAATTTTAGCTTTGTTTTTGTATGTTTTATTGTCAGTCCTTAAAAGTGGTGTAATACTCTGACAACATTGTTCACAGATATGCTAATGGTCAGCAACCAAGTGTGAATAGGTTGAACAACACATAAGAAGCAGACTTTAATTGGAGTGTAATATTTCACACGCTCCAAAAATGTCACGATTATTACGGCAGTAATATTGGATCACGTCTGATGATGGACAAATTTCTCTGTTTTCACAATACAGTAATGCAAATAAAATCAAACAAATTAGGGTGTATTTTGCTAACAAGCAAATGGAGCTGTAGAAATGGTGTACTATATTACTAAAAATTATATAATCAGGATTAAGAGCAAAAAGAATATTAGCCCTGATATACAGGGCAATGGATATCTGTAACAGCAGCAGACAGAACATGCAATGGACCCTATTCTGCGCTATACACTCTCCTCTATATATAGTGCTCTGGATGTGGAGTACCTATACCTAACTAATAAACCACCAATTCTCTCTCTAGCTCAGCAGCACCTCTCCCTACTCTGCCTGTTTGAAGGGTAGACTATAATAAGCATAGGGTCACCGGGTCTAATATAGACTCGATGACGCTATGCGGCCAGCCAATCACTGTAACACCACAACCAACATGGCTACGGCATTACAGTGAGTGGCAGGCAATCCCCGCATGTTTATTCGCTGTTAAAACAGTGCCAAACATGCGGAGCGGGGACTCGAGCTCCTGCCCGAGCATCCAGGAAGTACTCGCCGAGCATCTTGAGCTGTGAGATGTTCGGCCGAGTACCGTGCAGAAGTGGGCACGCTCGCTCATCACTAGTGCTTAAGTTGCATAGCTTAAAGCTAACAGTATCATTTTATTTTATGGGAAAACCTCTTTACCATTTATAATATTTTGTGCTATGGTAGCTGTTTTGTTGGATCTGATTAAAAAAGATAACATTTGCTTCCTTTGATTGTTAATGAGTTTTTTGAGCCCATTGACACTAATGCCCTTCACCAGTTGTCAGTGCTTGAATTACCTTTATTAGGTACATTCCATACCAATCTTTCAGCTTATGCATACGTTTAGTGTATGCATTGTGAGATTTGTAGACATAGATGTAAGCTAATGTAGGAAGGAAACAAAGCCTAAGGCTGGGGCCACACGTCCGTCCATTCTCTCATGCAAGAGAATCAGGCCAATTATACAAATGACACTAAGATCAATCTCTGTACGAGTTTGATCCGAGTGTCACCTTAGTGTGATCCGATTCTCTTGCATGAGAGAATCATATCACAGGTGCGGAAAAGATGGGGAACTTAATTTCTCCATGTTCTCCATTCAATGTGTCCACGGTAATCAAACTGCACTCAAATGACATTCAAGTTCAGTCTGACATTTCACATGCACCCAATTGTATGGGTGCACGTGATCTGATTAGCAGATGCATTCGCAGCATGCTGTGATTGTTTTCTCATGCCAAATCGGCATGAGAAAAAATATGCTGGTCCGCACTGCCTCATAATATAATAATAATCTTTATTTTTATATAGCGCCAACATATTCTGCAGCACTTTACAGACATTATAATCGCTGTACCCATTGGGACTCACAATCTAGATTCTCTATTATTATGTCTTTGGAGTGTGCGAGGAAACCGGAGAACCCGGAGGAAACCCACGCAAACACAGGGAGAACATACAAACTTAATATAAGAAAATGGGGAGAACATAATATAAGATTAGTTACAGTGGTATCTGATTAAACATGATATGGCACTCAGTTGTGTTTTATGGTCGTGTGAGCAAGCCCTAATGGTGTATTCATAGACTCATAGAATCATAGAAAGGTAGAATTGGAGGGGACCTCGTGGGTCATCTGGTCCAACCCCCTGCTCAAAGCAGGATTCACTAAATCATCTCAGACAGATGTCTGTCCAGCCTCTGTTTGAAGACGTCCATTGAAGGAGAACTCACCACCTCTCGTGGCAGCCTGTTCCACTTATTGATCACTCTGTCAAAAAGTTTTTTCTAATATCTAATCTGTGTCTCCTCCCATTCAGTTTCATCCCATTGCTTCTAGTCTTTCCTTGTGCAAATGAGAATAAAGATGATCCTTCTACAATGTGACAGCCCTTGAGATATTTGTAGACAGCTATTAAGTCTCCTCTCAGTCTTCTTTTTTGCAAGCTAAACATTCCCAAATCCTGTAACCGTTCCTCATAGGACATGATTTGCAGACCGGTCACCATTCTGGTCGCTCTTCTCTGAACTTGCTCCAGTTTGTCGATGTCTTTTTTAAAATGTGGTACCCAAAACTGGACACAGTATTCCAGATGAGGTCTGACCAAAGAGGAGTAAAGTCCGATAATGACTTCAGGTGATCTAGACTGTATGATTCTGTTAATACATCCCAGAATTGTATTTGCCTTTTTTGCTGCTGCATCACACTGTTGACTCCTGTTCAGTCTATGATCTATTAGTATACCTAAGTCTTTTTCACATGTATTGTTGCTTAGCTCTATTCCTCCCATTTTGTATATGCTTTTTTCATTTTTATTGCCCAGATGTAGCACTTTGCATTTTTCCCTGTTAAAAACCATTCTGTTAGTTATTTAGACAGAGCAATTTTTAAGTCAGCATAAAAGCTTCATTCAAGTGATGAATGAGTGTATGTCTCATCTGGCAGGTGACCACCGGCTTGTTGACACAGAAGAACTGTCAGTAATAAACTGATTATTGGCGCATCTAAATCCCCATTAGTCATTTGGCATTTGTGTGGGGTTATTTTTGATTTTTTGAAGCTTTTTTTGTTGTTGTTAAATTGATCACTAATTTTTCTGAGCTTTGATCTTAATAAATGTGGTAAGTTGTTTTTTGTGAATTTTTTGGGCTATTCTTAGAAAATAAGTCACATGAATTCATGTGTAAACACTACATGTTTCCCTCTAAAAATATTATTTATGAATGTATATTACTTGAGGATGAATGTAAAATCCCTTTGCCTTTAATAAATTCAAAGGTAACACTTTGGAGCCCTAATAAAAAAATACTGGTTCCTAGAATAAACAAACTATCTAAGCTTAAAAATAGATTCGGAAGTAGCATCATGTCATTTTCAGATCTCTGTGGACAAATGGAATCCTTGAGAATGATTTACTGTGTCTGCCACTTGTCCCCAGGTTTCTCAAACATGAAGATGATCAGAATGTGCCACCATGCTGTTAAAATGATGCTTAGGCCCACCAGCCTTCTGAAATGATCAAGTATTATTGCAGACTCTTAAAAGTTGGCCACTGAGATAATTTGGCTGGTGTTGGAGCAAGTAAGTACTATGACCCCTGTGGCTAAACTTTCATTGAATAAATATGGCATGCTGCTGCTTTTGTTCTTCCTGTATATAAAAGAGCAATTAATGTGTCAAAAAGAAAAATCACAAAGAGTGCAAATTTTTTTTCAATAAAAATGGTAATTCGACATTCACTTTGCGTCTTAGAGTTATTGTACATTTTATTTCTCTAAAACATACTGTACTACACATTTCCAGTATCATTTTTTTATCACAACAGAGCGATCACATGAAGTGCTGCATTTTAAATTGCTAGAAAAAAAGAAAATACAAGACACTTATTGCTTGAAAGGGATCAGATTCTTTTTAGCCCAGCTGTTGACCCCATGGGCAGAAAGTGAATTGCAATGAAAGATGGTAATGATACCATATGTATCAATTCAAAATGTCTCAAAGCTTTATAGGCAAATGTGAAATTGCCTGTAGTATTATTTTCTTCATTTCACAAAAGCACGTTATTTTAAATGTAATGCTTTTGACAGTAGAAATTGAGAAATATGCTTTGTCTAAAGAGATTTGGGTAAGCAATACTAATGTACAGTATATCCAACTTTTAAACAAGTCATATAACTACATTTTTAATGCATTTCCACTATCACAACATGTGATTGATCTCAGATGTAAAAACTTTGTAAAAATGTAAAAAATCTTTTGAAGCTGTGAAGACACGGGGTCTTCCGTGGGCAAAATACTACTCAGACAACACAGAGTGAGGGTAAAACAGAGTGGCAATACTTTATTGAACCACTAAATGGACAATGAACACATAGAACAGTCCTAGCAAATACCCAAGATGGTACAATATTACACAGTCTCACCCTTCTGCTGGCCCACCTGGGGTAGAACAGCTGTGACTTTGGGACTTCCAACTACCTCAACCAGTGGCCCCCCACAGAGAGGAGGTAGCAGCAAGCTTAGGAAGCTGACAGTTCATCGAGGTGCAAGGCCAGGAGACCTGAGGGTCCCACCCTAGCCTCTCCGAGAGTTTCCATGGGGCCAGATGACCGGCTGGTCCCAATTTGGCTTCTCAGAATGTCTTTAAAAGTATCTATAATACTATACAAAGGACAGTAATCCATATAAAAGTATGGTGGAGGGGTGAAAGGGTTAAGTATATTTTTGACAGTCGACTTACGCTATAGAGCACTACATGGGGAAAATGTCCTACCTGACAGCGGAGTTTTCACCCTAACGGATCGATGTGGTGTCCCCGCTCCACGGAGGCTGTCCCTATCTGCCCCTATACAGACATAGAAACATAGAAAAAAACAACATCACACTATTCAATAAATAGACAACCATGTCACATTTAACATGCTGGATGAGAAAAAAAATTTAAAATCATGCTCCAGTTATATTGGCAAAGGGAAGGGTTTAAATATCAGATATATTAAAGTAAATACTCAAAGATTATTTCATATGCCGGATTCCCAATGTGCATACAGAGAGGACAAGTCAGAGGGGAACAGTTCTAAATATATCAGTGTACAAGATGTTCTCATATAGAGACAAAGGTATTTGGATAGCAGGCTAATGCGGGACTAATACACTGGGACCACTATTGAACTGAGATAAGTCCATTTGGTTAAAATTAACAAATTTTTTTATTATATTCTTTTTTATATTATTACGTTAATTGCTGTTTCTACACCATTTAGCTAGTAGAATTCATGCTATATGGAAAATGTTTATTTTGTTGTTGCACCGGTACTGTTACTAAATAAGGACCTCTGGTGTATTTACCAATATATTTTGACTACATTATAGTGAGACATTAGGGGGTAACTTATTTTAAAGCCTGCTATCTGAGGATAAGGACAGGGTAGGGACAGCCTGCTACAGAGGAATATGTTCCTTAAATAGTTCAAATTTTTTCTTTTAAGTACACATCCACAGGGCAAGAGTTAAGGAGGGTATTATTCCACAGGGCTCCGGACTCATTGTTTGAACATGTAATTAGTGATGGGCGAGCACTAAAATGCTCGGGTGCTCGGTGCTTGGTTCAAGCAAACTGGAATACTCGGGTGCTCGACCCGAGCAATGAGCCCAATGTAAGTCTATGGGAAACTCAAGCATTTTTCAGGCGGCTCCACCCGGCGGTCTGCAGAGGGCCTAAAAATTGTCCAAATCGATGGGAACAGTGCTCAAATGACATGGGAATAGAATGAAGAAGACCCCTGGAAGCATTTCTGAATCCCATGTCACTGCTGTCAACAACGTTGTCAGAGGTATTACGCCACTTTTACGGACTCACAATAAAACATACAAAAACGAAACCAAAATGGATTTTCCTTGGAAATATGTTAAGGAACATCCTTTCCAGGGTAATGACTTGTATATATCGCAAAATAAATAACCAAAAGCAAAAATACTCCTTCACATCTTGGGCTATGTTCACATGTAACATTTTTGATGTGTTTTTGCACTTTTGCATTGCTTTCAACCAAGACAAATGCATTCACCGGGAAATGTCATTTTAACATTTTACAACCTTATCTGGCAATGTGGTGTGCGAGACATGATCAGACACATGATCAGACACATCCTCTTTCATTTATGAAGGAGGGACTCTGAAAGTCACATAGCCTATTTTAATAAGGTCATTTACTATTCTTAAAGGGCCAGCAGTCGGCCCTCACTATTGTTAAAGAGCCATCAGCCGGCTATGTTCCCATTACTAAAGAGTGGGTCTCCTATACTGTTATTGCGTATGCAGTGAGTGGCACATCTGCCCAAAATTTGGACGCACTCCAAAGCCCCTTGGAAGAGACCAGGAGGTCAGAGGGCCTCCTGAAAACAATGTTCCCATTATTAGTAAGTGAGTCTTCCATTGTGTTTGCCCATGCAGTGAATGCAAGGGTTTCCAAAAATTTGGAGGCACTCCAATGCCCCTTGGAAGAGACGTGGAGGTCAGAGGGCCTCCTGAAAACAATGTTCCCATTATTAGGAAGTGAGCCTCCTATAGTGTTGGCCTATGCAGTGAATGCATGGGCTGCCAAAAATTGGGAGGCACTCCAATGCACCTTGGAAAAGACGTGGAGGAGGGCCTCATAAAAAAATGTTCCCATTAGAAAGGAGCTTGCCTCCTACACTTGTAATGCCCATGCACTAAGTGTATGGGCTGACAAACATTTTTCCCTGGGGGGTATACATGAACATACTGTATAAAAAAATTTTTTTACGGGCATCATAATCACCTATTAAAAAAATTATATGGGTGTTGCATCACGGACCATGGTCACCCAGGTGATATGGTGGTGGAGGATAAGGATGAGGAGAAGGAGGAGGACAAGATCAAATAGCCAAAATCAGGAAGCGTATACCCATGTGTGGGTGTGAAAAGGTTCATGGGAATACTCGTACACCTCCTAAAAAAAGACACTGTATTTGAGTTTACGTTACGCTGCTATCATTCGGTGGTGTTGAGAAATCTGGCCCAATCCAGCCCTTGTTCATTTTTATAAGAGTCAGCCTGTCAGCATTTTCAGTTGACAGACGGATGTGCTTATCAGTTATAATTCAACCAGCGGCACTAAAAACCCACTCTGATAAAATGCAAGAGGCAGAGCAGGCCAGGACCTCCAAGGTGAAGAGAGCAAGTTCATTCCACGTGTTCAGCTTAGATACCCAATAATAATTAGGCACAGAGGAATCACGGAGGATGTTGATACGGTCGGCAAGGTACTCCCTCAGCATCTTCTCAAACTTTGCACTCCTTGTGAGAGTACCCCGCGCCACAGGGTTTGTGTGATGGGAGGGGCAGAGAAAATTCTCCCAGAACTTTGACAGTGTTCCCCTGCCTCTGCTGGATTGGAGTTTTGTCTCTCTCACCTGTACTCCTTGGTTGTCCAACGAACTGTGACCTCTGCCGCCAGGGTTTTTAGATGGGAAATTTTTTAATAGTTCCACAACAAGGGCCTTCTGGTTCCCATTTTTGTAGACCTGTCTGCCTCAGTAATAAGAGATATAAAGTTTTCCTTGTAGCGTGGGTCTAGAAGTGTCACCAACCAGTAATGATTGTCACCCAAACTTTTCAGAACGCGAGGGTCACGGGAAAGGTAGCGTAACATAAACTCAGCCATGCGTGCCAGACTGCTAACAGGCAAGACTTCCGTTTCCTCACCAAGAGGACAACTGACCATGCTCTTCTCCTCATTCTCCCTGTCCTCAGGCCATCCACACTGAACAGACCGTATGACAGTTGTGCAGGTAGTACCGTCTAGAGTGCATGAAACTAGCTCCTGTTCTTCCTCCTCCCCTTCCTCATTGTCACCGAATCCACGTTGGGATGAGATGAGGCTGGGCTGTGTGTAATCAACCTGTATGGTTCCTTGCTACATCTCATAGTGCTCCGCATGCAATGCATCCTCTTTGATTGTGAGCAGAGAGCATTTCAGAAGACAGAGAAGTGGGATGGTGATGCTAATTATGTTAAATATGGCGTCATCGCCACTCACCATCTTGGAGGAGTCCTCAAAGTTTTGGAGGATGGTACAGATGTCTGACATCCATATCCACTCCTGAGGTCTTATGTTTTGAGTCTGAACTGAATACCGACTGCCTTGTTGATGCTGGTAGTCAACAACTGCCCTCTTCTGCTCACAAATCCTTTCCAACATCTGCAGTGTAAAGTCCCAACGCATGAGGACATCAAACACCAGTCGTTGAGCCGGAAGCTGCAAATACTGCTGAAGCACGGCAAGGGCGTCGGAGGCTGCAGCAGACTTACTAAAATGGGCACACAGGTGGTGTAATTTGACAAGCAGATCCGGCAACTCTGGGTAGGTTTTGAGAAACCGCTGAACCATGAGGTTAAGCACTTGGGCAAGGCTTGGTACAGGTGTGAGCTCGCCTCACCTCAGAGCTGCCACCAGGTTCTGGACATTGTCACACACGACCATGCCTAGCTGTAGGTTCAGCGATTTCAGCTAAGATGGTGCTGCAGTGCTTCCAGCTTGTGACTGATGTGGTCATTTCGGAGATGGAGACTGAGGAGGATGAGGTGCAGGAGCTGTAGACTGTGGGGGCAACCCTGATTGACCTAGGGCCCGCAACCCTCAGTGTCAGGATGATGTGTTCCATCCCAAGGTCCGACTGGGTCCCGGCTTTCACTATGTTAACCCAGTGTGCCGTCAGCGAGATGTACCATCCCTGCCCACAAGCACTTGTCCACATGTCCGTGGTTAGGTGGACTTTCCCAGTAACTGCATTGTTGAGGGCACGGCTAATGTTGCGGGACACGTGCTTGTGTAATGCGGTTATGTCACACCGGGAGAAATAGTGGCGGATGGGGACAGAGTACCAAGGGTCGGCCGCCGCCATCAGGTTGCGGAAAGCTTCCGTCTTCATGAGCGTATTTCTGCTTGCGTTCCACGGACTGGGGTATGGACAACTGAACGCTGCGCTGGGACAAGGACGAGCTTGCTGATGGTGCTAGTTGAGAGTGTGCAATGACAGGTAGTGTTGAGCCACCCCCGTAGTGTTCGGGTTCGGTTCGGTTCGTCGAACACCGGGATGTTCGAGGAACTGTTCGTCGAACTGTTCGTCGAACACCTTAGAACACCATCGAACACCGTTAAAACCAATGGCAGGCAAACAAAAACACATAGGAACACATAGAAAACACCTTCAAAGGTGTCCAAAAGCTGACAAACTGCTCAGAAGACGCTTTCTTTAAAAAAGCCGGCCGGCAATTCAGCAGCGGCATACACCGGTACCCGACAATTTAGACATGAAGTAATAGAGCATCACACATAGATTAGATAGATAGAAACATGTCAGTCACATATATATGAAGTACAGTGATAGTGTTGCTTACTGTACTTGTCATTTAGTGTAAAGGATTTATTAAAAAATATAATAGTGTTTTCGTGCACCGTCTCTTTAAAAAAGCCGGCCGGCAATTCAGCAGCGGTACCCGACAATTTATAAAAGACAGAATAGAGCTTCACACATAGATTAGATAGATAGAAACATGTCAGTCACATATATATGAAGTACTGTGACAGTGTTGCTTACTGTACTTGTCATTTACTGCAAAGGATTTATTAAAAAAAATAATAGTGTTTTCATGCACCGTCTCTTTAAAAAAGTCGGCCGGCAATTCAGCTTCTGTACCCGACAATTTATAACAGACAGAATAGAGCTTCACACATAGATTAGATAGATAGAAACATGTCAGTCACATATATAATAAGTACAGTGACAGTGTTGGTTACTGTACTTGTCATTTAGTATTAAAATAAAGGATTTATTATTAAAAAAAATTGGCGTGGGGTTCCCCGTAATTTTAGTCTCTAGCGGAGGTTAAGCAGACAGCTGGGGCAGATGTTTGAAGCCTGGGAAGGGGGTAATACCCACGGAGCTTCCCAGGCTACTAATATCAGCCCCCAGCTGAATACCTAGCCTTTACTAGCTATTAAAATGGAGGACCCCCCCAAAAAAATTACGTGGGGTCCCCCCTAATTTAATAGCTAGCAAAGGCTAGGCAGACAGCTGGGGGCTGATATTAATAGCCCAGGAAGGGAGCCATGAATATTGGCCCCCTCCCAGGCTAGAAACACCAGCCGTCAGCCGCCCCAGAAATGGCGCATCCATAGGATGCGCCAATTCTGGCACTTAGCCTCGCTCTTCCACGCTGCCCTGGTGCGGTGGCAGGGGGTAATAGGGTTGGGGTTGATGTCAGCTTATAATGCCAGCTGACATCAAGCCCAGGTTAGTAATGGAGAGGCGTCTATAAGACACCCCCATTACTAACCCCATAGTCAAAGTTAAAAAAAAAACACAAACACCCAGAATAAAGTCCTTTAATTGAAATAAAGACAAAATTCTTTATTGTTCTAAATTAAACCATACTTACCATCACGCCCATTCCAGCTGAAGCCAACGATCTCCTGCAATAAAAGAAAAATAATAAAGCAACCTCATCCTTACCTTTCCATGGTTCCCAGGACAGCTTCAGCTCTGCTACATCGAGATGACAGGCTGGACCGCAGCAGAACGCTGCCATCCAGCCTGTCATCCCGCGGACACTGAGAAGCGCAGGCATGCTTGCGCTCTGCAGTGTCTGACTGTGACGGCATCCAGATGAGCCGACAATGAACTCGGCTCACCTCATGTACGTCACTGACAGCGTGGGAAAATTCTCCTGCACTCAGCGCTTCAGCGTGAGAATTTTCCCACGCTGTCAGTGACGTGCATGAGGTGAGCCGAGTTCATTGGACATGACCTCGGCTCATCTGGATGCCGTCACAGCCAGACACTGAGTAGCGCAAGCATGCCTGCGCTTCTCAGTGTCTGCAGGATGACAGGCTGGATGGCAGCGTTCTGCTGCGGTCCAGCCTGTCATCTCGATGTAGCAGAGCTGAAGCTGTCGTGGGAGCCATGGAAAGGTAAGGATGATGTTGCTTTATTATTTTACTTTTATTGCAGGAGATCATTGGCTTCAGCTGGAATGGGCGTGGCGGTAAGTATGGTTTAATTTAGAACAATAAAGAATTGTGTGTTTATTTCAATTAAAGGACTTTTTTCTGGGTGTTTGTGTTTTTTTTAAATACTTTACTAGAAATTCATGGTGGTCATGTCTAATATTGGCGTGACCCCATGAATTTCGGGCTTAGGGCCAACTGATAATGCCAAGCTGGCCTTAACCCCTTTAATACCCAGTGAGCCACCGCACCAGGGCCCTGGATGAGTTGGGTACAGCGCCAGAAGATGGCGCTTCTATGAACGCGCCATTTTCCGGGGCGGCTGCGGACTGCAATTTGCAGCGGGTGGGGCCCAGAAAGCTTGGGCCTCCCTGCGCTGCAGATTCCAGCCCCCAGCTGCCTAGTTGTACCTGGCTGGACACAAAAATAGGGCGAAGCTCCACGTATTTTTTTTTTAAATTCATGAAATTCATGGAATAATTAAGAAAAAAAGGGCTTCCCTATATTGTTATGTCCGGCTAGGTACAAATAGGCAGCTGGTGGTTGGGAGCAGCCCAATCCTGCCTGCTGTACCTGACTGGACACAAATATAGGGCGAAGCCCCACATCAATTTTTTTTTCATTATTTCATGAATTTCCTGAAATAATTAAAAAAAAATTGACGTGGGGCTTCGCCCTATATTTGTGTCTAGTCAGGTACAGCAGGCAGGAACGGGCTGCCCCCAACCACCAGCTGCCTATTTGTACCTGGCCAGACACAACAATATAGGGAAGCCCTTTTTTAAAAAAATTATTTCATGAAATAATTTAAAAAAAATTGACGTGGGGCTTCACACTATATTTGTGTCCAGCCAGGTACAGCAGGCAGGGACGGGCTGCCCCCAACCACCAGCTGCCTATTTGTACCTGGTTGGACACAACAATATAGGGAAGCCCTTTTTTTCTTAATTATTCCATGAATTTCATGAAATAATTTAAAAAAAAAATGCATGGGGCTTCGCCCTATTTTTGTGCCCAGCCAGGTACAACTAGGCAGCTGGGAGCTGGAATCCGCAGCGCAGGGAGGCCCAAGCTTTCTGGGCCCCACCCGCTGCAAATTGCAGTCCGCAGCCGCCCCAGAATATGGCGCGTTCATAGAAGCGCCATCTTCTGGCGCTGTACCCAACTCATCCAGGGCCCTGGTGCGGTGGCTCACTGGGTAATAAAGGGGTTAAGGCCAGCTTGGCATTATCAGCTGGCCCTAAGCCCGAAATTCATGGGGTCACGCCAATATTAGACATGACCACCATGAATTTCTAGTAAAGTATTTAAAAAAACACAACACCCAGAATAAAGTCCTTTAATTGAAATAAACACACAATTCTTTATTGTTCTAAATTAAACCATACCTACCGTCACGCCCATTCCAGCTGAAGAAAATGTCTTCTGCAATAAAAGTAAAATAATTAAGCAACCTCATCCTTACCTTTCCATGGTTCCCACGACAGCTTCAGCTCTGCTACATCGAGATGACAGGCTGGACCGCAGCAGAAAGCTGCCATCCAGCCTGTCATCCCGCGGACACTGAGAAGCGCAGGCATGCTTGCGCTCCTCAGTGTCTCTCTGTGACGGCATCCAGATGAGCCGAGGTCATGTCCAATGATCTCAGCTCACCTCATGCACGTCACTGACAGCGTGGGAAAATTCTCCTGCACTCAGCGCTACAGCGTGAGAATTCTCCCACGCTGTCAGTGACGTGCATGAGGTGAGCTCATTCATGTCCAATGAACTCAGCTGACCTCATGCACGTCACTGACAGCGTGGGAGAATTCTCACGCTGAAGTGCTGAGTGCAGGAGAATTCTCCCACGCTGTCAGTGACGTGCATGAGGTGAGCCGAGTTCATTGTCGGCTCATCTGGATGCCGTCACAGTCAGACACTGAGGAGCGCAAGCATGCCTGCGCTTCTCAGTGTCTGCGGGATGACAGGCTGGATGGCAGCTTTCTGCTGCGGTCCAGCCTGTTATCTCGATGTAGCAGAGCTGGAGCCATCGTGGGAACCATGGAAAGGTAAGGATGAGGTTGCTTTATTATTTTTCTTTTATTGCAGGAGATCGTTGGCTTCAGCTGGAATGGGCGTGACGGTAAGTATGGTTTAATTTAGAACAATAAAGAATTGTGTGTTTATTTCAATTAAAGGACTTTATTCTGGGTGTTTGTGTTTTCTTTTAACTTTGACTATGGGGTTAGCAATGGGGGTGTCTTACAGACGCCTCTCCATTACTAACCTGGGCTTGATGTCAGCTGGCATTATAAGCTGACATCAACCCCAACCCTATTACCCCCTGCCATCGCACCAGGGCAGCGTGGAAGAGCGAGGCTAAGTGCCAGAATTGGCGCATCCTATGGATGCGCCATTTCTGGGGCGGCTGACGGCTGGTGTTTCTAGCCTGGGAGGGGGCCAATATTCATGGCTCCCTTCCTGGGCTATTAATATCAGCCCCCAGCTGTCTGCCTAGCCTTTGCTAGCTATTAAATTAGGGGGGACCCCACGTCATTTTTTGGGGGGGTGTCCTCCATTTTAATAGCTAGTAAAGGCTAGGTATTCAGCTGGGGGCTGATATTAGTAGCCTGGAAAGCTCCGTGGGTATTACCCCCTTCCCAGGCTTCAAACATCTGCCCCAGCTGTCTGCTTAACCTCCGCTAGAGACTAAAATTACGAGGAACCCCACGCCAATTTTTTTTAATAATAAATCCTTTATTTTAATTCTAAATGACAAGTACAGTAACCAACACTATCACTGTACTTATTATATATGTGACTGACATGTTTCTATCTATCTAATCTATGTGTGATTCTCTATTCTGTCTGTTATAAATTGTCGGGTACAGATGCTGAATTGCCGGCCGGCTTTTTTAAAGAGACGTGCATGAAAACACTATTATTTTTTTTAATAAATCCTTTGCAGTAAATGACAAGTACAGTAAGCAGCACTGTCATAGTACTTCATAGATATGTGACTGACATGTTTCTATCTATCTAATCTATGTGTCAAGCTCTATTCTGTCTGTTATAAATTGTCGGGTACCGCTGCTGAATTGCCGGCCGGCTTTTTAAAGAGACGGTGCACGAAAACACTATTATATTTTTTAATAAATCCTTTACACTAAATGACAAGTACAGTAAGCAACACTGTCACTGTACTTCGTATATATGTGGCTGACATGTTTCTATCTATCTAATCTATGTGTGATTCTCTATTCCTTCTATTCTAAATTGTCGGGTACAGATGCTGAATTGCCGGCCGGCATTTTTAAAGAGACGGTGCATGAAAACACTATTAATTTTTTTGATAAATCCTTTACACTAAATGACAAGTACAGTAAGCAACACTGTCACTGTGCTTATTATATGTGTGACTGACATGTTTCTATCTATCTAATCTATGTGTGAAGCTCTATTCCTTCTATTCTAAATTGTCGGGTACAGATGCTGAATTGCCAGCCGGCTTTTTTAAAGAGACGGTGCATGAAAACACTATTATTTTTTTTGATAAATCCTTTACGCTAAATGACAAGTACAGTAAGCAGCACTTTCACTGTACTTCGTATATATGTGGCTGACATGTTTATATCTATCTAATCTATGTGTGAAGCTCTATTCTTTCGGTTCTAAATTGTCGGGTACCGGTGTATGCCGCTGCTGAATTGCCGGCTTTTCATGTTTCACTGTTGGCACTGTTCCCATCGATTTGGGCAATCACTGTAATGCCACAACCACCATGGCTGTGGCATTACAGTGAGTGGCAGACAATCCCTGCATGATTGGTGCTCTAAATAGCGCCAGACATGCAGGACACGCTTTTGGTGCACGAACAGTTATCGAACATAACCTCGAACAGCCGAATTTTTTGCAAATCGTTCGGGTTCGTCGAACAACTCGAACACCACCCAAAACAGCTCGAATTTGAGATTGGCGAACAGTTCTAGTCGAACACCGCTCATCTCTAATGACAGGTGCAGGGCAGTAGGCATCTTCACATGAACTATGGACAGGGGATTGGCTTGCACGCACAGAAAGTAAGGTGCTTTGCTGCCATGTGCCTGATCATGCTGGTGGTGGTCAGGCAGGTAGTTTTGCTACCCCTGCTGGTGCTGGCTCGGCAGGCAGTGCAAATGGCCTTTTTGGAGTTATCGACTCGGGAAGACCTAACAGTTGTACTGGCAACTTCCGTCGTGTTGGTGTTACAGGGAACGGCTGCCCTCCTTCTGTCTTCGCCCACTACACTGCTTCTTCCTGCCTGTTGGGGTGCTCTGCCTCCCTCCCACTGTGTGCTGCTGTCCTTTCTTTGCATGTCCTCCTGCCAGGTTGGGTCAGTTACTATATCATCCACCATATCGTCTTCCACTGGCTGCTCAAATATTTGGGCATTGCTGCTAGAGATGAGCGGTGTTCGACTCGAACTGTTGGCCAATCTCAAATTCGAGCTGTTTTGGGCGGTGTTCGAGCCGTTCGGCGAACACGAGCGATTTGAAAAAAATTTGGCTGTTCGAGGTTATGTTCGATAAATGTTCGTGCACCAAAATCATAACTGGATTTTTTTCTCAGTAATGCTGAAAATTAATGTTAATATGCAGTTTGAGTGTACAGCAGAGCGGGGGGAGGGGCAGGGGATGGATCTCTGCAGGAATAATGAAGATCTCCATTTTTTTTTCTCTTTCCCGTATTTACAGTGGAGAGGTGCAATCTGTCAGCCTATCAGAAGCGCACACACGGAGCGAAGTGCTTTTTTCACACAAGCAAGGGCATGTGTCATTGGCAGTGTATGTCACATGTCCTTGCCCTATAAGACCCAGCCATTTTCCCCATGGCCACCATTTTCTCACTGCTGCAGCTGCGTGTTAGACGGCACTGCTGTTGCTGTGTGTGCTATACTTTCAGTGTTAATTTCAAGCCAATTTTCGCACAAATCTACAGATAGGTTGGGAGTAGGGAATAGTTGTGATTGCAGTCCTTTAAAGGACTAGGTTACATCATTTCATACGACTTTTATCAGGCAGGTCTGTGCTCTTAAATAGATAGGTTGGGAGTAAAGACTAATTGTAGTTGCAGTCCTTTTCAGGACTAAGTTACATCATTTCCTATCACTTTTTGCCAGGCAGGTCTGTGCCAGTGCTGTGCAAGTTTTTTTCACAGCATTTGGCTAAATCTAGCAAAGTAAATCCTTTTTGGCCTATTGCAGAGTGTGTTAGTCAGTGGAGTAACCTATCTGTGTTGAAAGTTACACCACCTGTGTATAGAATACAATTTTTTTTACTGCACCTAGTGAAGTAAAACCTTTTGGGCATAGCATCATTCTATTGGTCCATCTATACTAACCTCCACCAGGTTTCAAATTCAATCTAATTTTTTTCTGCATCTAGCTCTGAAAAAATATTTCGGCTTCTAGCAGTGTGTGGGACTTGTTCTATTTGTCAATCTATACTAACCTCCATCAGGTTGCAAATTCAATCAAATTTTTTTCTGCATCTAGCTCTGAAAAAATATTTCAGCTTGTAGCATTGTGTGGGACTTGATCTATTAGTCCATCTATACTGACCTCCATCATGTTGCAAATTCATTCTAATTTTTTCTGCATCTAGCTCTGAAAAAATATTTTAGCTTGAAGCAGCGTGTGGGACTTGTTCTATTAGTCCACCTATACTGACCACCATCAGGTTGCAAATTCAATATAATTTTTTTCTGCATCTAGCTCTGAAAAAATACTTTAGCTTGTAGCAGTTTGTGGGACTTGTTCTATTAGTCCATCTATACTGACCTCCATCAGGTTGCAAATTCAATCTAACTTTTTTCTGCATCTAGCTCTGAAAAAATATTTCGGCTTCTAGCAGTGTGTGGGACTTGTTCTATTAGTCCATCTATGCCAACCTCCATCAGGTTGCAAATTCAATATAATTTTTATCTGCATCTAACCCAGCCAATACTTTTGGCCTAATACCACAGTTTGGCCACTCAGCTCTGCTCGGTTCCCATCGTTTTTTTGTGCAAACAACTCCAGAGTTGTGATTTAGTTAACCACCAAAATGAGTGGAAAAAGGCCTGCTGCTGGTGGAAAGGGGAATAGGCATGTTGGGAAGGGGAAAAAAGGTTGTGTCCGTGAGGTAGGTGTTAAAGCAACAGTAACATCTGCAGAAGAAAGACCATCTTCCAGCCAAATTAAAGTCTCTACTTCTTTTAGCGGACAATGTGATAAGATCCCTTTCTTACGGCCACGCCAATCGCTACAAATTGCAGATGAGGCACAAAAACAGCAGGTGCTTCAACGGATATCAAGCGCTCCTTTAAGTGGGCTCTCCTCCACCTCTACTTCAACATCACAAATACTCCAGTCCTCAGAGGTGTCACCCCAATTGCACTTGCTTCCTCACAGCTCCCAAGTCTCCAACTGCCCGTCTGAGTATGGGGTAGAACAGATGGTTGAGTCTGCAGAGCTGTTTACTCATACTATAGCCTGGTAATCAGAGGTCGGCTCCAGAGCTTCTGTGAATCCAGACTAGGAAATGATCTGCACTGATGCCCAGAATCTTCATGAGTCGGATCCAGGACCAGACGCAGAAGGTTCTGACCATAATGTAGTCCCTCGTTCCCAAACTGTAACTCCTGTTGGTGGAGACAATGAGGAAGACGATGATGAGACTCAAATACCTGATTGGAGCGACAACTTTAGTTTTTTTTCAGGGCAGGAACAGGTTGGCTCTGAGGACGACGGGTGTGATAACACACAGGGTGATGATGATGAGGTTGGGGATCCCACTTACTGTCAACCCACAGTCAACCAAGAGATGAGGTCAGCAGAGGAGGTGGAGGAGGATGCTAGTGACGACGAGGTCAGGTTGTGCCTTCCTGGACAGAGATGTAGTATTGGAAGCACATCAACAACTGCATCCTCAAACACAAATCTGCCACTGACCACAAGTTGTGGTGGCTCTTCAGCTCGCATGGGTACTAAGCCTTGCATATCCTGGGCATTTTTTCAGATCGATAAAGATGACCCAACTCGTGTTATCTGTAACATTTGTCAGCAAAAGCTAAGTAGAGGCCAAAAAATACATAGTTTGAGTACTTCATGCATGAACCGGCACATGGACATGAAGCATAAGTTGCAGTGGGAAGCTCACTGTGCTACAATGCGGCCTAGCCGGCCGGGCCAACCACCGTCTGCCACATCTTGTGCATCTGCGGCCTCTTCATCCTCTGTGACTGGGGGGACAGCAGTCACACCTGTTTTGGGACTCAGACCTGCCACCTTTTTACCCGCAACAGCCAGCGTGATTGGCAGGTCATCATTTTCTTTGGAGGTGGTAACACCAGCTGGTGTTGAGAGCTTTCCGACATCGATAGCACCACCTTTGGATCAAGGCATGATCTTCCGCCTGCATCTTCCTCACAGAACGGCAGTTTGCCGGGGACACCCTTCTCAACCCTGTCTAAGCACAACAGCCAGCCCTCGGTCCCCCAGATGTGGACAAGTAAAAGACCATTTCCTCCTAGCCATGTGAAAGCTAAGAGGTTGAATTTCACCATCTGCAAGCTCTTTGCTACAGAAATGCTGCCTTTCTGCCTGGTGGACACAGAGGATTTTCGAGACCTTATGTCCGTCGCAGTACCCCAGTACCAGATGCCCAGTCGACACTACTTCTCAAAGAAAGGTGTGCCTGCGCTCCACCAGCGTGTCGCACACAACATCACTGCTTCTTTGAGAAACTCTGAGTGTGACAGGGTGCATTTCACCACAGACACTTGGACGAGTAGGCATGGACAGGGGCGTTACATGTCACTGACTGGGCACTGGGTAACTATGGTGACAGCAGGACAAGGGGCTGCTGTCCAAGTCTTGCCGTCCCCACGAGTTGTGCGTCAATCCTCTTTATCTCAAAGTTCCTCCACTGCTTCTGCCTCCTCAACCTCCTCTCGGTCCTGCACCCATAGCCTGTCTGGTCATGCCACAAGCTTTCTAACTGCGCAGAAGGGATCCTGCACACCTCCTTACTATGCTGGCAGCAGGGCTCAACGTCATCAGGCAGTTTTTACTTTGAAATGTCTGGGAAATGTGAGTCACAGCTGAGGAGTTGTGGTCAGCTCTGGAGAACCAGTTTCATGAATGGTTGTCTCCACTGGACCTGAAACCAGGGAAGGCCGTGTGCGACAATGCTGCAAACCTGGGTGCGTCCCTTCGCCGGGGCAATGTCACACACGTGCCTTGTATGGCTCACGTGTTGAACCTGGTTGTCCAGCAATTTTTAGCCCACTATCCCAGACTAGATGGCCTTCTGCAGAGGGCATGGCCACTGTGTGCTCACTTCCGCCGTTCGCATCCCGCAGCTCAGCGACTTACATCTCTACAGAAGTCGTTGGGCCTGCCACTTCACCGGCTAAAATGCGATGTGCCTACCCGGTGGAATTCAACTCTGCACATGTTGCAGCGACTGTGGCAGCACCGACAAGCCCTGGTGCAATACGTTCTGACGTATAGCCTGGGCCAACAAGATCCAGAGGTGGGGCAAATCATGCTGGAGGAGTGGTCTCAGATCAGGGACCTAAGCACCCTTCTGCACAGTTTTGAAATGGCGACGAAGATGTTTAGCGCTGACGATGCCATTATCAGCATGACTATTCCGGTGATTTACGTGCTGGAGCACATGTTAAACAGAATTCGGAGTCAGATGGTGGCACAAGAGGAGCTGGAGGAAGTAGAGGAGGAGGAGTTGTATGCGGAAGGGCTAACATCTGCAAGGTCCAGACGGTCGGCAGCACCAAGGCGGCAGGCATGTGAGGGTGGGGGAGATGGTTTTACCAGGGCGCATGGTAGCAGCCAAACTAGTGAGGAAGGTGCAGGAGCCCAGGAAGAAGTGGAGGACAAACTGATGGAAGACTCATCAGATGAGGGAGACCTTGATCACATTTCTGTTGTGCGAGGTTGGGGGGAGAGGACAGAGGAAGGAAGCATTATTGTAACCTCGCCACCAACACAACAGGGACTTGGTGCTCCTGCATGCGCAAGACACATGAGTGCCTTCTTGCTGCACTACCTGCAACATGCCCCTTAGATTGTCAGAATTCGAAGTAATCCTGACTACTGGGTTGCCACACTCTTAGATCCCCCACACTCTTCGATCAACCTTTTCATTTTAATAAAGAACAAAAAAATGGCAATTTTTGAAATTATAAGCATTAGCAGGTTATTAGAAACTGAAATCAAACAGTTTCAACTCAAAACTTTTTTCTAGGTGATGTTACATTTGCACATAGTTCGAAAGGAGCTTCTGAACTGTCTCGTCCATTGAATTTGTCAGGTTTTGGATGGTTTCTGCTTCAACTGTTTTGCATGAGGACAGAATACCCTCCCAGAGCTGTTGCTTAGATGTGAACTTCCTCCCGCCATCATAGACACTCCTTTTGAAGATGCGCCAGAGGTTCTCAAAGGTGTTGAGGTCAGGGGAGCATGGGGGTCACACTATAAGTTTGTCCCCTTTTATGCCCATATCAGCCAGAGATGCAGATGTGTTATGTGCAGCATGAGACGGTGCATTATCATGCATGAAAATGATCTTGCTGTGGAATACACGGTTCTTCTTCTTGAACCATGGCAGGAAGTGCTGTTTGAGAAACTCCACATACATTATGGAGTTCATCTTTACCCCTTCAGGGATCCTAAAGGGGCCGAAAATCTCTCTCCCCATGATTCCAGCCCAAAACATTACTCCACCTCCTCCTTATTGGCACCGTAGCCGTGTTTGCGTGGGGTGTCCATCAAGCAGCCATCCTCCACTCCATCGATCTGGACCATCGAGCGTTGCACGGCACTCACCGGTGAACAAAACAGTTTTGAAGTCAGTCTTCATGTATTGTTTGGCCCACTGGAGCCATTTCTGCTTGTGTGCAGTGGATAGAGGAGGTCGACAGGATGGCTTACGCACAGCTGCAAACCTCTGAAGGACTCTGCATCTTGTTGTTCGGAGGATGTTGGAGGCACCAGCAGCTTCAAAAACTTGTCTGCTGCTATGACAAGGCTTTTTTGCCGCTGCTCTTTTAACCTGACGTAATTGCCTGTAGGAAAGAGTCCTCAATTTTACCTTATCAGCACGCACACGAATGTACTGTGAATCAGCTACATACTTCTTGATTGTGCGATGATCAGGATGAAGTGTCTTGGCAATGTTGATTGTAGTCATGCCTTGACCTAAACACTCCACAATTTGTTGCTTCTCAGCAGCCGACACATCCTTTTTCTTTCCCATTTTGGCAGAAAATGTAGGCTGCTTAATAAAGTGGGACAGCCTTCTTAAGTAGTCTTGCCTTTCTTTGGACACACCTTCCAAACTAATTAGCACAGGTGTCTGCAATTGCTTACAGTGATATAAAGAGCCCTGACACACATCACCATCAATGACAAACAAACAAATTCTTCCCTTATCACTCCTAAACACTTTTTGCATAATAATTTGGAACACAGTGTACATGTGCTTTTCCACAAAACACCAGTGGTTCACGTAGTGAATCTTACAGTTCTAACTTGCCAACCGTGGTCTGTATGGAGTTGTTCAATAAAGGGCCCAAAATTAAGATAACATAAACGGGAGAGGTCTCTATGAATAGGAATTCCTAAGTAATTCCCTGTGAGGGCCAGGCAAAGGGAAAGTTGGACTGGATGGAATCCTGTATGGATTTGGGGAGGGAGACATCGAGGGCCTCAGATTTCGCTGCATTGATTTCAAAATTTTACCATGTAACAAAGTGATCTATTTCAGCCATAACAGCAGGGATGGATATATGTGATTGAGTGATATATACTAGGACAACATCAGAAAATGCAGAGCACTTGTACTCGGTGCCTCCCACCTCAATCCACCTAATATTGGGGTTATGGCGAATTGATGAGAGCAGGTGCTCCGTCACTAGGATGTATAAGAGAGGGGACAGAGGACATCCCTGCCTTGTCCCATTGGTGATTATGAAAGGTGATGAAAATGTTCTGACGCGCCCCCTGGGCCTTGGGACACCCGGAGCCAGACCCTTTTTGGTGGATGCTGGTGGTTGTATGCTCCGTGGCGGCTACCCAGTTCCGTGGCTCAGGGCGGTCAAACCAGTGGCGGAACTATTTATGTGGTTTTGATGTTTAAATATCCGACTACGCCACCCGTGGATTGCGGTCAGAGTGAACCGCCGCAGCAGGGCAGACCGCTGAGGCTGGTGTTGTGGGTGCAGCAGAGCGTAGTATAACTCCCCACAGGAGGAGTATAGCCTCAGGGCAGTGTATGCGGAGGATGGGGGTGATGATGCAGGGCAGCAGCAGTAACGACACGGAGTCAGTGATGCAGTCCAGGGCCTTTACTTACAGTTCTTATTATCCAGACCACTTCTGCAGGTAACGGCTGCCCACGTCGTACTGTGCTCACCAGGTGAGGGGCTCAGACAACTCCCAGATATCTTTGGAGCGCTTCACAGGACCCCCATTGTGTCCTTTGTCTGGCCTTTCTTACCAACGCTCCTGTCCGGCTGCCTCGGGCCTCCTCTTGGTAAACTTGGCGCCAGTTTCCCTGACCCTATGTGGTGCCTTCCTAGCGGGTGTAGCGAGGGGCTGCGCCACATAAAATGTCACAGCCTCCGGTTTGTAGCTGAGGGTCATTTTCCGCCTCCACTAGTTTCGGGGACTGGTCTCCCCCTTTGGCCTGACCCCTCCATGCAGGTGGATTCGGGCGTGCGGTGGTGACTCGCCCATCCACACCCCTGGGATCCCTTCATTCCTCGTTCCTGGAGCCTTCTCCGCTCCTCTTCCTTCCTTCTCCCTCTTCCAGGCCTGGGCCTCTGTTACTAGGCCCGCCTCCGGAGCAGAGCTCATGCAGAGCCCCTGCTCCCTGCCACTTCTGCTCAGACTTCTGTGCACTGAACTAAGATGGTGCCCACCTTTTATACTCCCTTCTCAATGCACCCAGGAACTGCTTCCTCCCTGCTCCTGCACTACAGGGTTCCCCTTCCTCGGTGTTCACTCCCCCCACTCCAGCCAGGGACTGTCGTGCCCATCTCAGGGGCATATTGGTCGCCCTGCCCCACGGCAATGTGGTGTAATGCATGCAGGTGTCGGGGTCCTGATCCACACTCCATCCTTACCTGAGAGTGAGATATCACACCTCTGGGTGAGGTGCAATACATTTGTAGCAACCGAGCCCTCGGGGTGCTACAGTTCCATTTATTTTCAGCCTAGGTGACGTATTGCGATACAGGGCCGTGATTTTGGCTATAAAAGGGTCCCCTAGACCCCTACCCCAAGCTTTTTAAGAGAAAAATATATGGCGTGCCAGGCGACTCTATGGAATGCTTTCTCAGCATCCAATTAGAGTATCTAATTACAAATTTTTAACTGCATCTAGCCCAGGAAATACTTTGTGCCTTGTAGCAGTGTCTGCTAGTCAGCGGATTATCCCAGCTGTTAAGCAAGCTACACCACCTGTAGTTTGGACACTTAATTTTTTCAAAGGAAATGCTTCGGGACCCCGGGATACTCAGTGAAGAGCATCAGGAGGCACCCCAAGGCATAGGGGCTGGGACTGGCGGTAGGACGCCTTGCGGTGGACCGCCGAGCTCGATCCTTATAAAAGCTTTTTAACTGCAGCAGCTTTAGTGGACGCTACTGGAGCTGGAATAACGCGGCTGCTGGCATGAGACTTGTCCTCCAATAGATCCTTGTAAAAGGATTTAAAGTGTATTCATTCAAATTAGAGAGACAATTTAAATTAAAAAGATTAAACCTGCCTCCACCACAGGGGGGCTCGCTCGACCCACCAGCGGACAGGCACCAGTATTGGGAGAGGGGGGCTGGCCGTCAGGGTCCACCGCGGCTCTGGCACAAACCCGGCGACACGGAGGTCGCACGGGCAGGAACGGACTGGCCAGAAGAAGGCACAGCGCTGAAACGCGCGTAGAGTTGCGGATGCCCGTGCTGACATAACACTGCAATAAGTAAGTAATGCTCTATCCCCACTTGGCTATTATGTAGGACCTTAGGTGTCTATCTGACCTGACCTCTGTGAGCGGTTTTCATGTTTTCTAGGGCTCAGTTTAAAGCCTTGTGTTTTTCTATTGGTAGCTGGATATTTTGATGCCTTGATATATATGCTTATAGTTGGGATGGGGACATGTGAGTTATATACCTACACCTACCTCCATTATATTCATTGTTTGGATATGCACTGTGCACTTTTACATTTATAGCTTTAGCTTTGCGATTATACTGTATGGGTGGGTTGAGGCTTGTTACCCATGTGTATATATATATATATATATGTATGTGTATATTTATGCATGTATGTATATGTGTATATATGTGTGCATATTGTCTCTATCTGCTTTATATATTTATATATCTATTTTTTGTGTGTCAATGCTGGCATCCTTGTTTTTGCTCATTATTCATGTATTTGTGCTACTTTTCTAATGAATATCTTGTCTTTTTTTACTAATATGTACTAATAAATTTAACAGCTTTTTGAACAGAATATGTTCATTTATGTCATTTTTGTCTATATGAACTGTTGCTTGAGACGTTGAACAGAGCTCATGGTCGTAAGTTTGATTACTTATTATCATGTGGCCTCAAAGGTCAATTAATCTGTTTTATAACTGTTTTTAACAGCAAACTGGTGTCAATACCTTTACTGACACACTGAAACAAAATTTTAATGGAGGCCAGAAATGGCAATATTTTCAGCTCAATTATATGTGATCCGTGTGACTGACCAACCACAGTTTTAAATAGCTGGATTTTTAGCGCTGTAATATGGAAAGGACCTGGCTGTATTCTGCAGTGCCAACAAGCAAATGGCGCAGAAAAACTGTGTTCTCTGGCTTGCTTTTTAAGCAAATAATCAGGATTAAGATAAAATATATGTATTCCTAGCCCCTGATACCTGGGGCTATTTCTACAAATATCTGTAAGAGCACAAGCAGACAAAACCGGCATGGACCCTCTTGCTATGTGCATTGCATTCTGCTATATACACTGCCCGCCTGCCTAGCACTGATAACCCTGCAGATGGATTAATCCTCAGAAGGACTGTTAGTTGAGATGGATATGTAGAAAATCTTGTAGAATACCTACACTAACTAATAAACAACCAAATCTCTCCGTAGCTCAGCAGCACCTTTCCCTACACTGTCTGATTACGGAGTAGACGGTGACAAGCACGGCGGCACCAGGTCTGATGTAGACCTGATGACGCTGTGCAGCCAGCCCATCACTGAAATGCCACAACCAACATGGCTGCGGCATTACAATGTGTGGCAGACAATCCCTGCATGTTGATTGGTGCTCTAAAGAGCAGTAGTAGATTTACTGAACTGGTGAGCTATTCTCTCTTTATTATCTTAACAATGATGATGAAGATGGTGATGATGTCACTGAAAGCGTGCTACCTAAGGGTGAGGCTTGACTGACACAAAGATCGGTGTGGCAAGAAGGGTGAGGAGGACAACTTCATATTAGCTCTGATTGACAGCTGGTTGACTTTGCCAAATGAGAAGGTGATATTTATGTGCTGATAAGGAGCCATAGTTCTTATTCTATAGGAGTGGGGACATCTATAGCTTATTTTTCTCTTGCAGAGCTTGCCAAAAAAACCTACACACACAACTCACCACCACCGTGACCAGACATATCAGGCACTGTAAAGCCTCTTCCACCAAAACTATGTGCAAAATTATCTGCTCTGCAGCTGACTGCAAGAAAAGCTTATTTGACCTCAGAAAATGTTTATGATGCATGCCGCCTGTGCTGTGTATCACCAATGGCAACAAACTCCTACTCTGATGATCTCAACTCCTTGTCAGTACTGTCTGGTTCCCTGGTTTTGTCAAACGCAGAATCATTATTTTTCTCATCATTCATGATGTAGCTGACAGGTGCCTCTGTATGTGAAATGGGCAGATTCCCATCCTGAGGTTTGCCTTATCTCAGAGAGTTAATACCATTGATTGTGTCCCTACCACCTCGATTTGCAGAGCATTCAATACAGATTGGCATTAGAATCATGTTGTATACTTTCTCTGGCACAATGTTTTCCTAGAACAAATGCTGACTGTTCATCTCTTTCAAAATATTAACTGGAAAAAGTTTTTCTGATGTAATATATTCTTAGCCCCCAGGGTTCTATGAATGAGGGGACTCTGGGGAAAAATAGAAAAATGGGTTATTGACAGATTGGAAATTCCACTATGTAAAACATTAGTTATTATACTGGCAGAGGAGGTAGACGGAGCAAAACGCTGACTCCAACTGATGGTGTTACTGTCAGAGGCTAAATTATCCTGCCGCGAATGAGATGAGGGATGGTACATATATTCCATTATGCAGTCTGCTCCCAACCTTGACAACAAAGCTTTAAGAGGTGGTCCACTACAATGTATAATTTGCTCATTGATTTACACCTTTTAAATAAGTATTTTTGTAAATATCTTATGTTACAATATGTGGCTGTGAGCGGCGCTATCGCTATTTACAAAAATAGTTATTTAAAAAGGTGTAATCAATGGGTGAATTATACATTGAAGTGAACCACCTCTTTAATACTAAATAAAGATGTCGCGGTATACATACATGCACGAAAACTAATTTGCGGCACAAAGGAGCAGTATTGTTGTGGTGCCTACAATTGTGAAATGCAACTAGTCAAACTGTTGCAAAATCTTAACTTCTTACTGTTTTTATTATTTTTTTTTTTTAAATAATAAGGTTTAACCAGCATTAAAAGTAATTTATTGTAACCTAAAATGCTAGGTTGTGAAGTTGCTACACGTAGGTTCACGACAGGTAACAAACATGTGGCAACATCGTCAGTATGGTCATGAGGTGTATTCTATGTACAGTGGACAGTTAAAATAGGTATTACAAAAATAAATAGAGACATTTTATATTAAATGTGAATAAAAAAAGGCCAGGTGCCCTTACCAAATGGGATGGGACTAGAAAATGTAGGCAAAATCATGTTCCAATAGCATGCACCTAATATTAGACTATCTGAGCTATGAAGTGGGTTTAAAAAATTATATGAAACAACGCCCACACTTTGGTAGGAAAACAATTGTATTTAAGTCTTAAGATTAGGCCACGGCCCCACTATAAGTATTTGGTCAGTATTTTTTCTCTCGAGTGGGAGCCAAAACCAGGAGTGGGTGATAAATGCAGAATTGGTGACTTGTTTCTATTATACCTTTTCTCTGTTTGTTCCTCACCTGGTTTTAGTTCCCACTCCTGAGAAAAAATACTGACCAAATACTAATAGTGGGGCCATGGCCTTCAGGGAAATTTCTATAAAAAATTGTCTATCTCAAAGCACAGGGATCAAACTTTTATTCACAAATAAAAACTAGCATTGAATTTAGAATTTTTTTTGCACAATCTACAATGAGTGGTTTAAATCCTTAGTGACAGTCAATTTTGAGCTTAATGACCAAGGCCAATTTTTTTTCAAATCTGACCAGTTTCATTTTATGTGGTAACTAGATGGTGGCCTGATTCTAATGCATCGGGTATTCTAGAATATGTATGTAGTTTATTCTGTCATCCTCATTGGCGTATTTTCGCTTACGACCCATTGGAAGACAGGAAGGGTAAATCGTGATAGAGTACAGTAAAGAAGTATCTGTTCAGCGCTCTGTGACTGACAGAACGTGTTCAGTAAACATGACTGAACTACGTGGCACTGTGACTGACAGAACCTGTCCAGTAAATGTGACTGAACTACGTGGCACTGTGACTGATAGAACTTGTTCATTAAACGTGAGTGAACTACGTGGCACTGTGACTGATAGAACGTGTTAAGTAAACATGAGTGAACTACGTGGTACTGTAACTGACAGAACGTGCTCAGTAAACGTGAGTGAACTACGTGGTACTGTGACTGACAGAACTTGTCCAGTAAACGTGAGTGAACTACATCACACTGTGACTGACAGAACTTGTTCAGTAGACGTGACTGAACTACGTGGCACTGTGACTGACAGAACTTGTTCAGTAAACGTGAGTGAACTACGTGGCACTGTAACTGACAGAACGTGTTGAGTAAACGTGACTGAACTACGTGGCACTGTGACTGACAGAACTTGTTCAGTAAACGTGACTGAACTACTTGGCACTGTGACTGACAGAACTTGTTCAGTAAACGTGACTGAACTAAGTGGCACTGTGACTGACAGAACTTGTTTAGCAAACGTGAGTGAACTACATCACACTGTGACTAATAGAACTTGTCCAGTAAACGTGAGTGAACTCCATCACACTGTGACTAATAGAACTTGTTCAGTAAACGTGACTGGACTACGTGGTACTGTAACTGACAGAACTTGTTTAGTAAACGTGAGTGAACTACGTGGCACTGTGACTGACAGAACGTGTTTAGTAAAAATGACTGAACTGCGTGGCACTGTGACTGACAGAACGTGTTTAGTAAACATGACTGAACTGCGTGGCACTGCGACTAACAGAACTTTTTCAGTAAACGTGACTGAACTAAGTGGCACTGCGACTGACAGAACTTGTTCAGTAAACGTGAGTGAACTACATCACACTGTGACTAATAGAACTTGTTCAGTAAAGGTGAATGGACTACGTGGCACTGTGATTGACAGAACTTGTTCAGTAAACGTGACTGAACTACTTGGCACTGTGACTGACAGAACTTGTTCAGTAAACGTGAGTGAACTACGTGGTACTGTGACTGACAGAACATGCTCAGTAAACGTGAGTGAACTACGTGGCACTGTGACTGACAGAACTTGTTCAGTAAATGTGAGTGAACTACGTGGCACTGTGACTGACAGAACATGCTCAGTAAACGTGAGTGAACTACGTGGCACTGTGACTGACAGAACTTGTTCAGTAAACGTGAGTGAACTACGTGGTACTGTGACTGACAGAACTTGTTCAGTAAACGTGAGTGAACTACGTGGCACTGTGATTGACAGAACTTGACCAGTAAATGTGAGTGAACTACATCACACTGTGACTGACAGAACTTGTTCAGTAAACGTGACTGGACTACGTGGCACTGTGACTGACAGAACTTGTTCAGTAAATGTGAGTGAACTACATCACACTGTGACTGATAGAACTTGTTCAGTAAACGTGACTGGACTACGTGGCACTGTGACTGACAGAACTTGTTCAGTAGACGTGAGTGAACTACGTGGCACTGTGACTGACAGAACTTGTTCAGTAAACATGAGTGAACTACATCACGCTGTGACTGACAGAACTTGTTCAGTAAATGTGACTGAACTACGTGGCACTGTGACCGACAGAACTTGTTCAGTAAACGTGAGTGAACTACGAGGCACTGTGACTGACAGAACTTGTTCAGTAAACGTCAGTGAACTACATGGCACTGTGACTGACAGAACTTGTTCAGTAAATGTGAGTGAACTACGTGGCACTGTGATTGACAGAACTTGACCAGTAAACGTGAGTGAACTACATGGCACTGTGACTGACAGAACTTGTTCAGTAAATGTGAGTGAACTACGTGGCACTGTGACTGACAGAACTTGTTCAGTTAATGTGAGTGAACTACATCACACAGACTGACAGAAGTTGCTCAGTAAATGTGAGAGAACTACATCACACTGTGACTGACAGAACTTGTTCAGTAAATGTGAGTGAGCTACATCACACTGAGACTGACAGAAGTTGTTCAGTAAACGTGACTGAACTACGTGGCACTGTGCCTGACAGAACTTGTCCAGTAAACGTGAGTGAACTATGTCACACTGTGACTGACTGAAATTGTTCAGTAAACGTGAGTAGACTACATCACGCTGTAACTGACAGAACTTGTTCAGTAAATGTAACTGAATTATGTGGCACTGTGACTGACAGAACTTGTCCAGTAAATGTGAGTGAACTACGTGGCACCGTGACTGACAGAACTTGTCCAGTAAATGTGAGTGAACTACGTGGCACCGTGACTGACAGAACTTGTTCAGTAAACGTGAGTGAACTACGTGGCACCGTGACTGACAGAACTTGCCCAGTTAACGTGAGTGAATTATGTCACACTGTGACTGACAGAACTTGTCCAGTTAAGGTGAGTGAACTGTGTCACACTGTGACTGACAGAACTTGTCCAGTAAATGTGAGTGAACTACGTGGCACTGTGACTAACAGAACTTGTCCAGTAAACGTGAGTGAACTATGTGGCACTGTGTCTGACAGAACTTGTCCAGTAAACGTGAGTGAACTATGTCACACTGTCACTGGGGGTTAAATTCCGCGCCAATATCTCTGATTGGTAGCGGCCGGCTGAGTGCAACCAATCCGTGAAGCGGAGTTTAAATTGTGCATCAATATCGCTTACTGGGGGGTTTAAAGGGGTTATCCACTACTTTAAATTAACCCCCCAATGTATCCCCCGGGGGCCCCTAATGAATTTTGTATATACCTCATGTTGCCAATACTGCCTGTGTGCGGCGCTATCGCTGACCGCGCACAGGCAGCACATGACCCCCGGCTGCAGCCGGATCTTGCTTCTGCTTATGTCACGACTATTTGCAGCTGCAGCCAGGGGTCTCATTCATTGAGAGAGCACGCGGTGGATGCCGGTGTGACGCGATGGGGGATAACCCCGCCCACAACCCGTCACTCACCATGGACCGCGAAACAGGAGACACCGGGCTGCAGCCACAAATAGCCGGATGTAAGCGGAAGCAAGAGTCGGCTGCAGCTGGGGGTCATGTGCTGCCTGTGTGCGGTCAGCGATAGCGCCGCACACAGGCAGTATTGCCAACATGAGGTATTTACAATATTCATTAGGGGCCCCGGGGGGATACATTGGGGGGTTAATTTAAAGTAGTTGCGCCAATATCGCTGATTGGTAGAAGCCGGACTGCGCCTGTCGCTGATTGGACGCGGGTGCCATTCACCGTGCAGTATAAGTGATGACGGTTTTATTCTTCAAATCAGTACAATCACAGCAATACCAGATTTATTTATTTATTTTGTTTGCTACTATCACACCAAAACGCTTTTTTTATATAAAAAATAATTGTATCATCGCCATATTCTGAGAGGGAACATTATTTTTTGCTGAACAGAGCTACTTGAGGGCTAATTTTTGCAGGACGGATTGAAGATTTTTTTTGTATCATTTTGGGGTACATAACATTTTTTTTATCACTTTTTATTCAGATTTTTAAGACACAGAATGAACAAAATTCATCAGCAATTCAGTTATTGTTTTTATTTTTTTTGCAGTGTGGTAATAGTGACAAGACCTTTTTATTCTTTGGGGCAGTACTATTATAGTGATACTAGATTTATATACTTTTTTATATTTTGCTGCTTTTGAACATTAACAACGATATTTAACAAAAATGTATTTGTTTTTGCATCATCAAATTATGAGAGCTGTAGCTTTTATATTTTTGAGAGATGATATGGTGTTTTTATTTATACCACTTCTTTTTATTAACCACTTTACCCCCGAGGGTGGTTTGCACGTTAATGACCAGGCCAATTTTTACAATTCTGACCACTGTCACTTTATGAGGTAATTACTCTGGAACGCTTCAACGGATCCCCCTGATTCTGAGATTTTTTTTCATGACATATTGTACTTCATGATTGTGGTAAAATTTCTTCGATATCACTTGCGTTTATTTGAGAAAAAAATGGAAATTTGGCAAAAATGTTAAAAATTTTGCAATTTTCAAAATTTGAATTTTTATGCCCTTAAATCAGAGAGATATGTCACACAAAATAGTTAATAAATAACATTTCCCACATGTCTACTTTACATCAGCACAATTTTGGAACAAAATTTTTTTTGTTAGGGAGCTATAAGGGTTAAAAGTTGACCAGCGATTTCTCATTTTTCCAACAAAATTTACAAAACCAATTTTTTAGGGACCACATCACATTTGAAGTCACTTTGAGAGGTCTTTATGACAGAAAATATCCAAAAGTGACACCATTCTAAAAACTGCACCCCTCAAAGTGCTCACAACCACATTCAAGAACTTTATTAACCCTTCAGGTGCTTCACAGGAATTTTTGGAATATGTAAGAAAAAAATGAACATTTAACTTTTTTCACAAAAATGTTACTTTAAACCCAATTTTTTTTATTTGCGCAGGTGTAACAAGAAAAAATGGACCCCAAAGATTGTTGTGCAATTTCCCATGGGCACGCAGATACCCCATATGTGGGGAAAAAACACTGTTTGGACGCACGGCAGGGCTCGGAAGGGAAGCAGCGCCATTTGACTTTTTGATTGTAAAATTTGCTTGAATAATTAGCGGACGCCATGTTGCATTTGGAGAGCCCCTGATGTGCCTAAACAGTGGAAACCCCCCACAATTGACCCCATTTTGGAAACTAGACCCCCCAAGGCACCTATCTAGATGCATAGTGAGCACTTGGAACCCCCAGGTGCTTCACAAATTGATTTGTAAAAATGAAAAAGTGGAAAAAAAAACACTTTTTCATTTTTATGAATCAATTTGTGAAGCACCTGGGGGTTCCAAGTGCTCACTATGCATCTAGATAGGTGCCTTGGGTGGTCTAGTTTCCAAAATGGGGTCACTTGTGGGGGAGCTTCAATGTTTAGGCACACAGGGGCTCTCCAAACGCAACATGGTGTCCGCTAACAATTTGAGCCAATTTTCCATTCAATTTGTTAGCGGACATCATGTCACGTTTGGAGAGCCCCTGATTTGCCTAAACAGTGGAGCTCCCCCTCAAGTGACTCCATTTTGGAAACTATACCCCTCAAGGATTTTATTAAGGGGTATAGTGAACATTTTGAACCCAGAGGTACGACACAGAATTTGATAACATTAGGTCATCATATTGAATAAGTTGTCATTACTCTTCAGCGCAAGTGCTCACTACTTGAGTTTGCATCGGGTACTCAGGTATGCACCATGTATCACGGGTGCTCAAGTGAAATGCTCGAGTCCCCGCCCGCATGTTTCACGGTTATTAGACACCCCAAAAAAAACATGCGGGGATCGCTTGTGCATGGCAGGCAATCCCTGCGAGGTTTTTTTGGCCGCGAAGCATATGGGGCGGAGACTCGAGCACCCGCGATACTCAGTGCATACCCGAGCACCCGATGCAAACTCAAGTAGCGAGCACTTGCGTTCAACACTAGTTGCCATATCGTCATCTTTTTTTTTTATTTTTACTTTTGAAAAAAAAAACAACCCCAACCCTAACATTAGCATAACCCCAACCCCAGCCCTAGCGTTTATTTTTTACGCCGTTCCTCGTGCGGTATAAGTGATGAGATTACTTTATTCTTCGGGTCGGTGCGATTACAGCGATACCAGAATCATATCGGGTTTTTATGATTGACAGCTGTCACACACTAAAAGACACATATTTAGCATAATCTAGTTTTTGCATCACCATATTTTGGCCGACAGAGTCATATGATGGCTTGTTTTTTGCGGGATGAGTTGACGTTTTTATTGGTGCCATTTTCAGGCATGTGACATTTTTTGATCGCTTTCTATTCCAGCTTTTGGGAGGCAGAATAAACAAAAAATAACAATTCAGGAATTGTGTTTTTTTTTATTTTTTTATTCTGCTCTGGGTGTGGTAAAATTGATAAGGTAGCTTTATTCTTCGGGTCAGTATGTTTACAGCGGTACCACATTTATATAGTTTTTTATGTTTTGGCGCTTTTACAGAATAAAAGCTATTTTATAGAAAAAAATATTTTTTTGCATCACTTTATTCTGAGAGCTGTAACTTTTTGATTTTTCGGATGATGGAGCTGTATGGCAGCTTGTTTTTTGCGGGACAAGATGACGTTTTCAGCGGTACCATTTTTATTTATATTCGTCTTTTTGATCGCGTGTTATTCCATTTTTTGTTTGGCGGTATGATGATCAAGCATAGTTTTTTGCTTTTTTTTTTTTTTTACCGTGTTCACTGAAGGGGTTAACTAGTGGAACAGTTTTATAGGCCAGGTCGTTACGGACTTTTATTGTTTGTTTGTTTTTTTTCATAATAATATTTATTGATGGGTACATTATATTTTTATTTTTAGTGGATTATTTTTTTTTTATATTTTTACAATTTTTTTTTTTTTTTTTTCACTTTCTGGGAGTTTTTTTACTTTTTTACTTTATCCCACTATGGGACTTTCACTTTTTTTATTCTGATCGCCTGCATGGCACAGGAATGCAGCACCATCCCTGTGCCATGCAGGCAGTCAGCGCTGGACAGGGAGAAGATAGTTTGGAGAGGCACTGCGCATGTCCAAACAATCTTACTGCTGTCTGGTGACCTGGATGTTGTCATGACGACATCGGGTCATCATGGCAACACCCGGGAAGCCGCGGCAGACAGCGCTGGAGGCCGGAGGAGGAGGTGAGTATACCGATCACCTCCCCTTGCCACCGCAATGCTGCGATCGACTTCGATCGCAGCATTGCGGGGGTTATTGTGCAGGGAGCGGTGCAGGACTGCTCCCTGCACATGGTACCGGGTGTCAGCTGTGACAATCAGCTGACACCCGGCGGCGATCGCGCCCGCACAGCCTGTGTGCGCGCGCGATCGCGATGACGTACTAATACGGGTCAGGCTCTTAAAGCCCAGGGCACAGACGCGTATTAGTACGTCATGGGCTTTAAAGGGGTTAATGATATTTTTATCACTTTATAATCAATTGTTTTGTGTGTCAGAATGATGAAAAGCTACATTTTTGGAGTGTTTTTATTTATTTTTTTGCAGTGTTCACTGTATAGAATAAATGAAGTGATAGTTTTATAGTTGGGGTCGTTTCAGACGTGACAATGCCAATCACGTTTGTTTTTATTTTATTTTTTTTACACTAAAGCTGCCATTTTAGTGGCAAACCAGCTTTTTGTGATTTTTGTGTGCTTTTTTGTGTTATTTTACTTTATTTACACATTTTATTTAACTGTTTAAACCTTTTGAAATTAGTCGCACTGTGGGACATGCATATTTTTTACTTTGATAGCTGATCTCATCCACTGCAATACTTGTATATTGCAATGCATGATATTTGACAGTTCTACACTGAATCAGCCTATTAGACTCTGCTGATAGCAGGGTCTAACAAGCCACTGTACTGTAAGGTTATCATATGACCTCGAGGTGTAATGGCAATTATCACCCCCCAATTATGATTACTTGGAGCCAATAGTGTTAAAGAAGGAGTCCCCTCCCTCTTTTAATCACTTAGATGCCAATGTTGCAAATGACAGTGGCATCTAAGGCTTAGTGCCCACGATGCAGAAATGAAGCAGAAATTTTCCTGAGCATTTCTGCATCTCCTTGGCAGAAAAATGCATGCTTTTTTTTATATGCGTTTTTGACTCGTATTTGACGCCTTTTTGCATGCACATTTGCCATGCTCTTTTCCAATGCATTGTATAGGCAAATTCGCATGCAGAAATGCACAAGAATTGGTCATGTCCGTATTTTTTATGCGAGTAAAATCTGTGCAGAAAAAATTCTGACCATGTGCACAGAACTTGCAAATACGCACCAAAAAATGCACCAAAAACGCATCGTGGCCACACAGCCTAAGGAGTCAATAAGCCCCGATTGGTTTACAAACTGGTCTGGACCCAATGCCGCAGGGTGTCATTTACCACTGACACCCATGGGATTTTTGCCTGCAAGACTCTTAATTCCTCAGTGCCATGAAAAAGTGTCACTGAGGAATAAGGCCTCTTAATGGCTGCTATGAAAAGGAGTATCAGCGTGCTTTAAAAAGGTAATACTACCCTTGCTTGCTGGCACTCTGTGAAAACCTAAAGAAAGGCCGCTATTAAGTTCTGTTCCTGCTTTATATCACAGATTTACTAATTCACAGTTATATACTGAGTGGTGATGTTGAGACTGCTACAAAAAATCACTTTATGTCGCTTAAATCTTGGATTTCTATTCACTGATTGAAACACTAAAGCCCCCGTCTCACATAGCGAGATCGCTAGCGAGATCGCTGCTGTGTCACGGTTTTGGTGACGCAACAGCGACCTCACCAGCGATGTCGCTATGTGTGACACTTTGCAGCGATCAGGCCCCTGCTGTGAGGTTGCTGATCGCTGCAAAGTGTCCTGGACCATTTTTTGGTCGTTGCCCTCCCGCTGGTCAGCACACATCGCTGTGTGTGACGAGCGGGAGCAGCGATCAGGCTGGTAACCATGATAAACATCGGGTTACTAGTGGCACACGCGCACTTAGTAACCCGCTGTTTATCATGGTTACGAGCCTGCTAAAGTGAGCGGTAACCTCCCGCTCACTGTAGCAGAGTGGTAACCATGATAAACAATGGGTTACTAGGTGCGCGTGTGCCCCTACTAACCCGATGTTTATCATGGTTACGAGCCTGCTAAAGTGAGCGGAAACCTCCTGCTCACCGTAGAAGAGTGGTAACCATGATAAACAACGGGTTACTAGGTGCGCGTGTGCCCCTAGTAACCCGCTGTTTATCATGGTTACCAGCCTGCTCCTGCTTCAGCAGGCTGGTAACCAGGAGCAGGACATAGTGGAAAGATTCTTTCCACGATGTCGCTGCTCCCCTGATCGTTGGTGAGCCTGCCTGTTTGACAGCTCACCAGCGACCACATAGCGACGCAGCAACGATCCCTGACAGGTCATATCGTTGTCAGGATCATTGCAGCGTCGCTAAGTGTGACGGGGCCATAAGTCCCAAATCTGTTACATCAGCACTGAAGAAGCACACTACAACAGTATTAGGTCTTTTAATAGTCCTTTGCTGTCTGCTTTGAGAGGGCCTTTCACTACCCAATAAAGGTATATCATGGCCAGCCTCTATATTTTATGATGCCCATTATAGCATCCCTGATTCTCTGTGCTACACCATTTAATCGGATTGCTGCTGAGCACTATGAGGAAGCCTGCAATGCCGCTACTGACACAACTAGCACACTCAATGAATGTGTGCAGTATGTGTGAAATGCTGCAGGGCATATTTTTTTTTTTTTACTGATCATGCAAATTGCATTGGAGATTTTTTAAATTTGCATGGAACCGCGGTTTTCATCAAATTAGACTCTAATTCCAACCACGGTGGATCAATCTACTTACAGTGCCTACAAGTAGTATTCAACCCCCTGCAGATTTAGCTGGTTTGATAAGATGCAAATAAGTTAGAGCCTTCAAACTGCAAACGAGAGTAGGTTTTATGAACAGAAGCATAAATCTTACAAACCAAAAAGTTATGTTGCTCAGTTGAATTTTATTAAAATTTAAACTTAAAAGTGTGGGTCAATTATTATACAACCCCTATGTTTAATATTTTGTGGAATAACCCTTGTTTGCAATTACAGCTAATAATCGTCTTTTATAAGACCTGATCAGGCCGGCACAGGTCTGTGGAGTTATCTTGGCCCACTCCTCCATGCAGATCTTCTCCAAGTTATCTTGGTTCTTTGGGTGTCTCATGTGGACTTTATTCTTGAGCTCCTTCCACAAGTTTTCAATTGGGTTAAGGTCAGGAGACTGACTAGGCCACTCCAACACCTTGACTTTTTCCCTCTTGAACCAGGCCTTGGTTTTCTTGGCTGTGTGCTTTGGGTCGTTGTCTTGTTGGAAGATGAAATTATGACCCATCTTAAGATCCTTGATGGAGGAGCGGAGGTTCTTGGCCAAAATCTCCAGGTAGGCCGTGCTATCCATCTTCCCATGGATGCAGACCAGATGGCCAGGCCCCTTGGCTGAGAAACAGCCCCACAGCATGATGCTGCCACCACCATGCTTGACTGTAGGGATGGTATTCTTGGGGTCGTATGCAGTGCCATCCAGTCTCCAAACGTCACGTGTGTGGTTGGCACCAAAGATCTCGATCTTGGTCTCATCAGACCATAGAACCTTGAACCAGTCTGTCTCAGAGTCCTCCAAGTGATCATGAGCAAACTGTAGATGAGCCTTGACATGACGCTTTGAAAGTAAAGGTACCATACAGGCTCGTCTGGAACGGAGACCATTGCGGTGGAGTACGTTACTTATGGTATTGACTGAAACCAATGTCCCCACTGCCATGAGATCTTCCCGGAGCTCCTTCCTTGTTGTCCTTGGGTTAGCCTGGACTCTTTGCACAAGACTGGCCTCGGCACGGGAGGACACTTTCAAAGGCTGTCCAGGCCGTGGAAGGCTAACAGTTCCATAAGCCTTCCACTTATGGATGATGCTCCCAACAGTGGAGACAGGTAGGCCCAACTCCTTGGAAAGGGTTTTGTACCCCTTGCCAGCCTTGTGACCCTCCACGATCTTGTCTCTGATGGCCTTGGAATGCTACCTTGTCTTTCCCATGTTGACCATGTCTGAGTGCTGTTCACAAGTTTGGGGAGGGTCTTAAATAGTAAGAAAAGTCTGGCAAAAGAGATCTTTAATCCACACATGTGAAGCTCATTTTTCTTGGTGCCTGAACTACTTCTTAATACTTTAGGGGGACCAAACAGAATTCTTATGGTTTGAGGGGTTGAATAATAAATGACACTCTGAATTAACTTTTAAAAAAAAAAAAATTTGCTGCAGTGCATTTCCCACTTCCAAGCTGATCTACAGTACAAATGTCACAATGCCAAGTTAATTCCGCATGTGTCAACCAGCTAAATCTGCAGGGGGTTGAATACTACTTGTAGGCACTGTATCTCTCATTATATGTAAATTTGCAAAAAAAATCTGTCTATATTTGTCTCTACTGATTGAAGCAAAAAGACAGATGCCAAACAGGCATGCCCTTTTTAGATATTGATATGTGTGGTAATGCTTTATCCCTTGCCATTGACTTTTTTATTTTACTGGAGGTACATTTTTCACACTTTATATTTAAATTTTTGTGATTTGTCCTTACCTTCCCATCATTTACCCCTCTATCAGGGTTGGCACTATATTTAGTTAGGGAATACACAATTTAATAAGATAACAGGCTGCACACAATAAAGGAGGATTAGGGATATAAAGCAATGCTAGACAAATTAGGAAGTATACTGTATATAATAAGATGATCACCTATACCTAGTAACGGAGGACAATATGTTTGAAGTTATGGTAATATTCATAATAAGGTTGGACACTCATAAGGGACATGGAGAAACATAAAGTAGAACACTGTAAAAAAAAGGACAGCATAAAAAAGGAAGACACTATGCAAAAATCGACAATGCTATGCATAATAAGGGAGGACAATGTATATATTAAGAGACAATGTTATTCATAGTAAGAAAGGCCAATAAGGAGACCTACTCCTAAACATCATGACAACTTCTTTCAGACTGGTGTCTGTAGAATTTACTACAAATTACTTTTGCTCCAAGCTTTTTTAGCAGATATTGGCAACCCTGAAAAACATTGTCACACAAATAATCCCCTTGAATTAAAAATGCCACACACTGTGCCATTGAATGTAAAATTGCAACACAATACCCCAAAAATATATAATTATCCACCGCTATTTAAAATATATAAAGTAATTAGCCATCACTATGTAACTCCCCTATTAACTATACATTAATTAGCCACTGTGCACCCTCACCCCTGCATGAAAAATATACATTTAATTAGCTACTGTGTGCTCTAACCTCATTCAAATGTAATTGAATGGCTTTCTGCAATACTGTTCCAATTCTTAATTATGTCCACTTCTTGAAAGGATATTGGGTCCTTGATAGGAAATTTTGTTTAATAAATAGTATGCAGTTTTTTACTAAAAATCATTTTTGCAATTGGATTTAATTGACTGAATTAAAAAAGGTTGCCCTCTATTTTCTGTGTTGCATTATCTGTTGCTGTTTGCAGAATGAGGAAACTGAGAATCCATCAGTGAGCTTGTTCTAGAGTGTTAATAACTCACCTTTGCTTCTCTGAGTGCCTAATTTATGACCTCAAAGTCTAGTTCAACTTAAATGTCATAATTCAGGTAGGAGGAGATCAGAAGAAAGAAGAAAAAAGTTAAACACTCACTCATCCATACAATCTTACTGATGGTTTCTAAGTTATCTTACAGTATTTTGCAGCCAGCAATAGACAATTCTACACAGAAGCTATAAAAGGTAAACTGTGCAATTTTTCTTGAATGCTAGTGGAAATAATTGCTAGTCAAAAATGCATACATTTAAGTAAAGCAACTTTTTTTAAGAAAAAGTTACAGTTGTACATAGCAGACAGAGGTGATACAAAAAGCAATTCTCTGCTTCCTGCTTTGTGGCACTACACTAACAATGACATTCCCGATTATATATTCTGCCATTGGCTCCACTGGAAGGAGACCATTATCTGGTGTCCTTATTCACTCTTGTATTTAAGCTAGTAGTAAATTACAGTAGTGTTCAAAATAATAGCAGCGTGTTCAAAAACATGAGTTAAGCACAAAATCTTTATACTAGTTTTTTGGAACACTGTTTTCTAATTCCAAACATGAAGAGAAATGTATATAATTTTTAACTACTTTACAGAAAAGAATAAAAAATGAACATTGGGCTGTTCTAAAAGAGAGCAATGTCTTCATTTGTCTTTACAAACTCACTATATGTACTCTTTTTTGAGGATTTAGCATTCGTGTGAATCACTAACCTAATATTTAGTTGCTTACCCACAGTTGTCTAGAACTGCTTCAAATCTATGTTGCATAGAGTCAACCAACTTCTGGCACCTGTCAACTGTTATTTCAGCCCAGGATGCTTTGACTACATCCCACAATCTTTTGGCATTTGTTGACTTTGCCTCAGAAACGACATTTTTGATTTCACCCCACAAGTGTTCTATCGGATTAAGGTCCGGGGATTGGGCGGGCCTCTCTATAACCTCAATTTTGTTGGACTGGAACCAAGATTTTACTTGTGTACTGGTGTGTTGAGGGTCATCATCTTGTTTAAACACCCATTTCAAGGGCATATCTTCTTCAGCGTAAGGCAACATGGCCTCTTCAAGTATTATAATTTAGTATATGCAAAATGTTCCATGATCCCTGGTATTCAGTAAATAGGTTTGGCACCATATTAAGAGAAACATGCCCATATCATGATGCTTACACCGTCATGCTTCACGGTCTTCAGCTTGTACTGTGGCTTGAATGCAGAGTTTAAAGGCTGTCTGATGAATGGTCTGCAGCCCTTAGACCCAAAAAGAAAAATTTTCATCTGTCCACAAAATGTTTCTCCATTTCTCTTTAGGCCAGTTGATGTGTTTCTTTTGCAAATTGTATCTGCTTCAGTACCTGTCTTTATAAACAGTGGGACTTCTTGCTAAGATATTACATTCACACAGCTGTCTTCTAACTGTCACAGTACTCACAAGTAACTTGAGACTGTCTTTGATCATCTTGGAGCTGATCATTGATGGAGCCTTTGCCATTCTGGCTATTCTTCGATCTATTCGAATGGTAGTCTTCCATGTCTCTCTGGTTTTGCTTTCTATTTTAAAGCATTGGAGATCAGCTGAACAGCCTATCATTGTCTGCATTTCTTTATAAGTTTTACCCTCTCCAATCATCTTTTTAATCAAAGTACGTTGTTCTTCTGAACAATGTCTCGTACGACCCATATTTCTCAGGCTTTCAAGGAGAAATGCATGTACAACATGTGAGGGCTTCACCCTTACATAATGGCCACCTGATTCACACTTGTTTCTTCACTTAATGATTGACCTAACTAATTGAACTCCACACTGCTATTATTTTCAACACACCCCCTTACAATTCATTATTCAAATAAACAGACTCAAAAACATGCAGATCATGAATGCGGAGTCTGTTGGTTTTCTTAGAACCTACTGCACCAAACTGTTTGACATGTGGTAATATAATTTATACCAAAAATAGTGATTAATCTGGTTAGTCATATTGGACTGTCATTATGTTGAACACTACTGTACATAGGAAGTTTCACTGTTGGTAATCCCCTCAATTAATGTTATTTTAATGCTAGTGCACTAAGGAAAAAATCTCTTAAATATATTAACTTATACAAAACACAGTGTATTTTTGTGATCATGGTGGCACCGCTGTTTTCATTAGACCAGTGTTGCATAACCTGCAGCCTATAGGACGCATGAAAACTGCTCTGCTTCTATATATATTGAACAGCTACATTTTGTCAGATTGACTATCCCTGAGACTGTACACTGCAGGACTAAAATGCAAGCTTTCCTTCCTAGTACAGTAAATGCTCATTGATTAGTTCAGGTTCCTGTCACACAACCATAACTTGAAACTGAATAACTAATAAACACTTAACTCACTACAGAGGAATTGGTTTATACACTTTCATTGTTATGTCTGTGTCACACGAGACTGCATAAAGGGATTTTGTGGTAGTTGCAGAATCCTTAGCAGGTAAAATTGACAAGAACTAGTAAAATAAAAATGTTGCATTCACAAATTGGTGGTGTCCTTGTTATTTTTACATCTTAAGCTCCCCACAGAAGCCACTTGATTTCTTCTAGCAGATACTGTATGATCTGTGGTTGTCAAAGCTTCAGCTATGAGCCACAAACTAAAACGTTCAGTTCCCATTATGCTTTACTCCAGCACTTATTAACCATCTAGTACATACTCAGACCTGTCTTGTAGTGTTAGCTTTGCTGTCTTTATTTGCCATGCATGTTTTGGATGAAAACAGTCTTTCACATATTCAGTATTTGATTTGCCCTGAAAATGGACACAAAGAGAGGGTTATGTGGTGCCTTATTGGTACAGCAAAACTGTGTAGATCAGGTTACATCACTTTATTGTAAAAGATGAATTACATGGAATTTTGTGAGTAAATCTTGAAAAAAAAATCAGAAACCCCTTTAACCCCTTAACAACATTTGCCGTACTAATACGCGTCTGTGCCCTGGGACTTAAGAGCCAGACCCGTATTAGTACGTCATGGCGATCGCGCGCGCACACAGGCTGTGCTGGCGCAATCGCCGCCGGGTGTCAGCTGATTGTCACAGCTGACACCCGGTACTATGTGCAGGGAGTGGTCCTGCACCGCTCCCAGCACATTAACCCCCGCGATGCTGCGATTGAAGTCGATCGAAGTCGATCGCGGCATTGGGGCAAGGGGAGGTGATCGCCGATACTCACCTCCTCTTCCGGCTTCCAGTGCAGTCTGCAAAGGCTTCCCGGGTGTTGCCATGACGACCCGATGTCGTCATGACAACATCCGGGTCACCAGACAGCAGGAAGATTGCTTGGACATGCGCAGTGCATCTCCAAGCAATCTTCTCACTGTGCATTTCTGACAGCTTGCATGGCATAGGGATGGTGCTGCATTCCTGTGCCATGCAGGCGATCAGAGAAAAAAAAGTGAAAGTCCCAGAGTGGGACAAAGTAATAAAGTGTATAAACTGTGTGAAAGTGGGAAAAAAAATAAAAAAAAAATTTGCAAAAATCTAAAAAAAACAAAAAAAAAAACAATAAAAGTACACATATTTGGTATCGCCGCGTCCGGAACAACCTGACCTATAAAACTGTCCCACTAGTTAACCTCTTCAGTGAACACGGTTAAAAAAAAAAAAAAAAAAAAAAAAAAAAAAAACACGAAGCAAAAAACAATGCTTTATCACCATACCGCCAAACAAAAAGTGGAATAACACGCGATCAAAAAGACGCATATAAATAAAAATGATACCGCTGAAAACGTCATTTCGTCCCGCAAAAAACAAGCTGCCAGACAGCTCCATCAGCTGAAAAATAAAAAAGTTATAGCTCTCAGAATAAAGCGATGCTAAAAAATATTTTTTTCTATAAAATAGCTTTTATTGTGTATAAGCGCCAAAACATAGAAAAATGATACAAATGTGGTACCGCTGTAAACATACTGACCCGAAGAATAAAGCTACCTCATCAATTTTACCACACGCGGAACAGAATTAAAAAAAAAAAAAAAATTCCTGAATTGTTGGTTTTTGTTTATTCTGCCTCCCAAAAATCGGAATAGAAAGCGATCAAAAAATGTCACATGCCTGAAAATGGCACCAATAACAACGTCAAGTCATCCCGCAAAAAACGAGCCGTCACATGACTGTCTGCCAAAATCTTGAAAAATTATAGCTCTCAAAATATGGCGATGCAAAAACTAGATTTTACAAAAAATGCGTCTTTTAGTGTGTGACAGCTGTCAGTCATAAAAACCCCATATGATTCTGGCATTGCTGTAATCACACCGACCCGAAGAATAAAGTCGTCTAATCACTTATACCGCACAAGGAACAGCGTCAAAAATAAACTCTTGGGTTAGGATTGGGCTAGGGTTAGGGCTGGATTTGGGGCTAGGGCTGTGCTGGGGCTAGGGTTGTGCTGGGGCTAGGGTTGTGCTGGGGCTAGGGTTGTGCTAGGGCTAGGGTTGTGCTAGGGCTAGGGTTGTGCTAGGGCTAGGGTTGTGCTAGGGCTAGGGTTGTGCTAGGGCTAGGGCTGGGGTTGGGATTTTTTTCAAAAGTAAGAAAAAAAGATGACGATATGGCGACTAGTGTTGAGAGCAAGTGCTCGCTACTTGAATTTGCATCGGGTGCTCTGGTATGCATTGAGTATCGTGGGTATTTGAGTGACATGCTCGAGTCTCTGCCCCATATGCTTCGCGGCCAAAAAACTTTACGGGGATTGCCTGCCATGCACGAGCGATCCCCGCATGTTTTTTTTTGGGTGTCTAATAACCGTGAAACATGCGGAGCAGGGACTCGAGCATGTCACTCGAGCACACGCTGACATTGGTGCATACCTGAGTACCCGATGCAAACTCAAGTAGCGAGCACTTGCGCTCAAGAATAATGACAACTTATTCAATATGATGACCTAATGTAAACAAATTCTGTGCCGTACCTCTGGGTTCAAAATGTTCACTATACACCTTAATAAATTCCTTGAGGGGTATAGTTTCCAAAATGGGGACACTTGTGGGGGAGCTCCACTGTTTAGGCACATCACGGGCTCTCCAAACGCGACATGGTGTCCGCTAACAAATTGAATGGAAAATCGGCTCAAATTGTTAGCGGACGCCATGTTGCGTTTGGAGAGCCCCTGTGTGCCCAAACATTGGAGCTCCCCCACAAGTGACCCCATTTTGGAAACTAGACCCCCCAAGTCACCTATCTAGATGCATAGTGAGCACTTGGAACCCCCAGGTGCTTCACAAATTGATTCGTAAAAATGAAAAAAAAAAAATGTTTTAATTTTTATGAATCAATATGTGAAGCACTTGGGGTTCCAAGTGCTCACTATGCATCTAGATAGGTGCCTTGGGGGGTCTAGTTTCCAAAATGGGGTCACTTGTGGGGGAGCTCCAATGTTTGGGCACACAGGGACTCTCCAAATGCAACATGATATCCGCTAACAAATTGAATGGAAAATCGGCTCAAATTGTTAGCGGACACCACATTGCGTTTGGAGAGCCCCTCTGTGCCCAAACTTTGGAGCTCCCCCACAAGTGACCCCATTTTGGAAACTAGACCCCCCCAAGGCACCTATCTAGATGCATAGTGAGCACTTGGAACCCCAGGTGCTTCACAAATTGATTCATAAAAATGAAAAAGTGTTTTTTTTTTCACTTGCCTGGCTGCCGAGTACTCCACAGTCCCAGGGGGTGCGTCACTTACAAATACTGATCTGAAATACTGATCAAATACTGAACATGTGAACGTGCCCTTATTGCGAGAAACCTCTTTGCTAGCAAAGTCCCACTCGAGATGATAGCGCGATCAGAGTGCTCCTCATTATTAATAAGCTTATTCTGTTGGAAAAAAGGAAAAGGAAAAAGCACTTATAGGGCAACACCATGTGAAAAGTGAAGGTTAATAAGGTGCCAGTGATTGGATGCTCTTAGGAGTTAGTCCACGGACTTTTCTGTGTGTTGTTGAGAATGCAACTCCTATAATCTTCTGTTTGTACAAGGTTGGAGCTGATGTTGCCTGTCCTAGTGTGAGTGGAGATACCTCAATCCAAGCTATGTATGAGTGAGTCATCATATTATTAAATAAACATATACCTATTGGTACTGAAGCTGTGTCCAAGGACTATCCTATAAGTCTTTAACCATTTTAGACATTCAAAGTTTGTAACAATGTGGTTTTCGGATTAAAAAAAAAGTTGTTTGTCTGTGCGATAAGACATTATAGAAAGCACATGTTATGCTCCAATTTGGAATTTACTTTTATATATTATCTTTATTATCATATTTGGTGCTCATTTATGGACAGTGAAATAGTAATATTATTGAATGGTATATCATAAGGGAAAAACGCAGAGGGGAGCAAAAAATCCAAATGACTGCAGATGTGAGGTTGCAGATCAACACTGTGCGGTTATCAAGTTCTTTAGAATTCGTGTACAAATGTTGCAAAGAATACACTAAGTTGTCATAAAGTGCTTAATACTATACAATGACAAGATAATACAAGCTCCAATGTGTGGGGTACATGATTTTTCCTTTAAATACTGGTATAAAAATCTGGTTAACCATTTAGATCTTTTTTCTTACCCCCTCATCTCCAACAGTTAACAGTCACCAGCTCCCTATTGTTTCTGATTCAGTTGCATTATACGTTAAACATAAGCCTTTCATAATTTATTTTAGATATACATAAATGTACAGAAGGCACAACAGTCACTAGATGTTTACAAAGGCCTGAGACTATTTTTACATTAATCAGTTTGATGATTTTAAATGTAACATCAAATAAAAGTTGCATTTCAGGTAATTGCGTACTGAAAGACTTACAGTTATCTTTCCAAATTACCTATTCATGGTCGTTTTCCCTGACATAGTATCCTGGTCTTTGAAGAAATACTAATTATGCCAGATGGCACACATTCATTGAAAACAAAGACACTTCAGCAAATTGAGATTGTGAAAACATGAAAATATAAAGGTATAAATTTGATGGATCCATGTGACTGAATTGTTCTGTCTCTCAGCGACGAAAATGCTGGCATATTTGTTTCTTTTTTTCTTCCCAATCAAGCAGAGCTTAATAAAACATGCTCTTGAGTTAATCTAAAATATAATATAAATGAATGTAGGGAGCCTCTACTATGTTTTATCTACTTTCTTGTATCAGCACTTCTCATCAAGGGACATGCATAGCTGCCAATCCCTGGCAGATTTTACAAAGCTGAAGGGGTAATGTGTATGAAACAGATGCTTCTAGACACCAGCAGCTTCAGTCATCTATACCAATATTGAGAAGAGCAAATATTTCAAAACTCTGTTTTCCACTCATTCTCTAAAGTGAATATAAATTGGATTAACTCTCAATAAAATAAAAATGAAATAAATCTCAAATAAATATATATATATATATATATATATATATATATATATAAATTATATTTATTTGGTTATTGTAGCAGTTATTAAAAATAGAAATTTGTATAAAAGTAGACAAAATATTATTAGACAGATTATAAAATATTTTTAGATATGAGTATGGAAGTTACAGTGGTATGTAAGAATTTGGGCAACCATGGTCAAAATTATTGTTAACATTTAAGCAAATTGAAGATGAAATGATCTCTCAAAGGCCTAAAGTTAAAGATGACAAATTTAATTTGTAGTTTAGGCAAAAAAAAAATATAGTATTTTTTTACATTTAAAAAATTACAAAAATAAAAAAATGGGCTGATGCAAAAGTTTGGCACCCGTGGAGATTTGTGGTTTAACATAATGGAAGCCGGGACCCAGTCAGACCTTAGGATGGAACACATCCTCCCGACAACAAGGATTGTGGGCGCTAGGTCAATCAGGGTTGCCCCCATGGTCTACAGCTCCTGCACCTCATCCTCCTCGGCCTCCTCCTCCTCTTCAGCCTCCATCTCCAAAATGACTACATCAGTCACAAGCTGGAAGCATTTCAGCACTGCCTCGGCCAAGCGGCAACAGGCTGTGCTGTAGCTAATATGCTTAGGTGACAAATCGCACAATGCTGAAGAGTTGTGGACAGCTCTGAAAGAGCAGGCAGATCTGTGGCTCACACTGCTGAACCTAAAGCCAGGCATGGTCGTGTGAGACAATTGCCAGAACCTGGTGGGGGCTCTGAGGCGAGCTCACACACATACCATGCCTGGCCCATGTGCTTATCCTCGTGGTTCAGCGGTTTCTCAAATCCTACCCGGAGCTGCTGGATATGCTTGATAAAGTAAACCGCCTGTGTGCCCATTTTAGAAAGTCATCTACAGCTTCCGACACCCTTGCCGTTTTTCAGAAGCGTTTGCAGCTTCCGGCTCACAGACTGGTGTGTGATGTCCTCACGCGTTGGGACTCTACACTGCAGATGTTGGAAAGGATTAGTGAGCAGAAGAGGGCAGTTGTTGAGTACCAGCATCAACAAGGCCGTCGGTATTCAGTTCAGACTCCACACATAAGACCTCAGGAGTGGACAAGGATGTCAGCCATATGTACCATCCTCCAAAACGTTCAGGACTCCACCAAGATGGTGAGCAGCGATAACGCCATAATTAGCGTCACCATCCAGCTTCTCTGTCTTCTGAAATGCTCTCTGCTCAGAATCAAAGAGCATGCATTGCAGGCGGAGCACGATGAGATGGAGCAAGGAACCATACAGGGTGATTACACACAGCCCAGCCTCATCTCATCCCAACGTGGATTGGGTGACAATAAGTAAGAGGAGGAGGAGGAGGAAGAACAGGAGCTAGTTTCATGAGCTATAGACGGTACTACCTGCATAACTGTCATACCCTCTGTTCAGCATGGATGGCCAGAGTACAGAGAGGAGGAGGAGGAGGTCATGGTCAGTCATCCTCTTGGTGAGGACACGGAAGTCTTGCCTGTTAGCAGTCTGGCACGCATGGCTGAGTTTCTTACGCTGCCTTTTCCATGACCCTCGCTTTTTCAAAATTTTGGGTGACAGTCATTACTGGTTGGTGACACTTCTAGATCCACGCTACAAGGAGAGCTTTATATCTCTTATCTCTGAGGTGGACAGGTCTACAAAAATAGTTCAGTACCAGAAGGCCCTTGTTGCGAAACTATTAAAAAAATTCCCATCTGAAAACACTGGCGGCAGGGGTCACAGTTCGTTGGACAACCAAGGAGTACAGGCGAGAGAGACAACTTCAATCCAGCAGAGGCAGGGGAACACTGTCAAAGTTCTGGGAGAATTTTCTCAGCCCCTCCCATCGCACAGGCCCTGAGGCAGGGGGTACTCTCACAGGTAGTGCAAAGTTTGGGAAGATGCTGAAGTAGTACCTTGCCGACCGTACCAACATCCACTGTGATTCCTCTATGCCTTATAATTATAGGGTATCCAAGCTGGATACGTGGAATGAACTTGCTCTCTATGCCTTGGAGGTCCTGGCCTGCCGTGCTGCCAGCGTTTTATCAGAGCTGGTTTTTAGTGCCGCTGGTGGAATTATAACTGATAAGCACATCCGCCAGTCAACTGAAAATGCTGACAGGCTGACTCTTCTAAAAATGAACAAGGGCTGGATTGGGCCAGACTTCTCAACACCACCGAATGATAGCAGTGTAACAAACTCAAATCCAGTGTCTTTTTTTGGGAGGTGTATTCCCATGCACCTCTTCACACCCACACATGGGTATACGCTTCCTGATTTTGGCTATTTGCTCTTGTCCTCCTCCTTCTCCTCATCTTCATCCCCCACCACCATATCACCAGTGTGACCATGGTCTGTGATGCAACAGCCACATAATTTTTTTAAGGGGTGTTTATGATGCCCGTAAAAAAAAAATTTCTACAGTATGTTCATGTATACCCCCCAGGGGTAAATGTTTGTTAGCGCATGGGCATTACAAGTATAGGAAACCAGCTCCTTTTAATGGGAACATTTTTTTATGAGGCCCTTTAAGTCTCTTCCAAGGGGCATTGGAGTACCTCCCAATTTTTTGCAGCCCTTGCATTCACTGCATAGGCCAACACTATGGGAGACCCACTTCCTAATAATTGGGAACATTTTTTCATGAGGCTCTGTACGTCTCTTGCATGGAGCATTGGAGTGCCTCCCAATTTTTGACAGCCCTTGCATTCACAGCATAGGCCAACACTATGGGAGACCCTTTCCTTTCTAATGGGAATTTGTCGTTACTGTGGCCCTGCTCTATGTGTTTTTAAATTCTTAGTGGGATTTTTCCTAAATTTGATCAGCTGTTGGACTCACTGCATACCCTATAACTGAATAGCAGACCCTCTCCTTTCTACTGGTAACATGTCGTACTCGTTATTGTGGCCCTGTTCTGTGTGTCTTTAACTTCTTAGTGGTGTTTTTCCCAAATTTTGGTCAGGCCTTGCAGTCACAACATTGGCATTACCACAATAGGAGACCCGCTCCTTTATAATGGGAACATTTTTTTTACTGAGACCCTCCTCTATGTCTCTTCAAAGGGGTATTGGGTTGCGTCTGAATTTTTGGCAGCCCTTCAGTCACTGCATATGCAATAGCAGTATAGGAGACCCACTTTTTTTAATAATGGGACAACAAAGCATAGCCGGCTGATGGCTCTCTAACAATAGCGAGGACCGACTGCTGGCCTTTTAAGAAAAGTAAGGGCTGCCTGATAGCCTTTGTGACTTTCAGAGTCCCTCCATCATAAATGAAACAGGATGTGTCTGATGATGTGTCACACACTTCATGGCCAGATAAGGTTGTAAAATGTTAAAATGACATTTCCCAGTGAATGCATTTGTCTTGGTTGAAAGCAATGCAAAAGTGCAAAAGCGCATCAAAAACGCTACGTGTGAACATAGCCCAAGGTGTGGAGGAGTATTTTTGGCTATTTATTTTGCCTTATATACAAGTCATTACCGTGGAAAGGATGATCCTTAACATATTTCCCAGGAAAATCCATTTTGGATTCGTTTTTGTATTATTTATTGTGAGTCGGTAAAAGTGGCGTAATACCTCTGACAACATTGTTGACAGCAGTGACCTGGGAGTCAGAAATGCTTCCACGGGTCTTCCCCATGTTGTTCCCGTGTCATTTGAGCACTGTTCCCATCAATTTAGGCAATTTTTAGGCCCTCTGCAGACCGCCGGAAGGAGCCGCCTGAAAAATGCTCGAGTTTCCCATAGACTTACATTGGGCTCGTTGCTCGGGTCGAGCACCCGAGCATTTTAGTGCCCGCCCATCACTACTGCCTTGCACTCTGAAAATGGTGGAGTGCCACAAAGCAGGAGAAGGCTATAAAAAGATAGCAAAGCGTTTTCATTTTGCCCTTTACTTAATTTGAAATGTAATTATGAAAAGGCAGTTAACAGAAACAGTGAAGGTCGAGATAAGGTCTGGAAGACCAATCAAAATGCCAATGAGAACTTCTCATTGGATTGCTAGAGATGCAATTCAGAACTCCCGCTTGACTGCAAAAGGCCTTAAGAAATATGTAGCATATGTGGTACATAGTTCTACTGTTCAGAGACACCTGCACAAATATGGCCTTCACGGAAGAGTCATCAGAAGAAAACCTCTCCTGCATTCTGACCATAACATTAAGCGTCAGAAGTATGAAAAATAACATTTAAGCAAGTCTTATGCATTTTAGAAACAAATCCTGTGAACCGACGAGGTTAAAAAAATAACTTTTTGACCACAATGATCAAAGGTATGTGTGGAGAAAAAAGAGCTCAGAATTTCAGGAAAAGAACATCTCGCCAACCATTAAGCATGGGGGTAAATCAATCATGGTTTGGGGTTGTGTTGCAGCCTATGGCACGGGGAACATTTCACAGGTAGAATGGATTCAATGAAATTTCAACAAATTCTTGATGGAAACATAACACCATCATTATAAGAGCTTAAGTAAAAAAGAGGATGGCTTCTACAAATGGATAATGATCCTAAACAAACTAGCTCAAAAGGCGCAAGCAGAAGGTTTTACTATGGCCCTCACAGTCCCTTGATCTGAATGTCATTGAAAATCTGTGGCTAAAGCTCAAAAAAGCTGTGCATGGAAGATGACCCAGGAATCTCACACAGAATTTTCCAAGGAAGAATTGATGAAAATCGATCAAACAAGAATTGAAAGACTCTTAGCTGTCTACAAAAAGTGTTTACAAGCTGTGATACTTTCAAAAGGAGATGCTACTAGGTGCTAACCATCCAGGGTCCCCAAACGTTTGCATAGGCCCATTTTCCTTTTGGTAAGTTTTAAAAATGGAAAAGATGAAAAAAAAATAATTTTGCCTAAAATAAAAAGTAAATGTGTCATCTTTAACTTTAGCCCTTTTAGAGATCATTTCATCTTCAACTTGTTTAACTGTTCACAATACTACTAGCGCTTAAAAGAGAAATCACTAGAAATATCATTGCACTTCTCTTGAGTAGGCTTGCAGATCCACCAACAGGTGGAAGATATTATTGCAAATTTACAGCCGATTTTTTAACCTGTCCATGTGTATTGGAATATTTAGAAATTTTTGAATTCAATCTTTTCTAAATATGGCCTTTTATCTTTGTGCAGTAGGTATACCCATTGCTTGACATTAAAATTGCTACACCAAGAAGGAAAAGTCATGGAGATGGAAATCGAAATCACAGAAACGATAGACATGTTTCTGATATGCAAATGATAAAAAAATAGAAACAAAATTTTCAAAATATCTCAATTTATTTAATATTAAGTATGAGCAGAAAACAATTAATACACACTTCACACTTGGGCATGCTATCAATGAGGTTATTAATGGTTTTTAAAGGAATGTTCTGCCACGCAGAATGCTCTTTGGCACGCATGTTTAGGCCATGTAGGCTGCTCGTAGAAGCAAAAGCACTAGGAAGCCTGGCATTGTCGTGTTGCAAAACGGCTCCTGGTACTCTAAGGAGAAATTGCTGTACTATGGTCATTCTGTGCCCTACGTGAAATTAGACATCACATACGAAGCCTAGAGTGTCAAACAGTGTTAACACAAATTGCATATATGTTGCCTCGTACATGCACTAAACCTTTGATTTAGACAATTATTGCGATGCTAACTGTTACTTGACAACAACATAGCAGTATAGGGTGCAAGACAAGATTAAAAATCATATGTCTGGCTAAAAATAGAAGCAATAAAAAAAAAATCCATACTGTAGCTATAAAAGTGTACTGTGTCTTCCATTTATTATTTCCCTACTGAGTCCCATCATTTTTCTACAAAAAAAACAAAGAAATTAAAAACTGTGTCGGAAAATCATTCCATGATAAAACAAATGCCAGTCGTACGTGTGTGAGGATGAGATATGGCGCTGCTATAAATGACTCCGACCATGATATAGTACCAAACTTCTTTTAACATCTTGCAATAAATAACAGCATTTCACTTCCAAACAAAGTATGGGCCATGACAGCCCAAAAAAAAACACAAGATACAATTTATTCAGCATGAGAGATCCCAAGTGCCCGCTTCACGGACAGGAGAACGAACTATCCCCAGACTGTACCACTCCCACCCTTATCCAGTACTGGGCCTACCCGTATTTCTACCATGACTGTGACACGTGGTTCTCTCAGGAATACAATCTCACACCCTCCCCCCCGCCTAAATTGCAAAAGATTTCGGGTACCCTGTTTTCCCCTTGTATTATATATATTTACACGATTAATCACTCGTATCAACACATTTAGACAGTACACTGTCCTCTTTGCGAGCGCTCAGAGCGGACGACCTGACAGAATATCCTGAAACAGAAAACTGAACTTGTTATTCTGATGTCCAGCCAGAAGATTTAATCAGCTTCCTAGGTCACTGAATTCTCTGGTACATGTGTAGGTGAAGATTCAGATTAGTCCCATTAATATTTTGCAGTGCTCTCCTATGGCATTCATGTTCAGAGTTTAGAAATACTGGAACTCATACAGCCTCCATCAGTCCATCTGTAATCTCAGTTACAGGAATGTCCTTTGAGATGCTGCAAATCCCATCTAACTCTCCCTACCTATCTAAACAGTAGGTAACATAGTTTTAGTTTTAAGGTTGAAGGAAGACTAAGTCCATCTAGTTCAACCCATAGCTTAACTTGTTGATTCAGAGGAAGGCAAAAAAAAACCCATGTGGCAAACATCAAGCTCCACATTGGGGAAAAAAATTCCTTCCCGACTCCATACGACAATCAGACTAGTTCCCTGGATCAATACCCTATCAAGGAACCTAGTATTTATAACCTGTAATATTATACTTTTCAAGAAAGGCATCCATGCCCTTCTTAAATTTTAACAGTGAATCACTCATAACATCATGCGGCAGAGAGTTCCATAGTCTCACTGCTCTTACAGTAAAGAATCCCCGTCTGTGATTATGTTTAAACCTTCTTTCCTCCAGACGCAGAAGATGCCCCCTTGTCCCCATCTCTGGCCTCAGAGTAAAAAGATCAGTAGACAGGTCTTTGTACTGTCCCCTCATATACTTGTACATAGTAATAAGATCACCCCTAAGCCTTCTTTTTTCCACAGTAAATAACCCCAAGTGTAATAACCTGTCTTGGTATTGCAGACCCCCCAGTCCTCTAATAACCTTGGTCGCTCTTCTCTGCACCCGCTCTAGTTCAGCTATGTCTTTCTTATACACCGGAGACCAGAACTGTACACAGTATTCTAAGTGTGGTCGCACTAATGACTTGTAGAGAGGTAAAATTATGTTCTCCTCATGAGCATCTATGCCTCTTTTAATGCAACCCATTATTTTATTTGCCTTTGCAGCAGCAGCCTGACACTGGCCACTAAACGTGAGCTTGTCGCCCACCAATACACCCAGGTGACCGGTCCAACATCAAAGTTTACTCACGGAGCCACTTTCACTGGATCACACCATCCAATTTGGATCACTTCAGACTCCCAAATCTCCATTTTGTAAGGGGTGCAGGGTGGTAGTAGTGTCGAGGGATTGCTGTGGTATTATATTCTCACCCTGACCGCCCAAAAATACAAGATAATGTCCGTGTTGTATTGTGCTTTGCATGTTGTGTAAAACACTTACAGTTTTTAGCTCCTCTTCCATCTTCTTTAGGATACCAGCCGTTGGAGGCAAGCAATCATTGTCACACACAGTCTCTTTTATATAACATAACTTTACTTAACTCCTTTTGTTGCTCAATTCTAGTCACATTTGGTTACATTTGTCATCCTCTCTGCTTTCCCTTTTGGTCCTATCTTAAGAGTTAGTTTCTCCGGTACCGCAGCTTTCCAGAACACGGTCCTTCTCTCCTCAGGTATGTCCCCGTCCGCTCTCCCCTCTTTGGGAGTAGTGAAGGCTAGCTCCATCAGTCCTTCTACAGGCCTTGGACGTTTAGGGAATTTTCCTCAGAGTTTACCGCTTCAACGTTCCCCAAGCTGCCTAACTCTTTCTATCATCTACCGTCGGTATCCTTATTGACCTTCAGCCCCAAGGGCCCCGAGCTTCTCCTCAGTGTTTCTCCAGCACATACCCTAATGTTACCAACAGCAACAACGGTTCTGACTGAACTGATTCCTGACAGGAATAACCATTGCTCTCTTTGGCCCAAACCACTCCCCCTTTTTCAACTGGACCAATCATCAACAGTCTCTGTCGGTTGATGGGCAAACTAGTCCGTTACTACCCCGGCTCCTTCTACACTGGAGCCAATACTAAATATATTAACTATTTCTATCCTAAACTATTGTGCCCACCACTGCACTGTACCCAATTCCTAATCTAATATACATCCACTCCTAACATATACTGTCCCTGTAACTAACATTAGACAATAGGTATTTACATATTTATATATAAACACAGAGTAGAACAATACATTCACAAAAGGGAAAGAGGCGCATGACCGTCTCGGTCACCCTCTTACATCAGAATAGTGCAAAGATAGAGATAGATATGATGTAAATGGATGGCTGATTTACACATATTATAATGCATCCTGGTGTTGTGAAACTATCTATCTTTATAGATATAAATGGTCTTTGCAAAGTTTGCAAAACCTTTACCACATAAAAATCATTATTTTTTGCAAGACATTTTATTCCAGTACGTGCCACATGGACAAGACACGGACGGCACATGGATGCCAAAAGAATGATGCACACGTACTCACAGATGGCACACGGATGTACACAAGTACCGTATTTTTCGGACTATAAGACACACCGGACCATAAGACACACCTAGATTTTAGAGGAGGAAAATAGAAAAAAATTGAAGCAAAAAATGTGGTCATGGTGCACTGTTATTGGGGATGGGATCTGCTGCTGACACTAGTATAGGAGTAATGCCCCCCAATTCTGTTAATATCCTCCATCCTAGTATATATGGCCTTTCCTTCCTTGTATACATGGCCCTCATCACCATTCTGGTATACATGGCACCCCAATCCACCATCCTGGTATGCATGGCACCCCAACCCACCATCCTGGTATACATGGCATCCCCTGATCCCCATCCTGGTATGCATAGCTCCCCTCATCCTGGTATGCATGGCACCCCTCATCTCTCATCCTCTTCCTGGTATGCATGGCCACCCTTATCCCGCTTCCTGGTATGCATGGCACCCTTCATCTCTCATCCCTCTTCCTGGTTTGCATGGTCATCCTGATCCCTCTTCCTGGTATGTAAGGACCCCCTCATCCCTCTTCCTGGTATGTAAGGTCCCCCTCATCCCTCTTCCTGGTATGTAAGGTCCTCCTCATCCCTCTTCCTGGTATGTAAGGTCCCCCTCATCCCATGCTGCACACAAAAAAAATAAACACTAGTTCTACTCACCTTTCTTCCCTGTGTTCCAGCGCTGTGTCCTCCTCTGTAGCCAGCACTGATCTCAGTGTGAGCTGCGCATGGCGATGACACCATGTGCTCTAACACAGAGATGCTGTGCCAGCAGAGTCACTGCTCCCCACGCCTGGACTGTGTGCATGCACACTGTACCACAGTGTGGCTCCTGCAGCAGCCGGCGGTCAGCATGCCCGCTATTAAAGTTCATGAATATTCATTACAACCCACTCCCATGGGAGTGGTGAATATTCATGGCCTTTAATAAGCGGGGACGCTGACCGCCGGCTGCTGCAGGAACAGCGCTGTGATACAGTATGTATGCTTGTTGTGGGGTGGTCTGAGTGATCAGTGTATATGGGGTCTATATATGGGAAGTGCCACCTGTCCCTGCCGTACATGCGGTGATCTATATACAGGGAGTGCCGCCTATCTCTGCTGTACATGCGGTGATCTATATAGGGGGATATGGATTTACTCTCCATCGTCACATGTGGCCATGACACCATAAAATAGTGCTCCCCTTTTTTGATCAGGACACTTGGAAATGCTGGTCGGTCTGCAGCTTTCTTTGAACCGGCTTTTTGCCATGCGTGACAATAGCAGGACCAAGGGGCAATCAGTTTATTAAAGTCCATGAATATTATATACAACCCACTCCCATGGGTTGTAGTGAATATTTATGGACTTTAATAGAGGGCACGCTGCCCGTGTGAATTTCAGCTATAGGTTGATATCCTTATAAGAACAGCAATTTTACTATGTACTGCAGTACTATGGATCACAGGTTCAGGGTCTCCAAGTTTAATAAGAAAGTAAAAATGAAAATTAAGTAAAAATTAAAAATGTAACATGTTAGATATTGAATTTCAAAAAAGTCAGATTTTTTGGTCATACCATGTCCATAAAAAATGCAATAAAATCCAATGAAAACATCATATATACCCAGTCATGGTATCAATGAAAATATCAACTCAGGGATCAAAAACAAGCCCTTACATAGCTTCATTAACAGAAAAGTATAAAAAAGTTAAAGGTCTCAAAAAAATTAGCAAATAATTTTTTTTAATTCAGATTTTTTTTACCTCACTAAAATAATAAAAAAAAGCTGGACAAGTTTGTCATCATACTGACCTGGAAATTCTTCTTGCTATGTATGTTTTCTGCAGAATGAACTCCATAAAAACAAACAAAATATTATGGTATTTTGGGTAAATGTTTTTCACTGCTCTCGGCCAGTGTATTTTTTCACTGCCCTTGGATTTTTTTCTAGTACATTATGTAAAACAAATGGTGCTAGTCAAAACATGTCTTAAAAAAAAGAAGCCCCACACAGCTATATCAATGGAAATAGAAAAAAAGTTGTTGCTCTTACAATGGGAGGGAAAACAAAAGCCCCCAAAAAACTAATTTCCTGGTCATTGAAGGGTTTCAAGCTCACTGCTCCTATGTGTCCAGACTTCCTTATTACAGGGGGCAGATGCTCTTGCTTGATCAACAGTTTGAACCAACGGCATCAATGGACACTGGGCAGAACTATGCATTCCTATATAAGTCACTGAAGCGGTTCGTGATTGAATCCAAAAATGCATTCCAGCAATCCTGGACAGCTTCAAAGCAGTGGTTACAATTTTATAGAAAATTGCTTCTAAGCACTGTTCAGCCAATGCCATTATACCACAGTGGTGGCCGAACACCTTGACAGCGAGCAGTAAACAAAAAAATTAATTTGACAATAGTATGGGATCTGATGGAAGTTTTAATAAATAGTAATTAACAAAAGTTCTTGTTTATACAGGCACTTTCCAACAATATTGAAGATGTTAAAAACTCTTTAGCAGGATCATATTATAAAGACAGTAAAAATATATCCTGCTTTTTGACTTGCAGTCACTAGGAAAAAATATTGACAACTTATAGAAAAGAGTTTATTGCATTTGTGAGCGTGAGACTGCCATGTCTCTTCACCAAATGTGCCATATTTGTATGTGTTGCTTTGTAAATACCCCTGTGGTCTTATAGTAAGATGCTGCTTCGAGATGAACAGATCTTTTGAAATTTCTATTCATCGAATTTAAATAAAAATTTTGATTTGCAGCAAATAAATTTGCTTAAACCTTAATACTGGAAATCTTGTAATTGAATAAAGAATACACATGTGGGAGAGGAAAGAAAGAAAGAACCCTGCTGACCATAGTAGCTGACACTCTACATTAGAGACTTACCCAGTGACTCTGGAGATGGAGAATGACTCCGCCTTACAAGCTGTTCTCCGTTTGTAATCGCTGAGCTGTGACGGGCCGGTACTGGTCACTACTGTACAAGGCATGATAATCCATAAGATGCAATAGCTACAGGGCATTATGGGGAGGCCAGCGAGGCTATGCACAATGACATTAGCCTGCTCTCTAGTGCTTCAGCAGTGTGGGAAATTATGCTGGAAAAGTTTTTTTTTCTGTAAACTATGAATCGAATCTCAAAATGTTCTAACTTGCGTGAGGCCACGAATTTTCAGGAAATTTGACTCACATTTGATCCTCCAATAATCAATCCCCTCATCTTTAATGCTGCCTTTATTTTACTTTTTATTTTTAAAGTTACATCTGCAGATCCCATGATAGCTGGAAATAAACTGTGTAAACAGATAGGGCCAGAGTGCTCTTTACACTGTTTAGAAGCTTTTCCCATGTACTGCAGCTCAGCATGCATTGATTGTAATGAGTGCTAAGCTGTGATACCCAGTGCTAGGTCTGTAATGCAGAAGCAAATAAGCACAAAAAAGGCAGAGTTCTGATGGGGAATAAAAAGGATGGGGCAACAGAAAGTGTCTGAGGAGGCAAGGTGGGTTTACTGTGGATATGCAGCAGTGCTGTTCGGGTTAAGGCAAGACAATAGGTGACAGAACTCAGTGAGAAGAGATTGAAGAAACTGTAAGTGGTAGGTGCAATAGAGAAGGTAAGGAGGAAACCGTACCTTTTTTCTTTGACAGCCTGCTATTTGAATTGTGATCAGCCGGGGATCCTAATTCCATGCATTTATGCATGTTATGAAATTATATATCTCTGGTTTGACGCTGAGTCACTTTTCACGGCCAGGCCTTGAGACGGGATAGTCAAAGAGTCCGAAGTCAAAGCCAGGAGGGTATGTCATAAACAGAGGGAAGAGGCAAAGGCGTAGTCAGGTACCATAGATCAGACCGTTCCGTAGATCAGAATACCAGGAGGAAAGCAGATCAGAGCAGGAGGGGTTAAACAGACGGATGGTCAGAACAATGTCCAAGGTCAGGCAACAGAAGATCAATAAACAGAACTCAAGGCACAGAGAACAAACCACACACTAACTGAATGTACGTCTGCCAGAGATCTGGGACAAACTGCTCAGTTATGTAGCCAGTAGAGATGAGCGTTGTTCTACTCGAACTGTTCGCCAATCTCAAATTCGAGCTGTTTTGGGCGGTGTTCGAGCCGTTCGGCGAACACGAACAATTTGAGAAAAATTTGGCTGTTCGAGGTTATGTTCGATAACTGTTCGTGCACCAAAATCATAACTGGATTTTTTCTCAGTAATGATGAAAATTAATGTTAATACGCAGTTTGAGTGTACAGCGGGGCGGGGGGAGGGGCAGGGGATGGATCTCTGCAGGAACAATGAAGATCTCCATTTTTTTTTCTCTTTCCCGCATTTACAGTGGGGAGGTGCAATCTGTCAGCCTATCAGCAGCGCACACACGGAGCTTTTTTTCACACAAGCAAGGGCATGTGTCATTGGCAGTGTATGTCACATGTCCTTGCCCTATAAGACCAAGCCATTTTCCCCGTCGCCACCATTTTCTCACTGCTGCAGCTGCGTGTTAGACGGCACCGCTGTTGCTGTGTGCGCTATACCTTGTTAATTTCAAGCCAATTTTCGCACAAATCTACAGATAGCTTGGGAGTAGGGAATAGTTGTGATTGCAGTCCTTTTAAGGACTAGGTTACAGCATTTCCTACGACTTTTATCAGGCAGGTAAAAGTTGAATATTCAGGTTGCAAACTGAATATATTTTTTTCTGCATCTACCTCTGAAAAAATATTGGGCTTCTAGCTGTGTGTGGGACTTGTTGTATTAGTCCATCTATACTGACCTCCATCAGGTTGCAAACTGAATATATTTTTTTCTGCATCTACCTCTGAAAAAATATTGGGCTTCTAGCTCTGTGTGGGACTTGTTCTATTAATCCATCTATACAGACTTCCATCAGGTTGCAAACTGAATATATTTTTTTCTGCATCTACCTCTGAAAAAATATTGGGCTTCTAGCTGTGTGTGGGACTTGTTCTATTAATCCATCTATACAGACCTCCATCAGGTTGCAAACTGAATATATTTTTTTCTGCATCTACCTCTGAAAAAATATTTGGCCTTCTAGCAGTGTGTGGGACTTTCTCTATTAGTTCATCTATACTGACCTCCATCAGGTTGCAAATTAAAAATAATTTTTATCTGCATCTAGCTCTGAAAAAATATTTGGCCTTCTAGCAGTGTGTGGGACTTTCTCTATTAGTCCATCTATACTGACCTCCATCAGGTTGCAAATTGAATATAATTTTTTTCTGCATCTAACCCAGCCAATAGTTTTGGCCTAATACCACAGTTTGGCCACTCAGCTCTGCTCGGTTCCCATCCATTGTTTTTTTGTGCAAACAATTCCAGAGTTGTTAATTAGTTAACCACCAAAATGAGTGGAAAAAGGCCTGCTGCTGGTGGAAAGGGGAATAGGCGTGTTGGGAAGGGGAAAAAAGGTTGTGTCCGTGGGGTAGGTGTTAAAGCAACAGTAACATCTGCAGAAGAAAGACCATCTTCCAGCCAAACTAAAATGTCTACTTCTTTTAGCGGACAATGTGATAAGATCCCTTCCTTACGGCCACGCCAATCGCTACAAATTCCAGATGAGGCACAAAAACAGCATGTGCTTCAACGGATATCAAGTGCTCCTTTAAGTGGGCTCTCCTCCACATCAACTTCAACATCACAAATACTCCAGTCCTCAAAGGTGTCACCCCAATCGCACTTGCTTCCTAACAACTCCCAAACCTCCAGCTGCCCGTCTGAGTATGAGGTAGAACAGATGGTTGAGTCTGCAGAGCTGTTTACTCATACTATAGCCTGGGAATCAGAGGTCGACTCCAGCGCTTCTGTGAATCCAGACGAGGAAATGATCTGCACTGATGCCCAGAATCTTTATGAGTCGGATCCAGGACCAGATGCAGAAGGTTCTGACCATAATGTAGACCCTCATTCCCAAACTGTAACTCCTGTTGGTGGAGACAATGAGGAAGACGATGATAAGACTCAAATACCTGATTGGAGCGACAACTTTAGTTTTTTGTCAGGGCAGGAACAGGTTGGCTCTGAGGACGACGGGTGTGATAATGCACAGGGTGATGATGATGAGTTTGGAGATCCCACTTACTGTCAACCCACAGTCAGCCAAGAGATGAGGTCAGCAGAGGAGGTGGAGGAAGATGCTAGTGACGACGAGGTCAGGTTGCGCCTTCCTGGACAGAGACGTAGTACTGGAAGCACGTCAACAACTGCATCCTCAAACACAACTCTGCCTCTCACCACAAGTCGTGGTGGCTCTTCAGGTCGCATGGGTGCTAAGCCTTGCATAGCCTGGGCATTTTTTCAGATCAATAAAGATGACCCAACTCGTGTTATCTGTAACATTTGTCAGCAAAAGCTAAGTAGAGGCCAAAAACTACATAGTTTGAGTACTTCATGCATGAACCGGCACATGGACATGAAGCATCAGTTGCAGTGGGAAGCTCAGTGTGCTACAATGCGGCCTAGCCGGCCGGGCCAACCACCGTCTGCCATATCTTGTGCATCCGCGGCCTCTTCATCCTCTGTGACTGGGGGGACAGCAGTCACACCTGTTTTGGGGCGCAGACCTGCCACCTCTTTACCCGCAACAGCCAGCGTGATTGGCAGGTCATCATTTTCTTTGGAGGTGGTAACACCAGCTGGTGTTGAGCGCTGTCCTACATCGATAGCACCACCTTTGGATCAAGGCAACCTAACATGTCCGCCTGCATCTTCCTCACAGACCGGCAGTTTGCCGGGGACACCCTTATCAACCCCGTCTAAGCACAATAGCCAGCCCTCGGTCCCTCAGATGTGGACAAGTAAAAGACCATTTCCTCCTAGCCATGAGAAAGCTAAGAGGTTGAATTTCACCATCTGCAAGTTCTTGGCTACAGAAATGCTGCCTTTCCGCCTGGTGGACACAGAGGATTTTCGAGACCTTATGTCCGTCGCAGTGCCCCAGTACCAGATGCCCAGTCGGCACTACTTCTCAAAGAAAGGTGTGCCTGCGCTCCACCAGCATGTCGCACACAACATCACCGCTTCTTTGAGAAACTCTGTGTGTGACAGGGTGCATTTCACCACAGACACTTGGACGAGTAGGCATGGACAGGGGCGTTACATGTCGCTGACTGGGCACTGGGTAACTATGGTGACAGAAGGACAAGGGGCTGCTGTCCAAGTCTTGCCGTCCCCACGAGTTGTGCGTCAATCCTCTTTATGTCAAAGTTCCTCCACTGCTTCTGCCTCCTCAACCTCCTCTCGGTCTTCCACCTGCACCCAAAGCCTGTCTGGTCATGCCACAAGCTTTGTAACTGCGCAGAAGGGATCCTGCACACCTCCTTACTATGCTGGCAGTAGGGCTCAACGTCATCAGGCGGTTTTTACATTGAAATGTCTGGGAAATGTGAGTCACACAGCTGAGGAGTTGTGGTCAGCTCTGGAGAACCAATTTCATGAATGGTTGTCTCCACTGGACCTGAAACCAGGGAAGGCCGTGTGCGACAATGCTGCAAACCTGGGTGCGGCCCTTCGCCGGGGCAATGTCACACACGTGCCTTGTATGGCTCACGTGTTGAACCTGGTTGTCCAGCAATTTTTAACCCACTATACCAGACTAGATGGCTTTCTGCAGAGGGCACGGTCGCTGTGTGCTCACTTTCGCCGTTCGCATCCCGCAGCTCAGCGACTTACATCTCTACAGAAGTCGTTGGGCCTGCCACTTCACCGGCTAAAATGCGATGTGCCTACCCGGTGGAATTCAACTCTGCACATGTTGCAGCGACTGTGGCAGCACCGACAAGCCCTGGTGCAATACGTTCTGACGTATAGCCTGGGCCAACGAGATCCAGAGGTGGGGCAAATCACGCTGGAGGAGTGGTCTCAGATCAGGAACCTATGCACCCTTCTGCACAGTTTTGAAATGGCGACGAAGATGTTTAGTGCTGACGATGCCATTATCAGCATGACTATTCCGGTGATTTACATGCTGGAGCACATGTTAAACAGAATTCGGAGTCAGGTGGTGGCACAAGAGGAGGTGGAGGAAGTAGAGGAGGAGGAGTTGTATGCGGAAGGTCTAACATCTGCAAGGTCCAGACGGTCGGCAGCACCAAGGCGGCAGGCATGTGAGGGTGGGGGAGATGGTTTTAGCAGGGCGCATGGTAGCAGCCAAACTAGTGAGGAAGGTGCAGGAGCCCAGGAAGAAGTGGAGGACGAACTGATGGAAGACTCATCAGATGAGGGAGACCTTGATCACATTTCTGTTGTGCGAGGTTGGGGGGAGAGGACAGAGGAAGGAAGCATGATTGTTACCTCGCCACCAACACAACAGGGACTTGGTGTTTCTGGATGCGCAGCACACATCAGTGCCTTCTTGCTGCACTACCTGCAACATGACCCTCGAATTGTGAGAATTAGAAATAATCCTGACTACTGGGTTGCCACACTGTTAGATCCCCGGTACAAAAGTAAATTTGCAGAAATTATTCCTGCCATAGAAAGGGATGCACGCATGCAGGAGTATCAGCAGAGACTGTTGCAGAATCTTACATGTGCTTTTCCACAAAATACCAGTGGTGCACGTAGTGAATCTCACAGTTCCAACTTGCCAACCGTGGGACCGTCAAGTGTTCAGCACTCAAACCGTAACAGAACCACAGTATCTGCTGGTAACATCAATTTTGCGGAATCATTTCACCACTTTTTTAGCCCATCCTTTGCAAGGCCACAGGAGACAAGAAGTCTGACACATAGTCAACGCCTAGAGACGATGGTACAGGAGTATCTCCAAGTAAACATTGAAGCCACGACTGTGTCACTGGACCCTTGCTCTTTTTGGGCTTCCAATCTGGATAAATGGCCGGAGCTAGCCACTTACGCCTTGGAGATCTTGTCATGCCCCGCAGCCAGCGTTCTGTCTGAACGTGTGTTCAGCGCTGCTGGTGGTGTGCTGACAGATAAGCGCACGCGGCTCTCCACTGATAATGTAGACAGACTCACGTTCATAAAGATGAACAAATCATGGATCCGAAACGACTTTTCTACCCCTGTGTCATCCTGGGGAGAGTAAAAGCTTGATGATTGGTTAAAATCACCCTACCAACCGTTTTAAGCTTTCAAATTACTAATCATGTTTATCTGTATCTTGGCTGGAAAATAATTTGGGCTTTGTAGCAGTGTGCAGCAGTGATTCTATTAGGCCATCTATAATAAGCTCCACCAGATTTAAAATTACTAATCATATTTATCTGTATCTTGACTGGAAAATAATTTGGGCTTTGTAGCAGTGTGCAGCACTGATCCTATTAGGCCATCTATACTAAAGCTTCACCAGATTTAAAATTAATAATAATTTTTAGCTGCATCTAGCCCGGAAAATAATTTTGGGGCTCCGAGATGCGCAAGACACATAAGTGCCTTCTTGCTGCACTACCTGCAGCATGACCCTCATATTGTCAGAATTCGAAGTAATCATGACTACTGGGTTGCCACACTCTTAGATCCCCCAAACTTTTCGATCAACCTTTTCATTTTAATAAAGACCAAAAAAATGGTCATTTTTGAAATTATAAGCATTAGCAGGTTGTTAGAAACTGAAATCAAACAGTTTTCAACTCAAAACTTTATTCTAGGTGATGTTACATTTTCACACAGGACCCCTTGTTCGAAAGGAGCTTCTGAACTCTCTCGTCCATTGAATTTGTCAGGTTTTGGATGGTTTCTGCTTCAATTGTTTTGCATGAGGACAGAATACCCTCCCAGAGCTGTTGCTTAGATGTGAACTGCCTCCCGCCATCATAGACACTCCTTTTAATGATGCTCCAAAGGTTCTGAATGGGGTAGAGGTCAGGGGAGCATGGGGGTCACACCATAAGTTTGTCCCCTTTTATGCCCATATCAGCCAGAGATGCAGATGTTTTATGTGCAGCATGAGATGGTGCATTATCATGCAGAAAAATGATCTTGCTGTGAAATACACGGTTCTTCTTCTTGAACCATGGCAGGAAGTGCTGTTTGAGAAAATCCACATACGTTATGGAGTTCATCTTTAGCGCCTTCAGGGATCCTAAAGGGGCCGACAATCTCTCTCCCCATGATTCCAGCCCAAAACATTACTCCACCTCCTCCTTGTTGGCGCTGTAGCCGTGTTTGCGTGAGGTGTCCATCAACCAGCCATCCTCCACTCCATCCATCTGGACCATCGAGCGCTGCACTTCACTCATCCGTGAACAAAACAGTTTTGAAATCAGTCTTCATGTAATGTTTGGCCCACTGGAGTCGTTTCTGCTTGTGTGAAGTGGATAGAGGAGGTCGACAGGATGGCGTATGCACAGCTGCAAACCTCTGAAGGACCCTGCATCTTGTTGTTCGGGGGACGTTGGAGGCACTAGCAGCTTCAAAAACTTGTCTGCTGCTATGACAAGGCTTTTTTGCCGCTGCTCTTTCAACCTGACGTAATTGCCTGTAGGAAAGTGTCCTCAATTTGCCCTTATCAGCACGCACACGTGTGTACTGTGAATCAGCTACATACTTCTTGATTGCCAAGACACTTCATCCTGATCATCGCACAATGTTGACTGTAGTCATGCCTTGACCTAAACACTCCACAATTTGTTGCTTCTCAGCAGCCGACACATCCTTTTTCTTTCCCATTTTGGCAGAAAATGTAGGCTGCTTAATAATGTGAGACAGCCTTCTTAAGTAGTCTTGCCTTTCATTGGACACACCTGCCAAACTAATTAGCACAGGTGTCTGCAATTGCTTACAGTGATATAAAGAGCCCTGACACACATCACCATCAATGAGTTTAACTGACAAACAAACAAATTCTTCCCTTATCACTCCTAAACACTTTTTGCATAATAATTTGGAACACAGTGTACATGTGCTTTTCCACAAAACACCAGTGGTTCACGTAGTGAATCTTACAGTTCTAACTTGCCAACCGTGGTCTGTATGGAGTTGTTCAATAAAGGGCCCAAAATTAAGATAACATAGATGGGAGAGGTCTCTATGAATAGGAATTCCTAAGTATTTGATACCCTGTGAGGGCCAGGCAAAGGGAATGTTGGACTGGATGGAATCCTATATGGATTTGGGGAGGGAGACATCGAGGGCCTCAGGCTTTGCTGCATTGATTTTAAAATTTGACCATGTAACAAAGTGATCTATTTCAGCCATAACAGCATGGATGGATATATGTCATTGAGTGATATATACTAGGACATCATCAGCAAATAGAGAGCACTTGTACTCGGTGCCTCCCACCTCAATCCACCTAATATTGGGGTTATGGCGAATTGATGAGAGCAGGTGCTCCGTCACTAGGATGTATAAGAGAGGGGACAGAGAACATCCCTGCCTTGTCCCATTGGTGATTGTGAAACGTGATGAAAATGTTCTGACGCGCCCCCTGGGCCTTGGGACACCCGGAGCCGGACCCTTTTTGGTGGATGCTGGTGGTTGTAGTCTCCGTGGCGGCAACCCGGTTCCGTGGCTCAGGGCGGTCAAACTAGTGACGGAACTATTTATGTGATTTTGATGTTTAAATGTCCGACTACGCCACCCGTGGATTGCGGTCAGAGTGAACCGCCGCTCCAGGGCAGTCCGCTGAGGCTGGTGTTGTGGGTGCAGCAGAGCGTAGCATAACTCCCCACGGGAGGAGTATACCCTCAGGGCAGTGTATGCGGAGGATGGGGGTGATGGTGCAGGGCAGCAGCAGTAATGACACGGAGTCAGTGATGCAGTCCAGGGCCTTTACTCACAGTTCTTATTATCCAGACCACGTCTGCAGGTAACGGCTGCCCACGTCGTACTGTGCTCACCAGGTGAGGGGCTCAGACAACTCCCAGATAACTTTGGAGTGCTTCACAGGACCCCCTTTGTGTGTCCTTTGTCTGGCCTTTCTTACCAACCCTTCTGTCCGGCTGCCTCGGGCCTCCTCTTGGTAAACTTGGCGCCAGCTTCCCTGACCCTATGTGGTGCCTTCCTAGCGGGTGTAGCGAGGGGCTGCGCCACATAAAATGTCACAGCCTCCTGTTTCTAGCTGAGGGTCGTTTCCTGCCTCCACTAGTTTCGGGGACCGGTCTCCCCCTTTGGCCTGACCCCTCCACGCAGGTGGATTCGGGCGTGCGGTGGCGACTCGCCCGTCTGCACCCCTGAGATCCCTTCGTTCCTCGTTCCTGGAGCCTTCTCCGCTCCTCTTCCTTCCTTCTCCCTCTTCCAGGCCTGGGCCTCTATTACTAGGCCCGCCTCCGGAGCAGAGCTCATGCAGAGCCCCTGCTCCCTGCCACTTCTGCTCAGACTTCTCTGCACTGAACTAAGATGGTGCCCACCTTTTATACTCCCTTCTCAATGCACCCAGGAACTGCTTCCTCCCTGCTCCTGCACTACAGGGTTCCCCTTCCACAGTGTTCCCTCCCCCCACTCCAGCCAGGGACAGGGACTGTCGTGCCCATCTCAGGGGCATATTGGTCGCCCTGCCCCACGGCAATGTGGTGTAATGCATGCAGGTGTCGGGTCCTGATCCACACTACATCCTTACCTGAGAGTGAGATATCACACCTCTGGGTGAGTTGCAATACCTCTGTAGCAACCAAGCCCTCAGGGTGCTACAGTTCCATTTATCTTCAGCCTAGGTGACGTATTGCGATACAGGGCCGTGATTTTGGCTATAAAAGGGTCCCCTAGACCCCTACCCCAAGCTTTTTAAGAGAATCATATATGGCGTGCCAGGAGACTCTATGTAATGCTTTCTCAGCATCCAACGAGAGTATCTAATTACAAATTTTTAACTGCATCTAGCCCAGGAAATACTTTGTGCCTAGTAGCAGGGTCTGCTAGTCAGCGGATTATCCCGGCTGTTAAGCAAGCTACACCACCTGTAGTTTGGACACTTCATTTTTTCAAAGGAAATGCTTCGGGACCACGGGATACTCAGTGAAGAGCATCAGGAGGCACCCCAAGGCATAGGGGCTCAGACTGGCAGTAGGATGCCTTGCGATGGACAGCCGAGCTCGATCCTTGTAAAAGCTGTTTAACTGCAGCAGCTTTAGTGGACGCTACTGGAGCTGGAATTACGCGGCTGCTGGCATGAGACTTGCCCTCCAATAGATCCTTGTAAATGGATTTAAAGTGTATTTATTCAAATTAGAGAGACAATTTAAATTAAAAAGCTTAGAGCTGCCTCCACCACAGGGGGGCTCGCTCGACCCACCAGCGGACAGGCACCAGTATTGGGAGAGGGGGGCTGGCCGTCAGGGTTCACCGCGGCTCTGGCACAAACCCGGCGACACGGAGGTGGCACGGGCAGGAGCGGACTGAACGTGTCGGCTTCTCACTTTTTGGATTTTAGAAGGGCATGACATGCCTATATCTGTGTCTCCCCCTCCTTTTACTCCTCCACCTCTTTTCTTTTCGCATGACTATATGTACTTGTCACTTTTCCATGTGTTAGTTGTGTCTTCTGAGCAGTTTGTCAGCTTTTGGACACCTTTGAACGTGTTTTCTATGTGTTTCTATGTGTTTTTGTTTGCCTGCCATTGGTTTTAACGGTGTTCGAAGGTGTTCGACGAACAGTTCGGCGAACACACGGGTGTTCGACGAACCGAACCGAACTCGAACACTACGGGGGTGGCTCAACACTAGTAGCCAGGCATTCACCTGGGATAATGAACACCTGAAGAAAGCAAGGGGTTCCCAGTCTCAGATTGGACAGCCAAGCTGTCAAACACCACACTAAGCTATTGCACGCCCCTGTACCAGATTGGATGGTCGAGCTGTCAATCACAGTACTGACAGCTCCAGCACGCCCCTGTACAAGATTGGGCGGTCGAGCTGTCAATCACAGTACTGACAGTTCCAGCACGCCCCTGTACAAGATTGGGTGGTCGAGCTGTCAATCACAGTACTGACAGCTCCAGCACGCCCCTGTACAAGATTGGACGGTCGAGCTGTCAATCACAGTACTGACAGCTTCAGCACGCCCCTGTACAAGATTGGACGGTCGAGCTGTCAATCACAGTACTGACAGCTTCAGCACGCCCCTGTACAAGATTGGACGGTCGAGCTGTCAATCACAGTACTGACAGCTCCAGCACGCCCCTGTACAAGATTGGACGGTCGAGCTGTCAATCACAGTACTGACAGTTCCAGCACGCCCCTGTACAAGATTGGGAGGTCGAGCTGTCAATCACAGTACTGACAGCTCCAGCACGCCCCTGTACAAGATTGGACGGTCGAGCTGTCAATCACAGTACTGACAGCTTCAGCACGCCCCTGTACAAGATTGGACGGTCGAGCTGTCAATCACAGTACTGACAGCTTCAGCACGCCCCTGTACAAGATTGGATGGTCGAGCTGTCAATCACAGTACTAACAGCTCCAGCATGCCCCTGTACAAGATTGGACGGTCGAGCTGTCAATCACAGTACTGACAGCTCCAGCACGCCCCTGTACAAGATTGGACGGCTGAGCTGTCTGCAACTGTGTCCCAGACACAGTGAGGGGTGGAACCGTGACATCTGGGTAATTTTCTGTTTACTGTGCCTCTCTAAACATTCTTGTGTACAGGTCTGCGTACCTCAGGGGCATTGCTAGGGTCCAAAAAAATCCGTGACCCAAGCCCCAAAGTACATGTACAACCTCCCCGCAACTTAAAAGAGCATCTATACATATATAATTACAGTATACCACTGTTGCTAACACTAAAACACACTATACAAAGACCAATATTATCAAAATTACTACTACACAAGGCCAAAATAATACTGCTACCATTACCTTTACCATTACCACTACATAGTATTATAATATGACCATTACCTCTGCATAACAAAACACACTATACAAACACCAATAATACCGCCATACACCTACCACTACATAATGACTAAAATGCATTAAACTGTTACTAAATGAAAAAAAAACGCTTAAAGAGACTGATATTACCACCATACGTTGACAATACAGTGGTATATTGCAGTCCTGCCAATCATATTAGAAATTACAGTACAGATATATGCAGTATAGGGACTTACAGATGACATTCTTTCTGATGGAGTCATTTACTTTTCTTGTCTTTTTCATCTGGCACAGACCGTCATAATGACTTCTCCAGCCAGGACTTGTCTGCAGAGATTACAACAAAGACACATTTGACGTCTCATATTTCAGGCACTGTCTCCATCTATTCCCAACCTGCACAAACACCTCACCCTGCCTGCTCTTCAAGCCCGGAACAGTGACCCCAATACTTAAAAAAAATATGTCATTACTATGATTACCTATCCATCAATTAATGCTACAAAGACAGAGTGCCTCTAAAAATATGTGTCCCATAGAAAGTAGTATAGTATGATAGCCTCCACAGTCATATATATATACTATATTATGGCCCCCAGAGCTCCTTATACACTGAATTATACACCAACAGCTCCTTATATATAGTATGATGGTCTCCACAGCTCCAAATATGTATAATGAACCCCCACAGCTCCCTATATGCTGTATAATGGCCCCATACCTGCCTATAGCCTGTATTATGGCCCCACAGCTCCCTACAGCCTGTATTATGTGTCTGCAGATCTCCCTCTTCTCCGGTCTTTTGCAGCACATCCCCATATGGTATCCTTAAAAATAGGAGTGTTATAAAAATGCCCTCTGCATAATAATATTTGTTCGTATTATGACCTCAAAAAGCCTCCTATGGTATATGACCTCCACACTGTCCACCATTATCAGCTATAACCACCCGCTCTTATGAACCACGGCCTATACCATGGCTGTCCCCGCTCTAATTTTTCCATTACACTTTCTATATCTCCACACTGTCCCCCCGTCATGCTAACCCCTCTCCATATTGTTCCTCCATTTCCTGCTGTCTTATCTCCATATCCATTCTGTGCACCCTCTCAACACTATGCCCTCATATTACCCACCATGCTGCCCTCTTCAAACGGTAATCACTCCTTAATCTGTCCCCCTACACAGTATGATGGTCACCACAACTTCCTATATGGTATTATATCTACAACAAGCCGCCAATATATGGTATTGTCACCAGTACAGACCCCATATATAGTATGATGTCCACCACAGCTCCTCATATACTTTACTGTCCCCCTGCACAGAGCCCCTCATTTCATGGCCCAAACACAGAGCCCCTCATTTCATGCCCCCTTGCACAGCCCCTCATTTTATTTCCCCAATCTGCATAGCCCCTCAGTTTATTAAACTTCCATCAGCACAGCCCAATCAGTGTATCCCACCCATCAGCACAGCCCCAGGAGCACAGCCCAGCCCCATCAACATATCCTTCCCCATCAGCACAGGCCCTCAGCATGTCCCCCCATCAGCACAGGCCCTCAGCATATCCCCCCTGATCAGCACAGGCCCTCAGCATATTCCCCCCCATCAGCACAGGCCTTCAGCCTATCCGCCCCATCAGCACAGGCCCTCAGTGTATCTCTCCCATCAGCACAGGCCCTCAGTGTATCCCCCCCATCACCACAGGCCCTCAGCATATCCTCCATCAGCACAGGCTCTCAGCATATCCCCCCGTCAGCACAGACCCTCAATGTATTCCCCCCATCAGCACAGGCCCTGATCATATCCCCCCATCAGCACAGGCCCTCAGCGTATCCTCCCCATTAGCACAGGCCCTCAGCGTATCCCCCCATAAGCACAGCCCCATCAGCACAGGCCCTCAGCATATCCCCTCCATCAGCATGGGCCCTCAGCATATCCCCCCATCAGCACAGACCCTCAGCGTATCCCCCCCATCAGCACAGGCCCTCAGCATATCCCCCCCATCAGCACAGGCCCTCAGCGTATCCCACCTATCAGCACAGCCCCATCACCATATCCCCCCCATCAGCACAGCCCCATCAGCGTAGTATCCCTTATCATCACAGGCCCTCAGCGTGTCCCTCCATCAGCAAAGACCCTTAGCATATCCCCTCCATCAGCACAGGCCCTCAGCATATCTCCACCATCAGCACAGGCCCTCAGTATATCCCATCAACAGCACAGACCCTCAGCGTATCCCCCCCATCAGCACAGACCCTCAGCGTATCCCCCCATAAGCACAGCCCCATCAGCACAGACCCTCAGCATATCCCCCATCAGCATAGGCCCTCAGCGTATCCCCCCCCATCAACAAAGCCCCATCAGCACAGGCCTTCAGCGTTTCCCCTCATCAGCACAGGCCCTCAGTGTATCTCCGCCATCAGCACAAAGTCTCAATGTATCCCCCCCTTATAAAAACAAAGCTCATACTCACATGATCCAGGCTCCCGTCCACCGTCTCCTGTTCTGTGAAGTGCAGCAGTGGACGCTGGACGGCGCGATGACATGACTCCATCGACGTTCCCCTGCTTACACAGGCCGGTGTCTTGCAGGAGATTCCGGCGGAGCAGGTGAGTGTTCCTCTGCTCCTGTCCAGGCGGTAAGTGCAGGGAGGGAGCAACGACCAGAGCTCAGGACTAGAGATGAGCGTTGTTCTACTCGAACTGTTCGCCAATCTCAAATTCGAGCTGTTTTGGCCGGTGTTCGAGCCGTTCGGCGAACACGAACAATTTGAGAAAAATTCGGCTGTTCGAGGTTATGTTCGATAACTGTTCGTGCACCAAAATCATAACTGGATTTTTTCTCAGTAATGATGAAAATTAATGTTAATACGCAGTTTGAGTGTACAGCGGGGTGGGGGGAGGGGCAGGGGATGGATCTCTGCAGGAACAATGAAGATCTCCATTTTTTTTTCTCTTTCCCGCATTTGCAGTGGGGAGGTGCAATCTGTCAGCCTATCAGCAGCGCACACACGGAGCGAAGTGCTTTTTTTCACACAAGCAAGGGCATGTGTCATTGGCAGTGTATGTCACATGTCCTAGCCCTATAAGACCAAGCCATTTTTCCCGTCGCCACCATTTTCTCACTGCTGCAGCTGCGTGTTAGACGGCACCGCTGTTGCTGTGTGCGCTATACCTTGTTAATTCCAAGCCAATTTTCGCACAAATATACAGATAGCTTGGGAGTAGGGAATAGTTGTGATTGCAGTCCTTTTAAGGACTAGGTTACAGCATTTCCTACGACTTTTATCAGGGAGGTCTGTGCTCTTAAATAGATAGATTGTGGGAGAAAAGACTAATTGTAATTGGTGTCCTTTTCAGGACTAGGTTACATCAGTTCCTATCAGTTTTTGCCAGGCAGGTCTGTGCCAGTGCTGTGCAAGTTTATTTCACAGCATTTGGCTGAATGTAGCAAAGCTAATTCTTTTAGGCCTATTGCAGAGTGTGTTAGTCAGTGGAGTAGCCTATCTGTGTTGCAAGATATACCACCTGTGTATAGAATACCAATTTTTTTACTGCACCTAGTGAAGTAAAATCTTTTGGGCATAGCATCATTCTATTAGTCCATCTATACTGACCTCCATCAGGTTGCAAACTGAATATAATTTTTTTCTGCATCTAGCTCTGAAAAAATAATTGGCCTTCTAGCAGTGTGTCGGACTTTCTCTATTAGTCCATCTATACTGACCTCCATCAGGTTGCAAATTAAAAATAATTTTTATCTGCATCTACAGTACCTCTGAAAAAATATTTGGGCTTCTAGCTGTGTGTGGGACTTGTTGTATTAGTCCATCTATACTGACCTCCATCAGGTTGCAAACTGAATATATTTTTTTCTGCATCTACCTCTGAAAAAATATTGGGCTTCTAGCTGTGTGTGGGACTTGTTGTATTAGTCCATCTATACTGACCTCCATCAGGTTGCAAACTGAATATATTTTTTTCTGCATCTACCTCTGAAAAAATATTGGGCTTCTAGCTGTGTGTGGGTCTTGTTCTATTAATCCATCTATACAGACCTCCATCAGGTTGCAAACTGAATATAATTTTTTTCTGCATCTAGCTCTGAAAAAATATTTGGCCTTCTAGCAGTGTGTGGGACTTTCTCTGTTAGTCCATCTATACTGACCTCCATCAGGTTGCAAACTGAATATATTTTTTTCTGCATCTACCTCTGAAAAAATATTGGGCTTCTAGCTGTGTGTGGGACTTGTTGTATTATTCCATCTATACTGACCTCCATCAGGTTGCAAACTGAATATATTTTTTTCTGCATCTACCTCTGAAAAAATATTGGGCTTCTAGCTGTGTGTGGGACTTGTTGTATTAGTCCATCTATACTGACCTCCATCAGGTTGCAAACTGAATATATTTTTTTCTGCATCTACCTCTGAAAAAATATTGGGCTTCTAGCTGTGTGTGGGACTTGTTGTATTAGTCCATCTATACTGACCTCCATCAGGTTGCAAACTGAATATATTTTTTTCTGCATCTACCTCTGAAAAAATATTGGGCTTCTAGCTGTGTGTGGGACTTGTTGTATTAGTCCATCTATACTGACCTCCATCAGGTTGCAAATTGAATATAATTTTTTTCTGCATCTAACCCAGCCAATAGTTTTGGCCTAATACCACAGTTTGGCCACTCAGCTCTGCTCGGTTACCATCCATTGTTTTTTTGTGCAAACAACTCCAGAGTTGTGAATTAGTTAACCACCAAAATGAGTGGAAAAAGGCCTGCTGCTGGTGGAAAGGGGAATAGGCGTGTTGGGAAGGGGAAAAAAGGTTGTGTCCGTGGGGTAGGTGTTAAAGCAACAGTAACATCTGCAGAAGAAAGACCATCTTCCAGCCAAACTAAAATGTCTACTTCTTTTAGCGGACAATGTGATAAGATCCCTTTCTTACGGCCACGCCAATCGCTACAAATTCCAGATGAGGCACAAAAACAGCAGGTGCTTCAACGGATATCAAGTGCTCCTTTAAGTGGGCTCTCCTCCACATCAACTTCAACATCACAAATACTCCAGTCCTCAAAGGTGTCACCCCAATCGCACTTGCTTCCTCACAGCTCCCAAATCTCCAGCTGCTCGTCTGAGTATGAGGTAGAACAGATGGTTGAGTCTGCAGAGCTGTTTACTCATACTATAGCCTGGGAATCAGAGGTCAACTCCAGCGCTTCTGTGAATCCAGACGAGGAAATGATCTGCACTGATGCCCAGAATCTTTATGAGTCGGATCCAGGACCAGACGCAGAAGGTTCTGACCATAATGTAGACCCTCATTCCCAAACTGTAACTCCTGTTGGTGGAGACAATGAGGAAGATGATGATAAGACTCAAATACCTGATTGGAGCGACAACTTTAGTTTTTTGTCAGGGCAGGAACAGGTTGGCTCTGAGGACGACGGGTGTGATAACGCACAGGGTGATGATGATGAGATTGGAGATCCCACTTACTGTCAACCCACAGTCAGCCAAGAGATGAGGTCAGCAGAGAAGGTGGAGGAAGATGCTAGTGACGACGAGGTCAGGTTGCGCCTTCCTGGACAGAGACGTAGTACTGGAAGCACGTCAACAACTGCATCCTCAAACACAACTCTGCCTCTCACCACAAGTCGTGGTGGCTCTTCAGGTCGCATGGGTGCTAAGCCTTGCATAGCCTGGGCATTTTTTCAGATCGATAAAGATGACCCAACTCGTGTTATCTGTAACATTTGTCAGCAAAAGCTAAGTAGAGGCCAAAAAATACATAGTTTGAGTACTTCATGCATGAACCGGCACATGGACATGAAGCATAAGTTGCAGTGGGAAGCTCAGTGTACTACAATGCGGCCTAGCCGGCCGGGCCAACCACCGTCTGCCATATCTTGTGCATCTGCGGCTTCTTCATCCTCTGTGACTGGGGGGACAGCAGTCACACCTGTTTTGGGGCGCAGACCTGCCACCTCTTTACCCGCAACAGCCAGCGTGATTGGCAGGTCATCATTTTCTTTGGAGGTGGGAACACCAGCTGGTGTTGAGCGCTGTCCGACATCGATAGCACCACCTTTGGATCAAGGCAACCTAACATGTCCGCCTGCATCTTCCTCACAGACCGGCAGTTTGCCGGGGACACCCTTATCAACCCCGTCTAAGCACAATAGCCAGCCCTCGGTCCCTCAGATGTGGACAAGTAAAAGACCATTTCCTCCTAGCCATGAGAAAGCTAAGAGGTTGAATTTCACCATCTGCAAGCTCTTGGCTACAGAAATGCTGCCTTTCCGCCTGGTGGACACAGAGGATTTTCGAGACCTTATGTCCGTCGCAGTGCCCCAGTACCAGATGCCCAGTCGGCACTACTTCTCAAAGAAAGGTGTGCCTGCGCTCCACCAGCATGTCGCACACAACATCACCGCTTCTTTGAGAAACTCTATGTGTGACAGGGTGCATTTCACCACAGACACTTGGACGAGTAGGCATGGACAGGGGCATTACATGTCGCTGACTGGGCACTGGGTAACTATGGTGACAGCAGGACAAGGGGCTGCTGTCCAAGTCTTGCCGTCCCCACGAGTTGTGCGTCAATCCTCTTTATGTCAAAGTTCCTCCACTGCTTCTGCCTCCTCAACCTCCTCTCGGTCTTCCACCTGCACCCAAAGCCTGTCTGGTCATGCCACAAGCTTTCTAACTGCGCAGAAGGGATCCTGCACACCTCCTTACTATGCTGGCAGTAGGGCTCAACGTCATCAGGCGGTTTTTACTTTGAAATGTCTGGGAAATGTGAGTCACACAGCTGAGGAGTTGTGGTCAGCTCTGGAGAACCAATTTCATGAATGGTTGTCTCCACTGGACCTAAAACCAGGGAAGGCCGTGTGCGACAATGCTGCAAACCTGGGTGCGGCCCTTCGCCGGGGCAATGTCACACACGTGCCTTGTATGGCTCACGTGTTGAACCTGGTTGTCCAGCAATTTTTAGCCCACTATCCCAGACTAGATGGCCTTCTGCAGAGGGCATGGTCGCTGTGTGCTCACTTCCGCCGTTCGCATCCCGCAGCTCAGCGACTTACATCTCTACAGAAGTCGTTGGGCCTGCCACTTCACCGGCTAAAATGCGATGTGCCTACCCGGTGGAATTCAACTCTGCACATGTTGCAACGACTGTGGCAGGACCGACAAGCCCTGGTGCAATACGTTCTGACGTATAGCCTGGGCCAATGAGATTCAGAGGTGGGGCAAATCACGCTGGAGGAGTGGTCTCAGATCAGGGACCTATGCACCCTTCTGCACAGTTTTGAAATGGCGACGAAGATGTTTAGTGCTGACGATGCCATTATCAGCATGACTATTCCGGTGATTTACATGCTGGAGCACATGTTAAACAGAATTCGGAGTCAAGTGGTGGCACAAGAGGAGGTGGAGGAAGTAGAGGAGGAGGAGTTGTATGCGGAAGGGCTAACATCTGCAAGGTCCAGACGGTCGGCAGCACCAAGGCGGCAGGCATGTGAGGGTGGGGGAGATGGTTTTACCAGGGCGCATGGTAGCAGCCAAACTAGTGAGGAAGGTGCAGGAGCCCAGGAAGAAGTGGAGGACGAACTGATGGAAGACTCATCAGATGAGGGAGACCTTGATCACATTTCTGTTGTGCGAGGTTGGGGGGAGAGGACAGAGGAAGGAAGCATGATTGTTACCTCGCCACCAACACAACAGGGACTTGGTGCTCCTGGATGCGCAACACACATGAGTGCCTTCTTGCTGCACTACCTGCAACATGACCCTCGAATTGTGAGAATTAGAAATAATCCTGACTACTGGGTTGCCACACTGTTAGATCCCCGGTACAAAAGTAAATTTGCAGAAATTATTCCTGCCATAGAAAGGGATGCACGCATGCAGGAGTATCAGCAGAGACTGTTGCAGAATCTTACATGTGCTTTTCCACAAAATACCAGTGTTGCACGTAGTGAATCTCACAGTTCCAACTTGCCAACCGTGGGACCGTCAAGTGTTCAGCACTCAAACCGTAACAGAACCACAGTATCTGCTGGTAACATCAATTTTGCGGAATCATTTCACCACTTTTTTAGCCCATCCTTTGCAAGGCCACAGGAGACAAGAAGTCTGACACATAGTCAACGCCTAGAGACGATGGTACAGGAGTATCTCCAAGTAAACATTGAAGCCACGACTGTGTCACTGGACCCTTGCTCTTTTTGGGCTTCCAATCTGGATAAATGGCCGGAGCTAGCCACTTACGCCTTGGAGATCTTGTCATGCCCCGCAGCCAGCGTTCTGTCTGAACGTGTGTTCAGCGCTGCTGGTGGTGTGCTGACAGATAAGCGCACGCGGCTCTCCACTGATAATGTAGACAGACTCACGTTCATAAAGATGAACAAATCATGGATCCGAAACGACTTTTCTACCCCTGTGTCATCCTGGGGAGAGTAAAAGCTTGATGATTGGTTAAAATCACCCTACCAACCGTTTTAAGCTTTCAAATTACTAATCATGTTTATCTGTATCTTGACTGGAAAATAATTTGGGCTTTGTAGCAGTGTGCAGCACTGATCCTATTAGGCCATCTATACTAAAGCTTCACCAGATTTAAAATTAAAAATAATTTTTAGCTGCATCTAGCCCGGAAAATAATTTTTGGGCTCCGAGATGCGCAAGACACATAAGTGCCTTCTTGCTGCACTACCTGCAGCATGACCCTCATATTGTCAGAATTCGAAGTAATCATGACTACTGGGTTGCCACACTCTTAGATCCCCCAAACTTTTCGATCAACCTTTTCATTTTAATAAAGACCAAAAAAATGGTCATTTTTGAAATTATAAGCATTAGCAGGTTGTTACAAACTGAAATCAAACAGTTTTCAACTCAAAACTTTATTGTAGGTGATGTTACATTTTCACATAGGACCCCTTGTTCGAAAGGAGCTTCTGAACTCTCTCGTCCATTGAATTTGTCAGATTTTGGATGGTTTCTGCTTCAATTGTTTTGCATGAGGACAGAATACCCTCCCAGAGCTGTTGCTTAGATGTGAACTGCCTCCCGCCATCATAGACACTCCTTTTAATGATGCTCCAAAGGTTCTGAATGGGGTAGAGGTCAGGGGAGCATGGGGGTCACACCATAAGTTTGTCCCCTTTTATGCCCATATCAGCCAGAGATGCAGATGTTTTATGTGCAGCATGAGATGGTGCATTATCATGCAGAAAAATGATCTTGCTGTGAAATACACGGTTCTTCTTCTTGAACCATGGCAGGAAGTGCTGTTTGAGAAAATCCACATACATTATGGAGTTCATCTTTAGCGCCTTCAGGGATCCTAAAGGGGCCGACAATCTCTCTCCCCATGATTCCAGCCCAAAACATTACTCCACCTCCTCCTTGTTGGCGCTGTAGCCGTGTTTGCGTGGGGTGTCCATCAACCAGCCATCCTCCACTCCATCCATCTGGACCATCGAGCGCTGCACGGCACTCATCCGTGAACAAAACTGTTTTGAAATCAGTCTTCATGTAATGTTTGGCCCACTGGAGCCGTTTCTGCTTGTGTGAAGTGGATAGAGGAGGTCAACAGGATGGCGTATGCACAGCTGCAAACCTCTGAAGGACCCTGCATCTTGTTGTTCGGGGGACGTTGGAGGCACAAGCAGCTTCAAAAACTTGTCTGCTGCTATGACAAGGCTTTTTTGCCGCTGCTCTTTCAACCTGACGTAATTGCCTGTAGGAAAGAGTCCTCAATTTGCCCTTATCAGCACGCACACGTGTGTACTGTGAATCAGCTACATACTTCTTGATTGCCAAGACACTTCATCCTGATCATCGCACAATGTTGATTGTAGTCATGCCTTGACCTAAACACTCCACAATTTGTTGCTTCTCAGCAGCCGACACATCCTTTTTCTTTCCCATTTTGGCAGAAAATGTAGGCTGCTTAATAATGTGAGAGAGCCTTCTTAAGTAGTCTTGCCTTTCATTGGACACACCTGCCAAACTAATTAGCACAGGTGTCTGCAATTGCTTACAGTGATATAAAGAGCCCTGACACACATCACCATCAATGAGTTTAACTGACAAACAAACAAATTCTTCCCTTATCACTCCTAAACACTTTTTGCATAATAATTTGGAACGCAGTGTACATGTGCTTTTCCACAAAACACCAGCGGTTCACGTAGTGAATCTTACAGTTCTAATTTGCCAACCGTGGTCTGTATGGAGTTGTTCAATAAAGGGCCCAAAATTAAGATAACATAGATGGGAGAGGTCTCTATGAATAGGAATTCCTAAGTATTTGATACCCTGTGAGGGCCAGGCAAAGGGAAAGTTGGACTGGATGGAATCCTATATGGATTTGGGGAGGGAGACATCGAGGGCCTCAGACTTCACTGCATTGATTTTAAAATTTGACCATGTAACAAAGTGATCTATTTCAGCCATAACAGCATGGATGGATATATGTGATTGAGTGATATATACTAGGACATCATCAGCAAATAGAGAGCACTTGTACTCGGTGCCTCCCACCTCAATCCACCTAATATTGGGGTTATGGCGAATTGATGAGAGCAGGTGCTCCGTCACTAGGATGTATAAGAGAGGGGACAGAGGACATCCCTGCCTTGTCCCATTGGTGATTGTGAAAGGTGATGAAAATGTTCTGACGCACCCCCTGGGCCTTGGGACACCCGGAGCTGGACCCTTTTTGGTGGATGCTGGTGGTTGTAGTCTTCGTGGCGGCGACCCGGTTCCGTGGCTCAGGGCGGTCAAACCAGTGGCGGAACTATTTATGTGGTTTTGATGTTTAAATGTACGACTACGCCACCCGTGGATTGCGGTCAGAGTGAACCGCCGCTACAGGGCAGACCGCTGAGGCTGGTGTTGTGGGTGCAGCAGAGCGTAGCATAACTCCCCACGGGAGGAGTATAGCCTCAGGGCAGTGTATGCGGAGGATGGGGGTGATGGTGCAGGGCAGCAGCAGTAACGACACGGAGACAGTGATGCAGTTCAGGGCCTTTACTCACAGTTCTTATTATCCAGACCACGTCTGCAGGTAACGGCTGCCCACGTCGTACTGTGCTCACCAGGTGAGGGGCTCAGACAACTCCCAGATAACTTTGGAGCACTTCACAGGACCCCCTTTGTGTGTCCTTTGTCTGGCCTTTCTTACCAACACTCTTACTGTCCGGCTGCCTCGGGCCTCCTCTTGGTAAACTTGGCGCCAGTTTCCCTGACCCTATGTGGTGCCTTCCTAGCGGGTGTAGCGAGGGGCTGCGCCACATAAAATGTCAGAGCCTCCGGTTTCTAGCTGAGGGTCGTTTCCTGCCTCCACTAGTTCGGGGACCGGTCTCCCCCTTTGGCCTGACCCCTCCACGCAGGTGGATTCGGGCGTGCGGTGGCGACTCGCCCGTCCGCACCCCTGGGATCCCTTCATTCCTCGTTCCTGGAGCCTTCTCCGCTCCTCTTCCTTCCTTCTCCCTCTTCCAGGCCTGGGCCTCTGTTACTAGGCCCGCCTCCGGAGCAGAGCTCATGCAGAGCCCCTGCTCCCTGCCACTTCTGCTCAGACTTCTCTGCACTGAACTAAGATGGTGCCCACCTTTTATACTCCCTTCTCAATGCACCCAGGAACTGCTTCCTCCCTGCTCCTGCACTACAGGGTTCCCCTTCTTCAGTGTTCCCTCCCCCCACTCCAGCCAGGGACAGGGACTGTCGTGCCCATCTCAGGGGCATATTGGTCGCCGTGCCCCACGGCAATGTGGTGTAATGCATGCAGGTGTCGGGTCCTGATCCACACTCCATCCTTACCTGAGAGTGAGATATCACACCTCTGGGTGAGGTGCAATACGTCTGTAGCAACCGATCCCTCAGGGTGCTACAGTTCCATTTATCTTCAGCCTAGGTGATGTATTGTGATACAGGGCCGTGATTTTGGCTATAAAAGGGTCCCCTAGACCCCTACCCCAAGCTTTTTAAGAGAATCATATATGGCGTGCCAGGAGACTCTATGTAATGCTTTCTCAGCATCCAACGAGAGTATCTAATTACAAATTTTTAACTGCATCTAGCCCAGGAAATACTTTGTGCCTAGTAGCAGTGTCTGCTAGTCAGCGGATTATCCCGGCTGTTAAGCAAGCTACACCACCTGTAGTTTAGACACTTAATTTTTTCAAAGGAAATGCTTCGGGACCATGGGATACTTAGTGAAGAGCATCAGGAGGCACCCCAAGGCATAGGGGCTGGGACTGGCAGTAGGATGCCTTGCGGTGGACAGCCGAGCTCGATCCTTATAAAAGATTTTTAACTGCAGCAGCTTTAGTGGACGCTACTGGAGCTGTAATTACGCGGCTGCTGGCATGAGACTTGCCCTCCAATAGATCCTTGTAAATGGATTTAAAGTGTATTCATTCAAATTAGAGAGACAATTTAAATTAAAAAGCTTAGAGCTGCCTCCACCACAGGGGGGCTCGCTCGACCCACCAGCGGACAGGCACCAGTATTGGGAGAGGGGGGCTGGCCATCAGGGTTCACCGCGGCTCTGGCACAAACCCGGCGACACGGAGGTGGCACGGGCAGGAGCGGACTGGCCGTGTCGGCTTCTCACTTTTTGGATTTTAGAAGGGCATGACATGCCTATATCTGTGTCTCCCCCTCCTTTTACTCCTCCACCTCTTTTATTTTCGCATGACTATATGTACTTGTCACTTTTCCATGTGTTAGTTATGTCTTCTGAGCAGTTTGTCAGCTTTTGGACACCTTTGAAGGTGTTTTCTATGTGTTTCTATGTGTTTTTGTTTGCCTGCCATTGGTTTTAACGGTGTTCGAAGGTGTTCGACGAACAGTTCGACGAACAGTTCGGCGAACACACGGGTGTTCGACGAACCGAACCGAACTCGAACACTAAAGGGGTGGCTCAACACTACTCAGGACAGAAATAACGGTGAGCGGTGCCAGTTTCTGACATCACTCACCTCCATGCTTGCAGTCCGGCCGTCGCTGTGCTGAATGTCTGCAGCCGGAAGAAGGTGTCCGGCGGCCACAGACATTCAGAGTTTTTTTTCCCCACAGGATATCTGAGGCTCCGGCCAAGAAGTTCAGGGCCGGAGCCCCAAATCTTTGATACTAGCGACGCTCCTGGTGTACCTAATTTATGCTGTGTATCTTTTTCTTATTTTTGTTTGTCTTGTATAATATCCTTTTAATCATTGATTGTTAGCTATGTTCATTGATTATGTATTAAATATGTGTACTGTTGAAACCAGAAGTTTACATACACTATATAAAACGACACATATGCATGTTTTTCTCAATATCCGACATGAAATCAGAATAAACCTTTCCTGTTTTAGGTCAATTAGGATTACCATAATTTGTAATATTCGCCAAATGCCAGAATGAGAGAGAGAGAATGTTTTAAGGCATTTAAACAATTCTGGACTGCCCAGTGTTCAATCTGAAGAAGGTCGCACAGATCGAAACGTTAAATAATACATTTATGCACTATTCTTTGATCCAAACTAAAATTCTTCTATTGAGTGCCAAATTCCATAAGTTTTAGGAAATAGTACGTGCTAAGAACATTGTTGAATGGGCTGAGGAAAGATGGTAGAAATACAGAAGTACAGCCAATGAACAAGGGGATTCTATGTGTACTATGTGGCAAGACTCTGTAGGGCATAAAGGGACTGGAAGAATAGAAATAAAAAAGGGGAACATTTAATCAGAGGAAATTCCAAGTAAAGGCAGTATTGTAAGTGGGTAGCGGCACTTTCAGGAACCAACAGCAAGACATTTGGTGGCAGGGCTCTGTTGGAAGAGGATGCTGGGAAAATTCAAAGTTCCAGGTATTTTAGACAGAAAGGGGGACACGCAACCCGGAAGTGGCTCTGGCATTGGGCAGTGAGAAATAATAAGTGGACAAAAGCACTATTATGAAGCAAGGCTGAAAAAAAAAGGTTATTTGGGGTTTATAATTTGCAATAGTGCTGTTACAGATCCGGGTGGTGGAACCTCTGTGCTTTGATGCAAGGAGGGACCAGAGGGGCATAACTAAGTGCCTGCTCTGACCGACCTAGGTCACACGGCGGCTTAGTCAACTCCGTGAACCAAGGAGGGACCGGGCAGGTGAACCAGGTGCCACTCTGGGACCGACCTTGTGTGAGAGCAGGTGACTCCCATGGGTCATATGACAGGAGCTGACCAGTACAGCGGATGAGCACAGTAGGTAGGCTGGCGGGTGATCTGGGTAGACAAGCAGGCAGGTACGGCAGATAGCCCGACAGTTAATCCGAGTAAACGAGCAGGCGGGTATGGCAGGTGCTCTGGGTAGGCAGGCTGGCGGGCATGGCAGGTAATTGGCAGGTGATCCGGGTAAGCAGACTGGCAGGTAGACAGACTGGCGGGCAGGAACCTGAAGGCTGAGGAGAGTGTTAGCACAAAAACAACAACCTTGCACAGGCACCTCCATTTTGGAGGAGGTGCTTAATATAGGGGCAGTCCTCCAGCCATTGGCCGGGGACTCTTTAGGGTGGCGCGCGCGGTCCCTTTAAGATGGAGGGAGCGCCTCAGCAGCAGGGGTACAGGAAGACGCCGGACCGGGACCTCGGCGGTGATGGGAATGGCGTCTCTGCCCTGCAGGAAGCAGAGACGCCGATGCTACAATTGCAACACTGTTAAGACAATTTACCACAATGTACAGTATAAATCTACCAACTTTTTACAACATATTTTGCAACTTATTAGAAAGTCCAATTTGAATTTCAAATAAACTTTGGAATTGCTGTGCCACGATAATTTACAGGGATATTTTAACTGTACAAATAAAATAAACTTTCCTGTTAAAAAAAAAAGTTCAGTACATAATCAAAGATTTATTTTTCATCCTATAACTGTTTATTAGTTCTATAATAGACATACTGAATATTTCAACACTCATTATTAAATTGTCAAGTTAAAGATGATCAAATAATGGCATCATTCCTGTACTCATCAGGATCACCCATTTAAAGATGTGTTTTTCATGCTTACTAATTGATGCAGACTTTTGCTGTCTAAATGGACAAGTATAGGTATCTCAGCGGGGCAGAGTTAAATTGGCTTGTCCAGTAATTGTGTGTCACTCATCCATGTACTGATATTGTCAATTAGTTGGTAAACCTGCAATGCTTTTGACATTTTTTATTTATTAATTTTTTTTAATTGGGTCAAAAGTCTGCTAGATACCATTACTTTCCACTATATGTTTACATATTTCTTTACTAAGCTATGTTATCATAAATCCATATGCAGTTGATAAACTTGAATTAGATTGAAAAATAGTATAAAATGATCAAAGCGTATCTAAGACATATAATGCATTTGTCTCTTTGAACTTCATTTCTTTGTATACAATTACCTTGTGCGATGAAAGGAAATTGTAATTAATTTGCCTGATGAGAGGTTCATTAATTGTTCAAGTGCTTGATTTAATTGATCTGATTCAGGTTTGTTTGGAAGCTATTTGCATATGAATACATTATACCACCAGTCTGATTCCCTGACTTGTTTCTCATTTAGGCTTTTCAGACAAATATTCATTTGCCTGCTATACATCAGTCTTTATCCAAAAATATAAACAATTGAATTTAATAGTATAACAATGTTTGTGGACATTCAGTGTTCTTAGTTCCTTTTATGTGTTTTTTTTATAATTACTAATTTGTGCAATTAGGATAATGGTTGTCAGTAGGGGCTCATGCACAATAAAGTATTATGGCTTTATAGAAGCCGTATGATGTCCATGAGTATTGTACCTCAAGAGATTTCTTATTTCATGTAGATTTTTGATAAGAAAAAGTGCAATGTTTCACTCATTTAACCATATGTGCATAAGCATATACATCATATGCAAATTGTACATGAAATGTATATATCTTTTTACTATTCAATTCTGTAACTTCTTTGAGGCGCAGACATAACTCTATATTATTTAGGGAACTTTACAGTGGTTGTCAGTTTAGAAAAAATATTTTTTATATACAATGAGAAAAATCTTATATATATGAAGGGGTTCTCAATTCAGAATTCTCAACTATTGGTAAGTACAAAAGATTACAGAATTCTAAATACAATTTAACAAGCACATACCTGAAAACATAGTTCATTTACTACTTAGGCCATCAACACACATCTGTGTTTCGAATATAGACCATGATGCACAAACTGGCCATGAGACTTCTGACACGAACTCTGCAACTTAATATATGCTTCATATATCTGGCCAGTCTGTGCATCACGATCACCAAAAAACAATAGTGTAAAACCGGCTTTATTAAACTTATCATTTAGGGGTTCATCTATTGAGTAAAAATTGGAAGGAAAATAAAAATGTGTTTATCGAAAAAGATGAATTGCTAAATTGCAAAGAACAAATTTCTGTTTAAGACCTTGAGGCTATGGCCAATTTTTATTTTTGCACATATGCTTTTTCCTGCCCTCCAAACAAGACCTATAACTTTTCCTATTTTTCTGTTGACATAGTTATATCATGGCTTGATTTTTGCAAAACAAATTGTAGTCTGGAATGACACTTTTTTCATTTATCATATAAAGTACTGAAAAATGGTAAAGAAATTCAAATGGTGGTGAAATTGTGAAGACGACACAATTTCTCAGGGTTTTTTTGTTTTTATAGAGTATATTGTGCGGTAAAAATGACTTTCCAAGTCTGTATGATTACAGCAATATCAAACTTTCATCATGTTTTTTTTTTCTTAATTTTGGAAATGTGTAAAGGAAAATTTGGTTTAGGCTGCCATTTTTGAAACCCATAATGGTTTTACTTTTCTGTTGATGGAACTGTATTAGGGCTTATTTTTTGCATGGTGAGCTATTTAGTGATACCAATTCTTATTGCATTCACACATCTTGACTGCTTTTTACAGCATTTTTTAGGGACGCTTGGTGAACAAAAATCCACGCATTTAATTATTTTTTCTCTCTACACATTTACTGTACACTTTGTATATTTTGATGCATTGGACTATGTTTACTAAAAGTTTATAAAAGCAAACAAAATACCATGAACAAAGCAATATTACAGTATAGGCTGAATAATAGAAAATAAAAGTTCATATTGTATTAGTATACAGCCGTCAGAATCAGGACTAAATAAAAAGTAACAGTCCATATGGTACAGATCTGAGTTGTAAAAATAAAAAAGATAAAAAGATTAAAACATGCAATACAAAAAACATTTCATGAATAAGGAGTGAAATATGCTTTATCCGCGCTGCTGGTAGGCAATGAAGATCCAAATGGAAGTATGAGGCTGCGTGCCCACCATGCGTTTTTCAAGCATTTTTGCAGCGGAATTTTTGCAGCGAAAATGCTTAAAAATGCTTGGTAATACATGCCCCATGGTCCAAATGATAATCCGCATGTGCTGTGCACATGTTGTGGAAATTTCCGCTGCGGATTATCATGCACATGCGGATATTAAGCAATTCAATGTGCGGATGGTACCCGGGTCTGGAGAAGGGGAGACTTTCCTCCAGACTCGGGTACCATAGAACCTGTTAAAAAAAAATAAATAAACATATACTCACCTTCCGATGTCCCCCAGTCTCCTGTATGATGCGTCCTGGCTCCCCGACGGCTCGCGATGGTCTAAAAGGACTTTCCATGACGTCATTTAGTCATGTGACAGGTCACGTGACCGCTGACATCGGTGGTTGCATGACCTGTCACATGACTAAATGACATAATGAAAGGTCCTTTCACGCCCCTGCGAGCCGTACAAGAGACCGGACGCAGCGAAGAAAAGACCGGGGGCCATCAGAAGATGAGTATAATGTTTTTTTTTTAATTTTAACCATTTTTAATCTTTTTTTCAACTATTAACTTGGTCACATTATATAAATCGATGCCGGTTGCATGGATTTATATAGTGTGACCAAGTCATCTAGCACTTTTCCAAGTGATGCTAAAATTCCTTGGAAAAGCGCTTGATAACCAGCATGCAGAAATGCATGCAAAAACGCTTGACAAACGCTTCTACCTCTCAGGAAAAATGCATGTAAAATCCGCATGCTTTTTTCCTACAAGGGAGATGCGGAAAAAATATGCAGCATTTCTGCATCGTGGGCATTTAGCCTAAGAAAGGATTTTTTATTTCAGGTTCTTTAGTCAACGCGTTCCAAAGTCATTGCAGACTTCTTCCTCAGGACACAACCAAAATGTTGCCACACCAGCTGGGCTAATAAAGCTCTCTTTTTTCATCTATTTTTGGAGTTCTGCCTACTTTTCTTCAAGATTATATGTTTGATAACTGGAGGGTTATTTGGGAGGCCTTGCACCCATTGAACCTTCTCTTTGGTGCTGTTCCAACCTTTTTTTTGAATATATATCTATAGATATATCTACCGTATATATTCAAGTATAAGCCGACCCGAGTATAATCCGAGGTACCTAATTTTAACAAAAAAAACAGGGAAAACTTATTGACTCGAGTATAAGCCTATGGTGGGAAATGCAGTAGCTACTGGTAAATTTCCCCATCCTGGAACACATTGCTCCCTCATTACCAATCCTGGTATGCATGGCCCCCTCATCCCCAATCCTGGTATGCATAGCCCCCTGATCCCTCAATCCTAGTATGTATGGCCCCCTCATCCCCCAATCCTGGTATGCATGGCCCCCTCATCCCCAATTCTGGTATGTGTGGCCCCCTCATCACCCTATCCTAGTATGCATGAGTCACAGCAATGCGCTCTCAGATGCTGATAAGACAACACAAACATTTTTTTCAAAGTGTTTTTATTGTAATATAGTAGGAAAATATTAAAAATATATACATTTAGCATCCCTGTAATCATATTGACTGTCAGAATAATGTTACCATGTCATTAATGTCACACAGTAAAAAAAATTCAACCTGTAAATAACAAACCACGGATTGTACGTGCATGTTAAGTTTTCTGTGTTTTTTTAAATGGGTCTGCTTAAAAAAAAAGAAAACACTTAAAAAAACACTTGATAGACTTTTTCTATTTGTTTCTACTATTAAACCATATTGTTGCTCACATGATCAATGTTTTGAATTTGTTTCAGCTTCAGCTGTTAAAAATGTCTAGTGGGAAAAAAGAACGTGATTGTCATTTCTTTGAAGTGGGTTTTGATGAATTCCGCTCTAAACTAGCACTATCCTAATGAAAAGCTGAAAAAAGTGCATCTGGAAAAAACTCTTCCCAAAACACACAAAAAAATGGAAGAAACTACAAAACTCTTAATTTCTGGCGATCTCAAAAAAATCTATATTTTTCCTTTAAAAGTATTATATAAAGTTATAAGTAATAGGTCTTAGAAACTAGCAACATGAAAACATGATTTAACCCTTTCGCAACCTTGGGTTTTGTCGTTTTTGCTTTTTCGTTTTTTGCTCCCCTTGTTCCCAGAGCCATAGCGTTTTTACTTTTTGGACAATATGGCCGTGAGAGGGCTTATTTTTTGCGGGACAAGTTGTACTTTTCAACGCCATTACTAGTTTTACCATATCGTGTATGGGAAAATGGGAAAAAAATTCCAAGTGCGGTAAAATTGCAAAAAAAAGTGCAATACCACAGTTGTTTTTTATTTATTTTTTTACCACGTTCACTGAATGCTAAAACTGACCTGCCATTCTTATTTTCCAGGTCATTACAAGTTTGTAGAAACCAAACATGTATAGGTTATTTTATATTTAAGTGGTGAAAAAAAATTCCAAAATTTGGTAATTTTTTTTTTAAAAAAATAGCGCCATTTTCTGAGACCTGTAGCGTCTCCATTTTTCGTGATCTAGGGCTGGGTGAGGGGATATTTTTTGCGCGCCGGGCTGATGTTTTTATTGATTACATTTTGGGGTAGATCCGATGTTTTGATCGCCCGTTATTGCAATTTATTGCAATTTTGCGGCGACCAAAAAACGTAATTCTGGCGTTTAGAATTTTTTTCTCGTTACACCGCTTACCGATCGGATTAATTCTTTTTTTATGTTGATAGATGGGGTGATTCTGAATGCGGCGATACCAAATATGTCTATGTAGTTTTTTTTTATATATATATATTTTATTTTGAATGGGGCGAAAGTGGGGTGATTTAAACTTTTATATTTTTTTTATGTTTTTTATAGTTTTAAAAACTTTTTTTTTCGCTTACTGCATGCTTCAATAGTCTCCATAGGAGACTAGAAGCAGCAGTTGTCTGATCGGCTCTGCTACATACAGGGGACCAGCAGATCCCCTGCATGCAGCAGAAATGGTCCTGTGCTATGAGCGCCGACCACTAGGTGGTGCTCATAGCGACAAGATCATGACAACCACAGGCGTCTGCTGCAGACCCTGGGTTGTCATGCCCACCCATCTGTGACCTGCGATCACGTGATGGGGTCGCCGGTGGGCGGGGCTTATGACGCGCAACCCGGAAGCGCACGTTAAATGCCGCTGTTGGAGATTGACAGCGGCATTTAACATGTTAACAGCCGCGGGTGGATCGCGATTCCACCCGCGGCTGTTGCGGGCACATGTGAGCTGTAAGAATCAGCTGACATGTGCTCGGTTCAGTGAGGGCTCAGCGCAGCAGCCCTCACTGAACGGGGGGTACGCAAATATGCGTACTAATACGGCATGGGTTGTAAAGGGGTTAAAGAAAAAAAAGAATGCTTTTGCATAAAAGTTGGAAAACAACTATAAAACATAATAAAAAATATCAATTTGTTGTTACTGTAATTATAGCGAACAAGTTACCTTGTCAGTTATACCGCACAGTTACCTCTGAAAAATCAAAACATGAAAAACAATGTTGGTGTTGCTATTTTTTCCCATTCCTAACTAAAAAGAATCTGCCCACAATAGTTTAATACTCTAAAATGGTACAATGAAAACATATATAAATATAAAAAGTCTACACATCCTGTTAAAAAGCCAGATTTTAGTCATCTAAAGAATCAAACAGAGAATAATAATTTCAAAACTTTTTCCACCTTTTACAGGGTGGTCTGGAACACATGATGTAATTTCTAAATATCTATATTTACAGCTGAATTACTTTTGTAGTTAGCTTTATTCTAAACTTCCCTATACTTTTCCCTATCCTGCTAATTCCTAAATGTGCTTTTTTTACTTCACTTCCTATGATGTTTCATCCGAGAGGATTTTCAAACAGGACATCACTGGAGGCTGAGGTTGCACTCACTAAACGCAGCATACAATGCCCCCTTGGAACAGGACATCATAAGGAGGTGATGTTACTTACTACAGTTTATTTCATAGCTGTCCTCTGCAGCACGGCCCCTGATGACGTCCTGTTCCAGGAGGGTTGATAGATGCTGCAGGGAAGTGAGTGCAGCCCCAGTATCCTGTGATGTCCTGTTCTAGGAGGGTTGATAGACGCTGCAGGGAAGTGAGTGCAGCCCCAGTATCCTGTGATGTCCTGTTCTAGGAGGGTTGATAGACGCTGCAGGGAAGTGAGTGCAGCCCCAGTATCCTGTGATGTCCTGTTTGAGACTCCACTCAAACAAAACATCAAATGAAGTGAAGTAAAAAACACATCTAGGGATTAGTAGGATAGGGAGAAGTGTAGAGTATTTTATAATAAAACTAATCGCAAAATTGTTTCGTGTTTAAAAATTGATATTTAAAAAGAACATATAAGTTATTGGGCCACTCCTTTAATATCACTCACAATCTGTATAATTCAGTTAAAAAATAAACTGAATTTTTTTTGTGTGGAAAAATAAAAATAAAAAAATAATGTGATTGCAAAAATATGCCCACCTTTAAACTAATACTTTGCTTAAGTACTCTTTTGAATTCATGGCAGCATTCAGGATTTATGAATAGGAGTCTATCAGCATGGCACATTTAGAAATGGCAATCTTTGCCCACTCTTCGTCGTAAGAATGCTCAAAATCTGTCAGATTGCGAGAGCATTTCCTGTGTGCTGCCCTCTTCAGGTCACCCACAGATTTTCAAATGAATTCACATGACAAAAACATGATTTTTTAATAGGGGTGTGTAGACTTTTTACATCCACTGCAAAACTCGACCTACAAAAAATAAGCCCTCATACAGTACAGACCAAAAGTTTGGACACACCTTCTCATTTAAAGATTTTTCTGTATTTTCATGACTATGAAAATTGTACATTCACACTGAAGGCATCAAAACTATGAATTAACGCATGTGGAACTATATACTTAACGAAAAAGTGTGAAACAACTGAAAATATGTCTTATATTCTAGGTTCTTCAAAGTAGCCACCTTTTGCTTTGATGACTGCTATGCACACTCTTGGCATTCTCTTGATGAGATTCAAGAGGTAGTCACCGGAAATGGTCTTCCAACAATCTTGAAGGAATTCCCAGAGATGTTTAGCACTTGTTGGCCCTTTTGCATTCACTCTGGGGTCCAGCTCACCCCAAACCATCTCGATTGGGTTCAGGTCTGGTGACTTTGGAGGCCAGGTCATCAGGCGTAGCACCCCATCACTCTCCTACTTGGTCAAATAGCCCTTACACAGCCTGGAGGTGTATTTGGGGTCATTGTCCTGTTGAAAAATAAATGATGGTCCAACTAAACTCAAACCAGATGGAATAGCATGCCGCTGCAAGATGCTGTGGTAGCCATGCTGGTTCTGTATGCCTTCAATTTTGAATAAATCCCCAACAGTGTCACCAGCAAAGCACCCACACACCATCACACCTCCTCCTCCATGCTTCACGGTGGGAACCAGGCATGTTGAGTCCATCCGTTCACCTTTTCTGCGTCGCACAAAGACAGGGTGGTTGGAACCAAAGATCTCAAATTTGGACTCATCAGACAAAAGCACAGATTTCCACTGGTCTAATGTCCATTCCTTGTGTTCTTTAGCCCAAAAAAGTCTCTTCTGCTTGTCGCCTGTCCTTAGCAATGGTTTCCTAGCAGCTATTTTACCATGAAGGCCTGCTGCACAAAGTCTCCTCTTAACAGTTGTTGTAGAGATGTGTCTGCTGCTAGAACTCTGTGTGGCATTGACCTGGTCTCTAATCTGAGCTGCTGTTAACCTGCGATTTCTGAGTCTGGTGACTCGGATAAACTTATCCTCAGAAGCAGAGGTGACTCTTGGTCTTCCTTTCCTGGGGCGGTCCTCATGTGAGCCAGTTTCTTTGTAGCGCTTAATAGTTTTTGCAACTGCACTTGGGGAGACTTTCAAAGTTTTCCCAATTTTTCGGATTGACTGACCTTCATTTCTTAAAATAATGATGGCCACTCGTTTTTCTCTACTTAGTTGCTTTTTTCTTGCCAAAATACAAATTCTAACAGTCTATTCAATAAGACTATCAGCTGTGTATCCATCAGACTTTTGCACAACACAACTGATGGTCCCAACCCCATTTATAAGGCAAGAAATCCCACTTATTAAACCTGACAGGGCACACCTGTGAAGTGGAAACCATTTCCGATGACTACCTCTTGAAGCTCATCAAGAGAATGCCAAGAGTGTGCAAAGCAGTCATCAAAGCAAAAGGTGGCTACTTTGAAGAACCTAGAATATAAGACATATTTTCAGTTTTTTCACACTTTTTTGTTAAGTATATTATTCCACATGTGTTAATTCATAGTTTTGATGCCTTCAGTGTGAATGTACAATTTTCATAGTCCTGAAAATACAGAAAAATCTTTAAATGAGAAGGTGTGTCCAAACTTTTGGTTTGTACTGTACATCTATATGCATAAAAAAATTAGAACGTTAAGGCTAATAAAATGTGGTGATGTAACGGACCTGACAAATTCATACATCCAGTGGATAAACTCCTGTAGGGGGGTCGTAGTAGGTAAAACAGAAAATGTATGAATTTGGGGCCTTTTGAGAAAGCCCAAGAATAGGCCATATTAGTGGGAAGATATTTTGCATAGCCATTTAATTTACTGCATAATGTTGTTCATAAAGTAAAAAATGATGATGCATAGTAATGCCACAAATATAAATGTATTATTATTATTATTATACTCCTACATTCTCCAAGGGGTTAGGTCACTTCTTGGGGGTGTCCTCTTTATTGGTAGCTCAAAGGCTGTGGAAAATAGTCATGGCTCTCAAAACCCAATCCAGTAAATCCATGCTCCCAATGCCAGATGGTCTTCCCTCCCCTTTGAGTGCTACACCATGCCCAAATAAAACTTAACATCTATATGTATGTCACTGTTGTAGTAGGTGAGAACCCACATAATAGTTTACAAGCTGTGTTTCTCCTGAAGACTAAACTGTAACAGTAAGCCATAATCATCAACAAAATAACAGAAATAAACACTTGAAATAGATCACTCTGTTTGTAGTGACTTTATATAATATATGCATTTCACTTTTTGTATTGAAGAACTGAAATAAATTAACTTTTTGATGATATTCTAATTTTGTGAGATGCACCTGTATATATTCATTTTCTTGACTAACTCACTTCAAACCTGTCCTGTTTTGCACGTATCAACGCTTTAAATGGAATTTGTCAGCAGGTTATCTAATCTGAAAGCCCCATGAAATAGGGAAAGGGAGATGTAATCTAGCAATGCGTCACTTATTGGGTTGTGTGTTGTAGCTTCAATGTGGTCAGTAGTCAATATTTTATCTGCAGAAGATTGTCACTGCAGGACTAGGTATCACATGAAGGCAAGTCAGGCTAAGCTAACTTTTGTAACCTCACCTCCACCACTGATGGGCAGCTTGCTGAGAATTAATAGTGTACACAGGAAGCTACCAGTCAGTGGTGTGGGTGGCGTTTTACACAGCTCAGCATTCAGTGACAAACAGAAAGCAAAAGCAATGAACTGGATCAATTTTTTTTATCAAAAATATGTTAATCAAAAACCTATATTATTTTCATGCACTGTGGCTATTTATTTATTTACTGCAGGGTATTTTGTTTTTCTCTTGGGTTTTCTCTGTACATTATCTACTGACAGCTGCTTATCTCAGTTAGTCACATACACTGTGGTCAGGGCAATGATAATCTTCTAGTGATAAAACCTTCACTGTAAGTAAACAACAGCACACAACTTAACAAGTGACACATCCCTGAATTTAGTGTCTCAGCTGCTACCTCATGGTGTCCTCCAGTTTACATAGCAAAAACCTGCTGACAGATTCCCTTTAATGAACCAGGACCTTAATATTTCCCTATAGATTTACATCCGACATCTGGCTAAGCATTTATTGCAGCAAAAAATGGTAGCGGAATGAGGCAAAAACTTAATATTATTTGTATAAACACATTAGAGGTTCATTTTTAAATTCAAAGAGGTGTGCTTAACTCTGTTTATCATCATTTGTTTCAAGATTATATGGCTGCCTATTGTTCCTTACAAATGTGTTATGGATATGCTGCTAAAAACGAAAAAATTTTGGATATTTAAAGGCCGTTAAAATAAAGTGAACCATGAATTTATGTAGCACTAAGCTCACACAATTCTAGTATTGTCATAATTATCATGACAGGACTTACATTTCTGTACATAATTTGTACATGGTTAGTTGCTTACCTATTAGTCCAAATGACACATTACAGCAATTTTTACAGAAAATCATCGGCTTCAGGTGTTTAGTTAAGTGTCTGGCATTCCACAGTACTTACTGGTTTTATAATGCAAGCCGGTGCAGAGCATCTGTCACAGGCATCTTTATGAGAAGTGTATTCTTGTGGAATATGTGTTACATCTTAGTCCCATTAACAGAAGGGCACTGAGAGATAGCAATAAACGTTATTAGATTTTACCCTGAAGCAGATCTGCTAACTGTAAATTGAAGTGAGGATTTATCTGTATTGTGATTATCAGAACTCTCAATCTACAAGTGAATAAACACTACAGTTAAAGGAGTGGCGAAAGCTATTGTGGCTAAATATGCTTTCAGTGTAGACATTTTAAGTCATTTATGAATATGTATTGAAAGCCACTTAGCAAGATTTGACAAAGATGTCACAATACTGGTGAATGCATAGAGGTTGATAGCTACATTAAACATTCCTTTTTATTAGTGTTTCATCTTTTTGCCAAAGTTAATTTCTTATTTGGGGTTATTTAATTATTGAAACTGCAATAAAATCAAAAGAATAAATCATGTAAAGTGACAGTAATAACTTTAGACTCTCTTATAATGATTTAAAGCATATTTGTTCACCTTCCATTGCAGGAACTCTGTGGGTAACAATCTGGTTTCTTTCATTTGGTGAATTACAAATAAAATTGTTATAAAAAATAACCTAATGAATAATGATATGTTCACATAGGCTTTTAAAGAGAGCTACTCTCATATTCCAGACTACACAGATAGCTAGACACCCCTTAGTATTGGCCTCAGGATCCTGCATCATTGTTTTATTATCTAAAAATACCTGCTTGGCTAGTAGGTCTACTCCGGTCTCAGGCCCCATGGCAGTCTTCTGGCACATGTTCTGAAATAAAAAATGTCACATGATTGTTGCAGCCAATTAGCATTGATAATCAGCTGCTGCCTTCATATTTTCATCCCAGGCAAAAAACTACATTGTCCTTATGTCTGGATGGATTAGTGCAGGTTGCCGCCAAGCAGCGGCCACTAAATAGCTGCAGGGGTTGCGTGATATTATGACTATAGACTTTTGCTGGACTCAAGGCTGAGCGTTGAAGAGCGCTTGTGATTCTCAAGGAAACTTTAGGCTCTTTTCCAAATGTATGCAGCATCCTAAGCCATTAATAAGGGGTTGTCCAGTAGTGGACAACTCTTTGAAGAGGAATATGGTATAAAATATGACTGCACAAATCAAAGGTTTTAAAAAGTATGTTAAAGGGTTATTCCCATTTGGATTTTTCTTCCAAATCTTCAGGTCATACCATAAAAGCCTATTAGATGTGAGTCCCACATGCATCATTAGAAATGGAGGTGGCTGTGATTAACTTTTGGACATGCCAAGTCCCACATAGGACAACCTCTTTAAAAGCAATGAAACCTTCCTAAAGCATTGAATGGAATAATATTGGCTGGAAATCTAGAATAATGCATAGATATACACTTTCTGCTCTTGCAGACTAAGGTAAAAGGGTTCCCCACTGTCCGATTATCTGGTCATATAGGAGACTGAAAAAGTAAAAATTAATATTTCTACTGGTCTAGGACATTTAATTGGCAGTAAAGAAGTAATTGATAACAATCCGTGGTGTTCACCACTTAAGACTACTATTTTGGTCATCTCCCAGATGCCAAAATGATGCAATCTTATGGCTGAATATGAATTTGGAGCAATTAGGTAGATGCAAAAGATTGAGAATATTTGTAAACTATATTTTAGACTATATAAATTAGTGTTTAACTATTTAAAGGGGTTTTATGACATTACCATACAAGTATTATAAAAGTAGTATTACATCAACATATACAGTAGCGCAAAATTGTCCACAAAAGCTTTATTTCTATTTCTTACAGTTTCCTTTAAGGGAATTTGTCAACAAGATTTTGCTTTGTAATCTGAGATAACCATGATGTAGTGAAAGAGAGCCTGATTCCAGTGATACCACTTGTTGCGCTGTGTTTTTCTGTTTCAATATAATCAGTGTTTAGTCAGCAGGAGATTATCATTACAGGACAAGCTGCCCCACACCCATACCACTGGTTAGCTGCTTTCTGCCAATATACAATGTACACAAAAAAATGCTAATTAGTGGTTTGGGGGTGAGGTTGAACAGGGCTCAACATTTTAAGCTCTGCTAGAAATGTAGCAGAGAAAACTCAGATTCTATACAATGGTTGCACCTATTAAACTAAGAGCCACATCTCTGGGATCAAGGTCTCTGTCCCTACTTCATGCTGATGTCAGATTACATAGAAAAAAACCTGCTTATAGATTCCCTTTAAAAGTATTTCTTGAGTCGCCCATTTGTTTACATTTAACCCATCGGGCAGCACTGGCTTCCTGAACAACATTTCCCACAGCTCACAGGGCTGTCTTCTCAGCTTACCAATTTCCATCCTCCATTTTCAGTGTATATTGATCAACTGTCATTCTATTGACTCCCTCCGAAACCACTGTTTGCTAGTGTACTTCTCTCTTGTATCACCCCTCTCTGTGCACTACCTCTATGCTGCCCTATAATGTCCAAACAGTATGACTGGTGTCTTCCCCCATCCAGAGCTACTGTGCCTGATAACACAGACATCTTCCAGCAGAATTTATTGATGGTGGAGAAAAGTGATGTTTGCTGGTTGGAGATCATGGTTTCCGATTAAACATTTATATGCCAGCATCTTTTTCCTTCCTCTGATGTACTGTGATCTTCCAGTGGTGACCTTCGCCCCCTTCCTAATCCAGGATCACTGCTGGGAGATGACTTGTGAGACAATAATCTCTGATAACTCCCCCCATCAGAGTTTCCTCCTCACTTGCTTTGTCTTTTCTATCTGTGAGTTACTAAGCATGCAGAGCTAAATGTTATGCCCTCATGCTCATTAAAGTAAAGGCCAGGGTTTCACAGAGACATGCATCATGTGAAGCATTGCAACCTTGGATGTAATAATTTATTATACAGTAGTGTTGCATTGCAACATGTGACTCTCCCCCTGGGCCGTGGGGCACTCGGATCCGGGCAATAGGGAGACGATGGGGGTAGTAGTGGCGACCCGGTTCCGTGGCTCAGGGTGGTCAGGCCAATGGTAGTCTGCTACGTGCTTCAGATAATGTCCGACTACGCCACCCGTGGATTGCGGTTATTAGAAACCGCCGCTGCAGGGCAGACCGCTGGGGCTGATGATATATGCAGCTGGGATGGTGTGACTCCCCACGGGAAGAGTGCGGCCCCAGGGCAGTGTGGTGGATGGTGGGAGTGATGGTAGTGAGAGTCCCAGTGCCGATAGTGCTGGAGGAGCAAGGAGCACACAGACAACAAGTTGCAGTCCAGGGTCTTTACTAAAACAGGTAAACTGACCCATAAACAGTCCCGGCTAGGAGGGGACCTGGATGTCTGAGAGCAATGGGGAAATTGGCCCTGGTCAGGGTGAGGGTGTAGGCCTACCGTGCTTTCTGCGCTCCTTCTGGCTATCTCCTCCTTATAGAGTAACAGCCCACGTTTCCAAGCTTTCCGTGTATTCTCGCCTGTATGGCCTGCGACGTGGATTCCTTTCTGCTCCCAGCCTTGTACGGCTTTACTGGTCCCTTCGGTTGTGGCAGGGCCTCCAGGCTTCTTAGGCCAAGGAATATACAGTCCATTGTGGACTGGTTATCTGCTGGAGGATGTAGAATCCTCCCAGACTCAGACACCAAAGTCTGGTAAAGTAAGTCTTTTATCTGCCAAGACAGGCTCTCTTCGCCTCTTGTCTCTGGCTTGTGGCTCTCCTCCTGCCACACTTCCTCTTAGGTGCAATACAACTTTCTGTCCCTGCTCTGCTCCGGGACACGTCTCAGTGCTGAGACAGGCCATCCAGTTCTCCCTAACCCTGCCCCCAGTACCAGCTTTTATAGGGGCAGCCAGCTCCCCCTACTGGCCTGAGACAGGAGGCATTGCATGCTAATGTTCCCCTGACTAGAGAACCTCCCCCTTGCTCTCAGACACAGCTTTAATTACACTTGTGGCATCCAGGCCAGGGTGACACATTCCCCCCTAGTGAAATTTAGTACTCCGGGACTAAACAATACACAAAGACAATATGCATAACCATAAAACATTAACAGACAGACGACGCACAGCTTGAGTTCTTAAGGTCACAGTGTGGTCTGTGACCGGGTGTCCATATCACCAACACAACGGGGAGCCTTAACCAGGTGGGGGTCTGTCCTACCCCAAGTCCTTTACAGTCTTAGTTCATCCCTTGTTTAGGCTCCGAACGCAGTCCATACAAGGTCCCGGTTATAAAAAGTCCATAACCTTTGAGTCCTTACGGTAGCTGCAAGAAACTGAAACACAGAATTACCAAACATGCATGTAACTTGGCAAACAATTCAATATTTGGCAACAGGGTTATTTACAATTTTAGCAAGCTCTATATTTTCCAGCGAGCGGGTATCTGCCCCTTTGTGCTCCTGGTTGACCTACGTAGCCCACTGTCTGGTGGTGGACCAACCTGGCTTTCCCCAATAGCGTTAGGGGTACAGCTACCAGCTGGGTGTACAGGTAGGGCAGACAGCTGTCTGCGGGTCCTTTGGCTTACCGCAGGCATGGCAGGCTCACTGTCAGCAGAGGGTTGACTCTCCTGGGCTGCTGATACAGGCTCTTCTGCCTCTGCAACCGCTTGCTCCTCTTCACCTTCCGGCTCTGGTGTTGGTTGTTGCTGTGCCGGTTGCAGGAAATGCAGGACGGGTACCACTATGGCATCATTTATGCGAGTCCAGGACTGAGGGAACTCTCCAAGAACGGTGCTGATCATTTCTTCCTTGTCCTCTGCGGGTTCAAGGTCACTCTGATCCTCTTCTGCACTACGGAGTTGCTCGGGGAACCTTTTGAGGTGGTCTCTGGAGACGACACTAGTGGTTTCTCCTCCGTCCTTGGTGATTACGCACACTTTTGGGTTGTCGTGGTCAGACTGCAGTACGGTGTAGGGTTCCCTTTCCCACTGGTCGTCCAACTTATGTAGCCTTCTTTTTCGCTTTAGGACTTGCTCACCAGGTTCTAGGGGACCAGCAGGGGCGTGTTGATTGAAGAGTTTTTCTTGCTTCTCTCTCACCTGGGCCAGGCTCTTCTCCACACTCTCCTGTACCTTCTTGTACTGCAGTTGCCTTTCCGTATCCCAGTCCGCATCCGGGGAGGTGTCCTCAGGTATTAGGACTCCCATCTCCAGGTCTACGGGCAGCTTACCTGGTCTAGCTCACATCAGGTAAGCCGGGGTGCAGTTTGTAGCATTCACCGGGATATTGTTGTATAGGTCTATCAGGTCCGGCAGTTTTTCTGGCCACAGGCTGCGTTCCTCCAAGGGCAATGTCTTCAGGAGATCAATGACTATATTGTTCATCTTCTCACACATCCCGTTGGTTTGGGGGTGGTAAGGCGTTGTACGAATCTTCTTACAGCCATAGAGGTTGCAGAACTCCTGGAAGATTTCAGCCTCGAACGCTGGACCCTGGTCTGTCAGGACCTGTTCCGGATACCCGTGTGGATGGCAGAAATATTGCTGGAAGGCTCTGGCCGCTGTTTGGGCTGTCAAGTCTTTTACCGGGACCACCACGAGAAAACGGGAATAGTGGTCCACGATTGTCAGGGCATAGATGTATCCTGACCGGCTGGGAGCCAATTTGACATGGTCCAGAGCTACCAGCTCAAGAGGCTGCGTGGTGACGATGGGCCTCAAGGGTGTCTTCTGGCTGGCACGGTCCTTCCTCCTTAGGTGACAAGGGCCACAGTCTCTGCACCATTTTTCTACAGCTCCTCTCATGCCGACCCAAAAGAACCTTCCTCTTAGCAGGAACTCCAGTTTCTTCCAACCGAAGTGCCCCGCTCTGTCATGGTAGGCCCCCAGGACCATAGCTGCATCCCGCCTTGGGACCACGACTTGCTAGGTCAGCTCATGCGTCCGGTGGTTGACAATCCTTCTGCACAACTTGCCTTCGTAGAGGAACAGCTTGCTCTTCTCCTTCCACAGCTGCTTGGCTTCCTCTGGAGCATCCGGATCCATGCGGGCGTCTTCCTGGGTCAGCAGTTCTTTCACCAAACGGATGGCAGGGTCACTATTTTGGGTCTCGGCCCAGCTGTGGTGAGGTAGGGGATTGATCATCACGGTTGTTAGATCCTCCTCTTTCACACGGTGGGAGTATTGGGCGACTCCATACCGGTGAAACGCGGGGAGTTCTACCTCCTCCAGCTCTTCTGGGTCTTCGTCACCTTCAGGTAAGCGAGGCATCCTCGACAGGGCGTCTGCGTTGGCATTGGTTTTGCCGGCCCGGTACTTGATCACGAAGTCATAGTTGGAGAGACGGGCCATCCACCGCTGTTCCAGGGCACCCAGTCTTGCATTGTCCAGGTGTGTCAACGGGTTGATGTCCGTGTACTCGGTGAACTTTGCGGAGGCCAGGTAATGCTTGAAGCGTTCCGTCACGGCCCACACCACCGCCAAGAATTCTAGCTTGAAGGAGCTGTAATTCTCCGGGTTCCTCTCCGTGGGCCTCAGCTTCCGGCTGGCGTATGCGATCACCCATTCTCTGCCCTGTTGGTTTTGGGATAGTACAGCTCCCAGTCCCACATTACTGGCATCTGTGTGGAGAATGAAAGGCTGGCCGTAATCAGGGTAGGCCAGGATCTCATCCCCCGTGAGGGCCATCTTTAGCTGGCGGAAGGACTCCTCTTCCGGTTTATCCCACTTGAAGAGTGGCTTTTGACTCCTGGACTTAGACTGTCCGATCAGGAGGTCCTGCATAGGAGCTGCCATCTTAGTGAACCCGGGGATGAACCTTCGGAAGTAGCCTACCAACCCGAGAAACTGTCTCTCCTCTTTGATGTTCGAGGGGCTTGGCCAGCTCTTGATTGCCGTGACCTTGTCAGGGTCGGGGGCTACTCCTTCCGTACTTACCACGTGCCCTAGGTACTGGACCTTTGGTTTCAGCAGGTGACACTTCGATGGTTTTACCTTCAGGCCATAGCCTGCCAGGGCTTCGAACACCTCGGCCAGGTGCTTGAGATGGTCCTCGTAGGTCTTCGAATAGACGATCACGTCGTCCAGGTAAAGGAGGACCGTCTCGAAGTTTCGGTGCCCTAGACAGCATTCCATCAGCCGCTGGAAGGTCCCTGGTGCATTGCAGAGCCCGAAAGGCATACAGTTGAATTCGCTCAGTCCCATCGGGGTGGTGAAGGCGGTCTTCTCCTTGTCAGCCTCTGCCACCGGAACCTGCCAGTACCCGCTAGTAAGGTCCAAAGTAGAAAAGAAGTTAGCAGATTTTAGTGCGGCTAAAGACTCCTCTATTCTAGGCAGCGGATATGCGTCTTTGTGGGTGATACGGTTGATTTGTCTATAGTCCACGCACATTCTCATGGTGCCGTCTTTCTTTTTCACCAGAACCAAGGGGGCTGCCCAGGGGCTACAGTTCTCTCTAATGACCCCAGCTTCCTTCATTTCTCTTAGCATGCCCTTTGCATTCTGATAATGTGCAGGGGGTACAGGTCTGTGCCTCTTTTATTGGTGGGTGGCTCCCTGTGGGGATGTGGTGTTCTATCCCTTTTACTCTGCCGAAGTCTAGCGGGTGCTTACTAAAGACTCTCTCGTACTCCCGTACCACCCGGTAGACTCCTTGTTTTTGGTGCAGGGGAGTGGAGTCAGCACCCACGTGGAGTTTCTGGCACCAGTCCTCCTTTTGTTTCTGGGAGCCATTACCCTCCGCCTGAGGAGATGGAGGCAAGGGTTCCACGGCCCTGATGGCTTTGTGTTCGACAACAAACAGTTTGGCGAGTGTAGCGTACCTGGGTAAGTGTACTTCCCTCTCCCCAATGTTGAGAATGCGGACGGGCACCCTCCCATGACGGACATCGACCACCCCCCGGGCTGTCAAAATGGTGGGCCTGCTGTCTGAGTACACGGGTTCTACCATGGCTTGGTAGTCTCTACCTCTCAACCCGATTGCAGTCCGACACCAGATCATCAGTTCACTTTTGGGAGGCATGGAAATGGGGAATGGGTCACTCAGTCTTACGCTACCAATCTCACCACCAGACAGTTCTACCTGCTGTCGTCTCATCAGGGCTTTTATCTCCTTGTTGAGGACTCTCTGTTGGCTGGAACTAGCATTCACCGCCACATGTTGTAAGATTACAATTACCTCTGAAAGACAATTTTCAATTACGTTAGTACCCACAGTTATTTTAGGGTGACTTTCACGACGGTCAATGTCCACAATAATCACTCCCTGTGCCGGCAGTTCAACTTTACCAATTTTAATGGTCATCTCCTTGAACCCCATCTGCGGCACGGGTAAGCCATTAATGGCGATGATGCTCAAGTTACTGTCTGGATACCGTGTGATATCAGCATCAGTCCAATACTGCTTAAAAAGTACATAAGGGATTGTGGTTACTTGTGACCCAGTATCCAGCAAGGCGCTCATGGGGATACCGTCCAGCACCACGGGTAAAACCGGGCGCCCCCCAACGTACTTATTACGCCAATTGTAAGGGCCTGGTGATCTTATGACTGGGGGTTGGCCCTCTGCCCCAGGTTGGACCCGTTTAAATTACAGTACCTGGAAATGTGTCTGGGCTGGTTGCATTGACGGCAAATGGGCTGTCCATCCTCTGCGTAACGGTCTGTGGGTCTCCCTCGGAATGACAGGATCCTCCTCTGTCGACGCCACGGGACATCCTCCGGACTTGAAGCCAGCTCGATGGGTCTTGCCGGGTCCACTTGCAACGCCTGGAGGGTCCTGGTCAACGCCACGATGCTCCTGGTCAGCTCCTGGACTTGGTGGTGCAGGTCTTTCGACGGGGCTTGGTTCAGGGCCTGTGCATCAGCCCCCACGGGGTCCATAGAGGAGGGCGCCGCCTCCTGGTGGTAGGTGAGAGCAGGGCGCCGGGGGTTTATAGCGCCACTGGTTGCAGATTCAGGGAGCACCCTTATGGCCCTGTCCTTAAATTGGGCAAAGGTCAGGTCGGGGTTCTGAAAGAACATGAGGCACAGTTGGGCCCTGTGGGCACTAGACAGCAGACCTTCTATGAATTGTTCTGTTAGTAGTCTATCCGTTTCCTGCACACTGCCAGGGTCAGTTTGTTGAATAGCCCTCAAGGCTTCCTGCAGATTTAGGGCATAGCCTCTGATGCTGTCCTGTGCCCGCTGCTTACATCCATAGAACCTCATTTTAATCTCAGCGGAGGTACGTGTGTCAAAGGTACCCCGCAGCCGGGCCAGAATACCCTTCACGGTCCTTTTCTCCTCAGTGGGCCATGATTTTACCTCCCTTTGGGCTGCGCCAGTTAACTGCCCTGTTAGTATGCTGACCTTTTGTTCCCCTGTCAGGTGGTAAACTTGGAACAAACTGTACAGCCTTTCCTTAAAGTCAGTTAGGGCATGGGGCTCCCCTGAGTACTTGGGCAGCCAGGCCGCTCCAGGGATGTAGGGCAGGGAAAAGGGCATCACCGCTGTTGCAGCTGCGTTGGTGGTAGTGGGCGCCTCTGTGTCCAACATCTTCCTCCCCCCTAGTTAAGCGTGGCCTACCTTCCGACGATCCTCTTCTGTAGGCCGCGGCTCCGCTGCTGCTGCTATGGACGAGGACCTGGCGTCGCGTCCTGATGACGTCAGCGTCGCTCTCTCTCCCTTCCAGGACCTTCCGCAGCGTCGGTGCGTGGGGCGGAGCTTCGGATCTCGCGCGGTTTTGACGTCCACGCCCCTCTTCTTCCCGCGCGACGTCCTGAAGATGGCGTCCGATGCCGGGAAACAGCTGCGGATGGCGGGAAGACGGCAGAAGACGGCGGGAAACGGTCCAAGATGGCGTCTGATGGCGGGAATCGGCTCTGGATGGCGGGAAACGACTCCGGACAGCGGGAAACTTCGCCACAGGTAAGTTACAAAAGTCTTTTCAGGCACTCAGTACCCGGTGGTTGCGGGCACGAAATCCTGCCGACTACGCCAAAGCTGACTCGCCCCCTGGGCCGTGGGGCACTCGGATCCGGGCAATAGGGAGATGATGGGGGTAGTAGTGGCGACCCGGTTCCGTGGCTCAGGGTAGTCAGGCCAATGGTAGTCTGCTACGTGCTTCAGATAATGTCCGACTACGCCACCCGTGGATTGCAGCTATTAGGAACCGCCGCTGCAGGGCAGACCGCTGGGGCTGATGATATATGCAGCTGGGATGGTGTGACTCCCCACGGGAAGAGTGCGGCCCCAGGGCAGTGTGGTGGATGGTGGGAGTGATGGTAGTGAGAGTCCCGGTGCCGATAGTGCTGGAGGAGCAAGGAGCACACAGACAACAAGTTGCAGTCCAGGGTCTTTACTAAAACAGGTAAACTGACCCATAAACAGTCCCGGCTAGGAGGGGACCTGGATGTCTGAGAGCAACGGGGAAATTGGCCCTGGTCAGGGTGAGGGTGTAGGCCTACCGTGCTTTCTGCGCTCCTTCTGGCTATCTCCTCCTTATAGAGTAACAGCCCACGTTTCCGAGCTTTCCGTGTATTCTCGCCTGTATGGCCTGCGACGTGGGTTCCTTTCTACTCCCAGCCTTGTACGGCTTTACTGGTCCCTTCGGCTGTGGCAGGGCCTCCAGGCTTCTTAGGCCAAGGAATATACAGTCCCTTGTGGACTGGTTATCTGCTGGAGGATGTAGAATCCTCCCAGCCTCAGACACCAAAGTCTGGTAAAGTAAGTCTTTTATCTGCCAAGACAGGCTCTCTTTGCCTCTTGTCTCTTCTCCTGCCACGCTTCCTCTTAGGTGCAATACAACTTTCTGTCCCTGATCTGCTCCGGGACACGTCTCAGTGCTGAGACAGGCCATCTAGTTCTCCCTAACCCTGCCCCCAGTACCAGCTTTTATAGGGGCAGCCAGCTCCCCCTACTGGCCAGAGACAGGAGGCATTGCATGCTAATGTTCCCCTGACTAGAGAACCTCTCCCTTGCTCTCAGACACAGCTTTAATTACACTTGTGGCATCCAGGCCAGGGTGACACACATGCTGCAACTGTGACACCGAGTGGCACTACATTGTGCAGGAGATGTGATACTTCAAGGTAGTAAGCTGTGTGATAGAACACTAAGGCTATGTGCCCAAGATGCAGATTTTAGGCAGAAATTTCTTGAGCATTTATTCCTCTCCCTGGCAGAAAAAATGCTTTCAGATTTATTTTACATGTATTTTTTCAAGCGCTTTTCCAAGCGATTTTGAGCATCACTTGGAAAAGTGCTTGACAAGTTGGTCACACAATACAACTTCATGCAACTGGCATGGATTTATATTGTATGACCAAGATTTCTGCTTAAAATACTGCACCTATATAAAAAAAAAAAAAAGAATTCTAAAGTAAAAAATGAAAAAAAAAATTCATACTTACCTCTCCGACGGCCGCCGGTCTGCTTCCAGCGGCGTCTTCTCTCCTCGGTGGCCTGCGGTGTTCTGCCAGGACCTGCGGTGACGTCATTTAGTCAGCTGATGGTCACGAGACCATCACCTGACTGCTGACGTCACGCCGCCGGAGAGGTAAGTATGAATATTTTTTTTTTAGTTTTTCTTTAGAATCCTTTTTTAACTTGCAGGTACCATGGTACCCAGGTTGGAGGAGAGTCTCCTCTTCTCCAGACCCAGGTACCATCCGTGCACTGAAACGCATAACATCCACATGTATACATGCGGATGTTATGCGGTTCAATGGAAGTCAATGGCGGCGATTTCGCCTCAAAATCGCACAATAATTGGTAGTGCTGTGGATTTTTCCGCAATGATAATCCGCAGTGGAAATTTCCGCAGCTTGTGCACAGCACATGCGGATTATCATTGGGAAACATGGCAGACATCTTATCAAGCAATTTTAATGCGTTTCTGTGGTGGAAATACCGCCGCAGAAACACATTAATGGGCATCATGGGCACACAGCCTAAGAATGTGTCGGAATACAAATCCAGTGCATGGTAAGTGGAAGTAACTGCAGGAACCACCCCTGGAGCAGATATTGTTGATGACAAAGCGTTTTCAGGGAGGAGGGTGCAGAGTAACAGAGGGAAAAATTTCCATAATCATTCACATAGAATGCAATCAGAAGCTAAAAAGAAAAAAGAAGAAACAGGAAGTACCTGTATCTAGAGAAATGTGGAAAATAGAGATGAGCAGACGTGTGGATGTTCGGGTTTATCGGGTTCGGCCGAGCTAGAGTTAAAAGTTCGGTTCGGTAACCAAACTTGACCCTGAACCCAAAATCAACAGAAGTCAACGGCGACCTAAACTTTGGTGCTTTAAAATGGCTGTAAAATTATCATAGTAAGGGCTAGGAGGCTGCAAAAGGAAGCTAAATGGAGGTAAAAGCAGGACAAGTGCCCTGCAAACAAGTTTGGATAAGTAAATGACTTAAAATAACATAGTATCCAAAAAAAGGAAACTTTTTTGGACGAACCTAAAAAGTTTATGAAGTGGATTGGATTAAAAATATTTTTGAAGACAAGGGCCTGTACCACAATGGCCGTGTACACACAGTCAAACTGTAAATGGTCATTAACCCTTCCATGACCAGAGCATTTTCCGTTTTTTGCGCCTTCGTTTTTTGCTCTACTTCTCCCCAGAGCCATAACTTTTTTATTTTTTGGTCAATATGGTCATGTTAGGGATTATTTTTTGCAGGACAAAATGTACTTTTGAACAACATTACTGGTTTTACCATATCGTGTAATGGAAAATCGTAAAAAAATTCCAAGTGCGTAGAAATTGCAAAAAAAAAGTGCAATTCCACAGCTGTTTTTTTTTTTAACCGCGTTCATTAAATGCTAAAACTGACCTGCCATTATTATTCTCCAGGTCATTACGAGTTCATAGATACCAAACATCTATAGGTTCTTTTTTATTTAAGTGGTGAAAAAAAATACAAAGTTTAGTAAATAAAAAAAAAAAAAAAGGTGCCATTTTCCGAAACTCATATCGTCTCCATTTTTAGTGATCTGTGACCGGGTAAGGGATTATTTTTTGCATGCCGAGCTGACGTTTATATTGATATCATTTTGGGGAAGATAGGATGTTTTTATCGCCCGTTATTGCATTTTATTGCAATGCAATGCAATGTTGCAGTGACCAAAAAAACGTAATTCTGGCTTTGATAATTTTTTCCTCATTACGCCGTTTACCAATCGGCTTATTTTTTTTTATATATTGATAGATCTGGCGATTTTTAATGCGGCAATACCAAATATGTGTACGGTATATGTTTTTTTTTTTTTTTACAGTTTTATTTTGAATGGGGCGAAACGGGGGTGATTTAAACTTTTATATTTTTTCATATTTTAAAATTTTTTTTTTACACTTTTTGCATGCTTCAATAGTCTCCATGGGAGAATTGAAGCTGCACTTGTCTGATCTGTGCTACACACAGTCGATGATCAGATCGCCTGTGTATAGCAGATTTGCTCACTTGCTATGAGTGCCGACCGCTGGGTGGCATTCATAGCAATCTGGCAGTGACAACTACAGGGGTCTCCTGCAGACCCAGAATTGTTATGCCAATACATCGGCAACCCATGATCATGTGACGGGGTCACCAATGGGCGGAGCCAATGACGTGTTTCCCGGAAGCCCAAGTTAAATGCCGCTGTCAGAGATTGACAGCGGCATTTAACTGGTTAACAACCGCTGGTGGAAATCAGCTGACATGTGCCCGGAAAGGTGTGGGCTTAGCACCGCAGCCCGCACCAAACAGGGAAATCTGACTTGGGTCAAACTATTACGCTCCATGTCAGAAAGGTCTTAAAGGGAATCTGTCACCTCCTGGGATGCTTTAAAGCTATAACTATGGCCATACAAGTAATAGAATGGTTAAACTAATCTTACCTGTATGCCTCATAGCTGCAGTCTAGATGTTGAGAAATACACTTTTATGTTAATGATTTCTTCCAGAATCTGAAGTGTACAGTGCCTGGAAGAAATCCCTGCCTCCTTTCTTCATTTCCATACCAGACAGATTCCCTTTAAATTAGTCAATTTGGATTAAATTTTTTTGATTATTGGCTACAGATCGCCGTAAAATTATGAACAGGTAAAGGAATGCATCAAAAGCCTGACAGGGGTGCCGCATAGGCCCCTATGCCCTCACCCCTCTCCTAAGCAACCCTATGCATTGCTTTGGGTACGTTGGTTGACAAAGCAGGGGGGCCGTTGTGTCTTCTGGAGGCCATTCACCTCACTCTCACCATTCAAGGGGTGTTTTCTCACTGCCTGCTGCTTCTGAACCTGCCCCCACAGCGAACAGCTCTCTTCTGACCACCCTCCCATGCCATACGGGCTTCATTACATGCTGTTGTCCTTGGAGTACAGTGAATCAGCATTTGAATCTGGAGAGGGAGGCTGATAAATGGGTACCACATCCAAGGTAGGCAGCAGTCAAGCAAAGTAACCACTCCTTAACTGAGTCAGCAGTTGATGTTGCAAGACACAATATCCATTCATGACTAGTTATTTAATTGGAATGAGTAGCTAAATCCCTTAATGAGCATCTATTGGAGGGCAAATCTTGTGCCAGCATCCATGGTAATTACCACTCAGGTAATGTACATTAAAGTCTCTCACTACAGCACACACATGTATGGTACAGTGAAACTGTGAAAGGTCATTACATCAGTTAATTTTGCCTGCACGGTGGCTCAGTGGTTTTCACTGCAGTCTTGCAGTACTTGGGTCATTGGTTCAAATCCCATCAAGGACACCATCTGCAGGGAGTTTGTATGTTCTCCCCTTGTTTGCATGGGTTTCCTCGAGGTACTACAGTTTCCTCCACACTCCAAAGACATACTGATACGTAATCTAAATTGTGAGCCCTAATGGAGACAGTGTTGATAATGTCTGTAAAGCGCTGTGGAATTAATGGCGCTATATAAGTGAGTAAAATAAATACATTTCTCAATACAGATCACCGTAAACATAACATGAATCTGTCAAAGAATGTATGGAAAAAGCTATCCAGATAAAAACTGTGAAAGAGATGTATGTGACCATAATGAACACTCATTTCCAGCAGATAATACCGACATAACAGAACAAGAAACACAACAAAAAACAACAATTTCATGCCCAAGTCCATGTCCCTTATTTGATGCTCTCCTCATTTTTTAACTGTTTTTTAGGCAAAGTACTCACACAAACATGGCTGTAGATTGGAAAAATTAGTTTTATCGCACAGTACTATCAGAGACATTGGTGTATAAGACTATATAAAAATTTTTGGGAATGCACAGTACTAACAGACATAAGTGCATAAGAATTGAAAAATTTGTTTTCACACATTTGACTACCACCGACACAGTTGCAGATTAGAAAAACTTTTGGCTGTGCACAGTACTATCACAGACAGAGGTGCAGAGTACACATAGAGAGTCTTTTGGAAAACTGCGCACACAAAACCTAATACTGTCCCTAACTACAGCTGCGTCTTGTAGCTACGCTAAGCAGAGAAGAAAAAAAATATTATAATCTTGAACCAGGAGGAACAGATCCAAGTGGAGGAGATGGAGGTGGCAGTGTAGATGGAAGAGACAAGGGTGGAGTAATCCAATACTGTTTTTTTGTGTGTTTTTAATGGATCTGACTTAAAAAAAAACCTAGGTTTAACAAAACTAAAACAAGCAATCTAGAACCTGGAAGCATAGGTCATAGTGAGGAAAGAGGTGGTTGTGGCGGTATACTTGGAAGAGGCAAAGGAAGAGTAATCCAACACTGTGCTTTTTTGTTATTTTTTTTTTATCATTTGGAGAGGTGGCACCCAAATGAAAAGAATGGCAAAAAAAGTAGAAGACTTGCTGGGTGCAGCTGGTATAGTTGTCTAGTCATCCAGAAGTATGGACGAGTCCTGTGGGATCCATATCTGGTTAATTTTAATGAATGTTAACTTCCCCACATTGGATGTGGATAGGCGGATGTGTCTATCTGTGATCACACCCCCTGTCATGCTAAACACACATTCCGACAGTACACTTGCTGCAGGGCAGGTCAACACCTCTAAGGCATACAGTTGTGCTCAAAAGTTTACATACCCCGGCAGAATTTTTTCTTTCTTGGCCTTATTTCAGAGAATATGAATAACAAAAAAGCTTTTTCTCCACTCATGGTTATTGGTTGGGTGAAGCCATATATTGTCAGACTACTGTGTTTTCTCTTTTTAAATCTTAATGGCAACCAAAAATATCCAAATGACTCTGATCAAAAGTTCACATACCCTGGTGATTTTGGCCTGATAACATGCACAGAATTTGTCACAAATGGGTTTGAATGGCTACTAAAGGTAACATCCTCACCTGTGACCTGGTTGCTTGTAATCAGTGTGTGTGCATAAAAGCTGAGTGAGTTTCTGGGATCCAAACAGACTCTTGCATCTTTTATCCAGCCACTGACGTTTCTGGATTATGAGTCATGGGGAAAGCAAAAGAATTGTCAACTTTTGCAATTTTGTCAAATTTTTGCATACATGCAACTTTTTATTTCATTTTTTTGTGAAGCAAGGTTAATAAAAACAGCAATTCTGTCATTGTTTTTTTTTTTTGAGGTGTTCTCCGAGCAGGATAGCAAGATAAATATTGATATATTCTTTTTTCCCAACAACTAAAAACATTTTATTTATTTGTTTTATAATATTTTTTATTTCCTAAGGAAACTTGAACATGCATATCCTATGATCACATAGGTAATAACACTGCACTACATACAGTTGTGCTCGAAAGTTTACATACCCAGTCAGAATTTTTGCTTTCTTGGCCTTGTTTCCGAGAATATGAATGATATCAAAAAAACTTTTTCTCCACTCATGGTTATTGGTTGGGTGAATCCATTTATTGTCAAACTGCTGTGTTTTCTTTTTTTAAATCTAAATGGCAACCAAAAACATCCAAATGACCCTGATCAAAAGTTCACAAACCCCAGTTCTTAATACCGTGTATTGCCCCCTCTAACATAAATGACAGCTTGAAGTCTTTTGTGGTAGTTATGGATGAGGTTCTTTAATTTCTCAGATGGTAAAGCTACCCATTCTTCTGGGCAAAAAGCCTCCAGTTCCTGTTAATTCCTGAGCTGTCTAGCATGAAATATGCGCTTGAGATCTCCCCAGAGTGGCTCAATGATACTGAGGTCAGGAGACTGCGATGACCACTCCAGAACCTTCCCTTTGTTCTGCTGTAGCCAATGACTGGTCGACTTGGCCTTGTATTTTGGATCGTTGTCATGTTGGAATGTCCAAGTACGTCCCGTGTGCAGCTTCCGGACTGATGAGTGCAAGTTTGCCTCCAGTATTGCTGATAACGTGCTGCATTCATCTTTCCTTCAACTTTTACCAAGTTTCCTGTGCCTTTGTAGCTCACACATCCCCAAAACATCAGCAATCCCACTCCATGCTTTACTGTAGGAATGGTGTTCCTTTCATCATAGGCCTTGTTGACCTCTCTCCAAATGTAACGTTTATGGTTGTGGCCAAAAAGTTTAATTTTGGTCTCACCACTCCAAATTATTTTGTTCCAGAAGTTTTGAGGCTTGTCTCTGTGCTGTTTAGCGTATTGTAGGTGAGACACTTTGTGGCATTTGTGCAGTAATGGCTTTCTTCTGACGACTCGACCATGGGTTTTTCTTTGCATCCTGAACAATTTTCCTGGCAGTTGTGGCTGAAATCTTTGTTGGTCTACCTGACCATGGTTTGGTTTTTACAGAGTCCCTGATTTTCCATTGGATAATCACAGTTAGAATGCAGCTGACTGGCATTATCAATTGGATATTTTTGTTGTATCTCTTTCCTATGTTATACAGTTCAACTACCTTTTCCTGTAGATCTGTTGACAATTCTTTTACTTTCTCCATGACTCACAATCCAGAAACATCAGTGGCTGGATGAAAGGTGCAAGAGTCTGTCTGGATCCCAGAAACTCACTCGGCTTTTATGCACACACACTGATTTACAAGCAGACATTTCACAGGTGAGGATGTTACCTTTAGTAGCCATTCAAACCCATTTGTGACAAATTCTGTGCATGTTATCAGGCCAAAATCACCAGGGTATGTGAACTTTTGATCAGGGTCATTTGGATGTTTTTGGTTGTCATTAGTGTTGAGCCACCCCTGTAGTGTTCGAGTTCGGTTCGGTTCGTCGAACACCCGTATGTTTGCTGAACTGTTAGTCAAACTGTTCGTTGAACACCTTTGAACACCGTTAAAACCAATGGCAGGCAAACAAAAACACATAGAAACACTTAGAAAACACCTTCAAAGGTGTCCAAAAGCTGACAAACTGCTCAGAAGACACAACTAACGCATGGAAAAGTGACAAGTACATATAGTCATGAGAAAAGAAAAGAGGTGGAGGAGTAAAAGGAGGGGGAGACACAGATATAGGCATGTCATGCCCTTCTAAAACCAAAAAAGTGCGAAGCCGACAGGGCCAGTCCTTTCTTGCTCGTGCGACCTCCGTGTCGCCGGGTTTGTGCCAGAGCCGCGGTGGACCCTGTCGGCCAGCCCCTCTCTCCCAATACTGGTGCTTGTCCGCTGATGGGTCGAGCGAGCCCCCCTGCGGTGGAGGCAGGTCTAATCTTTTTAATTTAAATTGTCTCTCTAATTTGAATGAGTACACTTTAAATCCTTTTACAAGGATCTATTGAAGGGCAAGTCTCATGCCAGCAGCCGCGGTGAATCCAGCTACCAGCCGCGTTAATTCCAGCTCCAGTAGCGTCCATTAAAGCTGCTGCAGTTAAAAGCTTTGATAAGGATCGAGCTTGGCGGTCCACCGCAAGCGTCCTACCGCCAGTCCAAGCCCCTATGTCTTGGGGTGCCTCCCCGATGCTCTTCACTGAGTGTCCCGGGGGCCCGAACCTTTTCCTTTGAAAAAATTAAGTGTCCAAACTACAGGTGGTGTAGCTTGCTTAACAGCTGGGATAATCTGCTGACTAGCAGACACTGCTACTAGGCACAAAGTATTTCCTGGGCTAGATGCAGTTAAAAATTTTTAATTAGATACTCTCGTTGGATGCTGAGAAAGCATTCCATAGAGTCTCCTGGCACGCCATATATTATTCTCTCAAAAAGCTTGGGGTAGGGGTCTAGGGGACCCTTTTATAGGCAAAATCACGGCCCTGTATCGCAATATCGAACCGAACTCGAACACTACGGGGGTGGCTCAACATTACTCCTTACTATGCTTGCAGCAGGGCTCAACGTCATCAGGCGGTTTTTACTTTGAAATGTCTGGGAGATGTCCCCTCTCTTATACATCCTAGTGACGGAGCACCTGCTCTCATCAATTTGCCATAACCCCAATATTAGGTGGATTGAGGTGGGAGGCACCGAGTACAAGTGCTCTCTATTTGCTGATGATGTCCTAGTATATATCACTCAATCACATATATCCATCCCTGCTGTTATGGCTAAAATAGATCACTTTGTTACATGGTCAAATTATTAAATCAATACAGCGAAGTCTGAGGCCCTCGATGTCTCCCTCCCCAAATCCATACAGGATTCCATCCAGTCCAACTTTCTCTTTGCCTGGCCCTCACAGGGTATCAAATTCTTAGGAATTCCTATTCATAGAGACCTCTCCCGTCTATGTTATCTTAATTTTGGGCCCTTTATTGAACAACTCCATACAGACCACGGTTGGCAAGTTAGAACTGTAAGATTCACTTCGTGAACCACTAGTGTTTTGTGGAAAAGCACATGTACACTGTGTTCCAAATTATTATGCAAAAAGTGTTTAGGAGTGATAAGGGAAGAATTTGTTTGTTTGTCAGTTAAACTCATTGATGGTGATGTGTGTCAGGGCTCTTTATATCACTGTAAGCAATTGCAGACACCTGTGCTAATTAGTTTGGCAGGTGAGTCCAATGAAAGGCAAGACTACTTAAGAAGGCTGTCCCACATTATTAAGCAGCCTTCATTTTCTGCCAAAATGGGAAAGAAAAAGGATGTGTCGGCTGCTGAGAAGCAACAAATTGTGGAGTGTTTAGGTCAAGGCATGACTACAATCAACATTGCCAAGACACTTCATCCTATTCAACGCACAATCAAGAAGTATGTAGCTGATTCACAGTACACACGTGTGCGTGCTGATAAGGGAAAACTGAGGACTATTTCCTACACGCAATTACGTCAGGTTAAAAGAGCAGCGGCAAAAAAGCCTTGTCATAGCAGCAGACAAGTTTTTGAAGCTGCTGGTGCCTCCAACGTCCCCCGAACAACAAGATGCAGGGTCCTTCAGAGGTTTGCAGCTGTGCGTACGCCATCCTGTCGACCTCCTCTATACACTGCACACAAGCAGAAACGGCTCCAGTGGGCCAAACAATACATGAAGACTGACTTCAAAACTGTTTTGTTCACGGATGAGTGCCGTATGGTCCAGATGGATGGAGTGGAGGATGGCTGGTTGATGGACACCCCACGCAAACATGGCTACAGCGCCAACAAAGAGGAGGTGGAGTAATGTTTTGGGCTGGAATCATGGGGAGAGAGATTGTCGGCCCCTTTAGGATCCCTGAAGGGGTAAAGATGAACTCCATAATGTATGTGGAGTTTCTCAAACAGCACTTCCTGCCATGGTTCAAGAAGAAGAACCGTGTATTCCACAGCAACATCATTTTCATGCATGATAATGCACCGTCTCATGCTGCACATAACACATCTGCATCTCTGGCTGACATGGGCATAAAAGGGGACAAACTTATGGTGTGACCCCCATGCTCCACTGACCTCTACCCCATTCAGAACCTCTGGAGCATCATCAAAAGGAGTGTCAGTGATGGCGGGAGGCAGTTCACATCTAAGCAACAGCTCTGGGAGGGTATTCTGTCCTTATGCAAAACAATTGAAGCAGAAACCATCCAAAACCTGACAAATTCAATGGATAACAGAGTTCAGAAGCTCCTTTTGAACAAGGGGTCCTATGTGCAAATGTAACATAACCTAGAATAAAGTTTTGAGCTGAAAACTGTTTGATTTCAGTTTCTAATAACCTGCTAATGCTTATAATTTCATAAATGACCATTTTTTTGGTCTTTATTAAAATGAAAAGGTTGATCGAAGAGTGTGGGGGATCTAAGAGTGTGGCAACCCAGTAGTCAGGATTACTTCGAATTCTGACAATATGAGGGTCATGTTGCAGGTAGTGCAGCAAGAAGGTACTTATGTGTCTTGCGCATCTCGGAGCCCCAAAATTATTTTCCAGGCTAGATGCAGCTAAAAATTATTATTAATTTTAAATCTGGTGGAGTTAAGTATACATGGCCTAATAGAATCAGTACTGCACACTGCTACAAAGCCCAAATTATTTTCCAGCCAAGATACAGATAAACATGATTAGTAATTTGAAAGCATAAAACGGTTGGTGAGGTGATTTTAACCAATCATCAAGCTTTTACTCTCCCCAGGATGACACAGGGGTAGAAAAGTCGTTTCGGATCCATGATTTGTTCATCTTTATGAACGTGAGTCTGTCTACATTATCAGTGGAGAGCAACGTGCGCTTATCTGTCAGCACACCACCAGCAGCGCTGAACACACGTTCAGACAGAACGCTGGCTGCGGGGCATGACAAGATCTCCAAGGCGTAAGTGGCGAGCTCCGGCCATTTATCCAGATTGGAAGCCCAAAAAGAGCAAGGGTCCAGTGACACAGTCATGGCTTCAATGTTTTCTTGGAGATACTCCTGTACCATCGTCTCTAGGCGTTGACTATGTGTCAGACTTCTTGTCTCCTGTGGCCTTGCAAAGGATGGGCTAAAAAAGTGGTGAAATGATTCCGCAAAATTGATGTTACCAGCAGATACTGTGTTTCTGTTACGGTTTGAGTGCTGAACACTCGACGGTCCCACGGTTGGCAAGTTGGAACTGTGAGATTCACTACGTGCACCACTGGTGTTTTGTGGAAAAGCACATGTAAGATTCTGCAACAGTCTCTGCTGATACTCCTGCATGCGTGCATCCCTTTCTATGGCAGGAATAATTTCTGCAAATTTACTTTTGTACCAGGGATCTAACAGTGTGGCAACCCAGTAGTCAGGATTATTTCTAATTCTCACAATTCGAGGGTCATGTTGCAGGTAGTGCAGCAAGAAGGCACTCATGTGTCTTGCGCATCCAGGAGCACCAAGTCCCTGTTGCGTTGGTGGCGAGGTAACAATCATGCTTCCTTCCTCTGTCCTCTCCCCCCAACCTCGCACAACAGAAATGTGATCAAGGTCTCCCTCATCTGATGAGTCTTCCATCAGTTCGTCATCCACTTCTTCCTGGGCTCCTGCACCTTCCTCACTAGTTTTGCTGCTACCATGCGCCCTGATAAAACCATCTCCCCCACACTCCCATGCGTGCCGCCTTGGTGATGCCGACCGTCTGGACCTTGCAGATGTTAGCCCTTCCGCATACAACTCCTCTTCCTTTACATCCTCCACCTCCTCTTGTGCCACCACCTGACTCCGAATTCTGTTTAACATGTGCTCCAGCATGTAAATCACTGGAATAGTCATGCTGATAATGGCATCGTCAGCACTAAACATCTTCGTCGCCATTTCAAAACTGTGCAGAATTGTGCATAGGTCCCTGATCTGAGACCACTCCTCCAGCATGATTTGCCCCACCTCTGGATCTTGTTGGCCCAGGCTATACGTCAGAACGTATTGCACCAGGGTTTGTCGGTGCTGCCACAGTTGCTGCAACATGTGCAGAGTTGAATTCCACCGGGTAGGCACATCGCATTTTAGCCAGTGAAGTGGCAGGCCCAACGACTTCTGTAGAGATGTAAGTCGCTGAGCTGTGGGATGCGAACGGCGGAAGTGAGCACACAGCGACCGTCCCCTCAGCAGAAGGCCATCTAGTCCGGGTTAGTGGGCTAAAAATTGCTGGACAACCAAGTTCAACACGTGAGCTATACAAGGAACGTGTGTGACATTGACCCGGTGAAGGGCCGCACCCAGGTTTGCAGCATTGTCGCACACGGCCTTCCCTGGTTTCAGGTCCAGAGGAGACAACCATTCATGAAATTGGTTCTCCAGAGCTGACCACAACACCTCAGCTGTGTGACTCACATTTCCCAGACATTTCAAAGTAAAAACCGCCTGATGACGTTGAGCACTACTGCCAGCATTGTAAGGAGGTGTGCAGGATCCCTTCTGCGCAGTTAGAAAGCTTGTGGCATGACCAGACAGGCTTTGGGTGCAGTTGGAGGACCGAGAGGAGGTTGAGGAGGCAGATGCAGTGGAGGAACTTTGAGATAAAGAGGATTGACGCACAACTCGTGGGGACGGCAAGACTTGGACAGCAGCCCCTTGTCCTGCTGTCACCATAGTTACCCAGTGCCCAGTCAGCGACATGTAACGCCCCTGTCCATGCCTACTCGTCCAAGTGTCTGTGGTGAAATGCACCCTGTCACACACAGAGTTTCTCAAAGAAGCGGTGATGTTGTGTGCGACATGCTGGTGGAGTGCAGGCACACCTTTCTTTGAGAAGTAGTGCCGACTGGGCATCTGGTACTGGGGCACTGCGACGGACAAAAGGTCTCGAAAATCCTCTGTGTCCACCAGGCGGAAAGGCAGCATTTCTGTAGCCAAGAGCTTGCAGATGGTGAAATTCAACCTCTTAGCTTTCTCATGGCTAGGAGGAAATGGTCTTTTACTTGTCCACATCTGAGGGACCGAGGGCTGGCTGTTGTGCTTAGAAGGGGTTGATAAGGGTGTCGCCGGCAAACTGCCAGTCTGTGAGGAAGATGCAGGCGGACATGTTAGGTTGCCTTGATCCAAAGGTGGTGCTATCGATGTCGGACAGCGCTCAACACCAGCTGGTGTTACCACCTCCAAAGAAAATGATGACCTGCCAATCACGCTGGCTGTTGCGGGTAAAGAGGTGGCAGGTCTGCGTCCCAAAACAGGTGTGACTGCTGTCCCCCCAGTCACAGAGGATGAAGAGGCCGCAGATGCACAAGATGGGGCAGATGGTGGTTGGCCCGGCCGGCTAGGCTTCATTGTAGCACAGTGAGCTTCCCACTGCAACTTATGCTTCATGTCCATGTGCCGGTTCATGCATGAAGTACTCAAACTATGTATTTTTTGGCCTCTACTTAGCTTTTGTTGACAAATGTTACAGATAACACGAGTTGGGTCATCTTTATCGCTCTGAAAAAATGCCCAGGCTATGCAAGGCTTAGCACCCATGCATCCTGAAGAGCCACCACGACTTGTGGTCAGAGCAAGAGTTGTGTTTGAGGATCCAGTTGTTGACGTGCTTCCAGTACTATGTCTCTGTCCAGGAAGACTGAACCTGACCTCGTCGTCACTAGCATCCTCCTCCACCTCCTGTGCTGACCTCATCTCTTTGCTGACTGTGGGTTGACAGTAAGTAGTATCTCCAACCTCATCATCATCACCCTGTGTGTTATCACACCCGTCATCCTCAGAGCCAACCTGTTCCTGCCCTGACAAAAAACTAAAGTTGTCACTCCAATCAGGTATTTGAGTCTCATCATCGTCTTCCTCATTGTCTCCACCAACAGGAGTTACAGTTTGGGAATGAGGGTCTACATTATGTTCAGAACCGTCTGCGTCTGGTCCTGGATCCGACTCATAAAGATTCTGGGCATCAGTGCAGATCATTTCCTCGTCTGGATTCACAGAAGCGCTTGGAGCCGACCTCTGATTCCCAGGCTAGAGTATGAGTAAACAGCTCTGCAGACTCAACCATCTGTTCTACCCCATACTCAGATGGGCAGCTGGAGATTTGGGAGCTGTGAGGAAGCAAGTGCGATTGGGGTGACACCTCTGAGGACTGGAGTATTTGTCATGTTGAAGTTGATGTGGAGGAGAGCCCACTTAAAGGAGCACTTGATATCTGTTGAAGCACCTGCTGTTTTTGTGCCTCATCTGGAATTTGTAGCGATTGGCGTGGCCGTAAGAAAGGGATCTTATCACATTGTCTGCTAAAAGAAGTAGACATCTTAATTTGGCTGGAAGATGGTCTTTCTTCTGCAGATGTTACTGTTGCTTTAACTCCTACCCCACGGACACAACCTTTTTTTCCGTTCCCAACACGCCTATTCCCCTTTCCACCAGCAGTAGGCCTTTTTCCACTCATTTTGGTGGTTAACTAATTCACAACTCTGGAGTTGTTTGCACGAAAAACAATGGATGGGAACCGAGCAGAGCTGAGTGGCCAAACTGTGGTATTAGCCCAAAAGTATTGGTTGGGTTAGATGCAGATAAAAATTATACTGAATTTGCAACCTGGTGGAGGTTAGTATAGATGGACTAATAGAACAAGTCCCAAACACTGCTACAAGCCAAAATATTTTTTCAGAGCTAGATGCAGATAAAAATTATTTTGAATTTGCAACCTGGTGGAGGTCAGTATAGATGAACTAATAGAACAAGTCCCACACACTTCTACAAGCCAAAATATTTTATCAGAGCTAGATGTAGAAAAAAATGATATTGAATTTGCAACCTGGTGGAGGTTAGTATAGATGGACTAATAGAACAAGTCCCACACACTGCTACAAGCTGAAATATTTTTTCAGAGCTAGATGAAGATAAAAATTATTTTGAACTTGTAACCTGTTGGAGGTTAGTATAGATGGACTAATAGAACAAGTCCCACACACTGCTACAAGCCGAAATATTTTTTCAGAGCTAGATGCAGAGAATTTATTTTGAATTTGCAACCTGGTGGAGGTTAGTATAGATGGACTAATAGAATGATGCTATGCCCATAAGGTTTTACTGCACTAGTTGTAGTAAAAAATTTGTATTCTATACACAGGTGGTGTAGCTTGCAACACAGATAGGCTACTCCACTGACTAACACACACTGCAAGAGGCCAAAAAGGATTTGCTTTGCTAGATTTAGCCAAATGCTGTGAAAAAAACTTGCACAGCTCTAAAACAGACCTGCCTGGCAAAAAGTGATAGGAACTGATGTAACATAGCCTTCAAAAGGACTGCAATTACAATTAGTCTTTACTCCCAACCTGTCTATTTAAGAGCACAGACCTGCCTGATAAAAGTGATAGGAAATGATGTAACCTAGTCCTTAAAAGGACTGCAATCACAACTATTCCCTACTCTCAAGCTATCTGTAGATTTGTGCGAAAATTGGCTTGAAATTAACAAAGTATAGCGCACACAGCAACAGCGGTGCCGTCTAACACGCAGCTGCAGCAGTGAGAAAATGGTTGCGACGGGGAAAATGGCTGGGTCTTATAGGGCAAGGACATGTGACATACACTGCCAATGACACATGCCCTTGCTTGTGTGAAGAAAAGCAGTTCGCTCCGTGTGTGTGCTGCTGATAGGCTGATAGATTGCACCTCCCCACTGTAAAAGCGGGAAAGAGAAAAAAAATGGAGATCTTCATTATTTCTTCAGAGATCCATCCCCTGCCCTTCCCCCCGCCCCGCTGTACACTCAAACTGCATATTAACATTAATTTTCAGCATTACTGAGAAAAAATCCAGTTATGATTTTGGTGCACGAACAGTTATCGAACATAACCTCGAACAGCCGAATTTTTTTCAAATTGTTCGTGTTCGCTGAACGGTTCGAACACCGCCCAAAACAGATCGAATTTGAGATTGGCGAACAGTTCGAGTCGAATAACGCTCATCTCTAGTTGTCATTAAGATTTAAAAAGAGAAAACACAGTAGTTTGACAATAAATGGCTTCACCCAATGAATAACCATGAGTGGAGAAAAAGGTTTTATCATTCATATTCTTTGAAACAAGGCCAAGAAAGGAAAAATTCTGCCCAGGTATGTAAACTTTTGAGCACAACTGAAAAGGGCAAGCTCAGGCCATGTGTCCAATTTGAAGACCCAGAAGTTAAATTTGGCAGAACTATCAGTTAGTACGTGGAGACGTGTGGACAGGTACTCTTCCACCAAGTTGTTGTAATGCTACCTTCTGCTAATACGGACTGTATCAGATGGTGGTGCCAGATATTGTGGCGTGCTCTTAAAGTTTTCCCACATTTTGTCCATGCTAACTCTGGCTTCCGAGGTGGTGACGATATCCCAGCTGCATTGGCGACTTCCTCCTCCGCCTCTCCCTTGTTCTTCCACTGAGTCACAGCTGTCAGGTGGGAAAGGCATCAGTAGTTGTTTCTCTACCAGCTTCTGATTGTATTCACGCATTTTACGATCCCACTCTAGTGACAGAAGTAATGATGGTATGTTGTCCTTGTAGTGGGTATCCGGCAGGGTGGCTCACCAAATATAAATCCAAGAAGAAAAAATGCCAGGACCAAGAGTAACTCATCAAGTTATTTAAAAAGGCATATATGTTATTAAATAGTAAAAACCAATAGTGATTTCATAAAAATCCAACATACAGATATAGTGATGCATACAATGATGGATGAGAAACTGAGGGAGCCCCAAAATATATAATTAAAGTGGCACAGTATATTGTAGGGTTTGGTACTCACTCGGCTACGGTTGAGGTAGGCACAGAAGTGTTTTCAGGGATATCCAGGCTGGTTTATTAAACAGCGTAAACCGCTCAGGAAGCAAAACAAAAAGAAACAGCCTTTTCTGGCACAAAGTGAAAACACAAAGGAAAATGTCCATACAACATTGCAGGTTCGCCCGCTCAGGTTAGTGTCTAGTCCATAAGTCCTAACACAGACCAACACTCTGGAGATCCACACATCTCCAGACACAGCCCACAAATGAGACCCTCGGTCTCCATTTTATATACATGCCCTGGGGTGGGGATATGTGAGCAGTCAATCCCTCCCGTCTCTTATGACTGCTTGTGAAAACCAGACCTGATACGCCCAATTAACCCTCTCAGCACTACATGTGCTGGAGCATGCTTTCCCGATTTTACATCACTGAAGCTACCAACCTCAGTCATATATATCTCTCCTCAAGGACATGTCCGGTGGCCATCTTACAATATCTATTAATCAAGCTGAACAATGAGCATATTAAGTGCATATGGTAAGTACATAAACTCAGCATAGATAAATAGCAATCTACATAGGTTTAAATAGATAAAATAGGTAGTAACCCTCAGTTTACAGAGCATGAACAGGTCTCATCCAAAGAATAATAGAAAAAAAGAAGCAAGACAAAAATATATCTCATACCCTACCATAATTATATATAAATGTAAAGCAAAATTGCATAATAAATATAGGGTACTTAGTGAACTATTTTTGATCAAAAAAAGTATACAAGCCGTCCCACCAGCGGCAAGGTGACCCTAAATTGGGACGGTACCTATACTGCCTATATTAAAAACCTTACTGTATATCAAAGTTGAAGTAATACATATAAAAGGGTAGACAAATAGCACCGGGTCCCAACTCCAGACCACCTAGGCCCGTGGTAAGCTACATATATACCAATCAGCTCAACAAAGGGCATGCCACACCCTTAAATTGCACAGAATGCAAACAAGTCAAAAAACCAGACAATGTGAACTGAGGTCTAAGATGGCAGACATACAAGAAACAGAGGCATGTTCACACTAGCAAAAAAGAAACAAGACAAAAATATATCTCATACCCTACCATAATTATATATAAATGTAAAGCAAAATTGCATAATAAATATAGGGTACTTAGTGAACTATTTTTGATCAAAAAAAGTATACAAGCCGTCCCACCAGCGGCAAGGTGACCCTAAATTGGGACGGTACCTATACTGCCTATATTAAAAACCTTACTGTATATCAAAGTTGAAGTAATGCATATAAAAGGGTAGACAAATAGGACCGGGTCCCAACTCCAGACCACCTAGGCCCAGACCTCAGTTCACATTGTCTGGTTTTTTGACTTGTTTGCATTCTGTGCAATTTAAGGGTGTGGCATGCCCTTTGTTGAGCTGATTGGTATATATGTAGCTTACCACGGGCCTAGGTGGTCTGGAGTTGGGACCCGGTCCTATTTGTCTACCCTTTTATATGCATTACTTCATCTTTGATATACAGTAAGGTTTTTAATATAGGCAGTATAGGTACCGTCCCAATTTAGGGTCACCTTGCCGCTGGTGGGACGGCTTGTATACTTTTTTTGATCAAAAATAGTTCACTAAGTACCCTATATTTATTATGCAATTTTGCTTTACATTTATATATAATTATGGTAGGGTATGAGATATATTTTTGTCTTGCTTCTTTTTTGCTAGTGTGAACATGCCTCTGTTTCTTGTATGTCTGCCATCTTAGACCTCAGTTCACATTGTCTGGTTTTTTGACTTGTTTGCATTCTGTGCAATTTAAGGGTGTGGCATGCCCTTTGTTGAGCTGATTGGTATATATGTAGCTTACCACGGGCCTAGGTGGTCTGGAGTTGGGACCCGGTCCTATTTGTCTACCCTTTTATATGAATTACTTCAACTTTGATATACAGTAAGGTTTTTAATATAGGCAGTATAGGTACCGTCCCAATTTAGGGTCACCTTGCCGCTGGTGGGACGGCTTGTATACTTTTTTTGATCAAAAATAGTTCACTAAGTACCCTATATTTATTATGCAATTTTGCTTTACATTTATATATAATTATGGTAGGGTATGAGATATATTTTTGTCTTGCTTCTTTTTTGCTAGTGTGAACATGCCTCTGTTTCTTGTATGTCTGCCATCTTAGACCTCAGTTCACATTGTCTGGTTTTTTGACTTGTTTGCATTCTGTGCAATTTAAGGGTGTGGCATGCCCTTTGTTGAGCTGATTGGTATATATGTAGCTTACCACGGGCCTAGGTGGTCTGGAGTTGGGACCCGGTCCTATTTGTCTACCCTTTTATATGCATTACTTCAACTTTGATATACAGTAAGGTTTTTAATATAGGCAGTATAGGTACCGTCCCAATTTAGGGTCACCTTGCCGCTGGTGGGACGGCTTGTATACTTTTTTTGATCAAAAATAGTTCACTAAGTACCCTATATTTATTATGCAATTTTGCTTTACATTTATATATAATTATGGTAGGGTATGAGATATATTTTTGTCTTGCTTCTTTTTTGCTAGTGTGAACATGCCTCTGTTTCTTGTATGTCTGCCATCTTAGACCTCAGTTCACATTGTCTGGTTCAAAGAATAATAGAGTAGCTTACTCACTCACCAAGGACCCAATGAGCATTTTGGAGTAGCTTTGTCAGGGGTAGTTGGTGGGAAGGCAAGCCTTCCTTTTAAAGTGCATTAGACCAATCAAATACACCCACTCAGTGCCAATACAGGTGCTGCATGGACAAACAGATATGACTGGCTTACCGTGCATACTACAAACGCCAACACATGGGCACTGGGGGATAATCCTCCGGAATCACGAATGGGCATAGCGGAAACACCTCACCGACCGCGTGTGCGCAGTTAATCTCCATGATCACATGTAGTGATCACCTGACCGCTACATCATACGGTCACCTGATTCGCACGTCAGAATGGTGACAAGCATATGTAAGCACGTGACAGTTTAAGGCGCCGATCATGTGACTCTACGTTCTTGTCATACAATCTCCAGAGCCTGGGCCCATGCATTATAGAGAATCTTATAGTCAATATCAATCTGTCCATGACCACTTAGAGGCTATACAGAAGAAAACAGCTCTACAATAGATCCTATAGATTTCAGTGAAAACAATTAACAGGATTAGCAAAACACTCAATCCAAACATTTAATGCATATGCATGTATATATAACACTACATTGGGATAGTTGGTCATTGACCACCATCCCAAATGTCAGTACGTACTGAGTTGTCATTATTATCAGAAAAGGAATCATAAAAATTTCACTTAAACACATTAAATCAATAATTCAAATGTATAACCATTGCACTAACCATCGGTGAAACTAACCATCATGTTATGTTTTAAACTAATTCAGGTGTGGTCAAAGGCCCCAACGTGGATGTCACACATACAGACAAAGAGAAGGCTGTGCCCAATAGTCTAGAGTAAGTAGATAAAATACAAAGTTAAAAAAAAAAAAACGTAAAAACAAATATCATAAACACCGCAGTAAAGGCTCAGAAAGACACTCAAAGGGGACTTCCAATGTAATCAAAACAAATGATGCAAATGTATACTCATTAAGACCAAGGGGAGTCTGGGTTTCTAAAAAAAATGCTGAGGTATTGATTTAAGTTCACTACTCACTGTTGCTTCTTTTGCTGCAATAATATTGTAAACATGCTCCCTCACTCGCTTTTTAAGCTGTCTTGTAGTCATACCTATATATAATTTATTGCAAGTACAAATGGTGTAATAAATCACCCCAATTGTCTCCCAATTGATTGAATGAGTAATCTGGTAACAAGTTATTCCAGAAGAATAGTAGAACTCAGTAGTACTCATCAAATTTGTACATGCTACACAGTGGAACAACCTCACTTTGGACCACGTGAGCCAAAGATATATTGCGGTCGTGGACTTTGGTGATGGCTATGAACCAATAGGTCCCTTAAATTTCTCGGTCGTCTATAGGACATGACTGGGTGCTTGGTGAGATATTTTCATAATGATTTATCGCATCGCAAAATAGGCCAGTGCTTCGTCAAAATATTACGAACCTGATGATGACGGGATTGGGAATAACAAATAAATTGGACCCTTTCTGCTTCACAGTCATTCTTTCTTTTGGGTACCAATAAATCTGAGCGGTTAGTATTCTTTGCTCATCTTTTTGCTTGTTCAATGTTATGCCGACTGTATCCTCATTCTTGAAATCGGTTAGTAATGTCCTATTCTTGTTTCTCATACATACAATATACTAAGCAAATTCTACAAGCCTGCAGAAACTGTCCAGTTGGTATGTTTCTTATTAGATGTGAGGGGTGTTGTAGCATCGGCGTCTCTGCCCCGTTCTAGGCAGAGACGCCGTCCCTCTCACCTCCCCGCTCCTGGCGCGGCGTCCTCCAGCGCTTCTCTCCCCGCTGCTTCCGGCACGCGCTCCTTCCCCGGCAGTGTGCTTAGGGCGCGTGCGCGCGCGCTCCCCCTCTCTTAAAGGGACCGCGCGCGCCGTCCTAAGGAGTCCCCGGCCAATTGCCAGAGGACCTCCCATATAAAAGGCACCTCCTCCAAAATGGAGGTGCCCGAGCAATGTTGTAGCACTGTTCACTACTCTGCTTCAGCCCTCAGGTCCCGTTGCCAGTTACCTGCCAGATACCTGCCAGATTCCTGCCAGTCTGCTGTCTAATTCCTGCCTGATATCCTGCTACCTGCCTGCTAGCCTGAGGTCCGACGGTCTGCCTTCCAACTCCTGTCAGTCTGTCTAAGGACCAGCTTGCCCGCTCACCTGGGAGCGCACATCTTCTACCTGCCTGCTTGCCTGAGGTCCGACGGTCTGCCTTCCAACTCCTGTCAGTCTGTCTAAGGACCAGCTTGCCCGCTCACCTGGGAGCGCTCATCTGCTGCCTGTCTGCTAGCCTACCAGGAGGCTCTGCCGTAACGTGCTGTGACCACCCGCCTGTCCAGAGACTTCTGCCCGCTCACCTGGGAGCGCTCATCTGCTACCTGTCTGTTGGTCTTCCTGGAGGCTCCGCCGTCACATGCTGTGACCACCCGTTTATCCAGAGACTCTCGCCTGCTCACCTGGGAGCTCACGTCTATCATCTGCCGCCACAGGTCGTACCAATCCTTTACCCAGAGACTGCCCCGGTCACTTGCCGTGACCTCCTGCCCGTTCATCCAGAGACTGCCCCGGTCACTTGCTGTGACCTCCTGTCCGTTCATTCAGAGACTGTCCCGGTCACCTGCTGTGACTGCCTGCCCGTCTACCCTGGTCGCCACCCGCTCCCTTACAAGGACCGCCCCCTTGTATAGTAGCTCAGAGGTTCCGCCTCCCAGACCCGTTACAGTTTGCTCGGGCCATGGAACCCGGTGGCACCCAAGCTCCCTCGCTCTCGGACCTGTGTCATGAACTGTCCCGTCAGAGGTCCCAACAGGAGTCCATCCTGGGTCACCTGCGGAATGTCAATTCTCGCCTGGACACTCTGACTGCTCTGCCTGCAACCACCGCCAGTGCCATGACTCGCAATCCGGCAACTCCACTGCCCACTAATAACATGGAATCCTACCCCGGACCCCGGCTTTCTGCACCTCCTCGTTTCGGAGGCGACTCCGCCCAGGCTCGGGCTTCATAAATCAGTGCACCCTGCACTTTGAACTCCTGTCTCACCAGTTTAACTCCGACCGGGCCAAAATTGCCTTCATCATGTCCCATCTCACCGGGGAGGCCCTGGCCTGGCTAAATCCTCTATGGGAGAGAGGAGACCCCCTGGTGTCCGACTTGCCTGCCTTTCTCACGGCTTTCCGGAAAGTCTTCGACGAACCCGGACGGAAGACCTCATCCGCAGCATCTCTGCTACGCCTCCATCAGGGAAGTCTCACCGTGGGCCAATATGCCATACGGTTCCGTACCCTTGCCTCGGAGCTGGCCTGGGATAATGACGCTCTGGTTTCCGTCTTCTGGGAGGGTCTGTCCGGCCGTATTAAAGATGAACTTGCCGGTTGGGACATTCCTACCACTCTCGATGACCTAATAACTCTTGCCACCCGGATTGACCTGCGGTTCCAGGAGCGTGCCAAAGAGATCACCCGTGAGAGGAGGTTTCCACGTCTAGCTCCTACTTTTCAGAAACCCGTCACTCCCTCCGTCTCTCCTCAGGTACACTCTCCTGAGCCTATGCAGGTCGACCAGACCAAGATGGTCGGTTCTCGCCGAGAATCTCGCCGAGCCGAGGGAAGCTGTTTCTATTGTGGCAGTATGAAGCACTTCATCCGTTCCTGCCCGGAAAAGCCGGGAAACGCCAGTGTCTAGGACCACTCGGAGAGGTCGTCCTAGACAAAAGTAAGCCCTCTCCATCTCTGACCTTACCGGTCTCTATTGCTTGGGGAGAGAACCGTCTCTTTGAACTCGCCCATCTGGATTCTGGAGCTGCTGGAAACCTCATCTCCCAGTCTCTGGTAGAGAGATACCATATTCCCACCAAGTCCCTGGCTGAACCATTGTCAGTCGCCTCCGTGGATGGAAGACTTCTCTCGGAGACCATCCTGCTCGTCACTGAACCCATTACCCTGCAGGTGGGAATGCTGCACTCTGAGGAGATCTCATTCCATGTGCTGTCCGGACTTTCTCGCTCCCTGTTGCTAGGTCTACCTTGGCTCCAGACACATGAACCCGTATTGAACTGGCGGTCCGGTGAAGTACTCCGATGGGGTCCTGACTGCCATAGGACCTGCCTGGTCCCGGTCCGTCCACTTCGCCCTCAGCCTACTCCAGCTAACTTACCTGGTCTCCCAGCTCCCTACTGGCCGTATGCGGACGTCTTCGGTAAGAAGGAAGCTGAGACGTTGCCACCCCATAGGCCATACGATTGCCCGATCGACCTGGTACCTGGCACCACTCCTCCCCGTGGGCGTATCTACCCGTTGTCTGCAGCCGAGACCCGAGCCATGTCTGAGTACATTGAAGAGAATCTGGCTAGGGGATTTATCCGAAAGTCTACCTCCACGGCTGGAGCCGGATTCTTCTTTGTCAAAAAGAAAGACGGTTCGCTACGTCCCTGTATTGACTACAGAGGACTCAATCTCATCACGGTAAAAAACAAATATCCCCTGCCACTCATCTCCGAATTGTTTGACCGTCTCAAGGGCGCCAGGATCTTCTCCAAGCTGGATCTACGAGGAGCGTATAATCTGGTCCGTATCCGTCAAGGAGACGAGTGGAAGACGGCATTCAATACCCGGGACGGTCACTACGAGTACCTTGTGATGCCCTTCGGTCTCTGTAATGCTCCCGCGGTCTTTCAGGAACTAGTCAACGACATCTTCCGTGACCTCCTGTACTCCTGCGTAGTGGTATACCTGGACGATATCTTGGTCTTCTCTCCGGATCTCCCCACACACCGGAGGGATGTTCGTCAGGTCCTACTTAGGCTTCGGCAGAACCACCTTTATGCCAAATACGAGAAGTGCCTCTTCGATCAGACCTCCCTTCCGTTCTTGGGCTATGTCATCTCCCAAACAGGTCTGCAAATGGATCCCGAGAAGCTCTCTTCCGTTCTAAAATGGCCTCGTCCTGAAGGTTTGAAGGCGATACAGCGATTCCTGGGCTTCGCTAATTACTATCGTCTTTTCATCCCACACTTCTCGTCTCGGACTGCTCCCATATCTGCACTTACCCGTAAGGGGGCTAACCCCAGGACATGGTCGCCTGAAGCCGAGGAGGCCTTCCTTTCCCTAAAGAAAGCCTTCGCCTCTGCTCCCGTCCTGCACCGTCCGGACTGTAATAAACAATTCTACCTGGAGGTTGATGCCTCCTCCTCCGGAGCCGGAGCGGTGCTCACCCAAAAGTCTTCTACCGGGAGAATGGTAACGTGCGGCTTCTTCTCCAAAATCTTCTCCTCGTCGGAGCGCAACTACTCCATAGGAGACCGTGAATTGCTAGCCATCAAATTGGCACTGGGAGAGTGGCGCTATCTGCTTGAAGGGGCTCTCTACCCGGTAATTATCTACACGGATCACAAAAACCTGGCATATCTTCAAAATGCCCAGAGACTCAATCCTCGCCAGGCCCGGTGGTTGTTGTTTTTTGCCCGCTTCGACTTCATTCTTCATTTCCGTCCGGCGGACAAGAACGTCAAAGCTGATGCCTTGTCCTGGTCCTTCCTGTCCTCCGATCAAGAGGAGGAACCTACGCACATCATCGACTCCTCCAAGGTGATGAATGTGGCCCCCTTGGATCTGACTCGTCTTCCACCCGGTAAGACATTCATAGCTGTGCCAGATCGGGAGAGGGTTCTTCGCTGGGGACATTCTTCTAAACTAGCTGGCCATGCTGGCCAAAAGAAGACCTTCCAACTCATTACCCGGCATTACTGGTGGCCTACCCTGTGTAAGGACGTGGTAGACTTCGTCGCGGCCTGTTCATCCTGTGCCCGTAACAAAGTTCCCCGACATCTACCTGCCGGCCATCTCCTGCCCCTTCCCGTACCTGCTGCTCCTTGGCAACACATCGCTATGGACTTTATCACCGACCTTCCAGTTTCTGCCGGTTGTACTGTCATTTGGGTTGTCGCTGACCGTTTTTCTAAGATGGCCCACTTCATTCCCCTGCCTGGTCTTCCGTCTGCACCCGAGCTGGCTAAAGACTTTATCCGCCACATCTTCCGTCTCCATGGTCTGCCCCTCCACATCGTGTCGGATCGTGGGGTTCAGTTCACCTCTCGCTTCTGGAGAGCCACATGTAAGCTGCTGGACATTACCCTGGATTTCTCCTCCGCTTACCACCCTCAGTCCAATGGTCAAGTGGAGCGGATCAATCAGATCTTGACCAGCTACCTCCAGCACTTCGTTGATGCTCACCACTTGGACTGGGTGGATCTCCTACCATGGGCCGAGTTCTCTTATAACAACCATGAGAGCGAGTCCTCTTCCAAATCCCCGTTCTTTATAGTCGGTGGCCAACATCCCCGGATTCCACTTCCTGTCTCCGTTTCTGTGGACAGCCCTGCTGCGGAGTCTCTTGTCAGCGAATTTTCTACTATTTGGGAGAGCACCAGGTCCGCTCTTCTTCTCTCCTCTGAGCGGATGAAGAGATATGCTGATAAGAGACGTCTGGATCCGCCCCAATTCCATCCGGGAGACAAGGTTTGGCTCTCATCCAAACATGTGCGGCTCAAAGTACCCTCCTACAAGTTGGGTCCTCGATTCATCGGCCCCTTCGAAGTCCTCAGGCAAATTAACCCTGTGGCCTACAAATTAAAACTCCCGGCCACCCTACGGATCCCCAACTCCTTCCAGGTATCTCTCCTCAAACTCGTTGTCTTTAACTTTTTTTCCAAAAATCCAGGTGCCCCTCCTGCTCCGGTTTCCGCTGATGACATCTTTGAGGTAGAGAGTATTCTGGCCTCCAAGAGGGTAAGAGGAAAAACCTTTTTTCTGGTAGATTGGAAGGGGTTTGGTCCTGAGGAGAGAACTTGGGAACCCAGGGAGAACATCAACGCCACGCTTCTCCTTGAGAAATTTCTTTCTGGCCAAAAAAAAAGGGGGCCTAAAGGGGGGGGTACTGTAGCATCGGTGTCTCTGCCCCGTTCTAGGCAGAGACGCCGTCCCTCTCACCTCCCCGCTCCTGGCGCGGCGTCCTCCAGCGCTTCTCTCCCTGCTGCTTCCGGCACGCGCTCCTTCCCCGGCAGTGTGCTGAGGGCGTGCACGCGCGCGCTCCCCCTCTCTTAAAGGGACCGCGCGCGCCGTCCTAAGGAGTCCCCGGCCAATTGCCGGAGGACCTCCCATATAAAAGGCACCTCCTCCAAAATGGAGGTGCCCGAGCAATGTTGTAGCACTGTTCACTACTCTGCTTCAGCCCTCAGGTCCCGTTGCCAGTTACCTGCCAGATACCTGCCAGATTCCTGCCAGTCTGCTGTCTAATTCCTGCCTGATATCCTGCTACCAGCCTGCTAGCCTGAGGTCCGACGGTCTGCCTTCCAACTCCTGTCAGTCTGTCTAAGGACCAGCTTGCCCGCTCACCTGGGAGCGCACATCTTCTACCTGCCTGCTTGCCTGAGGTCCGACGGTCTGCCTTCCAACTCCTGTCAGTCTGTCTAAGGACCAGCTTGCCCGCTCACCTGGGAGCGCTCATCTGCTGCCTGTCTGCTAGCCTACCAGGAGGCTCTGCCGTCACGTGCTGTGACCACCCGCCTGTCCAGAGACTTCTGCCCGCTCACCTGGGAGCGCTCATCTGCTACCTGTCTGTTGGTCTTCCTGGAGGCTCCGCCGTCACATGCTGTGGCCACCCGTTTATCCAGAGACTCTCGCCTGCTCACCTGGGAGCTCACGTCTATCATCTGCCGCCACAGGTCGTACCAATCCTTTACCCAGAGACTGCCCCGGTCACTTGCCGTGACCTCCTGCCCGTTCATCCAGAGACTGCCCCGGTCACTTGCCGTGACCTCCTGCCCGTTCATCCAGAGACTGCCCCGGTCACTTGCTGTGACCTCCTGTCCGTTCATTCAGAGACTGTCCCGGTCACCTGCTGTGACTGCCTGCCCGTCTACCCTGGTCGCCACCCGCTCCCTTACAAGGACCGCCCCCTTGTATAGTAGCTCAGAGGTTCCGCCTCCCAGACCCGTTACAGGTGTGATGATAATGAGTGGAGAAAAGTATTGGCAGCCGTCTCCTTTCTATACATGTCGGTTTGAAGATAACCCTATTCATCCACATGTATAGACAGATCAAGGAAGTTGATTGAATTGGGGCTAGCTGTTTGGGTAAGTTTGATATTGTATCCATTATCATTAAGGCCCATCATAATCTGGTTCAGCTCGTTTGCGAGACCCTGACATATTAACAAAATATCATCTAGGAACCTTCCCCAAAATTGAACCTGTTGGATCATTAGGGCAGGTTGTATAAAAAAGATCTCCCTCTCCCACAGCCTCAGGAACAAATTAGCGAAGGAAGATGCGCATGCCGCCCCCTTCGTGGTGCCCTGGAGCTGCAGGAAGAGGGAGTCCTTAAATAAGAAGAAATTATGAGTCAAAATAAATGACAGGGCTTCAACAATGAATTCCATCTTTTTTTCTTCAAAATCATTCATGATTCGAAAAGTTCTTACTGCATCCAATCCATTCTTGTGTCTGATCGAGGTGTACAACGATTCAAAGTCGCAAGTTACGAGTAACATGTTTTTCTCAATGTGTAATCCATCCAACAAGCACATCTCCAGTGTCATAGATGTATGAGGGGAGGGTTTCCACAATTGGCTTCAGAAAATGGTCAATCAACCTACAAAGGGGTTCACAGAGATTATTCAAGACCGATACAATAGGGCGTCCTGGGTGATTTTGTGGGTCCTTATGGATCTTAGGGAGTAAATAGATGGTTGATATGGTAGGAGTCTTTAATAAAAGTCTATCCATTTGATGTTTCATTATGATCCCATTATCCAGTGCCTTTCCCAATAGAACATTCAGCTGGGATTGATACATATTGAGGGGATTGAAAGTCAACTTTTTATAGCAGGTCTTATTAAGAAGTTGCTTATACATTTCCCACTCATACATTTTAACAGGCCATAGGACCACATTTCCCCCCCTTATCGGATGGTTTAATTACCACATCCTTTATTCGTTGAAGTTCTTTAAGGGCCACTTTTTATGATGTTGAGAGATTATCCCTAGTAAAGGGATTCAGGTATGTTCTTAAGGTCTATTGTTACCTATTGAACAAATAAGTCCAGTGGTGGACAGATTGAAAGTTGGGGAAACTTTCTGGATTTAGGTAGTAATGCACGTGGGTACTTACCACCTTCATGCTCTTTCTGTTCTTCAAATAATTCCTCCAAAATATTCAGTGCTTGTTGTTCAGTTGTAGTAGAAAATATTTCATCATTGTTTTCCTTTGCAAAGATCTTTTTATAAACCAATTTCCTCCCAATCATATGCAGGTCTTTGATGACGGAGAACCGATTAAACCTGGCGGTAGGAGAAAATGTAAGGCCCAAAGAGAGCACATTGATTTGTTCCTGGGTTGATGATTTGCTTGATAGGTTAATTACCTTTTGAGTATTCGGTTCTTGATTGTTCGTATTTCTTGCATTCTGTCGTCTTCTGCCATACGGTTTGTAATGGAGATCCATCTTACGTTTCCTGTTTCTGACTGGATAATCACTAACAATGCTGCAGATACAACAGCTTTATTAGGCATCCGAACCTGAACAAAAAAACGGCCATCTTATTAAAAGTTCATGTTCAGGGTTCTGTACCTGACACTAGGTGTATGGTATGAACCTCAAACTTTATAGTTCGAGTTTGTTCATCCCTAGTAGAGAATTAATACTCAATATAAATTAGGAAAATGCTTAAATTTAAAAGATGAGAAATATGATTTTAGATCTTTGATAACCCCTTTAATATATTTATTTTGTCTACATACAGTAGCTTCATCATATTCCACTGCGCTATACAGACATCACCATTACCGTGCTCACTGGGACTCACAATTTAAATTCTCTATCACTATGTCTTTGGAATGTGGCAGGAAACCAGAGTATCTGGAGAAAATCTTCCAAAATAGGTGGAGTAAATAAACTCCTTGTAGATGATTTCTTTAGTGGGATATAAACCATGGGCTCTAGTGCTGCAAAGCAACAGTGCTAACCAGTGAGCTGTAGGAAATGGATGGCCGCGTCACGAGACAAGTGTATGGAGTGAGGCCGTGCCCACTAGTCAGGATCTGGCAGGGCGTATGCATAACACATACGTATCTGCCGCTCCCGGCTCAGAAACCGGCGAATCCCCACAGCGCACAGTGCGTGCGCTTGGGGGAGTCATAAGTCTGCAGTCACACACAGTGACTGCAGACTTATCATTTTGAACTGGACAACCTCTTTAATACTCTACAATTAGGGATTAGCAGACCCGAGGAAGTTGACCCCAGACCCAAACCCCATATAAGTCCATGGGGAACTGAACTTTAATGTGTAAAATGGTTGTAGTAAGGGCTAGGGGGCTGCAAAAGGAAGCAACATGTGGATAAGAGCAGGACAATTGTCCTGCAAACAAATGTGGATAGGGAAATTACTTTAAATAACATAGAATAAAAATATATATAAAAAAATAATCTTGAAGCAGGAATTGAAGGTCCAAGAGGAGAAGTGGAGCAGTGCTTTGCGTGTGTTGTTAAAAAAATTACATGGGGTCCCCCCTATTTTTAATAACAAGGAGAGGGAGGTGCTGGCAATATTCATTTTTACTTGTGAGGCTTTAGCAAGAGCAGTACTTCGTCTTCTCTGGAGCTTGAGGCCATCTGCGCATTTGTCTGGAGTTGTCTAAAGCTCAGCAATCCCCCTTGTTTGTCTACCGTTTTTGTTAATAGAGTTTAGTGAAGATCGACTAGTGCTCATCTCCTCCTGTCCCTAGCCTTAGCCATATGCCAGGGAAAGTCAGGGGGAGGAACGCATTCGACGATTGGTGAAGAGCCAATATAGGGAAGGTAGTTGAGACAGGGTGACATTAGACCAGACTAAGAGATCTCCTCTTCCAACTTAACCTAGAGTCTGGGCTCCCTTTCCCTTTTCCCTTTGTGTTGCACTAAGTCTTTCCCACACCTGGCGTGACATTATCGCCGGCTGAGCACGTTTTTGAAAAGTAGAAAAAAAAAAAAAACTGACATTCTGTTTTTTCTTTTTCTTTGTGTGTGAATATAACATTGAAAGTTCTTTTTTGGAAGCTGGGACCTAGGTACATTGGTCCCTATAAAATAACTGCTGTCTTTAACCCAGTAGCATTTCGTCTTGAACTTCCTCAGGTCCTTAAAGTCCACAATGTGTTCCATAGGTCCTTACCTAAAAAATATGTGAAACCTCTTGAGCCCTTGCCTCTACCACCTCCCCCAGTTATGGTTGTTGGTAATTTGGAGTTACAGAATTCAAAGGATGTAGATTTTCATCTCCAACGTCGTTCTCTAAAATATGTGGTGCACTGGAAAGGCTATGGTCCAGAGGACAGGATGTGGGTTTCAGCATCAGAGGTGAACGCTCCCAGATTGGTTCTCTCATTTCACACCTCTTTTCCTGAGAAACCTGGTCCTGGGTGTATGAAGGCCACTTGTAGAGGGGGGGTATTGTCACGGGTGTGTCAGAGGTGACAAATAGTTGCAATGCAATTTGGTTGCAGGAGATCTCTACGTTTGGCATTACAGACATCTTCTTAGAGGCTGGCTGTCTCTAGGACTCAGCGGCTACCTCCCTCTGGCTAATTAGCTCCCTGGCCTGGATGTATAAATACCTGGTGTGTCTGAGGGGGAGATGCTGGTGATATTCAATTCTACTTGTGAGGCTTTAGCAAGAGCAGTACTTCCTCCTCTCTGGAGCTTTAGGCCATGTGCGCATTTGTCTGGAGTCGTCTAAAGCAATCTCCCCATTTGTCTACCCTTGTTGTCAATAGAGTTTAGTGGACCTCGACTAGTGCTCATCTCCTCCCATCCCTAGCCTTAGCCATATGCCAGGGAAAGTCAGGCGAGGCACGCATTCGGCGATTGGTGAAGAGAAAATATAGGGAAGGTAGTTGAGAGAGGGTGACACTAGTTCAGACTAGGAGGTCTCCCCTTTCCCTAGAGTCTGGGCTCCCTTTCCCTTTTCCCTTTGTTTTGCAATAAGTCTTTCCCACACCTAGCGTGACACTGGGAAAGGGACAATATCCATGCCTATTAATATCAGCCCCCAGCTGTCTGCTTTGCCTTAGTTGGTTATTAAAAATAGGGGAGACCCAACATCATTTTTTTGGGTCCCCCCATTTTTAACATGCTGGAAAGGTCCATGAAAATTGGCCCTTTCCCAGCATACTAAGACCAGTTCACAGCTGTCTGCTTTCACTTGGCTTGTTAATAAAAATAGGGGGGACCTCATGTAATTTTTTCAATTATGTATTTTACACTGTCCCTACACTAGTCAGACCACAATTGTCATGCCACCCAAGATCCGGCGTTTATACAGGCCAGGTCACGTGTTGTGCTGGCCAATCACAGCCATGGCATGGCTGTGATTGCTCCGGATCCCAAGGATCCAGAGATTTATTTTGTTTGATACTTAATTTGACTAGAAAAAGGATCACTTTGCAGGTTTCCATCAGTAACTGAATTTTAGGAGATGAAATTTCTCCACTTTTTTAGGAAAGTATAAAAACAGAGGCAGTGCATTGGACAGAGGGATATTAACAGTGTGATAGAGTCACAGTTATCAAGAAAATTCTATAATATCCACACACTGTAATCAAAAATATTGCTTTCTATCTGGATTTTTCTGTATTTTTAATTTTGGAACATTTGTCTCTTATCTATTCCAGGTCCTTCCAATATAATAGTAGATGAACTGGCTCAGTATTCCACAGACACATCTGTTTTCAGTAAGTAATCTTTGTATAATATCTTATAAATAGGTTGTTTATATCCTCTACCACAGAGCAAAAGCAAATTAAAGTATAAATACACACAAAAAACAGCTACAATTGGATAAATAAACTAGAGATTAAATAAAATGTTCTAAATAAGTTCTCCGACAAAGGAGCTCAACGTGTAAAATGGCTGGCTGCTAACTTGACACACACCATGATGCCTAGTTTCAACTAATAATCAGACTAATGAGCAACTTCTTGATGTAGTAACCTGGCAGTTTGTGTAAAAAGTCACATGTTGGTATTTTCAAACTGAAGAAATGAATGTGTAATTGGACAGAAATACATTAAGCTTTTGAATCATTTTTATATATAATATAACGTGTTTTATGATTGCATATTGTAGAATTCTTGTTTAGAGATATAATGTGTTTTAATTAGAGATGAGCTGATCTTTGAAAATCAAATTTGCAGGTTTCACAGAATTTTCCCAAAAAGATATGTTTGCATTACTGAAAGTCTTCTAATATATGTATAACGCTCCGAGGTTTCATAGGTGTCTATTGAACCTACTTAGATCTCTGTAAAGTAAACACAGACTTATTAATGTTAACCCCTTAAGGACCAAGACACTTTGTAGGCTAATGACCAAGCCTCATTTTAAAAATCTGACGAATTGCAATGATTCTGAGATTGTATTTTTCTTGACATACTATACTTAATGAGAGTGGTTAAAAAATTTGTTCGATATGACTTGCGTTTATTTGCGAAAATGTTGAAAATGTCAAAATTTTCAAAATTGTAATCCTTATACCTTTAAACCAGAGAGTTATGTCACACAAAATAATTAATAATAACATTTCCCGCAAGTCTACTTTACATTAGCACAATTTTTGAAACATATTTTTTTGTTTGTTAGGAAGTTAGAAGGGTTAAACGTTGATCAGCAATTTCTCATTTTTACAACAAAACTTACAAAGCCATTTTTTTAGGGACCACATCACATTTAACGGGACTTTGGGTAGCCTATATGACAGAAAATACCCTCTCCCAAAAAAAATATCCATTCTAAAAACTGCATCCCTCAAAATCCTCAAAACCACATGCCAGAAGTTTATTAACCCTTCAGGTGCTTTACAGGAATTAATGAAATGTAGAAGGAAAAAATGAACATTTAACTTTTTTAAAAAATTTTTTTACTTTAGACTAGTGATGAGCGAGCACTAAAATGCTCTGGTGCTCGAAGCTCGGGTCGAGCACATTGGAATACTCGGGTGCTCGACCCGAGCAACGAGCCCAATGTAAGTCTATGGGAAACTCGAGCATTTTTCTGTCAGTCCCCCCCAGTGGTCTGCAGAAGGTCAAAAATTGCCCAAATTGATGGGAACAGTGCTCAATTAAACGTCAGGCAGGCAGAATATATAGGCAGACAGGCAGGCAGGGTATATAGGAGGGTGCATGAAAAACATAGCAGGGCACTTGGAACATACTAGTGCCCTCCGATTTTCATGCACCCGTCTTTTTAAAAAAGCCCGCCGGCAATTCATCAGCGACATACACTGGTACCCAACAATTTAGAACAGAAAGAATAGAGCATCACACATAGATTAGATAGATAGTAACATGTCAGTCACATATATAATAAGTAGAGTGACAGTGTTGCTTACTGTACTTATCAATTAGTGTTAAAATAAAGGATTTATTAAAAAAAAATTAACGTGGGATCCCCGTAATTTTCGTCTCTAGCGGAGGTTAAGCAGATGGCTGGGGCAGATGTTTGAAGCCTGGGAAGGGGGTAATACCCACAGAGCTTCCCATGCTACTAATATCAGCCCCCCGCTATTAAAATGGGGGGAAAAAAATGATGTGGGGTGCCCCTATTTTAATAGTTAGCAAACGCTAGCAGACAGCTGGGGGCTGATATTAATAGCCCAGGAAGGGTGCCATGAATATTGGCCCCTTCCCAGCCTAGAAACACCTGCCCTCAGAGGCCACCGAAAAGACGCATCCATAGGATGTGCCAATTCTGGCACTTAGCCTCGCTCTTCCCACTGCCCTGTAGCGGTGGCAGTGGGGGAATAGGGCTGGGGTTGATGTCAGCTTATAATGCCAGCTGACATCAAGCCCAGGTTAGTAATGGAGAGGCGTCTATAAGACACCCCCATTACTAACCCCATAGTGAAAGTTAAAAAAAATACCAACACCCAGAATAAAATCCTTTAATTGCAATAAACACACAATACTTTAATGTTCTACATTAAACTCTACTTACCGTATTGCCCATTCCAGCTTAAGCCAATGTCTTCTGCAATAAAAGTAAAATAATAAACCAACCTTATCCTTACCTTTCCATGGTTCCCAGGACGGCTTCAGCTCTGCTACATTGACATGACAGGCTGGATCGCAGCAGAACGCTGCCATCCAGCTTGCCTTGCCGCAGACACTGAGAAGCTCCTCAGTGTATCGCTGTGACGGCATCCAGGTGAGCCGAGTTCATATCCAATGAACTCAGCTCACCTCATGCACGTCTCTGACAGCGTGGGAGAATTCTCCTGCGCATGCGGAATGTCTCTCAAGGATGACAAGCTTGATGGCAGCTTTCTGCTACCATCCAGCCTGCCATCTCAATGCCATCCCAGCGTCGGAGAATTCTCCTGCTCAAATGGTGACGTCATTTGCCGGCACCGCATGCGCAGCAGAATTCTCCCACGCTGTCAGTGACGTGCATGAGGTGAGCAGAGTTCACTGGACATGAACTCGGCTCATCTGGATGCCGTCACAGCTAACTAGGGGGACCCCACGTCATTTTTTTTTTGGGTCCCCCATTTTAATAGCCAGTAAAGGCTAGGTATTCAGCTGGGGGCTGATATTAGTAGCCTGGGAAGCTCTGTGGGTATTACCCCCTTCCCAGGCTTCAAACATCTGCCCCAGCCGTCTGCTTAACCTCCGCTAGAGACTAATATTACGGGGAACCCCACGCCAATTTTTTTTTTTAACCAATCCTTTATTTTAACAATAAATGACAAGTACAGTAACCAACACTGTCACTGTACTTATTGTATATGTGACTGACATGTTTCTATCTATTTAATCTATGTGTGATGCTCTATTCTTTCTGTTCTAAATTGTCAGGTACCGGTGTATGCCGCTGATGAATTGCCGGCTTTTCATGTTTCACTGTGAGCACTGTTCCCATCGATTTGGACAATCCCTGTAATGCCACAACCACCATGGCTGTGGCATTACAGTGAGTGGTAGACAATCCCTGCATGATTGGCGCTCTAAAGAGCGCCAAACATGCAGGATGGGGACCCGAGCTCCCGCCCGAGCATCGCGCAAGTACTTGGTGAGCTCCGATTATCTCGAGTACTGAGATGCTGGGCGAGTACCGAGCAGTGGTGAGCATGTTCGCTCATCACTACTTTAGACCCAAATTGTTTTTTATATTCATAGGATAACAAGAAAAAATGGACTTCACAGTTTGTTGTGCAATTTCTCCTGAGTGCGGCAATACCCTGCATGTAGTCAAGAACTACTTTTGAGGCACAGTGCAAAGCTCAAAATGGAAGGAGCGCCATATTATAGTGCAGATTTTACTTTTATGGTTTGTGGGTGCCATTACCAACTGGAAGAGCCACTGAGGTGCCAGAACAGTAGAATCCCCCCATAATTGACTCCATTTTACAAACTAGCCCTCTCAATTAATTCATCTAGGGGTGCAGTGATCATATTGACACCACAGGTGTGTCAAAGAATTTTATACCATTGGACAGTAAAGAAAAAATAATTACATTTTTGCCACAAAAATTTGGTTTTAGCCCCAGATTTTATATTTTTAAATGGGTAAAAATGGCACCAAAATTTGTCACAGAATTTCAACTGAACGTGGAAATGCCCCATATGTGTCTGTACAATGCTGCTTAGCTATACGGCGAGACTCAGGAGGGATGGAGCACTATTTGCCTCCTGGAGCACAGATTTTCCTTGAATAGTTTGTGGACTCCATATACAGAGACCCTATGTGCTATGTGACAGAGTCACTGGTGTTATATGTGACGTGAGGTATGTGTCACTACGGCTGCTAGCCTGTGTGAACTGAACCTACAACTTTTCCCCAGCATGTTATTTGTTGGGGGTGTAATCACCATTTTGAAGGAAGTTGTTTTGTGTGAATGGCATAGAGATCGGGTAGGAAGTCATTCACCCTATCTCCCCTCAGGGTGTGGTTGAGCTAGGTTAAATGTTCAGTCACTATTTTTTTTCTGTTGTGGTATGTCTGGAGAGGCAAGGTCTCCAGACTGGAAAGCTATAGCTCAGGAGGAGCTGAAGGCTGTGCTACAACCTATGTAGGCGAACCCCACACTCCTATGGACTGTGATATCGTTTATCTTTTGTTTTTCCGTTATGCCTGGAAGGCCTTGTTTACTTTGTTGAATCTGCAGAGTTTTATGCCATACAATAAACCTGCAGAGGAAACCATGTCCTGTGTCTACTTCTGGAAGCTGCTGAGTGAGTCATCTTGCTACAGCTAGAAGAGCAAAATTTACCCTCAAGTGACCCCATTTTGGAAATTATACCCCTGTCAAGCATGTGGATGCTAAATGTGGTTTAGACAAACTGAAGTTCAAAAGGGATAGTGGCATTTGGATTTAGGAGAGCAGAATTTGCTGAATTTCTTTTGGAGGGGCAAGGAGCCGTAGTGCTTTTCCAGAGCATTTGTAGTACCAGTAATGTGGAAGCTAGTGATGAGCGAGCACTAAAATGCTTGGGTACTCATTGCTCGGGTCGAGCAAATTGGAATGCTTGAGTGCTCGGTCCGAGTAATGAGCCCAATGTAAGTCTATGGGAAACTCAAGCATTTTTCCGGCAGCTCCCCCCGGCGGTCTGCAGAGGGCCTGAAAATTGCCCAAATCGATGGGAACAGTACTCAAATGACATGGGAACAGCATGGGGAAGACTCCTGGAAGCATTTCTGACACACAGGTCACTGCTATCAACAATGTTATCAGAAGTATTACGCCACTTTTATGGACTTACAATAAAACATACAAAAACTAAATCAAAATGGATTTTCCTAGGAAATATGTTAAGGAACATCCTTTCCAGGGTAATGACTTGTATATAAGGCAAAATAAACAACCAAAAACAAAAATGCTCCTCCACACCTTGGGCTATGTTCACAAGTAGCATTTTTCATGCATTTTTGCACTTTTGCATTGCTTTCAACTGTGACAAATGCATTCACAGGGAAATGTAATTTTAACATTTTACAACCTTATCTGGCCATGTGGTGTGTGACATGGGAACGGCATGGGGAAGACCCCTGGAAGCATCTCTGACTCCCAGGGCACTGCCTAAACCTGTACTCTTCTCATTAGATGTGATCCTTTATTACTGCGGTAATAATAGACATTTTTGGCAACGTGACAAATCTTAAACTCCATTTAAAATGGGCAAGGTGTGTGTCAAGGGATGGGGAAGTGGACGTTATGGTGATTGTGATAGTTCACGCAGAGGCCGTGGGAAAGATTAAACTGTGCCTGATGAGTGAGCACAACAAACACCCTTGTCGTGTCGAACTACCTTCGTGTCCCAATTTCTAGGGGGCCGCAAAACACCACTATCGAAGCCAGAGCAGTGTGAAAGGGTTGTTGGTTGGATAGCAGATAAAGTTTCCAGTCAGTTTGCCACCACCACATGGTTCAGTCTCAGTAGATGTGAGTCTGGATCACATTATTATTATTACTTTATCACCATTTATTACATAGCGCTTTACATATGGAAAAGGGGTATACATCAAAAAAACAATTACAATAATCTTGAACAAAAATGTGACAGCGACTGGTACAGGAGAGAAGAGAGCCCTGCCCACGAGGGCTCACAGTCTACAAAACATGGGTGAGGATACAGTAGGTGAGGATAGAGCTGGTCTTGCAGCGGTATGGTGGAGCGTGGGTTACTTCAGGTTGTACTCATGTCACAAGAGGTGGGTCTTCAGATGCTTTTGAAGGTTTCAACAGTAGTAGAATCAGAAATGGTGGGGTAAAGAGTTACAGAGAAGTGGGGAAGCACGGGAGAAAGCTTGTATGCAATTGTGGAAAGAGGAGATAAGAGGGGAGTAGAGAAGGAGATCTTGTGAGGATCGGAGGTTGCATGCAGATAAGTACCGGGAGACTAGGTCACAGGATGTGGATAGCTTTGCATTCCAAGGTTAGGGTTTTGAACTGGAGTCTCTGGGGAATGGGGAGCCAGTGAAGAGATTGACAGAGAGGAGAGGCCAGGGAATAGCGAGGGGGCAGGAGGATAAGTCGGGCAATAGAGTTTAGGATAGATTGGAAGAATGCAAAAGTGTTAGAAGGGAGGCCACAGAGCACGAGGTAGCAGTTGTCGAGAAGGGAGATGATGAGAGCGTGCACTAGTATTTTTGTAGATTCGTGGTTGAGGAATGTGCGGATCAGGGAGATTTTTTTTACTTGGAGTCGGCATCTTCCTCACCCTGATCCTTCTTCCACCCTCCATTACGAGTGCCCTGAGACAACTAATCTCACACTTGGACACTCTGAAGAGCTGTTTTGTTCATACTTCCATTTATAGTTTCTGGCCTCTCGCTCGGTCCTCTCGGAAGTGGAAAAAGCTTGGATACGTGGTTTGAAGGAGAGATTAGAGTCCAGGGTTACCCCAAGAGCTGTTCACTTTTCCAATGATAGATTCGGGCCTCTCGACTTGCCAGCTTGGAGCAGAGCAACAGAAGATCGCATGTAGCAATTTGAGCAGCCATGGTCACCCGAAGGTGACGGTGGGAAAGTGCAATTACTGTCGCAAGAGATGGATAATGATGAGACACAATGGATAGAAAGTCAGGAGGAGGACCAGGGTGCGGAATTGGAAGATGAAGTGGTGGATGATGAAGTCAGTGACCAATGTGGCAAGGGGACATTCAGAGCGAGGATAGCAGCACACAGGGGGAGGCAGGCATGAGACCACAAAAGGCAGGAACAAGCAGTGTGATGGCCACAGACACAAGGTGGACAACCGCTCCTCGTAACACCAACATGACGGAAGTTCCGGGGAGCGGAAGTCTTTTTAAAGACTGTTTAGATAACCCCAAAAAGGCCATTTGCGACATCTGCCAGGCCAGCATCAGCAATAGCACCAAATCTATCAGCCTGAACACCACCAGCATGCTCAGCACATAACAGCAAAGCACCTGACTAGCTGGGCTGAACACCAAGGTCCAGAAACAGTGTCTGCGGGTTACACCACTGCCTCTTCCGCTGTTGTGCATGCACGCGAATCCCCTGTCCATGGTGCATGTGACAATGCCTCCCGCCCTGCACCTGTTATTGCAGACTTACAACCATCACTGTCCATGTCCTTGTCCCTTTGCAGCATTCAGTTGTCCCTACCACAGTCCTTGGAATGCAAGCACAAGTATGCAGCCAACCAAACAACCCACACACCCACATGCCGCAATACTAAACTGCCACATTTGTGGACTGCTTTCTTGCACTTGAAATGTTGCCCTTTAGTCTCGTGGAGGCGGAAGCTTTCCAAAACCTCATGGTGGCGGTGGCCGGCTGTCCATACTCAGTCCCCAGCAGCCACTATTTCACTCGATATCGTCTCCGCCTTCCACAAGCGCAAGTCCCAGAACATTATCCATGCCCTCCTCAGTGCACTTAAGTGGGAAGGACCGTCTAACCACAAACACATGGACAAGTGAATATGGCCAGGGATGGTTCATCTCACTGACGCATTCCAGTGGGTTAATATTGCGGAAGCCAGGACCCTGGGATGGAACACGTCCTCCCGACGCAGAGGATTGCGGGCACTGGGTCAATCAGGGTTACCCCTACATTCTACAGCTCCTGCACCACCTCCTCCTCCTCCCCCTCTTCAGCCTCCATCTCCATCACTTGATTCATTTTTTCAGGACATATTCCAGATTATTTACATGAGTAAGACTGTATGCTTAGGCGACAAAACGCACACTGTTGCAGAGTTGTTGAAAGCTTTATTAGAGAACTTGGTGTCAGCTCTGAAGCTAGGCAAGCTCACACATGTACCATGCCTGGCCCATGTGCCCAACTTAGTGGTTCTGCAGTTTCTCAAAATCTACACGGATCTGCCAGAGCTGCTTGTGAAAGTACGCCGCGTGTGTGCCAATTTCAGAAAGTTAGCTACAGCTTCCTCCACCCTGGCAAGGCTTCAGCAGCATTTACAGCTTCCAGCCCATCGACTGGTGTGCGATGTTACTATGCATTGGAAATCAATGTTGCAGATGTTTGAAATGATTTTGAGCAGCAGAGAGCAGTTGTTAAGTACCAGCTTCAACACGTCCGTTGACATTCAGGTTAGCCTCTGCAAATAAGAGCTGATGAGTGGGCATGGATATCTGACATCTGTGCCCTCCTCCAAAACTTTGAGGACTTCACCAAGATGGTGAGCAGCGATGACGCCATAATTAGTGTCACCATCCCGCTTCTCTGTCTCTTGAAACGCTCGCTGCTCACAATTAAAGAGGAGGCATTGCAGGCGGAGCAAGGAATTATACACGGTGATGCCACCCAGCCCAGCCTCATCTCATCTCAGCGCAGATTGGGTGATAATGAGGAGAAGGAGAAAGAGAACATAGACAGTCATACTCTTGGTGAGAACAGGGAAGTCTTGGCTGTTGGCAGTCTGGCACACATGGCCGACTTTGTTCCCCTGCCTTTACCGTGGGCATCGCGTTGTATGCATTTTGGGCACTGCAGAAAACTTTCACGGCATGAGGGAATTCTTCGAGACGGAGGTGTGAGGTTCTGATTAAGGAGGATGTCTGTCTTAGATCAGTTGATGAACGGAGGGCACAGGAGGGGTGATACACAGACATGAGGAAGAGATATAGGCCGGTGCAGAACTGTGGACAGCTTGGTAGGTGAGAGAGATGAGTTTGTATTGTATTCTGTAGTGATTGTTTAACCTAACCCGTGCAATGACTGGCACAGGGTAGAGGCGTCTGTGAAGCGGCTTGATAGAAATACGACCCTGGCTGCTCCATTCAGAAGGGATTGGAGAGGAGACAGTTTGTTTACAGGGAGACCGATTAGAAGAGAGTTGCACTAGTGAATAAGAGCGACAGTAAGAGTTTTTGCATTATCAAAGGTGACAAAAGTTTGACTTCAGGAGAAGTGATATGAGCGAGTGAGTGATTTTCCACATTGAATAAAGTAAAGTTGTGTGTCAAATATCACTCCAAGATAGTAGGCGTGCTGAGTGGGAGTTATGGTGGCAGCACCTAAAGGAAATTGCAAAGTCAGGTATAGGTACTGTAGGTTAGTAGAGGGAGGAAACCGAAGGAGTTCATTTTTGGGGATATTAAGTCCATGCTCTTGTTGAAGAATTATAACAAAAAAAATTCCCATCTGACAATGCTGGCGGCAGAGGAGACAGTCAGACAGTTCATTGGACAACCAAAGAGTACAAGCGAGGAAAACACAAACAAACCAGATGCGGCAGAAGCAGAACGTTGTCAAAGGTCTGGGACAGTTTTCTCAGACCCTCCCAGCACCCAGGCCCTTATATACGGGGTACTCTGACAAGGAGGGAAACGTTTTGGGAGATGCAAGCTGGACACGTGACATGAACTGTCTTTCTACGCCTTGGAGGTCCTGGCAGCTAGCGTTTTGTCAGATAGTTTTTAGTGCCACTGGTGGCAATATAACTGATAAAACTGATAGACGCATCCACCTGTCAACTGAAAATGCTGACAAGATGATTCTTATAAAAATTAACAAGAGCTGAATTGGGACAGACTTTTCCACACCACTGTAATACTTATAATGTATAACTCAGGAGTCTTTTTGTGTGGAGTAAAGATGTGGCACCCCAGGGGTCTGGTTTCCACAGTAACAGCAATGTTATGTCTGAGAGCAGGTGGGAGGTCTCTTGGTCAGGGATCCTATGCATGCCACACCTCCTGCCCAGTCCTGGGAGGGGAAGAACTTCCCCTATATAAACCTAGGGCTGAGGCAGGGTTAGTGAGTAGAGAAGAAGTAGAGACAGAGAAGAGAAGCAGCATAGGAAGAAACAACAGGAGCTCTTTGGGAGCAGTGCTACAAGGAGTCAGGGGCTGGCAGCTGCAGAGCTCGCCCTGACTGAGAAGCTATCACCGGACCCGGAGTCCGAGGCTGTGGGGACTAATCTTTACCCAGCAGCAGAAACCGCCCGGCAGGGGATTTCAGGTCCTCTGGCCAAGAAACCCGAAGGCACAGTCACACGCGTGGGACCAGCACCGCTGTCGTGGAGCGGACGCCACTAGAAGGCCCCGAGTCACCGGCCATACGGGTGAGCACCACACGGTACACTCAGGGACGTGGGCTACTTATACCCGCCTCTAGCAAGGTAGCCAGAAGAGTACAGTCAGTTTGGGAGGCCTACAACTCCGCCTGGCCAGGGGAGATCCCATCTGCTCAAGGACTGACCAGGCCCCGATCGCTAGCCAGTGCTCCGGGAGGGTCTATCTTTATCACCAGTAAAGACCCTGAATTACACCGCATCGTCTCTGAGTGATTCCTGCTACCCCCATCCTCTACACCTGCTGCCCTGAGGCCATACCCCTCCCGTTGGGGGTTATACCATCCCCGCTGCACCATCCTTCCACCGGCCTCAGCGGTCAACCCTGCAGCGGCAGCTCCAAAGCTGCATTCAACGGGTGGCGTAGTCATCCAACATCTACTGATAATACATCGCCGCTCAGTTTGACTCCCTGGGCACGGACCGGGTCACCGCCATGAGACTACAACCCTCAACAGATCCGGCTCCGGGTAAGCTCCCGTGCGCGCGATGCCGCGCGACGAAGGCCCAGTGGCGCGTCAAAGACACAACAGAACATAGTTTATAGGTGAAAAAGTCTATATTATAAACACACGGTGATTCAACACTAGTGCAGAGGAAAACACAAAGTCTAGAAACACTCAGTGAAAATACTGAATGAAAACTTAACAATAGTCTGTTGGAAACCTCAGAGGAAAATGCAATCAGCGGAACAGTCTCTAAAGCGCAGTTTACACTTGAAGATGCTTGAAACAAGAAAGTCTCTGTTAAGTCCTAACACGGATATATATACAAGCAAGTCCATATAATATATTCAATCATCCAAGGAGGCCTGGGTAGAAAGTCTCAGATAGTCCAGAACAGTCCTGTGCTCAACATCTACTTAATCGTAGGAAGAGACAGAGCAGCAACCAGTTTACGTGTCTAGCAATTGCAAGTGAGGGTAGAGACTCAAAGAGAGCAGCATGAGTAGCCAGAAGCAGAAGGAATGCTAATAACAGGTGTAAACAACAGAATCTCTGAGAGCAGGAAACAGGAGATTCACATAGGTTTGCAGGAGCAGGTAGAAAACCAGGAAGCCACCAGGACCAAGAACAGGACTCAGGTAGAATACTCAAGCACTGACTAGAGACTGGGGTGGAGTTATAAAGGCAGGAAGACAAAGGGCACATGAGACAAAAGACACCATCTTGAAAGAGGGCAGGAATGCCCAAAAGGTAATCAAAAAATATTCATGTCCTGAGAACCACCAGATGATAGCATTAAACAAAAACTCAAATTCAGTGGTTATTTTTTGGGGGGTCTATTCCCATGCACCCCTTCACACCCAGATATGGGTATACCCTTCAGGAATTGTTCTATTTTATGTCGCCCTCCTCTCATCCTCTACCACCATATCACCAGGGAGACCGTGATGCAACACCCACATCATTTTTTTAAGGGTGTTTCTGATTAGAGACTAGTGTTACGGGTCCGGGGGGTGGAAACTCTATGCTACGGTGCAAGGAGGGACCCAGAGGGGCGTAATTAAGTATCAACCCGGACCGACCCTGGTGGTACAGTGGCTAACGACTCCATGACCAGGGAGGGACCGAGCCGAGGGACCAGGTGCTACTCTGCGGACAACCATGTAAGGGAGCAGGTGACTCCCACGGTACAGATGGCAGGGACTGACCGGAATAGCAGGTAGGCACAGCAGGCAGGCTGGTGAGCGGAAGCCTCCAGGTAGGCTATCAGGTAGACACGGCAAATGACAGCAGGAGTCTCTAGGTGGGCTGGCAGGTGGTCATGGCAAGTGACGGCAGGAGTCTCTAGGTGGTCACGGCAAGTGACGGCAGGAGTCTCTAGGTGGTCACGGCAAGTGCTCCCAGGTGAGCGGGCTGGCAGGCACGGCAGGTAACAGGCAGGCAACAGGAAAGTGCTCCCAGGTGAGCGGACTGGCTGGCACGGCAAGTAACAGGCAGGTAACAGGCAAGTGCTCCCAGGTAAGCAGGCTGGCAGGCACGGCAGGTAACAGTCAGGTAACAGGCAAGTGCTCCTAGGTGAGCAGGCTGCCAGGCACGGCAGGTAACAGGCAGGTAATAGGCAGGTAACAGGCAGGTAACAGGCTGGCGGGCAAGACTGGTAGTCAGGCTAGCAGCGGGACCTGAGGGCTGAAGCAGAGGTCAGAAACACTGTGCAACAACTTTTGCTTGGGCACCTCCATTTTGGAGGAGATGCCTTATATATGGGAGGATCCTCGGCTATTGGCCGGGGACTCCTTAGGACGGCGCGCGCGGCCCCTTTAAGAGGGAGGGAGCGCACGCGCGCCCTAAGCACTGTGCCCAGGGAGCTGCGCGCGTCGGCAGCAGGAAGAGGAGCGCTGGAGAACGCAGAGCAAGGATCACGGGGAGTGAGGAGGTGAGTGGGACGGCGTCTCTGCCTAGCAGGGGGTAGAAACGCCAATGCTGCAACTAGCAAATATTTCAATATTCGTTTCAGATTACAATAGCCGTTTTTGCAATATTCGCCAATGTAATTGTCGAATATTAGCCGAACATTGCCAACTGCCATTGGATTCAATGGGTGCCAAAACCAAACATATACAAAACACCTTCAAATGGGACCTAAAGCTGCCAAAACACATCAATTATGGGGCAGTCACCAGGAAAGTGCCATCAATTGACCCAGAGTAGAAGTAGTATAATTATTATTATTTATTATTATAGCGCCATTTATTCCATTGCACTTTACATGTGATAAAAAGTCACTGACTGGTACAAGAGCAGAGAGGACCTTGTCAATGAGGGCGCACAAACTGTCTGTAAGGGATGGGTGAGGATACAGTAGGTGAGGGTACAGCTGTATGTTGGAGCAAGGGTTACTGCAGGTTGTAGGTTTGTCGGAAGAGGTGGGTCTTCAGCTTCCTTTTAAAGGTTTCAACAGTAGGTGAGAGTCTGATATGTTGGGGTACACAGTTCAAGAGTAGAAGGGATGCACAGGTAAAATCTTGTATGCGATTGTGGGAAGAGGAAAGAAGACAGGAGTAGAAAAGGAGATCTTGTGAGGATCGGAGGTTGCGTGCAGGTATGTATCAGGAGACTAGGTCACAGATATATGGAGCAGACAGGTTGTGGATGGCTCTGCATCTCATGGTTACGGTTTTGAACTGGCCAAGGGGGAACCAGTGAAGGGATCATAGATTGCAATCTTATAGATTGCTGGAGCCAGTCCACAGTAAAAAAGCAGCCATAGAGTGTCCAAGAACCTTCCCACACACTTTTCTTAGCCAGGGCTGCTTCTCGGCAGGGTTTTACGTGCCCACCAGAGAATCCTCGGGTGGGCCCTGGCTTCTCCATCAGGAGAGTTCATGATAGCGCAAACTTTGCAGCTGCTATGGGGCTTTTGAGCGAGGGAGAAAAGTGGAGCCTCAGAATCAAATCCTCTGATGGGCCCAATGTTTTTCAGTCTGACACTGCTTCTTGGTAAGAGTTGTATTTCACCACAGCCATATTCTTTAGCTCGGTGAAAGGACTGGCATAGAGGGAAACCATATCTACTCAGGCTGTCATTTCTCCACCACCAGGTTCCGCCCATTGTCACACACGACCATGCCTGGCCGTATGTTCAGCGGTGAGAGCCACAGATCAGGCTGCTGCGTTACAGCTTTCAACAACTCTGCAGCGGTGGGCGGTTTGTCACCTAAGCATTAAGCATATTATCTTACGCACAGCCTGTTGCCGCTTAGCCAAGGCAGTGCTGGAGTGCTTTCAGCTTGTCACTGATGTGGTCATATCGGAGATGGAGGCCGAACTGGTGGAGGAGTTGCAGGAGTTTAACAATGTGATTACATTGAGGTTACATTGGCGAGTCTGATTTTTATACAAAAGAAAGATCCTACTGTGTTTATTTTTTATTTTTTTTACATCTTTTCAAATGTGTATTGGAGTGCGTCCCAATAAAAGTAAGTAATAAAAATGCCTTATAACATTCTCTCTCTCTCATTATTTTGGCATTTGGCAAATATTAAAAATTATGGGAATCCTAATTGACCTAAAACGGGAAAGGTTTATTCTGATTTCATGTCAGATATTGAGAAAAACATGCATAAGTGTCGTTTTATATAGTGTATGTAAACTTCTGGTTTCAACTGAAAATATATATTATATTATATTATATATATATATATATATATATATATATATATATATATATGTTATCATTGTAGTATATTTAAAATTGTATGTTTTGTATATGTTTTGTCTATCTAGATAGATATATTTATTTATGTCAATACAGCTATCATAACATAAATATGGTGCTTTAGTTCAGAAAACATCTAACATAGTAAAAGTCCCGCTGAGATTTCTTATCAACGGGATGCTTTTTTATTGATTTTCTTCTATATTGTCTGTCACATTTGTGTAGTGTCGCATGTAACACTTTGGAATCATATATATGAATAAGTGAGAGAAGTCCAGCGGAGTGTGTGATGAAAAAAAAATTATTTCAAAGGGAATGGCAGAAAAAAAGAATTGTTAGAATGCAACTGCTATGATGTGTTTATAATGTACTCACATGTCTAAAAATGCATAACATATTTTTAAATACAGTAAAAAAACAGTTCTAATTGATTTTATGGTAAATACAGTACATTTTGCCAGTTTAACCTGATAATGAGTAGAAGTCTGATAAGAAAAAGGTGCATCATAATAGTGTGTGAAAAGAATGAAAAGACTGAGGGTAAGACCGAACAAAGCATATCATTTCTACCTTTCTATCTGATGTGCATATGTTCATGAACATCTGCATGATTTTTTAGCACATTTTATTTTCATTTAAAATACTCCAAAAAAAGCACATATACCAAAATTGTCAATAAAGAAAAGCAGCATTATAAACACTTGTAAAAATACCATTAAAAAGCATCTAGATCAAAATTAAATAATATAGGTGGTAATGCATTTAAGAGATTGTAAAAGTGTTACATTGAAGTCCAAGACATTGGTGTTGCTTACACTCACAGTTTAATAATCTTTGGTTGAGATTTTCTGTGGGGTGTGTATACTGTGTGGGGGAGCTTTAATGCAACGGGGCTTGGGGAAATTTACTGTGTGGAGGGGATTTAGTGTAATGGGGCTGGGGGAAATTTACTGTGTGGGGGAGATTTAGTGTAACGGGGAAGATTTGAGGACATAAGTTTGGGGAGCAAGGAGACACAGTAGGTGCAGTAACAGTATGATGAGATGGGGGATGGATGCAGACACAGTATGAGAAGCGAGGGGAAAATGTATGCAGACACAATATGGGAAGTCGGGGGATGTGTGAGGAGCCAGTATGGAAAGTGAGAAGGTTAATGTATGATGAGGGAGGGGGAAACGTGTGAGGAGACTATTGAGTGCAATTGTGCGAGATGACAGAATGGGGGAGAAAAGTGTTTGTGGGCACAGAATAAAGACTGAGTAGTGTGTGTGTGTGTGTGTGTGTGTGTGGAGGCTAGCATGGGGGGACAGTGTAAGAGTACAGCCAGGATTTTATTTCAGTATATTGATTAAGCGATCAGATGATCATAGGTTCAAGTTCCCCAATGAGATTAACAAGTTAAAAATATGTTTTTAAAATATAAAAAAATATATATAAAATTCAAGTCACCCACCTTTCCTCACAGCAAACATAAAGAGATAAAAATATATATTAAAAAACATATTTAGAATAGCAAAAAATACTATGAGTTATCAAATTGTTGTATATAGCCCAAAATGCTATCAATAAAAATGTCAGCTCATTGTGAAGTCATCAATCAATGGAAACACTTTAAAATTGGGACAGGTAATATTTTATTTCTGAATTCATTTTTCACCAGTTAAATAAAAGAATAAAATAAAATAACCAAAATTATACTGACCTGTAGAATCCTGTTGCCAGGTAATTTTTACTGCATAATGAATGCTGTAAAAGTAGAATCCCAAAAACAAAGACAGAATTGCATTTTTTCTCTGATTTCACCGCACTTGAATTTTTTTCCTGCATAGTGTCATTGAAAATTATAACTCATCCGACAAATAAAAAAAACATATTGCTTTGCAGATAAAAAAATATACAAAAAGTTATGGCTCTTGAAAAAAGGGAAACAAAAATCAGAAATGCAAAACTTTGAAAATTATATGGTCTTGAAAAGATAGAGTAAAATAATTTTTTCTGAGTATGATATGCACATAGCTGTTAATTTTGTATCCTCTATTATAACTATTACTATTAATTTTAAATAGGATATGGAAAATGTGTTAAACCATTGAACAGAGCAGCATACTGAGATAATTGACTAACAATAAAGTATGAATTTACTCAATATTGCTTTTCTTTGCCCCAGTAGGTTTAAATTTACTTTCATTTGCTTTAAAAGCCTTGCATTAAAGAAAATTTTATACCACCAGGAACAAAATATAACGTCTCTGTCTCATTGTCTCCTTCTTAGTGTCTAACATTACTGTACGTTTTTGATCATATTCAGTACACAGCGTTCTAAATTATTATGCAAATGCAATTTTACTCTGATTTTCCTAAATGATCGATGCAAATGATTAAGTATAATGTTCAAATCATCAACCATTAGAATATAAATCAAATTTTATTGGACAATCCTTCCAGTATTTTCAAAAACAACAACAACAAAAAAAATGCACTGTTCTAAATTATTACAACAGAGGCTCCAAATATTTTATAGGTTGCAAAGAATTGAAAATTGTCATTTGTTGAATTTGTGGCATTAAGAGATCTTAACTTGTGAGTAGTGTTGAGCGATACCTTCCGATATCGGGAAATATCGGATCGGATTGGATCGGACCGATACCGAAAAAGTATCGGATATCGCCGATTCCGATACCGGAAAACAATGCAAGTCAATGGGACATAAATATCGGAATTAAAATAAACCCTTTCTTTCCTTGTAGGTTATTTCTACATGAAGGAAAACAACTAAGAATAATGTAGAATGTATTGGGGGAGGTGGGGGAGACAATAAAGGCATAGAGGTTTAGCCCAGTCAAATGGAATAGCAGGAATTACTATTTTTTTATTATGTTCTGAGTTACAGAAATATTAACTATGTTAAGTATTTTTATATTTTTTCATCAGATATTTATGTTTCACTACTTCCATGCTCTTCACCTTCTTTTTTACTTCTCCCACACTTTCTCCTTCATCATCCTCAGCATCTTTTTCATCCACTTCTTCTTCACCTTCTTCTTCTTCACCTTCTTCGTATTATTCTTTTTTTTACATTCTTCATATTCTACTTCTTCATCTTCTTCATATTCTTCTTCTTCATCATATTCTTATTTGTGACAGGCATTCCTGTAGTTGTTATCTATAAAAGGTTGGACATTACACCTTTCGTTCTGCCCGTCACAAAAGATTTACAACAGGATTTGTCCGCGTTCAGTTTGGCCTGCAGCAGCAGGTCTTTTCCAGGGGCACCACGAGGAGGAACGGACTCACCCCCATACACTGCTTAGTCATCTTCTGCTTATAATTTAGATATTATCTTTTGCTCTGATTTTTAGTCTTATGCTTAATGTTCTTCCGCTTTTTGTTCTGCAGCTTCTTGTATTTCTGCTTCTTGGTTTTCTGTCTCTTGTTCTTCTGTATCTTGGTGCTTGTCTTCTCTTCTTTGTCTTCTTGGTCAACTTCTTCAGGGTCATCTTCTTGGTCTTCTTCGGGGTGGTCTTCAGGGTCGTCGTCTTCGGGGGTCCTCGTCTTCGGGGTCCTCGTCTTCTTCGGGTTGGTCTTCTGGGTCCTCGTCTTCGGGGTCCTCGTCTTCTTCGGGGTGGTCTTCAGGGTCCTCATCTTCTTCGCGGTGGTCTTCAGGGTCCTCGTCTTCTTCGGGGTGGTCTTCAGGGTCCTCGTCTTCAGGGTCATTGTCTTCGGGGTCCTCGTCTTCTTAGGGTTGGTCTTCAGGGTCCTCGTCTTCAGGGTCCTCGTCAGGGAGATCCAGAGTGATTACCAAGAACCATTTCAAAAAGCTTGAACTTGGAAATGTAGCAGAAGGTACAAGAAAGCTGAGGAACTACCGAGGACCAGCTGACGGTACTGGAACCCGGATGGGTAGCAGAAGGTACAAGAGCCAATGGAACTACCGAGGACCAGCTGATGTTACTGGAACTCGGTTACTAAGCAGGAGGTACCTGTGCCAGAAAGCACTACCAAGGACCAGCAGACGTTGGTGGAACTTGGATACCGAGAAGGAGGCACCTAATCCAAAGGCACTGCTGAGAACCAGCTGACGGTACTGGAACCCGGATGGGTAGCAGAAGGTACCCATGTAAAAAAAAGTTCAAGGCCGCGAGCCGGCCGCAGTTACCAAAACCCACAGTCCTACAGGGGGTGCTTGTCCTATTGGCACTATGGAACCAGCCTTCATTGCCAGATCCCGCAGACCACATAGGAGTCACCTAAACTGCAGGCACCATAGAGTCGGCTAACCCGACCGCAACACGACAGGACAACGCATTGGAGGCAAAGTGACGTTGACACTACCCGGAAACAGCTGGCGTGCTGGAACCAGGTTGGGCAGGAGGGAGTACCCGTGCCAAAGACACTGCCGAGAACCAGCTGACGGTACTGGAACCCGGATGCGTAGCAGAAGATACAAGAGCAAATGGAACTACCGAGGACCAGCTGACGGTACTGGAACCCGGATGGGTAGCAGAAGGTACAAGAGCCAATGGAACTGCCGAGAACCAGCTGGCGGTGCTGGAGCCCAGGGTAAATACTAAAAACAGAGGAGCCAGAGGTGTATTTGGAGGAGGTTTTAAATCCGTAGTACAGTGGATGTGGACAAAGCAGGAGAATTTGCCGGACACACAGCTGGGGATCAGCTGACGTTACTGAACCCCAATAACACTGGAGCAAGCGTTGACTGTGCAGACGGCACTTCTGAGCAGCAACTAGCGGTATTGGAGCCCAGGGTAAATACTAAAAACGGAGGAGCCAGAGGTGTAATTGGAGCAAGTTTTAAATAAGTAGCACAGTGAATATGGACAGAGCAGGAGAAATTGCCGTGAACACAGCAGGGGAACAGCTGACGTTACCGAACCCCAATAACACGGCAGCAAGTGTTGACTGTGCAGACAGCACTTCCGAGCGCCAACTGGCGGTGCTGGAGCCCAGGGATAAGAATAAAAATAGAGAGGAGCCAGAGGTGTAATTGGAGCAAGTTTTAAATAAGTAGCACAGTGAATATGGAGAGAGCAGGAGAAATTGCCGTGAACACAGCAGGGGAACAGCTGACGTTACCGAACCCCAATAACACCGCAGCAAGTGTTGACTGTGCAGACGGCACTTCCGAGCGCCAACTGGCGGTGTTGGAGCCCAGGGATAAGAATGAAAACAGAGGAGCCAGAGGTGTAATTGGAGCAACTTTAAAATGTGTAGTACAGTGGATGTGGACAAAGCAGGAGAAATTGCCGTCCGCACAGCAGGGGAACAGCTGACGTTACTGAACCCCAATAACACGGCAGCAAGTGTTGACTGTGCAGATGGCACTTCCGTGCGCCAACTGGCGGTGTTGGAGCTCAGGGATAATACTGAAAACAGAGGAGCCAGAGGTGTAATTGGAGCAACTTTAAAATCTGTAGTAGTGAGAATGTGGACAGAGCAGAAGAAATTGCCGTCCGCACAGCAGGGGAACAGCTAACGTTACTGAACCCCAATAACATGGTAGCAAGTGTTGACTGTGCAGACGGCACTTCCGAGCGCCAACTGGCGGTGTTGGAGCTCAGGGATAATACTGAAAACAGAGGAGCCAGAGGTGTATTTGGAGGAGGTTTTAAATCAGTAGTACAGTGGATGTGGACAGAGCAGGAGAAATTGCCGTCCGCACAGCAGGGGAACAGCTGACGTTACTGAACCCCAATAACACGGCAGCAAGTGTTGACTGTGCAGACGGCACTTCCGAGCGCCAACTGGCGGTGTTGGAGCTCAGGGATAATACTGAAAACAGAGGAGCCAGAGGTGTAATTGGAGCAACTTTAAAATCTGTAGTAGTGAGAATGTGGACAGAGCAGAAGAAATTGCCGTCCGCACAGCAGGGGAACAGCTGACGTTACTGAACCCCAATAACATGGTAGCAAGTGTTGACTGTGCAGACGGCACTTCCGAGCGCCAACTGGCGGTGTTGGAGCTCAGGGATAATACTGAAAACAGAGGAGCCAGAGGTGTATTTGGAGGAGGTTTTAAATCAGTAGTACAGTGGATGTGGACAGAGCAGGAGAAATTGCCGTCCGCACAGCAGGGGAACAGCTGACGTTACTGAACCCCAATAACACGGCAGCAAGTGTTGACTGTGCAGACGGCACTTCCGAGCGCCAACTGGCGGTGTTGGAGCTCAGGGATAATACTGAAAACAGAGGAGCCAGAGGTGTAATTGGAGCAACTTTAAAATCTGTAGTAGTGAGAATGTGGACAGAGCAGAAGAAATTGCCGTCCGCACAGCAGGTGAACAGCTGACGTTACTGAACCCCAATAACATGGTAGCAAGTGTTGACTGTGCAGACGGCACTTCCGAGCGCCAACTGGCGGTGTTGGAGCTCAGGGATAATACTGAAAACAGAGGAGCCAGAGGTGTATTTGGAGGAGGTTTTAAATCAGTAGTACAGTGGATGTGGACAGAGCAGGAGAAATTGCCGTCCGCACAGCAGGGGAACAGCTGACGTTACTGAACCCCAATAACACGGCAGCAAGTGTTGACTGTGCAGACGGCACTTCCGAGCGCCAACTGGCGGTGTTGGAGCTCAGGGATAATACTGAAAACAGAGGAGCCAGAGGTGTAATTGGAGCAACTTTAAAATCTGTAGTAGTGAGAATGTGGACAGAGCAGGAGAAATTGCCATCCGCACAGCAGGGGAACAGCTGACGTTACTGAACCCCAATAACATGGTAGCAAGTGTTGACTGTGCAGACGGCACTTCCGAGCGCCAACTGGCGGTGTTGGAGCTCAGGGATAATACTGAAAACAGAGGAGCCAGAGGTGTATTTGGAGGAGGTTTTAAATCAGTAGTACAGTGGATGTGGACAGAGCAGGAGAAATTGCCGTCCGCACAGCAGGGGAACAGCTGACGTTACTGAACCCCAATAACACGGCAGCAAGTGTTGACTGTGCAGACGGCACTTCCGAGCGCCAACTGGCGGTGTTGGAGCTCAGGGATTACAGTTCAGGTGGTAGAAACATGAACAGAACAGGAGACCTGGATACTGTTGCCAACCAATTATTTATTCTGGAAGAGGACTGGCAAATTCATGAGAGATCCAGGCCTTGTTCATTTTGAGAAAAGTAAGCCGGTCAACGTTATCGGAGGATAGTCGCATGCGACGGTCTGTTAGTACACCACCTGCGGCACTAAAGACGCGTTCCGATAATACACTAGCAGCAGGGCAAGCTAGCACCTCCAGTGCATACTGACTAAGCTCTGGCCATGTATCCAGCTTACAGACCCAAAACTTGAAGGGAGAAGAGCCGTCTGGGAGTACACTAAGAGGGCAAGACATGTAGTCTGTCACCATCTGACGGAAACGTTGCCTCCTGCTGACTGGAGCCGTCTGTGATGGTGTAGACATTTGTGGCGGCGGGGACATAAAACTTTGCCACATTTCGGCCATACTGGTCTTGCCTTGTGCTGAAGCGCTGCTTCTGCTCCCTCTTTGTGCAGAGCTTCCTCCACTGCCTCGACGCACTGAGCTGCTTTGTAAAGCACTAGCAGCACTGCTCTCGGTTGGAATGGAGAACATGATGGAATGCACCAGTGCGTCTTGGTACTCCCGCATTTTACGCTCCCGGTTCAACGGTGATATGAGGCTTTGTAAGTTGTCCCGGTAGCGAGGATCTAGGAGGGTGGACACCCAATAATCAGCCGTGTTGAGAATGTGGGCGATGCGGCGGTCGTTTCTCAGGCACTGCAGCATGAAATCAACCATGTGCTGCAGACTGCCAACTGGCCAAGAAACGCTGTCCCCTGCTTGAGGCGTGATCTCTGCCTGCTCTGCATCACCCCACCCTCGCTCTAGATACTGACTACTAGAGCATTGTGTACCTCCCTCCTCTGGACAGATGTTTTCCTCATCCATTGACTCCTCCTCATCCTCCTCACAAAGTGTCCCCTGCCTAGGCCTTTGTGAGGAACCACGTTGCGCAGACTGTAGAGAAGCAGATGGCATTTGTGACTCCTCATCCTCCACCTCTTCCAAAACCTCGTCCCTTAGTGCTTGCAGTGTTTTTTCAAGCAGGCAGATAAGGGGGATAGTCATGCTGACTAGTGCATCATCTGCACTCGCCATCCGCGTGGAATAATCGAAGGCACGCAAAACGTGGCAAATGTCCTTCATAGAGGCCCACTCAGTGGTGGTGAAGTGTGAACGGCGCGCACTGCGACTTGTTTGCGCCTGCTGCAGCTGGTACTCCATTACTGCTGCCTGCTGCTCACACAACCTCTCCAACATATGTAACGTTGAATTCCACCTGGTGGGTAGGTCACATATGATGCGATGTTCCGGAAGACATAATCGGCGCTGCAGAGCTGCAATGCGTGATCTTGCATTGCTGGAACGCCGCAAGTGAGCGCACTCTATGCGGACCTTGTGAAGCAGTGCATCAAGATCCGGATAGTCCCTCAAAAAACTCTGCACGACCAAGTTGAGCACATGTGCCAGACATGGGATGTGAGTGAGGTTGCCTAGGCCCAGAGCTGCCACCAGATTTCGGCCATTGTCACACACTACCATGCCTGGCTGGAGATTCGCTGGCACAAACCACACGTCACTCTGCTGCTTGATGGCATTCCAGAGCTCCTGCGCTGTGTGGCTTCGATTCCCCAAAGAAATTAATTTTAATACGGCCTGTTGACGTTTGGCCACGGCTGTGCTCATATCGGTCATCATAACAGGTAACCGTTCACGGGTCGATGTGGAGGTAGACCGTGACGGCTCCTGCAGTGCTGATTCAGAGGAACTGGAGTATGAGGAGGAGTCAATGTGTACAGACTGGATTCCTGCAATCCTTGGAGTTGGCAGAACACGTACAGCGCCACTCTCAAGATCTGTACCTGGCTCCACAACATTTACCCAATGGGCAGTGAGGGAAAGGTATCGTCCCTGTCCATGCTTACTGGTCCACGCATCAGTGGTCAGGTGGACCTTGCTACTGACGGCGTTTTGTAGCGCATGTTTAATTTTTCCCTCCACATGATGTTGCAGGGCAGGGACGGCTTGCCTGCTGAAATAAAAGCGGCTGGGCACGTTGTATTGTGGGACTGCCAATGCCATAAAGTTACGGAATGTGTCAGTCTCCACCAGCCTGAATGATAGCATTTCAAGGGCCAGTAGTTTAGCAATGCCAGCATTCAGAGCCTGTGCTCGGGGGTGGTTTGCCGAGTATGGGCGCCTTTTCTCCCATGCCTGTGCTAACGATGGCTGTAGACTGGCCTGGGAGTGTGAGGATGACTGGGAAAGTGGTGCTGTGGGTGGAATTACACTGTGTCTCTGTACAACAGTGCCAGAGATTCTTCCATGGCGATCCTGTGAGGAAGCCGAACCAGCTGTGTGTGAGCTGGAGGAAGAGGCTACAACACGAGCTGAAGAGGTGGTAGGTGGCGCTGTAGGTTGGCCTAGGTCTTCAGTGTGTTTGTGTAACTCCACCACGTGCTTGGTCCGCACATGTTTCCACATATTTGTGGTATTGAGGTTGCTGACACTTTTCCCTCTTTTCACCTTCTGATTACACAGCTTGCATTTGACAAAGCAAATGTCATCTGCAACTGTGTCAAAAAAGGACCAGGCACTGCAAGTCTTGGGAGCGCCCGCTTTGGATTTTGGAAGAGCCATGCTCCTAATGGGTGCCGAAGTGGAGGCTACAGGCAACCAAGTCTGCCCCCTCCCTCTCCCTCCTTTTTGGGCCGTTCGGGGAATCTCTTCCTCAGAGCTGCTCCCACCACCTTCCTGTCCCTCACGCCATGATGGGTCAAGGACCTCATCATCTACACCACCCTCTTCAAACAACTGCTTCTAATGGGTAGTCTCGACAGCACAGTACGCACCAGAAAGTGGCACCTGAGTCTCATCATCAGATGCGTACTGAGGTGTGCTGCTGACCATAGGCACTGGCCCACCCGCCTCTTCAGATTCAGAGAGACAAAACGGTTGCGCATCACTGCATACTACCTCTTCTTCAAATTCTCGAATTCTGCTTGGCTGGCCCCCTCTTTCCAAGCCAAGAGATTCAGAGAACAGAAGTAGAGATGGCTCCTGTCCAGGGCTCTCTGACTGCCTGGGCAATTTGGCAGGTGGTGAAGAGACAGATGGGTGCTCTTCAGTGCTCAGGACCTGAGAGGATCTGGAACTAATTGAAGTCGATGCGTTAGCTGCCATCCATCCGACAACGGCTTCAATTTGGTCCTCGCGCAGCAGTGGGGTACGGCTAGCTCCTACAAAGCTGCGCATAAAGGACTGTTCCCTGGTAAAACTGGGGGATGCTGAGTCACTGGTGCCCGCAGCAGGCACAGAATCCCCACGTCCTCTCCCTGCAGGCACAGAATCCTCACGTCCTCTCCCTGCAGAAACTCCACGCCCACACCCATGCCCACGCCCACGACCACATGCCTTACTCCCTGCCTTCTTCATCTTGGTAGACTGATAAAGATAGGCAGAAAAGTACTAAGGGCTTAGTGTGCTTATTCCTGAACAGCTGCTAACAGGTATAAGAAACACTAATTTTATAAAGTGTGGACTAGACTTTAATATGAGCTAATGTGGCCTACACAACTGTAAAGTGGAGTGTTTGGTGAACTTTATTTAGGTTTTTTTTTGTCACAAAAAGACACTGGATGTGCCTAAAGATGTAATAACGATAGCATCACAAACTTTTTGTAGCTATTACAATGTAGGAAGGTAACCTACAATGCAATAGATGAGGCTGCAAAAAATAGGCTAATACTAATCTGGCTGGGGCTGCAGGGCCCAATGCTGCAGAAAGGCTCCTCTATCTACTCCTATATAGTGTGTTTGGAATCAATTTAGCTGAATACGGATGGAACCACCACACTAATAGGAGATATCAGGAAAAATTATGAATTGGCAATAAAGGACAATGTATGAGGCAGTGACACACACTGAGTGCACTACAACCAGACGGTGTTGAAGCACACACTACAGGGTGAGCTGCACTCACACACCAGACCTTGCAGACAGCGGTGAACAGTACAGATGCAGAGCACTGTGCACTAGCGCTGCAAGACCAAAAAAATTTCTCTATCTACTCCTATATAGTGTGTTTGGAACCAATTTAGCTGAATACGGATGGAACCACCACACTAATAGGAGATATCAGGAAAAATTATGAATTGGCAAAAAAGGACAATGTATGAGGCAGTGACACACACTGAGTGCACTACAACCAGACGGGGTTGAAGCACACACTACAGGGTGAGCTGCACTCACACACCAGACCTTGCAGACAGCGGTGAACAGTACAGATGCAGAGCACTGTGCACTAGTGCTGCAAGACGGAAAAAAAATTCTCTATCTACTCCTATATAGTGTGTTTGGAACCAATTTAGCTGAATACAGATGGAACCACCACACTAATAGGAGATATCAGGAAAAATTATGAATTGGCAAAAAACGACAATGTATGAGGCAGTGACACACACTGAGTGCACTACAACCAGACGGGGTTGAAGCACACACTACAGGGTGAGCTGCACTCACACACCAGACCTTGCAGACAGCGGTGAACAGTACAGATGCAGAGCACTGTGCACTAGTGCTGCAAGACGGAAAAAAATTTCTCTATCTACTCCTATATAGTGTGTTTGGAACCAATTTAGCTGAATACAGATGGAACCACCACACTAATAGGAGATATCAGGAAAAATTATGAATTGGCAAAAAAGGACAATGTATGAGGCAGTGACACACACTGAGTGCACTACAACCAGACTTGGCTGAAGCACACACTACAGGGTGAGCTGCACTCACACACACAGACCTTGCAGACAGCGGTGAACAGCACAGGGAACTGTGCACTAGCACTGCAAGGCACAGTGATTTAGAAAGTAGCTTGGGTAAAGCAGTATAGACCAAATAGGTAGCTAAAACTGTCCCTCAGAACAACAGCGTCCTATCCCTAACTGAATTCACAGCAGAGTGAGCTCAAAATGGCGGCGGTGGCTTTTATAGTGCATCATGACATCATTTCAGCAGCCAATCACAGCCATGCCATTAGTTAAGATGCCTACATGCCTAACAGGATGTGCCCACACTTCTTAGGATCCTCATTGGCTGAATAAAATGAAAATGTCTCATTGCATTATGGGAACTTCCGATTCCGGTATGCGATATTGCAAAATTATCGGAATTAAGTATCGGAATTCCGATACCACGAATATCGGCCGATACCCGATATTTCAGTATCGGAATGCTCAACACTACTTGTGAGTCTTTGCATAATTTATGCTTGAATTTCTTTGCAGGATGTCAGAATAGCCTCCCAGAACTGCTGTTTGGATGTGAACTGCCTCCCACTCACATAGAGCTTTTGCTTGAGGTTACTACTAAGGTTCTCAATTAGGTTGAGACCAGGAGAGGATGGCAGCCATGCCATGAGTTCCTCTCCTTAGTTGCTAAGTAGTAGCCAATGACTCAGGTCAGCAGGCAGCTTGCAGCATGGGATGGTGCATTGTCATGCATGAAGATTATTTTACTACCAATGGCATGGTTCCTCTTTTTGTACAATGGAAGAAAGAGGTCAGTCAGAAACTCTATATAATTTGCTGAGGTAATTTTCACATCTGCAGGGACCCTAATGGGGTCTACCAGCTCCCTCCCCATGATTCCTGCCCAAAACATGACTCTGCTACTGCCTTGCTGACGTTGCATCCTTGTTGAGACATGGAGGCCATCCACAACCATCCACTACTCCATCCATCTGGCGCATGCAGTGCTGCACAGCACTCATCAGTTAATTAGACTTTTAAAATTAGTCTTCATGTATTTCTGGGCCAACTGCAACCATTTCTACTTGTGAACACTGTTTTGGGGTGGGTTAATAGTAGGTTTATGGACAACTGCAAGCCTCTGGAAGATCCTCCACCTTGAGGTTCACGTTAATCCAGAGGCACCAGCAGCTTCAAATATCTATTTGCTTCTTTGTAATGGTATTTTAATAGCTGCTCTCTTAATCCAATGAATTTGTCTGTCAGAAATCTTCCTTATTATGTTTTTATCTGTGCAAATCTACCTGTGCTCTATATCAGCCACAAATCTCTTCACAGTACAATGATCACGCTTAAGTTTTTGTGAAATATCTAATGTTTTCTTACGTTGTCCATTGATACTTTTCGGCAAGAGAGAGATCTTTTTTTTTCCCAATTGCTTGAAACCTGTGGTCTGCTTATGTGGAATGTCCTTCTTAAAGGGAACTTGTCAACTGGTAAATGCTGCCCAAACTATTAGCAGCATGTATTCGACACTAGCTATGCGATCACAACGCATACAGGCAGAGGCTTGTAAGTCAGCGAGTGGGGCGAAGCCTCTCGGGACCCACCTGTCTCATTGGGGCACAGCGCAGCTTCGGCATTTCAGAGACAGTAAATGCTGCTCACAGTTTTGGCAGCATGAATCAGCTGTCAGGTTTCCTTTAAGTAGTTTTCCTTTAATTTTGTTCACCTAGTAAAGTAATTATCACAGGTGTTTGTGATTAATTTCAGTGATTTAAATAGCCATGAGACACAATAGTATCCATAAGTATATTTGAGACACAAAAAATTACAACTTTATGACACATATCCAATTTGGAAAATGATTTGGAGCACAGTGGATATAACAGAGAGCATATTTCGGCAAAAATAGAGAGTAAATAAAATACTTCAATAATTCTTTCATTATCCACCTTGTTATTCTAGTAGATTTGTTTGACTGTATTATGTATTCTCCTTTTAACTTCATCATGACATGGCTATGTTCCTTTTTTTTTTCATTTTAATTATTTCTTTCCCTTCTTCCAAGAGTCATAACTTTTTTATTTTTCCATCTACTAAGCTGTATGAGGGCTTTTTTTGGGGGGAACAAGTTGTACTTTTGAATGAAATTCATTTTATCATGTGGTGCATGGGAAAGCAGGAAAAAAATTCCAAGTATGTTGAAATTGTAAAAAAAGTACAACTCCTCAATTCTTTTTTTTTTTTTTTGTTTGCTATGTTCACTATGCCAAAGATGTATATTTTAAATGGTGAAAAAAGTTCAGAAATTTGTCAAATTAATTTTTGCTTGTGTTGTCATTTTCCGAGACTCGTAACATTTTAAAAATTCGGGATATGGCGCTGTGTGGGTCTATTTCTTGTGCCCTGAGCTGACGTTTCTACTGATACCATTTTTGGGTAGACAGGATGTTTTGATCGCTTCTTATTGTACTTTATTGCAATGTTGCAGCGGCTAAAAAATAATTCTGGCAAAACTGTGTTTTTTTAATTTTTTTTACATTTTTAAAAACCTTTTCTTTTCACTTTCTGCAAAAATAATGGACAAGCTGCGGATTTTTCCCCAATGATAATCCGCAGCGGAAATTTCCGCAGCATGTGCACAGCACATTCGGATTATCATTGGGGACCATGGAGCACGTATTACCAAGTGTTTTTTAAGCGTTTTCACTGCAGAAATTCCGTGGCAAAAACGCTTGAAAAACACATAGTGGACACTCAGCCTAAAGCTAAGAGTGTCTTATCGCTTGAGCTATATGCATAGCTAAAATCACGGTCTCCTATAAATGCAAGCTACAGACTTGCTTTCAAAGGAGATTCATAATGACAGGCATAGGGATCATCAGCAGACCCCGCGGTCACGTCATGAGTGTGCTGATGGGTGCCTCTTCCAGCTCTTGTTAAATGCCATTTTCAGAGATTGACAGCCACATGTAACGTATCAACAGCCGTAGGTGGGGCTCTGCTCCACCCATGGCTGTTAGAGGCAGATGATAGCTGAATACTTCAGCCATCAATTGCCGGGAAAGATGCTGGCTCGGTGTGTGAAAGGCAGGGACACAAAATATGACAGAAGTTTATGTCACATGTCATGAAGGGGTTTAAAATTAATAATATGAATTGACACAGTACATGTATTAACAAAAGTTAGCCATTAAATAAAACCACTGAGAAGTGGACATGAAAAGTTTTATTTGCTAAATGTAAAAACAATCAAGAATAGGACACATTAGGCCAGGGGGCGGACACAACCAGAAGAGGGCCCTAGAGCAAGGACAATACATGGGCTCTTTGCAGTCCAATAGCTGATCATAATGCACAAATTCACCTGCTTTGGAGGTGGATGTGGACGCACTTAATTCTTGAACCCCTATGCATCTTAACAGGTTGCATCAATAGTATGCCCACTATGTTAAGGTTAACAGACAGTTTGAGCTTGCTGAGCTAAAGCAGGAACAATGGGCAAGAATTAAGTTGTGAGAGATCTAAATTGTAAGAGGCTAAATTGTAAGGCTAAAAATTAGGTCAGAGGCTCTCCATGACGGCAGTTATGAGCTGTTCCTGCAATTCATTGGTTAGTACCAAGCAAAACTTATCTGCAAACTATAGGTAAACCAGCTTACTGATGGGGTGCTTGGTTGGTCAATCGAATCTGTTGACAAACTAGTATACCAAGAATTGTTGATGCTGGCTATGATAAAAAGGGTTATAGCATAAACAGCATTTTATAGCTCTTTGTATATGCAGTTGCATAACCACATACTTGTCAGAGTGCCCATGCTAATCCCAGTCCACTGCTAAAAACAACTACATTGGGTACATGAACATCAGATCTGAACCATGGAATAATACAGAAAAAGTAACTATATCTGATGAGCCACATCATTTTTTTACATCATGTGGATGACTCAGAAGCATGATGGAAAGATGATTAATTTGTGGAGGCAGTGTAGTGTTCTGAAAAATGTTGATCTGGGAAACCTTTGGTCCTGGAAATTAACATAAATATTAGTTTGACATGTATCATCTATATAGATGAGTGTATCTGACAAAATTAGAATTTACTAAATTGTGGTAATTTTCCCGGGAAATAAGAGCTGCAGTAAACTTATTTTCCACAAATTGAATTTTTCTTATTTTGCTCTGAGGTCTCTCCCCAGACCCCAGAGCATAATAAAGGTAAGATGCTGACAATTAGAACAATACTTAAACTCACCTCACTGCTCACCTCTCCGGAGCGTCCGCTCCTCACCATCACCAGTCCTCATCACATCTATTAATCACCAATGCAAGCTCTTATTCCCTGTGTCTCTTCCAATTGGGCCAGTATGTCTAGCTATAATGAGGCCCAGGATCGTTCTGCAAAAGCATGCTTAAGGTCACAATGTCAAGACATTATGACAAGGACCATAACCTTGCACACACATGTGTAGAAATGTCCCGGGCCTCATCAGACATAGAAGTACTGGCCTAGCATGAAAAGGCACAGTGATTCTTATCACCACTCGACAATGGTGATAGGATAAGATGATGTGACAAAATGCATTGAAGTGATTACTCAGACATTGAAAAAATAAATGTATGAAACTGTTCTAGAGATCTGCTTATGTTTATACAGCTTAACTCAGATGTTCAGGGCATGCATGGGCAAGAAATCAGGGTGCAGAAATTTACAGTGTCAATAGGGAATATTACTCGCCTCTTTGATAACCTAAACATCATAGGTAAAAAATGTTGATATGAGTAATTGACAAAATCAGCAATAGCAGATCTCTATAGCAACACCTCAGATCAGAGAAGAACAGTCTATGCTGTGGAAGCTTAACTGCTCTGAACAAAACTACTTTTTCAACTTTGCCTTCAGCATGGCTATTTTTTTTTATGCCATACAAAAATCCTTTCCTACTTTGCAAAAAAAGTATTCAAGAAGCTTAGTATCTATACCCAGAAGGTTTTTTGCTCAAAAATCATATTTTGCCCAATGTCCAAAACCGAAATACAATGTGTCAATCAATTTGTCAACAATAGCATACAAGAGAAGGAAAAGAAGCATGCAAAAAAAGGAAACACCTTAAAAATCACTATATGTTGATGAAATATCAGAAACAAAACAATCAAAAAACAATTAAAACTATTCAAATAGCCAAACGGCTACATACCCAAATTGCAACATGCCCATATTGAAGCTAATGTTTAACCCCTATTGCCCTGTGTTTGACCGTTAATGCAAGATAAAAACTTACCGGCATCACATGTCAGAGCAGTGGATCAGAACCATATTTATATAAATCGACGAATGTCACATCCTGACACATACTGACAATATCGAACAACGATGGTACACTGGAGGCGTTAATGATCCATACAACATGCTGCAAACATGCTTGAATGTTAATAGTATGCGGTCAAAAATGCATGAATATAAGCCTGTTTCATGATGAAACAAGTGAGAACAAATGTAGATGGTAGTATAATAGATTACGCATCTATACAAATCAAATACTATCCAAAACGCATATTATGAGATTGAAAAATAGGACAATTGTTTTGTCCACCAAAAGATGTAAGAAACATATATTAAAATATGCTGTATGTATGGTATATAAAAACTAATATACAAGTATTATTATTTATTATTATTGCGCGTTTATTCCATGGCGCTTTAAATGTGAAAAGGGGTATACATAATAAAAACAAGTGCAATAATCTCAGACAACAGATTTAGGCATAGGGTTTTTAGTAATGCCATTATTAGAATCACAAGAGTAATACAAAAGATAAAATGTATTTAAAAAATTATAAACGGGTACATTTTTAACTGTATTAGTGCAGCAATAATAAAAATTGTAATAATACATTTGTGAGGCCTAGTCCCAGTAAGTTAGTGTAGTGTTAGTGTAGGGAGTACAATTGGGGGAGGAACTTGATGGACTTAGGTCTTTATTCAACCTATGTTACTATGTTATAATAGAAGTTGCTGACTGGTACAGGAGGAGAGAGGACCCTGCCAGCGAGGGCTCACAATCTACAAGGGATATAGTATGGTATATAAGCGCACCATATTCTATCAAACCAATTGATTAAACCAATTAGAGCAAAAGCAGGCTACAACATGGCAAAAGAGCATGTGAACCTAAGGAATATATACCACAAACACACTTTGACTCGTCAGACATGTGAATACCTGAATGACAATTTGTGAAAAATTCTAGGTTAAACATTAGCAATTTTTTTTCTGATATTTCATCATTAAATACTGATTTTTAAGGTGATCCTTTTTTTGGCATGCTTCTCTTCCTTCTCTCATATGTTATTTTTTGGTTTGGCCTGCTTTAGGTAGATACCTTCTTTTTACGTGGTAGTGCCCTCTTTGCATTTCTAACAATGTGTCAACAGCACTGCAATATACCAAAATGGGTTAAATCTCTAATCTTTGACATGAACATCTTAAAAATGATAAATGCTGGAAATTGTATTATCTCTTCACAGTCATACTGTGCAAATGGTTCCATGGGGACTTTGGGACAGATATATCAATTTGTTGTAAGTAAAAATCTGGTATAAACTGAGAATTGCTGTATACTCTTATATTCCTGCAAGAATATATTCCTGCAAGAATATTCACTGTACTTGAGCAATTACTTGACAGCAAAACACTGCTTCTTATTTCCCCCCTTTCTGTATCCTTTTATAAACTTATATATTAAAAACAAATACAACAGCATTATTTTGATTGGAAATGTTAGATATAAGTATCATCTAAAAATAATTTTATGTAAAAACATTTTTTCAATTAAAGTGGCATTGTATCTGTCACACATTAGCAGCTCAAAATGTAGTCTCTTATCATCACGGAGAGATGATATTTCATTATTGTAAGTGCCAAAAAATCTTCTCAGCCAATAACATCATTGATAATTTTGTCAGAACATTGCTAAAATTGCAGATAACGATAATGAATATGGTCACATGGAAATCTATCAGGTTTGATCTCCTGAGTTAGTTGCGATTTAGCAGTGCAATATAAAAATCTTAATGTCGCATGGCCAAAGCTTGGTGTAGCATTAGCCTTAACTGTTAATGCTCATCTTAGCCACATACAATGTAATGCTCCATTGTATTAAAAATTAAGCAAAATCTTCATTTTTTCCCCCTTATGTATATCCAGAAAATAAAATATTAGGCCTCAGATTCATTGAAGAGTTTATGCCAGAAAGCGTAAAACACATTAAAAAGTCTCAACATTTTGGTGCAACATAAAAGTCCTCAAAGTGGGCAGAGCTATGCAGGGACAGGGGTGTGTTAAAGCACACCCTGCTAACTGATGACCAGTTGTGGCGTACCTTACACTAAGAATGCTACTTCAGTCCTTGGAAAGGCTGCAATAGACTTGAGACTGATTCACCTTCCAGCAGAACAATGATCCTAAAGATACTGCCAGAGCTAAAATGGAATGGTTTAGATCAAAGCATATTCATGTGTTTAAAAGGCCCAGTCAAAGTCCAGACCTAAAGCCTGTTCAGAATCTGCAGCAAGACTTGAAAATTGCTGTTCAGAGACACTTACCATCCAAACTCACTGAGCTAGAATTGGAAAAAATGTCAGTCTCTATATGTGCAAAATTGGTAGAGACTTACCCCAGAACATTTGCAGCAGTAATTGCAGTGAAAGATGGCCCTACAAAGTATTGACTCAGGGGCACTGAACATAAATGCATTTCATAATTTTCAGAGTTGTATTCAGAAATAATGAGTAAAAGTTCATGGGGTAGGAATACGCTTTCAAGGCACTGTACACTACATAATATACACAGAGATGCTTTATACATCTCATAGGAGACACAGACTTCTGTATATATCAAATGAATAAGTGGCACACTCAGCAAGCTATAGTTAGCTTAAGAAGGGTGCTAGTTCCTCTGCAGCCAACCCCTGAAAAAAGGAAAATGAAAAAAGGAGGAAGAAAAGGAGTGAAAAAGAACAGACTGGGGAAAAAAAAAGAGGGACATATAAATGAGAGGGGAATACCAATACAGGGTTAATAAGCATACTAAATCCATATGAGGAGGTTAATAACGTATAGGATATGTTCACTGCATATAGTTCAAAAGGATTCAGGGTGCAGGGTGGTCTTCACCAACCAAGGTCAACATGAAAAAAGGAACAATAATGCGCAGTTATTTAGATAGTATCTTTTAGGTAGTATTGGTTGTACATATAACGTCTAAGCTTGTAAAGCATAAAATACAAGTTAAATATGATTAGACAGGGGACCAGCTCTATAATACTGAAGAGGAAAGACATTAAAGAAATCCCCTATACTTAGTCTAAAAAATAGTAATTAATCTGTTAGTGAAGAGGGCAGAAGGAGTGAAACAGACCTACCAGTATCCAACTATATCAAGGCATGTGGTGTGTGTGGGTGTCCAAATAGAAGAAGATTTCTCCACCAGGAAATTGGGCCAGATGATGATGTAACTGAGAAGAGGGTGAAAGGGAGTCCAGTGGGCTATAGGTATGGCATAGTATGAGTACTGAGAGAGAAGGGGAGGAGGTAGAGGCATCACCACGTTTGTTAGCCAATGAGTGGATGAGGCGTTGTATGACACTAGATGCATCTTATCAAACTTGTAAGCCAATGGCTAGAAAAGGAGTGGTGCGGCAATCCTCACACTTGACGGCCAATGAACGAAAGAGTGTCAGAGTCATGGTCAAGGAAACCTAAATAGATGGAGAGAGAACAGCACAGCAGAAAGAGTAGATGGAACTAAGTAACATAGTTTTAAGGTTGAAGTAAGACTAAGTCCATATAGTTCAACCCAAAGACGAACATGTTGATCCAGAGGAAGGCAAAAAAAACCCATGTGGAAACAGTAAGCTCCACATAAGGGGAAAAAATTCCTTCCTGACTCCACATACGGCAATCAGACTAGTTCCCTGGATCAATGTCCTATCAAGGAATCTAGTATATATAGCCTGTAATATTGTACTTTTCAAGAAAGGCATCCATGCCCTTCTTAAATTTTAGTAGTGAATCACTCATTAAAACATCATGCGGCGGAGAGTTCTATAGTCTCATTGTTCTTACAGTAAAGAATCTGCTTCTGTGATTATGATTAAACCTTCTTTCCTCCAGATGTAGAAGATGCCCCCTTGTCCCCGTCTCAGGCCTCAGAGTAAACAAATCAGTAGAAAGGTCTTTGTACTGTCCCCTCATATACTTGTACATAGTAATAAGATCACCCCTAAGCCTTCGTTTTTCCAAACTAAATAACCCCAAGTGTAATAACCTGTCTTGGTATTGCCGACCCCCCAGTCCTCTAATAACCTTGGTCGCTCTTCTCTGCACCCGCTCTAGTTCAGCTATGTCTTTCTTATACACCGGAGACCAGAACTGTACACAGTATTCTAAGTGTGGTCGCACTAATGACTTGTATAGAGGCAAAATTATGTTCTCCTCATGAGCATCTATGCCTCTTTTAATTCATCCCATTATTTTATTTGCCTTTGCAGCAGCTGCCTGACACTGGTCACCAAACGTGAGCTTGGCGACAACCAATGAACCCAGGTCTTTTTCAGTGACAGTTTTGTCCAGTGTTTTACAATTAAGCATATAATTATACATTTTTTTTCCTCTGCCCAAGTGCATTACCTTACATTTATCCCAATTAAAGCTCATTAGCCATCTATCAGCCCAAGCTTCTAGTTTATATAGATCCTCCTGTAATATAAAATTGTACTCCTCTGTATTGATTACCCTGCAGAGTTTAGTGTCATCTGCAAATATTGAAATACTACTCTGTATGCCCACTACAAGGTCATTAATAAATATGCTAAAAAGAAGCGAGCCCAATACTGACCCCTGTGGTACCCACCCTTTGTTTCTAATCACTGAGCCAGTTTTTAACCCACTTACATATATTTTCCCCTATCCCTATTGTTCTCATTTTATGTATCAACCTTTTGTGTGGAACCGTATCAAAAGCTTTTGAAAAGTCCATATACACAACATCCACTGCATTTCCTTGGTCCAGTCCGGAACTTAGCTCTTCATAAAAGCTGATCAGATTAGTTTGACAGGAACGGTCTCTCGTAAACCCATGTTGATATTGGGTCATGAGGTTATTCTTCTTCAGATACTCTAGTATAGCATTTCTTAGGAAACCTTTCAGGATTTTACCCACAGTAGAGGTTAAGCTTACTGGCCTATAATTTCCAAGTTCGGTTTTTGTCCCTTTTTGAATATTAGCACCACATTTGCTAAATGCCAGTCCTGTGGTACAGACCCTGTTATTATGGAATCTTTAAAGATTAAAAATAATGGTCTATCTATGACTTTACTTAATTCCTGCTATACTCGCGGGTGTATCCCATCTGGGCCCAGGGATTTGTCAACTTTAGTGACTTTTAGATGCCGCCGTACTTCCTGCTGGGTTAAGCAAGTGACATCTAATGGAGAATTTTTGTTATCACTGATCATGTATTCTGTCATGCGATTTTCTTGTGTAAATACTGTTGAAAAAAAAAATCATTTAGCATATTGGCTTTTTCCTCATCCTCATCCACCATTTCACCCATACTATTTTTAAGGAGACCACACTATAATTTTTTAGTTTCTTACTATTTATGTAGTTAAAGAATATTTTGGATTATTTTTACTTTCTCTGGCAATGAGTCTTTCTGTCTCAGTTTTTGCTGCCTTGGTTTGTTTTTCACAGAATTTATTTAATTTTCTGTATTTAGTTAATGCCTCATCACTACCTACTTACTTTAGCTCTCTATATGCTTTCTTTTTGTCACTTATTGCGCCCCTTACAGCTCTATGTAGCCATAGTGATTTCCTCCTATTTCTTGCATGTTTATTCCCATAGCGTATATATTGTGCACAGGTCCTATTCAGGATGCTAATAAATGTCTCCCATTTGCTTTGTGTAGTTTTATGTCTCAGGATATGGTCCCAGTTTATTGCACTAAGATCATCTCTCAACCGTTGGAAATTTGACTTCCTGAAGTTTAGTGTCCTTGTAACCCCTCTACTGCACATCTTATTAAAGGATACATGAAAACTTATTATTTTGTGATCACTATTACCCAAGTGACCCCCAATTCGTATATTTGATATGCGGTCTGGCCTGTTGGTTAATATTAGGTCTAGCAGTGCCCCACCTTCTTGTTTGGTCCAGAACCTGTTGTGAAAGGTAATTGTCTCACATAGTTGTCAAAAACCTATTACCTTTGCTTGAACTACAGATTTCTATTCCCCAATGTATTTCAGGGTAGTTAAAGTCCCCCATAATATTCTTCTTCTCTTTGAGTCGTTGCTTCATCTATTTGCTTTATGAGGATATTCTCCGCTGCTTCCATTATTTTTGGAGACTTATAACAAACCCCTATCAGTAATTTATTATTTTTTCCCCCTCCCGTTTCTCCACCCACAGGGACTCTACATTTTCTTTAGAATCTCAAATATCCTCCTGCAAGATGGGTTTTAAGGATGATTTTACATATAAACACACACCCTTCCCTTTCTTGTTTGTACGGTCATTTCTGAACAGACTATAGCCCTGTAAATTAAGTGCCCAGTAATGGCTCTTGTCCAGCCATGTCTCAGATATCCCCACCATGTCATAATTATTTTCCAATAAAATTAATTCTAATTCCTCCATTTTGTTGGTGAGGCTTCTGGCATTAGTGTACGTGCATTTTATGTATCTCTCTGTACCTCTATTCCTTCTTACAAAATTGACTTTTCTAACCCCACCCCCATTTTCTCCCCCCAGCACAGCTGCACCCTCCCCATTGACGTGCAGCCCGTCCCTAGCATAGAACCTGTAGTCAACTGAGAAGTCTGCCCAGTTCTCCAGGAACCCAAACCCCTCCTTCCTACACCAATTCCTGAGCCACTTATTTATCTCCCTAATCTCCTGTTGCCTCTCTGGTGTGGCATGTGGTACAGGCAGTATTTCAGAGAATACCACCTTGGAGGTCCTTGCTTTAAGCTTGCAGCCTAATTCCCTGAAATCATCTTTAAGGACCTTCCACCTACCTCTAACTTTGTCATTTGTGCCAACGTGCACCATGACCGCGGGTCCTCGCCAGCCCCTCCCAGTAATCTGTCAACCCGATCAGCGATGTGCCAGACTCGAGCGCCAGGTAGGCAGCACACTGTTCGACGATCCCTGTCTTTGTAAAATATATACTTTTACATAGTTCATGTATACCTGAAGAGAAAGAAAATTTTAAAAATATGTCAGGAGAATTAAGGATATATTTAAAACGCAGTACAAAGTACTGCCCTGGTCAATGTATACGGTATTTAGCCTAAACGTTTTTAAGGCAGAAGGATAATTTGGGGACAAGTTGAGAAGATTTGTATTTGTACAGTATATTGATGGTCCATTAGTAGGACCCTATGGTACAACTAGCTTAGGATGGGAATGTATTCCCTGTATAAGCCCTTTGGATGGTGGAGAGTGTATAATCTGTGAATTCACTGCATCTCTAGCTGTTTAAGGATAATGATTCTATTCCCACACCGTCTCGTTGGTGGCACCTAGTCGATAATATAAAATATGAGTTGGTGAAGTTCATGTTTCATGGTACTGGCGTTGGCAGGAATGGAGAATTCTAATTGGCCATTTCTCACTGTGGATATGCGTTTTGAGATCCTATATTTGATTCACATTGTAGGGCATTTGATTTATTGACCCCGAATTTGGAATCATTTTTCAGTATGAGGGTTTGAGAAAGAGGGACCTTTTTGAACATTGTTGCACTGATGACAAAGAGGAAAAGGAGCCAGTATTCTGGCTGCCCATAATAGTTGTTTGGACAAGTTACACTGAGACTCCTGTATATACTGTACATCACACAGGATACACTGAGCTAGCTGTGTATACATCAGATATAATACATTGAGACTGCTGTTTCTCATCACATTGGATACACTGATGCTGCTGTACACTGTGTGCCGAATTATTAGGCAAGTTGTATTTTAGAGGATTATTTTTATTATTGATCAACAACTATGTTCTCAATCAACCCAAAAGACTCCTAAATATCCAAGCTTAATATTTTTGGAAGTTGGAGTGTTTTTTTTGTAGATTTGGCTATCTTAGGAGGATATCTGTTTGTGCAGGTAACTATTACTGTGCAGATGACTCGCCCCTGGGCAGTGGGGCACCCAGAACTGGGCTTCTATGCGATGCTGGGGGTAGTAGTGGCAACCCGATCCCGAGGCTCAGGGTGGTCAGACCAAATTGTGGCAGTCTATTTATCAGTGTTTTGAATGTCCGACTACGCCACCCGTGGATTGCGGTCAGGGATGACCGCCGCTGCAAGGCAGACCGCTGAGGCTTGTGTTAGTGTGCAGCATAGAGATAGGATAACTCCCCACGGGAAGATTGTAGCCTCAGGGCAGTGTAGGTGAATGCTGGGGGTGATAGTGCAGGCCGCAATAGTAAGGGTTCAGAGTCCGCTTCAAACAGTCCAGGGTCTTTATTGCAGATGTTATTACTGACCCAACAGGAGTACCGGTTAGGAGTGGGCCTGGGTATTTGAGAGCATTTGAGCGAGCCCCACTGGTCAGGGTGAGTGTGAAGGCCTACCGTTCTCTCTGTGCTCTTTCTGACTATCCCCCTCTTGGTGGTGTAATAGCCCATGTCCCTGAGCTGGCCGTGTACTTTGCCTGTATGGCTTGCGACTCGGGCCTTAGGTACCTTTTGCTTTCTCCTGCTGTACTGGTCCCTCTGTGTGGCGGAGCCTCCAGGCTTCTTAGGCCAAGGGACCTGAAATCCCTCGCGGGTTGGTTCTCTGCTGCTGGGCTTGCAACCCTGACAGCCTCGGACCCCAATGTCCGGTGGTGATTCTCTCAGCCAGGACCGGCTATCGTCGCCTCTGTCCCTGGCCTGCAGTTTCTCCTCTGCCTCACGGACTCCTCAGCCGCTGCTGACCTGTCCCTCTTCTCTGAGAACCCTTCTGGACAATTCAGAAGTGGGTTCTGGTCTCTCTAACCCTGCGCCAGTTCCAGTTTTTATAGGGGAAGCCAGCTCTCCCTACTGGCCTGGGACAGGAGGTGCTGTATGCTAATTGTCCCTAACCAGGGAACCTCCCTCTTGCTCTCAGACACAGCCTTTTTAATATTTGTGGCATCCAGGCCTGGGGTGACACATTCCCCTCTAGTAAAATTTAGTACTCCGGGACTAAACAGGAAACACAAATACAGGGTATAAATAATAACATAACATATTTACAAGCACATTTTGTCCTTAAGGTCACTACGCTTCTGTGACCGGGTGTCCATGTCACCCAACTAGGTGAAGTTTTCCACAATGTAGGGACCTGTCCCTATAAACCCCAAGTTATTGGCCTTGGGCGTGGCAGCAAGGTGCAGCTACCTACTTTGGACCACAAGGAGGCCATGCCAGACAGGTTTTTCTTCAGTGGCCATTTTCGCAAGAGGGCACCAACTGCAACTATCTACATGGTAGTTCCTACCATTCAGTGTCCATGACCTGTTAGTCCATTGAACTAGAAAAACAGGAAAAACACCATTAGTTACCAGGTAGCAAACATAAAACATTAACTATATACTTTACATTCAGATTTTCCAGCGAGCAGGTATTTGACCCCTAGTGCTCCGGGTTGACCTGCGTAACCCACTGTCTGGTGGTGGTCTAACCTGGCTTTCCCCACTATCATTTAGGGTACAGCTACTAGCTGGGTTTACAGGCAGGGCAGGCAGCTGTCTGCGGGTCATTTGGCTTACCGCAGGCATGGCAGGCTCACTGTCAGCAGAGGGTTGACTCTCCTGGGCTCCTGGCATGGGTTCTTCTGCCTCCGGGGCTGCTTGTTCCTCTTGTTCTTCCTGCTCTCCTGTAGGCTCCTGCTGGGTAGCTTGAAGGAAGTGTAGGATGGGCACCACTATGGCATCGTTTATCCGAGTCCAGGACCTGGGGATCTCTCCGAGAATGGTGCTGACCATTTCTTCCTTGTCCACTGTGGGCTCAAGGTCATCTTGATCTTCACTTGGACTCTGCAGTTGCTCGGGGAGGAGTACCGGTTAGGAGTGGGCCTTGGTATCTGACAGCATTCGAGCGAGCCCCACTGGTCAGGGTGAGTGTGTAGGCCTACCGTTCTCTCTATGCTCTTTCTGACTATCCCCCTCTTCGTGGTGTAATAGCCCACGTCCCTGAGCTGGCCATGTACTTTGCCTGTATGGCTTGCAACTCGGGCCTTAGGTACCTTTTGCTTTCTCCTGCTGTACTGGTCCCTCTGTGTGGCGGAGCCTCCAGGCTTCTTAGGCCAAGGGACCTGAAATCCCTCGCGGGTTGGTTCTCTGCTGCTGGGCTTGCAACCCTGACAGCCTCGGACCCCAATGTCCGGTGGTGATTCTCTCAGCCAGGACCGGCTATCGTCGCCTCTGTCCCTGGCCTGCAGTTTCTCCTCTGCCTCACGGACTCCTCAGCTGCTGCTGACCTGTCCCTCTTCTCTGAGAACCCTTCTGGACACTTCAGAAGTGGGTTCTGGTCTCTCTTACCCTGCCCCAGTTCCAGTTTTTATAGGGGCAGCCAGCTCCCCCTACTGGCCTGGGACAGGAGGTGCTGTATGCTAATTGTCCCTGACCAGGGAACCTCCCTCTTGCTCTCAGACACAGCCTTTTTAATATTTGTGGCATCCAGGCCTGGGGTGACACATTCCCCCCTAGTAAAATTTAGTACTCCGGGACTAAACAGGAAACACAAATACAGGGTATAAACAATAACATAACATATTTACAAGCACATTTTGTCCTTAAGGTCACGACGCTTCCGTGACCGAGTGTCCATGTCACCCAACTAGGTGAAGTTTTCCACAATGTGGGGACCTGTCCCTTTAAACCCCAAGTTACTGGCCTTGGGCGTGGCGGCAAGGTGCAGCTACCTACTTTGGACCACAAGGAGGCCATGCCAGACAGGTTTTTCTTCAGTGGCCATTTTCGCAAGAGGGCACCAACTGCAACTATCTACATGGTAGTTCCAGCCATTCAGTGTCCATGACCTGTCAGTCCATTGAACTAGAAAAACAGGAAAAACACCATTAGTTACCAGGTAACAAACATAATACATTAACTATATACTTTACATTCAGATTTTCCAGCGAGCTGGTATTTGACCCCTAGTGCTCCGGGTTAACCTGCGTAACCCACTGTCTGGCGGTGGTCTAACCTGGCTTTCCCCACTACCATTTAGGGTACAGCTACAAGCTGGGTTTACAGGCAGGGCAGGCCGCTGTCTGCGGGTCCTTTGGCTTACTGCAGGCATGGCAGCCTCACTGTCAGCAGAGGGTTGATTCTCCTGGGCTGCTGGCATGGGTTCTTCTGCCTCCGGGGCTGCTTGTTCCTCTTGTTCTTCCTGCTCTCCTGTAGGCTCCTGCTGGGTAGCTTGAAGGACGTGTAGGACGGGCACCACAATGGCATCGTTTATCCGAGTCCAGGACCTGAGGATCTCTCCGAGAATGGTGCTGACCATTTCTTCCTTGTCCACTGTGGGCTCAAGGTCATCTTGATCTTCACTTGGACTCTGCAGTTGCTCGGGGAGGAGTACCGGTTAGGAGTGGGCCTGGGTATCTAAGAGCATTCGAGCGAGCCCCACTGGTCAGGGTGAGTGTGTAGGCCTACCGTTCTCTCTATGCTCTTTCTGACTATCCCCTTCTTCGTGGTGTAATAGCCCACGTCCCTGAGCTGGCCATGTACTTTGCCTGTATGGCTTGCAACTCGGGCCTTAGGTACCTTTTGCTTTCTCCTGCTGTACTGGTCCCTCTGTGTGGCGGAGCCTCCAGGCTTCTTAGGCCAAGGGACCTGAAATCCCTCGCGGGTTGGTTCTCTGCTGCTGGGCTTGCAACCCTGACAGCCTCGGACCCCAATGTCCGGTGGTGATTCTCTCAGCCAGGACCGGCTATCGTCGCCTCTGTTCCTGGCCTGCAGTTTCTCCTCTGCCTCACGGACTCCTCAGCTGCTGCTGACCTGTCCCTCTTTTCTGAGAACCCTTCTGGACACTTCAGAAGTGGGTTCTGGTCTCTCTTACCCTGCCCCAGTTCCAGTTTTTATAGGGGCAGCCAGCTCCCCCTACTGGCCTGGGACAGGAGGTGCTGTATGCTAATTGTCCCTGACCAGGGAACCTCCCTCTTGCTCTCAGACACAGCCTTTTTAATATTTGTGGCATCCAGGCCTGGGGTGACACATTCCCCCCTAGTAAAACTTAGTACTCCGGGACTAAACAGGAAACACAAATACAGGGTATAAACAATAACATAACATATTTACAAGCACATTTTGTCCTTAAGGTCACGACGCTTCCGTGACCGAGTGTCCATGTCACCCAACTAGGTGAAGTTTTCCACAATGTGGGGACCTGTCCCTATAAACCCCAAGTTACTGGCCTTGGGCGTGGCGGCAAGGTGCAGCTACCTACTTTGGACCACAAGGAGGCCATGCCAGACATCTTTCTCTTCAGTGGCCATTTTCGCAAGAGGGCACCAAGTGCAACTATCTACATGGTAGTTCCAGCCATTCAGTGTCCATGACCTGTCAGTCCATTGAACTAGAAAAACAGGAAAAACACCATTAGTTACCAGGTAACAAACATAAAACATTAACTATATACTTTACATTCAGATTTTCCAGCGAGCTGGTATTTGACTCCTAGTGCTCCGGGTTAACCTGCGTAACCCACTGTCTGGTGGTGGTCTAACCTGGCTTTCCCCACTATCATTTAGGGTACAGCTACAAGCTGGGTTTACAGGCAGGGCAGGCCGCTGTCTGCGGGTCCTTTGGCTTACTGCAGGCATGGCAGCCTCACTGTCAGCAGAGAGTTGATTCTCCTGGGCTGCTGGCATGGGTTCTTCTGCCTCCGGGGCTGCTTGTTCCTCTTGTTCTTCCTGCTCTCTTGTAGGCTCCTGCTGGGTAGCTTGAAGGAAGTGTAGGACGGGTACCACTATGGCATCGTTTATCCGAGTCCAGGACCGGGGGAACTCTCTGAGAATGGTGCTGACCATTTCTTCCATGTCCACTGCGGGCTCAAGGTCATCTTGATCTTCACTTGGACTCTGCAGTTGCTCGCGGCACTGTTTTAGGTGGTCTCTGGAGACAGTGCTAGTGGTTTCTCCTCCATCCTTGGTAATTATACATACCTTCGGGTTGTCGTGGTTGGACGGCAGTACTGTGTACTGGTCGCTCTCCCACTGGTCATATAGATTGTGAAGCCTCCTTTTCCGCTTCAGGACCTGCTCACCAGGTTCCAGGGGACCAGCAGGGGCGTGTTGGTTGAAGAGCCTCTCTTGTTTTTCTCTCGCTTAAGCCAGACTTCCCTCCACACTCTCCTGTACCTTCTTGTACTGTAGCCGCCGTTCCGTATCCCAGTCCGCTTCTGGGGAGGTGTCCTCGGGTGTCAAGACTCCCATCTCCAGGTCCATAGGCAGCTTACCTGGTCTTGCTCGCATCAGGTAAGCCGGGGTGCAGTTGGTAGCATTCACCGGGATATGGTTGAACAAGTCTATCAGGTCTGGCAGCTTCTCCGGCCACAGGCTGCGTTCTTCCAGGGGCAACGTCTTGAGGAGATCAATGACGATATTATTCATTTTCTCACACAGCCTGTTGGTTTGCGGGTGGCAAGGCGTTGTCCGAATCTTCCTACAGCCGTAGAGGTTGCAGAACTCCTGGAAGACTTCCGCCTCAAACGCTGGTCCTTGATCTGTCAAGACTTGTTCCGGATACCCGTGTGGACGGCAGAAGTGTTGTTTGAAGGCTCTGGCCGCCGTTTTGGCCGTCAAGTCTTTAACTGGGACCACCACCAAGAACCGGGAGTAATGGTCCACAATTGTGAGGGCATAGATGTAGCCGGACCGGCTTGGAGCCAACTTCACATGGTCCAGAGCTACCAGCTCAAGAGGCTGCCTGGTGTCGATGGGCCTCAAGGGTGTCTTCTGGCTGGTACGGTCGTTCCTTCTGAGGTGACATGGGCCGCAGTCCCTGCACCACTTCTCAATGGCCCCTCTCAAACCGATCCAGTAGAACCGCTCTCTCAGTAGGAACTCCAGTTTCTTCCACCCGAAGAGTCCCGATCTGTCATGGTAGGCCTCCAGGACCATTGCTGCATCCTGTCTCGGGACCACTACCTGCCAGGTCAGCTCGTGCATCCGGTGGTTGACAAGCCTTCTGCACAGCTTACCTTCGCAGAGGAATAGCCTGCTTTTATCCTTCCATAACTGCTTGGCTTCATCTGGAGCGTCCGTGCCAGGGCTAGCGTCTGCCTGGGTTAACATGTCATTCACCAGGCGAGTTGCAGGGTCACTATCTTGCGTTTCAGCCCAGCCGTGGTGGGGTAAGGGGTTGAACATGACGGTGGTTAGGTCTTTGTCTCTTACCCGGTGAGAATACTCAGTGGCCCCATACCGGTGGAGCGCAGGGAGCTCTACTTCCTCCAGCTCTTCCGAGTCTTCTTCTCCTTCGGGTAGGTGGGGCATTCTTGATAGGGCGTCTGCCTTGGCGTTGGTTCTGCCTGCCCGGTATTTGATTGTGAAGTCATAATTTGATAGCCGGGCCATCCACCGCTGTTCTGGGGCACCTAGTCTTGCATTGTCCAGGTGTGTCAACGGGTTGTTTTCCGTGTACACGGTGAACTTTGCGGAGGCCAGGTAATGCTTGAAGCGTTCCGTCACGGCCCACACCACCGCCAAGAATTCTAGCTTGAAGGAGCTGCAATTCTCCGGGTTTCTTTCAGTGGGCCTCAGCTTCCGGCTGGCGTACGCGATCACCCTTTCTCTGCCCTGTTGGTTCTGTGACAGTACGGCTCCTAACCCCACATTACTGGCATCTGCGTGGAGGATAAAAGGCTGGCCATAATCAGGGTAGGCCAGGATCTCATCCCCCGTGAGGGCCATCTTCAGGACTCCTCTTCCGGCTTGTCCCACTTGAATGGTGGCTTTTGACTTCTGGATTTAGACTGACCTATCAGGAGGTCCTGCATTGGAGCTGCCATTTTAGTGAACCCGGGGATGAACCTTCGGTACTAGCCTGCCAACCCAAGGAATTGCCTCACTTCTTTGATGTTAGAGGGGCTTGGCCAGCTCTTGATGGGGTCGGGGGCTACTCCCTCAGCACTCACCACGTGCCCTAGGTACTGTACCTTCGGTTTTAACAGGTGACACTTTGAGGGCTTCACTTTCAGGCCATAGCCTGCCAGGGCTTCGAACACCTCGGCCAGTTGCTTTAGATGGTCCTCGTAAGTCTTCGAAAAGACAATCACGTCGTCCAGGTAAAGTAGGACCGTCTCGAAGTTTCGGTGCCCTAGATAGCATTCCATCAGCCTCTGGAAGGTCCCGGGTGCATTGCAGAGCCCGAATGGCATACAGTTGAATTCACTCAATGCCATCGGGGTGGTGAAGGCGGTCTTCTCCTTGTCAGCCTTTGCCACAGGAACCTGCCAGTACCCGCTAGTAAGATCCAAAGTAGAGAAGAAGTTAGCTGATTTTAGTGCGGCTAAAGACTCCACTATCCTAGGTAATGGGTACGCGTCTTTATGGGTGATACGATTGATTTGTCTATAGTCCACACACATTCTCATGGTGCCGTCTTTCTTTTTTACCAGAACCAAGGGGGCTGCCCAGGGGCTACAGCTGTCTCTAATGACCCCGGCTTCTTTCATTTCTCTCAGCATGCCCTTTGCGTTCTGATAATGTGCAGGGGGTACAGGTCTGTGTCTCTCTTTTATTGGTGGGTGGCTCCCCATGGGGATGTGGTGTTCTACCCCTTTCACCCTGCCGAAGTCTAGCGGGTGCTTACTAAAGATTCTCTCGCACTCCTGAACCACCCGGTAGACTCCTTGTTTTTGGTGCGAGGGAGTGGAGTCAGCACCCACGTGGAGTTTCTGGCACCAGTCCTCCTTGTGTTTCTGGGAGCCATTATCCTCCACCGGTGGAGATGGAGGCAAGGGTTCCACGACCCTGAGAGCATTGTGTTCGACAGCAAACAATTTGGCTAATGTAGCATACCAGGGCAAGTGTACTTCCCTTTCCCCAATGTTTAAGATCCGGACGGGCACCCTTCCATGGAAGACATCAACCACCCCCCGGGCTGTCAAAATGGTGGGCCTGCTGTCTGAGTACACGGGTTCTACCATGGCTTGGTAGTCTCTCCCTCTTAACCCGATTGCAGTCCGACACCAGATCATCATTTCACTTTTGGGAGGCATTGCAATGGGAAAAGGGTCGCTCATCCTCACGCTACCGATCTCACCACCAGACAGTTCTATCTGTTGCCGTCTCATCAGGGCTCTTATCTCCTTCTGGAGGACCCTCTGTTGGCTGGAGCTCGCATTCATCGCCACCTGCTGCAAAATTACAATCACTTCTGAAAGACAATTTTCAATCACGTTAGTACCCAAGGTTATTTTAGGATGACTTTCTCGACGGTTAATGTCCACAATGATCACTCCCTGTGCCGGCAGTTCAACTTTACCAATTTTAATGGTCATCTCTCTGAACCGCACCTGCGGCATGGGCTGGCCATTGCTGGCGATGATGCTCAAGTCACTTTCTGGATAGCGGGTTATGTCAGTGTCACTCCAGTACTGCTTGAAAAGTACATAGGGGATAGTAGTCACTTGGGACCCGGTGTCCAGCAGTGCACTCATGGGGATACCGTCCAGCACTACGGGTAAAACCGGGCGTCCCACTACGTACTTATCAAGCCAATTAGACGGGCCTGGTGACCTTATGCCTGGGGGTTGGCCCTCTGCCCCAGGTCGGACCCATTTAATGTACAGTATGTGGCTACGTGTCCCGGCTGGCTGCAATGGCGGCAAATCGGCTGTCCATCCTCAGTGTAACGATCGGCGGGCCTCCCTCTGAACGACCTGATCCTGCTCCGTCGACGCCACGGGACATCCTCCGGACTGGAAGCCAGCTTGATTTGTCCTGACGGGTCCATCTGTAACGACTGTACGGTCCTGGTCAATGCAGCAACACTCTTTGTTAGTTCTTGGACCTGATGGTGCAGGTTTGCAGGCAGGGATGGGTTTAGGGCCTGAGCATCAGCCCCCACAAGGTCTGCGGGGTAGGGCGCCGCCCCCTGGTCGTAAGTGATGGCAGGGCGCCGGGAAGCTGCAGCGCCACCTGGTGCGGGTTCTCGGAGCACCCAGATGGCCCTATCCTTGAACTGCGCAAAAGTCAAATCGGGGTTCTGTAGGGCCATGAGGCGCCGCTGGGTTCTGTGGGTGCTGGACAGCAGACCTTCTATGAACTTGTCAGTCAACAGTTTATCAGTGTCCTGCACGCTGCCAGGGTCAGCTTGCTTGATTGCTCCCAGAGCTTCTTGCAGGTTCAAGACATAGTCTCTGATACTATCTTGGGCTCGCTGCTTACAGCCATAGAACCACATTTTGATTTCTGCTGAGGTACGGGTGTCAAAGGTGTCCCACAGATGGGTCAGAACGCCCTTTACAGTCCTTTTCTCCTCAGCTGTCCAAGACTTTACCTCCCGTTGGGCCGCACCAGTTAACTGCCCTATTAGTATGCTTACTTTCTGTTCTTCTGTCAGGGGATAAACCTTGAAAAAGCTATACAGTCTTTCTTTAAAGTCGCCCAAGGTATGTGACTCGCCGGCATACTGTGGCAGCCAGGCCGCTCCGGGGATATAGTGCATGGAAAACGGCATCACAGCTGCAGCGGCTACGCTGGTGGTAGAGGGACCCTCCGCGTCTCATATCTTCCTCCCCCCTAGTTAACCGTGGCCTACCTTCCGACGATCCTGCCGACTACGCCAAAGCTGACTCGCCCCTGGGCCGTGGGGCACCCGGAACCGGGCTTCTATGCGATGCTGGGGGTAGTAGTGGCAACCCGATCCCGTGGCTCAGGGTGGTCAGACCAAATTGCGGCAGTCTATTTATCAGTGTTTTGAATGTCCGACTATGCCACCCGTGGATTGCGGTCAGGGATGACCGCCACTGCAAGGCAGACCGCTGAGGCTGGTGTTGGTGTGCAGCATAGGGATAGGATAACTCCCCACGGGAAGAGTGTAGCTTCAGGGCTGTGTAGGTGAATGCTGGGGGTGATAGTGCAGGCCGCAATAGTAAGGGTTCAGAGTCCGCTTCAAACAGTCCAGGGTCTTTATTGCAGATGCTATTACTGACCCAACAGGAGTACCGGTTAGGAGTGGGCCTGGGTATCTGAGAGCATTCGGGTGAACCCCACTGGTCAGGGTGAGTGTGTAGGCCTTCCATTCTCTCTATGCTCTTTCTGACTATCCCCCTCTTCGTGGTGTAATAGCCCACGTCCCTGAGCTGGCCGTGTACTTTGCCTGTATGGCTTGAGACTCGGGCCTTAGGTACCTTTTGCTTTCTCCTGCTGTACTGGTCCCTCTGTGTGGCGGAGCCTCCAGGCTTCTTAGGCCAAGGTACCTGAAATCCCTGGCGGGTTGGTTCTCTGCTGCTGGGCTTGCAACCCTGACAGCCTCGGACCCCAATGTCCGGTGGTGATTCTCTCAGCCACGACAGGCTCTCGTTGCCTCTGTCCCTGGCCTGCAGTTTCTCCTCTGCCTCATGGACTCCTCAGCTGCTGCTGACCTGTCCCTCTTCTCTGAGAACCCTTCTGGACACTTCAGAAGTGGGTTCTGGTCTCTCTAACCCTGCCCCAGTTCCAGTTTTTATAGGGGCAGCCAGCACCCCCTACTGGCCTGGGACAGGAGGTGCTGTATGCTAATTGTCCCTGACCAGGGAACCTCCCTCTTGCTCTCAGACACAGCCTTTTTAATATTTGCGGCATCCAGGCCTGGGGTGACACACAGAATTATTAGGCAACTTAATAAAAACCAAATATAATCCCACCTAACTTGTTTATTTTCACCAGGAAAACCAATATCAGTGCACAAAATTTAGAAATAAACATTTCTGACATGCAAAAACAAAAACCAAATAATTAGTGATCAATATAGCCACCTTTCTTTATGATGACACTCAACAGCCTTCCGTCCATAGATTCTGTCAGTTGTTTGATCTGTTTTCGATCAACATTGCGTGCAGCAGCCACCACAGCCTCCCAGATACTGTTCCGAGAGGTGTACTGTTTTCCCTCCCTGTAGATCTCACATTTTATGATGGACCACAGGTTCTCTATGGGGTTCAGATCAGGTGAACAAGGGGGCCATGTCATTATTTTTTCTTCTTTTAGACCTTTGCTGGCCAGCCACGCCGTGGAGTAGTTGGATGCATGTGATGGAGCATTGTCCTGCATGAAAATCATGTTTTTCTTGAATGATACCGACTTCTTCCTGTACCACTGCTTGAAGAAGTTGTCTTCCAGAAACTGGCAGTAGGTCTGGGAGTTGAGCTTCACTCCATCCTCAACCCGAAAAGGTCCCACAAGTTCATCTTTGATGATACCAGCCCATACCAGTACTCCACCTACACCTTGCTGGCGTCTGAGTCGGAGTGAAGCTCTCTGCCCTTTACTGATCCAGCCTCTGGCCCATCCATCTGGCCCATCAAGAGTCAGTCTCATTTCATCAGTCCATAAAACCTTTGAAAGATCAGTCTTAAGATATTTCTTGGCCCATTCTTGACATTTTATCTTATGTTTTTTGTTCAAAAGTGGTCGTTTTTCAGCCTTCCTTACCGTGTCCATGTACCTGAGTATCGCACACCTTGTGCTTTTTGATACAGTAACGTTGCAGCTCTGAAATATGGCAAAACTGGTGGCAAATGGCATCTTGGCCGCTTCACGCTTGATTTTCCTCAATTCATGGGCAGTTATTTTGCACCTTTTTAGGCCAACACGCTTCTTGCGACCCTGTTGGCTATTTGCCATGAAATGCTTGATTGTTCGTTGATCACGCTTCAAAAGTTTCAAGCCTGCTGCATCCCTCTGCAAGACATCTCACAATTTTGGACTTTTCAGAGCCCGTCAAATCTCTCTTCTGATCCACTTTGCCAAAGGAAAGGAAGTTGCCTAATAATTAAGCACACCTCATATAGGGTGTTGATGTCATTAGTAGTGTTGAGCCACCCCCGTAGTGTTCGAGTTCGGTTCGGTTCGTCGAACACCCATGTGTTCGCCGAACTGTTCGTCGAACTGTTCGTCGAACACCTTCGAACACCGTTAAAACCAATGGCAGGCAAACAAAAACACATAGAAACACATAGAAAACACCTTCAAAGGTGTCCAAAAGCTGACAAACTGCTCAGAAGACATAACTAACACATGGAAAAGTGACAAGTACATATAGTCATGCGAAAATAAAAGAGGTGGAGGAGTAAAAGGAGGGGGAGACACAGATATAGGCATGTCATGCCCTTCTAAAATCCAAAAAGTGAGAAGCCGACACGGCCAGTCCGCTCCTGCCCGTGCCACCTCCGTGTCGCAGGGTTTGTGCCAGAGCCGCGGTGAACCCTGACGGCCAGCCCCCCTCTCCCAATACTGGTGCCTGTCCGCTGGTGGGTCGAGCGAGCCCCCCTGTGGTGGAGGCAGCTCTAAGCTTTTTAATTTAAATTGTCTCTCTAATTTGAATGAATACACTTTAAATCCATTTACAAGGATCTATTGGAGGGCAAGTCTCATGCCAGCAGCCGCGGTAATTCCAGCTCCAGTAGCGTCCACTAAAGCTGCTGCAGTTAAAAAAGCTTTTATAAGGATCGAGCTCGGCTGTCCACCGCAAGGCATCCTACTGCCAGTCCCAGCCCCTATGCCTTGGGGTGCCTCCTGATGCTCTTCACTAAGTATCCCATGGTCCCGAAGCATTTCCTTTGAAAAAATTAAGTGTCTAAACTACAGGTGGTGCAGCTTGCTTAACAGCCGGGATAATCCGCTCACTAGCAGACACTGCTACTAGGCACAAAGTATTTCCTGGGCTAGATGCAGTTAAAAATTTGTAATTAGATACTCTCGTTGGATGCTGAGAAAGCATTCCATAGAGTCTCCTGGCACGCCATATATGATTCTCTTAAAAAGCTTGGGGTAGGGGTCTAGGGGACCCTTTTATAGCCAAAATCACGGCCCTGTATCGCAATACGTCACCTAGGCTGAAGATAAATTTAACTGTAGCACCCTGAGGGCTCGGTTGCTACAGACGTATTGCACCTCACCCAGAGGTGTGATATCTCACTCTCAGGTAAGGATGGAGTGTGGATCAGGACCCGACACCTGCATGCATTACACCACATTGCCGTGGGGCAGGGCGACCAATATGCCCCTGAGATGGGCACGACAGTCCCTGTCCCTGGCTGGAGTGGGGGGAGGGAACACTGAGGAAGGGGAACCCTGTAGTGCAGGAGCAGGGAGGAAGCAGTTCCTGGGTGCATTGAGAAGGGAGTATAAAAGGTGGGCACCATCTTAGTTCAGTGCAGAGAAGTCTGAGCAGAAGTGGCAGGGAGCAGGGGCTCTGCATGAGCTCTGCTCCGGAGGCGGGCCTAGTAACAGAGGCCCAGGCCTGGAAGAGGGAGAAGGAAGGAAGAGGAGCGGAGAAGGCTCCAGGAACGAGGAATGAAGGGATCCCAGGGGTGCGGACGGGCGAGTCGCCACCGCATGCCCGAATCCACCTGCGTGGAGGGGTCAGGCCAAAGGGGGAGACCGGTCCCCGAACTAGTGGAGGCAGGAAACGACCCTCAGCTAGAAACCGGAGGCTCTGACATTTTATGTGGCGCAGCCCCTCGCTACACCCGCTAGGAAGGCACCACATAGGGTCAGGGAAACTGGCGCCAAGTTTACCAAGAGGAGGCCCGAGGCAGCCGGACAGAAGTGTTGGTAAGAAAGGCCAGACAAAGGACACACAAAGGGGGTCCTGTGAAGTGCTCCAAAGTTATCTGGGAGTTGTCTGAGCCCCTCACCTGGTGAGCACAGTACGACGTGGGCAGCCGTTACCTGCAGACGTGGTCTGGATAATAAGAACTGTGAGTAAAGGCCCTGAACTGCATCACTGACTCCGTGTCGTTACTGCTGCTGCCCTGCACCATCACCCCCATCCTCCGCATACACTGCCCTGAGGCTATACTCCTCCCGTGGGGAGTTATGCTACGCTCTGCTGCACCCACAACACCAGCCTCAGTGGTCTGCCCTGTAGCGGCGGTTCACTCTGACCGCAATCCACGGGTGGCGTAGTCGGACATTTAAACATGAAAACCACATAAATAGTTCCGCCACTGGTTTGACCGCCCTGAGCCATGGAACTGGGTCGCCGCCACGAAGACTACAACCACCAGCATCCACCAAAAGGGTCCGGCTCCGGGTGTCCCAAGGCCCAGGGGGTGCGTCAGAACATTTTCATCACCTTTCACAATCACCAATGGGACAAGGCAGTGATGTCCTCTGTCCCCTCTCTTATACATCCTAGTGACGGAGCACCTGCTCTCATCAATTCGCCATAACCCCAATATTAGGTGGATTGAGGTGGGAGGCACCGAGTACAAGTGCTCTCTATTTGCTGATGATGTCCTAGTATATATCACTCAATCACATATATCCATCCATGCTGTTATGGCTGAAATAGATCACTTTGTTACATGGTAAAATTTTAAAATCAATGCAGCGCAGTCTGAGGCCCTCGATGTCTCCCTCCCCAAATCCATATAGGATTCCATCCAGTCCAACTTTCCCTTTGCCTGGCCCTCACAGGGTATCAAATACTTAGGAATTCCTATTCATAGAGACCTCTCCCATCTATGTTATCTTAATTTTGGGCCCTTTATTGAACAACTCCATACAGACCACGGTTGGCAAGTTAGAACTGTAAGATTCACTATGTGAACCACTGGTGTTTTGTGGAAAATCACATGTACACTGCGTTCCAAATTATTATACAAAAAGTGTTTAGGAGTGATAAGGGAAGAATTTGTTTGTTTGTCAGTTAAACTCATTGATGGTGATGTGTGTCAGGGCTCTTTATATCACTGTAAGCAATTGCAGACACCTGTGCTAATTAGTTTGGCAGGTGTGTCCAATGAAAGGCAAGACTACTTAAGAAGGCTCTCTCACATTATTAAGCAGCCTACATTTTCTGCCAAAATGGGAAAGAAAAAGGATGTGTCGGCTGCTGAGAAGCAACAAATTGTGGAGTGTTTAGGTCAAGGCATGACTACAATCAACATAGTGCGATGATCAGGATGAAGTGTCTTGGCAATCAAGAAGTATGTAGCTGATTCACAGTACACACGTGTGCGTGCTGATAAGGGCAAATTGAGGACTCTTTCCTACAGGCAATTACGTCAGGTTGAAAGAGCAGCGGCAAAAAAGCCTTGTCATAGCAGCAGACAAGTTTTTGAAGCTGCTTGTGCCTCCAACGTCCCCCGAACAACAAGATGCAGGGTCCTTCAGAGGTTTGCAGCTGTGCATGCGCCATCCTGTCGACCTCCTCTATCCACTTCACACAAGCAGAAACGGCTCCAGTGGGCCAAACATTACATGAAGACTGATTTCAAAACTGTTTTGTTCACGGATGAGTGCCGTGCAGCGCTCGATGGTCCAGATGGATGGAGTGGAGGATGGCTGGTTGATGGACACCCCACGCAAACACGGCTACAGCGCCAACAAGGAGGAGGTGGAGTAATGTTTTGGGCTGGAATCATGGGGAGAGAGATTGTCGGCCCCTTTAGGATCCCTGAAGGCGCTAAAGATGAACTCCATAATGTATGTGGATTTTCTCAAACAGCACTTCCTGCCATGGTTCAAGAAGAAGAACCGTGTATTTCACAGCAAGATCATTTTTCTGCATGATAATGCACCATCTCATGCTGCACATAAAACATCTGCATCTCTGGCTGATATGGGCATAAAAGGGGACAAACTTATGGTGTGACCCCCATGCTCCCCTGACCTCTACCCCATTCAGAACCTTTGGAGCATCATTAAATGGAGTGTCTATGATGGCGGGAGGCAGTTCACATCTAAGCAACAGCTCTGGGAGGGTATTCTGTCCTCATGCAAAACAATTGAAGCAGAAACCATCCAAAACCTGACAAATTCAATGGACGAGAGAGTTCAGAAGCTCCTTTCGAACAAGGGGTCCTATGTGAAAATGTAACATCACCTAGAATAAAGTTTTGAGTTGAAAACTGTTTGATTTCAGTTTCTAACAACCTGCTAATGCTTATAATTTCAAAAATGACCATTTTTTTGGTCTTTATTAAAATGAAAAGGTTGATCGAAAAGTTTGGGGGATCTAAGAGTGTGGCAACCCAGTAGTCATGATTACTTCGAATTCTGACAATATGAGGGTCATGCTGCAGGTAGTGCAGCAAGAAGGCACTTATGTGCCTTGCGCATCTCGGAGCCCCAAAATTATTTTCCGGGCTAGATGCAGCTAAAAATTATTTTTAATTTTAAATCTGGTGAAGCTTTAGTATAGATGGCCTAATAGGATCAGTGCTGCACACTGCTACAAAGCCCAAATTATTTTCCAGTCAAGATACAGATAAACATGATTAGTAATTTGAAAGCTTAAAACGGTTGGTAGGGTGATTTTAACCAATCATCAAGCTTTTACTCTCCCCAGGATGACACAGGGGTAGAAAAGTCGTTTCGGATCCATGATTTGTTCATCTTTATGAACGTGAGTCTGTCTACATTATCAGTGGAGAGCCGCGTGCGCTTATCTGTCAGCACACCACCAGCAGCGCTGAACACACGTTCAGACAGAACGCTGGCTGCGGGGCATGACAAGATTTCCAAGGCGTAAGTGGCTAGCTCCGGCCATTTATCCAGATTGGAAGCCCAAAAAGAGCAAGGGTCCAGTGACACAGTCGTGGCTTCAATGTTTACTTGGAGATACTCCTGTACCATCGTCTCTAGGCGTTGACTATGTGTCAGACTTCTTGTCTCCTGTGGCCTTGCAAAGGATGGGCTAAAAAAGTGGTGAAATGATTCCGCAAAATTGATGTTACCAGCAGATACTGTGGTTCTGTTACGGTTTGAGTGCTGAACACTTGACGGTCCCACGGTTGGCAAGTTGGAACTGTGAGATTCACTACGTGCACCACTGGTATTTTGTGGAAAAGCACATGTAAGATTCTGCAACAGTCTCTGCTGATACTCCTGCATGCGTGCATCCCTTTCTATGGCAGGAATAATTTCTGCAAATTTACTTTTGTACCGGGGATCTAACAGTGTGGCAACCCAGTAGTCAGGATTATTTCTAATTCTCACAATTCGAGGGTCATGTTGCAGGTAGTGCAGCAAGAAGGCACTCATGTGTGTTGCGCATCCAGGAGCACCAAGTCCCTGTTGTGTTGGTGGCGAGGTAACAATCATGCTTCCTTCCTCTGTCCTCTCCCCCCAACCTCGCACAACAGAAATGTGATCAAGGTCTCCCTCATCTGATGAGTCTTCCATCAGTTCGTCCTCCACTTCTTCCTGGGCTCCTGCACCTTCCTCACTAGTTTGGCTGCTACCATGCGCCCTGGTAAAACCATCTCCCCCACCCTCACATGCCTGCCGCCTTGGTGCTGCCGACCGTCTGGACCTTGCAGATGTTAGCCCTTCCGCATACAACTCCTCCTCCTCTACTTCCTCCACCTCCTCTTGTGCCACCACCTGACTCCGAATTCTGTTTAACATGTGCTCCAGCATGTAAATCACCGGAATAGTCATGCTGATAATGGCATCGTCAGCACTAAACATCTTCGTCGCCATTTCAAAACTGTGCAGAAGGGTGCATAGGTCCCTGATCTGAGACCACTCCTCCAGCGTGATTTGCCCCACCTCTGAATCTCGTTGGCCCAGGCTATACGTCAGAACGTATTGCACCAGGGCTTGTCGGTGCTGCCACAGTCGCTGCAACATGTGCAGAGTTGAATTCCACCGGGTAGGCACATCGCATTTTAGCCGGTGAAGTGGCAGGCCCAACGACTTCTGTAGAGATGTAAGTCGCTGAGCTGCGGGATGCGAACGGCGGAAGTGAGCACACAGCGACCGTGCCCTCTGCAGAAGGCCATCTAGTCTGGGATAGTGGGCTAAAAATTGCTGGACAACCAGGTTCAACACGTGAGCCATACAAGGCACGTGTGTAACATTGCCCCGGCGAAGGGCCGCACCCAGGTTTGCAGCATTGTCGCACACGGCCTTCCCTGGTTTCAGGTCCAGTGGATACAACCATTCATGAAATTGGTTCTCCAGAGCTGACCAGAACTCCTCAGCTGTGTGACTCACATTTCCCAGACATTTCAATGTAAAAACCGCCTGATGACGTTGAGCCCTACTGCCAGCATAGTAAGGAGGTGTGCAGGATCCCTTCTGCGCAGTTAGAAAGCTTGTGGCATGACCAGACAGGCTTTGGGTGCAGGTGGAAGACCGAGAGGAGGTTGAGGAGGCAGAAGCAGTGGAGGAACTTTGACATAAAGAGGATTGACGCACAACTCGTGGGGACGGCAAGACTTGGACAGCAGCCCCTTGTCCTGCTGTCACCATAGTTACCCAGTGCCCAGTCAGCGACATGTAACGCCCCAGTCCATGCCTACTCGTCCAATTGTCTGTGGTGAAATGCACTCTGTCACACACAGAGTTTCTCAAAGAAGCGGTGATGTTGTGTGCGACATGCTGGTGGAGCGCAGGCACACCTTTCTTTGAGAAGTAGTGCCGACTGGGCATCTGGTACTGGGGCACTGCGACGGACATAAGGTCTCGAAAATCCTCTGTGTCCACCAGGCGGAAAGGCAGCATTTCTGTAGCCAAGAGCTTGCAGATGGTGAAATTCAACCTCTTAGCTTTCTCATGGCTAGGAGGAAATGGTCTTTTACTTGTCCACATCTGAGGGACCGAGGGCTGGCTATTGTGCTTAGACGGGGTTGATAAGGGTGTCCCCGGCAAACTGCCGGTCTGTGAGGAAGATGCAGGCGGACATGTTAGGTTGTCTTGATCCAAAGGTGGTGCTATCGATGTCGGACAGCGCTCAACACCAGCTGGTGTTACCACCTCCAAAGAAAATGATGACCTGCCAATCACGCTGGCTGTTGCGGGTAAAGAGGTGGCAGGTCTGCGCCCCAAAACAGGTGTGACTGCTGTCCCCCCAGTCACAGAGGATGAAGAGGCCGCGGATGCACAAGATATGGCAGACGGTGATTGGCCCGGCCGGCTAGGCCGCATTGTAGCACACTGAGCTTCCCACTGCAACTTATGCTTCATGTCCATGTGCCGGTTCATGCATGAAGTACTCAAACTATGTATTTTTTGGCCTCTACTTAGCTTTTCCTGACAAATGTTACAGATAACACGAGTTGGGTCATATTTATCGATCTGAAAAAATGCCCAGGCTATGCAAGGCTTAGCACCCATGCGACCTGAAGAGCCACCACGACTTGTGGTGAGAGGCAGAGTTGTGTTTGAGGATGCAGTTGTTGACGTGTTTCCAGTACTACGTCTCTGTCCAGGAAGGCACAACCTGACCTCGTCGTCACTAGCATCTTCCTCCACCTCCTCTGCTGACCTCATCTCTTGGCTGACTGTGGGTTGACAGTAAGTGGGATCTCCGACCTCATCATCATCACCCTGTGCGTTATCACACCCGTCGTCCTCAGAGCCAACATGTTCCTGCCCTGACAAAAAACTAAAGTTGTCGCTCCAATCAGGTATTTGAGTCTTATCATCGTCTTCCTCATTGTCTCCACCAACAGGAGTTACAGTTTGGGAATGAGGGTCTACATTATGGTCAGAACCTTCTGCGTCTGGTCCTGGATCCGACTCATAAAGATTCTGGGCATCAGTGCAGATCATTTCCTCGTCTGGATTCACAGAAGCGCTGGAGTCGACCTCTGATTCCCAGGCTATAGTATGAGTAAACAGCTCTGCAGACTCAACCATCTGTTCTACCTCATACTCAGACGGGCAGCTGGAGATTTGGGAGCTGTGAGGAAGCAAGTGCGATTTGGGTGACACCATTGAGGACTGGAGTATTTGTGATGTTGAAGTTGATGTGGAGGAGAGCCCACTTAAAGGAGCACTTGATATCCGTTGAAGCACCTGCTGTTTTTGTGCCTCATCTGGAATTTGTAGCGATTGGCTTGGCCGTAAGAAAGGGATCTTATCACATTGTCCGCTAAAAGAAGTAGACATTTTAGTTTGGCTGGAAGATGGTCTTTCTTCTGCAGATGTTACTGTTGCTTTAACACCTACCCCACGGACACAACCTTTTTTCCCCTTCCCAACACGCCTATTCCCCTTTCCACCAGCAGCAGGCCTTTTTCCACTCATTTTGGTGGTTAACTAATTCATAACTCTGGAGTTGTTTGCACAAAAAAACAATGGATGGTAACCGAGCAGAGCTGAGTGGCCAAACTGTGGTATTAGGCCAAAACTATTGGCTGGGTTAGATGCAGAAAAAAATTATTTTGAATTTGCAACCTGATGGAGGTCAGTATAGATGGACTAATACAAATAGTCCCACACACTGCTAGGAGCAAAAATATTTTTTCAGAGGTACTGTAGATGCAGATAAAAATTATTTTTAATTTGCAACCTGATGGAGGTCAGTATAGATGGACTAATAGACCAAGTCCCACACACTGCTAGAAGCCCAAATATTTTTTCAGAGCTAGATGCAGAAAAAATTTTTTTTTAATTTGCAACCTGATGGAGGTCAGTATAGATGGACTAATAGACCAAGTCCCACACACCGCTAGAAGCCCAACTATTTTTTCAGAGCTAGATGCAGAAAAAAATTATATTCAATTTGCAACCTGCTGGAGGTCAGTATAGAAGGACTAATAGAACAAGTCCCACACACTGCTAGAAGCCCAAATATTTTTTCAGAGCTAAATGAAGAAAAAAATTATTTTTAATTTGCAACCTGATGGAGGTCAGTATAGATGGACTAATAGACCAAGTCCCACACACTGCTAGAAGCCCAAATATTTTTTCAGAGCTAGATGCAGAAAAAAAATATTTTTAATTTGCAACCTGATGGAGGTCAGTATAGATGGACTAATAGACCAAGTCCCACACACTGCTAGAAGCCCAAATATTTTTTCAGAGCTAGATGCAGAAAAAAAATATTTTTAATTTGCAACCTGATGGAGGTCAGTATAGATGGACTAATAGACCAAGTCCCACACACCGCTAGAAGCCCAACTATTTTTTCAGAGCTAGATGCAGAAAAAAATTATATTCAATTTGCAACCTGCTGGAGGTCAGTATAGAAGGACTAATAGAACAAGTCCCACACACTGCTAGAAGCCCAAATATTTTTTCAGAGCTAAATGAAGAAAAAAATTATTTTTAATTTGCAACCTGATGGAGGTCAGTATAGATGGACTAATAGACCAAGTCCCACACACTGCTAGAAGCCCAAATATTTTTTCAGAGCTAGATGCAGAAAAAAATTATATTCAGTTTGCAACCTGATGGAGGTCAGTATAGATGGACTAATAGAATGATGCTATGCCCAAAAGATTTTACTTCACTAGGTGCAGTAAAAAAATTGGTATTCTATACACAGGTGTTATATCTTGCAACACAGATAGGCTACTCCACTGACTAACACACTCTGCAATAGGCCAAAAAGGATTAGCTTTGCTAGATTCAGCCAAATGCTGTGAAAAAAACTTGCACAGCACTGGCACAGACCTGCCTGGCAAAAACTGATAGGAACTCATGTAACCTAGTCCTGAAAAGGACTCCAATTACAATTAGTCTTTACTCCCACAACCTATCTATTTAAGAGCACAGACCTCCCTGATAAAAGTCGTAGGAAATGCTGTAACCTAGTCCTTAAAAGGACTGCAATCACAACTATTCCCTACTCCCAAGCTATCTGTATATTTGTGCGAAAATTGGCTTGAAATTAACAAGGTATAGCGCACACAGCAACAGCGGTGCCGTCTAACACGCAGCTGCAGCAGTGAGAAAATGGTGGCGACGGGGAAAATGGCTTGGTCTTATAGGGCAAGGACATGTGACATACACTGCCAATGACACATGCCCTTGCTTGTGTGAAAAAAAGCACTTCGCTCCGTGTGTGCGCTGCTGATAGGCTGACAGATTGCACCTCCCCACTGCAAATGCGGGAAAGAGAAAAAAAAATGGAGATCTTCATTGTTCCTGCAGAGATCCATCCCCTGCCCCTCCCCCCACCCCGCTGTACACTCAAACTGCGTATTAACATTAATTTTCATCATTACTGAGAAAAAATCCAGTTATGATTTTGGTGCACGAACAGTTATCGAACATAACCTCGAACAGCCGAATTTTTCTCAAATTGTTCGTGTTCGCCGAACGGCTCGAACACCGCCCAAAACAGCTCGAATTTGAGATTGGCGAACAGTTCGAGTAGAACAATGCTCATCTCTAGTCATTAGTCAACACCCCTCCTCATTACAGAGATGCACCTCACCAGATTTACTTAATTGGTAGTTGGCTCTCAAGCCTATGCAGCTTGGAGTAGGACAACATGTATAAAAAATATCATGTGATCAAAATACTCATTTTCCTAATAATTCGGCACACAGTGTATATATACAGTCATAGCCGAAAGTGTTGGCACTCATAAAATTTTCCCAGAAAATGAAATATTTGTCCCAGAAAATGATTGCAATTACACGTTTTGTTGTACCCATTTATTTCCTTTGTTTGCATTGTAACAAAAAAGCTGAAAAAAAAGAAAGTTGGGCATAATTTCACACACAACCCCAAAAATAGGCTGGATAAAATTGTTGCCACCCTCAACTTAATATTTGGTTGCACACCCTTTGGAATAAATAATCAATCAATCACTTCCTATAACCATTAACAAGCTTCTTATACCTCTCAACTGGAATTTTCGACCACTCTTCTTTTGCAAACTTAACCAGGTCTCTCATGTTGGAAGGGAGCCTTCTCCCAACAGCAATTTTAAGATCTCTCCACAGGTGTTCAATTGGATTTAGATCCTGCCTCATTGCTTGCCACGTCAGAGCTCTCTGACGCTTTGTATCCATCCATTTCTGGGTGCTTCTGGAAGTATGTTTTGTGTCATTGTCCTGCTGGAAGACCCATGACCTAGAACACTAACCCAAGCTTTCTGACACTGGGCACTACATTGTAACACAAAATCCTTTGGGAATCTTCAGATTTCATGATGCTTTTCACACAGTCAAGGCACCCAGTGCCAGAGGCAGCAATGCAACCCCAAAACATCTTTGAACCTCCACTATATTTGATTGTAGGTACTGTGTTCTTTTCTTTGTATGTCTCATTACATTTTTGGTAAACAGTAGAATGATGTGCTTTACCAAAAATCTCTATCTTGCTATCATCTGTCCACAAGACACTTTACCAGAAGGACTTTGGCTTACTCACGTACATATTTGCAAACTGCAGTCTAGCTCTTTTATGTCTCTGTGTCAGCAGTAAGGTCCTCTTGGGTCTCCTGCCATAGTGTTTCATGTTATTCAAATGTCGACGGATAGTTCGCATTGACACTGATGCACCCTTAGCCTGCAGGACAGCTTAAATTTCTATGGAACTTGATTGGGGCAGATTATTCACATTCCAGACTATAATGGGTTGCATCCTTTAATCATTTTTTCTCTGCCTTCCTTGACCAGAGAGATTAGCTACTATGCCATGGGATGTAAACTTCTTGATTATGTTACACACCGTGGGCAAACCTCAAGATCTCTGTCTGCAGATAGAGAGACTGTTGATGTTTTCAACAATTTTGGATCTCAAGTCCTCAGACTGTTGTCTTCTTCTTTTTCTGTTCTCCATGCATAGTGTGGCACACACAGACACACAATGCAAAGGTTGAGTCAACTTCTCCCTTTTTTATCTGGTTTCAGGTGTGATTTTCATATTGCCCATACCTGTTACTTGCCACAGGTGAGTTTTAATGAGCATTACATACTTGAAACAGTTGTCAATCCACAATTTTGGAAAGGTGGCAACAATTTTACCCTGCCCATTTTTGGAATTTTGTGTGAAATTCTTATCAATTTGCCTTTTTTTCCCTATTTTTTGTCTTGTTCCAATAGATACAAAAGAAATAAACATGGGTATAACAAAACATGTGTAAAGGCAATCATTTTCTACCAGAAATACATTTTCAGGAACAATTTCAATGGTAGCAACACTTTCGACCCTGACAGTATATCACATAGGATACTCTAAGACTGCTGTTTACATCACATAGAACATTCTGAGACTGTGCTGAGTACATCACATAGGAGACACTGAGACTGCTATGGATACATTGCATAGGAGACACTAAGACTGCTTTATATACATCACCTGTGATACACTAAGACTGCTATATATACACAAGCCATAGGGTACACTAAGAATGTACTGTTTATACATCACATGAAATACACAGAAACTGTTCTATATAAACTGTATGCAAAATTATTAGGCAAGTGATTATTTGGACCATATTATTTTTAGTCATATTTTCCACCTCCTACCACAATACACTTGAATGTTTATTGGTTTGAAGGATATCAGGAGATGTGTATTTGTGTAATGAGGGAGGTTGTGGCCTAAAGATATCAATACCATTTATCAAATTGTGTAGAAGGCAGCTTGTGTGTCTCAGGCAAAATTGGCCAAAAATTAGATTTAACATACTAAAAGAAAAAAAAATTACAAGCCTTACAAAGAGATTCAACACTCATGAAATTGAAATTGCTAAGAAATTGGGGTATGATCACAGAATAATCAAGTTTTGTTGAAAATAGTCAACAAGGTCATTAAAAATATGTTAAGAAAAAAGAAACACATTAATTGCCAAAGATTCGAGAAAAATGAAACGTAAAGCGATCGTGTGATATCCCAGTCCAGTCTTGACGTTTCACCTTATTTGTCTTGTTCAGTAATGGTTGGGTTTCAGCTTTCTTTACTTTGGCCGTGTCTCGGAGCATTGAAGACCTTGTACTTCTGGGCACTCCAGGAAGGTTGTAGTTCTGGAATATGACAACACTGGAGGAGATAAAGTTCCTGGTTGCTTCACTCATGTTTGATTCTTCTCAAATCGTTGCCAGTTAATAAGCATTTTTTTTTCTCAACATGTTTTTTATTTTACCCTTGTGACTATTTGCCAAAAAACTTTTGATGATTCTGTGATTATGTCCAATATCTTGGACAATTTCAAGAGTGCTGCACCCCTCCAAAAGACATGTAACAATTTTTGACTTTCCATAGTTAGTTTAATCTTTTTGGCCCATTTTGCATGAGGAAAATAAGCAGTCTAATAATTCTGCACAGTTTGATAAATAGTGTTTGTATCTTAAGCCACATCGCCCCTCATAATGTAAGGTGCGCATGTTGGTAGTTATGGTCGAAGGGTTGCCGCTCGTCACCCTGGCAACTTACAAATAAAACCTTTCCCAGTTTACATGTGCTGTGTTTGGTGCAGAACACTCATTTTTCTGCTGCAGGCCTCCGTTGTCTCCATGCTTTCAAATCCAGGAACAGCCGCACATAAATCGGGGGACACCCGGCTCAGCTTAACCACTTCAACTTTACTTAACAGTCCAAGTTGCATAGATGCCAATGTAGCACCCTGAGGATTCGGCTGCTACAGGGGTATTGCACCTCAACCCAGAGGTGTGATATTCCACTCCCGGGTAAGGATGGAGTGTGGAACTGAACTCGGTAGGCTGCATGCACTACACACATCCCATTTCCGGGGAACAGACCAACGGTACTCCCACTTAGAAATGTGCAGGTACGACCGAGTCTGTTCCTGGCTGGAGTGGGAGGGGGGGTGGTACATCCCAAGTAGTGTAGGGGCAGATAGGGGGAGCAGCCTGGGTAAAGTTAGGAGCTCATTGGGTGCTGGTCACCTGAGCTCACACATAGAGGGAGTATATAAGGTGGGCACCATCTTAGATCAGGGTCAGTCTTTGCAGAGGAGTCAGCTTGCCACAGTCAGTCAGTCTGTGAGAAGTCAGAGGAAGAGGAGCAGAGAAGCCTGAGCCAGAGTGAGAGAGGAGAAGAAAGCGAGACCCAGAGGGGGTAAAAAGAAGAGACTCTAAGAACCCAAATTCTATCCCCGGGTGAAGAGTCGGCAGTAGGGTACCGGAGCCCAAACTGGTGGGGGCAAAAACACACCCTAGCCAGAGACCGGAGGCCGTGGGCAGCGTCTGCCACGGCCACCCACCACATCCACCCCGAAGGCAGACCACATGGAGGGTCAGGGAACCCAAGGCCAAGGGTCTCCCAACAGAAGGCCCGAGGGAGCTGGACCTAGGTGGATCACTAGTGGGGACGGCCAGAGGAAAGGACAGAAGGAGAGCTCAGGGCCACGCTCCGGACTTGCTTGGGGGTTGGCTGGATCCAGGACCTGGTGGACGCAGCACGGCTCGGGTGGTCACTTGAAGCTGGAGTGACCGGAACATCAGCAGTGAGTAAATACCCTAAACTGCACAACCCGACTCTGTCTTCATTACCATCTATGCTGCACCACCACAACCCCCATCCTCTGCACCTGACCCCCTGAGGCTATACCCCACCCGTTGGGGGTTATACCATCAAAACCTGCACCAACACTATCAGCCTCAGCGGACCCTGCTGCAGCAGCGGCCGTAGTGACCGCAATACAACGGGTGGCGTAGTCGACATTAAGAACTTAATAACATCTGTAGGACTGCCACATACAACTGAGTTTGACACCCTGGGCACGGACCGGGTCACAGCCACTCGGAAGACTACAACCCCCATCTGATCCGGCTCCGGGTATTCCCCTAAAGAATATGGCCCAGGGGGCGCGTCACCAACATGAAGTATAGGGCACAACCTTCTTTTCTGCTTAAGTCCATAGCACAATAAATTTTTATGTTCTTTGTCATTTCAGCCTGAACTATCCATCTGCTTACTTGCTCCTTCATCCCGAGGGATTTTCCATCCACCTCCGCAGTACTCACGAGATCTGCCCTATACCCCTCACGTGTTTCCCTGTCTAGCTTTGCCTTTACAGAAGGGTGGTCAGCACTCTCCATAGCTACTGACACAAGTCTTAGGCTCTGGACATTCCAGGAATGTCCGCAGCTAGGTCCACAAGGTCCCATATGACAAAAAAATCTGTACTTCAAGTGATTCCTGCCCACTGCCCGTGAACTTGACTTTCTTGTCTCTATTACTGAACACTATCTCTATCTGATCTAATTGTGGTTTCTGTTTTTGTCTGAACTACCCCCTCTCATGTTGGGCTGGTCCCAAACATATTAACTATATCCTAACGTGTACAGTATTTCCTACTACTAATATGCCCACCACTGCATATTTCTCTTTTTTAACCTAACCTCAAAGCCATACACTAAACCTTGTAACCTAAATCTAACTCTATACTTTCCATATGCACTGCACTTTACTCACATTATATACTGTTTACATAACATTACGAGAACAGCATCAATTAGTACCTATAAAATTCTATGCATTTTCACATATCACACCACTCAATAGAACACAGTGTCATGAAAAAGTTGGGCATTCCGGGTCAAAATTACTGTTATAGTGAGCAGTTAAGCCAGTTGAAGATGAAGTGATCTCTAAAAGACTTAAAGTTAAAGATGAATCATTTCCATTGTATTTTAGGCAAAATATATGTATACATTTTCATCTTTTACATTTTAAAAATTACAAAAAGGAAAATGGGCCGATGCAAAAGAACCCTGCATGGTAAGTACCTACTGTATTAGCACCCCCTTTTGCAAGTATCATAGCTTGTTAAAGCTTTTTGTAGCCAGTCAAGAGTCTTTCAATTCTTGTTTAAGGGATTTTCATACATTCTTACTTGGAAAATTCTTCTAGTTCTGTGAGATTCCTGGGTCGTCTTGCATGCACTATTATTTTGAGGTCTAGCTACAGATTTTCAAAGATATTCAGATCAGGGAACTAACAAACGAAGTAGCATTCTGCAATGCTAAGTATGCAAACATGAAACATATGAAATTTGAATAGCATTACTGCTCTATAAAATAGAAACAAATGAGAAATCTTAGCACACAAATTGGCCAATTCATGTGTACCTGGTAGCCACGTTAAGGCGTTTCTCGTTATACCTGGAACCTGCCTGTCTGAACTATGATTCTCACAGATCAGGGAACTGTGAGAACCATTGTAAAACTTTCAGTGTGCACCTTTTGAGGTAGTCTATTGTGGATTTTGATGTGGATTAGGATCATTATCCATTTGTAGAAGCCATCCTCTTTTCAACTTTAGCTTTTTATTTAAAGATGGTGTTATGTTTGCATTAAGAGTTTGTTGAAAATTCATTGAATCCATTTTTAGCTATACCCTTGAAATGTTCCCCGTGCCAGTGACTGCAACACAACCCCAACACATGATTGATCCACCACCATGCTTAATGATTGGCGAGATATTCTTTTACTGAAATTGTGTGCCCTTTTTTCTCTACTCATACCTTTGATCATTGTGGCCAAAGAGTTCTATTTTAACCTCATTGGTCCACAGGACTTGTTTCCAGCATGTATCAGGCTTGTTTAGATGTTATTTTGTATACTTCTGATGCTGAATTTTTATGGTTAGGATGCAGGAGAGGTTTTCTTCTTATGACTCTTCCATGAAGGCCATATTTGTGCAGGTGTCCCTGAACATTTGAACAATGTACCACAACTCCAGAGTCTGCTAAATATTTCTGAAGGTCTTTTGCAGTCAAGCGGGGTTCTAATTTGCCTCTCTAGCAATCCTATGAGCAGTTTACACTGAAATTTTGCTTGGTCTTCCCAGACCTTATCTTGACCTTCATTGTTCCTATTAACTGCCAATTCTTAATTACATTTTGAACTAAGGAAAGGGGAACTTAAAAATGTTTTCTATCTTCTTATAGCCTTCCCCTGCTTTGTGGGCCTCTATCGTTTTCATTTTCAGAGTGCTAGGCAGCTGCTGTTTTTTGGCACAAGGTTAGAGGAGGCTGGGTTTTTTATAAAGCTGGGACATTTTCATCACATGGCCTTTCCTAACCATGATAGTGAACAAGCCATCACCCAAACAGGCCAATTAAGGCCTGAAATCTTGGTCAAAGTTATCTGAGCACACAAATCTCCAAGGGTACCAAAACTTTTGCATCGGTCCATTTTCCTTTTTTAATATTTAAAATGTAAAAGATGAAAATTTATAAAAAAATTTCCCTAAAATCCAAAGGAAATGTGTCATCTTTAACTTTAGGCCTTTTAGAGATCATTTCATCTTTAACTTGCTTACTTGTTGGCAATAACAGTAATTTTGATCATAGGTGCCCAAAGTTTTACTTGCCACTGTAAAATAAAAGCACATGTCATAACACACATTTTACCATTGTTGTCATCAGGAGAAAAGGCATATGAAAGTTTCTATCACACTCTTACAGTAACACAAATATACATCACTTGATATACATCATCTAATAGACATTCAAGTTTATATAGGTTGGAGTTGGAAAATATGCAAAAAAATGTCAAAATACTCACTTGCCCAATAATTCTGCACACAGTGTACATAATATAGGTTACACTGAGGCTGCTATATACAAATCACATAGGAAGCACTGAAACGGGGGTAAACATCAAGGATAAGCAAAGCAGGCTGGTTATACATAAAATAGGATATGCTGAGACTGGTTTATAAACTTATAGGAGATACTGAGATTGCTGTATATAAATTGCAAAGGGAACATGGAGACTGCTGTATATATATTACATATTAGACATTGAGACTGCTGTTTATACATCATATAGAATATATACATCACATTTGATACACTGAGACTGCTGTCTAAACATCACATAGAATACACCGAGGCGGTTCTGTATGCATCACATAAGAGACACAGAGACTACTGTATACATCACATATGATACACTAAGGCTGTGATTTATACATCATCTAGGAGACATTGAGATTTCTAAATATGTTGCATAAGAGAAACTGAGACTGCTGTATATATACCACAAAGGAGAAACTGACACTGATGTATATATCACATAGGACATTCTGAGATTGTGCTGTATACAACACATAGGAGACACTGAGACTGCTGTGTACATCCCAGAGGACTCATGAGGACTGCTGTACATATACCACATAGAAGACATGAATACTGCTGTATATACATCCCATATGAGACTTTGATTATCTACTCAATACATCACATAGTATATACTGAGACCGCTATATACACATCACCTAGATTTTGATGTATATTTCAAATTGACCTTAAATACATCACATAGGAGACACAGAGACTGTGAGATACACAGCAGAGATACAGAGATTTCTCTATGGATCACATAGCAGAAACATAGACTGCTGTGTACATCACGGAACTAATGATCCCAATGAGATATAAAATATCAATATTTATTATATATAAAGTTAAAAAATATAACAACAATTAATGTATACATATGGGATAAAAACTGTTACGGGTCCGGGTGGTGGAACCTCTGTGCTTCGGTGCAAGGAGGGACCAGAGGGGCATAACTAAGTGCCTACTTGGACTGACCCAGGTCACACGGCGGTTTAGTCGACTCCATGAACCAGGGAGGGACCGGGCAGGTGAACCAGGTGCCACTCTGGGACCGACCTTGAGTGAGAGCAGGTGACTCCCACGGGTCAGATGACAGGAGCTGACCGGGACAGCAGATGAGCATGGCAGGAAGGCTGGCAGGTGGTAGATAAGCAGACAGGTACGGCTGATAGCCAGACAGGTGCTCCGGGTAAGCAAGCCAGCGGGTATGGCGGACAGCCAGACAGGTGCTCCGGGTAGGCAAGCTGGCGGGCATGGCAGGTTACTTGGCAGGTGCTCCAGGTAGGCAGGCTGGCGGGCACGGCAGGTAACTGGCAGGTGCTCCAGGTAGGCAGGCTGGCAGACACGGCTGGTTACTTGGCAGGTGCTCCGGGTAGGCAGGCTGGCGGGCATGGCAGGTAACTGGCAGGTGTTCCAGGTAGGCAGGCTGACAGGCACGGCTGTACACAGACTGGCGGGCAGAACTGTTAGACAGACTGGCGGGCAGAACTGACAGGCAGCGGGACCTGAGGGCTGAGGAAAGTGTTAGCACACAAACAACAACCTTGCACAGGCACCTCCATTTTGTAGTAGGTGCCTTAGTAGGTGCTTTATTTAAGGGAAGGCCTCCGGCCATGGGCCGGAGACTCTTTAGGACGGCGCACGCAGCCATTATAAGAGGAAGGGAGTATGTGCGCGCCCTAAGCACAGTGCCGGGGAAGCTGCACGCGGTGCACACCTCAGCAGCAGGAGTGGAGCAGGAGGACCCCAGACCGGGACCGCGGCGGTGAGGGGAACGGCGTCTCTGCCCGGCAGGAGGCAGAGACGCCGATGCTACAAAAACGGCCTGAATTAAATACAGTGTGCAAAGACTGCAAAGCATGACCACAAAATGAATTTATGCTTCGCATACTCATAGTGCAGGGTAGATATCATAAAACAAAATAGTAGTGTCTATCCCCTATCTTAGCTACAAGAATGAGCACCCCATTATGCTGAATAGGTTACAGTGTAATACTCAGTAAGTGAACCAACAAAGATGCAGGGGAAATATCAGAGTTATTATAAACACATCAAATACTTGTAGCCTTGTGGTCTGCTTGTCAGCATTTGGTTTTGCAACTGCGCCACCATTCCTGACTGACAGCCGCCCTTAGTAAGTCAGGGCTGGGGGTGCGGTTACACAAGCTGTAATGCATTTTCAGAGCGGTGACTGAACCAGTGCCGGTGCTGTTGCCTTGACTAAAACCAAATGCTGCTGAGGGGAATAAAGTTCATTTTTTTCCTCACAGCATTCGGCTATGTGCAGGAACCGGGCAGATTAGTAATGCTATTAACCTGCAGATTAATCCCTTACCTTCAGGTTAATAGTGTTTTTCTGGTGACAGGTTCCCTTTAAGTTAATTTAGTGGCAAGGAATGACTTTGCAATTTCTTGAAATTCATCTGATCACTTTTCATAGCAATCTATGGTTAATTCAACTTGCCACTTTAAAAACTGAAACCGAAAACTATGAAAAAAAACAAAATTGGTTTCAGTTTCAAAACTTTTGGCTACAACTGTATTCATTTATTTCAGTATTTATGGTATAAACAAAGCATAGGAAAAAGATTGCATACTCAAATAGGTTAGGGTGTATAATGGTTATTAAAGATTATACAAATGTGTTATTGTAACATACCTGGCGGCGTCCTTGCATAGTGGTCCATCTCCCACTGTGCAAGAGTGCGCACTTGATCTCCAATCCAGAATGTCTCTCTGGCTTCCCTCCATGCTGTCTGTTTGCTTCTGTTTCTGCTGCTTAAGGGCGGCGCCCGATCACTTCCTGCTTTTTGTACCTGCTGCAGGCACACCCCTTGTGCGTCCTCAGCCTATTGCTGTCTGTCACCTGGTATTTAAACCAGCTGCTCCAATGAATCCCTGCCTGAGCATTTTGTTTCATTCAGTGTGCTCTTTCACTCTGAATGTGCCAGGTCCTCTTCTGTATTTGCTTGGCTGCCCTTCCTGGAGGCTGTATTTCCAGGCCTGTCTGAACACGCTCCTTGCCTGTTCCTCCCGCCTTCTAGGGGCTGCATACCTAGACCCGCTTCTGTATCTTGCTACTGTGTCTGTTCGTGTCTGTATACTCTTCTAGCCTGTTTCCTGTGTTTCTCTTTGTCCGTACCTTTCCTTTTTCTGCAGAGTCTGAACTCGTACCTAACTCCTGCTCTTTGTCACTGTACTTCCGTTTGTGAGTTAGTGGTCCTCTCGCTACTTCACTGTAAGTACCCTGTGGGTATCTGGTTCTGCCTTTCCCTTCCTGCCTGTTCCATGTGTACAGAGCCCTGTCCCCCCTGCTCTGCCTTGCTCACTGCTCCGGCGGTTCTAGCCTGCTCTGCCTTGCTCACCGCTCCGGCGGATCTAGCCTGCTCTGCCTTGCTCACTGCTCCGGCAGTCTTGCTCCGATCTGACCCTTTGCATACTGCTCTGGCAGTCTTGCTCCGCTCTAACCCTTTACTCACTGCTCCGGCAGTCTTGCTCGGCTCAGACCCCTTGCTCACAGCTCCGGCAGTCTTGCTCCGCTCTGACCCTTTGCTCACTGCTCCAGCAGTCTCGCTCCGCTCTGACCCTTTGCTCACTGCTCCAGCAGTCTCGCTCCGCTCTGACCCTTTGCTCACTGCTCTGGCAGTCTCGCTCCGCTCTGACCCTTTGCTCACTTCTCCGGCAGTCTCGCTCCACTCTGACCCTTTGCTCACTGCTCCGACTGTCTTGCTCCGCTCTGACCCTTTGCTCACTGCTCCGGCAGTCTCGCTCCGCTCTGACTACTCTTGCTCACCGCTCCAGACGGCCTCGTCCTGCTCTACTCTTGCTCACCGCTCCAGATGGCCTCGTCCTGCTCTACTCTTGCTCACCACTCCAGGCGGCTTCGTCCTGCTCTACTCTTGCTCACCGCTCCAGGCGGCCTCGTCCTGCTCTACTCTTGCTCACCGCTCCAGGCGGCCTCGTCCTGCTCTACTCTTGCTCACTGCTTCAGGCGGCCTCGTCCTGCTCTACTCTCGCTCACTGCTCTAGGCGGTCTCGTCTTGCCCTGCTGTCACTCACCACTCTGGGCGGCCTTACTCTGCTGTGTTTTTCTGCCACATCTGTGGTTCTGTTCCTGAGTCCCAGTGTGTACTGGGTCCTATCCCGCCTGTGTTCCTACCTGCTAGTGCCTCCCTGTCTGCTCTCTAGCCGTGCTTGCCTATACCCCCCTGCCTGCATACCCGCCTGCCTGCATACCAGTCGTGCTTGCCAGCATCCACCCGTCTGCATACCTGACTAGTGTTGAGCCACCCCCGTAGTGTTCGGGTTCGGTTCGGTTCGTCGAACACCGGGATGTTCGAGGAACTGTTCGTCGAACTGTTCTTCGAACACCTTAGAACACCGTCGAACACCGTTAAAACCAATGGCAGGCAAACAAAAACACATAGAAACACATAGAAAACACCTTCAAAGGTGTCCAAAAGCTGACAAACTGCTCAGAAGACGCTCTCTTTAAAAAAGCCGGCCGGCAATTCAGCAGCGGCATACACCGGTACCCGACAATTTAGACAAGAAGGAATAGAGCCTCACACATAGATTAGATAGATAGAAACATGTCAGTCACACATATAAGAAGCACAGTGACAGTGTTGCTTACTGTACTTGTCATTTAGTGTAAAGGATTTATTTAAAAAAATAATAGTGTTTTCATGCACCGTCTCTTTAAAAAAGCCGGCCGGCAATTCAGCATCGGTACCCAACAATTTATAACAGAAAGAATAGAGCATCACACATAGATAGATATAAACATGCCAATCACATATATAATAAGTACAGTGATAGTGTTGGTTACTGTACTTGTCATTTAGTGTAAAGGATTTATTTAAAAAAATAATAGTGTTTTCATGCACTGTCTCTTTAAAAAAGCCGGCCGGCAATTCAGCATCTGTACCCGACAATTTAGAACAGAAAGATAGAGCATCACACATAGATTAGATAGATGGAAACATGTCAGTCACATATATATGAAGTACAGTGACAGTGTTGATTACTGTACTTGTCATTTAGTGTTAAAGTAAAGGATTTATTAAAAAAAAAATTGGCGTGGGGGTCCCCGTAATTTTAGTCTCTAGCGGAGGTTAAGCAGACGGCTGGGGCAGATGTTTGAAGCCTGGGAAGGGGGTAATACCCACGGAGCTTCCCAGGCTACTAATATCAGACCCCAGCTGAATAAATAGCCTTTACTAGCAATTAAAATGGGGGACCCCCCCAAAAAAATGACGTGGGGTCCCCCCTATTTTAATAGCTAGCAAAGGCTAGGCAGACAGCTGGGGGCTGATATTAATAGCCCAGGAAGGGTGCCATGAATATTGGCCCCCTCCCAGGCTAGAAACACCAGCCATCAGCCGCCCCAGAAATGGCGCATCCATAGGGCCACCATCTAGTTTCATGAAATAATTAAAAAAAAAATTGACGTGGGGCTTCGCACTATATTTGTGTCCAGCCAGGTACAGCAGGCAGGAACGGGCTGCCCCCAACCACCAGCTGCCTATTTGTACCTGGCCGGACACAACATTATAGGGAAGCCCTTTTTTTCTTAATTATTTCATGACTTTCATGAAATAATTAAAAAAAAAAATACGTGGGGCTTCGCCCTATTTTTGTGTCCAGCCAGGTACAACTAGGCAGCTGGGGGCTGGAATCTGCAGCGCAGGGAGGCCCAAGCTTTCTGGGTCCCCCCAGCTGCAAATTGCAGTCCGCAGCCACCCCGGAAAATGGCGCGTTCATAGAAGCTCCATCTTCTGGCGCTGTACCCAACTCATCCAGGGCCCTGGTGCGGTGGCTCACTGGGTAATAAAGGGGTTAGGGCCAGCTTGGCATTATCAGCTGGCCCTAAGCCCGAAATTCATGGGGTCACGCCAATATTAGACATGACCACCATGAATTTCTAGTAAAGTATTTAAAAAAAACACAACACCCAGAAAAAAGTCCTTTAATTGAAATAAACACACAATTCTTTATTGTTCTAAATTAAACTATACTTACCATCACGCCCATTCCAGCTGAAGCCAACGATCTCCTGCAATAAAAGAAAAATAATAAAGCAACCTCATCCTTACCTTTCCATGGTTCCCAGACAGCTTCAGCTCTGCTACATCGAGATGACAGGCTGGACCGCAGCAGAACGCTGCCATCCAGCCTGTCATCCCGCAGACACTGAGAAGCACAGGCATGCTTGCGCTCCTCAGTGTCTCGCTGTGACGGCATAAAGATGAGCCGACAATGAACTCGGCTCACCTCATGCACGTCACTGACATGAGGTGAGCTCATTCATGTCCATTGAACTCAGCTGACCTCATGTACGTCACTGACAGCGTGGGAGAATTCTCCTGCACTCAGCGCTTCAGCGTGAGAATTTTCCCACGCTGTCAGTGACGTGCATGAGGTGAGCCGAGTTCATTGGACATGAATGAGCTCACCTCATGCACGTCACTGACAGCGTGGGAAAATTCTCACGCTGAAGCGCTGAGTGCAGGAGAATTCTCCCACGCTGTCAGTGACGTACATGAGGTCAGCTGAGTTCAATGGACATGAATGAGCTCACCTCATGCACGTCACTGACAGCGTGGGAAAATTCTTGCTGAGTGCAAGACATTGGCTTCAGCTGGAATGGGCGTGATGGTAAGTATGGTTTAATTTAGAACAATAAAGAATTGTGTCTTTATTTCAATTAAAGGACTTTATTCTGGGTGTTTGTGTTTTCTTTTAACTTTGACTATGGGGTTAGTAATGGGGGTGTCTTATAGACGCCTCTCCATTACTAACCTGGGCTTGATGTCAGCTGGCATTATAAGCTGACATCAACCCCAGCCCTATTACCCCACTGCCACCGCTACAGGGCAGTGGGAAGAGCGAGGCTAAGTGCCAGAATTGGCGCATCCTAGGGATGCGCCATTTCTGGGGCGGCTGACGGCTGGTGTTTCTAGCCTGGGAGGGGGGCCAATATTCATGGCACCCTTCCTGGGCTATTAATATCAGCCCCCAGCTGTCTGCCTAGCCTTTGCTAGCTATTAAAATAGGGGGGACCCCACGTCATTTTTTTGGGGGGGTCCCCCATTTTAATAGCTAGTAAAGGCTAGGTATTCCACTGGGGGCTGATATTAGTAGCCTGGGAAGCTCCGTGGGTATTACCCCCTTCCCAGGCTTCAAACATCTGCCCCAGTCGTCTGCTTAACCTCCGCTAGAGCCTAAAATTACGGGGAACCCCACGCCAATTTTTTTTTAAATAAATCCTTTATTTTAACACTAAATGACAAGTACAGTAATCAACACTGTCACTGTACTTCTTATATATGTGACTGACATGTTTCTATCTATCTAATCTATGTATGATGCTCTATTCCTTCTATTCTAAATTGTCGGGTACACATGCTGAAATGCCGGCCGGCTTTTTTAAAGAGACAGTGCATGAAAACACTAATATTTTTTTTAATAAATCCTTTACACTAAATGACAAGTACAGTAAGCAACACTGTCACTGTACTTCATACATATGTGACTGACATGTTTCTATCTATCTAATCTATGTGTGAAGCTCTATTCCTTCTATTCTAAATTGTCGGGTACCGCTGCTGAAATGCCGGCCGGCTTTTTTAAAGAGACAGTGCATGAAAACACTATTATTTTTTTTAATAAATCCTTTACACTAAATGACAAGTGCAGTAAGCAACACTGTCACTGTACTTCATATATATGTGACTGACATGTTTCTATCTATCTAATCTATGTGTGATGCTCTATTCTTTCTGTTATAAATTGTCGGGTACCGCTGCTGAATTGCCGGCCGGCTTTTTTAAAGAGACGGTGCATGAAAACACTATTATTTTTTTTGATACATCCTTTACACTAAATGACAAGTACAGTAAGCAACACTGTCACTGTACTTCATATATATGTGGCTGACATGTTTCTATCTATCTAATCTATGTGTGAAGCTCTATTCTTTCGGTTCTAAATTGTCGTGTACCGGTGTATGCCGCTGCTGAATTGCCGGCTTTTCATGTTTCACTGTGAGCACTGTTCCCATCGATTTGGGCAATCACTGTAATGCCACAACCACCATGGCTGTGGCATTACAGTGAGTGGCAGACAATCCCTGCATGATTGGTGCTCTAAATAGCGCCAGACATGCAGGACACGCTTTTGGTGCACGAACAGTTATCGAACATAACCTCGAACAGCCGAATTTTTTGCAAATCGTTCGGGTTCGTCGAACAACTCGAACACCGCCCAAAACAGCTCGAATTTGAGATTGGCGAACAGTTCTAGTCGAACACCGCTCATCTCTATACCTGACGTGTCTGCCTATACCCACCAGTCTGTGTGCCAGCCTAACCTGTCTGTTCCTGTATTCCCCTGTGTGGGTCAACAGCCGTGTCCGGGGTCTGTCCTGGAGTAGCACCTGGTCCCTCTGCTCGGTTCCTCCTTGGTGCACTGGCGTCGTATGCCGTCGTGCAACCCTGGTCGGATCGGGTGAATACCTAGGTACGCCCCTCCAGGCATTCACTCTCCGGCACGGTCCAGTGGAATCACACGCACACGCCGCTCAGCCCGGGCGTGTGCATTCCATCATGCTCAGGCCATGGTTCCCGTTGAGCCCCACGGCCTTCGCTCTCTGAGACGTTTTCCAGCGAATACGTGCATTAAAAATAAATTTAAAAAAATATATATATTTTTTTTTCTTTAGCCGAGTTCCAGGCGAATTACACACCCGTCCAGATGGATCTTTCTGCACTCGTTCCTGCGGATCTGCCACGGTACTATGGGGATCCAAGACAGAGTCGTGCATTTGTGGAGAAATGCATTCTACACTTCAAGTTCTACCCTCTTTGTTCTCCCACCGATCGGGCTAAGATGGGATTCATGATGTCTTACCTAGCGGGTGATGCCTTGAACTGGATCACCCCCCTATGGGACGCACAGGATCCTATCGCCCTGGACATAATGGCCTTCCTGGTGGCCTTTCTAATGGTCTTCGATGATCCTAACCCGGAGGCTCCTGCTGAAGCTTCACTTCCCAATATCCCGGAGCAGCCCCAATGGGTAATGTGTGTGGGTAGCGCACTAGTCCTCCTGCCCAAAGAGACTACTGCCCATCCAGAATCCACACAGGATGACTACGCTCTTCGGAATACTTCTCCCAACCTCAAGAGGCAGTCCAGACGTGCTAGGCGTAGAGGTTAGCCATCACGCCTGGGTCTGTCCTCCCAAAGACCTCCTGATCCCAACCTTGAAGTCCCTGCTGAAGCTTCATTTCCCTGTATCCCGGAGCAACCCCTATGGGTAATATGCGTGGGTAGCGCACCTGTTCTCCTGCCCGAAGACACTTCTGCCCACCTAGAATCCTCCGGGATACCACCTGATGACAAATGGAGAGAGACTTCCCTACACCCGGTACCCGATACTTCGTCCGCTCCATCCTGTGAGCCTGACAATGGGTACCTCAAAGCCATAGTTAACCCTGAGTCTCTACACCCCTCCAACCAGGCGGAGGACCTCCAGTTGTCTCCAGAACCCTTCGTGGTGCTACCTGGTAGCAAATGGACAGAGTCTTCCCTACACTCTGTACCTGATACCTCGCCCGCTTCGTCCAGTGAGTCCGACCTAGTGTGCTCCGAATCAGAGGTTATCCCCAAGTCTCTAAACCCCTCCGACCAGGTGGAGTACCTCCAGTTGTCTCCTGAACCCTTCGGGGTGCTACCTGATAGCGAATGGACAGAGATTCTCCTATGCTCGGTACCTGATACCTCGCCCGCTTCTTCCAGTGAGTCCGACCTAGTGTACTCCAAAGCAGAGGTTATCCCCGAGTCTCTACACCCCTCCGACCAGGCGGAGGACCTCCAGTTGTCTCCTGAACCCTTCGGGGTGCTACCTGATAGCGAATGGACAGAGACTCTCCTATGCTAGGTACCTGATACCTCGCTCACTTCTTCCAGTGAGTCCGACCTAGTGTACTCCAAAGCAGAGGTTATCCCCGAGTCTCTACACCCCTCCGACCAGGCGGAGGACCTCCAGTTGTCTCCTGAACCCTTCGGGGTGCCACCTGATAGCGAATGGACAGAGACTCTCCTATACTCGGTACCTGATACCTCTCCTGCTTTTTCCAGTGAGTCTGACCTAGTGTACTCCGAAGCAGAGGTTACCCCCGAGTCTCTGCACTCTTCCAACCTGGCGGAGGACCCCCAGTTGTTTCCTGAATCCTCCGGGGTACCACCTGATAACAAAGAGACAGTGACTTTTCTACACCTTGTACCTGATACCTCGCCCATTTCATCCTGTGAGCTTGACAAGTTGTACCACGAAGCAGAGGTTACCCCCGAGTCTCTGCACCCCTCCAACCCGGCTGAGGGCTTCCAGTTGTCTCCTGAACCCTCTGGGGTGCTACCTGATAATAAGTGAGAGAGACTTCCTTGTGTGCTGTTCCTGGTGCTCCACCCGTTTCGTCTGTTGCTGAGGATGGCTGGATAGGAGGTAGCATCCTAGCTAACCAGAGGAGACCAGTTTTTCCGGTGGACAGTGGAAGTGATCTCCTTGAAGTGAAGGATTGGCCCTCGAATTCCCTGCGGAACATTCTGGATGGCCTGAAGAAGAGGGAGCGTAAGGGAGGGGGGGGTACTGTAACATACCTGGTGACGTCCTTGCAAAGTGGTCCATCTCCCACTGTGCAAGAGCGCGCACTTGATCTCCAATCCAGAATGTCTCTCTGGCTTCCCTCCATGCTGTCTGTTTGCTTCTGTTTCTGCTGCTTAAGGGCGGCGCCCGATCACTTCTTGCTTTTTGCACCTGCTGCAGGCACACCCCTTGTGCGTCCTCAGCCTATTGCTGTCTGTCACCTGGTATTTAAACCAGCTGCTCCAATGAATCCCTGCCTGAGCACTGTGTTTCATTCAGTGTGCTCTTTCACTCTGAATGTGCCAGGTCCCCTTCTGTGTTAGTTTGCCTGCCCTTCCTGGAGGCTGTATTTCCAGGCCTGTCTGAACACGCTCCTTGCCTGTTCCTCCCGCCTTCTAGGGGCTGCATGCCTAGACCCGCTCCTGTATCTTGCTACTGTGTCTGTTCTTGTCTGTATACTCTTCTAGCCTGTTTCCTGTGTTTCTCTTTGTCCATACCTTTCCTTTTTCTGCAGAGTCTGTACTCGTACCTATCTCCTGCTCTTTGTCACTGTACTTCCGTTTGTGAGTTAGTGGTCCTCTCGCTACTTCACTGTAAGTACCCTGTGGGTATCTGGTTCTGCCTTTCCCTTCCTGCCTGTTCCATGTGTACAGAGCCCTGTCCCCCCTGCTCTGCCTTGCTCACCGCTCCGGCGGTTCAAGCCTGCTCTGCCTTGCTCACCGCTCTGGCGTTTCTAGCCTGCTCTGCCTTGCTCACCGCTCCGGCGGTTCTGGCCTGCTCTGACCCTTTGCTCACTGATCCGGCAGTCTCGCTCCACTCTTACCCTTTGCTCACTGCTCCGGCAGTCTCGCTCTGCTCTGACCCTTTGCTCACTGCTCCGGCAGTCTCGCTCTGCTCTGACCCTTTGCTCACTGCTCCGGCAGTCTTGCTCCACTCTGACCCTTTGCTCACTGCTCCGGCAGTCTCGCTCCGCTCTGACCCTTTGCTCACTGCTCCGGCAGTCTCGCTCCGCTCTGACCCTTTGCTCACTGCTCCGGCAGTCTCGCTCCGCTCTGACCCTTTGCTCACTGCTCCGGCAGTCTCGCTCCACTCTGACTACTCTTGCTCACCGCTCCAGGCGGCCTCGTCCTGCTCTACTCTTGCTTACCACTCCAGGCGGCCTCGTCCTGCTCTACTCTTGCTCACCGCTCCAGGCGGCCTCGTCCTGCTCTACTCTTGCTCACCGCTCTAGGCGTTCTCGTCTTGCCCTGCTCTCACTCACCACTCTTGGCAGCCTTACTCTGCTGTGTTTGTCCGCCACATCTGTGGTTCTGTTCCTGAGTCCCAGTGTGTACTGGGTCCTATCCCGCCTGTGTTCCTACCTGCTAGTGCCTCCCTGTCTGCACTCTAGCCGTGCTTGCCTATACCTCCCTGCCAGCATACCCGCCTGCCTGCATACCCGCCTTCCTGCATACCAGTCGTGCTTGTCAGCATCCACCCGTCTGCATACCTGATGTGTCTGCCTATACCCACCAGTCTGTGTGCCAGCTGAACCTGTCTGTTCCTGTATTCCCCTGTGTGGGTCAACAGCCGTGTCCGGGGTCTGTCCTGGAGTAGCACCGGGTCCCTCTGCTCGGTTCCTCCTTGGTGCACTGGCATCGTATGCCGTCGTGCGACCATGGTCGGATCGGGTGAATACCTAGTTACACCCCTCCAGGCATTCACTCTCCGGCACTGTCCAGTGGAATCACACGCACACGCTGCTCAGCCCGGGCGTGTGCATTACAGTTATATTAGACATATAGTTATTAAATACAAATCCCTACATACTTTTGTATACCAAGACAATTGATTAGATAACTATAGCTTTCTGATCATTTATTTTGTTCATGAAGACATCATTTCTGTTACAGGCAAATGCCAAGCTTTGTGTTTTGTGGAACTATCCTGCATAACCAGCAAGGAATTCACCCACAAGTGATAACTGAAAAGAAAGTTCTTCAAACGGCTTAGTTTTCTATTTCTGTTCTATTTACTGAAAATTGAGATAATGATAGTTGAAGGGAAAGATGGCAAGTAGTACTAGAATGAACAAATCCAGCTTTGCAATGGGGCAAACAAGCCTAGCATTTATTAATAAAACATCCCATTATTTTCAGAGGGGAAAATATCACTGCCAACATTTTAGCAATGCAGCTGAACTAAAGTAAAACTTTCATACATCTACATCAATTGTGAATGGGTTACTTGCCCTAGAGCCATTTTGTGTCGTTTCTTGAATGCTTGGATGTTTAGTGGCAATGCTCCACTTTGAGAAGCCCTGTTGGTAACATAGCTAAGCCAAGATTACTGTGCCATTTGCTTATAAAAACAGGTCCAGTGATTGAAGTCTTGCCAAGTACTGTGAGGGATGAATCACTTCAATGCTGCATCATCCATTAAATATGAGATATGAAAATAAGTGAATGTTTAGTTTTATCTGAAAGTCGTTTTCAAAAGTTAAAATTCCACACAGGATTTAGGGAACTTGTCAAACTTTACTAACTTGTGGTCTAAAGATATGATTAAAGTTGTGTGTGTTTATAAGACAGTTAATTTTGTTTTGCTTTTATATTTTCTTAACTGTCATCCCAGAAAACACTATTTACCTCCATTTATAGAGTTAATATACAGATAAACAGTGTTACAATGTTTACTAGGCATCTTATTAAAAGTGTAGCTACTTGGAGAAAATGAAATTATTTCCTCCCGGCAGCCGGCGACTTTCAACCATGGGGGTGTGGATGGGGTGACTGCCATCATGGCTCACAGGACGGCTCATTATAATGTAAGCGGTGGTTATAAATACACCCCAGAACTTTGATTCTGTGCAGAGGGAGTTATGAGCCATGACTGAAGCTGCTCCATGCACATTCTGAAAGTTACCAGGAGGAAATAAGTTAATTTTATCTAGATAGACACTCTTTCAGTAAGGCGGCCAGTATTGTAACGCTATTTTCCTTCAAATTAATCCTATATCTGAAGGTCAATTGCATTTTTTTAGGTGAAAGTGTCCCTTCAAGTATTATAAGAAGGACTTAACAGCAATTAGTTGATGAGCACTCATTGTTCCACTGTGTCTCTAACTACTGTAATCATCAGTAATATAATTTCCTGCTACCTATGTAGCATTAGTATATTATATAGCTGTATTCTAATCATTACAAATGTAGCAGCACAACCAGAACAGTCACAGATAAGGATATGTCTATTTCTTTTCAAAAGTTTGCAAAATAGCAATTCTATAAATAACACTTCTTGAACTTCAAGCACCATCCAAACCAAACAGCAAGCATCCATTTCAATGAAGACGTGTAAATATTATCCCCTGAGTTCCAAGCATTATCGTTTCACACCAAGGACTTTTTGGTGCCGTAATAGTAAGGCTATCTCTCCACTGTTTTAAGACTTGCAAATATGTGAAGCAGCCTTTCCTCTGCAGCAACAAAAGCACAGTGGTTCAGAGTAGAGATGAGCAAAATTCAATTCTACTCAAATATTACAAAAATTTGCAGCAAAATGCAGATTTGTTTTGTAATTGGCATCCATGCAGATATCATGAAGGGCTATCAAAAAGTAAAATAATGAAAAAAAACACATACTCATTCACTTCTTCTGCCCTCTACTCCTAAATGTCACCCATCTGGTCTTTGTTGCATCTTCTTACCACTGCTGCAAGTTCTCAATACCATGACTCTTCATGCTAGGCCAGGATTTCTGGATAGGTTGAGGCTCAGGATAGTTCTACACATCTGCGTGCAAGTCATAGCTAATGATGTGACATCCTTGCGTGTGCAAAACCATCCAGAGCCTCATCAGAGCCATAAGTCACTGCATTGCATGAAAATTCTCAGAAAATCAATGCTTATGGACGTGATTAGAAGATATTCCGATGACCAGTAGAGGCAAGGTGAGGAGCGAAGGATTCAGAGAGGTGATCAGTAAGTTGAGTATAATTATTTTTTTTATTTTTTACATATTTCTATTATTATGTTCTGGGGTCTAGAGAAACCCCTGATGATAGAATAGGACATTTAATTTGCAGGGAATACCTTCTCTATGAATCACATTTGCCAGTAAATTCTGCTTGAACAATCTAATTCTAATTTTGCTTTATACACTCATCTATAGTACTGAGATTAGCCAAGAACAAGAGCTAGCAATACACACAATACATATCCTCATTTTCTATATTTCGAATTTATTTGCTGCAAATTTTTGTGGAAAATTCCACAAAGATTTTGAATATCAAATGATCTACTTATCACTAGGAATAACTTCTTAACTAAAGCAGAATATGGATAGCATGATTAAGTAGATTGAATACATCTTCAATATTACAGCTACAAAGATGTTTGCTTTTGCATACCATGCTAAAATTATCTTTGAGTAATTTGACTGGTTCCCTTGTATACCTTTATACAGCACTCATTTCTTGTAGAACATGTTTTGATGATCTTTACATAACAAAACGCAATACAATATAGTTTGTTCTGCTTGCAAATGTAATACTGTACAGATATTTTCTATGGTATTATAGTTCGAATAAATAAAACAAGAATTGTTTATTAATTTATTAAACCCATCTGAATACTATAGAAACATAAAAAAAAATTACATATGTCATCAAATTAATAGAGTACACTCCACTTGGCATTTCTTAATAAGGAGCTTGAAATCTCTAAAATTAATAACATTTTATTTAATTTGTTTGACTAAAAGATTGACCGATAGCAGACAGAAAATTAGTTAACTGATAATAGAAATGAAATGAGAATTGAAATTAACTGATAGAAAACTTCCATTGAAAACCAAAGTCCTAAATTAACTTAAATGAAATAGTAGTGCGAAGCAGATGATAAACCTTCAAATTCAATTTTTAATTTGCTTTACATAGATTTTTAACAGTTTATGGTTTAATTTACCTGATGGGATTTAACATTTTTAATTAATTATTAGGACATTGGCATCTTAAGTATACAACTGCAAAAGTCGAATCATACAAAAATAAGTTATTACCCTACTTTGACTTACAGTGTATTTGTTCATCACATAGTGTACTGCATATTAATAAAGATGCCATTTCTGAAACTAACACTGTAGTATGCATGCATTTTCACAAAAAATATCCTAGTATGATCACAGACAACTATTGCTCTGAAAGAGAAAGCCGAATCACAAGAAATGGAAATTAAACCCTTTTTTTGTTTCTGAGTTAGAGAAAAGACACACTGTAAAGCATTATAAAAAGTGGGCTGGGAAGAAGTTAAAGCATATTAAATGATTATACCCATCTGTCCTGCTGCCATGTCCTTCTGCTGTTAACTGGGCCTCACAAGTTCGTCTGGTGTACTACACACGTCATCAAGTCATTGATGTGTTTTGCCCCATATGACCACCTGAGGCCTAATCAGTGCCAAAAATCCAAATACCCCAGGGAGCAAATAGGGTACTGAGCAGTCAAAGGCAAGTATAATACTGGTATACAGTGATTTTGATGCCAACGATATCTGAACGGTTTTATATTAAGTTCATGGTGCTGATTAAGAATATGACTTCGGTTTAATGGTGCTGATTAAGAATATGACTTTGGTTTTGCTAGATTGACTCTAGTTTGTGAGATATTTAATAGCTAATTAATAACAGCATTGTAAGCCTACAAATTGAAATACAAAACAATTATATGGGATATTTCATTAACTAACACACTATTAAACAGTAGAGATGGGCAAACCCCTGGATGTTCGGGCTGGGCAGGTTTGGCCGAACAGCTATTAAAAGTTTGTGTTTGAGTTCATATGAATGGGAGACCCGAACATCCCTGGTTTCCCACTCTGTCATCTGTGTGAATCTGTGTGACAATGTGGGAAACAGGGGATCTGATTGGTAGTAACATAGGTCAGAGCGCTGCAGGATCACGCTGTCAGATGTCAGCGTGATCCCGCAGCAGTGACTGTGACCCGCCATAAAAAGCTTACCGCGGGTCACAGCCTCTGGCTGAATCAGACTACTACTCCCATCTGCAGACGCCTGCTGTCACTGTTGACAGGGAGAGCAGGTGCCGCTGGATGGGAGAAGTAGTCTCTCATCAGCTGGTGCCTGTGCTCAAGGTAAAAAAAAAAAGTTAAAATTAATATATAAATATTGAAATAAAAATAAAAAACACATTATACTCACACCTAATCCCTGATGTCATTGTCCCCTGTGAAAAGTAAATAATAAAAAAACACCATATACTCACCTTTAGCCCTAATCCCCGATGCCCATGTCACCTGTAAAAAAATCCAAACTAATAAATCACCATATCTCTCATTTATCCGGAGTAATCCCAGTAATCCAGATTGTCCCAAGGCAATCGGATCATTTATAGAACAGTCACATCCGAAGTTGTGACTGCTCTTTCTGGCAGTCGGCAGTACAGTGTATAGCGATATATAGTGTATAGCACTGAGCTGCTGTGAGAGAGGTCCGGCAAGTTCATTAGCTGATGAACTCCTGTGACCTTACTTACGACACCACCACTGCATGAGAAAATTCTCACTCAGCAGTGGAGCAGTAAGTGAGATCACCTGTGCTCATCAGCTGATGAACTCGTGTGACCTCTCTCACTGCAGCTCAGCGCTATACACTGAAACAGGAGTGATTTCACTCCTGTGTCAGTGTCAGCCTGCTGTCATGTAGAGAAGTCACATCAGTGACTGCTGATGTGACTGCTCTACAAATGATCCTATCGTTGTCGAATACTCTGGATTATTTCATCATGTCAAACAGGTGAGGGCTATGGTTGTTTTTTTTCACAGGGGATAATGGCTTCAAATTGATTAGGAGTTAGGTGAGTATATGGTTGCTTTTTATTTTCTGTTTTTTTTACAGGGGACAATGGTTTTAGGGGATTAGGCGTTAGGTGAGTATACTGTGTTTTTTTTTTACAAATAAATTATTAAAACAGTGTGGAATTTAGTTTTTCGGGCCGTGTGTTTATTTTCAAACTTTGGGGTTAGTAATAGGGTCGTCTTATAGACTCTTTCCCATTACTAACCTGGGTATCATGTCAGCTGCCAATACAAAGCTGACATGAACCTCAACCCTATTACTACATTTTCCACCCCATCAAGGCAAGTGGGAAGAGAGAGGCTAAGCACCAGATTTGGAGCATCTCATTGATGTGCAATTTCTGGGGCAGCTGAGAGCTGATGTTAGTAGCCTTGGAGGGGACCAGTATTCATGGCCCCTTCCCTGGCTAGTAATATCAGCCCCCAGTTTCTCTCTTGTTATGAAAATTACTTGGGAACCCACACATTTTTTTTTCTATTTTTTTTCATTTATTAACAAGTACAGTATAAAACACACCCGAGGTAAAAAATAGTTCACAGTTCCAGGTGTTCCAGCAGCTGGAAACTCCAGTGAACTTTAAATGTCCCTCAAAGTTTTCCATGAATTACCTGAAAGGCTACCTGAGTTCAAGCCACTGGGTCTCACGGTAGCTTTAATGGCCGACTGTTGAATGTCAAAGTGCCTAGTGCTAGGTACTGAGCACAGCTCACATCATTGTCACCTGGTCTTCCTGAGATCAGTGTATCAAGGCAACAATGATAGAAGTTGTATTCAGCACCCACAGTGTACATTAGGTGTAAAATAAAGAATTATAAAAAATAACAGTGTGGGCTCCAGCGTAATTTTCATAACCAGCAGAGGGAAAGTTTGATTAGCCTTTACTGGCTAGATTACAGGGGAACCTCAGAAAAAAAATGACATTGGGTCCTCCTATAAATTCAAACGAGCAAAGGCTAAACAGACAGCTGCGAGCTGATATTAATAGTCAGGGAAGGGGTCTTAGATGCTGGCCTCCTTTGAGGCTAATAATAACAGGCCTCAGCGACCCCAGAAATTTCATATCAATAAGATGCGCCAATTTTGGTGCTTAGCCTCGCTCTTCCCACTTGCCCTGATGCGGTGGCAAGTGGGGTAATAGGGTTGGGATTCATGTCAGCCTTGTATTGGCAGCTGACATGAAGCTCAGGTTAGTAATGGAGAGGCGTCTAGAAAACACCCCCATTACTAACCCCATAGTAAAATTTGTGAAATAAAGAAAAAAGCCATAAAATATTTTATGTGAAATAAAAACACAGATTCCTTTCTTAAATCTACATGTACATCTACATAGATAGATAGATAGTTAGATAGATATGGATAGATGGATAGATATGGATAGATTGATATGAATAGATAGATATGGATAGATTGGTATGGATAGATAGATATGGATAGCTAGATGCATGGATAGATAAGAGGCTGTGAACTAAGGTTACCATTGGTGTGTATTATAACGTACTTATTAATAAATAAAAAAGATAAATAAAAAAATAGCATGGGGTCCCGCGTAATTTTCCTAACCAGCAGAGGGAAAGCTGACCACTGGGGGCTGATATTAGTACCCAGGGAAAGGGGCCATTAGCCAAAGATGTTCCCTGGCTATTAATAACAGCCCATAGAAGTTTGTTAGCATTTACTGGCTAGTTTACAGGGGGACCCCAGAAAAAAATCGACGTAGTGCCCCTCTATGAAATCTAACCAACAAAGGCTAACCAGACAGCTGTGGGTTGATATTAAAAGCCAGGGAAGGGGCCATGGATCCTGGCCCCTTCTGGGGCTAATAACATCAGCTTTCAGCCACCCCAGAAATGGCACATAAATAAGATGTTCCAAATCTGGTGCTTAGCCTCTCTCTTCCCACTTGCCCTGCTGCGGTGGCAAATGGCGTAATACTGTAGGTTTGGGGTTCATGCCAGCTTTGCATTGGCAGCTGACATGAAGCCCAGGTTAGTAATGGAGAGTCATGTATAAGACGCCCCCATTACTAAATCCATAGTAAAAGTTTGCAAATAAACACACGACCTGAAAAAAGTCATGTTCGTTTGTTCAAAATCTTAAATCTCTGAAAGTTCTTCATCGATTGTTTTGAAATTTTTGGATTTTGAACAAACGCGCTTTCTCTTTTCTTTCCTTTGCATTTAACAGCACCGGGTACAGCTAGTTTGAAATAAAAGTCCACACAGTTTAAGTCATCTATTTGACAATAAAAAACACAGTATTCTCACCTAATGCCTAATCCCCTGAAGCCATTGCCCCCTGTAAAAAAAACAGAAAATAAAAAAGCAACTTTATACTCATCTAACACCTAATCCATTTAAAGCAATTGTCCCCTGTAAAAAAAAAAATATATAAAAAACAACCATATCCCTCACCTGCCCAACGTGATGAAATAATCCAGAGTCTCCCATGGCGATTGGATCATTTGTTTTGATTTTTTTTTACAGGGGATAAGGGCATCGGGGATTAGGTGTAGGTGAGTATAATGTGTTTTTTATTTTTTATTTTTATTTCAATATTCATTTATTGATTTTAACTTTTTTTTTTTACTTTGAGCACAGGCACTGGCTGATGAGAAACTACTTATCTCATCCAGTGGTGCCTGCTCTCGCTGTTAAAAGTGACACTAGAAATAGGCTGATGAGGGTAGTAGTCTCATTAGCCAGCACCTGTTACCCCAGGTAAGATTTTTACCGCGGGCCACAGTAACAGGTGCGGAGTCACACAGACATCTGACAGCGTGCTCCCACAGCGCTCTGACCTGCGGTAACTATGTTACCACTGACAAGATCCTTTGTTTCCAACGCTGTCACGCAGATGCAGAGTGGGTACACCCAAACCCGAACAGTAACACAGACTTCCTGAGGAAGTCCATGTTCGGGTTCTGTTGGACCCCGAATTTTACTGTTCGGGTTCATCCATCTATATTAAAGAGTCAAAAGACAGACCAAAAACTTTTGCATTTATTATTACATGCAAGTCGCATTGGGGGAATACATTATTTTCATAGATTAATTATCTCAAAAACTAGATCAAATTCAGCAAAAGTAATGTTTTTTTTTATTCCAGCACCCACAAAATACCCTAAATCCATTCAAAAAACCTTGGCACCTGAAAAATAATTATTTTTTTGATTTTTTTGTAGCTTGTAATTGTTTTTTTAATTTTTAACCCCTTTCCAACCATATAAAGATGTAAAAAAAATGGCAGATAACTGTTTACTAATTTGCTGCATTTATGCAGATTAGATATAAAAAAAATCAGATTCTGGTCTTTTTTTAGGAAAATCATAATGAATTTTATCTCCTCATTTGCTTCAGTTCTGACATTTTAAACTATATTGATTTGTGGAATTACTCCTTTAAAAATTGTGCCACAATTTGAAGCAACTTAGTTGACCAAAGTAAGATAATTAATGGATGGTGTAAATCTAGACTATGATCAAGAGCTACCTTTACTAATTTTGAGAATAGTAAAAAATAAACAATTTAAAAAATCTACAGTAATTTAAGGAAACACTCAAGAGAAGGAGATATATTTGAGTAGTGGAAAATGGAAGGAAAGAAAATTGGGACAGAAATCACAGTAGATTAAAGAGGCCACCCCTCAACAGAAACATTAATAATATTGCAAATGTATTAAAAAAATTGGAAAACTTTGCCCTCCAAGATTAGGGCTGGTGGGGGATGGAATCATGATTTGGGAGATATGCATTATTTTATGTTTGTTTTTATCTACACAACTGTAATGGATTATCTGATGTAACATTGAAAACAATGTTGCAGTTTAAGACTGTTTGGTCAAACTTTGCACTGTCTAAAGGTTAAAACTAACTAAACCATGGATACAAGTCTGTATATTTTTTCATCCTTTTATATTACCAGAATATCTGTGGGTGTTGAAAAACTCCTGTGAAGTGCACAGCTCGGGAGATAGAAGCACAAAGCTCTGACTTGAGCACACACATAGCAAAGTGCAGATTCAATAGAAAACAGGCTTTTTAGTCAGTGTACGTTTGACACGTAATAAATCCCAATGACGGGAATTTCACTTTTTTCTCACACACATAACTATCTATAAAGGATTACATTCTAAAAGCACGAAATTTAACCCCAAGGGTCATAGATGCACATATCCATGACATGATAATACATGAAGCCACCAGCTAGCATAGGACTAAATATACTCGTGTATATATATATATATATATGTATATATATATGCATATATATATACATTATGTATAAGAGCCAAATATGTGAAGATTTCTCTCTCACTTGTCAGAAAACGGTATATTTAGTTATCAGATGAAAGATCGGAGGCATAAAAACAAGCAGAATAATCAACAACAGACATTAATGTAAAAAATGCAGTGGTGTACCGTACATGGGTCCATTCCTCTCTCCCAGTCAAAGTAAAGTCTAAAACACCTGGACATTGATAACAAAAACTTCAAGACTCAAAATCATCAAAAATATCTGCTTTATTCATTTTGGATGCACATCTGAAAGAATTGTTCAAGGCAGCTAAGATGTCTTTCAGCAGTTGTTTGTGGAAATGTCTCTGAAAGGAAACTTGTCAGGGAAACCCATGGGAACACTATTTGTTGGGAAAACACACCGTAAATTTGCTGCCTTTAATATAGGTAGGATAGAAGAGTAGAACTCTCATCAGGATCAAAAGGAAAAGAGTGGATAAATAAAATGGTTTTATTTATAATATTAAAATGAGGGTTAAAAATGTAAAATCTTGTGATATACAATATTTTCCCTGAATTTCCTCATGTTGAAAATGCTTTTTTTTAACATGGAATGCAATTGCTAATTAAATGTTAAGTTAATAGGCAGATTCTATCTTAACAGGAGTTATTCACAGTTATACTGTTCTAAAATAAGATAAGTAATGTTCTATTACCATCTCCTGCAATTGGAATATTTAAAAAATAATTTGGAATTGACGTTTATTGTCAAGTCGTTTTCTTGCCTCAGATGTGATCATGTAGGTATGATCAAACTGATGTGTTGCAAATCGAATTCAAGTAGAATTTCGTGAAATTCGCAGCTACTGGTGAATGCAAAAGATTTGCAATTCGAATTGCATGAATCGCAAAAAATGAAATGATCTGAGCCATTTCACACATTTGTGAGGAGAGTACCATACGGTCTAGCAGCAGCTTATCAATGAGGACTATCACAGGCAACAAAAAAGATGTTTCGGCAAGGGAAGCAGCGTGTATTTTAGAGATAAATTGGCTGTTGGTTACCACCGATTACCATCCATTTTCTTCTAGCAAGATAGATTGAAGCGATTGACATTTCTAAGGCTGTATTTGCATTACAAAACTAGGAAAAGGTTCAATTAATTCTAAGGGGACCTCAGGGCATTTTTTGGGCAATTATAGGCTTATCAGTACTTTAACATTTGTGGAAAATTACATTTTTGAGAAAAATTTATTAAAGCTTGCAAATTTGAAGTTCAAAATATTTGATCTTTAGAATGCTGGCAAACAGTGTGTAATCTACTATCACTAACATATTAATTTTAACATGCATCTTTTTTCCACTATTAAATACTGACACATAGCATACAGGAATTGATTACTGTTAGACTGACAGCAAAATATGCTTAAAAAGGACATGACTGTTTATTGTACATATGCACTGTAAGAAGATTTACTAAGCTAAATACATCAAATTACTGGCTCAATTTGCATCATAAAATGGTAGGAAAAGTTGAGTAAAAAATGTATTATGTATCTTAGGCAGATTTTCTGTCTAGCTTGACAAGGAGTTTGAATAAATGGGGAAATATTGGGTGGAAAGAGGAATGGTCTAACCATTTTTGCACAAATTACTATTTAAAGTAAATCATCTAAAAAGTGGTGTGCAGTTAGGCAAAAGAGTCTAGAGATTATCCACATTTTAATGCAGAATTGGCTACAGTGATACATTTGGTATTGTAAGGTAGCGCTATTCATAACGCTGGGGTACTCGCTTCACCGGGTATATTAAAGCACACATGCAACGTTTTCCGGTAATATGTAGTCCAGCGGTTAATTACACATCATAAACTGCACATATCATAGTCCATCTCAGTGGCTCGCAGGAATGTTACACATATATCCTAGAGCCTTACCAGTGGCAGTTATGCCCGCTTGGCTTCAAATACAGACTTCAGCAAGGTACAGCAACAATATTCACTTATAGCGCAGATTTACCTTTGCCGGGTCTCAGCTGCTTCTGTCAGCTCGGTTCTGCCACAGCTGTGGCTTGTGCCTTCCAAGGCTACTGGTATCTCAAACACAGGGATCCAGCCTCTGCCTTTCTGGCTAGGGAAGTCCCACACAGGGACCAGGCCTCCTGCCTTCCAAGGCTTCACCGGGCCTCACCAGGCCTGTCTCTCTCTCCATTTCAAAAACCACTAGGATTTATATATCCTTTTGTGCATACAGGACCTGTGATGATGTCACAGTCATATGATCAGTCACCTGAGGGGGAGGTAAATGGTCAGCCAGAACACACCTCGTGGACATTTTAGCAATGCAGCAAGCCACTGCATTACAGTATTTTATTTTTATTGTAATAGTTTTAAGCTGTGTGCCCACTATGCGTTTTTTAAGCATTTCCGCAGTGGCAATTCCGCTGCAGAAATGTTTAAAAAACGCTTGGTAGAAGGTCTGCCATGTTCCCCAATAATAATCCGCATGTACTATGCACATGCTGCGGAAATTTCCGGTGCGGATTATCATTGCGGAAAAATCCGCCGCGCTACCAATTATTTTGCGGAATAGCGGCGTTTTTGCCGCCATTGACTTGCATTGGACCGCAAGCCAAGACGGATCGGATAAGGACACCGGGGGCCATCAGAAGGTAAGTATAATATTTATTTTTTATTTTTTTACCTTTCTTTTACGGTTACACTATATAAATCCATGCCGGTTGCATGGATTTATATAGTGAGACCAAGTTGTCAAGCACTTTCCAAGTGATGCTAAAATCGCTTGGAAAGCGCTTGACAACCCGCATGCGAAAATGCATGCAAAAATGCTTCACTTCCGCTTGTCCCTGGCAGGAAAAAAGCATGTAAAATCCAGAAAGCAGAAATACTCAGGAAAAATCTGGAGCATTTCTGCATCGTGGGCAGATGGCCTTACATTTTATTTGCAATTAATAACAGTAGCTAATTAAAGTCAAGACGCTAAAAAAATCTTTACAGTAAAAAAAAAATGGCACATTTTTAACTGTTTAGCCTATGTATACACTGTCTACAATTTATGCAATTTTAAAACATTTTCTGTAATGTATAGTATCAAAACATTGTGAAACGTATTGAGTTTTCACCATTCATAGAATCATAGAATGGTAGAGTTGGAGGGGACTTCCTGGGTCATCTGGTCCAACCCCCTGCTCAAAGCAGGATTCACTAAATTATCTCAGACAGATATCTGTCCAGCCTCTGTTTGAAGACGTCCATTGAAGGGGAACTCACCACCTCTCGTGGCAGCCTGTTCCACTCATTGATCACCCTAACTGTCAAAAAGTTTTTTCTAATATCTAATCTGTGTCTCCTCCCATTCAGTTTCATCCCATTGCTTCTAGTCTTTCCTTGTGCAAATGAGAATAAAGATGATCCTTCTACAATGTGTCAGCCCTTGAGCCCTATTAAGTCTCCTCTCAGTCTTCTTTTTTGCAAGCTAAACATTCCCAAATCCTGTAACCGTTCCTCATAGGACATGGTTTGCAGATCGGTCACCATTCTGGTAGCTCTTCTCTGAACTTGCTCCAGTTTGTCGATGTCTTTTTTAAAATGTGGTGCCCAAAACTGGACACAGTATTCCAGACGAGGTCTGACCAAAGAGGAGTAAAGTCCAATAATGACTTCACGTGATCAAGACTGTATGCTTCTGTTAATACATCCCAGAAATGTATTTGCCTTTTTTGCTGCTGCATCACACTGTTGACTCATGTTCAGTCTATGATCTATTAGTATACCTAAGTCTTTTTCACATGTACTGTTGCTTAGCTCTATTCCTCCCATTTTGTATATGCTTTTTTCATTTTTATTGCCCAGATGTAGTACTTTGCATTTTTCCCTGTTAAAAACCATTCTGTTGGTTACAGCCCACTGCTCCAGTTTATTTAGGTCTTTTTGAATCCTCTCTCTCTCTTCTCTAGTATTAGCTATCCCTCCTAGCTTTGTGTCATCAGCAAATTTAATCAGTTTACCCTCAATTCCTTCATCTAAATCATTGATAAAGATGTTGAACAATACAGGTCCCAGGACAGAGCCCTGTGGTACCCCACTTGAGACATTCATCCAACTGGATGAAAGCCATTTACGACCACTCTTTGAGTCCGATCACTAAGCCTGTTATGAATCAACCTAACAGTTGCCTTGTCCATTCCATACTTGGTAATTTTTTCAATAAGGATGGTGTGAGATACTTTGTCAAATGCTTTGCTGAAGTCAAGATATACTATATCTACAGCATTTCCCTGATCCACCTAGTCAGTGATTCTGTCATAGAAGGAAATCAAGTTAGTCTGACATGACTTGTTAGTTACAAACCCATGCTGACTCTGGTTAATCGCTTCATTCTTATCCAGGTACTTACATACATGTTGTTTAATAATTTGTTCAAAGATCTTTCCTGGTATAGAAGTCAGACTCACCGGCCTATAGTTCCCTGGGTCCACCGTCTTCCCCTTTTTGAAGATAGGAACAACATTTGCTCTTCTCCAGTCTTCTGTGACATCTCCTGTTCTCCAAGAATTTTCAAAGATTACGGAGAGGGGTTCTAAAATTTCTTCTACGATCTCCTTCAGTACTCTGGGGTGTAATTCATTGATTATACCAATTTTTAATTTATTGAAAATACAAAAAAACACTATTTGTCCTAAGCACTAAAATAATGTTTTCCCTAATAATAAAATGGGAAGTGAGTTCTCTTTAAGAAAAGTAGAAAGCAATATTGACAATTATTAGATGTAATATATTTAATACATAAGCAGATGCATAATAATGTATCACGTATTTAAAATTTGTGTTTCCTAAGAAACTAGAAAAAACTTTTTCCTTTCAAACATGCATAAAAGTTCACAAGTTGTACTTTGCTAGAGTCACTGTGGTATTGTAAAATGACCTTACTGTGTGTCCCAGCTGTTGGACAATGACTTCTCATTTTTAACTTGTCAGTTGTTACTCCCTTGTCTATCGCTAATGATACCAGGCAGTTGCTGACCCACTTTGTGTAAATTTGGTGCAGGTGTAATAAATTCCTAAGCGGATTGCCATTAATTCTCTGTGCTCTCACATGAGTGAGAAGATGAAGTATGTTGTTTTACTACAAGCATTCCTGTTGATTACAAGTCAGATTGCACAAGCATTGACTAGTCACATATTTACTCCTGTTTTCAAATAAACTGGAACTGAGCCATGCACGCAAAAGGATGATCAGAAAATTAATTTAATGAGCATGGAAGCCATTGTTAGCATTTAATTAGTTTAAGCAAACAATATTATTTAGCACAGAATTGTTTAATAAAGTATTTATTGCTAATCTAGTGGAAATTAAAACCTAGACTTACAACATGCTGTCTAAATCATAACTCATTTCAGACATCACTTGATTTAAGAAAAATAGGATTATTCTTTTATAGCAAACCTCAGCTGGCTCTAGTATTGAATCAGGCATAGAGAAATTATTTTGTACTTATGATATTACTGGTTGGAGCCTTAAAAGTGTTATGTGATTGGTAACCCTTCATTGGACACATGCACTCTTTATATTAAACATTTTCAGGTTTATAACAGTTTAAGCAATGTATAGTATTTTGTGTAAGCAGTTATAATTACCATTACTATCAGTAATGTGTACTAGATGCATTTGTGATGCAAATTGTTTTGTAAGGGTGAAAAAAACAATGACACGCGCTAGAATATAGTGAATATCAATAGGTTTATAAGCCTTACCTGTCAGTGTAAGTTATCTCTACCTGAATGGCTTTCAAAGTTTTCTGTGGTGAATAGCAATCTGTGATATGCTGGGTGGGAGTGCGGTGGATCTTTCACTTTGGATCCATGCTGTATTAAACAAAGTGTTGTCAGCGTTCCGGCCAGTCACACTTGCTTAGGGATCCTTGATGAAGGAGGATGATACCTCAGAAATGCGTAGGATAATCAGCACTTTTCTTTTTTGCTATGAAGAGAGCCCATAGCTAGTGATGTCACAGGTGCACAGGGAGGCAGTTTTCTTTTTCAAACAAGTGTCTGAGCAAGCGTGACCAGCCGGAACGCTGCCGACATTGTTTTTTTAAATATAGCACAGATCCAAAGGAAAGAACCTCCGCAGTCCAATCCAGCATTTCGCAGATTGCTACTCTGCACAGAAAACTTTGCATGACACCCAGGTAGAGACAACCTACTCTGACAGGTAAGGCTTATTAGTCTATTAATACTCACTATAGCAGTAGTTTAGCTCATGTTATCATTTTTTTCAGTGAGTACAGTTCATTATGCACGTGGGCAAGGAGTGCATCAGTACATGCAGCTATAAGCACCGACATTTAAGTGGCAGCACTGATGCACACTTGTAATTTGCTTCCAATTTCTTGTTTTATAAAGGTGAATCATTGGGGAGGCAATGATTGAGACTTTTCTGATTTATAGAGGTTGGCCCATCATTCTTGTTGAAGAAAGCATTGCTCCACAACCTCCCGACTCCCTGCTTGCTCGTAGGTGGTGTTCTCCTGCGTGTTAGACAATTTGAACGAGCAGTATTGTAGCACCAATGTCTCAAACTGTGAACTTTCTGATAATGCTATATGACACAGCTTTGTCTCTGCAGCAAAACAGTGACACTTAAAATGACCAGGATCAAGAGCTAACATTGTGCACCAACAGTCCTTACCAGCTTTAGAACAGTGCTTACAAGCACTTTTGTAAAGAGGCAGTAAGCACAATGCATGTTTGGCCAAATGCAAAGTTGCTTGCTTTTACAATCTACTAGCACTCTTACCCCCAAAAAAGAACATGGGAATAACTTTTTAAATTTTATTTGGTAACATACAAAACTTTGGATTTAAAGTTGTAAATAGTAAGGTGGAAGAGCAATAATGAAGAAAAAGTTTTGGATATGTTTGCACTCTTATGTTGTCATCTCTAATGTTAATTAGTAGTTTTGAGCTAGCACTAAAATGCTCGGGTGCTCGAAGCTCGGGCTGAGCTCACCCTGATACTCGGGTGCTCGACCCGAGCAACGAGCCCAATGTTAGTCTATGGGAGACCCGAGCATTTTTGCGGCGGCACCCCCGGCAGTCTGTAGAAAGCCTAAAAAGTGCCCAAAACGATAGTGACAGTGCTCAAAAGACATGGGGACAGCATTGGCATTGCCCCAGGAAGCATTTATGACACCCAGGTCACTGCTGTCAACAATGTGGTCAAAGGTATTAAGCCACTTTTACGGGCTCACAATAAAACGTTCAAAAACGAAATTGAAACGGTTTTCCTGTGAAATATGTTAAGGAACTTCCTTTCCAGGGTAAAGAGTTGTGTATAAGGTTAAATAAATGACCAAAAACAAAAATACTCCTCCACACCTTGGGCTATGTTCACAAGTAGCATTTTTTATGCGTTTTTGTACTTTTGTATTGCTTTCAACCGTGACAAATGCATTCACCGGGAAATGTCATTTTAACATTTTACAATCTTATCTGGCCATGTGCTGTGTGACACATGCATACAGTGCTGAAAAGACAAGGGAACTGCATGGGGAAGACCCCTGGAAGCATTTCTGACACCCAGGTCACTGCCTAAAAGTGTGCCCATCAGAAGTGATCCTTGCCGCATCAGAAGATGCAGACTTTCATCTATCCCCGTGCAAGTCCTTTTCCCAGGGCAGTGTTCAATTGTACCTCCCCCATTCCTTGCAATGCAAGCGCAAGTATGCAGCCTGCTACCAACCCACCCCCAGGCTGCAATACCATACTGCTAGCTTGCACTTGAAATGGGGCCTTTTAGTTTTGAGGAGGCCGAAGATGGCCACTACCTCATGGCTGCTTCAGCAGCGAGGTATCCATACTCAGTCCCCAGCCGCCCGGCGGCCGGGTGTCCACGCTCGGTCCCCAGCCGCCAGGGGGTGGCCGGGAGTCCATACTCAGTCCCCAGCCGCCCCCCGGCCGGGTATCCACACATGGTCCCCAGCCGCCTGGGGGCGGCAGGGTGTCCATAAACGGTCCCCAGCCGCCCCTATTTCTCATTGGAACTTCCCCCCACACTTTTCTTAGCCTGGCCTGCTTTAGGGCAGCATTAGACGAGCCCACCAGAGAACCATACTCCTCCGGTGTGCCCTGGCTTCTCCATCAGGGGAGTTGAGAGTGCCAAGGTGAGAAGCATGATGATGATGATAGAAGTTAGCATCTGCTTTGTTTTCTTGGAATGCAAGCGTAAGTGTGCAACCTGCCACCCTCCCACCCTCAGGCTGCAATACCATACTGCTAGCTTGCTTGCACTTGAAATTGGGCTTTTTAGGCATGTGGAGGCAGACGCTGGCCACCATGTCATGGCTGCGTCGGTGTCCTGGTATCCATACTCAGTCCCCAGCCGCCCGGCGGCCGGGTGTCCACGCTCGGTCCCCAGCCACCAGAGGGCGGCCGGGTGTCCATACTCGGTCCCCAAATGCCCCGCGGTCGGGTGTCCACACACGGTCCCCAGCCATCTGGGGGCGGCCGGGTGTCCATAAACGGTCACCAGCCACCCCTATTTCTCCTTGGAACTTCCCCCCATACTTTTCTTAGCCCGGCCTGCTTTAGGGCTGCATTGGACGAGCCCACCAGAGATCCAGACTCCTCCGGTGGGCCCTGGCTTCTCCATCAGGGGAGTTGAGAGAGTGCCAAGGTGAGGAGCATGATGATAATGATAGAAGTTAGCATCTGCTTTGTTTTCTTGGAATGCAAGCGCATGTATGTAGTAGCGGCTAGGCCTGAGGTGGTCAGCGTTTTGGTGCACATCCTACCTCCTCTGAGGATTGCTGGATGTTTTCCTGCTACTATCCCAGTTGTATGACTCCCGTTAAAACAAAGCTTCAGGTGATGAATGATGGATGAGGTGGTGGCAAAGGAGAAATTGCAGGAGGAACAGGGACCATTCACATCAATATCAGGCCAGTCAACCACACATGTCTTGTAGGATATGTTTCTGTACCAAAAGGAGCGGTTCGGCTACACAGTTATAGGGCATGCAGTGAGTGCAATGCCTACCAAAAATTTTGAGGCACTCCAATGCCCCTTGGAAGTGACATGGTGATCAGAGGGCCTTAACTAAACTGTTTTTTCCATTTATAGCAACTGGGTCTCCTTTGCACTTTTGGCCTTAGCAGTGAATGGAAGGCTTTCCAAATATTATGAGGAACTGCAATGCCCCTTGAAACAGACGTGGATTACAGCAAACTAAAAACCTTCTACCCATTTTTTGGGAGTGGGTCTCCCTTAGTGTTCACCTATGCATTGAAAAGGAAAAGCTGACTAAAATTAGGAGGAAATGCTATGCCCGTTGGAAGAATGGTGGGGTTCGCAGTGGAATAAAAAGACAATATCAATGCCCCTTGAAAAAGTGGTGGAGTTCGTAGTAGCTTAACAAGATGGTTTTAAAGCCCCTTGGAATAGACGTGGAGGTCGCAGTAGCTTAACAAGACGGTTTAATGCCCCTTGGAAAAGCCGTGGAGGTCGCAGTAGCTTAACAAGACGGTTTTAATGCCCCTTAGAAGAGACGTGGAGGTTGCAGTGGAATAAAAAGACAATATCAATGCCCCTTAAAAAAGTGGTGGAGGTCGCAGTAGCTTAACAAGCCAGATTTAATGCCCCTTGCAAGAGACGTGGAGGTTGCAGTGAAATAAAAAGACAATATCAATGCCCCTGGGAAAAGTGGTGGAGGTCGCAGTAGCTTAACAAGACGGTTTTAATGCCCCTTGGAAGAGATGTTGAGGTCGCAGTAGCTTAACAAGACAGTTTCAATGCCCCTTGGCAGAGACGTGGAGGTCACAGTAGCTTAACAAGACGGTTTTATTGCCCCTTGAAAGAATGGTGGAGGTCGCAGTAGCTTAACAAGATGGTTTTAATGCCCCTGGGAAAAGTGGTGGAGGTCGCAGTGGAATAAAAAAGCAATATCAAAACCCCTGGGAAAAGTGGTGGAGGTCGCAGTAGCTTAACAAGATGGTTTTCATGCCCCTTAGAAGAATGGTGGAGTTCGCAGTGGAATAAAAAGACAATATCAATGCCCCTTGAAAAAGTGGTGGAGGTCGCAGTAGCTTAACAAGACGGTTTTAATGCCCCTTGGAAGAGACATGGAGGTCGCAGTAGCTTAACAAGATGGCTTTACTGCCCCTTGAAAGAGACGTGGAGGTGGCAGTAGCTTAACAAGACGGTTTTAATGCCCCTTGGAAGAATGGTGGAGGTCGCAGTAGCTTAACAAGACGGTTTTAAAGTCCCTGGGAAAAGTGGTGGAGGTCGCAGTGGAATAAAAAGACAATATCAATGCCCCTGGGAAAAGTGGTGGAGGTCACAGTAGCTTAACAAGATGGTTTTCATTCCTCTTGGAAGAATGGTGGAGTTCGCAGTCGAATAAAAAGACAATATCAATGCCCCTTGAAAAAGTGGTGGAGGTCACAGTAGCTTAACAAGACGGTTTTAATACCCCTTGGAAGAGATGTGGAGGTCGCAGTGGAATAAAAAGACAATATCAATGCCCCTTGGAAAAGTGGTGGAGGTCGCAGTAGCTTTACAAGACAGTTTTAATGCCCCTTGGAAGTGACGTGGAGGTCGCAGTAGCTTAACAAGATGGTTTTATTGCCCCTTGGAAGAGAAGTGGAGGTCGCAGTGGAATAAAAAGACAATATCTATGCCCCTTGAAAAGTGGTTGAGGTCGCAGTAGCTTAACAAGATTATTTTAATGCCCCTTGGAAGAGACGTGGAGGTCGCAGTAGAATAAAAAGACAATATCAATGCCCCTGGGAAAAGTGGTGGAGGTCGCAGTAGCTTAACAAGACGGTTTTAATGCCCCTTGGAAGAGATGTGCAGGTCGCAGTAGCTTAACAAGACGGTTTTAATTCCCCTTGGAAGAATGGTGGAGGTCGCAGAATCTTAACAAGACTGTTTTAATGCCCCTGGGAAAAGTGTTGGAGGTCGCAGTGGAATAAAAAGACAATATCAATGCCCCTTGGAAAAGTAGTGGAGGTCACAGTAGCTTATCAATGCAGTTTTCATGCCCCTTGGAAGAATGGTGGAGTTTGCAGTGGAATAAAAAGACAATATCAATGCCCCTTGAAAAAGTGGTGGAGGTCAAAGTAGCTTAACAAGACGGTTTTAATGCCCCTTGGAAGAGACGTGGAGGTCGCAGTAGCTTAACACGATGGTTTTAATGCCCCTTGGAAGAGACATGGAGGTCGCAGTAGCTTAACAAGATGGTTTTAATGCCCCTTGGAAGAATGGTGGAGGTTGCAGTAGTTTAACAAGACGGTTTTATTGCCCCTGGGAAAAGTGGTGGAGGTCGCAGTGGAATAAAAAGACAATATCAATGGCCTTGGGAAAAGTGGTGGAGGTCGCTGTAGCTTCATATGATGGTTTTCATGCCCCTTGGAAGAATGGTGGAGTTCACAGTGGAATAAAAAGACAATATCAATGCCCCTTGAAAAAGTGGTGGAGGTCGCAGCAGCTTAACAAGACGGTTTTAATGCCCCTTGGAAGAGACGTGGAGGTCGCAGTGGAATAAAAAGACAATATCAATGCCCCTGGGAAAAGTGGTGGAGGTTGCAGTAGCTTAACAAAACAGTTTTAATTCCCCTTGAAAGAGACGTGGAGGTCGCAGTAGCTTAACAAGACGGTTTTAATGCCCCTAGGAAGAGACGTGAAGGTCGCAGTGGAATAAAAAGACAATATCAATGCCCCTCGGAAAAGTGGTGGAGGTTGCAGTAGCTTAACAAGACGGTTTTCATGCCCCTTACAAGAGCCATGCAGTACAGCATATTAAAAATATTATTCCCATTATTGGGGAGTGGGTCTCCCATAGTTTTTGCCTATGCCTTCCAAGCAAAAGCTTCCAAAAATTAGGACGGAGGAACTGACAACACGGACCACGGTCACACTGGTGGTATAGTGGTGGTGGAGGCTGAGGATAAGGAGAAGAGCAAAATACAGCCGAAATGAGGAAGCGCATACCCATGTGTGGGTGTGAAGCGGTGCATGGGAATACACCTCCCGAAATAACACAGTGGATTTGACTTTATGTTACTCTGCTGTCATTTGGTGGTGATGAGAAGTCTGGCCCAATCCAGCCCTTGTTCATTTTGATAAGGGTCAGCTTATCAGCACTGTCAGTTAACAGGCGAGTGCGCTTATCAGTTATAATTCCCCCAGCAGCACTAAAAACACGCTCCGATAACACGCTAGCGGCAGGGCAGGCCAGGACCTCTAAGGCGTAGAGAGCAAGTTCATTCCAAGTGTCCAGCTTGGATACCCAATATTTAAAAGGCAGAGAGGAATCACGGAGGACGCTGGTACAGTCGGCAAGGTACTCCCTCACCATCTTTTGAAACTTTCCACTCCTTGTGAGAGTACCCCGCGCCTCAGGGCCTGTAAGCTGGGTGGGTCTCAGAAAACTGTCCCAGAATGTTGACAGTGTTCCCCTGCCTCTGCTGGATTGGAGTTGCATCTCTCTTACCTGTACGCCTTGGTTGGTCAATGAACTGTGACCTTTGCCGCTAGTGTGTTCAGATGGGAATTTTTTTAACAGTTCTGCAGCAAGGGCCTTCTGGTACTGCCAAATTTTTGTAGCCCTCTCCACATCAGGAATAAGGGAGCAAAAGTTCTCCTTGTAGCGGGGGTCTAAAAGTGTCACCAACCAGTAATGACTGTCACCCAACATTTTGACAATGCGAGGGTCACGGTTAAGACAGCGTAACATAAAGTCAGCCATGCGTGCCAGACTGGTAACGGGCAAGACTTCCGTGTCCCCACCAAGATGTCCCCACCTCCTCCTCCTCCCCCTGTCCTCAGGTCACCCACGCTGAACCGACTGTATGACAGTTGTACATGTACTACCATCTACAGCGCATGATACCAGCTCCTGTACTTCTTCCTCCTCCTCCTCCTCCTCTCCCTCATTGTCCCCCAATGCACGTTGGGATGAGATGAGGCTGGGCTGTGTGTAATTGCCCATTATGGCTCCTTGATCCATCTCATCATACTCTGGCTACAATGCCTCCTTTTTAATTCTCTGCAGAGAGTATTGCAAAAGACAGACAAGTGGGATGCTGACGCTAATGATGGCGTCATTGCCATTCACCATCTTGGTGGACTCCTCAAAGTTTGTCAGGATGGTACATATGTCAGACATCCAGGTCCACTCCTGAGGTCTTTTGTGTGGAGTCTGACCTGAATATCGACAGCCTTGTTGCAGCTGGTACTCCACAACTGCTCTCTTCTGCTCACAAATCCTTTGCAACATGTGGAGGGTAAAGTTTTAAAGTGTGGAGAAATCACACACCAGTCAGTGTGATGAAAGCTGCAAACACTGCTGCAACACAGCAATGGCAGCGGAAGCTGTAGCCGACTTCCGAAAATGAGCTGACAGGAGGCCTACTTTGACGAGCAGATCTGGCAACTCAGGGTACGATTTAAGAAACTGCTGAACCACGAGGTTAAGCACATGAGCCAGGCATGGTACGTGTGTGATCTCGCCTCGCCTCAGAGCCGCCACCAGGTTACGGCCATTGTCACACACGACCATGCCTGGATGTAGGTTCAGCGGTCTCAGCCACAGATCTGCCTACTCTTTCACAGCTGTCCACACCTCACAAGCAGTGTGAGGTTTGTCACCTAAGCTTATGAGTTTCAGCACAGCCTGTTGCCGCATGGCTGCGGCAGTACTGCAGTGCTTCCAGCTTGTAACTGATGTGGTGATATCTGAGATGGAGGCTGAACATGAGGAGGAGGAGGATTATGTGCAGGAGCTGTACACTGTGGGGGCAACTCTGACAGACATAGGGCCCGCAATCCTCGGGGTGGGGAGGATGTGTTTCGTCCCAAGGTCTGACTGGCTCCCGGCTTCCACTATGTTTACCCAGCGTGCCGTCAGGGAGATGTACCGTCCCTGGCCACAAGCACTTGTCCACGTGTCCGTTGTCAGGTGGACTCTCCCAGTAACTGCGTTGTTGAGGGCACGGCAGATGTTTTGGGACACGTGCTTGTGTAGTGCGGGGATGGCACACCGGGCAAAATAGTGTCGGCTGGGGACCGAGTACCGAGGGACGGACACCGCCATAAGGTTGCGGAACGATTCCGTCTCCACCAGCCTAAAAGGCAGCATTTCCAACGCAAGCAGTCGTGAAATGTGCGAATTTAAGGCTGTGGCCTGTGGGGCGTTGGCTGCGAATTTGCGCTTTTGTTCAAAGCTCTGGGATATGGACAATTGAACGCTGCGGTGTGTCGTGGACGTGGACGTTGATGCTGTTTCTTGAGAAACTGCCATAACAAGTGAAGACTGAGAGGAGGGGGCATCTTTGCATGCAGTATGGACAGGGGATTGCCTTGCACGCACAACAGGGGGTTCTATTACACACACAACAGCGGAAGAAGCAGTGGTGACACCCGCTGACACTAGTCGTGGACCCTGGGGTTCACCCCATAAAGTCGGGTGCTTTGCTGCCATGTGCCTGATCATGCTAGTGGTAGTCAGGCTGGTAGTTTTGTCACGGATTCACTGACTGAGGACCAATAACTCAAAATATATTATAACCACCAACATACACAAAAAAATTACTGACTAAGGTGGAATAGCAATAATTAAAAAATGATACTTTATTATAAATATTAAAATATGATGAACAAAAATATATTTTCTGCAGAGGGCAAAGTGCAATAATAATCATATGCTCCCCCTATGGAAATAATTAATATTTCTCCTGTCTCATATAACCCCAACTATATATAGGATGAGAAGGGGTCTAGAGTCTGATATTTTGCAAATGGCATAGTGCAATAATAATTCTATGCTCTCCCTGTGGAAATAATTTAAACCTCTCCTTTTTCATATAACCCCGACTATATACAGGATAAGAAGGGGTCTATAGTCTGATATGCTGCAGAGGGCAGAGTGCAATAATAATCCCATGTTCCCCCTGTGGAAATAACTTATATTCGTCTAAGGGTTGGCAATTTAGGATAGAGATATATTGAGAGTAGTCTAGACATCAGTTATTAGACATTGGGTGATTGGTTTTAGGGAATATTAATATCCTGAGTATGACCCATGTGATAAAAGAGGGGACATAGAGTATAGACTGCATTTAGTACGGTGGTTTTGTTCATCACATTTTAATATTTATAATATAATGGTACAAATGGCCTTTTTGGGGTTATCAGCAGAGTCTTTAAAAAAATTCAAGACTCTGGAAGACCTACCGGTTGTACTGGCAACGTCCCTCGTGTTGGTGTTACGGGGAACTGTTGCCCGCCTTCTGTGTGCGGCCACCACACTGCTTCTTCCTGCCTGTTGGGGTACTCTGCCTCCCTCCCCCTCTGTGCTGCTGGCCTCGCTCTGCGTGTCCTCCTGCCACGTTGGGTCAGTTACTAGATCATCCACCACCTCTTCCTCTTCCACTTGCGCACCACGATCCTCCTCCTCACTTCATGGCAATTGTGTCTCGTCATCGTCCACCTCTTGTGACAAATTGCCAGCATCGACTTCCTGTGGCTGTGGCTGTTCAAATATTTGGGCATCACTACATGGGATCTCCTCTTCCACCACTTCAAGCGGAGCAGGCGAGGGGCACAAATATGGAAATGGACCAGTGAACAGCTCTTCAGAGTGTCCAAGTGTGGGATTAGTTGCTGTCTGACGACACTGGGCATGGTGGGAGGAAGGAGCATCAGGGTGAGGAGGAGTATGCGGTCGAGACTCATGGCTACTAAAACTTGACCGTGTGGAAGACAGACCGGAGGTGGTGGTGCCCAGGTAACTGGAAGTATTATCTGCTATCCAATTAATAACCTGTTCACACTGATCAGTTCGCAGTACTGGTGTTGTAGTGTGCTTCCCTAGTAATTCGGTCAAGAAGTGGGAGCGAGAAGATGTGGCTCTTGGTTGTGGCACATTTTCACCTTGGCCACGGCCCCATCCTCTACACGCACCATCACCAGAACGTCCAGTTCCACGTTCCTTGCCACGCGCCTTGCCCATTGTAAATGAAGTAAAATAGCTTACACTCACACTATCAATGGAAAAAGGGTAATAAAAAGGAGATTAGAACCGTGGAAGAGGAAAACCACAGTTCTATTCCTCTGGCCTACACCAGACTCTTTTAAACAGATATATTGGTGTCTGACCAGTCAGGGAGACACTATTACAGGTTTTTTTTATGGCAAAAAATGCCAAAAGCAGGATAATATAGAGATTTGACCCGTGGAACTGCAAAACCACAGTTCTATTTTTCTGGCCTACACCAGATTCTTTTAAACAGATATATTGGTGTCTGACCAGTCAGGGAAACACTATTACAGTTTTTTTACGGCTAAAAATGCCAAAAGCAGGATAATACAGAGATTTGACCCGTGGAACTGCAAAACCACAGTTATAGTTATGTGGCGTACACCAGAATCTTTTAAACTGATATATTGGTGTCTGACCAGTCAGGGAAACACTATTACAGTTTTTTTTACGGCAAAAAATGCCAAAAGCAGGAGAATACAGAGATTTGACCCGTGGAACTGCAAAACCACAGTTATAGTTATGTGGCCTACACCAGAATCTTTTAAACAGATATATTGGTGTCTGACAAGTCAGGGAGACACTATTACAGTTTTTTTTACGGCAAAAAATGCCAAATGCAGAATAATACAGAGATTTGACCGGTGGAACTGCAAAACCACAGTTATAGTTATGTGGTGTACACCAGAATATTTTAAACAAATATATTGATGTCTTACCAGTCAGGGAGACACTATTGCAGTCTATTTTTAAGGCAAAAAATGCCAAAAACAGGATAATACAGAGATTTGACCCGTGGAACTGCAAAACCACAGTTCTATTTTTCTGGCCTACACCAGACTCTTTTAAACAGATATATTGGTGTCTGACCAGTCAGGGAGACACTATTATAGTTTTTTTTTAATGGTAAAACATGGCAAAAACAGGATAATACAGAGATTTGACCCATGGAACTGCAAAACGACAGTTATAGTAATGTGGTGTACACCAGAATCTTTTAAACAGATATTTTGGTGTCTGACCAGTCAGGGAGACACTATTACAGTTTTTTTTTACGGCAAAAAATGCCAAAAGCAGGATAATACAGAGATTTGACCCGTGGAACCGCAAAACCACAGTTCTATTTTTCTGGCCTACACCAGACTCTTTTAAACAGATATATTGGTGTCTGAAGAGTCACAGACACACTCAATTTTTTTTTTTTGGGGGGGGGAATACCAAAAGGTCAATAAGACGCGTATTTGTACAGTCTGACTGAGGAAAAAAAAATACAGGATTTAGATGAAAAAAAAAGGATTTTTCCTGGCCCCTGAGACCGGGGGATAAGTCTAGCAATTTAACCAGCAGGAGCACACAGGACTGTAATGCAGTGTTTGCTGGTATAACCACTGCGTCTCTTATACAGCCTGCCTGCCTAATATCTGGGATGGATATTAGTCCTGAGAAGGACTGTTTGTTTGATTTGGCAGGCTTTAGAGACCCTACACTACCTATTTCGCACTATATATTTCTCCCTAACTCAGCAGCACCCTCGCTACACTGTCTGATCCAGAGCGACTGTGTCCAAGATGGCGGCGCCCGGTTTTAAATACTCGAGGTAACGCTGTGCGGCCAGCCAATCACTGTAATGCCCACAAACAACATGGCTGGGGCATTACAGTGACTGGCTGGCAATCCCTGCATGTTCATTGGCTCTGTAAAGAGCACCAAACGTGCAGGGCAGAGACCCAAGCTCCCGCTCGAGTAACCCGGAAATGCTCGGTGCTCGCCGAACATCCCGAGTATTGAAATGTTCGGGCGAGTAACGAGCAGTTACGAGCATGCTCGCTCAACACTATTACTTACTGTATACTTTAATTACTGAACATAAGTAGAATTATGATTATATATTCCACATGATCAGCATCAAAATATCAAGTTAAAGTTGGACAAATGAGTATTTGGACATCCACTAGGCAGATGAGGTTCAATGTGGATAAATGTAAAGTTACATTTGGGCATTAATAACGTGCAGGCACCATATGTTCCTGATGGAGTAAAATTAGGAGAGTCTCTTGTAGAAAATGATCTAGGTGTACTTGTAAATCACATATTAATTACCAGCTTGCAATTGCAAGTGTCAATTAGCGGCTTCTAAAGTGTCACAAGTGTGTCAGGGTTGACATTTAGTTATATGCAGTCTGGCTGTAGATGGTCACTGCATTTGGCCTTACAAACATCTCTCTGATCATTTTATTATACCTTTCTCTTTAGGACCCAGCGGTGATCCTCACCCTGCTTGAGGATTATACCTTTCCCTTTAGGACCCTGAGTTATCTTCACCTTTCTGCTGTTGATCAGCACTTTGTTTCTGTGACCTTAATTACACTCTGATCCTCAGAGAGTTTGCTGGTGATAGCATGTTATACCTATTCTGCCCTGGGATTCTAGTAGTCGACTATAATTACCTTGGAGTTTCTTTGTGGATATTTGCTGTTCTTTTTCCTGTGTCACCTTGGAGCTAAGTGTATTCCCCTGTTTGTTTTTTTTCCTGTGTGTTCTTTAGTCTTTAATGGGGCTGACTTAGTTCTCACCCCTCCTGCTCCCTTTCCAGGGTCTAGCCTTAGGGTCTGCTAGGGCTAGGTATCCTGCTCGGTGATAGATGCAGAACCTATTTAGGGTCTATAGAGGAGTTAGCGTTTGTCGATAGTTTTGTTTAGGGGTCTCCACTCTCTCCTTCCCTAGTTTTAGGGCTACCTTTGCTCTTCCCATCATTATGTGCTATTCCTAGCATGACATAAAGCCAGCAGGATATTTTCATGATTTGTCATTGGTTTCCAATTATGTAACTAAATAACTAGGTAATACAATTTTTTGATACTGTGCAACAACAATACATTCATGCACAGGCTGAAAATGCATTTACATTGATACATTCATTCACAGTCACTAGATATGTACGTGCATATACACAACAATTCAGTCAAACAGTTAATAGACATGGAAATACATATAACAATTCATTCATAAACTGTCACTATACATAGACATGATTATACACCAATACATTGATACACGTTACTGGATATGGGCATGATTATACACCAGTACAAATTATGAAAACTATTGCAGTGCACTCAAATAAATTTAGAGGAGGTGCTATTAGAAAGCGGCAGTGTTAGTATGAGCAAGATTTCTGCAGACTCTGACAATAGATGCAAAGTATGGAAAATATTAATTCATTCAAGTATACCACAATATTTGTGTGAAGATGTTGAGAAAATGCAAATGCACAATAGCAGTATAGCTTTTTTAACCCTTCTGGGTCTTTATCCTAGTGTCACAGTACTAATGAATGGACATAGCTTTGCTCCAGTCAGGAGTATAAACATTTCCACTTGGGTGCAGTAAGCGCCAACTCATCTCACTTGCACACCTAATTGTAGTAAGACTACTACCTTTCAACAGAACTACAACACTGGGGTAAAAAAAACAGGAGTATTGAAAAATCATACCATTATTTTTGTCATAGTAGCACAAAACCTCACACAATTTTGTTATATTTTGTATATGAATAAAACTTTTCCACATTAAGCATTTATTATGTATTTGTATTGTGCTGTGAACTTGGTTTTATAATAATATTTCTAATAATTTTTATTTCTATAGTGTCAATATATTCCGCAGTACTTTATAATTCATAGGGAATGTGTACAAACAAGATAAGACATTATAACATATAGTTCAACACATACCAAGAGGAGTGAGGTCCATGGTCGCAAGCTTACAATCTATGAGATACACCAATACACTTATACACAGTCATCCATGTACTTGTATATACACCAATACATTCATAAACACTCATTACACATGGACATTATAGATAGATAAGTAGACAGAAAGATAGACCAACATCATATACACCTTATAAAAACACATACCACATGCATGTACAACATATAAACACCTTGGTTGGGTTGCTCTATGGTGGAGTGTTAAGACCCTTTTCAGAACCAGTCCAAGTAGTAAGAATAGAGTAAATGTGGTCTCTGGCAACAAAATGACCTGACCTGATAACACTGAAAAAAGACCAATCTCTTCTGCCATCATCCAGATTTTTCATTTTTCCACAGCCAAAGGTGTATCTAGGTTTTTCGGCACACGGGGCAAGAATTCATCTTGGCGCCCCTCTCCAACCCAAGCACATATGTGATTGGCACACTTAGTCACATGCTGACGAGCTGCTCTTCCTAATTCTCTCAATCTCAAAAACTGAGAGAAGCAGGAAGAGAAGCTCGCTACCACATGACCATAAGTATGAAAATTGTATATGCATGAACTGGCCATGTGATAACTGCTGGAACCTGCAAGCAGAGCTGAATCTTGGCGGTGAGTATATTACACGCTGTTAGGACTGGCATGCTACATGGGTTCATTTTATATTTAAAGGGCTTGTCCTGGTTAGAGATAAAAATTGCAGTCACTGCAGGCTTCTGAATTCTCACAGCACATAAATTGCACACTTTTAGGATTCTCCCTTGTCAATGGCAAGCGTATGGTCATGTGAGTGCGAGTAAGTGATTTGTATACATCTGGTCACAATCCGACTAGATGTGTCCGGCCTCGCTCAATTCATTTTCATTGAGTGAGCCAACGTATGTTTAGACGACACATGTATGCAAATCACCAACTCAAGAGAATCCTGTCAATGTACAGTGCGCACTGTCAGAATTCACAAATCTGCAGTCACATAAAATGACTGTAGACTCATCACAAACTTGGACAACCCCTTTAATGCTCCACGCATAAATAAAAACATGAGAATTAGTCAGTATCTCAAAAAAAACATTTATATACAGGAAACTGATAGATGGTGTTGTCTCTGGAGTTGTTCTCTGTCTTCATCTTGACCAGACTCCATGATGAGTTTTCTCATCCACAGCTCATCTCTGGAGACTTTCATCTTCTTTGGTCTTCTGCCGCATATCCCCACACAATGCCCTTAAAGATAGCAGTGTCATTATAATGCTCCTGAATAAAAATATCTGCCCTTTGCTTATGGTACATGCTCTCCACACTGCCCTCTTCTTTCCAAACTGGGCCCCCTCTTCACAATGTCCTCTCACACTGTTTAATCCTCTATGGGGCCCAGTCTCTATACTATGCCCCCTCATCACACTCCCCCCTCCTTGGCATACTGTCGCCTCCTAGCTGTGCCCTTATGCTGTCCCCTCATGCTACCCCTTCAGACTACTTAGTCTCAATTCTGTGTCCACTCACACTATTCCCCTTAATAGTCTCCTCACACGATTTCCCCTCCCTTTTATAGTGTCTCCTCTCACATTCGCCCTGCTAACCATACTGTCTCCTCATATATTTACCCCTCACTTTCCATACTACCTCCTCACATATCCACCCGACTCCTCATACTGTGTCTCCACCCATCACTTGCTTCCCATACTGTGTCCGCATACATTCTCACCTTCGCTCCTCATATCGTATCTGCACCCATTCCCCCCACTCACCATATTGTATCTACACCGATTCCTCTCACTCACCACACTGTGTCTGCAGCCATGACTCCCACTCACCATACTGTGCGTGCATCCATGCCCCCCTCAAATTTCCTCCCTCCCCATATTGTGTCTGCACTCATCTCTTCCTTGTTCCCCAAGCTGTAACCTCAAATCCCATTACATCTGCCGCCCCCCCAAACTGTGTCCTTAGATCCTATTACATCTGCCTCCCCAAACTATGTCCTTAGATCCTATTACTTCTGACCCCCCAAACTCCAAACTATGTCCGTAGATTCTATTACATCTTTGGGACTTCCAGGGCCAACTATGTCAAGCAGTGGTCCCAAGCTTCTGGCTGTCCCCCATAGAGAGAATATAGCACCAAGCTTAGGAAGCTAGCAGTCCATCGAGGTACAAGGCAAAGGAGACCCGGGGGTCCCACCCTGGCCTCTCCGAGAGTTTCCATGGGGTCAGATGACTGGCAGGTCCCAATCTGGCTTCTCTGAATGTCTGCATGAGTTCCAGGTGACCGGTGGGTCCCTCTTGGCAAACCCAAACAACATATCCATGGGGCCAGATGACTTCATCGTCCCAACCTGATCTCCCCAAACGTACCCATGGGCTCTCTGATGGTTAATGGAGCAGATCCGTATCTTTCCAGTCAGGGCTATATACCCTTAGGCTAGAATCATGTAGAATTCAAACCTGTGTCTCTTTGGGTAAAGCCACACTACCAAGCTGATGGTGTGAAAAGAGTCTGAGTGTCCTCTTGCTTCTCCTTGTTTGTCTGTTGATTCTCTGTCTCAAGTCTCACTGCTACAGAATCACATGTCCACATGTCCCTAAAGATAGTTACAGTCTTTCACGTACACATTCACAGGTAAGGGGTTAGGGAGGGCAGCCTCATGTCTCATTGTTTGAGCTTTTAATGAATTTTCTTAGTTTGTCCTCCTGTCTTGTGAGTCAATAAGCCACAGGATCCACAAAGTTTAATTAACATAATTAGCAAACATTCATTGTTTCCAAAGAAGATAATTCAACGTTCAGTTTTATACAAATAGTATGACATTCTTGACCAGCCACACAATTATAAGTCAACATGAACATAATAATGTATTTCTCTTGGCTTAACTAATCTAATCGTCTGGCTTATTAAGATTTTAAGCTGTATTGTCACATTGCTCCCCCAATCTTAATTAGCTAGACATGATAGGATCCCAATCATCCTTCTCCACTTATTGTAGACAGTGCATCAGCATCTCTTTAAGTACAGAAATGAATGTAAGAGGTTTCACTTTCATGAGAACAAAACTTTGCATCATCCAGTTTTCTCAAAGCATATTCCATGTCTTCCTTGCGAATAAACTCCGCACGTAATTGACAAAAACAGACTGGCATCCATTGCAACCACACATGCCATCCTTGGCATCCTGTGGATCTTGAATTAAATCCGAGGAGTGTTGGTGACCTGGTATTCAATCCATTGAAGCTGGCACAGCTCCTGTAGTTGCTGCTTCTGGTTGCTGCTGTATATCCTCTCCGGTCCTCCTCCCAAGGGCTGGCTGATGGGGTTGAACATGGTAGCATCCAAAACCCTCTGTGCATGCCTCACCTATGGTCTGCTGGGTCTGTTTACATGCGTCCCATGTTGTGGAGCCCTTTGGACGGTGTCTGTGAACACCAGTCCCCTACAGCTCCCCCAGATCCTATGGGCTGAGTGGTATCCCACTGCTGCCACTAATATGTGAAGATCCGGGGTCTTCTGTGGGCATTACACTACTCAGACAACACAGGATGAGGGTAAAACAGCGTGGCAATACTTTATTGAACCACAAAGCGGACAATAAAAAGATAGAACAGTCCCAGCAAATACCCAAGATGGTACAACATCACACAATCCTCACCCTTGTGGGTGTTTGTTGTGTTCCCTCAGCAGGCACAGTTTCATCTTGCCTATGGCCTTGGTCTCTGTGTGCACTATCACCATTACCATAACATCCACTTTCCCGTCCCTTGCCACACACCTTGTCCATTTTAAATGCAGTTTAATATTTGCCATGTTGACAAAAAAGTCTGTATTATTACAGCAGTAATATAGGATCACGTCTGAAAGACATGCTGTTCCCATGTCTTTTCAGCGATGTATGGATGTGTCTGATTTTGTCTCACTCTCACACTCCACATGGCCAGATAAGGTAGTAAAATGTTACATTCACCAGTAAATGTCCTTTTATTTTTCACTGTTGAAAGCAATGCACAAGTGCAAAAATGCATCAAAAATGCTACGTGTGAACATAGCCCAAGGTGTGGAGGAGCATTTTTGTTTTTGGTTATTTATTTTACCCTATATACAAGTCATTACCCTGGAAAGGATGGTCCTTAACATATTTCCTAGGAAAATCCATTTTGGTTTTGTTTTTGTATATTTTATTGTGAGTCCGTAAAAGTGGCGTAATACTCTGACAACATTGTTCACAGCAGTGACCTGGGAGTCAGAGATGCTTCTAGGGGTCTTCCCCATGCTGTTCCCATGCCATTTGAGCACTGTTTCCATTGATTTCGGCAATTTCTAGGCCCCCTGCAGACCTCTGGGGGGCGCCAGAAAAATGCTCAAGTTTCCCATACACTTACATTGGGCTCGTTGCTCGGGTCGAGCACTCGAGCATTCCAATTTGCTCGACTCGAGCAACGAGTACCTGAGCATTTTAGTGCTCGCTCATTACTATTCAAGTATTTGGAACAACCTCACTGCTGAGTTTCTGTAAAGTGGAAGTGTACCTAGAAGAATTGATGTTCTGATGCTGTTTTGAAGAGAAAGTTTGGTCATGGCAAATATTGATTTGATTTAGAGTTCTCTTTTATTCATTCACTGTTCATTTTGTTAGTTAAAAAAAATAAGACATATTTTTTAAAGATTTTCTTACTTTTCAGCATTTTTTCCACATCTGCCTAAGAATATTGCGCAGTACTGTACATCACTAAACGATTTATTGTGTAACGTGTGTACAGTTATGGCGATATTTAGAGGATATTATAAAGCAAATACTTTTATTTACTTGACTATGCATCTGATGCATTTAAAATTAACATTTCTGAAAGGAGCTATCATGGTGCTGTAAGGCGGCGGTGTTCACACCGTGCATTAACTGAGGCAGTGACCCAAGCAAGTCCAACATAAGCAGCTGTTATTCAGCACTCACTGGAAAAACAGAAAGTCCTCCGGTTCGCAGCAGGGTTAACATAAGTCCATAACAACGGTTGCCGTGAGAAACGGCCGCGCCGGGCCGCTCAGAGCCTGACCGGTGCAGAGCCTTCCCAGGCGTGGGTTCAGCTACTCACAGGCCCGCCAAGCTTTCCTGCTATGTTCCTAGCAGGTCCCAACATTGAAAAACACTAATCCTTAGTGCAGGACCTGTGGCAGAGTTGGAGGGAGGAGGCCGCCCCACTGACTTCCTGTTGCCTCCCCCAAAAAATGAAGGCCCTGCCGGGTTTACTAATCTGCCTTAGCCAGATAACCTGACCAGGTCAATTCTCACCTTCATTCCTGCAATGCAGTCGCAGGTGAGTTTGTGACTCCAATGCACACCAACGGGTTTAATAGGTCTCTGTACACATTCTGGGGGATATATACTATCCCTCATATACTATCCCCGTCACTGCCTCACAGTGCATATAATAAATGCATATAATTGGGCTCCCAGGCCTTATGCAGGCCAATTTGCCCTATACTTTATGATATACACTGTAGTTTTCTTTTTTTTTTTGCTGTATAGAGTAACATAGCTAACTTCACTATTTCATACAGTGACATCCAGTGAAAAATCACACTGCATTATATAATAACAGTAAAGTCCTATCTGCTTGGATTTCATTTACCTTGAGTCAGTTTAACCTTGACAAGAAATGAGATACAATAATATGTATTACTTATATTGATATAAAACAAAAGTTAGTACCATTCTTGAACATGTCCTTGTTCAAAATACACAATTACTGCTTTTGCTATAATGTTCAAAGTTTTATATACATTGTACAATGTTTTATATACATCTGACAGCAAAGAGGCGATGAAGTGATTGTACATCTTTGTCCATAATGAAGTTACAGTCATTGTATTCAAGAGGCATCTAAGGAATTTTCATTGTCAGATAGCATATATAAAAGTTTAATACGTGCTTAATAGAAAGAAAAAGAGTTTAATGACATCTCTTCAGTCAACATATCTTTAGATAACAACAAATTGTAGTTACAAGATATTTAATTCTAATAAAGTAAATCTCAAGTTTGTATTTGTTAAGAAATACAAATGTAATGCAAATAATAATGAAGAAAACCTAAAGATATCATGTCTGTAGGACCCTAGGCACACTAATCCTACCTGACACTTATAGTAAAGGATTAAAAAGAGTGGGTGTGTGTCATAAAACTAAGCAACAACAATATCCAGTCACGAGAAATTGAGGTCCTGGATCAAAATACCCCCAAGAACAACAAGTGCATGTAGTTTGCATTTTCTTCCTTTTGCATGGGTTTCTCTTAGGTTACTACAGTTTTATTCAGCACTCCAAAGATATATTAATAGGTCATTTAGATTGAATGTCTGTAAAGTGCAGTAGAATATGTTGGTGCTACATCAGCAAGCATAATAAAAAAATAAATAATACATGTTGTTTTAAATTGAAAACTGCTTAAATTTTGCATGCTTCAGTGAGTCAATAGATATTTATTTGTGAAGTAATGCTGTATAGATAAAGTGTGTGTTATGCACACGCCCGGGCTAAGCGGCGTGTGCGTGTGATTGTAGTGATTCCACTGGACCGTGCCGGAGAGTGAATGCCTGGAGGGGCGTGACTAAGTATTCACCCGATCCGACCAGGGTCGCACGACGGCATACGACGCCAGTGCACCAAGGAGGAACCGAGCAGAGGGACCAGGTGCTACTCCAGGACAGACCCCGGACACGGCTGTTGACCCACACAGGGGAATACAGGAACAGGCTGGTAGGCTGGCACACAGACTGGTGGGTATAGGCAGGCACGAGTGGTATGCAGGCAGGCGGGTATGCAGGCAGGGGGGTAAAGGCAAGCACAGCTAGAGTGCAGACAGGGAGGCACTAGCAGGTAGGAACACAGGCGGGATAGGACCCAGTACACACCGGGACTCAGGAACAATACAGGCAGAGGGTTACAGGCAAGCACAGCTAGAGTGCAGACAAGGCTGAGCAGGGAGGACAGGGCTCTGTTCACACGGAACAGACAGGAAGGGAAAGACAGAGCCAGATACTCACACAGTACTTGCAGAGACAACAAGCAGGAGTTAGGTACGAGTTCAGACTCTGCAGAAAAAGGAAGGGAACGGACATAGAGGCAAAACAGGTAAAGGACAGGAGAGAGTTCAGACTGGAACTGAGTGTACGGAGGAGACCGACACTGCAGAGGGATACAGGAGCGGGTCTGGGAATACGGCCCCCAGAGAGGCGGAACGAACAGGCAAGGAGCGTGTTCAGACAGGACAGACCAGACACAGGAGCGGGTCTAGGAAATCGGCCACTAGAAGGCGAGAGGAACAGGCTAGGAGCGAGTTCAGACAGGTCAGACAAGATACAGGAACGGGTCTAGGTAATCGGCCCCTAGAAGGCAGGAGGAACAGGCTAGGAGCGTGTTCAGACAGGACAGACAAGAGAACACAGAAAGGACTCAGTTCAGACACGGGAGCTGATACCGCAAGGCAGGAGACATACAGGACTCAGTTCAGACACGGGAACTGATACAAAAAGCAGGAGACAAGAGACGGGACCTGGCACCTTCAGAGTGCAAGCACACACTGAAGGAAACACTATGCTCAGGCAGGGATAGAAGGGAGCTGCTGAGCTATATACCAAGTGACAGACAGCAATAGGCTGAGGACGCACAAGGGGCGTGACCCACAGCAGGTACAAAAAGCAGGAAGTGATCGGGCGCCGCCCTTAAGCAGCAGAAACAGACACAAACAGACAGCATGGAGGGAAGCCAGAGAGACATTCTGGACAGGAGATCAAGTGCGCTCTCTTGCACAGTGGGAGATGGACCACCATGCAAGGACGCCGCCAGGTATGTTACAGTGTGCTATGTGTTAGGAGGGCGGTTGCAGACTACTTTATTTATTGGAACGCAACCGACCCCGGGGTCTGCAATGCAGCTTAATGGACTGCTGCCGAACACTTTCCGGGTGGAAAGGAAAACGACAATTAAACTGATAACCCGTCCGTGTTAACAGCACACCGGACCGGGTAAAGCGGTACGCTCTATCTCCGTTAACTGCAAGGAGGGAGAGAGACCGGCGACGCACCTAACACAATCTTAGCACTTCGTGTTAATGCACACGGAAGGGTAAGACGGTTCGCACAATCTCCAAGAACCGCAGGGAGACGTGCGACCATGGGAACAGCAGTAGCCCTGTCTTTGATACAGGCGCAACGCTATGGGGAATGGCGCTAAAGCGGTTCACACAATCTCCAAGAACCACAGGGAGACGTGTGACCGGACTAGGAGCAGTAGCCCTGTCTTCGATACAGCAGCTACGCTATAGGAGAAGGCGCTGGTATGTGGGTGTGATACCCGCCGGGTATTCGTGCACTCAGCCGGCGTGCTACCAGACTGAGCAGACCTGCTCTATATGGCTCAAACTACCTGCCTGCAAAAGCTATGGCTCTTAGAGGAGCTCAAGAGTTACAGCGTGCACACCACAAGCAACCAGCTCAAAAGATCTGAGCGCGCTGCCATGTTTGTGGGCGGGCCTTTTAAAGACTAAGCCCTGCCCAGCGACGCACCATTGGTGACGTTACCCGTGGACCAATCAGGTGGTGTCAGGTCACCGAGTCAGGTGGGTGCCAACCCACCAATCATGATCTGCCAGGTCACGGACATGCTCAGTGTGGCGAATCCTGGACTTAGACTCCACAAGCCCTGTCTCCCTCTGCAGCCTATGTTTAACACTGCTAGGCACAAATGCCTGGGAGACAATCTGCACGGCTCGTGGAACAGCTAGATGTTGGGGCTGACAACAATGCTGAGCAGCATCATCCCAGGCCTGGAATGGGAGACCACATAAGGCCTTGGACCCATTTCAAATCCAGCCACAGACCAACGCTTAACATATGTATTGCAGTTCAGTCCCATATCCATGGGTCAGACTCCCACCAATTAAATACTGTACAATGCTTAATTAAATAATTTGCTAATTGAGGTTTTCCCTTTGTAAACAGTTCACTTTTAACCTTTACTTTCTCATCAGTGCATTCTTGGATTCTGGTTTTAGCTTAAAAGGAACCTGTCATATGAAAAAATGCTATTATCCTGCATATAAGGGGTTAATCTGCATGTTAATAGTGTTCTGAACCTGTCCAGCACCAGCACTTTGAGCCCCGCTGCCGGGGCAAAATTAACTTTATTCCTCTTGGTAGCATTTCAGTTTTTCTCATGAGTGGTGCCGGCATGGATTCAGTCACCACTCTGTGCATAGAGAGCAATGTCTATAACTGCGCCCCCTGCACTGACTGACAGCCAGCCTTAATGTTATGTGAGCTATCAATTAGTGTTACAGCCACCACTCTGTATACATAGATCAGTGACTGAACCCGTGTTAGCACCGCTCCCGTGACTTATACCTAAATGCTGCTGGGAAGAATAAAGTTAATTTGTTCCCAAAAGAGGAGCTCTAAGTGCAGTTGCTGGGCAGGTTTCGAACTCTATAAACCTGAAGATTAGCCTCATATCTGCAGGTTAATAACAATTTCCCTTTAAAGCACTTTAAATACTGAGAATTTAGGATATGTTAATATGGTTATGAGATTTGCTTTTTCCCTCTTTTAATCCCTCAGTTGGCTACCATTTTGCCAGCAAATTCAGTTTATGGTGTCCATAACGACATGTTTGGCTCTTTCGCCTTATCTTGTCACATTGAAAACCTTCAAAAGCAACCTCAAAAACACCTCAAGACCAGAACCTACAATTACCCCTGCTGGTGGCACACTACTTTATGAGTAGTGTTGAGCCACCCCCGTAGTGTTCAAGCTCGGTTCGTCGAACACCCTTGTGTTCGTTGAATTGTTCGTCGAACACCTTCGAACACCATTAAAACCAATGGCAGGCAAACAAAAACACATAGAAACACATAGAAAACACCTTCAAAGGTGTCCAAAAGCTGACAAACTGCTCAGAAGACATAACTAACACATGGAAAAGTGACAAGTACATATAGTCATGCGAAAAGAAAAGAGGTGGAGGAGTAAAAGGAGGGGGAGACACAGATATAGGCATGTCATGCCCTTCTAAAATCCAAAAAGTGAGAAGCCGACACGGCCAGTTCGTTCCTGCCCGTGCCACCTCCGTGTCACCGGGTTTGTGCCAGAGCCGCGGTGGACCGTGACGGCCAGCCCCCCTCTCCCAATACTGGTGCCTGTCCGCTGGTGGGTCGAGCCCCCCCGCGGTGGGGGGGAGTAACATCTGCAGAAGAAAGACCATCTTCCAGCCAAACTAACATGTCGACTTCTTTTCGTGGACAATGTGATACGATCCCTTTGTTACGGACACACCCATCACTACAAATTCCAGATGAGGCACAAAAACAGCAGGTGCTTCAGCGGATATCAAGTGCTTCTTCAAGTGGGCTCTCCTCCACCTCAATTTCAACATCACAAATACTCCAGTCCTCAGAGGTGTCACCCCAATCGCACTTGCTTCCTGACAGCTCCCAAGTCTCCAGCTGCCCGTCTGAGTATGGGGTAACACAGATGGTTGAGTCTGCAGAGCTGTTTACTCATACTATAGCCTGGGAAACGGAGGTCTGCTCCAGAGCTTCTGTTAATCCAGATGAGGAAATGATCTGCACTGATGCCCAGAATCTTTATAAGTCGGATCCAGGACCAGATGAAGAAGGTTCTGAGCATAATGTAGACCCTCGTTCCCAAACTGTAACTCCTGTTGGTGGAGACACTGATGAAGACGATGATGAGACTCAAATACCTGATTGGAGCGACAACTTGACTTTTCGGTCAGGGCAGGAAAAGGTTGGCTTTGAGGACGACGGGTGTGATAACACACAGGGTGATGATGACAAGGTTGGAGATCCCACTTACTGTCAACCCACATTCAGCCAGTCGATGAGGTCACCCGGGCCTTTGCCTGGCCTTGGGGATGTCGCGGTGGTCGGCTCCCTGGCCCGTACCCTGGGGTCACTCTTTAAAAGGGGGGATAATTGTTAATTTTATAAGAGTTTGTGACGCCACCTGTGGTATCTGTTGAGAAACACCAGCTCTGCAGCAGTCCACTGAGGCCCGTGATAAGGCAGCTCGATGGTATAGCTCCCCACAGGTGGAGCTAGGTCTCAGTGCAGCGTATGCAGGGGGAATGCCTCTGCGTAGTAAGTTTCTGACCTGCCTGGAGCTAGGCCTAACTTTGTCTCTGTCCTGCGCTGGCTGACCTTTTGGTAGGGCCTTCTCTTGGAGTTCACGCTCCCAGTATGCGGGGCCTAAGCGTCTCCTGGCTCTGTTATGTATCAGCACCTTAGCGATCCTGGGACTTGTAGTTCTCCAGGGATTCCGGTTATGCCTTACTGGGTCATAGAGATCCCGGTAAGCTCGGATCCGCTGTCCGGTAAATGCTTTGGGGTGAGCTGGTTAAGCTCCTCTGCCCCTTATGTACTAACTCGCCACTCGCCTTCGGCCTACTCGGGCCCTCACTAGGCTATACACACTAACGGCAGCTTGCCGCGCTTCACCGATATTATGGCGCCGGCACACCTTAAGCTCTATCTGGGCTCCCTGAATCTAGCTAGCAGGAGCCTTGTGCTCCACTGCTGAACTATTAACTGAGTTCTCTAGACTAGACTGAGCTCCACTGCAGACTGACCTCTCTTAGGCTTCTCTACTGCAGGAACTCTTCAGAGGAACTGAACTGCCTAGCTCCACCTTCCCTATTTATATCCCTAACGGGCTCCCTCTGCTGGTCTGAGGTGGAAGGTGGAGATGTGTGAATGTTTATGGGCGCCTCTTGTGGAGGATTCCATCAATACACTCTTCTAGGATCTGTGATACCAAGCGCAATGGGGCATCACAGATGCTATTGACGACGAGGTTAGGTTGCGCCTTCCTGGACAGAGACGGAGTACTGGAAGCACGTCAACAACTGCATCCTCAACCACAACTCTGCCTCTGACCACAAGTCGTAGTGGCTCTTCAGGTCGCATGGGCTCTAAGCCTTGCATAGCCTGGGCATTTATTCAGATCGATAAGGATGACCCAACTCATGTTATCTGTAATATTTGTCACCAAAAGCTAAGTAGAGGCAAAAAAATCCATAGTTTGAGTACTTCATGCATGTACCGTCACATGGATATGAAGCATAAGTTGCAGTGGGAAGCTCACTGTGCTACAATGCAGCCTAGCAGGTTGGGCCAACCACCGTCTGCCCCATCTTGTGCATCCGCGGCCTCTTCATCCTCTGTGACTGGGGGGACAGCAGTCAAACATTTTTTTTTTGGACGCAGACCTGCCACCTCTTTACCTGCAACAGCCAGTGTGATTGGCAGGTCGTCAGTTCATTGGGAAGTGGAAACACCTGCTGGTGTTGAGCGCTCTCTGACATCGAGCGCACCACCTTTGGATCAAGGTAACCTAACATGTTTGCCTGCATCTTCCTCACAGACCGGCAGTTTGCCGGGGACACCCTACTCAACCCCGTCAAAGCACAACAGCCAGCCCTCGGTCCCTCAGATGTGGAAAAGTAAAAGACCATTTCCTCCTAGCCATGAGAAAGCTAAGAGGTTGAATTTCACTATCTGCAAGCTGTTGGCTACAGAAATGCTGCCTTTCCGCCTGGAGGACACAGTGGATTTTCGAGACCTTATGTCCGTCGCAGTGCCCCATTACCAGATGCCCAGTCGGCACTACTTCTCAAAGAAAGGTGTGCCTGCGCTCCACCAGCATGTCGCACACAACATCACCGCTTCTTTGAGAAACTCTGTGTGTGACAGGGTGCATTTCACCACAGACACTTGGACGAGTAGGCATGGACAGGGGCATTACATGTCGCTGACTGGGCACTGGGTAACTATGGGGACAGCAGGACAAGGGGCTGCTGTCCAAGTCTTACCGTCCCCACGAGTTTTGCGTCAATCCTCTTTATCTCGAAGTTCCTCCACTGCTTCTGCCTCCTCAACCTCCTCTCGGTCCTCCACCTGCACTCAAAGCCTGTCTGGTAATGCCACCTGCTTTCTAACTGCGCAGAAGGAATACTGCACACCTGCTTACTATGCTGGCAGCAGGGCTCAACGGCATCAGTGTTTACTTTGAAATGTCTGGGAAATGTGAGTCACACAGCTGAGAACTTTTGGTCAGCTCTGGAGACCCAGTTTCATAAATGGCTGTCTCCACTGGACCTGCAACCAGGGAAGGCCGTGTGCGACAATGCTGCAAATCAGGGTGCGGCCCTTCGCCGGGGCAATGTCACACACGTGCGTTGTATGGCTCACGTGTTGAACTTGGTTGTCCATAAATTTTTAGCCCACTATCCCGGACTAGATGGCCTTCTGCAGAGGGCACGGTCGCTGTGTGCTCACTTCCGCCATTCGCATCCCGCAGCTCAACGACTTACATCTCTACAGAAGTCGTTGGGCCTGCCAGTTCACCGGCTGAAATGCGATGTGCCGACATGGTGGAATTCAACTCTGCACATGTTGCAGCGACTGTGGCAGCACCGACAAGCCCTGGTGCAATACGTTGTGACGTATAGCCTGGGCCAATGAGATCCAGAGGTGGGGCAAATCACGCTGCAGGAGTGGACTCAGATCAGGGACCTATGAAGTTGATGCGCCCCCTGGGCCGTGGGGTACCCTGAGCCGGGCCGGTAGACGCTGGGGGTTGTAGTCACTGTGGCGGTGACCCGGTCCTTGACCCAGGGCGGTCAATCCAACGGTAATTTGTATATATGGATTTTATAATGTCCAACTACGCCACCTGTGGAGTGCGGCCAAAGGGGCCGCCGCTGCGGAACAGTCCTCTGAAGCTGGTGGTTTTGCAGCAATGGTATTATTACTCACCACAGGAAGAGTGTAGCTTCAGGGCAGTGTGGGTGGATGATGGTGGTTGTAGTGCAGGGAGACAGTAATGAACACAGAGTCCGTGTGATGCAGTCCCAAAATCTTTACTCACAGTTGTTGCAGTCCAGATTACAGGTACCAGAGCAATCTCACCCGTCGTGCTGTGCGTACTCAGTGAGGGGCTCAGTCCACCCCCAGATAGCTCCAGAGTACTTAGCATGACCCCCTTCTGTGTGTCCTTTCTCTGGCCTTCTCCCTGCACCTCACACCCAGTGACACTTCTATCCGGTATCCTCGGGGCTTGGCGGGCGACTTGTTTTCCGTCCCCTGGGTCCTATGTGGCTGCCTTCTTACTGAGACTGGTGTGGACTTTTGCCTGCAGTACATGAAATGCTGCAGCCTCTGGTTTCTAGTTGAGCCTTGCTGTTTCTCCTCTAGTTGAGGGACCACTTCCCCTTATCTGGCCTGACCCCTCTACCTCCTGGTAGCAGCGGGAGTACGGGTGGCCTTCTGCACGGCCCGTAGCCCTAGGGTCCCTTCGGTTCCTGGAGCCTTCCTGCTCCCACTCCTCTCTTCTCTCCTTCAGTCCTGGGCCTCCCAGGCTAGGCCGGCCTCCGGAGCAGAGCTCATGCCGAGCCTCTGCTCCTGTCACTTTTCCTCCTCTGACTGGCATGCTCTTTCTAAGATGGCTTCCGATTTATACTCTCCCTGTCATGTGCTCCCCTAAGCTGCTCCCCTAAGCTCCCACTACATAGGACCCTCCCACCACTTAGGGACCTGGGACTGTGCTCTCCCTTAGGAGCAATCTCGCCCTACCCCCACAGCGGGTATGTGTTGGATGCAGGTGTTAGGGTCCCGAGCCATACGCCTTCCTTACCTGAGGCTGAGATACCACACCTCTGGGTGAGATGCAGTAACTCTGTGGCGACTGAACCCTCAGGGGCGCCACACACCCTTCTGCACAGTTTTGAAATGGCGACGAAGATGTTTAGTGCTGACGACGATGCCATTATCAGCATGACTATTCCGGTGATTTACATGTCAGAGCACACATTAAAAAGAATTCAGAGTCAGGTGGTGGGACAAGCGGAGGTGGAGGAAGTAGAGGAGGAGTCGTATGCGGAAGGGATAACATCTCCAAGGTCCAGACGGTTGGCAGCACCAAGGCGGCAGGCATGGGAGGGTGGGGGAAAGGGATTAACCAGGGCACATGGTAGCAGCCAAACTGTTGAGGAAGGTGCAGGAGCCGAGGAAGAAGTGGAGGATGAACTGGCGATGGGCATGGAAGCCTCATCAGATGAGGGAGACCTTGATCACATTTCTGTTGTGCGAGGTTGGAGGGAGAGGGCAGAGGAAGGAAGCATGATTCTTACCTCGCTACCAACACAACAAGGACTTGGTCCTCCTGGATGCGCAAGACACATGAGTGCCTTCTTGCTGCACTACCTGCAACATGACCCTCAGATTGCAGAATTCGAAGTAATCCCGACTACTGGGTTGCCACACTCTTAGATCCCCGGTACAAAAGTAAATTTGCCGAAATAATTCCTGCCATAAAAAGGGATTGACGCATGCAAGAGTATCTGCAGACGCTGTTGCAGAATCTTACATGTGCTTTTCCTCAAAACACCAGTGGTGCACGAAGTGAATCTCACAGTTCTAACTTGCCAACCGTGGGACTGTCGAGTCTTCATCACTCAAACCGTAACAGTAACACAGTATCTGCTGGTAACAGCAATTTTGTGGAATCGTTTAACCACTTTTTTAGACCATCCTTTGCAAGGCCACAGGAGACAAGAAGTCTGACACATAGTCAATGCCTAGAGAGGATGGTGCAGGAGTATCTCCAAGTGAACATCGAAGCCATGACTGTGTCACTGGACCCTTGCTCATTTTGGTATTCCAATCTGGAAAAATGGCCGGAGCTCGCCACTCACGCCTTGGAGATCTTGTCATGCCCTGCAGCCAGTGTTCTCTCTGAACGTGTGTTCAGCGCTGCTGATGGTGTGCTGACAGATAAGTGCACGCGGCTGTCCACTGAGAATGTAGACCGACTCATGTTCATAAAGATGAACAAATCATGGATTCACAAGGACTTTTCTAACCCCGTGTTATCCTTGGGAGACTAAAAGCTTGAGGATTTGGTAATATCACCTCACCAACCGTTTTAAGCAACTGTGGGGCAATTGATGCCACTTAACCCTAGAACGCATGACCATAAAAATCTACACTTTCATATCCCTGGGGCCTTTTAGGCCCGTGTGCAAATAACATGGAATAACTCAAACTCAAATGACAAACAACTATATCCATGAAGAATACCTAGAGTTTAAAAATTCTAACTAAAGTAATCTTGCAGAAAATATAAAACAATTAACAGGGCGGACCTGCGAGGCCCCAGGTATGCATTCTAGGGTTAAGTGGTGTCTGTGCCACAATTTTGGGAAAAAATGGAGACTCTTTTTGGAGTCCCCTTGCTGTGTCTTACGTGACGTTGGCATCGTCAATTCCAGGTGGGTTGGGTCGCCCCCCCCCTTTTAACTGTAAGAAACTACATACACTATGGCTTGGGGTAACACAGATGGTTGAGTCTGAAGAGCTGTTTACTCATAGGTCTGCTCCAAATCTTCAGTGTCTGCCAGTCAGCGTAGAATTTTTAACTACATCTAGCCTAGGCAATACTTTGGGCGCAGTAGCCCAGCTGCGAAGCAAGCTGCACCGCCTGTGTATCTAATAAGAATTTTTAAATGCATCTAGCCTAGGCAGACTGTGGGGACCCCCAACCAAACCCAGACGCTCAGCCCACCTACCAACCCCCCTTTCCTTGACAATACAATAATGTAACTCTTACAACTGGATGGGTGAGGATCGGTCACAGCTTTATTAACTCTTTATACTCATTCCATTAGAAAGGCATTTTATTTCTAAAATAATTCAGCTTGTTGCAGCATGCCCTGGTTCTCCTCTCCGGCAACTTGGTCAACAAGTGTAACTCTCCAACATGTCCGTTCTATTTCCAGGCCACGGAGGATCCTGCATACTCGTATGCAGGACTCTGACCCCCACCCATCACTCTTAACGCTTGTTCTACTCCGTCCTGGAGTCCTGACATGAATATGTCCAGTCCAATATCCATTAAGTGAACACCGTCGGGCCGTATGAGGCCTGCTTTATCTCCTTCCAGTTGTCGGTGTCGTACCACTACACCGCCTCTTCTAAAATTTGCCATCCGAATATTTATTACCCGCCTTGTTCGTTCGATGGCCGTGATGTCTCGCGCACCTTGCCATACCGCTATCGGCACAATCTCTGACCATACTATAGCTAGTTTTGTGAAAAATTCTCTGAAGCGCTCAGTGTCTAGTTTCATTATTGCCATTAGTTATGAGCTCTTGTGATGACCTAGGTTGTTTCCCCCGGCCTGTATAACTAAGATGACCGGACATCTTGCCTCTCTCCCTACCTTGATTACCTCCATTAGTACCTGTGGCCATAGCAGGCCTCTAATACCTCTCCAGTTGAAATATGTGTTATGAAACTCTAATTTCCTCCCGCCTGGGCGGACTTTCACCCTTTTTTCTGCCCAATATATATACGAGTGGCCTATCACCCACACTGTTGGCTTAGCGTCACCTGTAAAAGAAACAAACCATTGTAACATACCTGGCGGCGTCCTTGCATACTGGTCCATCTCCCACTGTGCAAGAGCGCGCACTTGATCTCCTGTCCAGAATGTCTCTCTGGCTTCCCTCCATGCTGTCTGTTTGTGTCTGTTTCTGCTGATTAAGGGCGGCGCCCGATCACTTCCTGCTTTTTGTACCTGCTGTGGGTCACACCCCTTGTGCGTCCTCAGCCTATTGCTGTCTGTCACCTGGTATATAACCCAGCTGCGGCAATCAATCCCTGCCTGAGCATAGTGTTTCTTTCAGTGTGTGCTTGCACTCTGTAGGTGCCAGGTCCCGTTCTTTGTCTCCTGCCTTGCGGTATCAGTTCCCGTGTCTGAACTGAGTCCTGTCTATGTCTCCTGCCTTGCGGTATCAGTTCCCGTGTCTGAACTGAGTCCTGTCTATGTCTCCTGCCTTGCGGTATCAGTTCCCGTGTCTGAACTGAGTCCTGTCTGTGTTCTCTTGTCTGCCTATCCTGGAGGCTGTATTTCCAGGCCTGTCTGAACACGCTCCTAGCCTGTTCCTCCCGCCTTCTAGGGGCCGATTACCTAGAGCCGTTCATGTATCTTGTCTGTCCTGTCTGAACACGCTCCTAGCCTGTTCCTCCTGCCTTCTAGGGGCCGATTACCTAGACCTGTTCCTGTATCTTGTCTGTCCTGTCTGAACACGCTCCTTGCCTGTTCGTCCCGCCTCTCTGGGGGCCGTATTCCCAGACCCGCTTCTGTATCCCGCTGCAGTGTCGGTCTCCTCTGTACACTCAGTTCCAGTCTGAACTCTTTCCTATCCTTTACCTGTTTTGCCTCTATGTCCGTTCCCTTCCTTTTTCTGCAGAGTCTGAACTCGTACCTAACTCCTGCTTTTTGTCTCTGTACTCCCGTTTGTGAGTTTGTGGTCCACTCGCTACTTCACTGCAAGTATCCTGTGGGTATCTGGCTCTGCCTTTCTCTTCCTGTCTGTTCTGTGTGAACAGAGCCCTGTCCCCTCTGCTCTGCCTTTGCTCACCGCTCCGGCGGTTCTAGCCTGCTCTGACTCCTTTGCTCACCGCTCCGGCGGTTCTAGCCTGCTCTGACTCCTTTGCTCACTGCTCCGGCGGTTCTAGCCTGCTCTGACTCCTTTTCTCGCTGCTCCGGCAGCCTTGCTCCGCTCTGACCCTTTTGCTCGCTGCTCCGGCAGTCTCGCTCCGCTCTTATCCTTTTGCTCACTGCTCCGGCAGTCTTGCTCCACTCTTGCTCACCGCTCCAGACGGCCTCGTCCTGCTTTACTCTTGCTCACTGCTCCGGCAGTCTCGCTCAGCTCTGACCCTTTGTTCACCGCTCCTGGCGGCCTTGTCCTGCTCTACTCTTGCTCACAGCTCCAGGCGGCCTTGTCCTGCCCTGTTCTCGCTCACCTCTCTGGGAGGCCTCACTCTGCTGTGTTTGTCCGCCACATCTGTGGTTCTATTCCTGAGTCCCAGTGTGTACTGGGTCCTATCCCGCCTGTGTTCCTACCTGCTAGTGCCTCCCTGTCTGCACTCTAGCTGTGCTTGCCTGTACCCCCCTGCCTGCATATCCGCCTGCCTGCATACCAGTCATGCCTGCCTATACCCACCAGTCTGTGTGCCAGCCTACCAGTCTGTTCCTGTATTCCCCTGTGTGGGTCAACAGCCGTGTCCGGGGTCTGTCCTGGAGTAGCACCTGGTCCCTCTGCTCGGTTCCTCCTTGGTGCACTGGCGTCGTATGCCGTCGTGCGACCCTGGTCGGATCGGGTGAATACCTAGTTACGCCCCTCCAGGCATTCACTCTCCGGCACGGTCCAGTGGAATCACTACAATCACACGCACACGCCGCTCAGCCCGGGCGTGTGCATTACAGCATGCTCAGGCCATGGTTCCCGTTGAGCCCCACGGCCTTCGCTCTCTGAGAAGTTTTCCAGCGAATACATGCATTAAAATAAATAAATAAATTTTTTTTTTTTCCTTAGCTGAGTTCCAGGCGAATTACGCACCGTCCAGATGGATCTATCAGCTCTCGTTCCTGCGGATCCGCCACGTTACTATGGGGATCCAAGACAGTGTCGTGCATTTGTGGAGCAATGCATGCTACACTTTAAGGCCTACCCTCTCTATTTTCCTTCCGATTGGGCTAAAGTGGCCTTTATGATTGACTACCTAGCGGGTGATGCCTTGAAATGGGTCACCCCCCTATGGGAAGCCTGGGATCCTGTCATCCTTGACCTGCAGGCCTTCCTGGTGGCCTTTCGTATGGTCTTCGAGGACCCTAACCCTGAAGCCCCTGCTGAAGCTTCACTTCCCAATATCCCGGAGCAGCCCCGACGGGTAATGTGTGTGGGTAGCGCAATAGTCCTCCAGCCCAATGAGACTACTGCCCACCCAGAATCCTCACAGGGTGACTACGCTTTCCGGAATACTTCTCCCAACCTCAAGAGGCAGTCCAGATGTGCTAGACGTAGAGTCAAGCCGTCACGCCAGGGTCTGTCCTCCCTGAGACCTCCTGACCCCAACCTTGAAGTCCCTACTGAAGCTTCATCTCCCTGTATCCCGGAGAAGCCCCAATGGGTAATGTGCGTGGGTAGTGCACCAGTTCTCCTGCCTGAAGAGACTTCTGCCCATCCAGACTCCACACAGGAGAACTTCCTGCACCCGGCATCAGATGCTTCACCCACTTTAACCGGTGTGCATGTCCAAGGATGCTCCAAAGCTGTGGTTACCTCAGAGTCTGTGCACCTCTACTACCTGGTGGAGGACCCCCTGTTGCCTCCTGAATCCTCCGGGATACCACTCGATGACAAATGGAGAGAGACTTCTCTACACCCGGTACTCGATACTTTGTCCGCTTCGCCCTGTGAGCCTGACAATGGGTACCCCAAAGTGGTAGTTACCCCCGAGTCTCTACATCCCTCCGACCAGGCGGAGGACCTCCAGTTGTCTCCTGAACCCTTCGGGGTGCTACCTGGTAGCGAAAGGACAGAGACTCTCCTATACTCTGTACCTGATACCTCGCTCGCTTCGTCCAGTGAGTCCAACCTAGTGTACTCCGAAGCAGAGGTTACTCCTGAGTCTCTACACCCCTCCGACCAGGCGGAGGACCTCCAGTTGTCTCCAGAACCCTTCGGGGTGCTACCTGGTAGCGAAAGGACAGAGACTCTCCTATACTCTGTACCTGATACCTCGCTCGCTTCGTCCACTGAGTCCAACCTAGTGTACTCCGAAGCAGTGGTTAACCATGAGTCTCTACACCCCTCTGACCAGGCGGAGGACCTCCAGTTGGCTCCAGAACCCTTCGGGGTGCCACCTGGTGGTGAATGGACAGAGACTTTCCTATATCCTGGATCTTATACCTCGCTTGCTTCGTCCAGTGAGTCTGACCTAGTGTACTCTGAAGCAGAGGTTACCCGTGAGTCTCTACACCCCTCTGACCAGGCGGAGGACCGCCAGTTGTCTCCAGAACCCTTCGGGGTGCCACCTGGTGGTGAATGGACAGAGACTTTCCTATACTCGGTACCCGATACCTCGCCTGCTTCGTCCAGTGAGTCCGACCTAGTGTACTCTGAAGCAGATGTTTTCTCTGAGCCTCTGCACTCTTCTGACCCGGCGGAGGACCTCCAGTTGTTTCCTGAATCCTCCGGGGTACCACCAGATAACAAAGAGACAGTGACTTTTCCTCATTATGTACCTGATAACCCGTCTATTTCTTCCTGTGAGCTTGACAAGATGTACCTCGAAGCAGAGATTACCCCCAAGTCTCTGTCCCCCTCCAACCCGGTGGAGGACTTCCAGTTGTCTCCTGTACCCTCTGGGGTGCCACCTGAAAATATGTGGAGAGAGACTTCCTTGTGTGCTGTTCCTGGTACTCCACCCGTTTCGTCTGTTGCTAAGGGTGGCTGGATGGGAGGTAGCATCCTAGCTACCCAGAGGAGACCAGTTTTTCCGGTGGACAGTGGAAGTGATCTCTTCGAAGTGAAGAATTGGCCCTCGAATTCCTTGCGGAAGATTCTGGCAGGCCTGAAGAAGAGGGGGCGTAAGGGGGGGGTACTGTAACATACCTGGCGGCGCCCTTGCATAGTGGTCCATCTCCCACTGTGCAAGAGCGCGCACTTGATCTCCTGTCCAGAATGTCTCTCTGGCTTCCCTCCATGCTGTCTGTTTGTGTCTGTTTCTGCTGCTTAAGGGCGGCGCCCGATCACTTCCTGCTTTTTGTACCTGCTGTGGGTCACACCCCTTGTGCGTCCTCAGCCTATTGCTGTCTGTCACCTGGTATATAACCCAGCTGCGGCAATCAATCCCTGCCTGAGCATAGTGTTTCTTTCAGTGTGTGCTTGCACTCTGTAGGTGCCAGGTCCCGTTCTTTGTCTCCTGCCTTGCGGTATCAGTTCCCGTGTCTGAACTGAGTCCTGTCTATGTCTCCTGCCTTGCGGTATCAGTTCCCGTGTCTGAACTGAGTCCTGTCTATGTCTCCTGCCTTGCGGTATCAGTTCCCGTGTCTGAACTGAGTCCTGTCTGTGTTCTCTTGTCTGCCTATCCTGGAGGCTGTATTTCCAGGCCTGTCTGAACACGCTCCTAGCCTGTTCCTCCCGCCTTCTAGGGGCCGATTACCTAGACCCGTTCCTGTATCTTGTCTGTCCTGTCTGAACATGCTCCTAGCCTGTTCCTCCTGCCTTCTAGGGGCCGATTACCTAGACCTGTTCCTGTATCTTGTCTGTCCTGTCTGAACACGCTCCGTGCCTGTTCGTCCCGCCTCTCTGGGGGCCGTATTCCCAGACCCGCTCCTGTATCCCGCTGCAGTGTCGGTCTCCTCTGTACACTCAGTTCCAGTCTGAACTCTTTCCTCTCCTTTACCTGTTTTGCCTCTATGTCCGTTCCCTTCCTTTTTCTGCAGAGTCTGAACTCGTACCTAACTCCTGCTTTTTGTCTCTGTACTCCCGTTTGTGAGTTTGTGGTCCACTCGCTACTTCACTGCAAGTATCCTGTGGGTATCTGGCTCTGCCTTTCTCTTCCTGTCTGTTCCGTGTGAACAGAGCCCTGTCCCCTCTGCTCTGCCTTTGCTCACCGCTCCGGCGGTTCTAGCCTGCTCTGACTCCTTTGCTCACCGCTCCGGCGGTTCTAGCCTGCTCTGACTCCTTTGCTCACCGCTCCGGCGGTTCTAGCCTGCTCTGACTCCTTTTCTCGCTGCTCCGGCAGCCTTGCTCCGCTCTGACCCTTTTGCTCGCTGCTCCGGCAGTCTCGCTCCGCTCTTATCCTTTTGCTCACTGCTCCGGCAGTCTTGCTCCACTCTTGCTCACCGCTCCAGACGGCCTCGTCCTGCTTTACTCTTGCTCACTGCTCCGGCAGTCTCGCTCAGCTCTGACCCTTTGTTCACCGCTCCTGGCGGCCTTGTCCTGCTCTACTCTTGCTCACCGCTCCAGGCGGCCTTGTCCTGCCCTGTTCTCGCTCACCTCTCTGGGAGGCCTCACTCTGCTGTGTTTGTCTGCCACATCTGTGGTTCTGTTCCTGAGTCCCAGTGTGTACTGGGTCCTATCCCGCCTGTGTTCCTACCTGCTAGTGCCTCCCTGTCTGCACTCTAGCTGTGCTTGCCTGTACCCCCCTGCCTGCATACCCGCCTGCCTGCATACCAGTCGTGCCTGCCTATACCCACCAGTCTGTGTGCCAGCCTACCAGTCTGTTCCTGTATTCCCCTGTGTGGGTCAACAGCCGTGTCCGGGGTCTGTCCTGGAGTAGCACCTGGTCCCTCTGCTCGGTTCCTCCTTGGTGCACTGGCGTCGTATGCCGTCGTGCGACCCTGGTCGGATCGCGTGAATACCTAGTTACGCCCCTCCAGGCATTCACTCTCCGGCACGGTCCAGTGGAATCACTACAATCACACGCACACGCCGCTCAGCCCGGGTGTGTGCATTACAACCATGTTAGGATAACAAGTCCGGTCTTATGTATCTTGCCAAACACGTGGATTGCCATCTCCCTATCCTCTGAACTTCCGTTTCTGACAGTCCTGCTCTTGCTACTTCCGTGGCCGCGCCTATGCGGAATGAGTGTGTCCCGTAATCTTTGGGGTGGTTCCCTGCCGATGTTATGCATTTATTAAATATAGCTTGGAACTGGTATCTTGATAATGGCGTTCCATCAATGTGTGATAGGAAGAAATTACTTTGTGATCTGATGGTTAGATATGTTTTTACTATTGTTACCCGACTCAGTGTACCGTTTGTGGGTTGTAGAAGTACCCAAGTGCCCCTGCCCGCTGGAACCGTTTTCGATTTGTGTATGCGTAGACGTATTGCATTATTGGCTATGACTACGTCCTGGTGTAATAAGCCTCCACTGGTGGTAATTTTGGATTGAGGGACTAATTTGCTTATGCATAGCGCCCCGAAGAAGGCGATCACAAATGCAGTAGACAGTAGTGTTGCTTCAAATTGTGAGTGTCATGTTAATGGTGTTAGGGATATGATGTGAGAAATCAGTTTTAGTGACACGGGACGGGACGTCTACACTTCTGACTTGGCTGACCCCTTTTCCACCCTTTTATGGATTGTCTGATGATGAATCTTTGTCACATCTCCCCAATTCAGTAGTTGGAAGTGAAATGCTACTCCGGTCAGACACCGCTGCGCTGACGCCCCTGATATGCCCCTCATCATTAGCTGGTGGAGAAATTCTATGGTGACTTGTGATCTGGCTTGTTCACATTGGTCAACCCGTCTGCCTATTACTAGTTGTGTCCACTCTTCCCATGCCTTACCGTATGCTTGCCACGTCGACGGGGCAACTGACGCTCTGATTAATGGCATCAACTATTCGCCACTAGATCCCATAGGGAAGGTGGGCAACTGTTGCCCGATGGGTGGGCGTTGTGGAAGAGCTCTGTGAAAATCTGCCAATTGAATTGTTATAAAGCGTTAGCAGCAGCTTTAGACCCCTCAGCATAGTGGCTAGCGCGGACCCATACATTGTGTTTTAGGCACAGGAATGCTAGCCTGTGTAGTAGGCCTAGCACTGGGAGAGACGATGATGCCATATTATTAATGCAGTGCGCTAGGCTGGTGTTTTTTGTTATGAAGCGTATATTTTTGTAAGCCAGGAGCGCGCCCCATATTTCTATTGCTACCACTATTGGGAAGAAAAATTATTTTCAGGGCTAGATGCAGCTAAAAATTATTATTAATTTAAAAGCTGGTGGAGCTTGGTATAGATGGCCTAATACAATGAGTCCCACACACTGCTAGAAGGCCAAATATTTTTTCAGAGCTAGATGCAGACAAAAAATTATTTTGAATTTGCAACCTGATGGAGGTCAGTATAGATGGACTAATAGAACAAGTCCCACACACTGCTAGAAGGCCAAATATTTTTTCAGAGCTAGATGCAGAAAAAAATTATATTCAATTTGCAACCTGATGGAGGTCAGTATAGATGGACTAATAGAACAAGTCCCACACACAGCTAGAAGCCCAAATATTTTTTCAGAGCTAGATGCAGAAAAATATTATATTCAATTTGCAACCTGATGGAGGTCAGTATGGATGGACTAATAGAACAAGTCCCACACACTGCTAGAAGGCCAAATATTTTTTCAGCGCTGGATGCAGAAAAAACTTATATTCAATTTGCAACCTGATGGAGGTCAGTATAGATGGACTAATAGAACAAATCCCACACACAGCTAGAAGCCCAAATATTTTTTCATTGGTAGATGCAGAAAAAAATTATATTCAGTTTGCAACCTGATGGAGGTCAGTATAGATGGACTAATAGAACAAGTACCACACACTGCTAGAAGGCCAAATAATTTTTCAGAGGTAGATGCAGAAAAAAATTATATTCAGTTTGCAACCTGATGGAGGTCAGTATAGATGGACTAATAGAACAAGTCCCACACACATCTAGAAGCCCAAATATTTTTTCAGAGGTAGATGCAGAAAACAATTATATTCAGTTTGCAACCTGATGGAGGTCAGTATAGATGGACTAATAGAACAAGTCCCACACATAGCTAGAAGCCCAAATATTTTTTCAGAGGTAGATGCAGAAAAAAAATATATTCAGTTTGCAACCTGATGGAGGTCAGTATAGATGGACTAATAGAACAAGTCCCACACACTGCTAGAAGGCCAAATATTTTTTCAGAGCTAGATGCAGAATAATATTATATTCAATTTGCAACCTGATGGAGGTCAGTATAGATGGACTAATAGAACATGTCCCACACACAGCTAGAAGCCCAAATATTTTTTCAGAGGTTGATGCAGAAAAAAATTATATTCAGTTTGCAACCTGATGGAGGTCAGTATAGATGGACTAATAGAACAAGTCCCACACACTGCTAGAAGGCCAAATATTTTTTCAGAGCTAGATGCAGATAAAAATTATTTTTAATTTGCAACCTGATGGAGGTCAGTATAGATGGACTAATAGAACAAGTCCCACACACATCTAGAAGCCCAAATATTTTTTCAGAGGTAGATGCAGAAAAAAATTATATTCAGTTTGCAACCTGATGGAGGTCAGTATAGATGGACTAATAAAACAAGTCCCACACATAGCTAGAAGCCCAAATATTTTTTCAGAGGTAGATGCAGAAAAAAAATATATTCAGTTTGCAACCTGATGGAGGTCAGTATAGATGGACTAATAGAACAAGTCCCACACACTGCTAGAAGGCCAAATATTTTTTCAGAGCTAGATGCAGAATAATATTATATTCAATTTGCAACCTGATGGAGGTCAGTATAGATGGACTAATAGAACATGTCCCACACACAGCTAGAAGCCCAAATATTTTTTCAGAGGTTGATGCAGAAAAAAATTATATTCAGTTTGCAACCTGATGGAGGTCAGTATAGATGGACTAATAGAACAAGTCCCACACACTGCTAGAAGGCCAAATATGTTTTCAGAGCTAGATGCAGATAAAAATTATTTTTAATTTGCAACCTGATGGAGGTCAGTATAGATGGACTAATAGAACAAGTCCCACACACTGCTAGAAGGTCAAATATTTTTTCAGAGCTAGATGCAGATAAAAAATTATTTTGAATTTGCAACCTGATGGAGGTCAGTATACATGGACTAATAGAACAAGTCCCACACACTGCTAGAAGGCCAAATATTTTTTCAGAGCTAGATGCAGAAAAAAATTATATTCAATTTGCAACCTGATGGAGGTCAGTATAGATGGACTAATAGAACAAGTCCCACACACAGCTAGAAGCCCAAATATTTTTTCAGAGGTAGATGCAGAAAAAAATTATATTCAGTTTGCAACCTGATGGAGGTCAGTATAGATGGACTAATAGAACAAGTCCCACACACAGCTAGAAAGCCAAATATTTTTTCAGAGCTAGAAATAGAAAAAAATTATATTCAATTTGCAACCTTATGGAGGTCATTATAGATGGACTAATAGAATGATGCTATGCCCAAAAGGTTTTACTTCACTAGGTGCAGTAAAAAAAATGGTATTCTATACACAGGTGGTGTAGCTTGCAACACAGATAGGCTACTCCACTGACTAACACACTCTGCAATAGGCCAAAAAGGATTAGCTTTGCTAGATTTAGCCAAATGCTGTGAAAAAAACTTGCACAGCACTGGCACAGACCTGCCTGGCAAAAAATGATAGGAACTGATGTAATTTAGTCCTGAAAAGGACTGCAATTACAATTAGTCTTTACTCCCACAACCTATCTATTTAAGAGCACAGACCTGCCTGATAAAAGTCGTAGGAAATGCTGTAACCTCGTCCTTAAAAGGACTGCAATCACAACTATTCCCTACTCCCAAGCTATCTGTAGATTTGTGCGAAAATTGGCTTGAAATTAACAAGGTATAGCGCACACAGCAACAGCGGTGCCGTCTAACATGCAGCTGCAGCAGTGAGAAAATGGTGGCGACGGGGAAAATGGCTGGGTCTTATAGGGCAAGGACATGTGACATACACTGCCAATGACACATGCCCTTGCTTGTGTGAAAAAAAGCACTTCGCTCCATGTGTGCGCTGCTGATAGGCTGACAGATTGCACCTCCCCACTGTAAAAGTTGGAAAGAGAAAAAAAAAATGGAGATCTTCATTATTCCTGCAGAGATCCATCCCCTGCCCCTCCCCCCGCCCCGCTGTACACTCAAACTGCGTATTAACATTAATTTTCATCATTACTGAGAAAAAATCCAGTTATGATTTTGGTGCACGAACAGTTATCGAACATAACCTCGAACAGCCGAATTTTTTTCAAATCGTTCGTGTTCGCCGAACGGCTCGAACACCGCCCAAAACAGCTCGAATTTGAGATTGGCAAACAGTTCGAGTCGAACAACGCTCATCTCTATTTATGAGTAGCTACTATTCTCATCTACTGTTTCCTTCCACTTTTATTATAGATTAAAAGTCCTCCTTATCAATGTCCTTTCTCCTTCTGTACCAGTTTGTCACTAAGTTACTTTTTGTTTATTGTACATATTTTTTTCCCTATGCTATATACTGAATTCCTTTTTACATTTGGATTCCACTGAATTAAAGGTGTTTAACCACTTACTAAAATGCAATGTGATGGCACATCATATGTTGGCTTCCTTACTTTTATGTGGGCTCAGGTGATAAGATCCCATCTTTTCAGGCAAACGATGGCTGTGTTATTTAGCCATCATCTACCTCTAAGGTAAAGTGCACATGTTAAGTATTTGGTCAGTATTTCACATCCGTATTTGTAAGCCAAAACTTTGAGTGGAACAATCAGAGGAAAAGCATAATAGAAACATCTGCAGCACTCTTGCAATTTTCACCCACTCCAGGTTTTGGCTTACAAATAAGGAGGAAAAAACTCACCAAATACTCAACGTGTGCACGTGGCCTGGAGTGTGCACGTGAGTGGAGTGGATGGCGCCCTGGAGGGTTTTGCTCAGGTGAGTAGAAGGTGAACAGTGTCATGACATCACGACATGTGGCGTGAAATCCTGCGCGCCTGCACAGATTCGACTTGGGTATCTTTTGCTTTTGTCCTTGGGTTGATATGCACATGTCGGACCAAAACACGTTCATCTGGGACACAGAACCCGGCTCTTTCCAGAGCAGTATGATGGTTGGATATTCTCATCTTGTTTGTACTTGTGTATAATTGTTTGCACAGATGAACGAGGCACCTTCAGGAATCTTGAAACTGCACCCAAGGATGAGCCAGACTTGTGCAAGTCCACAATTCTCTTCCTGATATCTTGGCTGATTTCTTTAGACTTTCCCATGATGCTATACAAACAAGCAGTGTGTTTCAGGTGTGCATTAATATACATCCACAGGTGTGTCTCTAATTAATTCATATGTTGCCAAAAAGAAGCTTCCAAACACATGACATAATCATATGGGCAGTCCAGAATTGTTTAAAGGCATAGTAATCTCAGTGTATGTAAACTTTTGACTTTGCAACAAGTAATATAAATGCCTTAAGACATTCTCTCTCTCTCATTATGCTGGCATTTGGCAAATATTAAAAATTATGGTAATCCTAATTGATCTAAAACAGGAAAGGTTTATTCTGATTTCATGTCAGATATTGAGAAAAACATGCATATGTGTCTTTTTATATAGTGTGTGTAAACTTCTGGTTTCAACTGTGTAAATACAATGTTTGAAAAAATAAAGGGAACACTCAAATAACACATCCTACATCTGAATAAATGAAATATTATCATTGATTACTTTGTTCTGTACAAAGTTGAATGTGCTGACAACAAAATCACACAAAAATAATCAATGGAAATCAAATTTATTAACCAATGGAGGCCTGGATTTGGAGTCACCCCCAAAATTAAAGTGGAAAAACACACTACAGGCTGATCCAACTATGATGTAATGTCCTTAAAACAAGTCAAAATGAGGCTCAGTATTGTGTGTGGCCTCCACGTGCCCGTATGACCTCCCTACAACGCCTGGGCATGCTCCTGATGACGTTGCACATGGTCTCCTGTTGGATCTCCTCCCAGAACTGGACTAAAGCATCCGCCAACTCCTGGACAGTCTGTGGTGCAACGTGATGTTGGTGGATGGAGCGAGACATGATGTCCTAGATGTGCTCAATCGGATTCAGGTCTGGGGAATGGGCGGGCCAGTCCATAGCTTCAATGCCTTCATCTTGCAGGAACTGCTGACACACTCCAGCCACATGAGGTCTGGCATTGTCCTGCATTAGGAGAAACCCAGGGCCAACCGCACCAGCATATGGTCTCACAAGGGGTCTGAGGATCTCATCTCGGTACCTAACAAATGGCAGTCAGGCTAGCTCTAGCGAGCACATGGAGGGCTGTGCCGCTCTCCAAAGAAATGCCACCCCACACCATTACTGACCCACTGCCAAACCTGTCTTGCTAAAGGATGTTGTAGGCATCAGAAAGCTCTCCATGGCATCTGTGTGAACCTGCTTTCATCTGTGAAGAGCACAGGGCAGCAGTGGCGACTTTGCCAAACCTGGTGTTCTATTGCTAATGCCAAGCGTCCTGCACGGTGTTGGGCTGTGAGCACAACCCCCATCTGTGGACGTCGGGCCCTCATACCACCCTCAAGGAGTCCGTTTCTAACCGTTTGTGCAGACACATGCACATTTGTGGCCTGCTTGAGGTCATTTTGCAGGGCTCTGGCAGTGCTCCTCCTGTTCCTCCTTGCACAAAGGCGGATGTAGCGGTCCTGCTGCTGGCTTGATGCCCTCCTACTGGCCCCCTCCACGTCTCCTGGTGTACTGGCCTGTCTCCTGGTAGCGCCTCCAGCCTCTGGACACCACGCTGACAGACACAGCAAACCTTCTTGCCACAGCTCGCATTGATGTGCCATCCAGGATGAGCTGCACTACCTGAGCAACTTCTGTGGGTTGTAGAGTCCGTCTCATGCTACCACGAGTGTGAAAGCACAACCAACATTCAAAAGTGACCAAAACATCAGCCAGAAAGCATTAGTACTGAGATGTGGTCTGTGGTCCCCACCTGCAGAACCACTCCTTTATTGAGTGTGTCTTAATAATTGGCAATAATTTCCATCTATTGTCTTTTCCATTTGCACAACAGCATGTGAAATTGATTGTCAATCAGTGTTGCTTCCTAAGTGGACAGTTTGATTTAACAGAAGTTTGATTTACTTGGAGTTATATTCTGTTGTTTAAGTGTTCCCTTTATTTTTTTGAACAGTGTGTATATATATATATATATATATATATATATATATATATATATATATATATATACAGTTAGGTCCATATATATTTGGACAAAGACAACATTTTTCTAATTTTGTTTCTAGACACTACCACAATGAATTTTAAGCAAATCAATTCAGATGCAGTTGAAGTTCAGACTTTCAACCTTCATTTGAGGGTATCCACATTAAAATTGGATGAAGGGTTTAGGAGTTTCAGCTCCTTAACATGTGCCACCCTGTTTTTAAAGGGACCAAAAGTAATTGGACAATTGACTCCAAGGATATTTCATGGACAGGTGTGGGCAATCCCTTCGTTATGTCACTCTCAATTAAGCAGATCAAGGGCCTGGAGTTGATTTGAGGTGTGGTGCTTGCATTTGGAAGGTTTTGCTGTGAAGTAAACATGCCGTCAAAGGAGCTCTCCATGCAGGTGAAACAAGCCATCCTTAAGCTGCAAAAACATAAAAAACCCATCGGAGAAATTGCTACAATATTAGGAGTGGCAAAATCTACAGTTTGGTACATCCTGAGAAAGAAAGAAAGCACTGGTGAACTCATCAATGCAAAAAGACCTGGGCGCCCATGGAAGACAACAGTGGTGGATGATCGCAGAATAATCTCCATGGTGAAGAGAAACCCCTTCACAGCAGCCAACCAAGTGAACAACACTCTCCAGGAGGTAGGCGTATCAATATCCAAATCTACCATAAAGAGAAGACTGCATGAAAGTAAATACAGAGGGTTCACTGCACGGTGCAAGCCACTCATAAGCATCAAGAATAAAAAGGCTAGACTGGACTTTGCTAAAAGACATCTAAAAAAGCCAGCACAGTTCTGGAAGAACATTCTTTGGACAGATGAAACCAAGATCAACCTCTACAATAATGATGGAAAGAGAAAAGTATGGCGAAGGAGTGGTATAGCTCATGATCCAAAGCATACCACATCTTCTGTAAAACACAGCAGAGGCAGTGTGATGGCTTGGGCATGCATGGCTGCCATTGGCACTGGGTCACTAGTGTTTATTGATGATGTGACACAGGACAGAAGCAGCCGAATGAATTCTGATGTATTCAGAGCCATACTGTGTGCTCATATCCGGCCAAATGCAGCCAAACTGATTGTTGGTCGTTTCATACTACAAATGGACAATGACCCAAAACATAAAGCCAATGCAACCCAGGAGTTTATTAAAGCAAAGAAGTGGAATATTCTTGAATGGCCAAATCAGTCATCTGATCTCAACCCAATTGAGCATGCATTTCACTTGTTAAAGACTAAACTTCAGACAGAAAGGCCCACAAACAAACAGCAACTGAAAACCACCGCAGTGAAGGCCTGGCAGAGCATCAAAAAGGAGGAAACACAGCGTCTGGTTATGTCCATGAGTTCAAGACTTCAGGCAGTCATTGCCAACAAAGGGTTTTCAACCAAGTACTAGAAATGAACATTTTATTTACAATTATTTAATCTGTCTAATTACTTTTGGTCCCTTTAAAAACAGGGTGGCACATGTTAAGGAGCTGAAACTCCTAAACCCTTCATCCAATTTTTATGTGGATACCCTCAAATGAAAGCTGAAAGTCTGAACTTCAACTGCATCTGAATTGTTTTGTTTAAAATTCATTGTGGTAATGTCTAGAACCAAAATTAGAAAAATGTTGTCTCTGTCCAAATATATATGGACCTAACTGTATATAAAATACCCACGGTTCGAATACTGAGCACTCGAGCATTTTAGTGCTCGATCAACTCTAGTCATTTCCGAAGGAAATATTGTCTAAAGGGTTCTTATTTATGTAATATTCCTTTAGGAGAGTATTCTAGTGAGGCCAAATGTCTGACCACTGCTTGACAAAGATTAATATTCATAGTCAAGAAGTAAAATATTGTAAGATTTTATAAAAATAGCTCTGAATATAGCACTATAATCATGAAAACTAGTTTTTTTTAGTGTTATATGGACTTTCATTGTTTAAAATCAAGCATAAAGGAATCATAATGCAGATTGCAAGGATGGAAATTAACCCCTTCACATTTGGGCCATTTTCCATTTTTTAATTTTCATTTTTTCCTCCCCTTCTTCTAAGAGCCATAACTTTTTTATTTTTCCATCAATATAGCCATATTAGGGCTTGTTTTTTTTTCGAGACAATTTGTAGTTTTGACTGTCAACATTCATTTTACCATCTAGTGTCCTGGAATAGAGGAAAAAAAAACCCAAGTGTGCTGAAATTGGAAAAAAAAGTCCAATTCCACAATTTATTTTTGGGTTGTATATTTACCATGTTCACTAAAACTGACCCGGCAATATGATTCTCTAGGTCAGTATAAGAACGCAGAGACCAAACATATATAGTTTTTTTTATTTTATTTCAGTGGTAAAAAAAAATTCTGAAATTTGTATGAATTTTTTTTTCTTTTATGCCATTTTCTGAGACCTGTAGCGTTTTGCTTTTTTCGGGATTTGAGGCTGTGTGAGGGCTTATTTTTTACAACCTGAGCTGACTTTTTTACTGATGCCATTTTGGGGTAGATATGATGCTTTGATTGCCAATGTTGCGGTGGCCAAAAAAACATAATTTTGGCGTTTCGATTTTTTTCTCTTTAAGCTGTTTACCAAATTAATTTATTTTATATTCTGATAGATTGAACATTTCTGAACGCAGGAAAACCAAATATGTGTTTATTTTATTATATTTTATTGTTTAATTTTCAATGGGGTAAAAGAGGGGGTGATTTGAACTTTAATGCTTTTTTTATTTTTTTCAGACTTTTTAAAATATGTTACTGTATTTATTAGTACACTTAGGGGACTTGAAGGTGCGATTATCAGATTGCTTGTACTATACATTGCAGGGCTTCAGTACTGCTATGTATAGCAGAAATCACAATCGTCTATGAATGCCGGCCACGGATCTTAATGAGATTCATGGTGGTCATCAGCAGAACCCCCAGTTGTCATGACAACCCATTGGGACCCCGCGATCATATCACAGGCGAGCCGATGGGAGCGTGGAATGATGAACGCCCCTATTAGCATGTGGTAAATGCTGCTGTCAGAGATTGACAGTGGGATTTAACTGCTCTGCCTACAACTGTTAAAGGCACATGATGGCTGATTTAAATCAGCTTTCATGTGTGAGGAAAGATGCGGGCTCAGCATTCGAGCACGCATCAAAGGCAGAGACACAGCATATGACATAAATATACATCATATGTCATGAAGGTATTAACCCTGGACAAAATAAAAAAAATGTCTGCTTTCTGCTAGTAGCATCATATGTTTGTGGGAGGCCATGTATTTTCACTCAGTCCCATCCAATGGAATAAGGATAAGTTATAATATGACACATTGTATGGAAAATATGATTCTACTGTATATACTTGAGTATAAGTCGACCTGAATATAAGCTGAGGCACCTAATTTTACCACAAAAAACTGGGAAAAGGTATTGACTCGAGTATAAAGCTAGGATGGGAAATGCAGCAGCTACTGGTAAATTTCCCCATTCTGGTTAGCATTGACTCCTCATCCCTAATCCTGGTATGCATGGCCCCCTCATCCCCAATTCTAGTATACATGGCCCCCTCATCCCCAATCCTGGTATGCATGGCCTCATCATCCCCAAGCATGGTATGCATGGTCCCCTCATCCAAAATCCTGGTATGCATGGCCCCATCATCCCCAAACCTGGTATACATGGCCCCCTCATCCCCAATCCTGGTATGCATGGGCCCCTCATCCCCAATCCTGATATGCATGGCTCTCACATACCCAATCCTGGTATACATGGCCCACTCATCCCTAATCCTGGTATGTATGGCCCCCTCATCCCCAATCCTGTTATGCATGGTCTCATCACTGCACACATGAAAATAATAAACACTTCTAATCACCTTCCTCTCCTCTGCTTCAGCTCTCTGCCCTGTTCTCAGCTGAGCTCAGCATCTGAGCAGCACATAACATCACTGCCATGCTCCCTCAAACGCCGAGGTGAGCTGCGAGGATTTTCACTCCTCTCCACGCCTGAACCATGGGAGTGGAGAGGAGTGAATATCCATGTTCTTTAGTAGTGGGCACACACTGTCAGCAGCATCGCAGTTCCCGCTTTTGCTCAGCGATCCTCCATGCCCGCTACTAAAGAGAATGAATATTCACTCTTCTCCATGCCCATGGGAGTGGAGAAGAGTGAATATTCATACTCTAATAGCGGGCACACGAGATCACTGAGCCGCAGAGGGAGCTGCAGCGCTGCTTACACTTTGTGCCCGCTATTAAAGAATTGAATATTCACTCCTCTCCACTCCCATGGGCATGGAGAAAAGTGAATATTAATTTTCCTTTAGTACCATGCACATGTGGCAGCTGCAGCAGTGGTTACTGCCTGTGCACCACTCCTCCACCGCCGCAACCCCCTCCCACCACTATCCACCACCGGAATATATATACTATATAAAGTATATACCCAAGTATAACCTGAGGGGGGCTTTTTCTGCCTAAAAAAATGTGCTGAAAAAGTTGGCTTTTACTAGAGTATATACGGTATGTTTTTTAATTTAATATCATAAAACCCTTTTACCCATTTAAAGACTTCAATGCAATGAACTGTGTATTCTGCATGTTCTCAGTTTGCTGTAAACTGAGTGATTGGAGTTGTGAATAATGGAGCAGATCATATTGGTTCTCTTCTTAATACAGGAAGCCCAGAAATGCTTCCAGTGACATCTATCAAACTAATATATCTGTGAATGATGATCTTTCTTCATTTCCACAGCAGTTTTATCAGTGAGGAACGATGCAGTTTATTTCAACAGGTTATTCCTAGATAAGAAACTTGTTGAGCTTCACATTTATAACTGAATAAAATAAGACGCTGACATAAAACAGGAAACGGACTGTTATGGCTTTCTATTTTTCAATAACCAATAAAAATAAGTCAAGGTGCGGCAAACATTAAAAGGATGCAAACAAAATCATAGGTAAAATTATATTTTTCCAAGATATTTAATGTAAAAATTAAATAGGTTTGAGCAAAAAATTCCGTTATCATTTATCAACAAGATGATAATAAATTTTTAATCACTGGAGTCCCACCAATCCGAAAAATAGGCATACAGAAAAATCTTGAGTTAGCCAGTGCATTTTCATGACCACTGCTCAATTTAAATCTAGGGAACTGGCAGAGAGAATTGTTCCATCAGACTCTTATAACTATTGACTCTGTTCCTAAATTCATATATGTAAAAAAATAGAGATAAGTGAATTGATTTGCAGGTTTCTGGTCTAGAATCCAGGTCAGTGGTACCCACCTGCTATACAGGAGACCCGTAAACCTCTTACCTTCTGACATCCCACACGTGGCATTTGAATAGCCAGGGTTGGCACCAAATCATCTGTGCATCACATTCTAAAAATGCCCTGACAAATCAAATGCCACCCCAGGGATGCAAGAAGGTAATAAAGTTGCAGGCTTCCCGTCTAGCGGCCAGGTATCACTGACTTGGACGCTGGATCAGAGTCACACGAATCAATCTGCTAATCTAGTAGTAAAATGTGCAGTCTGTTTCTTGTGATTTTTGAATCCAATATTCTTTTTAATTGTTTTTCACAGAAGATGAATAATTTTTCCTTGGACTTATAATAGCATTCATAGGAAGAATATTTCTCAAACATTTTCAGTAATGTACAATTCCTCTCCTTGTACCTCTTTTAGCTTTTTGGAAGCCCTACCACATTTAGGCAACTCTTAACTTCTAATCCCTCTTGGCATGCACAGACATGTTGATCTGAATTTCTGTCTATGTATTAAACTCAGTTAAAAAATGTGTATTATATCACTCCATTTGTAGCAACATTTTCTTTTTCTCGGTGTTGTGAATGATTTTGAAGAGTTTGCTAGTGTCATGGTGGTTCTGGTAGCTATTGTACAAAAAAAAAAAGGGCAACACATTTCCAGAAATTGAGGATATGACTGGATTTGTATGAAGCTCTATCTGACTGTTCACACTGGGAACGAGCAAAAGTGCTACCTGCTATTCCATGCACTATTCTCGTATATAGCGTAGGCCAGACTAGAGTATGCTGGGATTTTTGGAAAATCTCTCTTAAGCACCGCTGGCAAAAAAGTGATTAATACTAGTACTGTTCAGTGTACTGTTCATTGAGCTCACGGTCAGAACACTAACTCAAAATATGAGAGTGTTACTCCATACAGCATCATCTAGAGGCAATGTTTTTCCAAGCTAATTATTCCAATACGACACAATTCAGTCAGTTTGTGTAATCTGATCTGACAATTTGGTACAGATGTAGACAAAGATTTTATCTTTGATTTAAAGGGGTATTCCCAGCTCCAAGATCATATCCCAATATGTAGCAGGTGTAGTAATAATAATATTTGCAAATACCTCCAATTAGAAATGTAGTATAGTATTTATGATTCACTATGTCTCTTTCCTCATGTGCAGATATTGCAGGACCTTAGGTATCCATGGTTACGACCACTGGTATAGTGAAAGTTAGCTAGTTGCTAGTGGTCTTACCCATGGATATCTAACGTCCTGCAATGCTTGCACATGAGGGAAGAGAGATAGCGAATCAAAAATACTATACTATATTTCTAATTGGAGATATTTGCTAATATTATTATTTCACACCTACTACATATTGGGAGAGAATCTTGGAGATTGGAATACCCCTTTAACTCTAGTAATACCAAGTGTAAAATTACTGAAAATCTTTAAAAAAAATTGCAGAGCTTTAGAGTTATACTTTGTAACAGTGTACACCTCAATAATGACTTGTAAGGGTTGATTTAGGATTAGTAAAAATGGTCTGGCATTGAATGTTGCAAGGCAACAATACCAAACACTGACTGTATATACAAGAAGTGCTGTTTCTGCAAATAACACTTTTTTTTTATCTTAAATGACCCTTAAAGGATGGTTTGACATACAGCTTTTTGGGAAAAATTCCACTAACAATTCCTTTAAATTTTCTATTACTTTTGAAATACACTTCTGACTTTAACCCTTTAGTGACAAAGCTAAGTTTGACCTTAATAACTAGGACAAAGTTTTGAAATCTGATCAGTGTCATTTTATGTGCTATTAACTCTGGAACGCTTCAACGTATCCCAGTAATTCATAGATTGTTTATTCATGACATATTGTACTTCACAACAGTGGTAAAATTTGTTTGATAAGACTTTTGTTCATTTGTGAAAGTATTGGAAATTTGGTGAAAATTTTGAACAAAATCTCAATTTTCAAACTTTCAATCTTTATATCTATAAACCCGTTAGTCATGCTGTACAAAATAATTAATAAATAATACTTCCCATATGTCTACTTTACATCGCATCATTTTTCAAATGTAATTTTATTTTGTTAGGATGTTGAAGGGGCTAAAAGTTTAGCAGCAATTTCTCATTTTTTCAACAAATTTACAAAATCTGTTTCTTTAGGGACCTATTTGGATTTCAGTGAATCTTGAGGGGCCTATATATTGGAAACTGCCCAAAAGTGATAAAATTTTAAAAACCTCATCCCTCAAATACTTCAACACTGTTATAAGGAATTGTTTTAACCTTTCACGTGCTACACAGGAATTAATGCAAAGTGGAATGACAAAAAATAAATTGAAATTTTACCTCTAAAATGTCGCGTTTGCTGCAATTTTTTCACATTTGCAAAAAGTAACACCAAAAAGTGAATCCCACAGTTTGTAATTAGAGATGAGCGTTGTTCGACTCGAACTGTTCGCCAATCTCAAATTCGAGCTGTTTTGGGCGGTATTCGAACCGTTCGGCGAACACGAACGATTTGAAAAAAATTCGGCTGTTCGAGGTTATGTTCGATAACTGTTCATGCACCAAAATCATAACTGGATTTTTTCTCAGTAATGATGAAAATTAATGTTAATACGCAGTTTGAGTGCACAGCGGGGCGGGGGGAGGGGCAGGGGATGGATCTCTGCAGGAATAATGAAGATCTCAATTTTTTTTTCTCTTTCCCGCATTTACAGTGGGGAGGTGCAATCTGTCAGCCTATCAGCAGCGCACACACGGAGCGAAGTGCTTTTTTTCACACAAGCAAGGGCATGTGTCATTGGCAGTGTATGTCACATGTCCTTGCCCTATAAGACCCAGCCATTTTCCCGGTCGCAACCATTTTCTCACTGCTGCAGCTGCATGTTAGACGGTACCGCTGTTGCTGTGTGCGCTATACCTTGTTAATTTCAAGCCAATTTTCGCACAAATCTACAGATAGCTTGGGAGTAGGGAATAGTTGTGATTGCAGTCCTTTTAAGGACTAGGTTACAGCATTTCCTACGACTTTTATCAGGCAGGTCTGTGCTCTTAAATAGATAGGTTGGGAGTAAAGACTAATTGTAATTGCAGTCCTTTTCAGGACTAAGTTACATCAGTTCCTATCATTTTTTGCCTGGCAGGTCTGTGCCAGTGCTGTGCAAGTTTTTTTCACAGCAAATCTAGCAAAGCTAATCCTTTTTGGCTTATTGCACAGTGTGTTAGTCAGTGGAGTAGCCTATCTGTGTTGCATAATATACCTGTCACGCTGTCTCTGTATACTGGAGGTAGGGGGCCTAAGCTGACCCTAAGCTGGGGCCCTGAATAGTCCCTCAACCTGGAGGTACTGTTAAAGGTACAGAGGTCCAGGCCGCCAGCGTAACCCCTACCTCCTGAGCATCCCTGCACCTAAGTAATCTAGTCCTGAGAAGGACCCCGATCACAACAAAAGGGGACAAGTAATAATATGCCCACACACAGTACTTAGACGAACGAGACAGTACAAGGGAAAAACCAAAACCACCTTGCATACAACAACTACACAACTACAACAGAGGGAACACCAACGGGAAAGGAGATAAATGATAAAGCGAGGAAGGGAAAAAGCACTCCAAATACACTTATCTCAGAAACTCCAAACACCACGATCCGCTCTGTTAGTCTGAATGAAATGCTTTCACCGACACTTCCCAAACAGACCAGCAGGCATTTGAAGGAGTCTCACTACAGCAGTATTGATTGCAGCTGGGCGAGGCTGGACCTCGTCTAGCACAGAGAGAGAGAGAATTAACTCCCTCACTGCCGAAAAACACAAAGCACCAACAAGTCAGCTGCGAGAAGTCAGGCTGTGTACTCGTGACGATCTTCGTGGCGACACACCCGTGACAGTACCCCCCCTTCTACGAGGGGCCTCCGGACCCTCAGGGCCAGGTTTATCCGGGTGAGTCGTGTGGAAGGCCCGAACTAATTGGTCTGCGTTAATATCCAACGCAGGAACCCACATCCTCTCCTCAGGACCATACCCTTTCCAATGAACCAGGTACTGAAGGGACCGGCGATTAAAGCGTGAATCGATGACCCTCGATACCTGGAACTCCAAGTTACCATTGACCACCACTGGAGGGGGAGGTAAAGGTGACGGTACCACCGGCGCCACATACCTCTTAAGCAACGATCTGTGGAACACGTTGTGAATTTTAAACGTAGGGGGGAGGTCAAGACGGAATGCCACCGGATTAATAATAGAACTGATTCTGTACGGCCCGATGAACCTGGGACCCAGTTTCCAGGAGGGAACCTTAAGTTTAATATTCCTGGTAGACAACCATACCCGATCGTTCACACTTAGGTCCGGACCAGACACTCTCCTCCTATCAGCCATACGTTTGTATCGGTTCCCCATAGTATTCAGATTCTTCAGCACCCCTCTCCATACTGAAGCGAGTGATGAGGAAAATCGTTCCTCCTCAGGAACCCCAGAAGAGCCCCCCCTACTGAAAGTACAAAACTGGGGGTGAAAACCATATGCCCCAAAAAACGGGGACTTACCAGTGGACTCGCTCCGCCTATTATTAAGAGCAAACTCTGCCAGAGGTAAGAAAGAAGCCCAGTCCTCCTGGTTCTCTGACACAAAACACCGGAGATATGTCTCCAAGCTCTGGTTCATACGTTCCGTCTGACCATTGGTCTGAGGATGAAAAGCCGATGAGAATGACAAATGCATCCCCCGCCGTGCACAAAACGCCTTCCAGAACTTGGACACAAACTGAGACCCCCGATCAGACACCACCTCAGAGGGTACCCCGTGAAGCCTCACAATCTCCCCAATGAACACCTGCGCAAGAGTTTTAGCATTAGGGAGAGCCGGAAGAGCGATAAAATGTGCCATCTTGCTGAACCTGTCCACTACAACGAGTATGACCGTTTTACCCGAAGACGGAGGGAGGTCCGTAATAAAGTCCATAGACAGATGAGTCCAAGGACGCTCCGGGATCTTCAAAGGTAAGAGGGCCCCAGACGGACGGGTATGTGAGGTCTTAGAGCGCGCACAAACCCCACAGGACGCGACAAAAGTTACCACCTCCTTATGTAAGTTAGGCCACCAAAACCGACGCGAGAGGAGATCCACAGTTGCTTTACTCCCCGGGTGTCCTGCAAAAACTGAGTTATGGTGTGCCTCGATCACCTTTTGTCGCAACTGATCTGGAACAAACAGTCTCCCCGGAGGTCCAACAGGGGCGTCCCCCTGAGCCTCCAATACCTCCTCCTCCAGCTCAGAGCATACTGCCGAAACCACCACCCCCTCCTGAAGGATAGGAATCGGGTCGTCCGTATTCCCGGCCCCAGGGAAACTACGAGATAAGGCATCCGCCTTTACATTTTTTGACCCAGGACGATATGTAACGACAAAATTAAACCTGGTAAAAAACAATGACCACCTAGCTTGTCTGGGATTCAGACGTTTCGCGGACTCCAGATATAGCAGGTTCTTGTGATCGGTGATGACGGTGACCGGATGGACTGCCCCCTCCAAAAAATGGCGCCACTCCTCAAAAGCTAACTTAATGGCCAAGAGTTCCCTATTGCCGACATCGTAATTCCTCTCAGCGGACGACAATTTTTTAGAGAAAAAGGCGCACGGATGCCACTTACCAGGGGACGAACCCTGTGACAATACTGCTCCCATCCCTACCTCGGAAGCGTCTACCTCTACAATGAATGGCTGTGACGCATCAGGTTGAATGAGTATGGGTGCCGAGGCAAAACATTTTTTCAAGGAGGAGAATGCTTGACAAGCCTTGTCAGACCACCTAGAAAAATCCGTCCCCTTTTTAGTCATGTCTGTGAGAGGCTTAACCATGGACGAGAAATTACGAATAAACTTCCGGTAATAATTAGCAAACCCCAGGAAACGTTGTAGTGCCTTAAGATTCTCTGGCCGATCCCACTCAAGAACTGCCCGCACTTTCCCAGGGTCCGTACGAAAACCGGACGCTGAAACCAGGAAGCCTAAAAACTGGAGTTCCTGTACGGCGAACACACACTTTTCCCATTTGGCATACAGTTTATTATCCCGCAAGATCTGTAACACCTGCCTAACGTGCTCCTGATGAGACACCAGATCCGGCGAGTAAATTAAGATATCATCCAGATATATGACAACAAACTGTCCCACCAGGCGGCGAAAAATGTCATTAACAAAGTGTTGGAACACCGCCGGGGCATTAGTCAGACCGAATGGCATGACAAGGTTCTCATAATGCCCCTCCGGAGTGTTAAACGCCGTCTTCCACTCATTCCCCTCCTTCATCCTAATCAGATTGTACGCCCCCCTGAGATCCAACTTAGAGAACCATTTGGCGCCCACGATCTGATTAAAGAGATCGGGAATAAGTGGGAGCGGATACGGATCTCGGACCGTAATCCGATTAAGTTCACGGAAATCCAGGCAAGGGCGTAGGCCTCCATCTTTCTTCTTAACAAAGAAGAACCCCGCAGCCACCGGTGAAGATGAAGGTCTAATATGCCCCTTAGCCAGACTTTCTGAAATATAATCCTTCATGGCCTGCCTCTCAGGACCAGAAAGGTTATACAACCTAGCTTTAGGTAACTTGGCCTCAGGGAGCAGTTTTACAGAACAGTCATACTCGCGATGAGGAGGTAGTTCCTGACACCCTTTCTCCGAGAATACATCCTCAAAGTCCGCCAGAAATGGAGGTAAGACCCAAGGAGTAACCGCACCGATGACCGTGTTCATGCAGTTTTTATTACAGAATTTACTCCATTGGCTTATCTCTCTGGTTTGCCAATTAATAACCGGGTTATGCTTAGCTAACCAAGGAAGGCCCAACACTATAGGAGTGGGAAGACCCTCCAACACGTAGCAAGACAACAGTTCTTTATGTATCGCCCCCACTTGAAGTTTTACGTCATGCACAGCTTGCAAAAAACTTCCCTGACCGAGAGGCCTGGCATCGATCGAGAATATGGGGATGGGTTTAGCCAACTCACTCAATCGCATACCTTGAACCCGGGCAAACCGAGCATCAACCAGATTAGCCCCGGCCCCACTATCCAGAAGAACAGATATCCTCTCAGTTCTCGTACCCACCACCACCTCCGCCGGTACGAGAAACTGAGACGAACCTAGGGACGAAATACCTACTCCCAGATTGCCGTCCACCACACAACCTGGGATCAACAGTTTTCCGACGACTCTTCACTCTGCAAGGGACGGGATGGACACCCCCCAATAAAATGTCCCTTTCTCCCGCAGAAGAAACACCTTCCTGTCTTATGGCGCACCACCGGTCCCCTCCCCCGAAATGATGTCCCTCCTAATTGCATAGGCTCCTCTGGACTGACCAGGGGAACCACCATATGAGGGGACCTTGTAGGAGGTGGAGTCATCACAGGGGGTAGAGTTATCCCGCGCCTCTCCCGAAGCCGTCTGTCAACGCGAATAGCAAGGGCCATAGCGGCTTCCAGTGACGCGGGAGAGTCATACTGTGCCAACACATCCTGTAATTTGTCGGATAAACCATGACAAAACTGGCTCCTAAGAGCCGGGTCATTCCACTGGGTGTCCGTGGCCCACCTACGGAACTCCGAACAGAATTCCTCCGCCGGACGATCTCCCTGCTGGATCCTACGTAACTTAGACTCAGCAAGGGAGATCCGATCTGGGTCATCATATACGAGTCCCAGAGCAGCGAAAAACCTATCCACTGACTGGAGAGCCGGGGAGCCCGGGGGAAGAGAGAACGCCCAAGATTGTGGGTCCCCTTGTAGGAGCGAGAGGACAATTCCCACCCTTTGTTCTTCACTCCCCGATGACCGAGGCCGCAGCCGAAAGTACAACTTGCATGCCTCCCGGAAAACAAAAAACTTGTCCCGCCCCCCAGTGAACCTGTCAGGGAGAGCTACTTTAGGTTCTGGTCCGGCTTGCTCCTGAGGATGCAAAACCTTGGACCTAACGTCCGCCAGCTCCATGGACAAACTCTGCAACTGCCGAGCTAGACCGGCTACTGGATCCATGGTAGCTGGAGAAAAACTAAGTGGGTCGGTGAAAATGTCACGCTGTCTCTGTATACTGGAGGTAGGGGGCCTAAGCTGACCCTAAGCTGGGGCCCTGACTAGTCCCTCAACCTGGAGGTACTGTTAAAGGTACAGAGGTCCAGGCCGCCAGCGTAACCCCTACCTCCTGAGGATCCCTGCACCTAAGTAATCTAGTCCTGAGAAGGACCCCGATCACAACAAAAGGGGACAAGTAATAATATGCCCACACACAGTACTTAGACGAACGAGACAGTACAAGGGAAAAACCAAAACCACCTTGCATACAACAACTACACAACTACAACAGAGGGAACACCAACGGGAAAGGAGATAAATGATAAAGTGAGGAAGGGAAAAAACACTCCAAATACACTTATCTCAGAAACTCCAAACACCACGATCCGCTCTGTTAGTCTGAATGAAATTCTTTCACCGACACTTCCCAAACAGACCAGCAGGCATTTGAAGGAGTCTCACTACAGCAGTATTGATTGCAGCTGGGCGAGGCTGGACCTCGTCTAGCACAGAGAGAGAGAGAATTAACTCCCTCACTGCCGAAAAACACAAAGCACCAACATGTCAGCTGCGAGAAGTCAGGCTGTGTACTCGTGACGATCTTCGTGGCGACACACCCGTGACAATACCACCTGTGTATAGAATACCAATTTATTTACTGCACCTAGTGAAGTAAAACCTTTTGGGCATGGCATAATTCTATTAGTCCATCTATACTGACCTCCATCAGGTTGCAAATTGAATATAATTTTTTTCTGCATCTAGCTCTGAAAAAATATTTGGGCTTCTAGCAGTGTGTGGGACTTGTTCTATTAGTCCATCTATACTGACCTCCATCAGGTTGCAAATTAAAAATAATTTTAATCTGCACCTAGCTCTGAAAAAGTATTTGGGCTTCTAGCAGTGTGTGGGATTTGGTCTTCTAGTCCATCTATACTGACCTCCATCAGGTTGCAAATTCAATATAATTTTTTTCTGCATCTAGCTCTGAAAAAATATTTGGGCTTCTAGCAGTGTGTGGGACTTGGTCTATTAGTCCATCTATACTGACCTCCATCAGGTTGCAAATTAAAAATAATTTTTTTCTGCATCTAGCTCTGAAAAAATATTTGGGCTTCTAGCAGTGTGTGGGACTTGTTCTATTAGTCCATCTATACTGACCTCCATCAGGTTGCAAATTGAATATAATTTTTTTCTGCATCTAGCTCTGAAAAAATATTTGGCCTTCTAACAGTGTGTGGGACTTGGTCTATTAGTCCATCTATACAGACCTCCATCAGGTTGCAAATTAAAAATAATTTTTTTCTGCATCTAGCTCTGAAAAAATATTTGGGCTTCTAGCAGTGTGTGAGACTTGGTCTATTAGTCCATCTATACTGACCTCCATCAGATTGCAAATTAAAAATAATTTTTTTCTGCATCTAGCTCTGAAAAAATATTTGGGCTTCTAGCAGTGTGTGGGACTTGTTCTACTAGTCCATCTATACTGACCTCCATCAGGTTTCAAATTGAATATAATTTTTTTCTGCATCTAGCTC